>NC_142582.1:110893580-112277468 GCF_965207765.1 Zootoca vivipara | reverse complement strand
TTCTCTCTGCAAGCAGGAGGGATGAATATTTTCCTTATAAAAATTGATTTAATTAAATTCTTAAAATTTAAGAACTATTACTTGCAGACCTCAAAAATGTGCCATAGGACCATTCTAGAAGGGATGATTAACACATCCCTTAAGGTTGAGGTGTTTTGGTTGTAGCTGAGCATCTGCTGAGGGTCCATACTCCAAGGTGATGCCCACTGAGAAGAACTCCCTGGACCAGCTGCAGTGAGGAGGTAGACTCACCGAGGGAGGGGAGCATGGAATGCGTTTAGTGCAAGGGCCCTCAAAAACTTGGAGCCAACACTTAATAGCATTCAGAAGACTTGTTCATACTTATGCTTGTCCCATGCCTAGAAAGCACAGGGCTGGGTGGTTTTCTACTTGTCCTGTGCTTTCTAGGTACAAATCCCAGTGGTTTTCCATTTGTCCTGCTTCTTTCCCTAGAAAAACCTGCTCTTTAGTGCTGAATCGGAGCAAACATTAACCACAGAAAACCTGATTGCCGTTTGCTCCGATTCAGTGGTGAAGATCAGGTCCCCCACCCCCAAGGGAAAGCTGTGGGACAAGCAGAAGTCTGGGTGATCCCTTAGATTGTTGTGTTCCCAATGATGCAAATATTTGACACAACGGCTATATGGATATTTATGAGTGCATAGTGCAAGCAGACTGTGAGTAACTGGATGGGGTACAGAACATTACATCAATAGCTTTACTTGTGGATACTTTGGATCAGGATGGAGAGAAGGGACATGTGGATTTGATGAAATCATCCCTATTCTTGCTTCTCTTTTATTTCTGTAGCAGTACAGACCACGAGTCAACACGATGAACATCTATCTCAGCCCTTGCATGCAGTAATGAAAAGGGTCCCTAAGCAGACTGTGAGTAACTGGATGGGGTACAGAACATTACATCAATAGCTTTACTTGTGGATACTTTGGATCAGGATGGAGAGAAGGGACATGTGGATTTGATGAAATCATCCCTATTCTTGCTTCTCTTTTATTTCTGTAGCAGTACAGACCACGAGTCAACACGATGAACATCTATCGCAGCCCTTGCATGCAGTAATGAAAAGTTACGGTATTCATTTTTGGATTAGGATTAGAACATGCTTTATATGGGAACATGCACTCGGCACAAGAGCTCCACTTCATGCAAGCAAGAGCCTTGTGCGTCTTTGTTGCAAAGCACAGGCAAGAAGAGGTTGTTGATGATCATTAGGAAAGGGTGAGTGGTGCAAGTCGCTACCTGAGTGCCTTGATTACTGTGTTTAGCCCCTCCATAATGAATAAGGACTTCCACAACCTTTGAAATGTGGCTCTGCTGATTAAGTGTCGTCTTGCCTGTTGTAAGAAAATGGTGATTTGCAAACAGAAGAAACACTTCTGTGCAAGGAGGCATAAGTGTGCTTGATTTTGCTTAGCGTTGCTATCTTCTGAGTAGGAGAGAGGGGAGTTTACTTTAAGAGCTACCTTTGTGGAGCATGGTGCTAATTCCTCCACCGGCCATTGGTGCTGGCGGTGTATACAATGCAAGTGTGGAAATGGCAGCAAAGGAGAAAGTGTACTTGTGACCATTCTCATCCAATCACCTCCCACAAACTCTATGTGCAGGATGAGATTAGGAAGGCCTCTTGGGTTCCTGAATCTCTGATCCTGTCCTCTCACTATGTAAAGTATACTGAATATATTCCGGGAACTGAAAGATTCTGCGTTTTATTTGAATGCCAAACTCTGAACACCAGAATTTGGATCCCAGTGCCAGGGAGATTCCATGTTCAAATAAATGTAGGCAGAATCTCCCAAATCAGATACTACAGTCTAACCTGGGATATGATGTGGGGTATGGGCCAAGCCTGAGCCACACATTTGGCCTCACCCGGCATAAATGTTCCAAGGTGAGTTGTACTAATAGCTATTATTTATTCAGATAGTTATTATTTGTTATTAGGTGTATATGGGGTGTTAGAGGAGGGTTGATCCTTATCATGCTCCTTCTGGGATAGTTTATCCATCTTTGGTCCCCACCCCACACTCAGCTCTCACCTGGAGCTCCTAGAAGCTGTTAGCATGTGACATAACACTCCGGGAACTGGCCGGCTGAACCAGGTGAGGGTAGCCAATGGGTCTCAAACCCTCAGTGAGTGTCTGGCTTCAGGGACTCGGCTTCCTTCCCCCCTTTGGCAGTAGATAAGCAGAACAAAGTGAAAGGAGTCTCCTACCAGTTAGAAAATTTAATGAGCACAGTGAGAGAACAAAGAATCAATTTCAAGGAATAAAGGTGCTCCCAATTAAGGAATCCACCCACTTTCCCTCATTGTCATCTACGTCACTCTTGCATCTTGCAACCTGAACTTGCAACCACTTTGCTTTCTGTGCTATCACTTGACCTTGGGCTGAGCAGATGGATGCCTTCCAGCGAAAGAGAGTCTGTTAACTCTCTCTCACCTAGTTCTCCTCCTCCTAGCTTTTCACCACCCAGTTCTTCCCAACTTCTGTCTTCTGAACTATGTCCCTCTGCAAACCACTGTTCTAAATCTATACTGTCCCACTGCTCTTGGGAAGATTCAGGATCCTGATCAGGAGTAGGGGGAGACTCCCGCCATTTCTCCTCAGTGCAGCCCTCCTCAGCATGATTCCTGAAAGTGAGTTAGGGGCTCCCCCTGCATGCAAAGACAGGCTTTGGTTCAAAGATGAAAATGAGGTGGGAGAGGAGCTGGTCACAGCAGGAGAGGGAGACCCCCTAGATCAGGCACCCCCAAACTGCGGCCCTCCAGATGTTTTGGCCTACAACTCCCATGATCCCTAGCTAAGAGGACCAGTGGTCAGGGATTATGGGAATTGTAATCCAAAACATCTGGAGGGCTGAAGTTTGGGGATACCTGCCCTAGATTCTTCAGCAGCCTGCCTCCTCTCTGTCTTCTGTTCCTGCCCTCCTCTACAGTCTCTGATTCTGGACTGTTGTCTGGCCCAGTTCCTTCCTGCCCACTAAACCATGTTGCCTCTTCAGCTTCTAACACCTCCTCCTCCTCCAAGTCTGTCCCCTTTTCTTCCTCTGACCACTCATGGTCATCCCACCGTCAGTCCCCTGGCTCTGAGCCTTCTTCCCCTGGGGGTTCCCCAGTTGCTTCCTCCCACCACTGCTCTGCATTCAGCCAGTCCAGGACATTCAGCCTGAACCTGTCCCTACCTTGTCTTGACTCAGTTGGCCTTGGGTCCAGGCTGAATCTCATTCTTCATCCACCCTGAGTTCCGCCTTGCTACAGAGCAGGACAGGGATCACCAATGAAAAGTCAGCAATGCCAAGAGCAATTAAAAAAAACACGAAGCAACAAAAAAATCATGCCTCTAAAACCACAGGAGAAGATGTTAGCGGTACTGAAACCAGTTGGCTTCTCCCATGGGCCACACAACAAATCCCATTATGCTACTTGCATGACTAATGCACATATCCCATTAGAAGTCATGTAGGAATAAATCCTTCTATATGCAGAAATACACTTGGCTGCACAGTTTTATGCTGTAGTTACTTCAGATATTGAGCTTACAGCACTCATTTTGTCTTTGACATTTATATTTTATGAGAAGAATTTCAATTATAAAAAGATAACTGACCCAAAAAAAGTAAGTAAAAAAAAGTGAATGAGAGTGAAAAAGTGGAAATCGTCACATTTCCATACATTAGTACACAGATGTGTACAATCTTATTACCCTAATACAAATATATTTAGCAATAGCCTAATATATTCTGCACAAACACATTCCAAATGTCATTATATTTATCAATTTGTCAATTGAAAGGTGTTGGGGAGGACCTGTGTCCCTCCAGTTGTTGCTAGACTACAATTCCTATCATCCCTGATCTTTGGCCAAACTGGCTAGGGTTGATGGGAACTGGAATCTAACCATGTCAGCTTCCTCAATCCTGGCCTAAATGTTTGAAAATGTGCCATGTCCTTTCCAAGACTTAATAATAATAATAATAATAATAATAATAATAATAATAATAATAATATATGGGCGGCTTACAACAGAAAAATGAAATAAACTAATCTATTAAACATTAAAAGCCTCCCTAAACAGGGCTGCCTTCAGATGTCTTCTAAAAATTTGGTAGCTGTTTTTTCTTTGACATCTGATGGGAGGGCGTTCCACAGGGCGGGCACCACCACCGAGAAGGCCCTCTGCCTGGTTCCCTGCAACTTGGCTTCTCGCAACGAGGGAACCACCAGAAGGCCCTCAGCACTGGACCTCAGTGTCCAGGCAGAATGATGGGGGTGGAGACGCTCCTTCAGGTATACTGGACCAAGGCCATTTAGGGCTTTAAAGGTCAGCACCAACACTTTGAACTGTGCTCGGAAACGTTCTGGGAGCCAATGTAGATCTTTCAAGACCGGTGTTATGTGGTCTCGGCGGCCGCTCCCAGTCACCAGTTGTGACAAACTGAAGCACTTTTAAAATGTTTATTTCTGCCCGGCTGGCAAAGAGTTAACCCACCTCCAGCCTGACTGGCATAGAACTCTGATGGGGGCGGGACTGTGCCCGGTTTGAAAGGAGGGAGTGTCGGTTTGGTCTGTTAGGAGGGAGAGGGAGGAAGGTGTGGTGTGGTGTTATGTGGTGGCTTATATGAAGACAGTTAAGAGGCTAGGAAAACTTAAAGTTAAATGTTTGACTGAGTTTATTTTGTACAACTGGAACAAAGCTAATTAATAAATGACACGTTAAAGAATCACTTATGTTTTTAACACAATAAAACTTCATCTCTGTTTTTGCCAACAAGAGGTCCGTTTGTATTTTTCCAGCGAGGTACCAGGACTCACAGCCGTGGTGACTCAAGAGAGGGCCAAACTCACCTCAGGCAGGGAGGTGGTGGTTTGTGTCCTGAAGTTACACGGAGGAGGCTTAGAAGGGTAACCTGAGGTGCCAAGAAGTTGCCAGAGTGCCTAGGGCAAACTTCTACAGTGGGGGAATCCAACTGAGGGAGACCCTTTACAGGAGGCAAGAGGTTATTCCTGGGGGACAGCCTAGAGTTTCTTAAGGTACCAGGCCACGTAGGCTGGAAGGCTCTCCTTACTTAGAAACCCATTAGGAAAAGGGGTTTATTTTTGAGGCGGCAGGAGAAGAGGGTGGGTGTTTTCCCCTCTGGATTCCTGTGTCGCAGTGATAGTAAGGTAGAGTGGGACCAGGGTCGTCACACCAGTCTAGCTGCCACATTCTGGATTAGTTGTAGTTTCCGGGTCACCTTCAAAGGTAGCTCCACGTAGAGCGCATTGCAGTAGTCCAAGCGGGAGATAACCAGAGCATGCACCACTCTGGCGAGACAGTAAGACATTAAGGCCTGAATGCCATTTAAGTGAGAATAAATAATCTCCTTATTTGCTCGTGAGGACCCTATTAGATGCCAGGGAGTCACAAACTTCTCACCAAGGTTTAAGAATATATAGTGATAAGTTCCTGGGTTCTTAGGATCTAGAGAAGTTGATGGTTATCTGACTGTTCGACCACCTGGGTCTACTCAAGTGTGGGAAAGCTCATGGGAAAATAGGAGGCTGCCTTTTAACCAGACAGAATGTTAGTCCATCTAGTATTGTCTATGTGGTAAGAATTTACTTCTACACCCAGATGTTACCCAGATGAGGGAACGCCTTTAAATAAAACACGGAGCCAAAAGAATAACAACCATCTCAGCATCCAGTTTATCAGAGCTATTGCAATAGGACAGCCTTGCCAACCAGCTGCTCAGCTGCTAGTTAGGACTGTTGGGGAATTTACTTTTTTTATTTCTTTCAAATTTGCCATTCCTGGCCAAATTGGTCAAGCAGACATTGGTATATCTTCAGGTAGTTTGGGATGTAATGGATTACCTGGGTGTATTTTAATCTGGCTTCATGCTATGGTCCAAGGTCCAAGGCTGCCTTGGTTGGCAACTTGCACTGAGAGATGCAGGATCATGACCTGTTGGTTTTTGTGGGTCCCTCGGTTGCCCTTTTAATGAGGGTGAAAGAGGAGAGCGCAAAATATGGTCTGAAGCTCAACATCAAAAAAACCAAGATCATGGCCACCGGTCCCATCACCTCCTGGCAAATAGAAGGGGAAGAAATGGAGGCAGTGAGAGATTTTACTTTCTTGGGCTCCTTGATCACTGCAGATGGTGACAGCAGTCACGAAATTAAAAGACGCCTGCTTCTTGGGAGAAAAGCAATGACAAACCTAGACAGCATCTTAAAAAGCAGAGACATCACCTTGCCGACAAAGGTCCGTATAGTTAAAGCTATGGTTTTCCCAGTAGTGATGTATGGAAGTGAGAGCTGGACCATAAAGAAGGCTGATCGCCGAAGAATTGATGCTTTTGAATTATGGTGCTGGAGGAGACTCTTGAGAGTCCCATGGACTGCTAGAAGATCAAACCTATCCATTCTTAAGGAAATAAGCCCTGAGTGCTCCCTGGAAGGACAGATCGTGAAGCTGAGGCTCCAATACTTTGGCCACCTCATGAGAAGAGAAGAATCCTTGGAAAAGACCCTGATGTTGGGAAAGATTGAGGGCACTAGGAGAAGGGGACGACAGAGGACAAGATGGTTGGACAGTGTTCTCGAAGCTACGAACATGAGTTTGACCAAACTGCGGGAGGCAGTGCAAGACAGGAGTGCCTGGCGTGCTATGGTCCATGGGGTCATGAAGAGTCGGACACGACTAAACGACTAAACAACAACAACGGTTGCTTTTCAGCTTATTGACCATGGTATCCTTCTGTACCGTTTGTAAAGATTGGGAAGACTTAGTCATGAAGATCTACAGTGGAGGCCCTTTTCTAGACACCCTGTCATGAGTCCCAAGGAGATGCCTTCGAGGGGCTGGTGAGATCAGGATGAGGGATGGGAGGAGTTGGAAGGCTTACCCTTTGATGTCCTCAGGGAGGGACCAAGCTGGTTGGGATAGGCTGTGTCAAGGGTTATGAGAAACAGAGGAGCAACCCAGGGAGGAGGTAACAGGTGGGGATTTGGATCCTGGGGAGAGTCCCAGCAGTATGTCCCATCTGCACCCATGCCACCCAAGCAACTCCTGTGCCAGTTCACTCCCAGCACCAGCTCAGCCTTCAACAAGGTGTCCACCAATCAGTCTGGCTCAGAGCCGGTGCTGACACCTCCTTCATTGCCTGAGATATAGAGATGTCCATGCTGGTGTGAACAGACTACAGGCTCAGCCCACCTGAAGGAAATATGATTTGTACTGCTAGATGAGGAACACAGCCCTCCCTTCAGAGGTGAGAAAGGTTCTGAGTGACCTTCTCAGTGATGGGGTCGTGTTTATGGAATATAGTCCCCAGTCAAGTTAGGGAGGTACCAATAGTAGTACTTTTTGGGACAAAACCCATCAAATTCAAATTCATAGGATTGTGGTGTTAGTCCCTCTGTTAGGCATTGTGATATATCGGCTTGTGTTATGCACCCTGTGTTTTAAACCCTTATAATCTTCCTGCAGAATCAGTTTCTCGTATCTGCTTTTCATAATCTATTCTCCTTTTTTCTGAAATACCTCAGGCTCAGCACCTTTCCGCAGGTAGTTTATGTAAAATCAAAGCATAATCAGTTATCACTTTTAATTTCCTCCAGTAGCTGTGTCAAAACTGTGTGAAGATTTTAAAAATGATATTCAAGAGGCCCCAGTAACGAAAGATGGTTTTCTCATAACCTCACCCCTTTTTTTTTACAACGGGTAGGTAAGAATAATTTTGCAAACCAATGGTGGCATCCAACTAACTGCTTCCATTAGGGCAAGGATTTCTGCCACCTCTCCTCAGACTTGTCCAAGGCCCTCTCCAAATCTGCTCTGGAGGGTTAAAACAAATTTAGGGGGCATGCAGAGGAACCAGGGGAGTTCTATTGCCTCAGTGAAAATCCTTTTGCTGATGGAATGAGTTAAAAGGGAGTTAAAAGGGGTGTCCACAGATTATATTAAAATACAGTGGTACCTCGCAAGACGAATGCCCTGCAAGATGAATTTTTCGCAAGACGAATGCGTCTTGCGATCTGATGGTGACTCACAAGACGAAATCGTTTTGCAAAAAAATCGTCTTGTGAATCGCGGTTTCCCATAGGAATGCATTGGAATTTAATTAATGTGTTCCTATGGGCAAAAAAAAGAAATTTCAATGCAAGATTAATTTTTCGCAAAACGAATTGACTCACAGAATGAATTAAATTCGTCTTGCGAGGCACCACTGTACAGCATAAGCTTTCGTACACAACAGTTGAGTTGTTCACCTGTTATTCACCTGTAGCTTTCAACAAGTGTAGGGTCTGTGCACTTATATACACCACAGTGGATCTGTAAAAGTCAGCAAGTATACACTCTTTCACACAAACACTTATACCTGTGCAGAGACAGCTTGGTTCAGTGCAATGCACGAGCAAGCATAACATCCACTTTGAACAGCCATCTAAAGGAGTTGTCTTTAGCAGTTAAAATTCACTTATATGAGCTGCCTGGGCTCCTATCACACACATTCCCTTTCCCATCGGTTTCATTTTCCTAAACAGGAGAACAACAATACTTTCTGCCAGCTGGCAAGAAGATCCCGACATAGAAATGTAATTTGTCACCTCGGTGTCCCCAATCTCAGTTGCCTAATTGTTCTAAATAAAACTCTGAATGCAAAAGGTCAGAAATTGAATTGGGCATATACTCTGTGCTTAAAATATATAAATCTTGCACTGAAACAACCACAGTTCTGTGCCAATGAAAGCTGAATATCTCAACTACTGAATGTGCAGACATGAAACTTTAGATTTTATGTATGCTTACATATACAGAGAAAAGGAAGAGAAAAAAAACTTGTTCTGAAGGGTCAGTGATGCAGCCACCATGCTGAAGTTAAGCAGGTCTGGGTCTGGTCAGTGCCTGCATAGGATACCATCAAGGAATCCCATGTATGCACTTTGAATTCAATGATGGAAGAAGTGTAGGATATAAATGTACTGAAAGAAAATAGAGAATTGAACTTGGGAAAAGTTCCAAAGATATTACATATTTATTATCATAATTTGTAAGCCTGCATTCCATAAACGAATGAAGCAGAAGGAGTTATGTACAGTGGTACCTCGGTTTACGAACTTAATCCATTCCAGAAGTTTGTTCTTAAACTGAAACCGTTCTTAAACTGAGGCGTGCTTTCCCTAATGAGGCCTCCCGTCGGCGGTGGCCTTCCACCGTTCGGATTCTGTTCTTAGACCGAGGTAAAGTTTGCAAACTGGGACACAACTTCTGGTTTTGCAGAGTTCGTAAACAGTTTCAGAATTCCAAAAGGATATCATAGATGATAATTCCAAATTATTAAAGAAGGCGTATAATATTCTGTTGGAATACGAAACTAAAGATGAGGAAGTCAAATCAGTAATGATTAAGTGGGCACAGGATTTAGGTCACAGCATGCAATTTGAGGACTGGATAAGGCTTTGGAAAGTGAATTTGAAATTTATGGACTGCATATTGTTGAAAGAGAATTACATGAAAATTATGTATAGGTGGTATATTACACCATTAAAACTGGCAAAAATGTATAAAACAGAACAAAATAATTATTGGAGATATATAGAAGGGGAAGGTACATTTTACCATATGTGGTGGGATTGCAAGATCATAAATTTTTTTTGGAAAATGATATACAATGAACTGAAAAAAATGTTTAAAATAACCTGTGTTAAAAAAAAACAGAAGCCTTTCTCTTGGGTATTTTAGGACAAGAATTGCCAAAAGAAAATTGGACATTATTTATGTATGCTACAACAGTAGCAAGAATTTTAATAGCACAGAATTGCTATTAAAATACGAAATGTCGATGCCTTGCCAGAGCCACAAAATGTCGATGCCCTGCCAGGACCTTCAGCTCTGCAAGGAATATGGAGACCGATTCACCATCCTTCTGCCCCCTATTATGGAACTCTATGCGGCGTGTTGTCGTGGTTGCTGCTGGGGCAAGGTGCCCCGTGAGCTGGTCTGTGATCTGCTTCAGCGTCGCTGTTTCTAGCATGAGAGGAGCCACCAAGCCTCGGGCCAACTCGAAAACCTCCGCCCCGCAGCAACTCAGGAAGACTGCCTTTTTCCTGTCATCGTTGGTGATTCCTTGCGCAGCAGCAGCGAAACTGAAACGTTGGAGATATGAACCCCAGGCTTCTGCGGCTCCCGATTTAAATGGCTCAATGATTTTACTCCCTGCCATGGTGTACTCAGGAGTGTCTACGACTTCTTCTGACTCTGGATGCCGACCTCTGACATCCATTCACAGCAAGCCAGATCCTACCTTCCTCGACAGAATGTTGTGTAGTGGGTATTCAGTGATTTCAGCCCGGTGCAGATAAGAAGCTGGAGGTGAGGATCTGGTACAACATCTCTTTACTTCAAAGAACAGGTAAGAGCCAGAACAGAGGAATGGGGAAAACTGGGGCTTATAAGCAGGGAAAAAATACATTTTGGCGAGAACCAATGGCACAGATTCCCTCTCGCGGAAACCAATCCGGCAGAGGATCCAAATCCTGCACCCTGAACCAGCAACTGATAGACGTTCCCGCTGGAACTTGTACATTCAAATAAACTCTGTAATACGATACAATAAACTCTATATTACAATGCATACTTGGCTGTGCTATTACTTTAATACACAACAAGAACAATGGCAAGAAAAGTTGATGAACTATGCAGAGTTAGCAAAGTTAACAGATAAACTGCGTGAAAAGGACAATAGTGACTTTGGAAAAGAATAAAAAAATTCCTTCAGTAGCACCTTAAAGACCAACTAAGTTTATATTTTGGTATGAGCTTTCGTGTGCATGCACACTTCTTCAGATTTTTTTTTAAAAAAATTTTTATTTTGCTTCGACTCAGACCAACACGGCTACCTACCTGTAACTAGAACTTTGGAAAAGAATGAGAACCTTTTACAACTTATTTGCAGAAACAAAAAAAAAGGAATCGGCAGGATTTAAATAAACATTTCCAATTTTATTTACAGAGAACAAGAAATATAACAGGTGATAACATAGTATTATGTACAGACAGCAGAATGTAACATTTGATGTAATAAACCAGAAATGGAAGTTGGGGAAACTCACAGAGAGAGGGGAAATTGGAAAATGAATGTTAAGTAATGATACTGGATATTTGTTATGGGAAAAGAAAATCAATTTAAAAAAATATTTTTTTAAAAAAAGATCATGGACCACTCACTAGTGATCCACATATCAAAGTTTGGGAGCCCCTGATCAATGGCTTTCCATTTTAATCAGTTGCTTGCAGGTACCTTGGTTGATGTGGGCTCAGTTTGACATCAGAAATGTGGCTAGGAAAACACAAATTTGAAATTGAAAACTTCTGTCTGCTCAGTGGCTCAGTACAGAGGAGGATTTAGG
Source organism: Zootoca vivipara (assembly GCF_965207765.1). Lineage (NCBI taxonomy): Eukaryota > Metazoa > Chordata > Lepidosauria > Squamata > Lacertidae > Zootoca > Zootoca vivipara. Next base: position 112,266,052 of record NC_142582.1, on the reverse strand, counting down.
GAGCATAGCCAGTTCTCCCGTACTGGGTACCGAGCTAAGAGGGTACCACAAAATTGATGTACAATGGAAGGTGAGAGGCGGTGCCGCAAATTTTGGCATCGCACAGGGCACTGCTGAAATTCGAAAGGCCAAAGTCCGCCACTGCTCAGTAATTACTTAAAAGTGAAAGGAAACTACTGATTGCTCTCAGGAATGAAATTACTCAGTTTCTACAGCCACCCAAAATCTGCATTTCCATGGTTTTGGAACACTGCTTACAGAAGGCTACATGAAGGCAGGAGGGGGAATAACTTCCGTTGAGACAAGCTTGCCTTTTCTGTATCTAGCAGAAACAGCTCCTTAACAATACAGTACCACAAACAGAAATGCATCGTCACCACAATTGGTTGGGGCTATATTCTGCAGCTGGTATCTCCTGCCGTGTGAAACCCGTTGACAAGGTCCATTGATGGGAAAGTGTGAGGATTTTGACTCTGTTTTTGCTGAAATTGCTTGCTTTGAGTGCTACAGTGGCTGTTCTCTTCCCTGCTGGAACCTTGATAAGCAAGCAGAGAGAGGGGAAGCATGGAGATATGAACTGTGTTTTCTTTGACGTGATCAGCGACTTCTGTGACTCCCCCCCCCCCCGCTAGAGCTTTGATAAGCAGCCTGCTTTTGCAGACACCGGACAAATGCCAAAGAACATTGAGGCTGTTCAGCGGCTGTTTGTAAGTAGAATTTGCAGGGTGTCCATTCTCAGGAAGTTTTTAATGCTTGATGTTTTGCTGTGTTTTTATATATACTGTGGGCCACCTTGGGTGGCTGAGGAGGCCCAGCCAGATGGGCAGGGTATTATTATTATTATTATTATTATTATTATTATTATTATTATTTTATTATTATGTGTGAGAAGTTAGAATGTTTTGCCCCAGCAGGTACAGTGGTACCTCGAAGATAATCCGTTCTGAAGGCGCCTTCGTAGGTCGAAACTTTCGGAAGTCACAAAAGCGGCTTCCCCTTAAAAACAAAACAAAACCGGAAACGGAAACATTCGCAAGTCGAGTAAACCGCACCTAAAACTTCATAAATAGAGGAAACCACATCTAAAAGTGCCGCGGTTCCCCTTCAGAGGTAAAAAAAACCATGAGTGTGTGGCCGTTTTTGCCGCTCGTAACTCGAAAAATACGGAAGTCGAGTACTTCATAAGTCGAGGTACCACTGTACATGCATCTCCTTACACTTACTTTCATTGAACTGTGTTTGCCATTTTACCACCCATTTTCAGTAGATCTTTCCAGAGCTCTTTGCGATCCCTTTCTGTTTTTGCCACCCTGAATAATAATTTGGCGTCCACAGCAAACGTAGCTACTTCACCCCTAATTTAACCCACATTGAAACTGTTCAGCAGACATAACAAGTAATAGATGGAAATGTCCAAAGGATAATCTTTTAATGCAGAGATTCCTGGCTCTTCAGTGGATGATTACTCATAGATGAATGCAAACAATTTTGAATTAAATTAAGGGATACAAAGCATAAACTTTGTTGGTTTCTCTTTGGCTCTTAATAGCACCCAATCTTTGCACGATCCAATGTTAGATTATGAGCAACGCACAGAGAAAAAAGAAACAGAATCTGAATCAGTTTTAGAATTAGAAAGTGTACTTGATAGGCCTTCCTTGTGCTCCGAGCCTTGCCCTAAAACCAAAGACAGTAATCAGAATCAGAATTCATTCCATAAACAGCTTGCATTTGAATAAAAGGAAACTATTTGAAATTGGAAGCGTTGAAATTTCTTGAAGAATTGAAATATTTTGTAGAATATTTGAAAAAAACACATCATTGTTATGTTAAAACGTATGCAGGATTTGAAGTATAGCAGCTGATGAGAAGTGGTCATTAAATAATTTATAATTAAAATATATAATGGCCAAAATAGAAGTAATATAGGAGCTTTATAAGGTAAGAAAATAACGACATGGAAGGGAGGATGGGAAGTCAACCGAAACGATATATATGCTCTGATGGTTGTTTAAAATAATTTGCAAAATTCGAAAAGCTAATAAAAGAGTAGGTAGCCGTGTTGGTCTGAGTCGAAACAAAATAAAAAAATTCCTTCAGTAGCACCTTAAAGACCAACTAAGTTTTTATTTTGGTATGAGCTTTTGTGTGCATGCACACTTCATCAGATACGTATCTGATGAAGTGTGCATGCACACGAAAGCTCATACCAAAATTGTTGTTTTTTTAAAAAAAGAAATTAGAAGTGCTGTATTATTTGTATTTTGTATTCTTCACGAGGCAGCCTTTAATAGAAATACTTGAAGCTACGCTGGCATAGGTGTTTCTATGGCGCTTGAAGGTATGCATGAGAAATAAGCAGTGGCATAGCAGTGAACCTATATTGCCATATGAGCAGAAGAGATCCATTGAAGAAGGGATGGAATTCAAGATCAAGAGGAGGAAATAGGGATGGAAATAAAGGCCTGTGATACCATTTGGTGGCGATCACAAATGAGAGAGGAGCCATGGTCTTCATGTCCTGACTGAGGGCTTCCTAGATGGAAACAGGATTCTGAACTTGCTAGGCCATTAATCTGATCTACTAGAGTTCTTCTCATGTCCTCAAGTTGACTGTAATGTTGTCTCCACCAGCAAGCCCATGTTCAAAACAACAAGAGGCTTTCAAAGGCCATGAGAACCACTGATTGTTTTGGGATCTGTTCCTGGCTTCTAGCCTCCAAAGATACAGAACAGCTTTTGAAGGGAGGTGGCCTTCCTATAAATAGTTTTGCCTAAAGACTCTTGCAATCTGTCTCCCAAGAGCGCATCTAGTCCTTTTCTCAAAACATTTGTACAGTATTGTGTGGCTTCAGCAAAGCATCTGGCTGCAAAGGAGTTTCACAGGTGCAACCACAACATGCACCACAATAATAAATCCCCTTTTTAAAAAAAGAAAAGGGGAAATACGTATCTCTCAAACCAATTCATTTCCGTACAGGTGACTAATGAAGACACTTATCTTACGGCTTTAAAAGCTGCACACTGCTCCCTTTTTTCAATCCTAGCTATTTCTTCACTGTTGGAAGGTAAAGAAATCTCTGATAAAATAATAATTAAATGCCGACAGTACTAAATTCCCACCCAGCATGAGCTGCCAGCAGTTACAAAACCAAAACATTAGGTCACTTTTTTGAAGGGGGGGGGGAAGTCTGATTAAATACCTAGGTAGACTTTTTTGATTAGCTGTTCTTTCCAGAATATGTAGCAGTAATAAAAGGGTAGACTTGACAGCAGCAATTGGCTTTTTAAGGAGAAGGGTAAAATATTAATACTCTGGTGCAACGTTCGCTAACCTGTTGGCCATCAGCACAGAGCTATAATTCCCAGAGTCCCCCGGGAAGAGGAATTGATTATTAAACAACTCTAGGAAGTCTACCTCTGTGAGGGGTATGCTGTGTCTTAATACCTCTCAGCCCAGTAATGTCTGTTCTGACTGGCCACTGAAAGTGATGCTCCAAGTTCTCAGGCAGATCTTTTCTATCACTTGCTATCCTCCGGCCCCACTGCCCGACCCCTTTTTGAAATCTAGAGCTGACACAGATTGAATTTGGGCCGTCTGCATGCAAAGTGTTTGCTCCAACACTGGATTAAGGATTGTCCCTTCAGAAGGCATTTCCTCTCACTCCTATATTTATAGCAAGAAACATCAGCTGAGCTGAAAATTGGCTTGGACCAGGTTCACCAACGATAGTGGGCAGAGGTATATTCAGCCCCCTCGATATTTCTTTGAAGGGAGCAGCCCAGCACAATGTCACAGAAGGCTACACCGGCCTGCACGGTGTCAGGGGACTTCCCTATAGGACTGGCTATTTTTTATGGCAGCCCCACTCCCGTGATGGCTTAACCATCTATGGCTTCTCATTTTAGCCTGTTGCTTCCAGATAATCTGGTAGATGTGCGCTCAGTTTGAGATCAGAAATGTGGTTTGTTGTTGTTGTTTAGTTGTTTAGTCATGTCCGACTCTTCGTGACCCCATGGACCAGAGCACACCAGGCACTCCTGTCTTCCACTGCCTCCCACAGTTTGGTCAAACTCATGTTGGTAGCTTCCCATTACAGCATTGGACTTTCCTTTCACTTCCAGGCACATCTGCAACTGAGTGACCTTTCGGCTTTGGCCCAGCCACTTCATCAGCTCTGAATCTACTTGTCCTTGTCCTCTGTTCTTCCTCAGTAGCATGTTGGACCCCTTCCGACCTGAGGGGCTCATCTTCCAGCGAGAAATGTGGTTAGGAAAACACAAATTTGAAAAGGAAGGAGTCTGCCAGCTCGGTGGTGCGGTAGTTAAGAGTACAGTACTTAAAAGTAAAAGGAAACTACTGATTGCTTCCAGGAATGATGTTATTCCATTTATACAGCCACCGAAAATCTGCATTTGCATGGCTTTTGGAACACTGCTTACAGGAAGCTACAGGAACACAGGAGGCAGGGAGTAGCTTCAGTCAAGCTAAGTCGGCCTTTTCTATATCTTACGGCATTCATCATCAGCACCACACATATTTTTATCAAGTTGATTTGAAACTGCTGGAAATATGTGACACAACCCAGAAACATAGCAAATATGAGGTTGGTATCAAACAGTTGTCACCAGTTCAGTGGGCATGCATGTCTCCTAGTTTCTCCCTAGGCAGTTTCTCCCCATGCCAAACCAAGTTTCAAATCCTATATAATAATGCCAAAATCTGACCATGTTTAATTCTTTCCCCTTTGCATCAGCTTGCAGGTCCACAGGAGGAGCTGGTGTGTGCCCTCCAGATGTTCTTGGACTCCGACTCTCTCATCAGCTCCAGCCAGCTTAGCCAGTGAGAAGCAGAGTCATTGAATTGTAGAGTTGGAAGGGACCTCAAGTATCATCTAGTCCAACCCCCTGCAATGCAGGAATCTTTCACCCAATGTGGGGCTTGAACCCACGACCCTGAGATTAAGAGTCTCATGCTCTACAGACTGAGCTAAGTGGTGGGAGAAGCTGTAGTCCAACCACGTCTGAAGGGGCTACCTGGAAGGCATGTCCAAAGGATGTTAGGGTGGAAGTGAACAGTTCTGCTGTTCCTTTCTGTGCTCCATTCACCTTCTTCATATTCAGACTTTATCGTCTTCTTCCATTGCTCTTGTAGTGAGCTTGATTCCTATGGAGCTAGATAGAAACATGTGCATTGCTGCATTACTCATTATTCTAAGAACTTTTCTCCCTCTCCAACAGCCCCCCCCCATTTTATGCTATGTACAATAAGTATTAGTACAAAAGAAATATACAATAAGCATATTAGTACAAAATTGGTATAATTGGTACAGAAGAAATATACAGCGAAAGTGTGATAAATATAATTAATCACTCAAAGGAATACAAAATGGAAATATCACAAAACAGGAAGATCAATCACACTGCATATGCATTTGTGTGCTGTATTCATGCTCTCACTTCAGATGTAACTCCTCAGTATTTCATCTCTCCCTTGGAAGCCAGACTAACTCTCCAGCCTCTCACTTAGGCACTTTCCACAGCCCATCACCCATGGGGAGTGCCCTTGCCACACCCTGGAGTGATTCAAAGGGGGGGGGGAAATGTTTGGGGGTCACCCTCTTCAGGGCCAACTGACCAAGCCTGGCCTTCCAGCTTGCAACCTACCATCAACTGTGGCCTCCAAATAAATAGGCTTTCCCTTGGAACTGAGCTACAGCTGTCTCGGAGTTCCTATTCTTCACATGCAGGATGATCTGGCCAAAACTTCTGGCTCCTCCAAGTTGCTGGTGTTTTTCAGGTGCAGCAGAAAAGGGCTGGGGAGGCTAAGGTTGACATCCTACCTCCCAGCCCGCAACCGTCTTGCTACTTTAAAAATACTGCTCCCGTTTTACGCATTAAGAATATTTCTGAAATGTATTCCAAACAGACCACACTATGTTTTGCCATGTCTGCAATGGGGAAGACGGACTCTTTTGCCAAGAATGCAGAGTTTTGCATAACATGGTTTTTGTGTGGCTGGATTATAACATTATCACACATTTCTGCAGATTTTGGAATGTTAACACGGTGGCATCTTTGCATCAAAAGCACCTCTGCTCAAGTTAGAATTTTATGTATTATCAATGTTTATTTCAGCTCACTTAGAAGGGAAAAGGAAAGAGGGACCGGAAAGGGCTCAGATGTGGTTTGATGTCTTTTTGGCACTTTTATTAGCATCTTCCAAGGGCAACTGTAAAGTTTGCCTTCCCTTGGGGAGATCTATAATACAAATATATATGTTAGATCATTATGCAATACAGAAAGTGATTTCTCAGGGACAGTCCTGCTTGTTTAATTTCCATATTACCTGGGTTCCCCACCCCACCCCTTGCCCCATCTCCAAGGATAAATCTGCTAAATTATCTATTGTCTGTTCTTCGATGGAACATGGCTACTGAGATACTATTTTTTCGAGCAGTACAACATGAGATTTCAGATTTCCTACTGCCTCCTTTACCTTGAGTATGTGCCCAGGCCTAAGCTCACAAGAGCCTCTGAGACATATCTTTTCATGCCGCAGTCTCAAGAGTAGATGTGAAGGCTGACGTCTGCAGGGCAACCCGTTTCGCCCCATGGAGGCATTTTAAGAGGAGGCCACATATTCTGCTTCATGGAAGCCAACAATGCCCCATCCCTGGATATCAGTGGCGAGTCTTACCCATGTGAGCGGATAAAAAGCAGAATGTGCCTGCCTTGGAAGAAGGATTTGAAACTTAGTTTGGCATGGGGCGCTGCCTAGGGAGAAACTAAGAGAGTACAGATGCAGAAGGGAAGGGAAGGGTCTAAGTAGGGCCGGCCTTACCATTAGGCAGCCTGAGGCAACTGCCTCAGGCGGCGGGATCCGATAGCAGCATATCCTGCAGCCGCACCTGCCACTTCATCAGGAGCTCGCGGGCATTGACAGTGGCCCAGACACCATTTTGGAGGCTCATATAATTCACTATTACAGGAGGCACTGGTGCACGCCAGCTTAGGTAAAGGTAAAGGGACCCCTGACCATTGGGTCCAGTCGTGACCGACTCTGGGGTTGCGCGCTCATCTCGCATTATTGGCCGAGGGAGCCGGCGTATAGCTTCCAGGTCATGTGGCTAGCATGACAAAGCCACTTCTTAAATGGCTTTAAAAGAGGATCCCACAAATTCATGGAGGATAATGGCTACTAACTCTGATGGCCATGTTTTGGCACTGAAACTGCATTCGTCGCCCTGTATGATGACCTCTGCTGGACAGAGGCAGGGGAAATGTGTCCTTGTCAATTCTCCTCGACCTCTCAGAGGCTTTTGGTACCATTGGACATGGTATCCTTCTGGAGCAGCTGGGTGCCACTGCTTTGCGGTGGTCCTGGTCCTACTTGGAAGGTCTTTTCCAGAGGGTGATGCTTGGGGAGTGCTCTTTGGCCCAGTGGAGCCTTCAATGTGGGGTTTCTCAGGGTTCAGTTTTATCCTCTATCTATGCTGTTTAAAATCTACATGAAACAGCTGAGTGATGTGATCCAGAGTTTCCGAGTACAGTCGTACCTTGGTTTTCAAACAGCTTAGTTCTTGAATGTTTTGGCTCCCGAACGCCGCAAACCGAAAAGTGACTGTTCCAGTTTGTGAACTATTTTTGGAAGCTGAACATCCAATGGGGCACCCGCGGCTTCTGAATCAGAAGCCACACTTTGGTTTCCGAATGTTTTGGAAGTCGAACAGACTTCCAAACGGATTGTGTTCAACTTCCAAGGTACGACTGTACGTTGGCGGCAATCTGCGGATGACACACAGCCCCATCGTTCTGCCCGGACACTGAGGTCCAGTACCAAGGGCCTTCTGGCGGTTCCCTCGTTGCGAGAAGCCAAGTTGCAGGGAACCAGGCAGAGGGCCTTCTCAGTGGTGGCGCCCGCCCTGTGGAACACCCTCCTATCAGATGTCAAAGAAAAAAACAGCTACCAGATTTTTAGAAGACATCTGAAGGCAGCCCTGTTTAGGGAGGCTTTTAATGTTTAATAGATTATTTTATTTCATTTTTCTGTTGGAAGCCGCCCAGAGTGGCTAGGGAAACCCAGCCAGATGGGCAGGGTATAAATAATAAATTGTTGTTGTTGTTGTTATTATTACTACTACTTCTGCTTTACATCTGCAGGTGTGGCGTGGATGTGTTGGACTGCTGTCTTGCCTATGTAATGGACTGGATGAGAACCAATAAACTGAAGTTCAATCCAGAGGCAATATTAGCGAGCCGTTCCCTAGAGTGGGGGTACTTCTTGGGGGATACTTCTGGATCCATTTCTGTCACTTGAGGCTCAGGTGGCCTCAGAGGCAAGGAGTGCCTTCCCCCATCTTCCGCTGGTGGCCCAGCTATGCCCCTATCTGGACAGAGATAGCCTAACCTTTGTTGTCTATGTTCTGGTCACCTGTAGGTTAAATTACTGCAACACATTATATGTGGAGGCTGCTGGGAAACTCGAGCTGGTGCAGAATTTAGCAGCCAGTTTTCTCACTGGGGTAATACAGTTTGAGCATATAATACCAATCCTGGCCCAACTGCACTAGCTGTGAATTTCCGGGCCCAATTTAAAGTGCTGGTTTCGACCTATAAAGCCTATAAAGCCTTCAATGGCTCAGGACTCTGAGATCATCATCTGAGAAGAGAGTGAGTGAGCTGGATGGGATTCAGTGCCCCGCACCCACACGTTCGGTTTCCTATCAAAATAGGGTTCTTCACCCTCCTTAATTTATAATTTCAGCAGATCTGTGTTTAAACACATGCACCATCAGATCTAGTGAGATATACTGTTGCTTTGATTATTGTTAGTATGCCAACAAGCTGGTTGTCAAAGCACATTAAGAACTGTCTAGTCTCCATTAACTTATATTTAGCTTGGAGATTGTAAGAATAGTTCCAGATTCAGGATTTATTTTTATTTTATTTTAATGTTTTCCACAAAATGCTGTTTTCCACAAAATATTCCATTCCATAACAAGGAATTTCACCTTTCTCAAGGACATGGACTCCCGCCACCCCACCCCACCCCCACAAAAAAAACACAACCGCTTAATCAGTCATTGGTGGGTCCCACTCTTATTTTTTAGGCTCAAGCAAGCGATATTAACCTTTCAACAGATTGGCTCAGCATCCACCCTCCCTACTTAGCAGAATGAATGGAAGAATTCCAGTTAATTGTCTGTGAATGGGGGACTTTTCCAGGGGACTTTTGGCAGGTGTTTTCTTTTGCTCAATGAGTCATTAGCAGTTCGTCCTTTCTGATATGAATCTTGGGAAGGACTTCACAAAATAAGACCAGGCGGGATTAGTAGTTACATCCACACCATACAGTCAAAATACATGGCTTCCTCCAAAGAATCATGGGAACTGTAGTTTCCCCCTCACACCGTTCCCGTTCTGTGTACTCTTAATAAGCCACAGCTCCCAGGAATCTCTGGGAGAAGCCATGTGCTTTAAATGCGTGGTGTATATCACTCTTGAACAGGTACACAGGTCACCTGGTCAGAGCATAGCTGTCAAGTTTTCCCTTTTCTCGCGAGGAAGCCTATTCAGCATAAGGGAAAATCCCTTAAAAAAAGGGATAACTTGGCAGCTATGGGTCAGAGTCTTCCCTAGTATAATATGATGGATTGTATTTCTAGCTCAGCTGGTAGAGCATGAGACTTAATCTCAGGGTTGTGGGTTTGAGCCCCCTGTTGGGCAAAAGATTCCTGCAAGGCAGAGAATTGGGCTGGACGGCCCTGATGCTAACTCTACAATCTTATGATTCTCATCTGTATCCTCTTTTGTCTTTTTTTTTTTTTTTTTTTGATAATTTTTTATTGCATATGAATAAAACAAAAAATAATACATACACATACATTCATACCATTCATCATACAAGACAAAAATGAAAAATCAATTACTTACACTAACATACCATACCTACACACATTACATTCCTACCTATAGAGCTATATTGCTAATATTATATTCAAATTTCTTATCAGAGTTTAAAAGTCCGATAGGACAATTATGAGAAAGGCTCGATAGGAGGAGAAAAAGAATAATGAGCATACTAGACAGCACCAAAGACCTAACCTGAAATATTTTTTGGTTTAAAAAAAGGAAATTTAAAGAAGTATCTCAGGAAGGGAGAATACGAGAAAAAGCAAAAAGACAAAAAAAAAAGAAAAAAAAAGAGAAGGAAAAAAAAGAAAAGAAAAAAAAACGGGGAAAAGAGAAAGAGAGAAAAAAAAGAGAGAGAACAAGGAGTACAGAAAAAAGAAAATCAAAAAACAAAAGAAAGACGATTCAGACTGATTCAACAGTCATCTCTCAACTGAATACATTTCATCCTCTAACACTTCCACCGCGCTATACACAGGAATTTACCCTTCAATATTTCTTATCCAGTCCTCTATTTACCACTCCTAATCTCATTAACCTTCATACTTGATCCCGATCCCATAACCAAAATCATTATCGTCTTATCACAAATACTGTAGAGAATAAAAGAAAATGAACATTCTACAATTCTTTTGAACAATCCTGTATAGTTATTCTAAGCACAACCATGTCCCATTCCCCACTCCCGTATTCCTTAGATAGTCATTGAGGCACTCCCACTGTTTTCTGATCTTATCTCTAAACTTATTACGTATCAAATCTGTCAGCTTTGCTAGTTCTAGATATTCACAGAGTTTGTCGACCCATTCACTTCTTGTTGGTATTCTTGGTTCCTTCCAGGTTTTTGCAATAAGCGTCCTTGCCGCTGTTGTTGCATAAAGATATATGTCTACCTTATCTCGGGGTATATCACTATTTAGGATACCTAATAGATATGCTTCCGCTTTTTTCCCGTATGCGATTTTAATTAATTTTTGGGTTTCCCGGTGAATCATCTCCCAAAATGATTTAATTTTTGGGCATGACCACCACATGTGGAACATCGTTCCAATGGCCTGCTGGCATTTCCAACATTTGTTGTTGTTGTTTTTATTTATTTTTCCTATTTTTGCAGGGGTCATGTACCACCTATAGTGTATTTTCATAAAATTCTCTTTCAGTGTATAACAAGCTGTGAAGTTAATTTGCTTTTCCCAAAATTCTTTCCACCTTTCATATTCTATAGGGTATCCTAGGTCTTGTTCCCATTTTACAATATATTTGTTTTTTACTCCCTGCTCCCCTTCCTGTTCATTTAACAGTCTATACATTTTCGAGAGGGTTTTTTCTCTGCTCTTAAGGATTTCTTTCTCAAATCTCGTCTTTGTTTCTCCAAATCCCCTAGTTCTAATATCTTTATCAAACGTTGCTTTCAACTGGAAGTATTCGAGCCATGATATTCCTTTTGCCTTAAGCTCTTCGTATCCTTTGAGCTTAATTTCTCCATTTACTTTCTCAGTGATCTCTCTGTAAGTGGGCCAGACCTCTCTCTTATAACATCTTAGTGTGGCATTGGCTTCCACTGGTGAGGCCCACCAGGGGGTTCTGTCTATAATTTTTTCTCTTGTTCTATTCCACACCTCCCACAGGGCCCTTCTTATAATGTGATTTTGAAATTCTTTGTTTTTCTTTCCTTTATCATATAACAAATACCCATGCCACCCAAAGATTTTGTTTATGCCCTCTAGCTCCAAAATATCAGATTTTTCTAACAACAACCAATCTTTTATCCAGGACCAGCAAGCTGCCTCGTAATATTTTGTCAAGTCCGGTAGTGCGAATCCTCCAAATTCTCTTGGGTTTGTTAATATCTCCGATTTCATCCTCGCCTTTCTCCCCTGCCAGATGAAATTCGTCAGGTCTTTTTGCCATTCTTTTAAATATTTATTCCCAATTATAATCGGGATGCTTTGGAATAAAAACAAAACCTTCGGTAAAATTGCCATCTTAATCATGGATACTCTGCCCCAAATGGATAGATTCAGATGTTTCCATTTTGTCAATTTTTTCCTCACCTCTTTCCATGTCTCCATATAGTTATCTTTTAGTAAATTTGTGTTTTTGTTTGTTATTTGAATACCTAAATATTTGACTTTATTTTCTATTTTTATTTCTGTTATCTTTTCCAATTTCTCTATATCTTTTTTCCTCATATTTTTTGTTAACATTTTCGACTTATCTTTATTTAGTCTAAAGCCCGACACCTCACCAAATCTCCCCATCTCCTTTAGCCCTTCCACGATTCCTTCCTCCGGGTTCTCAGTCATTATGATTAAATCGTCGGCAAAGGCTTTAGCTTTAAAACAATAAGCTCCCAACTTTATTCCTTTTATTGTTCTGTTCTTCCTAATTGCCACCAAGAGGGTCTCCAAGACTACAATAAACAATAAGGGAGACAGGGGGCAACCCTGTCTTGTGCCTCTCTCTATACTAAATTCTTCCGTGATTTCGTTGTTTATAATCAGTTTTGCCCTCTGATCTCTGTAGATTGCTTTAATTCCATTTAGAAATTTGGGACCCAGTTCTAGCTTTTCACAGGTTCTTATCATGAAGTCCCATGATACACAATCAAAAGCCTTTTCGGCGTCTACTAGTAACATTGCTGTTTCTAGGCTGGGGTTTAAATCCAAGTATTCTATCAGGTCTATGATGACCCTGGTGTTATCTTTTATCTGTCTCCCGGGGAGGAAACCCGCTTGGTCCTTTTCAATTATTCTATTTAATACATTTTTTAACCGGTTTGCCAATATCCCTGTAAATATTTTATAATCTGTGTTAAGTAAGGATATCGGTCTGTAGTTCTTAATTAATTTCAAATTCGAATCTCCTTTAGGTATCAATGTTATCAGGGCCTCCTGCCAGGACCTCGGTATTGTGCCTTTTTCTAAAATTTCGTTCATTAATTCTTTTAATCTCGGAATTACCAGATCTTCTAGTACCTTGTAGTATTTTACCGAGATCCCATCGGGTCCCGGCGACTTTCCTTCAGCCATTTTCTTTATAATTTGTTTAATTTCCTCCTCTTGGATTTTTGCATTTAAATATTGATATTCTACTGCATTTATTTCTGGTAATTTATTTTGAGTCAGATAGTTCTGGATTTCTTTCTCATCTTTCCTTTCCTCTTTATAAAGCCTCTTATAGTAATTTATAAAACTTTCCTTAATTTGTTGTGAATCCGTTATTTCTTTATCTTCAACCTCTATTTTATTAATTATCCTATCCTTTTCTTTTTCTTTAATTAACCACGCAAGCATTCTCCCAGGCCTATTGGCCTGTTCGAAATACTTTTGTTTTGTCCACAATATTTTATTTTGAACTTCTTTACTTATTATTTCTGTGAGGTGGTTTTGCAGTCTCTTGATATGTTGTCTTAATTCATCGTTCCCAGGGTCTTTTATTAAGTCTTTTTCTTTCTCTCTTATTTGTTTGTTCATTTCCATTATATTTTTCTCTTTCTCTTTTCTTACCCTTTTCATTTGTTGAATACTAAAACCCCTCATATAGGCTTTACTAGCCTCCCAGACTATCTTCCTGTCTGTATCCTGTTTTTCGTTTATTTCAAAATATTCTTTTAATACTTCTTTTGCTTTCGTTACCCTCTGCTCATCCCTCCAAATCTCATCATTTAGTCTCCACCTTCCTCTTGTTTTTCGCCCAAAGTTCAGTTGAATTGATACCGGATTGTGGTCTGAAATAGATCTGTTTTGTATCTCTGCCTTTTCTAGATTTAACATTAATTTTTTTGTCATCCATATTGAGTCTATTCTTCCCCCAGATTTCTTTGCATCAGAGTAGTGTGTAATATCTATTGCCGTAGGGTTTTTGGTTCTCCAGGTGTCATATAGTTCAGAGGGTGATGCTTGGGGAGTGCTCTTTGGCCCAGTGGAGCCTTCAATGTGGGGTTTCTCAGGGTTCAGTTTTATCCTCTATCTATGCTGTTTAAAATCTACATGAAACAGCTGAGTGATGTGATCCAGAGTTTCCGAGTACAGTCGTACCTTGGTTTTCAAACAGCTTAGTTCTTGAATGTTTTGGCTCCCGAACGCCGCAAACCGAAAAGTGACTGTTCCAGTTTGTGAACTATTTTTGGAAGCTGAACATCCAATGGGGCACCCGCGGCTTCTGAATCAGAAGCCACACTTTGGTTTCCGAATGTTTTGGAAGTCGAACAGACTTCCAAACGGATTGTGTTCAACTTCCAAGGTACGACTGTACGTTGGCGGCAATCTGCGGATGACACACAGCCCCATCGTTCTGCCCGGACACTGAGGTCCAGTACCAAGGGCCTTCTGGCGGTTCCCTCGTTGCGAGAAGCCAAGTTGCAGGGAACCAGGCAGAGGGCCTTCTCAGTGGTGGCGCCCGCCCTGTGGAACACCCTCCTATCAGATGTCAAAGAAAAAAACAGCTACCAGATTTTTAGAAGACATCTGAAGGCAGCCCTGTTTAGGGAGGCTTTTAATGTTTAATAGATTATTTTATTTCATTTTTCTGTTGGAAGCCGCCCAGAGTGGCTAGGGAAACCCAGCCAGATGGGCAGGGTATAAATAATAAATTGTTGTTGTTGTTGTTATTATTACTACTACTTCTGCTTTACATCTGCAGGTGTGGCGTGGATGTGTTGGACTGCTGTCTTGCCTATGTAATGGACTGGATGAGAACCAATAAACTGAAGTTCAATCCAGAGGCAATATTAGCGAGCCGTTCCCTAGAGTGGGGGTACTTCTTGGGGGATACTTCTGGATCCATTTCTGTCACTTGAGGCTCAGGTGGCCTCAGAGGCAAGGAGTGCCTTCCCCCATCTTCCGCTGGTGGCCCAGCTATGCCCCTATCTGGACAGAGATAGCCTAACCTTTGTTGTCTATGTTCTGGTCACCTGTAGGTTAAATTACTGCAACACATTATATGTGGAGGCTGCTGGGAAACTCGAGCTGGTGCAGAATTTAGCAGCCAGTTTTCTCACTGGGGTAATACAGTTTGAGCATATAATACCAATCCTGGCCCAACTGCACTAGCTGTGAATTTCCGGGCCCAATTTAAAGTGCTGGTTTCGACCTATAAAGCCTATAAAGCCTTCAATGGCTCAGGACTCTGAGATCATCATCTGAGAAGAGAGTGAGTGAGCTGGATGGGATTCAGTGCCCCGCACCCACACGTTCGGTTTCCTATCAAAATAGGGTTCTTCACCCTCCTTAATTTATAATTTCAGCAGATCTGTGTTTAAACACATGCACCATCAGATCTAGTGAGATATACTGTTGCTTTGATTATTGTTAGTATGCCAACAAGCTGGTTGTCAAAGCACATTAAGAACTGTCTAGTCTCCATTAACTTATATTTAGCTTGGAGATTGTAAGAATAGTTCCAGATTCAGGATTTATTTTTATTTTATTTTAATGTTTTCCACAAAATGCTGTTTTCCACAAAATATTCCATTCCATAACAAGGAATTTCACCTTTCTCAAGGACATGGACTCCCGCCACCCCACCCCACCCCCACAAAAAAAACACAACCGCTTAATCAGTCATTGGTGGGTCCCACTCTTATTTTTTAGGCTCAAGCAAGCGATATTAACCTTTCAACAGATTGGCTCAGCATCCACCCTCCCTACTTAGCAGAATGAATGGAAGAATTCCAGTTAATTGTCTGTGAATGGGGGACTTTTCCAGGGGACTTTTGGCAGGTGTTTTCTTTTGCTCAATGAGTCATTAGCAGTTCGTCCTTTCTGATATGAATCTTGGGAAGGACTTCACAAAATAAGACCAGGCGGGATTAGTAGTTACATCCACACCATACAGTCAAAATACATGGCTTCCTCCAAAGAATCATGGGAACTGTAGTTTCCCCCTCACACCGTTCCCGTTCTGTGTACTCTTAATAAGCCACAGCTCCCAGGAATCTCTGGGAGAAGCCATGTGCTTTAAATGCGTGGTGTATATCACTCTTGAACAGGTACACAGGTCACCTGGTCAGAGCATAGCTGTCAAGTTTTCCCTTTTCTCGCGAGGAAGCCTATTCAGCATAAGGGAAAATCCCTTAAAAAAAGGGATAACTTGGCAGCTATGGGTCAGAGTCTTCCCTAGTATAATATGATGGATTGTATTTCTAGCTCAGCTGGTAGAGCATGAGACTTAATCTCAGGGTTGTGGGTTTGAGCCCCCTGTTGGGCAAAAGATTCCTGCAAGGCAGAGAATTGGGCTGGACGGCCCTGATGCTAACTCTACAATCTTATGATTCTCATCTGTATCCTCTTTTGTCTTTTTTTTTGATAATTTTTTATTGCATATGAATAAAACAAAAAATAATACATACACATACATTCATACCATTCATCATACAAGACAAAAATGAAAAATCAATTACTTACACTAACATACCATACCTACACACATTACATTCCTACCTATAGAGCTATATTGCTAATATTATATTCAAATTTCTTATCAGAGTTTAAAAGTCCGATAGGACAATTATGAGAAAGGCTCGATAGGAGGAGAAAAAGAATAATGAGCATACTAGACAGCACCAAAGACCTAACCTGAAATATTTTTTGGTTTAAAAAAAGGAAATTTAAAGAAGTATCTCAGGAAGGGAGAATACGAGAAAAAGCAAAAAGACAAAAAAAAAAGAAAAAAAAAGAGAAGGAAAAAAAAGAAAAGAAAAAAAAACGGGGAAAAGAGAAAGAGAGAAAAAAAAAAGAGAGAACAAGGAGTACAGAAAAAAGAAAATCAAAAAACAAAAGAAAGACGATTCAGACTGATTCAACAGTCATCTCTCAACTGAATACATTTCATCCTCTAACACTTCCACCGCGCTATACACAGGAATTTACCCTTCAATATTTCTTATCCAGTCCTCTATTTACCACTCCTAATCTCATTAACCTTCATACTTGATCCCGATCCCATAACCAAAATCATTATCGTCTTATCACAAATACTGTAGAGAATAAAAGAAAATGAACATTCTACAATTCTTTTGAACAATCCTGTATAGTTATTCTAAGCACAACCATGTCCCATTCCCCACTCCCGTATTCCTTAGATAGTCATTGAGGCACTCCCACTGTTTTCTGATCTTATCTCTAAACTTATTACGTATCAAATCTGTCAGCTTTGCTAGTTCTAGATATTCACAGAGTTTGTCGACCCATTCACTTCTTGTTGGTATTCTTGGTTCCTTCCAGGTTTTTGCAATAAGCGTCCTTGCCGCTGTTGTTGCATAAAGATATATGTCTACCTTATCTCGGGGTATATCACTATTTAGGATACCTAATAGATATGCTTCCGCTTTTTTCCCGTATGCGATTTTAATTAATTTTTGGGTTTCCCGGTGAATCATCTCCCAAAATGATTTAATTTTTGGGCATGACCACCACATGTGGAACATCGTTCCAATGGCCTGGTGGCATTTCCAACATTTGTTGTTGTTGTTTTTATTTATTTTTCCTATTTTTGCAGGGGTCATGTACCACCTATAGTGTATTTTCATAAAATTCTCTTTCAGTGTATAACAAGCTGTGAAGTTAATTTGCTTTTCCCAAAATTCTTTCCACCTTTCATATTCTATAGGGTATCCTAGGTCTTGTTCCCATTTTACAATATATTTGTTTTTTACTCCCTGCTCCCCTTCCTGTTCATTTAACAGTCTATACATTTTCGAGAGGGTTTTTTCTCTGCTCTTAAGGATTTCTTTCTCAAATCTCGTCTTTGTTTCTCCAAATCCCCTAGTTCTAATATCTTTATCAAACGTTGCTTTCAACTGGAAGTATTCGAGCCATGATATTCCTTTTGCCTTAAGCTCTTCGTATCCTTTGAGCTTAATTTCTCCATTTACTTTCTCAGTGATCTCTCTGTAAGTGGGCCAGACCTCTCTCTTATAACATCTTAGTGTGGCATTGGCTTCCACTGGTGAGGCCCACCAGGGGGTTCTGTCTATAATTTTTTCTCTTGTTCTATTCCACACCTCCCACAGGGCCCTTCTTATAATGTGATTTTGAAATTCTTTGTTTTTCTTTCCTTTATCATATAACAAATACCCATGCCACCCAAAGATTTTGTTTATGCCCTCTAGCTCCAAAATATCAGATTTTTCTAACAACAACCAATCTTTTATCCAGGACCAGCAAGCTGCCTCGTAATATTTTGTCAAGTCCGGTAGTGCGAATCCTCCAAATTCTCTTGGGTTTGTTAATATCTCCGATTTCATCCTCGCCTTTCTCCCCTGCCAGATGAAATTCGTCAGGTCTTTTTGCCATTCTTTTAAATATTTATTCCCAATTATAATCGGGATGCTTTGGAATAAAAACAAAACCTTCGGTAAAATTACCATCTTAATCATGGATACTCTGCCCCAAATGGATAGATTCAGATGTTTCCATTTTGTCAATTTTTTCCTCACCTCTTTCCATGTCTCCATATAGTTATCTTTTAGTAAATTTGTGTTTTTGTTTGTTATTTGAATACCTAAATATTTGACTTTATTTTCTATTTTTATTTCTGTTATCTTTTCCAATTTCTCTATATCTTTTTTCCTCATATTTTTTGTTAACATTTTCGACTTATCTTTATTTAGTCTAAAGCCCGACACCTCACCAAATCTCCCCATCTCCTTTAGCCCTTCCACGATTCCTTCCTCCGGGTTCTCAGTCATTATGATTAAATCGTCGGCAAAGGCTTTAGCTTTAAAACAATAAGCTCCCAACTTTATTCCTTTTATTGTTCTGTTCTTCCTAATTGCCACCAAGAGGGTCTCCAAGACTACAATAAACAATAAGGGAGACAGGGGGCAACCCTGTCTTGTGCCTCTCTCTATACTAAATTCTTCCGTGATTTCGTTGTTTATAATCAGTTTTGCCCTCTGATCTCTGTAGATTGCTTTAATTCCATTTAGAAATTTGGGACCCAGTTCTAGCTTTTCACAGGTTCTTATCATGAAGTCCCATGATACACAGTCAAAAGCCTTTTCGGCGTCTACTAGTAACATTGCTGTTTCTAGGCTGGGGTTTAAATCCAAGTATTCTATCAGGTCTATGATGACCCTGGTGTTATCTTTTATCTGTCTCCCGGGGAGGAAACCCGCTTGGTCCTTTTCAATTATTCTATTTAATACATTTTTTAACCGGTTTGCCAATATCCCTGTAAATATTTTATAATCTGTGTTAAGTAAGGATATCGGTCTGTAGTTCTTAATTAATTTCAAATTCGAATCTCCTTTAGGTATCAATGTTATCAGGGCCTCCTGCCAGGACCTCGGTATTGTGCCTTTTTCTAAAATTTCGTTCATTAATTCTTTTAATCTCGGAATTACCAGATCTTCTAGTACCTTGTAGTATTTTACCGAGATCCCATCGGGTCCCGGCGACTTTCCTTCAGCCATTTTCTTTATAATTTGTTTAATTTCCTCCTCTTGGATTTTTGCATTTAAATATTGATATTCTACTGCATTTATTTCTGGTAATTTATTTTGAGTCAGATAGTTCTGGATTTCTTTCTCATCTTTCCTTTCCTCTTTATAAAGCCTCTTATAGTAATTTATAAAACTTTCCTTAATTTGTTGTGAATCCGTTATTTCTTTATCTTCAACCTCTATTTTATTAATTATCCTATCCTTTTCTTTTTCTTTAATTAACCACGCAAGCATTCTCCCAGGCCTATTGGCCTGTTCGAAATACTTTTGTTTTGTCCACAATATTTTATTTTGAACTTCTTTACTTATTATTTCTGTGAGGTGGTTTTGCAGTCTCTTGATATGTTGTCTTAATTCATCGTTCCCAGGGTCTTTTATTAAGTCTTTTTCTTTCTCTCTTATTTGTTTGTTCATTTCCATTATATTTTTCTCTTTCTCTTTTCTTACCCTTTTCATTTGTTGAATACTAAAACCCCTCATATAGGCTTTACTAGCCTCCCAGACTATCTTCCTGTCTGTATCCTGTTTTTCGTTTATTTCAAAATATTCTTTTAATACTTCTTTTGCTTTCGTTACCCTCTGCTCATCCCTCCAAATCTCATCATTTAGTCTCCACCTTCCTCTTGTTTTTCGCCCAAAGTTCAGTTGAATTGATACCGGATTGTGGTCTGAAATAGATCTGTTTTGTATCTCTGCCTTTTCTAGATTTAACATTAATTTTTTTGTCATCCATATTGAGTCTATTCTTCCCCCAGATTTCTTTGCATCAGAGTAGTGTGTAATATCTATTGCCGTAGGGTTTTTGGTTCTCCAGGTGTCATATAGTTCAGAGGGTGATGCTTGGGGAGTGCTCTTTGGCCCAGTGGAGCCTTCAATGTGGGGTTTCTCAGGGTTCAGTTTTATCCTCTATCTATGCTGTTTAAAATCTACATGAAACAGCTGAGTGATGTGATCCAGAGTTTCCGAGTACAGTCGTACCTTGGTTTTCAAACAGCTTAGTTCTTGAATGTTTTGGCTCCCGAACGCCGCAAACCGAAAAGTGACTGTTCCAGTTTGTGAACTATTTTTGGAAGCTGAACATCCAATGGGGCACCCGCGGCTTCTGAATCAGAAGCCACACTTTGGTTTCCGAATGTTTTGGAAGTCGAACAGACTTCCAAACGGATTGTGTTCAACTTCCAAGGTACGACTGTACGTTGGCGGCAATCTGCGGATGACACACAGCCCCATCGTTCTGCCCGGACACTGAGGTCCAGTACCAAGGGCCTTCTGGCGGTTCCCTCGTTGCGAGAAGCCAAGTTGCAGGGAACCAGGCAGAGGGCCTTCTCAGTGGTGGCGCCCGCCCTGTGGAACACCCTCCTATCAGATGTCAAAGAAAAAAACAGCTACCAGATTTTTAGAAGACATCTGAAGGCAGCCCTGTTTAGGGAGGCTTTTAATGTTTAATAGATTATTTTATTTCATTTTTCTGTTGGAAGCCGCCCAGAGTGGCTAGGGAAACCCAGCCAGATGGGCAGGGTATAAATAATAAATTGTTGTTGTTGTTGTTATTATTACTACTACTTCTGCTTTACATCTGCAGGTGTGGCGTGGATGTGTTGGACTGCTGTCTTGCCTATGTAATGGACTGGATGAGAACCAATAAACTGAAGTTCAATCCAGAGGCAATATTAGCGAGCCGTTCCCTAGAGTGGGGGTACTTCTTGGGGGATACTTCTGGATCCATTTCTGTCACTTGAGGCTCAGGTGGCCTCAGAGGCAAGGAGTGCCTTCCCCCATCTTCCGCTGGTGGCCCAGCTATGCCCCTATCTGGACAGAGATAGCCTAACCTTTGTTGTCTATGTTCTGGTCACCTGTAGGTTAAATTACTGCAACACATTATATGTGGAGGCTGCTGGGAAACTCGAGCTGGTGCAGAATTTAGCAGCCAGTTTTCTCACTGGGGTAATACAGTTTGAGCATATAATACCAATCCTGGCCCAACTGCACTAGCTGTGAATTTCCGGGCCCAATTTAAAGTGCTGGTTTCGACCTATAAAGCCTATAAAGCCTTCAATGGCTCAGGACTCTGAGATCATCATCTGAGAAGAGAGTGAGTGAGCTGGATGGGATTCAGTGCCCCGCACCCACACGTTCGGTTTCCTATCAAAATAGGGTTCTTCACCCTCCTTAATTTATAATTTCAGCAGATCTGTGTTTAAACACATGCACCATCAGATCTAGTGAGATATACTGTTGCTTTGATTATTGTTAGTATGCCAACAAGCTGGTTGTCAAAGCACATTAAGAACTGTCTAGTCTCCATTAACTTATATTTAGCTTGGAGATTGTAAGAATAGTTCCAGATTCAGGATTTATTTTTATTTTATTTTAATGTTTTCCACAAAATGCTGTTTTCCACAAAATATTCCATTCCATAACAAGGAATTTCACCTTTCTCAAGGACATGGACTCCCGCCACCCCACCCCACCCCCACAAAAAAAACACAACCGCTTAATCAGTCATTGGTGGGTCCCACTCTTATTTTTTAGGCTCAAGCAAGCGATATTAACCTTTCAACAGATTGGCTCAGCATCCACCCTCCCTACTTAGCAGAATGAATGGAAGAATTCCAGTTAATTGTCTGTGAATGGGGGACTTTTCCAGGGGACTTTTGGCAGGTGTTTTCTTTTGCTCAATGAGTCATTAGCAGTTCGTCCTTTCTGATATGAATCTTGGGAAGGACTTCACAAAATAAGACCAGGCGGGATTAGTAGTTACATCCACACCATACAGTCAAAATACATGGCTTCCTCCAAAGAATCATGGGAACTGTAGTTTCCCCCTCACACCGTTCCCGTTCTGTGTACTCTTAATAAGCCACAGCTCCCAGGAATCTCTGGGAGAAGCCATGTGCTTTAAATGCGTGGTGTATATCACTCTTGAACAGGTACACAGGTCACCTGGTCAGAGCATAGCTGTCAAGTTTTCCCTTTTCTCGCGAGGAAGCCTATTCAGCATAAGGGAAAATCCCTTAAAAAAAGGGATAACTTGGCAGCTATGGGTCAGAGTCTTCCCTAGTATAATATGATGGATTGTATTTCTAGCTCAGCTGGTAGAGCATGAGACTTAATCTCAGGGTTGTGGGTTTGAGCCCCCTGTTGGGCAAAAGATTCCTGCAAGGCAGAGAATTGGGCTGGACGGCCCTGATGCTAACTCTACAATCTTATGATTCTCATCTGTATCCTCTTTTGTCTTCTTTTTGTTGATGAAGGTTTCCTGCTTTCTCTTCATGCCTACCCCCTTCTCCAAAGCAAACAATATCTACATTAATATATTTTCCAAAAATATATCTTACTTATGCTACAAACGTTTCATTTATTTCTCTTGGAAAGGGATATGCGGACAGATGCAACTCTGGGAAACATCAGCAGAAGGCAGGGAAGAAGGTTCTGGCATGTAACTGACAATATGATGAACACCTCTGCAATTACTGTAATTTTAAATTAATTAATAATAAATTCCAGACCTTCCTAAAGACCCATTTGTGCATTAGCAGTTGCAGCCCCGAGGCTCAATGTGAGCTCATCAAAGTCAATGAGGGCCTCCAGTGCATATAGAATGGATCATTGATCCACTGATAGGCTGGAAAAAACATATTTGTAATGTAGCAGACAATTGGTGCCTGGTTGGAGCTGACTATTCCCACAGTAGCAGCAATCTGTTTTCAGAATCAGCGGCTAGCTCCACAAGCACGAAAGCTGCGTACAGTATTATAATGATGGACCAGGGAAATGCTTGAAATTTGCAGCATGGCTCTGCTAGGCTTTTGTGAGCGTGAAACTTTTCAGACCTGCACATAGGGGAGAGAGGAAAGGGAATGCCATTGGTCTACCAGCTGCTGGTGTCGACACTGACTTTTAACCCTTTACTTATTTATTTGAATAATGTTTATACAGCCCTGCAATTAATAATAAAAATTATGGGTGGTTTGCAATAACAAATAAGGGCACAATAAGGCAGTAACACCAAGTGCTATAAACTTACAGCAGGGTGAAAACAAAAATAAATTCAGATGTTAGAAACCTGGCAACCAAAAAAATTAAAAACAACCTATTTGCCTAGCAAAGGTATTGATATAGATGCCTACTATTAAGCAGCACCAGACCTCCCGTTAAGCAGAGATTTGTGGGCGATGAAAAGGCAGCAGATTGTTGCTTTTAATTTATTATGAAATTACTCACAGGGAGAAGCTCTTTTCTGTCTCAAATGCCGCAATCATCTGGCCAGCTTTGGATACCAGGCCATTTTGCTTGGGAAGGAAGAGGCACCTTACACAGCAAAACATCCTGGCTCTGAGTGCCAGACAAGCCTCCCTGGGGAGAAGAGTTCAAAAAACAGGGTGCCACAACTGAAAAGGCTCAGCCCCCATTGCCTTCTGCCTAGTTTCAGATGAGGGGGCTGCTCTGAGGCGGGACTCTGAAGAAGATCTTAATGTGTAGGCAAGTGGAATATCTGGGTCCTATGATGCTCTCTCGAGTATTGTTGTGGGGACCCCTGTATACTAGCAGAAGGTCTGGCTATCTGAATTCCCCTTGGGAATCCTTCTCTTTCTGCAAGGCAGTACCTGGACAGTGGGTCTGGTTAATTTTGACCACACTCTGCATACATGCAGAGATGTACACTTGAGCTCCAGCAGGGCCGGCCCAAGACATTTTGGCACCTGAGGCAGACCCCAGAAGGGCATCTCCCTCCCTGCTGGGGAAGAAGGAGTGAGGGACAATCTACATCTGGAACAAGGAGGAAAGAAAGATAGACAACAGGATCTGCTACTCCTGTGGATCCTGCTGCCTGAGGCAGTCCTCAGTTTGCCTTATGGGTGGGCCGGCCTTGAACTCCAACTTCTTGTTGCTTTAGAAAGGCAGTTTTGGCTAGGGAGAATTTGGAGCAAAGAAGATTGGGGTGTGAGGCATGAATAATAATTTCCTTTCCCATCACATATTTGTTCTCAATCCACCCCCAGCATTCTCTTCCCCCCAGAGTCAAAACCATATTTGTAATAGAAACAAGAAAATTAAATACTCCCCCCCCCCCGAGCAGCTGCTGTCTACCCCACAACTAGGCAGTGAGTTCCCCAGCGATGTCTGTATTGTGTTAGCATTTACGTAGCAAGTCTAGTATGCAAAGGGATTTACAAGCTTCCTCTGATTTCACCCTCCGAACAACCTTAATAGGCCGGCATCCTTCCTTTTTAAGGACAGTGACTTTCCCAAGGTCAGCCAGCGACATATGGCAGGGGGAGAACATGAACCCACTGGATGCCCGGTCCCACACGACATGCATTGCGCTGTCGATAGAGTCCATATCGCACAAATACTGCCCATAATAGCAAAATGTGGTGACTAATTTCTGTCAGGTTCTCAGAGCAATTGTTATAATTTTATGTTTTTTACCGTAAGCAGTACAAAAGCACTTTTGTGAGGGAAAAATGCTGGCTTTCACCAGCCCATGCAGCTCACCCACCATGCCATAATATTGATCACCATGCCATAATATTGACAGCAGCATAACCACCTAGCTAGATTAGACAGGTAGGACCTCCTTGTCACTGAGGTGCAATACATATGCAGAGCCCTAAATACTGGGTAAGTAGCACCGGAAGGTTAAATTGTCTTATTGGCGCATAAAGAAGAGGCATTGTGTCTCTCCCCCCCCCCCCCCGAGATTTTACTAACTACTCTTCTGCATCGTAGAACAAGGGATTGTTTTGGGCCATTAATCTCATTAATGACCGCCTATCCCTACCAGTTGTCTTCGGAATGAACCACGTCTGTGTTTTATGGCGTATTCGTTTGTTATCTTAATGATCCCTGCACTTCGTAGAGAGGAGCACAGTAGATTTTCATCTTATTTTAATCCATCAAAATCAAGTTAGTTGCGACTGATGGGAGGGGGGCGCGGAATCTAACGGTTGTGCCCAGATATGTCATCTCCGAGCTGAAAGTTTGCCGGTTGCCTGGCAACCTTCTTGGAGGAAGATAGATGTCCTGCCATTGGTTCCTTTTTTAGCTGAGGCAGAATATATTAGTGTTACTGTTCCGCCACAGACAAAGGGAACAGCAGACTAAGCTTAGCTCGCAGGAGCTGTTAAATGCTCCTCAATAGTTGCCTCCAGTTTCAGGATTAGATGAAATGGGTTTTTATTCTGTCCTTGTTAAAGCTGTTAATTTACTTGACTTCATAATGCCAGTTTGCTAACAATGGCTTAAACCTTATTCATATCACTTTGTGTGCAAGTCTGCTCTCCCTCGGGGAAATGGAGATTCTTAAATGCACTCTGTTTTAGAATATGTATTTTAATACAAATGCCTTATCTCCCTAAATAAGACCAGAGGCTTCATTTTTAACCCACCAACACTTATCTTTGCAGGAATGTTCTCGGATGATAGAAATCGATATAACAACGCATGTTTCTTTCCACTACTCTGTGTATGTTTCTGGGAAATGGATCAAAGTTTGCAGAATCTTTTTTTTTAGGGCCTGCTTCGTTAGTTGCTCCTAAAACAGTAGGTAAATCCAAGGGCAATAGAAGGCTGCATACCACTATAGCAATAAAGCACAATTGAAGCACATTTGTCCCCCTCAAGAAAATTGAGGGGACTGTAGAAATGGTAACTCTTTGAGGGTGAACTACAGTACCCAGAATTCTTTGAGGTTGTGTCTCAAATGTGCTTTAAAGGTATAATGTGTACACACTCAGCCTCCCCATGTGGGTTAGCAGCCTAAGAAAATATGGACCTCAACTTTCAAAGGACTGTGTCTCTCCAGATGTTTTTTGGCTCAGAGCTGCCATCAGTCTCATCAGTCCCAGTCAGTGTGCCCAACAGTCAAGGATGATGGGAGTTGTAGTAGTGGTTCAGCAACATCTGGTGGGCAGCTGGTCAGCCAGAATCTCCCTTCTTGTAACTTGAAGTCATTGGTTCAGGTCCTATCCTCCTATGCTCCATCTTCCATAAGACAACCCTTTTAGATATTTGAAGATGGCTATCCTATCTCCTCTCAATCTCCACTTTTCCAGGTCAAACATACCCAACTGCCTCAACCATTCCTCATACGGCTTAGCTTCCAGACCATTTATCATCTTGGTTGCCCTTTTCTGCACACATTCTAGCTTGTCAACATCCTTCTTAAATTGTGGTGCCCAGAATTGGGCACAGTATTCCAGGTGTGGTCTGACCAAGGCGGAATAGAGTGGTACTTGTTCTAGCAACTAGAATTCTGTTGATGCAGCCTAAAAGAGCATTAGGGGTGGGTTTTTTGTTTTTTGTTTTGTTTTTGCTGCTGCATCATACTTAGTGTGGTCCACTAAGACCCTTAGATCCTTTTCACATGTACTACTAGTAAGTCAGGTGTTTCCCATCTTATACTTTTCACAGTCAGTCTAATTGGGGGGATTTAATGTTTCTAGATTATACCTAGGGACGCGGGTGGTGCTGTGGGTTAAACCACAGAGCCTAGGGCTTGTCGATCAGAAGGTCGGCGGTTTGAATCCCTGCAACGGGGTGAGCTCCTGTTGCTCGGTCCCAGCTCCTGCCAACCTAGCAGTTTGAAAGCACCTCAAAGTGCAAGTAGATAAATAGGTACTGCTACAGCTGGAAGGTAAACGGCGTTTCCGTGTGCTGCTCTGGTTCGCCAGAAGCGGCTTTGTCATGCTGGCCACAAGACCTGAAAGCTGTACGCCGGCTCCCTCGGCCAATAGAGCGAGATGAGCGCCGCAACCCCAGAGTCCGTCACGACTGGACCTAATGGTCAGGGGGGGGTCCCTTTTACCTTTTAGATTATACCTATATTTATGGGGAAGGTACTTTGTGGGGAAGGGATACTTTGTGCTGCAGTACAGAACAGTTAAATAAGTGCTGGATTATTCTTCATCCATGTACAACATGCATGGTGACTGTCTCTCTCTCTCTCTCTCTCTCTCTCTCTCTCTCTCTCTCTCTCTCTCTCTCTCTCTCTCTTTTTAAATGTGCTTTTCAGTGGCAAGCTGTTTATCAACTTGCTATTGAACATGTTATTTCCTAAAGCATACAGCATGTCATCCCTGATTGAAAAGCTGCTGCGCTGGCTTCTTATCCTTCACTGTTACATACATCCTTTTCGGCTTGTTTTGCTAAATCTTTCAACTGCAGGATTGATAACTTCCATCAAACAGATAGCAGAGTTCCGTTCAATGACAATACTATTGTTGGTGCTATTTATGGAGTGTCTGAACATTGTCTTGCAGACAAGACAGGAGTACTTGCATGTAGAGGAGAACTGTGACTGCCTCAGTGAAGTTGAAAAGATAAAGAGAGGCTTGACAAAATGGCAATACCTGTCTCCATGTGGATAGGCTTGGAAATAAATGGAGCCTGCTGCAAGATGGGGCCCATTTATTTACTTATTTTTATACTTATACCCTACCTTTCCCCCAAGGAGTTCAAGGTGGTGTACATTGTTCTCCTCCTCCCAATTTCACTCTCACAACAACCCTGGGAGGTAGGTTAGGCTGAGGGTGAATGACCTTCATGACTGAGTGGCATCCAATCCCAGGAAAAAATAATGTGACCATCAGGCTGCATTGGTAGCATGTGAATCGGGCCTCGGTATCCACTGCTTAAGTGGATGCAAGAAATATACTTAGGAGTTTTTACACAAGACTTAAATCAGATTTCCTGTTAAATACTTCTGTAATTCCAATGTAAAACCTGCAGAGAATGTAAATTCAGTTCCTCTTCTGTATTCTATTCTTTAGCAGAAATTATCAAACATGGCGCAAGCAGCTGAAGGGAAAAAGGGGATTCAGAGCGGGCTCGAGTTAGGGTAAAAAAAGAGTCTTAAGTTTTATTGCAGCACAAGTTTTTATAGGCAACATCCAGATTACTTCTCACTCCCCCACCCACCCTTTTATACCCTGCTCATGAAGTTCTCAAGCTGGTTCACATAAAATATTTCAAATACAAATACACCTCTGTAAACACTTGAAAACATCTAACTTAATGCAGATGCATTAAGTGAGCTGAGAAGGTGCTAGGCATAGGAATACTGGATGAAGGATAGTCAAGAATGGTTTCTGCACCCATGATCTGCCTGGGAGACCAGGGTTCAAATCCCCACTCAGCCAGACCCAATTCAGGTTACCGCTGTTGATTTATCAATTCCAACATGACTTGAAGGAGTGTCTCTCCCTATATCTACCAGTGCACACCGTGAGATGTTCAAGGGCAGGCATAGGCAAACTCGGCGCTCCAGATGGTTTGGGACTACAGCTCCCATCATTCCTGACCACTGGTTCTGTTAGCTAGGGATGATGGGAGTTGTAGTCCCAAAACATCTGGAGGGCTGAGTTTGCCTATGCCTGTTCAAGGGACACCCCTCTTGTGGTCCCATCAGTTGGCACTGCCTGTTGTGTGATGACCTAAGAAATAGGGCCTTCTCTATGGTGATGACCTACTTGTGCAACTCCCTTCACTTGCAGATGTGTCAACAACAACAACAACAACAACAACAACAACAACAACTTTATTATTTATACCCTGCCCATCTGGGCAGCATACAGCATATATAAAAACATAATAAAAGCATCAAGCGTTAAAAACCTCCTGATACAGGCCTGTCTTCAGATGTCTTCTAAAAGTTGGGTAATTTTTTATCTCCTTGACCTCTAAAGGGAGGGTGCCACTACCGAGAAGGCCTTCTGCCAGGTTCCCTGTAACTTTACTTCTTGCAGTGAGGGAACCAGCAGAAGACCCTCAGAGGAGAACCTCAGTGTCTGGGCTGAATGATGCGGGTGGTATCCTTCAGGTATGCTGGGCAGAGGCCATTTAGGGGTTTAAACGTTAGCACCAACACTTTGAATTGTGCTCGGAAACATACTGGGAGCCAGTGAAGATCAATTAAGACCGGTGTTATCTGGTCCCTGTGGCCACTTCCAGTCACCAGTCTAGCCTCATTGTTGAATTGCTCTCATCAGCTTAGGATATTTTTATTCATTCAGGCTTTGGGGATATCATTGTCTATCGGGACATCCTTGTGCTTCTGCGGTATTGATATTACTTATATATATCTGGGTTTCAATTTACATTTATGTTCCGGTGATTATGCCAACATTGATTTATGATTGATTGATTGATTATCAATCAATTGCCCTGCCCTCTTCTTGCTGTCGAAGCTGCTCTATGTATAACTTTACTAATCGATGGAGGGTGATCTATAAATGACTGCCTCTCCTAACCAAATTGCACCTCCTCCTTCCTTCCCCTTTAATTCCTGAGCTTCACATGTGAATTACAGGTGGAACTACCAGAGATGCTGTCCCTTCTAACAGACAGAGCCTAACACCCACGTTGCTGCACTTAAACATAAGAAACACATAAAAATTAGCAGCCTACATTCAGTAATGAACGCCCTTCACGCTAGAGCCAAGAGAAGCATAGGGTGTCTACAACATGGTAGCATAGGAGGGACCCTTAATTATAATTTCAATGGTTTAATGTAATATTTATGGTATTATAATGGCTGTGATAACTTGTTTAAAAATTTAAAGTAGTGAATGGAGTGGAATATGAGTGAATAATACTTCTCTGTCAAGCTCCTGTTCTATCTTGCTTGCACATTACACGGAACTGGTCTAAACGCATGCATTTCTGTGTTAACACCAGGAATTAGGTGCAACCGCACTGAACCTACAGACGCCTTCCATTGCACAGCCAGCAGTTATTTTTATTAAGCTGTCCCGTTGGCATGATGGCTGCTGTTCTACAGGTTAGAATAGAATAAAACAAATCTTTATTGTCATTGTCCCCTTGCGGGAACAACAAAATTGCCACTACGGACAGTTTCCTTGTTTAAACATGGTAGGCAGAAAGGGCAGCTGCTCCTCTATGGTAGGAGTCAGTTCTAGTTAGCCATGTCAGGACCTACTGGATCTATGTGCAGCACCCCCATGTGGTGAACCACCAAGCTGCACATAGCAGCCTTCTCACTAAAGTCCGGACTCCGCCCACTCAGGCTGGTCGTTGGTTCTTCTGAACAGGAAGGAGTATAAAAGACTTCCTGTTCTGCCTGATTCTTGCTTGGGCAACGTGGTTATCCTGATATTCAGAGTGTTGGTGTATCCTTGGTTAGCGGTGCAAGTCTGCTTCCAGGATCGTACTTCGGTTGTGCCTTGTCCAGTGGCTTTTGGTCCACGGCTCACCTCTTGACTGCTGTCTATGGCCCATCGCCTACCATAGTTACTGAATTTA
The DNA here is from genome assembly GCF_965207765.1 of Zootoca vivipara. Lineage (NCBI taxonomy): Eukaryota > Metazoa > Chordata > Lepidosauria > Squamata > Lacertidae > Zootoca > Zootoca vivipara. The sequence goes on along the minus strand of NC_142582.1, from coordinate 112,235,424 downwards.
CAACTTCTTTCGTAAGCTACCCTGGGGGCTTTTTATTTACAGGAGAGCCTATAAATGCTGGAAATAAATACAGTTTGGCCCTGAAACATCCATCCTTCAGGGCTCTGGCATTTGCAGCATATCCCCTGTAATAGCGGTCCTGAGGTCTACTCTGTTTTTGATATATCGAAGGATACATCCTTACAGTAGCTTTCCTGCTGGGATATCCTTAAGCTAAAAGAAACATCCACATTTTTACTAAATAAATTATTAGGCATCAGTGATTTCCTGCCCTTCTGTAACAATTCAGACAGAAGCATGAAAGAAAATTGGCACAATAATGCAAAGGCCAGCAGCTTTACTTTTTGCATTTGTTCTTCTGTTGTCAGTGTTCACTTGTTGTTTTCTCAATAAAAAACAGGGTGTGTGGGTGGGAGAGGTTAATGAAAATGCCAGAGGGGGGGGGGGAAGGAATGTATGAATGGAGCAGAAAGAAACATTTGAATTAATTGCACACAATCACCAATGGCCTTGATTGCACTATGTTCAACTGAAGAAAATGAACCGGTACATTTATTTGTTTTTATGTCTTTAATTACACAGCTGCCTTATACTGAACCAGACTGCTAGCTCATCTAGCTTGCTATTGTCTTCACTGATGAGATACCTGTTGTCTAGGGTTGCCATATTCAAAAAGGGAAAATCCGGACACAAAAAAGAGTCCCGTCCCCCCGAAATGAGTTTTTGAGCTACGCTCAAAACATGGGCTGCCATACATCTGGATTTTCCTGGACATTTCAGCGATTTCCTCTCAGACCGCTTTTTACTAGGACTGAATGCCAGCTATGCCTGGGAAATTCCAGGCGTATGGCAACCCTACTGTTGTCCCTTCCTGTGGAGTGGAGCGAAAAGTGTGTCAGACAGGATTCTTCTCCAGTCATCCTAGGGGAGATACCATAAATTGAACTCAGGACTTTCTTCTTGCAAAATATGTGCTCTGTTGCTAATCAATTAATTAAACTAATTAGTTGCTTTTATTACAAAAAGTCATTCAAATATACTTTTAACAAAAAAAGAGAATAACACATACATTAAAACTAGGATACAACTTAAATAAGAGTAAATTATTATTATTATTATTATTATTATTATTATTATTATTATTATACCCACCCCATCTGACTGGGTTGCCCCAGCCACTCTGGACGGCTTCCAACATATATAAAAACACAATAAAACATTAAACATGCTGAAAGTGGTAGTTTAAACCGCTCTTTTATAAGGGAAAGGAGTGGTTTATCATTAAGTACATTTCACTACACCCTACATTAGGGATGGCTAACCTGTGGCCCTTTGGTTAGGATTGCTGTACTCAAACTGCATCAGGCCCACAGAGCACAACCAGTTGTCAGGGGTGATGGGAGTTGTCGTCTCGTAGCACCATAAGTTAGCCATCCCTGCCCTATGTTCCTGTTTATTTATTTGAAGCACTGTAGACGTGGTGGTTGCAAGTGGATGGCTACAAGAAAAACACTTAGGACTGTCGAGGAAAAATACATTCAGAGAATCGTACAGTGTTATGGAAGCTTCAATCTAATGACGTAATCTGTTTTCATCACTGGAAAGAAGATTGTGAATGGAGACAGAATATTGAAGATAGTGAAACTGTGCTAAAAAATAAAGAAATAAAGAAAATAAAGAAAATAAAGAAAATGCAGTGTCTGCTCTGGGATAGGAACCATAGGGACCATCGTTCATACTTGGAGCCCATGCTTTAGACACAGAAGGTTCCACGTTCAATCCTTGGCATCACCAGGCTGTGTGTGTGTGTGTGTGTGTGTGTGTGTGTGTGTTTTAAAGGATTCTGTAGCTGACAGTGTGAAATACCTCTCTCGCCTGTGATGCTGGAGAGCTTCTGCTGGTCTCCAGAGTCATAGAAAATATAGGGTGAGATAGACAATCTGTGCTGTTATTATAAGGCAGCTTCTAATGTTCCAGCTGAGTTTGGGACACGAGCGCTGTATACCGTGGATTGAGAAGGAATTTGTCCTCCAGCTCAGATTAGATTGGCTGGTAATCCTGCCTACATAAAACAGAGAGATGAATTGCTTGCTGTTTATGAGGCCCATAATCCCAAGATCTGTGTCAGCAAGATCCACATGCATTCAGGCTTGGGAGGGTTTAAATTGTTTGTTTTGGAAGCAAACAACACTCGGAGCTGACACCACTTCTACTTAGAGAAGTATACCTGACATACTGTACAGACTTTGATATTTTTACACAGTCTCCTCACAAGGCAAGGGGTTGTGGTGATTGGACACTTGCTTTGTTTAGAAACTGCGAACTGAGACCAGTCTATGTGGCCTCATAGAAGAACTAGAAGACTGGACCACTTGCAGTTTCTTTAACTATTGGATCCTGCTTTCCTACATCTTGACAAGAGAGAGTAGGGAGTCTTGGAGACTAGATTCCTTATCAGTGGATATTAAGTTGTCTTGCATGTGATCAAAGTATGAGTTAGGAAGATGCCATTGTATACATTTCTCTGATGAAAATAGGAATGCCCTATTCAACAACAACAACAACAACACTACTACAGTACTACTACTACTAATGATAATACAGTAGTACCTCTACTTACGAATTTAATGCGTTCTGAACGCACATTTGTAAGTCGAAAAAAATTGTAAGTCGAATCCCATAGGAATGCATTGGGAGAAAAATTTCGTAAGTAGAAGCAACCCTATCTAAAAATTCGTAAGTAGAAAAAATCCTATCTAAACCGCATCCAAGATGGCGGACGGAGCTCTGTTCATAAGTAGAAACATTCGTAAGTAGAGTTATTTGTAAGTAGAGGTAAAAGGTAAAGGTAAAGGGACCCCTGACCATTAGGTCCAGTCGTGACCGACTCTGGGGTTGCACGCTCATCTCGCATTATTGGCCGAGGGAGCCGGCGTATAGCTTCCAGGTCATGTGGCCAGCATGACAAAGCCGCTTCTGGCAAACCAGAGCAGCACATGGAAACACCGTTTACCTTCCCGCTGTAGCGGTTCCTATTTATCTACTTGCATTTTGACGTGCTTTCGAACTGCTAGGTTGGCATCCAAGATGGCGGACGGAACCGCATCCAAGATGGCGGACGGAGCTCTGTTCATAAGTAGAAACATTCGTAAGTAGAGTTATTCGTAAGTAGAGGTACCACTGTAATAATAATTTTTAAATATTTCTACCCCACCCATCTGACTAGGTTGCCCCAGCCGCTCCAACATATATAAAAACATAATAAAACATTAAACACTTAAAACTTCCCCATACAGGGCTGCCTTCAGATGTATTCTAAAGGTTGTATAGTTACTTAACCACTTGGCTCGGGGGCCACATACCGGTAACTCCATACCCTCCAACATTTCACCAATGAAAACATTTCACCAACCGGTAACACCATACCCTCCAACATTTCACCCTCCAACATTTCACTAAGGAAAAGTGGGATGTTCCGCGATCAAATCAGAAAGCAGGACGGTTTCTATAAATCCAGGACTATCCCTGGAATGTCTTTTGGAGGGATATCACCCCTTGCTTGATTAAATGCTAGCAAAATCAAGTGGTGATTAAAGAATTTAAAATATAGGTTACAAAAATATTTTTGAAAATTAAAGTTAGACCAGCACCCTTGCTATACTTTTTTAGATGCCAGCTAAAACTTTTATTTCAGCAAACTTATCCAGACATAGGTTATGATTATGTATATTTGTTTTTTAAATGTTGGTTTTTATCTGTGTATTATTGATTATCTTAAATTAATTGATGTGTGTAGATATTTTATTAAGAGTATATATATATATATATATATATATATATATATATATTCTAAATGAATGAAACATTCATTAAAAAACAACTGTAAAAAATAAGCCCCACAATATTTCAACCAGAGCAGTAAAAAAATATTCCAAATCAGCAGATTAAAATCAATACAATAAAATAGCCATCTGCAAACTCAAAGCCTACTTTAAAACGAAGTGGTGTTTTTTTAACTAGCTATTTAGTTTATAAGGGAACAGCTGGCGACAACTTATTCCAAAACAAAACCAGTTAGGTAGTTTTAAACTCTGAACTTAATGATCATAGAGGCCTCCCTTTTTTATAATGTGCAATACTTCGAAGTGTGCTAAGACAGTGCTTCTTATTGGGGGACCTTTCTGCTCATACTGTTGAATGATGCCTTGGACTCTTGCCCCAAGGGTGGATGAATCTGTCAAGTTTGGTTTCTCTCAGTTTCTCATTTGGCCAGTCTTCAGTGCAGTTCCATATCAGTTTTCGCTTGGTCCCCCCCGCCCCCCGCTAGTGAAAATTCATTAGCATTTTACTGTTCATTTCTCCTAATATATACACATTTTTAATGCAATTTTGTCTAAAGCATGTAGTTTTGCAAGCTGTTTTCTGGAATGGAATGTGTTTTCTTTAATATATGCATTTTTATATATACTGCCCCCATGGCCTTTTCGGTGGCTGCTCCCAGACTTTGAAAGTTGCTCCTTAGAGAAGTTAGACTGGCTCCCTCCTTGCTGTCCTTCTGCTGGCAAGCGAAAACCTTTTTGTTCCAACAGGCTTTGGGGAACTGACTCCTTTTAATGGGGAGACTGGTGCTCTGCTGTTTTCGTTGTGATTGTCTGTATGTTTTTAAGTGTGTGTGTGTGTGTAGTTATAATTCTATTATTCTATAAGTCCAGTATACCTGAAGGAGCATCTCCACCTCCATCGTTCGGCCTGGACACTGAGGTCCAGTGTCGAGGGCCTTCTGGCGGTTCCCTCGCTGCAAGGAGCCAAGTTACAGGGAACCAGGCAGAGGGCCTTCTTGGTAGTGGCACCTGCCCTGTGGAACGCCATCCCACCAGATGTCAAAGAGAAAAACAACTACCAGACTTTTAGAGGACATCTGAAGGCAGCCCTGTTTAGGGAAGCTTTTAATGTTTAATAAATTATTGTATTTTAATACTTCTGTTGGAAGCCGCCCAGAGTGGCTGGGGAAACCCAGCCAGATGGGCGGGGTATAAATAATATATTATTATTATTATTATTATTATTATTATTAATGTTTAATTGTTTTTTAATGATTGGTTTCCACCCACCCCTATGTTTTAGCTGTTCTTATTTTATCTGGCTTGGTCATGTACACAGAATGGAAGCTGGCAGGATCCCCAAGGAGGTGCTTTCCAAGGAGCTGGTTTCAGACATCAGGCCTGTTGGCAGACCATCTCTGCCTTACAAGGATGTCCGCAAACATGGCATGAAGGCTGGCAACATTAACCCCGCCGTGTGAGAATCCCTTGCAGGCGACTGCAGTGCCCAGAGACAAACAGACAGTAAGGTCGAGTATTCGCAGCAGAGGAGGAACGACTGCTGGGAGGAGCGCAGAGAGAAGAAACACCATGGTGCGTCTGCATCAACAAAACCAGGTGCCTTCATCTGCCCCACCTGCAATAAAACCTATGTCTGCCATATTGGTCTCTGCAGCCACAGAAGGCGCTGTAACTCTCCAACAGCACATTCTTCCATTGTCTCCTGAGACGCCAACATTCAGCCACCTTGAGTCCTTGGCAGGCAGAAAGGGTGTGTGTGTGTGTGTGTGTGTGTGTGTGTGTGTAGAATATATATTGTTGTTGTTGGAGACCTGCATTACAAAATTCGGAGAAGTGCAAATTTCAAAGGTTAGCAGTTGCTGTTGTTTTTTGCTTGGGTAGTATTACGGGAAGTGCAGATTAGCACATGTGAACCAAACCAAAATTTCCCCCATTCCTAGCTCCTAAATCCCACAGCAAAATGGGAAACAGGAAGAACTGTGGGCATGTGACCATGCACTCCTTTTGCTGGTCAAATAAAAGCTGGGTTTAACACACAGTTGCCACCAGCCACGTCTAAGGCTGCCTCCCAATGAATTGGCCTTTCCTCGGACTAGAACAGACTGCTTTTTATCTGTCATTGTGGGAGATCTTTAATTGTGAATCGTAAGCCCCAGTCAAATTGGGAGAACCCCTTTGCCTATTCAGCTTGAGCTGCTTCTTCCCAGGCTCCTCTTTAACGGAGGAGCGCACCTGCTTTTGCGTCCCACTGGCAATTGGGCTTTAACAGTTGCAATCTTTTAAATGCACTTAAGATACCAAGAGCCCTAGGAATCCATTACCACACAATCTGGCATCTCTCTAATAGTTCTGTGTTGTCTCCGAGCCAGGAATCTCAGGTTTAATTATATCGTTTTGCCACTCATTAAGATTTTGAGCCTTTGAGCGTGTCGGATAAGGATTCATATTTTGCTTTCTCACAACTCGAGACCCATGCATATTAATTTTGAGGGTCTCACCCTGCATTTTTTTTACTCATTTTTAACATGCCAAACATCTTACATACTCCAGGAGAGTGGGAGATTTGCTAGATGTCTCTGAAAGGCAGGCAAATAAATTTCCTCCAGACTGGATTACCTGGGGATGGTGGTTCTTCTTAACTTGCCTGAAGCATGTGGCTTTGTTGGAAATGAGTCATCCAGTATATCTTACTCCTGTTTCCCACTTGTCCTTCAAGATCTGCTTGGCATTGAGCATATTATGGATCCTCTTGTTTCATGTTTATGAACCACTGTGGGTTTTCCCCCCAGCATTCACAGGAATTTCAAGTAATATAAAACTGCATTCCATCAAAATCTGATCTTTGCCTCCATCACTCTCCCTCCAGTTGTTCATTTTTCTTCGTGTTTTTACATCACCATAGTAAGCTGTCAGCAGATATTTGTTACATATTGCATAGTAAATGTATTTTTAGTTTTCAATACCTATTTCACCCCCAAGAGTATAAAAGATCAGGGTGATTCATCGGCGTCCAACAATAAGGTGCACTAAAAAGCACCGTTGCTGGAAACCGCAATAGCAAACCTGAGTCATGGGGACTTGAGAATTGGCCTGATACCTTTTCAGAAACAGAGCCAGACAATAGGATTGGCGGAGTCAGATCTAGAGAGCAGATGTGATCGAGATATGCATTTATATATTCCCAGCCATTTTGCCTAAATACATGCCTTCTCGAATTTGTTTCTGAATGTATACTTATGTGCTTGCCTCCTGTTACCTACCTCCTTCTTGAGCTAAATCTGTGGACCATACAACATTATTTTATATGGAGTCAGACCATTGGTCCATCTATCTCAGTATTGTCTCCACCGACTGGCAGCAGCTCCAATGAATTCAGACAAGGGACATTCCCAGCCTATCCGGAGATGCAGAGGGTTGAACCCAGAACTTCCTGCTTGCAGGGCACAAGCTCTGCCACTGAGCTAAGGAGTTTTCTCAACATCATATCAACATCACCCCTAGCAGCTTGTCACACTTCTGATTTCTGACACCTGCTTCAGTGTTTCGGATGAATGTTTCAAAGGGTATGTGTTTAAATTAGTCTCAAGTCCCAGCATCTCTGTATCCGTCTCCCTCTCTGTCTCTGAAATTAAGCCCATAGTAGAAGAGCTCTTGGCAAATTTTCCCTGGAAAATCACTGCGTCTGTTTTGCTTCTGGGAGAGATTTCAGGTATGCCTTAAAAAAAAAAAAGTTTGCAGCTTGCATGGAGGTACACGGACTTCCTTTCTCTCCCATAATTTCCCATCCATATAGGAAATGGGTTTGACTTGCACCTATTTTGTAATATTTGCAACCAGGTCTGCTGTGAGATCCGACAACGTGTTAAAATGCTCAAGTTTTAAAATACAAAAACAGTTACGGTCTGCTTATTGACCCTAACTAAAACTAGGTCAAGGGTCATAACCAAGGGGTACAGCATGTGTTTTGGACATAGGAACATAGAAAGCTGCCTTATACAGTCAAGCAATTGGTCCATCAAATTCAAGATCATCTACTTTGACTGGCAGTGGCTCTTGGGGATTTTGTCTCCCCCAGGCTTACCTGGAGATGCTGGGAATTGAACCTGAGAATCTTTGGCATGCAAAGCTGATAATTTACTACTGAACTATGGCCCTTCCGCAAAGTTCCAGATTCCATCCCTGGAATTTCAAGTTAAATTGGTGGGGTAGGTTTAGGCATCTTCTGGAGGCCCTGGGGAGCCCTGCCAACCAGAGTAGAGAATATTTGACCTGGTGTGTCAATGTTCTGACCAAATCCATGTAACACATATCCAGGAGCCAGTTTGGGACAAGCCATTGCAAAGTGAATAAATACAGCACATAGCAGGAAGAGAGCAACTTTCGCCCATTCGGTGATGGGTGCGGCTTTTCAGTTTGGGGGGGAGTGCAAATGAGGAGGACGTGATGGAGACATATAAAATGATGCATGATATGAAGGAAGGTTTTCTCTCATAATCCTAGAACCTGTGGGTAATCCCATGAAGCTGGATAATAGGAGATTCAGGACAGACAAAAGGAAGTAGTTTGAATGAATTATTGGGTGCCGTAAGATGCAGTGATGGCCACCAGCTTGGACAGCTTTAAAGGGGACTAGACAAATTCTTGGAGATACAGTAAGACCATCAATAGGTATTAGTCATCAGGGCTGTGCAGCCCCTCCCAAGTGTCCCTGCTTTCCAGGGGCAGTCCTGGATTTATAGAAGCCATCCCGGTTTCTGATTTGGTCCCGAAATGTCCCACTTTTCCTTAGGACGTCCTTATTTTCATCGGAGAAATGTTGGAGGGTATGGAGTTATGAGACCAAGGAGATAATTCAGTATACAACCTGTAGAAGACATCTGGAGGCAGCTCTGTATGGGGAAGGTTTTTTTTAATGTTTAATTTTTAAAAAATGTTTTTACATATGTCGGAAGCCACCCAGATTGACTGGAGCAACCAAGTAAGGTGGGCGGAAAATAAAATGCTGCTGCTGCTGCTGCTGATTGTTATTATTGAATAGGGTATCCTTATTTACATTGGAGAAATGTTGGACGGTATGTGCCTACAGTATCAGAAATGATATGGTACTGAATACCATCTGCTGGAGAGAACAAGTCCTACTTGTGGGCTTCCCACAGGTATCTGGTTGGCCGCAGGGCCGGCCCTACGGCCAGGCTGGGTGGCGCAGGGCACCAGGGCGCCCGCCCACCCACCACGGAGCTGCGCCCGCCCGCCCGCCCGCGCAGCTCCTGGTTGGCCGCTCCAAGAGGAGGAGGATGGACTAGATGGGCCTTTGGCCTAATGGCTCTTCTTTTCCTTGGAGAATATGGGGGTGTTTGTAATTATGTCAGAGGTTTCATGTGGGAAATGGTGGTAGGCATGTGTACACTCAGCTCCATGAATAGTCAACGGTGGAAATACTTAAGAAGTGCTTTGCATTTGGTGAAACCAAAAGCCTTTTCTAAGATTTTATGCTTTTCCATTGTCTGTATCAATTCTTCATCTTGCCAGCTGGCCTGCCGAATAGAAGCAGAATTTCCTCTACCTTCTTGTTGCTGATGTAAATATTTTGAAAGTTCCTGGTATATTTTTCTCAGGCACTAAAAAAAAAAACTGCTGAGAGAGATTTCTCTCTGTGTATTGCTTAGAGCAGCAAGTGTCGTAGGAGGCGGGCTGTGAAGTCTGCAGATGGAAAGCGGATTATAAAAAATCCCTCGAAAGCACATGTCAAATGTATGATGATAATGAACCAAAATTAAACACAGTTCAGTCTGATATGAATCATTATCTGGAAGTTTAATTGGAAGCAAATGATCTGCCATTGTTATTGTAACAAAGCTGGAATTGATGGGAAGTGGCAAATAAATTGTTCTTGCTGTCCAGATTATTTGATTGGCAAGAGAGAGGGATTTCTGGAGGATGGGCTTTCACAGGGGTGAATTCTGCTATAAAAACACACCAAAAAAAAATCTGGTGGGAGTTACTGATGTTTGAGCATTTTTATCTTTGCAGATTCCAGTATGAACTGACCTAGTCCACTATTTTCCAGATTGTAGTATGCAAATTGGGATTTACTTATTTCATTAACAATATTTATATACTGCTTAATTAAAAGAAACAGCCTATTGATGGTTTACATAAAATAATAGAAACTACTCAGAAGAGAATACCAGTAAAGGGAACAGTCCTTAAAAACAAGTAGATGCCATGCAATTATCCAAATATAGATTAAGATAAACTTTTTTAGAAAAACGATATGCATAACAAAACTATTTATCTGGGAAGGCTTGCCTAAACAGAAAAAGTTTTAGAGAGGTGTTGAAAACAGGTCAACGAAGATGCTTGCCTCTCCAGCAACTTTTGCTCTTCCTGAATGTTCCAAAGCAGTTCTCGGCTCAAGAAAGAACTATGGCTATGCATTTTGAGAGAGGGGGAGCGCTTTTTAGAAAAGAGTATTTTAGAAGGAAATGCAAATGTGACAGTGATCAGATGTGACAATGGCATTGCCCAGAATGCTGCAGTCCGTGGTCCATAGTTCGTGGATTGAGGTGGGCACATAAATTTGGAAGTAGCAGTGTCAGGGCCTGTGGCTAATTTGTGACTTGAGAGGCGTCCTTGGAGCACTGAAAGTTGCCTTACACCGAGTCAGACCATTGGTCCATCTAGCTCGGTATTGTCTACACGGACTGGCAGCAGCTTTCTAAGGTTTCAGCCAAGAGCTTTTCCCCAGCCCCTACATTGAGATGCTGGGGGGTGAACCTGGGACCTTCTGCATGCTGTACCCCTGAGCTATGTCTCCTCCCAATGTTTTTTTAAATTGATATTGTAAGCTAACTTGAAGACTCTTGAGGGGGCCAAAAGGCAGGCTATAAAGAATTTATTAAATAATTGAATAAACAAACAGATCAAATAACGCCAAGAGCATCTCAGTGTCCTCCCCCTCCCCACCACCTTCTTGCTATCACACCTGCCCGATTCAGCCTTTTTGTAAGAATGATTAAGTCATAGGGTTAATTAAGCCACAGGGTTCTGTCTTGGGCCCAGTCTTATTCAACATTATTTATTTATTTATTTATTTATTTATTTATTTATTTATACCCCACCCATCTGACTGGGTCTCCCCCGCCACTCTGGGCGGCTTCCAACAAATACAAAAATACATTAAAATATCACAGATTAAAAACTTCCCTAAACAGGGCTGCCTTCAGGTGTTTTCTAAATGTCAGGTAGTTGTTTATCTCCTTGACCTCCAATGGGAGGGTGTTCCACAGGGCGGGCGCCACTACCGAGAAGGCCCTCTGCCTGGTTCCCAGTAGCTTTGCTTCTACATCTTTATTAATGACTTGGATTATGGGCTCGAGGGCATCCTGAGCAAGTTTGCAGATGACACCAAATTGGGAGGGGTGGCTAATACCCCAGAGGACAGGATCACACTTCAAAATAACCTTAACAGATTAGACAACTGGGCCAAAGCAAACAATATGAATTTTAAGAAGGAGAAATGTAAAGTACTACACTTGGGCAAAAAAAATGAAAGGTACAAATACAGGATGGGTGACACCTGGCTTGAGAGGAGTACATATGAAAAGGATCTAGGAGTCTTAGTAGACCACAAACTTGACATGAGTCAACAGTGTGATGCAGCAGCTAAAAAAGCCACTGCAATTCTGGGCTGCATCAATAGGAGTATAGCATCTAGATCAAGGGAAGTAATAGTACCACTGTATTCTGCTCTGGTCAGACCTCAACTGGAGTACTGTGTCCAGTTCTGGGCACCACAGTTCAAGAAGGATACTGACAAGCTGGAACGTGTCCAGAAGAGGGCAACCAAAATGGTCAAAGGCCTGGAAACGATGCCTTATGAGGAACAGCTTAGGGAACTGGGTATGTTTAGCCTGGAGAAGAGAAGGTTAAGGGGTGATATGATAGCCATGTTCAAATATATAAAAGGATGTCATATAGAGGAGGGAGAAAGGTTGTTTTCTGCTGCTCCAGAGAAGCGGACACGGAACAATGGATTCAAACTACAAGAAAGAAGATTCCACCTAAACATTAGGAAGAACTTTCTGACAGTAAGAGCTGTTCGACAGTGGAATTTGCTATCAAGGAGTGTGGTGGAGTCTCCTTCTTTGGAGATCTTTAAGCAGAGGCTTGACAGGCATATGCCAAGAATGCTTTGATGGTGTTTCCTGCTTGGTAGGGGGTTGGACTGGATGGCCCTTGTGGTCTCATCCAACTCTATGATTCTATGATTCTATATATTGCCTGCAGCGAGGTGGGAGTTACTTTCCAGTAGCTCAGTCCATTGACAGTCCGGCAACATCTCACTAGGGTAAGGGTGGGGAACCTCTGCCGCTCCAGATGTTTTTTTGGAATACAACTCTCATCATCCCAGATTGTTGGCAATGTTGGCTGGGGTAGATGGGAGTTAGAGTCCAAGTGGAGAGGCAAAGGCCCCTCCCCACTCTTCTGGGCTAGAGGAACTATGTGAATGGTGAATGGCCTGACACCTGCCCACCTGAGGCCAGGCAACTTTAAAGTGGGAAGAAACCACATCTTTGTCCATGTTCATTTCATCCCACCATCCATCCCACCTTGTTGCTAAAGTCACTTAGGATCAGTTAATGAAAAGGCATCTCCCGTGTGGCTCTGTTACATATGTGTCAAACCTTAGCAACACCTTGATTTGTTTTGTTTTTACAATCTCCGGGCTTCTTCCCATACTTGCCTCCTCAGCAGTTTCTAGCCCCTGTTTTCATATTTTACTCCTGGCTTCCCATAATGTCTGAACTCTTTCCCCCCCATGGACCACCTGAAAATTGCTGAGGTTCTTGGCAGGCCCCTTAATTTTCACTCTCTCGCTGTAATATGCTGCATGGTTTTTAATTGTATTCCTTTTGCTTCTTTTCTTACTTATAGATTAAGAAATATTAGACATTCTATGGAATTCAAATTGTAATAAAATATAAGAAACAAGAGAAACAATAAGAATACAATTAAAAATCAACATGAATGTGCCACAAATCCTCAGACACACCGCAGACCACCTGAATGAAACAGTGGCCCATGGGCCATAGATTGGGAATTCCTCTTCTATAGCTTTATCCTGAAATTTGCCCGGAGTTTTATGCTGTTTCCATGTTGGTCCTTTAGGACCATGAAGAACACCTTGCAGAAACTAGCGGGGATTGAGGGCAGGTTCAATAAAACATATAATTTTGGGGAGCAAATCAGGCACCTTCAATCTGCTGCTCCTCTTAGTTCTTGACTGCTCTCATTAAACTTGCATGTGTGTCTGTGGCACAGAGTCCTTGATGCCTATTCATTTGGAAGCAGGTAAGAGATCTCTGTTGGCAAAACATGACAAGGATTATTATGGAGATTAAGCCTGTTCACAGTCACATTGTTAATGCTTGTAGCCCAACAGAGTGTCTTCCAACTTGAGTTTTTCTGAGTAGTCTTTAGCTTCGGTTGCTGAATCTTAAATCTTTATTTTTGTCTGTGGTTTAGAGCCGTCCCACTTATTTTATGACCATCAAAGTGATAAAAGATTGTATTTATCCTATGATGAATGAGTCTGGTTTCACCTCATCTGATAAACTGCAGCATTTATTGAGGGGAGGGTTGAGAATGTGGAGGTTAACACAGTATAGTCTTGGGCCTGTCTTCTCCAGCCTGGTGCTCTTCAGCTATCTGAGACTACATCTCCCATCATCCCTGGTCATTGGCCATGCTGGTCAAGGCTGGTGGGGGTTAGGAGTCCAAAACATTGGGAAGCCACTGGGTTGGGAAAGCCCAGACTACAGAATGAAGAGCAGGGCTCCACCATGCACCCCCCCCCCGGTCGAACTATTTTCATCTAGATGCCCCAAAGAGTAAATAGATCGTGGCTTAAGCTTTTGACAGTCAGGACCTATTTTGTCAAACCTTCATTCATATTGCTAAGATACCTCTCGATTTCATTGGGGTGGGAGAATTGACTCCTTTGAGAGGACACATCCAGAAGGCACCACATCAGCCACCCCTGAGGTATGGTATCAAAGCGCAAAATACCCATCATTCTGGGTGTTATATTTTGTTATACTAGCTATCTAAGTGCACAGAAATAAGAACCCAAATGTTACAGGAGTTTTTGCCTTCTCTGCACGCATAGTTTGGGCAACAGCGGCTGTAGAATGCTTCCGCTTCAAGCTTAAACAGTTGTCCATGCAGAATGTCTTGCAATGGGTGGTTGCTGCCATGATTGCCATATTCAGCTTCCAGGTTCACAGACAGTTATGTCACTGAATAATATCAGCTGCTGAGAGCTACAAGAGGAGGTTATTGGATTCAGATTTCTTTTGTGGACTTCTCAGAAGCAAAGAGGGTGGCTGGACCAAGTGATTCTAGTTTGATTCTATAGCACCAAACCAAAATATGAGAAATTTGAGAGACGTTTCTAATATATTTTTGTGCATGCTATGGCTCATCAACAGAGCTACCAGGAAACTGTTAAACAATCTGATTGATTCGTTCATTCCTTCAGTTTACTGCTGTCTGGGGCTGATGGGAGTTGGTGCCCAGCCCCAGCCACATCTGGAGGACCTAGAATTTGCAACCCCAGTGTTGGTGCTGGACTAGTAGAACTAGAGCAGGCATCCCCAAACTTCGGCCCTCCAGATGTTTTGGCCTACAACTCCCATGATCCCTAGCTAACAGGACCAGTGGTCAGGGAAGATGGGAATTGTAGTCCAAAACATCTGAAGGGCCAAAGTTTGGGGATGCCTGCCTAAGCTCAACTCAGCCTTGAAGCTCCCTAGGTGACCTTGGAGCAGCCACCGCCTCTCAGCCTAACATACCTTGCAGAGTTTTCCTGAGCATAAAATTGAGGATGGGGAGATCTGTGGACCCCGATTTGATTTCCTTGAAGGTTAAGGGCAGCATATAAATGCAAAATTTAAAGATGTGCTCAAGGATGGAACCTGGCGCCATCAGCATACAAAGCACTTTCCCACTTCACCTGTCCCCATTCGTGCACCTCAGGTGCCCCAGTTAGGTAGGGCATAATTTTTTGCAACTAATGAAAAAAAAATGATGCACATTAAGTCTTCGGTCCCCTGCAGAAAGTGAAGTTCTTTCGAGCATCCTCCAAAGTGAAGTTTTGGCAAGGTGTAAGAGGACAGCCCTTCTGCCTCTTGGTTTAACGCCCGGGGCTTGCATTGTTCCGTCAATGTCTACCTGCAGGTGTTGCCCTATCCATATATCTATATAGTGCATTTGATAAGATGAATGGGGGTGGGTGGGGTGGGAAGAATGAAAGCAGTCAGAGACAAAAGGAGAATGAAGATGAATGTTAGTGTTCCCCTGGGGTTCATGGCTGAAGGAATTAACACAGCTTCGCTCTCTACCCTAGCTGTGTTTGTTTCCATGGCAACAGCTACGTACATGTTTCAGACTATCTACAGTGACACAGTTGCAGAAATAGTAGCTTGCAGGTTTCTGATAGCGCATCAGTGGGCAAAGCAGCACATACACTATCTTAAGTAAGTGTGAAAGAATTTTTTTCCCTCCTATATACCAATCTTAAGCTGTAGATTCAAATGTCTTAAGGTTAATTTTGTGCAAGCTCGTCTCAGGGAAACAGCCCCCGGAACCCTTGCAATTCCGCTTGGGCCCTGCAAACGGCACGGTCAGAGTTGAAAGTTGCAGGAGGCTGTTGAGAAGTCTGCATTGATTCGGGCAAAAACTATCAAATTGGAGCGAATGTGGCTGAATGCAGACGAGGGCAATAGCTGTGGAATGAGATGTTTAAGAAGCATGTGGTCACGGCAAGGTTGCAGAAGGTGTTCCTTTCCGCCTCTCGCTCCCCTTTTAACTGTGTAGACAAAGATTGCAAATTTGTTGTAGCACAATAGGGGTTGACTGCAGAATGTTGAAAGACTCCTGACTTCGCGGTTGATATTGTGGATGCTTCCATCGCAAAGCTGTCTGCAGGTTAGAATGATAGCTGTCTGCCTGATCGCTGGCTTAATTTGGGGAGATTTGGAGCCTCGTCATCCTTGAATGCTTTTGTAATTTGTGAGTCTAGGCATTAGGCAATCCTGATTTTTAAAATTATTTTGCTGCTACTCCACCCTCTCCCCCCCCCCCCCCCGGAGGGGAAAACTGTTAACTGCTAACTGTGTGTGATTTCAGGCAAGGGAATTCTCAAAATTATATGAATGATAGAGTAAGTTTTAGCTCTGTGGATTTTAACTGTAATGCAGAGTCTGTGAAATTGAGTTGTGTTGCTGTTCCATGTGCATGGGTTCTTTGAATGTCAGGATATGCCGTACAAAACCCACGCATCTAACCGAGTGTTTTGATTTTCCAAGAAGTAGCCATAAATTGGAGAAGGCACAGGCTGGTCTCTCTCTTGATGGTTCCTTCCCTCCCCTTTGCATGGAATGTAAAGAAACTGTCTTGCACAGAGTCATTAGTCACTATTTGGTCCATCTAGCACAACACTGTCTGCACTGATTGTTAGTTGATCACTAGCGTTTGAGGCAGGAGTCTTTCCAATGGAACATGGGACTTTCTGCATACACAGCATATGCTCTGCTATTCAGCCACAACCCTTCCCTTGCCTTAAGCACTACTGCTAATCCACTTCTGTTCTCCCTTCCCCTAGGCACGCACAGGGCATAATCTACATGGTGCCCCTTGTTAGCCTATGAAACTTGGCAATCCCAAGCAAATATAGTGAATGTCCAAACCCTCAGGTATATGCCGAATGCGATAGTTGCTGATGTGTGATTATTTTCGGGGGTTCCCCGAATGAATCTGGCATTGCAGGAACTGGCATATAGGAATGCTGAGATTCACTGCAATGTAAATAGGAGTCATCAACACCCCTGTTAATGATTATCTGTGCTGTGTTAAACTGAATCATTCCAGTCTTCTCCCAGGTCCTCCTGTTGCATTGGGAGGATGCTTCAAACTTTTAATAGGGCACATCAATCCCTACTGAACTTCTGCTTTGCGTCTAGCAAGTTGCAGGTTTCAGTGTCACTCTAATCTCTATCCATAGCTGTCAAGTCCTCCCTCTTTTTTAAGGGAAATTCCCTTATGCCGAATAGGATTCCTCGCGAGAAAAGGGAAACGTTGACCGCTATGTCTCTATCCCATTCTGGTATAGGTTGTCTGTTGTACAATTAGTGCCATGTTATTTGTAAGCCAAAGTCAGTGTATGCCTTCCACCATTCATGGTTGTCACCAGCACCTGTAAAAATTAAGCCCAAATGGTGTTTGAACAGCCTTCCAAGCTAGCTCCTAGCTCCAGTAGAGTTCCAGATTTTGCCTCCGTGCTGTTCTACTGGTATATAAACAGAGAAGGTGAACCATCCAACTCTATAATATCCTTTTTGAGGTGAGGCAACCAGAACTATACACAGTTTTCCAAATGCAGCTGCACCATAGATTCCTATAACATCATTATGATACTGGCAGTATTGTTGTTGTTGTTGTTGCCCCAATGTGCAGCACTTTATACCCGTGCATAATGAAATTGCATTTGCCATTTTACCTCTCATTCACTCGGTCTGGAGAGGTCGTTTCGGAGCTCTTCTAAACTTCTTTAAAATGTTTTTTCCAACCCCCCCCCTTTTTTTAGCTCTTCTGTTTTGTCAGCCTTTGGGGCTACTTATCGATAGATAAGGATATACAGTTGCAATCGAAATTATTCAACCCCCCAATGCAAATTGGGTTTATTATAAAAATTTACAGACTTTCAGCTGTTAGCAATGAGCAAATCAAACAAAAGCAATCAAAATAGTTCAACACAACGGATGCTTCAAGTGGTTTCCACAAATTCAGCTGAAATTGGCACTTATACTGGCTTCTTTAGTCTCACTGTTATTTAAACCCCTGAACAGAATCCCTCACAACAGCACAAATACAACAGTTGTTGTCTCAAGCACACCTGATGCAACTAGTCAAGGGCATCATTGCTTGCACCAGGTGTGCCTGAGCTGGAACACATGAAATACCTGAACTGGCTAAGGGCTTGCTGAGTGTCAAATTTGGCTGCATGTTAGAAATAATGGCTAAGTCAAGAGAATGGTCCAAGAAGGTAAAAGAAGAGATCATCACCCTTCACAAACAAGCATAGCTGCCAAGTCTCCCGTTTTCTCCGGGAAACCCCTGTTTTTCCAGCTGTCCCCAGCCGAAAAAACTGATTTTTTTGTTTTTCCCCGGTTTATTCTGGCGCAGCGGCCATTTTGGAACTGGGCGGAGCATGCTCAGAAGCGACTTTTGATGCTGCTCTGCCTAGTTCCAAAATGGCTGCAGCGCGACTTCTGGTGTGGCAGTCATTTTGGAACTGGGCACAGCAGCATCAAAAGTCACTTCTGAGCATGCTCTGCCCAGTTCAAAAATGGCCGCCACGCTACTTCCGGTATGCTAATATCAGTCCGGTCCCTTATTTTTCAGAGAGGAACTTGGCAGGTATGCAAACAAGGAGCAGGATACAAAAAGATTGCAAAGGCACTGAACGTTCCTGGAGACACTGTTGGAAGCATAGTTCACAAGTTCAAAGTTAAAGAAGGAACAGTGGTTCAGGAAGAGTCCAATGATGACTTTTCCATTTCTGGTTCCAGAACCATGACAGGCAATGGAGTCACATGGCTCCATTCCACATCTGATGCCAGTTCTGTAGTTGAAGTAGCCCCTAATAATTTTACTGTTGGGACACAGACCATGGGGAGAAAGTTTGATTTCTTAATTCCCCGAAAGGGAACATGTAGGTATAGCACATACAGTTTGCCCTGGGCGACCTTCCTGCTCCTCTGAGCCTTGTACATGGCCTAAGGCCCTGAAACTTTGCATGCACTTCCAGACTTCAGGCTTGTGCTAAACATAGAAATATTACGCGGAGTTACATTGCATTGACTGCAAGCTCCGTGGTTGACTTTTTGCCCTTGGAAATTCAGATCCAGCTTTTCACTTTTGCATCTTTGCAATCTCAGCCAGGAAAGTGCAAAGGAAAAACAGTTCAGCCTGTTGGTTTATTTGAGTAATTGACGCAGCCGTAGCTTGCCTTTTAGCGACTAGCCTAATAGTTTGCCTTACATTAGACTGTAGTCCATTAGTTACCTGTAAATAGGAATTCCGGGGAAGATGCAGCCTTTTTATAAGGAAACGAGCAAGAGAAAAACATGCCAACATCTGAATCATCTGATTGACCAAGCTGACTATACTAGTGCAAAACACCACAGATCCAAATATTTACTGTATATGCTCTGACTAGAATCAGAAAAATGCTACTGGGATCGTAACTTTTTTAAAAAAGAAAAAGAAAAGAAAAAGTATATTCTATTTAATAGATATCCTGATTGTCTTTTTAGTTGTAGTTATGGTAAGTCTATTTCACATAATTTTCCAAAGGCCTTAAAAACACAAGGCAGGCAGGCACCATGAAGGGTTGGCTGGAGCCTCCATACCTAGGCAAGGTAGAACTGTTGTCTCAGCAATGTGCTGAGGCCTTCTGAAGGCAGGCCAGCCCTGCTGTTGGCTTAGCACCCTCTGAAGAGCTGCCTTTTCCCCTTAAAGGGCTGTGGCTTCACCCATTGGCTTCTGTGGTGTGGAAACAATAGGGACTGCACCAGGAGTCTGATGAGTCCATCAAAGCACCTTATTCCAGCATGGAAGATCTGGCAGTAGATGAAGACAGTGGTTCCTGTAGAGGCGCCTTTTGCCATCCATGGCTGCTTCTAAGCTTGAGGCCAGTTGAGGCCAGAGAACATCACATCCATTCCTCTCACACTGGCATCTGTCCACTACAGGGACTTGCTGGGAACCCATATGGAGTGAAAACCTAGAGTGCCTGGATCAGAAGTGCTGAAACAAGAGCTCCTGATTTGCACAATCCCATCTGAAGACCCCATCTCAATTTTTGGTGGAAAACCACCACCTTTTGTTATCTAAACCACAATGAACAGAGCCATTCTTCATCTTTTGCTTCTTATAACCTGCTTACAAAATAGAACTTCCATCAGCCCCAGCCAGCATGGCCAAGAGTCAGGGATAATGGGACTTTTAGTCCAAAACATTTGGAAGACCACAGGTTCCCTAGCTTGTAAGCTCTAAGAGAGACACATCACTCTCCAGTGGAGCATACACTGTCGGTAGAAGATATGCTCGTCTTTCATTTAAGCTTGTCTTCCGTTGGTGATCTTTCCATTGAGAACCGCCCCTTCCCAACCCACTATGGAACACGGTGTTTGAAAACCGCATCCTTAAGTCGAACTGATCAGTAACAGATTGCTCCACAGTCGCTTGTAAAGTTTGCTTATATCAGGCACTTGGAAATGTTTCTGTCCTTGTCCTTTGATGCAGCGCCTTGGTTGTGAGTAACTTTTGCAGTGTTGCCCCATGGTAAGTGGGGTGATGTGTCAGGGGTGTTTGAGCAAAGAGAATGATGCACCAATGCAAGGGTGTGATTTAGATGATCAGGATCCCATGCTACGGTTTTAAAACGAATATTCAGAATTTCAAACTGTAGAATGGTTCTTGTCATGAATAATCCTGCATTTTAAAATGTGCAAACATCTGAAAGAGTTTAATGGGAATGGGCTGTTCATGCAGCACTTATCAGTGATCCCGTGAGCCGAGGCTCAGTTCCTAGATAGTTGCTGTGCGCTGGATGATCTATGAGGAAGCTGCATGGATGACCAATTCTGGCAATAACTGTTCATATGCAGGATGAAGATACAGAATGTTATGCTGCTATTGGCCCAAAGCTGGTGGAGTCCCAGTTGTTTGACCTTAGCAGGGCAGACTTAAAATTGTGTTCTTGTATTGCATCTCAGCTATTTAAGCTCACTCCATTTTAATCTTTGTTCAAAGAATGAGCCAGAGTTCATTGGTTAATGTAGAAGTCACCTGTTTCAGTAGTCAGCATTTCCAGTTTAAAGGATCAGGTTTAGGGTTGCCATGTGTCCTCTTTTTCCAGGACATGTCCTCTTTTTGAGGGGTAAAATTTCTGTTCAGGTGAATTTTTTACATTTGCCAAAATGTCTCTGGCTATACTTTCTGGATGGGACATAAACATAACTGGTGGTTGAAGACGTGTTTCCTCTTTTCTCCTGCCTCCCTCAGCAATACGTCGCAGCTTCTATACCTTACATATTTGTTGTTGTTTAGTCATTCAGTCGTGTCCGACTCTTCGTGACCCTATGGATCAGAGTGTGCCAGGCACTCCTGTCTTCCACTGCCTCCCGCAGTTTGGTGAGACTCATGTTGGTAACTTCGAGAACACTGTCCAACCATCTCGTCCTCTGTCGTCCCCTTCTCCTTGTGCCCTCAATCTTTCCCAGCATCAGGGTCTTTTCCAGGGAGTCTTCTCTTCTCATGAGGTGGCCAAAGTACCCTGTTTCTCATATTTTAAGGCATCCCCATAAAATAAGCCATAGCAGGATTTTTAAGCATTCAAGGAATATAAGCCATACCCCGAAAATAAGACATAGTGATAGGAGCAGCAGCAATGCCGGCCGCGGCAGGAGGAGGAGGAAAAAAATAAGACATCCCTTGAAAATAAGCCATAGTGTGTTTTTTTGAGGAAAAAATAAATATAAGACGTGTCTTATAATATGAGAAACACGGTATTGGAGCCTCAGCTTCACGATCTGTCCTTCCAGTGACCACTCAGGGCTGATTTCCTTCAGAATGGATAGGTTTGATCTTCTAGCAGTCCATGGGACTCTCAAGAGTCTCCTCCAGCACCATAATTCAAAAGCATCAATTCTTCGGCGATCAGCCTTCTTTGTGGTCCAGCTCACACTTCCATACATCACTACTGGGAAAACCATAGCTTTAACTATATGGACCCTACATATAGTAGGGGTATTTAAAATGAGAGTCGTCATAGCGTCCTCTTTTTTGCTCTTCAAAATATGGGAACCCTAAATAGCTGTGGAGAATTATCTCTGCCAAAGATCTTGAAGAGCTGTTTCTGGTCAAGAGAGACATACTGGATGAGACAACTGCTATTCATGGGGGGTGCTTACTCTTAAGTTACCCAAAATGCAATGTCCTGGTCCACAGACTTCTAGGAAGATACCCTAAAATGATGCACAGTCTCCATAGATGACAGATGAGTTTGGCTTCCATTCAAAAGCTGCCCATCCACTACTGAAGTATATTTGTAGGGCAATGAGTTGTGTCATTGCCACTACCAAAACAACAGCAAAGAATGTGGCAGCCACAGCCATGATCACATCAAGCAGCACTAGGCCCTGTCCTGGTTTGGATAATGTTGGGGGATTGTCAGCACTGTGCTCAAAGGCCTTTGAGCTCGAACTGATCTTTCAATGGAAGGCTGAATGGAGGGAGGCTTCTGCCCTATCCAAACCCTCTCCAGCCCAGCAGATCTCAGGCTTAGATTGCAGCCTTAATTTAGTGCTGAGCTGAAAAGGGAGGCTGCATTCACACTATACATTCAAACCACAATGGTACCACTTTAAACAGTCATGGCTTCCACCCAAAAATTATGGGAGCTGTAGTTTGTTACGGGTTCTAAGAGTTATTAGGAAACTCCTGTTCTCTTTACAGAGCTGCAGTTCCGAGAGTGGTTTAACAATCAATCACTCTTCCCAGGGAATTCTGCCAATTGGAGCTTTGTGGAGGGAATAAGGGCCTCCTAGCAACTCTCAGCACCATTAACAAACTACAGCTCCCATAATTCTCTGGGGGAAGCCATGACTGTTTAAAGTGGTACCATTGTGCTTTAAAGTGCTGGTATAGCGCTTTAAATATATGGTGTGAATGTGGCCTTAATCAACGTTTTCTTTCTCCTTCCCACGTTTAAATACACATCCCCATTTGGACAATATTTCAGGAGGACATGAAGGAGGGGAAAGTATTCAGAGAGAGGAGGAGGATGCCCTTTGAAAGGCATGCAGGTACCTCGTCACAGCATTCCTTGGTACTTGGCATTCCAAGAAGGGTGTTCCAGACAGTGACCTCTTTTCAATGCTGATTAGCTGTTGTTTTGTTTGAAATTATCTCTCTCTCTCTCTCTTTTTGCGGAGGAATCAGAGATTTTGCACAGAATGTTCACTTCAGAACATCCAGGCTAAATACATCTAACAACATCTGATAGCAGTAGCCGTGGTATCTAATTAATATCAGCAGCGGCCATAGAAACAATTCCCTGAAACCCACCAGCAGGAATGCTAAACATGTATTCACAGTGATATCTCCAATGATAATTTGGTAGCAGTGGTTCATTTCATCAATCCCTTTAATGAGGAGGATCATTTCTCCCCCGGTGTCTGAGAAACAAACAGACACAAGCCAGAACCACACTGATGAACCTAACCCAAGAACCATCATGTGACCTCATTCTCGCCCACTTAATTCCATTTATTTTCTGAGATTTTAGCTCAAAGCACCTGCACGAATGATAGCAGTAATACATGCTGATGTGCAAAGTGGTTTTGCTGTGCCTAAAAAAATAAAATAAAAAAATCTATCATTAATTTTTTTAGCCAGCAGTAAACTTGATAGAGCACCTTTTAACTGGAATTCTTGTTTTGCTGTGTACACTTCTTTTCCTCTTCCCCGATAAAAGGGTAAAGTGCAACCCAGGTTTCAGAGAGGGATGGATGCCTGATTAATCTGTCTGCCAGGTGCATATGGAAATAAATTAGCAAATGGTACATCTGGGATTGAACTACTGCAGAGATGATAAATTATTGCCATCGTCCATGGCTGTATTACTGAGGCATCAGTGAGTTCTCTAGTTCTCACTGAAAGGCTGATCACATAAAATCACCATGGTTCTGGAATTAAGGTAGCATTTTAGGTGGTGTAAGCAATTCTTAAAGGCTCTGAGGCCCATTTTTTATTAGACTTACGATAGGCTACTGTCTGTGTGCGCATGTGTGTGCACAGAAGCAAATATTTCCAAACAGCCCTTCAAACTTTCTTCCTCTACAGAAGAATTTTAAACCTAGAATTTTAGCATGAACCTTGCAGTGTTTGATGTCACTTCGGGGGTAGACTTGCCTGCTGCCATTAAACTCAGACCGTGATTGGAGTTTTCGACCCAAGGACTCTTGTGTAAGCGTGGGGGGGAAATGATGGCATGTGATCATCTTCTCTGGCATACATCTCTGCAATGAAACGGGAAGCCATTCAGTGGCTGTAAAGGTGTCAGCCTGGAGAAACTGCCCACAAGCTATATTGAACAGCTGGCATCAAGGAGAAAGCCAAGCCCTCTGTGTGGCCTCATGCAAACCTCTCAGGGGTTGCTCATGCTCGAAGGGAGGGAAGTTGCAAGCATTCAAGTAGGGGCAACCACAAGGCCATTTGGACTGTGCCCTTGTATTCACAAGTCCAATAGGAACATAGGAAGCTGCTCTACACCCAGGCACACCATTGGCCCATCTGCCTTAGTATTCAGACACTCCAAGTGTGCCTGTTTTCCAGGGACGGTTCCGATTTTACAGAAGCCAATCCGGTTTCTGACTTGATCCCAGAATGCCCTGCTTTTCCTTATTACTTTCCTATTTTCATTGGATAAATTTGGGAGGGTATGGAGGTATGTGACCCCTGAGCCAGGGAGATAAGTAACTATACAACCTTTAGAAGACATCTGTATAGAGAAGTTTTTAGATGTTTAATTGTGTTTTTATACAGTCCTGTTTTTCTTAAAAAAGAGGTGCCGGAACTCACCATGAACGCCTCCCTTGTTCTCTTATTATGGCAATGGCGCCCATCTGAGAGGTGCCAGGACTCATTTCCAGTGAGTTCCAGCTGAAAAAAGCCCTGTTTTTACATATGTTGGAAGCTGCCCAGGGTGGCTGGGGAAACCCTGTCAGATGAGTGGGGTGTTGTTGTTGTTGCTGTTGTTGTTGTTGAATAGGACGTCCCTATTTTCATTCGAGAAATATTGGAGGGTATGCCTACACTGACTGACAACAGCTTGCCAGAGATTCAGTTGAGGGGCACTCCCAGCCCTAGTGTCAGGCTTCAGGAAATCCTATCCCTCCCATGGTGGGCAGCCAAGAAGCAAATAACAATGAGAGTTCTTACCAAGCCCTTTATTCAATATTCACAGAGAGAGGTTTTGAAAAGTGCCCCTCCTTTCCAGTAATGGCGTTATGTGAGGGACTCCCCGTTTCCCACCCCTCACTACTTTAACAACAGAGGCTCTCCCTGTGCTTCTATACAAATAGGAGTAAACCTCCAGTGTCCAAATCGGAATTGTCTCCAGGGTACCTCAGGGCTCTGCGTTCGAAACTTATTGCCACCAGTGGGGTCTCCCTCCCATGGATCCCTACTGCTACAATTTGCCTCTCCCTTAGACAACTATGCGGCTCCCTTGGCTTCACTAACCAGCCCTTTGTATGACAGGAGAAAAAGCAAACAGTTTCCTCTTCCACAGGAAAGCTTTGTTCTCGCCTCTTAATCACACCTCTGAAGGTACTGAGACACTGCCCAAGTCCACGAACGTTTAGGCACATTTAACTTTATTATTTAACTTGAAAACATGGATTTCTCTGGTTCTTAAAAGTGCATATCTTCTTTTCATATACTACAGACTTGTTATTACATCTCCTGCATCTTGATAATAACGGTTATAAACTTTCTTCCCATCCACCGAAACCTAACCTCCTGCTCCCTCTCTAACCCTCCACTCCCCAACTGCCAACCCCCAACTGCCTTTCAACGGTTGTTCCCCCTCCATTTAGTACGCCGACTAGCTCCGCCTCCCAGGGAACACCTGCCTATCATGGGAGTGATAGGTTAACTCATGATGAACCGGAATCATTATCAGGCACTATTCCGCCACCCCCTCTGTCTCTCTTATTCTATGTCATCCCTGTGCCGGCTAATCTGTGCTTTCTGCCTCTGAGCTTTCTGTTCTACTACTCTCAATGCACACCAGGTCTGGGGGGGGGGGCTGGCATGCTTTCAAAAGACACTGAGTCTATCAGCTGCCTCTCTCTTAGTGCTTCTTCCTCCTCCTCCTGTTGCTGTTCTCCCAATATTACCCAGCTTCTCCCCCCTGCAGCCTCTGAACTATGACCTTCTGCAAGCCACTGTTGTAAATCTATACTGTCCTCTTCTTCTCAGGAAGGTTTGGAGGGGGGTGGTCCCCACTATTCCTCCTTAGTCCAGTCCCTGACATCCACTTGGAGGAGATGTCAGGCTGTGAACCTGGGACTTTTTGCATGCAAAGCTGATGGTCTACTGCTGAGTGATGTCCCTTCCTCCCAAATGGAAACTGTCTGCCCTGTAGGAAGGGAAAAGAGGGTGTTGGAGGGGGAGACAAAGGCTACATCAAGCCTGCTGCACCCTGACCTACCTCTCCCCGTCACAGGGCCAAATGATACCATCTGCTCTGTTGGATGGAACATCTGAAGCTGGCTCCTGCGTTTGTGGGGCTGCTTGTTTCGTTTTGCAACCATGTGGCTCTTGGTGTATCTGTTGTGCTTTATAGATGATGTTACCCACCTAGAGGACCTCGTCAAAAACCAAATTAGTGCTTCCCCAGCTTTGGGAAAGAGGTGGGTGGGCTCTAGGACCCTGCCAGAGCCTTATACCTCCTTCCCAAACCCCCAGCACCTCACTTACCTGGCTTTGGGAAGGCAGCACAAGGGCTGGCTGGGTGTGTCAAATTTTGGGCTTGCTCCCCACCCCACATGTGCAGCCCACAGGTTCCATGTTGAAGTTCTCTTGTCGCCCATTTGGTATGAAAAGTTGGGTAGCCCTCAGGGCCGGCTTGTCGTAGACCCCCGGTGGCGCAGGGCACCATGGCGCCGGCCCGCCAGGAGGGCGCCGCGAGCTGCGCCCGCCCACTGGCCGGCCGGCCGGTCCGCTGCGCAGCTGTGTGCGGCGCCCACCTGCCCACCGTGCTGGGAAACAGGGGGGGCGCCGGAGAGATCGTGCTGTGCCTGCCCGCCCGCCGCGCAGCAGCGCCGCACCCACCCGCCCACCGCACTGGGAAACAGGGCGGAAGGGCGCCGGAGAGATCTGGCGCACCATGGCGACAGGGGCGCCATAGGGCGCCGGAGAGATCCGGCGCACCATGGTGACAGGGGCGCTTAAGACAGCGCTGGTAGCCCTGTTCTACATTTCTTGTTGCTGTTGGTCTGTGATTTTGCTTGGAAGTTAAGTTGTTCATACAAATAAATCAAGGCAAGCAACAAGTGTGGTTCTCATTTAATTTGATGGAGCTCTGGGTAAGTGGTTATAGGAGTGAAGCCTTAGTCCTGCCAAGTGAGCCAAAGGCATAACAATGCCGTTGAATGAACAGTCCTTTGCTGTTTGGCTTGCTTGACGGGAAGGCCATGCAAGTTATAAACAGTGTGTACGTGTGTTTTCAAATGCACAAAGAGAACAAATCAAAGGAATCACATTGTGAATGGAAGTTTCTGGTCACAGCTAATAAAAACCATTCAAGAATAACTCCCTCAGTTTCAGCATTTAAGTGCGCATTTAAGTTGTGCTCTGGAAGCAAAATAAACTAGCCAAGAGAAAACATTCTAATAATTTATGTGCATTTATATGTACAAAGTTATGGCCCTGCTGCAGTTTTCTTTAGCAAATGGCTTGGAAAATGCAAATTGCATCTGTGAGTTTTCTTCTTTTGAGTCCCTTTCTGTAGGGACGATAGGAGAGGCTAAATCAAGCTCCTGTAATTTCTACATTCAAAACTGAAATTTGATGCCATGTTTAGTAAGTGTGAAAGCCAATTTAACAGATTGTTCAGTGTCTGATAACAAATGAGACTCAATTTTTTGGTTCTTTTCAAAATATTTGTAGCATGTTTTATTTTGGTTTGGTTTCTTAAACTGATTTGCTGTGGATACTTGTGCAATCTGTCTAGAGCCACATTCAACAATATAAATGGTACAGCTTCCATCTCTATACAGTGGTACCTTGGGTTACAGACGCTTCAGGTTACAGACCTCGGGTTAAGAAATTTGCTTCAGGATAAGAACAGAAGTCACACGGCGGCAGTGCAGCAGCAGCGGGAGGCCCCATTAGCTAAAGTGGTACCTCAGGTTAAGAACAGCTTCAGGTTAAGAACAGACCTCCGGAACCAATTAAGTTCTTAACCAGAGGTACCACTGTACAGAAATGGTTCAAGGTGCTTCATGATAAAGAATTAACCTTAGTTGCAGGGATACAAAGCAAATTTCTTATGGAAATTATAACAAGATGAACACATATGACTCCTTTTGTTTTTCCAATTCCTATTTATACAGATCATCCTCTTGAGAATGGAAAATGTGAGTGCCTCTCCCTATCCCCTGGTTTGGTATATTGAAACTCCTAGTGCTAATGCTTCTTTTCTGTCAGTAGGTGTCACTGTGGTACTGTTTGTGCAGCAAACAGCACTACAGCAGGTTCAAGTGACAAAAGAAAGAGCAGGTCGCATCTGTATACAGATATTCCAAATGTGAGGTCACAGTTCTTTTGTACAAATAAAGGACCCATGAGTGAATGCCAAAGGCAAACAATCACATGATAAAATATTAACTGAAAAAAGGAGTACTCAAAAGTGTGATAGGTGTTTTCAACCACATAGGTTGAGGAAAGAGTTTGGCCCTTTAATATAGAATCACCAAAGTCAAGAGGAGCACTTGGCCCTTATTGCTTCTGCAACTTGCTAGTCAGAGTAGGAGGAAAGATACTGAAGTTGGAAGGTATCTCAAATGTCATCTAGTCCATCTCCTAGCCACCACTACCAGCACACCTGACAGATGACCATCCAACCTCTGCTTAAATACCTCCAAGGAAGGAGTCCCCCCAACCCCCCAAGGGAGTCTGTTCCACTGCCAAAGTGTTCTTACTGTCAGAAAGTTTATCTGTATGTTTAGTCAGAATCTTCTTTCTTAAAGCCATTGGTTCGAGTCCTACCCTCTAGAGCAGGAGAAAACAAGCTTGTTCCCTTTAAGGCCGGTGTAATATGGTCCCGGCAGCTGCCCCCAGTTGTAATTTCCGAGTCATCTTCAAAGGTAGCCCCACGTAGAGTGCATTGCAGTAGCCCAAGTGGGAGATAACCAGAGCTTGTACAACTCTGGTGAGACAGTCTGCGGGCAGGTAGGGACTGATGGAGCTGGTAGACAGTTGCCTTGAATTCAGAATTAACCTGTGTCTCCATGGACAGCAGTGAGTCCAAAATGACCCCAAGGCTATGCATCTGGTTCTTTAGGAGCACAGAATCACTCTGAAACCCAGGAACCCTTCATTGCAGCCCCAGATATACCCCCCTCCCCAGTCATGGCACTCAAGCAAGTGGGACAAAGAGGATGACAGAAACCTGGCTAAGTGAGACCCCAGCATCATGTACCCTGTTTGCCCATTGCCATCACTTCGTGGTAGATATCCAGCTTGGAACTGGGCAGGGTTTGGGGGCCGGAGGGACAGCTGTTTGGATTTCAGGCCAACTTACAACTTCAGCAAAATGCGATCTTTGTTGTTGGGGAAACAGGGTTGAAGGCAGCGAGGCCTCATTATATGGTGAATAATAAAATGATCTTGGAAATTACTGTCATTGAGGATAAGTATTGAAAGTAATGAAACCTGACAAATTCGAGTTTAATAGACCTTCCTCGAGATTAGCTTGATCCATTAGGCTTGCTCTCTGCCTCCCAGATAGCCTTGTGGTCGTGAAGGACTTTTGAAAATCCCAAAGTAAATTTCGCTAACGGATTATGTTAGGGCCACCCGGCTAAGGGCCCTTGTAAAGTGAGAGGGAAGGAAATTAGCCTGACTCATCTTCTCTCCAAGAAGGAGGCCCACAAACGTGACATGAATTCCATTAGCCAAGGACAGAACAATAAGACTACCAGGGATGAGCTGTAGCTTAGTGGCAGAGCTCTGCTTTGGATGCTCAGGAAGCTGCCTTACATTGAGCCAGTTCACTGGTCCATCTATCTCAGTACTGTCTGCTCTGACTAGCAGCAGCTCTCCAGGATTTCAGGCAGGGAATCTTTCTCAAGCATGCTGCCAGTGATTGAACCTTGGGCTTTCTGCATGCTGCTGAGGTGTGGTCCTTCCCATGTTCAAACCCTGACATATCCAATTTGGTGAAACATCATGGCCAGCAGGACTGGAAATCGGAATCCATGTCAGAGATTAGACTGACTTGTTTATTTTCCACATCAGCCAACAGCAGCAACATGGTATGGTGCTGTTTCCTTCAGTTTCTGAGCTTCTGGGCCCATTCCAGAGCGAACGTTCCAGAGCTACCTACGAATGACTTGACTTGCGAATGTTTCGAGTTACGAACAGAGTTCCATCCGCCATTTTGGATGCAGTTTAGATAGGATTTTTTCAATTTACGAATTTTTAGATAGGATTTTTTCGACTTACGAATTTTTAGATAGGATTTTTTCGATTTACAAATTTTTAGATAGGATTTTTTCGACTTATGAATTTTTAGATAGGATTTTTTCGACTTATGAATTTTTCGACTTATGAAGGTTCGTTCGGAACGGATTAAATTTGTAAGTCGAGGTACCACTGTATATAAATTGAGAAAATGGCTAACACTGAATCAGACCTTTACACCATCTATCCCAGTTTGGGGCTAGAATGTCAATAGCCCTGTCCACGCATTACTTGTGTGTATGGCATTAACGTCCCATGGCAGGAGCATGGCTGCACGCCTGGCCATGCCCCTGAGATTGTACCCTTGCAGGCACGCCAACTGTAGCAGGTAGAGGTGTCATCAGCCCCCTCAGTATTCCTTAGTAGGAGGCTCAGCCCCCCAAATACTGAGGGGGCGGAGGAGGTCGAACCACTTAGCCTAGTGTGGTGCAGCTAGGCAGAGATGCTGTGGGGACCAGACCAGCCTGGTGCAAGATTGAACCGGCCTAAGCAGCATCTCCCAACATTGCGCAGGCTGGCAGATCCTTCTGCTAGGCCACACTGGTTTGGCATGCACCGCGTTGGAAGATTTTGTGGCATGTATCACATGTGTGACATCCCAGCAGCCCCTTCCCCAATCTTCCCCAATCTTGGGGGCAACCCGGCTCCTGTGACCCTTGCCTTTGCTGTTGTATAAACATTGGGAAAGAACCTGTGTGGAGCTCCTGTGCCTCAAATACCCGTGTGGGAGTCCTGACTGAATGGAGATCCTAAGTTCTATATCTTGAGCAGTTGCCTTTTTTTTCAGTTCCTTTCCTAATGGTCCCTAATATGTAATTCGCCCTTTTCACAGCTGCACATCTTCAACAAGCTATCCACCACAACCCCAAGGTTTTTCCCTTGGTTAGTCACCACCAGTAAGTACATACTGTGTGTGAAGTTAGGACTTTTTTGATCCAATGTGCATCCCTTTAAACTTCCTTACATTGAATTGCATTTGAATTCCCATTTAGACAAGTGGAACAACCTGCAACCCCTTTTTCTTGTTCTTTTTATCAGCTGAGGACTATATTGTACGCCTGCTCTGCATGTTAGTGTCCGGGAGTCGTTCAACCACCTCTTAGAAGAGTTTGGATTTGATATCCCACTGTCTCACTACCCTAAGGAGTCTCAAAGCGGCTAACATTCTCCTTTCCCTTCCTCCCCCACAACAAACACTCTGTGAGGTGAGTGGGGCTGAGAGACTTCAGAGAAGTGTGACCAGCCCAAGGTCACCCAGCAGCTGCATGTGGAGGAGTGGAGACGCGAACCCAGTTCCCCAGATTACGAGTCTGCCGCTCTTAACCACTACACCACACTGGCTCTTACAAAAGTGTCCTAAGATGCTGCCACAAAAGCCTTGCTAATGAGACATAAAGCCCTACGTGTGGCACTGATGTTCTGGGCCTGAAGTTTTAGTGAGCAGTAAATGAATCTGCAATATTTTGCCCAATGTACTGTTGGGGGAAAGTTGCAAGGAAGAACTATTTCCGTTTTCAGAGCGTACTTTTCTTCCTTTGGTGAACTGACATTGCTTAATGAGTTGCGAAATCAAACACTTTGATGGTAGGAAGATCAAATTGCTGAGTCTTAATCTAGGGTTGGTTATTTGGACAAAACTGCCTTTCTTCCCATACCAACTAAAAGTGGACCTTTTCAACTATGAGAAGAAGAGGAGGGAGCCCGAGTTTTGCTGCTCCTTGCTCCGAGTCCTTCAAAACGGGGATAGCCAACTCTCTATATGCTGTCAGACTACAACTCTCATCAGCTCTAGCCAGATAGCCAGTTGCGAGAGATTATGGGAGTTGTAATCCAGCAACATATATGTAGGGCAGCACATTGGCTATATTTGATAGCTACTTGAAACAGATATGAACGTAAGCTTTTATTTTTTCTTGCTTCAGAAGATATGTAATATCTGAACTTTCTGGTTATGTTGTTTAGCTCTTTCCTGCTCTAACTTGTGCTAATAGATAAATTCCCATCGATTGCAGTCAAGCACGCAGAGCAGAAGCGATCAATTGAAAAGTAAAGTTAAGACAACAAGTACACTTCTTTTTCCACTTACCTTAATGGAAAGCTTTCAGGGCAGATCTGTCTTTGGTGCAACAGGACTTATGATGAGCAATTTGGACCAAGGATAGTGTTGGCTCTTCCCATTTTGTTTTGACCTTTTCAGATTGTTGCTGTACAGGACTGATACGATTAAACGTGCCCAGTGATATCCAAGCTGGAAAAATGAAAAAGGCAAAGCTGGAGTGAATTAGTTATTCTTTGTTTTCATTAAGGGAAAGGGTTGGTGATTGAGTGTTTTTTTTATATAACATAGATCTGAGAACAGTAGAATTTGTTCCAAGATAAATGCTAAAACTTTGTTTCACGTTCCCCGAACAAGTTACAGTTATAGATTTGGCACAGCACCAGAACATCGCTGTGTTTCTGCGCAACTGTCCAGTGAGGTTAAAGTATCTTTTCTGTATGTTTATAGCTCATGACAGTTTTGAGTGAGATGTCAGCGCCTACGGATGTGCTACTCACTCATTCATCAAAAATCTGAGCAAACTGGTTGCATGATTCAACAAAAAATACACGGCCGTCCTAAAGTGCACTAAGGAGGAACAAAATATGCTTGTTTGACAATATCAAGTGTTAGTCAAGGCTTGGGGATTTCACAAAAGCTCTCACTTTACGCAACGAGACTACCATGCAGGAACAAGAAGAGAAATGATCGCAGAATTGCTATGATTTTTTCCCCCTGCCCGGCATTGATCATCATTACAATCTTTTTCATTCACTGATGGAGTGATAAAGGAATTAGGGAGGGTGGGGCACTGCACCTCAGGTACCTCATTTTGACTAGTGCCAGACCCACCAGTTTCCTCTTTGAAAGTCATGTAAGTTCATGGCCACCACTTGATCTTGTGGGAGAAAACTCCTTAGTATCTTCAGGGTCGGGACACAACGCGGGTGGCGCTGTGGGTTAAACCACAGAGCCTAGGGCTTGCTGATCAGAAGGTCGGCAGTTCGAATCCCCATGACGGGGTGAGCTCCCATTGCTCGGTCCCAGCTCCTGCCAACCTAGCAGTTCGAAAGCACGACAAAGTGCAAGTAGATAAATAGGTACCTCATTTTGACTACGAGAATACTGTGTGGGTTGTTGTCTATAGGTTACACACAACCACGAAATAACAACAACAACACACAAACAAGCTAATATGAAAGCCAAAACATTTCCCACACCAGATGGATCTATGGTTGGAATCATAGAATTGTACGGGGCACTATGTGAGAACATTGGATAGGTTGGGCTATTGTTGTTGTTGTTGTTTAGTCGTTTAGTCATGTCCGACTCTTCGTGACCCCATGGACCATAGCACGCCAGGCACTCCTGTCTTGCACTGCCTCCCGCAGTTTGGTCAAACTCATGTTCGTAGCTTCGAGAACACTGTCCAACCATCTCGTCCGCTGTCGTCCCCTTCTCCTTGTGCCCTCAATCTTTCCCAGCATTAGGGTCTTTTCCAAGGATTCTTCTCTTCTCATGAGGTGGCCAAAGTATTTGAGCCTCAGCTTCACGATCTGTCCTTCCAGGGAGCACTCAGGGCTGATTTCCTTAAGAATGGATAGGTTTGATCTTCTTGCAGTCCATGGGACTCTCAAGAGTCTCCTCCAGCACCATAATTCAAAAGCATCAATTCTTCAGTGATCAGCCTTCTTTATGATCCAGCTCTCACTTCCATACATCACTTCTGGGAAAACCATAGCTTTAACTATACGGACCTTTGTCGGCAAGGTGATGTCTCTGCTTTTTAAGATGCTGTCTAGGTTTGTCATTGCTTTTCTCCCAAGAAGCAGGCGTCTTTTAATTTCATGACTGCTGTCACCATCTGCAGTGATCAAGGAGCCCAAGAAAGTAAAATCTCTCACTGCCTCCATTTCTTCCCCTTCTATTTGCCAGGAGGTGATGGGACCAGTGGCCATGATCTTGGTTTTTTTGATGTTGAGCTTCAGACCATATTTTGCGCTCTCCTCTTTCACCCTCATTAAAAGGTTCTTTAATTCCTCCTCACTTTCTGCCATCAAGGTTGTGTCATCTGCATATCTGAGGTTGGGCTATTTAGAAGGGCCATAAGATTGTTTGTGATAGCAGTCAGACTATGTTTTCAAAAAGAAAAGGGAAAGCTCTGCTGCTGTCGCTGTCCAAATACCCTCCCCACACCTCCCAAATGCCCCCTCCCCAATTTCCAGTATTAAAAAGAAGGAATCAAAAACATTTAGCAGAGATGTAGTTAAAGATATACTAAAAAAACATAACCGCCCTACAATATATTAGCCATAGAGTAGCATTGCTTTTATTAAAAAAAACCACAAATTTGCATAAAATTTACATATGCTGAGTTACGGATATAGATGCATAGGTGATGCTGGATTTCAGCATCACTGTCAGCCCTTCTGGAAAGATAACTGTCCAGGTATGAGAAGTGATCGACATTTTCCAATGTTACACCACTGAGTTGGATTTGTGGCGCTGCAGAGGGGTTATTTTGTACTTGTTGGTGCAGCACTTTGGTTTTTGGGATGTTGAGTGATAGGCCAAGCTTTTCGTAAGCTTCTGCGGAGATATTTAGGATGGTTTCTGTGGAAGGACGTGAGGATCCAGAATTGGCCTCCACAGTCACTTACGGATACATTGTTCAAACCGTGTTTATGGAAGACAATCTTACTCGGCTACGAATGATTGAAGAAGAAGAAGAAGAAGAAGAAGAAGAAGAAGAAGAAGAAGAAGAAGAAGAAAGATGAACACTTAGAAAGAAGTACTGTAATTTAAATAAAAGGGCAAAAAAAACTCACCATAGCGAGCCAACCTGTGTACCTGCTCACCCTGTTTTCTGAGTGCTGTTGCTGGGCCACTTCAAGGCCCCTGGTCCTTCCTTCAGAAATTGGACTTGGAGCAGACAGCCTGCCTTAAAATGGGGGGGGGGGCTCTCCTTGGAGAGTCCAACAAATGCAGGACATTCCTATGTAAAGGAGAAGATCCATCTTGTCTGCAATGTACAGAGCCACAGGGTTCTGTCTTGGGCCCAGTCTTATTCAACATCTTTATCAATGACTTGGATGATGGGCTTGAGGGCATCCTGAGTAAGTTTGCAAATGACACCAAATTGGGAGGGGTGGCTAATACCCCAGAGGACAGGATCACACTTCAAAATGACCTTAATAGATTAGACAACTGGGCCAAAGCAAACAAGATGAATTTTAACAAGGAGAAATGTAAAGTACTACACTTGGGCAAAAAAAATGAAAGGCACAAATACAGGATGGGAGACACCTGGCTTGAGAGCAGTACATGTGAAAAGGATCTAGGAGTCTTGGTAGACCACAAACTTGACATGAGTCAACAGTGTGATGCAGCAGCTAAAAAAGCCAATGCAATTCTGGGCTGCATCAATAGGAGTATAGCATCTAGATCAAGGGAAGTAATAGTACCACTGTATTCTGCTCTGGTCAGACCTCACCTGGAGTATTGTGTCCAGTTCTGGGCACCACAGTTCAAGAAGGATACTGACAAGCTGGAACGTGTCCAGAGGAGGGCAACCAAAATGGTCAAAGGCCTGGAAACGATGCCTTATGAGGAACGGCTTAGGGAGCTGGGTGTGTTTAGCCTGGAGAAGAGAAGGTTAAGGGGTGATATGATAGCCATGTTCAAATATATAAAAGGATGTCATATAGAGGAGGGAGAAAGGTTGGATTCAAACTACAAGAAAGAAGATTCTACCTAAACATTAGGAAGAACTTCCTGACAGTAAGAGCTGTTCGGCAGTGGAATTTCCTACCAAGGAGTGTGGTGGAGTCTCCTTCTTTGGAGGTCTTTAAGCGGAGGCTTGACAGGCATATGTCAAGAATGCTTTGATGGTGTTTCCTGCTTGGCAGGGGGTTGGACTGGATGGCCCTTGTGGTCTCTTCCAACTCTATGATTCTACATAGGGCTGCCTGCTTAACACCTCTGCAGCTGCAGCCTGTGAAATAAAGGCCTGTGCATTGTATAGTGCTGCTTCACTGTCCATGCGCAGGCACTCTCACATATGTACATTGCAGACAAGATGGATCTTCCCTCACCCCCCTCCCTGGGACTGCTAAAGCCTAAATCCCGAGGAGTGAGCAACCCAAAATAACCATCAGTAGCACAGACCGTCTTTAGTAAATAGGGTCAGCTGGGGCCACCCCACCAAAATGGGAGGCGGCATTCATGATTTATCTACTTGTTGGTTTTTTTAGAGGTAAGACTTTTATCACCGTTGCAGAATATCCTAAACCACATTAACTAGTTCTGTGTGAAGCATTACCATGAATAATTGAAGTTAATCTGCACTTGTTAACAAAATGCATCAGGAGATACATTATCCATGCCTTAATTGAAGCCGTGTGCTTAGGCCTCATTCTGTAAAGTACACAGTGCCCCAAGCCCTTAGTTACCACTGAAAATTGCAAACGCTCGGCTCTTAGAAACTCAAGGCCAGTACTATTTACTAAAGTGTGCTAGTGTGTGAAAAGTGGCCTTTAATGGGCGCAAACAATATTCTTATGGGAGCCCATTTTGAATCTGCTGCAGCAACACATTGCAGATTCTTTTGACATCATCCAGTAGTCCCGCTTTATTTAGCCATGGCAACTGTGTCAAATTAACTCCCGTCTTCCAGTAGCAAAACTGCAGCTTTGTTTGTTTTTCCTCTGAAGGGAATCATCGCTTTGGATGCATTAATAGTCACCAGAAAAAAATGGGAGGAAAAATTTGAATAAAAGCTTAGCTTTTCATATTGTTCTGATTTACAGTATTTTGTTTAAGGTGATAGTCTACCCTTTTCAGGATGCTGAAAATTAAAGAGACAGTGGTTACGTACAACCCTGGACAGGGAAATTGCTCGCGGCCCTTACGGTTTCCATACACAGAAGTTGGGGCACGGCAGCCATGTGGAAGCGGGTGAATGTTACATGAAAACCTCAGAAGAAGAATTTTAAAAACTTCGCTCCCTTTCCAAGTTACGAAGCTGATGAGAGAGGTCTAAGTACCGAGAAGTACAAAATAACTTTAGAAAATGAAGACGTTCATTCTGATAATGCTTGGTGGAGTATATTAAAACTGTCTCACACTTGTAAGTCTTTGATGGGAGGAATTGTTGTTGTTATTGTCATAATGTTCCTTTTCTGTTGTGAACACGCTTTCGTGAAAAATCAATAAATCACTTTTTTTTAAAAAAAATGACCAAATTAATGTTTGTCTTTTTTCATAGGGATTTGCATCTAAGCTGCAATATATGTTTAAATACTTATAAGGTGGTCATGTGCTAGGGAGATATTTTATAGATTTGAGATCAGGACTGATCTCGGATCAGTCGGTACAGTCGGTACAGTCGTACCTCGGAAGTTGAATGGAATCCGTTCTGGAAGTCCGTTCGATTTCATTCAGAAACTAAGGCGCGGCTTCTGATTCGCTGCAGGAAACTCCTGCAGCCAATCGGAAGCTGCAAAAGTCGTGTTGGACATTTGGATTCCAAAGAACGTTTGCAAACCGGAACACTCACTTCCGGGTTTGCTGTGGCATTCGGGAGTCAAAATGTTAGACTCGCAAGGTGGTCAGGATCCAAGGTACAACTGTATATGTCCACAGCTGGATGGGTGATGGGTGGGACACAGCCCACGGTAGTGGCAGGTGGAGCCACTGTCACAGTTAAGTACCTGGTTAGCAACAGCTGGTCAGCCATGATGCCCATGGACAGAAAATGGAGGTGCAATCTGCTGGCACTGCCCCCTGCAATCCTCTGTGTGAGTGCTGTGGCGCATTATGGGACTGACCCTATTATTGGGGTTGCACATTTGATTACGAACTCTTGTGTGCATGTGTATACCCCTTTTCGCCTTCAGCCGGTTCTGTGGAGATTGGAGGCAAGCCAGCTGCCTGATCTTCTGCCCTGTCCATGCATTCAGTCCAAAGGTGACATTAGAACTTGTTATCATGCTTGAGTGACATGAAGAGGTCAGATTGTGCAGCAAAATATACTCTCAGAACACTCTCTGGGGAGGGGGATTGTGGCCAGTCTGAGGATACCAAGCCAGAAAGATTGGTCTGAATAAAGTTCTGGTTAAAGGTGATGCAAGGGACAGTTGACCCCAGATGAGGGTGCAAACCCCCACCCATGTCAGTGGGCACACTCATAAAGTTTACAATGTACAGTAGATACTGTAATGATTACATAAGCAACACCTCCATCCACTAGGTGGTGCCATTCTGTGTTCGTTGAGGTCAACTAAGGTTCCTTTGGCTTGGCTTGTGACTGTTTTGTCAGGACCAGATTTATTCTAGAGACTTATGCTGCTGGGTTAGATTGCAGGTCTCTAATACTCTGTTATTTCAGCCAAGTATTACATTATGCTGCTTCAGTCATTACACATGCATGGAGCTCCCTTGCTGGATTGGGGCAATTCCTCAACACACACACACACACACACACACACACACACACACACACACACACACACACGGTACCTGCATAATACATAAAAGTCACATTAGTAGGGTTGCCAGACTCAATAGAGGACAGGACTTCTGTGCCTTTAATTGCCCTGCTCTCTTTTGAGTCTGGAAACCTTAAAGAGAAACCAGCAGACCCTTTGTTTAATTTCCAAGCAAAGGGTCTGCTGGTTTCTCTTTAAGGTTTCCAGACTCAAAAGAGAGCAGGGCAATTAAAGGCACAGAAGCCCTGTCCTCTATTGAGTCTGGCAACCCTACACATTAGGCAAGGCGTGTGACTAGGCACTCCTGGCAGTTGCTGGTTCCTTGGTCTGAACCAAATTCCTCTGCAGCTTTATTCTCCTTAAGTACGACCCATTTAAGCTTGAATAATATTAAGCAGCATTTTAATAGGAAGTGAGCATTTCTCTTCAGAAGCAGAGAAGAAAGCCGGGGGGCAAAAGCGGCGGCAGGGGGTGCACGGGGGTGGTAGTGGGGAAGAGTTGTAATAATAATAATAATGGAACCAAAACTGTGTGCCTTTTACAAGAGACCTATAAAATGCAATCTTCCTCCCTGAACTATTGCCTTTTCAAAGGATGAAGATTAGACTTGCCACTTAGCTAATGTACTTGAGAGGAATTCTAGGTTCTACCTCATTTGGAGTTTCCATCTGAAAAATTCCACATGTAGAATTGTTTTCCTTCTTCGCGCGACAAAACTGGGACTGTATAAACAGTTGTGCAATATGGACAGCAGTCAAAAGATGGAACCTCACTCCATATAAAGCTACAATCATGTTACCTTTGATGGTGGCAGGTGTGCTTGTGGTATTTAAAATGGCAGCTGTTGATGGCGACCGCATACTATGTCCAGTAACTGAGACAATATTTACCAGTTTCGGGGGGTCCTGAGTGAGCGAATACTGTCGTCCTCATGTCCTACTTGTGGGCCTCAGGTTGGCCACTATGAGAGCAGTGGTCTAGATTAGGCCTTTGGTCTGACCCAACAGAGCTCCCCTTATGCTCTTCAACTAGTGTTTCCTGAAGAGAACTTACAAAGCTTGAAAGAGAAACTCAGTCTCTCCAAACACTCAGGAATGGGTTGGTGGATGCATCTTGGAGGGTATCCTATTGCCTGCTGTTGAATATTTATATACGTATCTCCCTTATATTGCTGTTCTCACAACAAATAGAAGTTTAAGAAGAGCTCTGCTGTGTCGGACCCGAAATTCATCTAGTTTACACTGCAGTCCAAACCCTGCCCAGGTGGAACGCTCAGGTGTTCTGGGGGCAGGCAAGGATCCTGTTGGCAGCATGACATGTTTGTCAAGTGGAAGGGGGATCTCCATGCCTGGGGGAATTTCTTCACAGGGTGGACTGAGTGGAAGGACAGCCCTATTCAGACCAATGCCTCCACCCTAGCTGGCTCAAAAGGGGGTTGAATTGCAGTCTTCGCATGCTTGGTTGCTCAACGAACTGCCTCGGAAGTGCCACAGCCGAGACCTGAAGTCAGTAATACTCATATGCTGACCTGTAGGGCTGTGTTTCCCAAACTTGGGCCTCCAGCTGTTTTTTTTATTACAACTCCCAGTGGTCAGGGATGATGGGAATTGTAGCCCCAAAACAGCTAGAGACCCAAGTTTGGGAAACACAGCCCTTGGGTCCACCAAACAGCAGAGCAGCCACTAAAATGGGCAACAGCAATGGAAACGTCTGGCTCTGTGCAAGCTGCTTGTAGTTTTTGCTGGAGCAAAGTGACACCGAGCAAATTGGCTTTTGGCTACACTTATCCCCCGGAAAGATTTTGAGCAGGGTCTGGTCCCATCTCTGATCATTATAAAGAGGGGTCTACTTTTCGTTGGCTTTCGGCCTCTGAATACCAGTTGCTAGTAAGGAAGCAGCTGTTACACTCAGGTCCTGCTGGCAAGCTTCCCATGGGGGTCTGGTTGGCCACTTTGAAAACAGGATGTTGCTGGACTAGGTGGGCCTCTGGCCTGATCCAGCAGAGCTCATAATTGAACCTCACTAGGGTTCAATTATGAAGCCCCATGAACACCCATCTGCCTTTCCCTGTCCTCTTGAATACATTTCATACCCAAAGATGGCCATAACTAACAGGATTTTCATTGTTCCTCGATTTTTGTGATAGTGCTCACTGTGTTGGCATCACCTATTGCACCCAGGTTCTACTTTTAGGCTTCCTATGTACATATGGCAGGCCACTGTGAAAACAGGTTGTTGGTCTAGGTGGGCCTTTGGCCTGATCCAACAGGCTTTTCTTACGTTCTCATGTCTATATTCTCTTTTAATAGCACGTACTCCAATCCTCCAGTCTTGTCTTGGAGGGATTAACATACCAGCATGTCATATCAGCCAGGGAAGGTGGACGAGCTCCTCTTTATATACTGTATGAACGCATTTGTGTGGGTTGAAGGAGCTATCTCTGCTTCTTTGGGGATTTGTGTGAGAGTGGCGATGCCTGTGAACTTATGGGGATGGCTGTGTGTGAGAGCTAAGCTGGGAGTGCTTGTGTGTGTATATATCCTTTAATTTTTATCCCTGCAGAAAAACAACGTCAACAACAGCCAATGGGTCAATCGCAGTCTGTAAATTCTATTACTGTAATTGCAGTAATGGGTAATCTGCAGGGATAGGTTTGTAAGTGTGAAGCACATGCTGAGAATGGAGAAAGACGGCAACACTCCACTCAGTTGTTATTTTCCCAATGGCTCTGTCCCTACCTTTGTGTCCCCTCCTGGCTCCACCCACTTTGTATTGGGGAAGCCTACTTTGTGCATAGGCTCTCCCTGTGGTTTAGAACAGTGAATAGAAACTGGGTTAGTCAGTTTCATGAATGAGTTATTCAGATTTGTTGAAGTCTTCCCTTGCAATCTGCTTGCGCAGATAGTCTCCATGGCACCCTAGAGCAATGGTGTTGCCCCCTGGTTGACTGTTTGTTTGCTTCTATGATTTCTCAATTTGTCCTCAGTGCAAGGCAAGAAGCTACTTTTAGGGTGCATACAATTAAATGGATTGATATAAGCAAATTGGGGGTGGCCATTTCTTGTTTCCACTGCAAAATATTGAAATTCCCCCGATCCTTTCATGCTTCAGTTGTTCACTGGATGTTCATCCTTTTGCAGAAGAAATATATCCTTAATAAACAGAAATCCTTTTGTTTGCTTTAAACTTCTTGTCTCTCAATTGCATCAAAGGACCGTCATTAATGATTAATGACAAAAGGCATATTCAAGATCCCTATTGATTTTCCCTAGAGTAATCATGATTTTATACATCTGTTTTATTGCCTTTTGTGCTTTCATGCCCATACTAAAGAATACAATGTTTGTCATCTCTTCTGATATGCAAATTGCTCCATAGTCAGGTCATTATTTAAAAACAGCTGCTCTGCGTGCCTTCATATCTGCAAAGAGAGAAACCAAAAGTGTAACTGTGGTATGCAGAGAAAGAACCACCAGAGAACCACCAGAAGCCACACAAATGCTCATTTAATTACTCTTTATCAGCTTTCCTTTTCATGATGCTGGCTGGGCAGGTGGGAACTGTAGTCCAACACTACATGGAGGGCACCAGGCTGAGGAAGCCTGCTGCCTGTCTATCATCGCTCTCAACCAGTAGGGTCCCAAACAAGATGTGACTTTCCCCTTTGGCTAGAAACAGGATGACATCAAGTCAGATCATCCATGTCATGCCAAATTTGATCCTGAGCTACCTTACGTGTTGGTCTGGGGACATCACCTTCTGTGGTTTTCAACAGATTTGCTTAAAAGCAGGACATCGGTTCTTGGGAAAGTCCTGACCTCCTAGACCATATGCAGATTACAAACACCAGCCGCCCCTCCCTCCCTGGCCAGAACCATCCACCCACGGATAAATATTTCAAATCAACCCAAGCAATTCAAACCTCAAGCAGAGAACAGGTAGTTGACTGAAACACACAGAAGCATAGAATTGTAAAATTGGAAGGGAACCTGAGGATTGTCTAATAGTCCAACCCCCTGCAATGCAGGAATATACAGCTGTCGCATATGGAGATTGAAACTACAACCTTGGTGTTACCAGCACCACGCTCTAGCCAACTGAGCTATCCGGGCCCTCAATAGCACAGAGCTATTAGCTCAAAAATACTCAAGCCCAAAACCCAAACCACACACATGGTGCATGGAGACTACATTTCTGTCTCTAAAGGGGGTATCTTTTTGAATACTGTACTGCTGATATGGTATGTAGTATTGCAAGTTGTCTTTCATAATTCAAATACTTACCTCCGGTTGCGGACGGGATCTGTTGCAGAACTCCGGTCGGATCCCAAGGTATCTGAAACCGGAGGGACCGCTTCTGTGCATGCGCATGGCGCAGTAGAGCACTTCTGCGCATTC
Organism: Zootoca vivipara; assembly: GCF_965207765.1. Taxonomy (NCBI): domain Eukaryota; kingdom Metazoa; phylum Chordata; class Lepidosauria; order Squamata; family Lacertidae; genus Zootoca; species Zootoca vivipara. The sequence goes on along the minus strand of NC_142582.1, from coordinate 112,192,274 downwards.
ACGTGCGGTGAAATACTTCCAGGGTTGCCGCTTTTGCAACCCAAAGTTTGTTTTACCCGAGGGTAACGTAAGCTGAAGTGCTACTGTATTAGCTTGCATGTGGTGGTTACTGAGCTATCCAGGCTTTAAAGATCAGAACCAGCACTTTGAACTGAGCCTGGAAACTGATTGGTAACTAATGGGATTGGGTCAGTTGGGTCCTTAACAGTTCGAGAGGCCTAAGCCCTGGCTGTTTGGAACTAGGCCCCAGATCTCCTACCTCTCCCCCTCCTCTTGGAAACTTTATTTACCGAGACCACATAACACTGGTCCTGAAAGACCTACATTGGCTCCCAGTACGTTTCCGAGCACAATTCAAAGTGTTGGTGTTGACCTTTAAAGCCCTAAACGGCCTCGGTCCGGTATACCTGAAGGAGCGTCTCCACCCCCATCGTTCTGCCCGGACACTGAGGTCCAGCTCCGAGGGCCTTCTGGCGGTTCCCTCACTACGAGAAGCCAAGTTACAGGGAACCAGGCAGAGGGCCTTCTCGGTAGTGGCACCCACCCTGTGGAATGCCCTCCCACTAGAGGTCAAAGAGAACAACAATTACCAGACCTTTAGAAGGCATCTCAAGGCAGCCCTGTTTAGGGAAGCTTTTAATGTTTGATGGATTTCTGTATTTTAATGTTTGATGGATTTCTGTATTTTAGAATTTCTGTTTTGTTGGAAGCCGCCCAGAGTGGCTGGGGGAACCCGGCCAGATGGGCGGGGTATAAATAATAAATTATTATTATTATTATTATTATTATTACCTTTGCTTACAGGGAAGCATTCCTTCTGAACTAAATTTCCCCTTATGCATATAAAACATCACCTGTAAAGTTGAATGCTGGGTTTGGGCCCCACATCTTTTAATCAGACCCATAAGGTATATGGACTAGCCTGCTTACAGCACGGTAGTAAGTACTGATGTTATACATTTACATTTAGCCTGGGTTATCTACTTGGTACTGCATTTTTGTCCTTGACTGAGTTCCCAGTTGCTTTTGTGGCATAACCCTTGCACCTTTAATAACCCCACAGCAAGCAAAAGCTTGGCCAGAGACACTTCCCCTAAAACTACATGCTCATCTACTTAATTTGGTGCTGTTAAGCATGTCTTTAAAGTACCAATGCCACTGTGATAAGAGGATGCTAGACAGGGCCGTCTTAAGCACATCCGGCACCGTGGCGCAAAGATCCCTCCTGTGCCCCCTCCCTTTTCCAGAATTTAGAACTCAGGGCCCAACTTGTGGACTACCTGGTAGCCCTGGGAGCCGCCACCCACAGAAGGTGCCGCCGATGTGGTGGCTGCGGCACGACTGGCCAGACTGCCAGAACCCCACACTCGCTTGCAAGGCTCTGGGGCGCCTCCTCCTCCTCTGCTGCCTGACAATGACAGCCCGCTGCTGGCGCTCTCGCAACTGCCCAGTGGCCCGAGGAGCAGGAAGCGGTTGCCATGCTGCCGCCTGTGCCAAGGGGAGTGGTGGTGGTGAGGTGGCAGGCACTGGTGATGCGGAGGAGGCCCCTTGGGAGCCACTCCCACCACCACCGCTCCTGCCTCTTTCTCAGACGACAGCGGCTTGGTGGGCACTGGCTGAGGGATTCCCGTGGCTGAGGGAGAGGCGGCGGAGGAGGAGGAGCCATAGGGCTTAGTGCCTCGTTGCGCCCCACCAACCATCTGCTGGCGTGCAGGGAAAGGGGAGGTTGTTGGCAAAGTCGCGCAGCTCCCCCACTCACTGGGGTGCCCCTGAGACACCAGCGCCCTGGTGCAACGAGCCACTAAGCCCTATGGGAAAGACGCCTCTGCTGCTAGAGGTAACAGGCTTTTAGTCTGGTTCAGTAGGGCTCTTGCAGGAATCATGCCAGACAAAAAGGCTGGCAACTCTAGCTAGGGAACATATTAAACGTCAGTTTTGGATTCCTGCTGTGTTGTTGTGATGGAGATTGGTTTGACGAATGGCACCCTTCCCAGATTCAACTTGTGGCAATGCAAAATGTTTTGTGGATGACAATTCCAGAGATTTGACACTGAGATAATTAATGTTGCTATCTTGAAAAGTTGAGGTTTATGCCTTAGTATAAATATTTGCAGGAACATTTGAGATTTAGTAGCCTGACATGCAGAAGTTAAGAAGCTGAAACTTTCCCCGGCGTAGAACTGAAGTCTGGAGGCAGGTGGTAATGTTTAAGAGAGCTGAAAGTCAATTCAGAGGTCTTCAGAGGTCCTTTGTGGGGATATTTTTCTTTTGTCCACTGTTGGCTTTGGTCAAACAGGTTCTATGGGTTTTTGAAGTCATTTAAAACCTGCATACCAGAAGTGGGAAGAATTTATACATCCCAAAGAGTGATTTGTGCCTCTCAAACCACCTTCAACTTGGTAAAAGCAGGACAGAAACACCTCCTTCCAACCAAAGTAATGGGGAAAGATTTGCCTTTAATTCAATTATGTTGAAGGCACAGGAGCAGGAACAATTAAAAGTTGACAGCCCAATCATCAAAAGGAGAGACTGGAAAAGGAGTGTTTTTCTGTAGTGAATACTGTACTCTTTTTTAAAGGTATGCAGTGAAACCCTAGATATGCCTTGTTGTTGTTTAGTCGTTTAGTCGTGTCCGACTCTTCGTGACCCCATGGACCATAGCACGCCAGGCACTCTGAGAAGCAATTTCCACTTTGTAAACTGGCACTTATTTCCAAATGAGCATATACAGTGGTGCCTCACAAGACGAATTAAATTCATTCTGCGAGTCAATTCGTTTTGCGAAAAATTCGTCTTGTGAATTCCGGTTTCCCCTAGGAATGCATTGAAAATTCTTTTTTTGCCCATAGGAACGCATTAATTAAATTTCAATGCATTCCTATGGGAAACCGCGATTTGCAAGACGAATTTTTTGCAAAATGAATTTGTCTTGCGAGTCACCATCAGATCGCAAGACACATTCGTCTTGCGAAAAATTAGTCTTGCAGAACATTCGTCTTGCGAGGTACCACTGTACAGGATTGCAGCATCTATTTAATTTGAATTTGTTCTTTCATTTTTATAGCTGTTAGGACCCTATTGTATATCACAATTTTATCAGACTTTCAGCTCTTTATGAAGCGTATTTCCTTTCACAACTCAAGTTCCACAGAGGTTGTTTTTTAAAACTCTGTTGTCCTGGCTTTTTTTGTGTATGTGTGCTTTTTTTTTAATTGGGAGGCCAAACGGGCATCGGTTGCCATTACGAAAATCACACGGCTGCTGTGGAAAGACTTAGAACCAGAAGCTTCTCCATTTGCCACCAAATGAACTAGGAGCTGAACTCTGCTGGTCAGACAGGTTGTTGAATGAGGGCATGTGACACAGTTTCAAAGCAGGATTTTGCCAACACCCTTCAGCTAGATGGGAGATACAAGAATCTTGTCAGGCATAGACTTGTGCGTGTACACAAAGATTGCAAAATACTTTGTTGCCGTTGCCTTGATTCTCTCTCATTCACACACTTTCAAACTCAGCTGCTTTTCTCCCTTTCTACAAATGGCGACAATGGGAATTCCGAAGTGTTATTTTATGCTCCAGTCCAAGAAGTGGATGGAAAGAGCCATATTACAAGCTCAGTGTGGCAGTTCCTGGTAGGTGATCGTGCCTTTTAAAATTTAAAGAGTAATGCAGCAAAATGTGCCTAAGAGGAACAAGCAGCGCAACTGTATCCCCCCCCCCAAATGACTGTATCAGGGTGTTAGTTGTGTGTGTGTGGACCTTTATGAAGTGCAAATGTTAAACTTCTCTGCTTCCCTTTGCATGCTTACACGTTAGTTTATGTGTGTTGCGTAAAACCTCTTGCAAGCTGGATATTCCTGCAGTACTTCTAAAACTTGCTCCAGAGACTGCCTCTTTTGCTTTTGCCTAGTTATTTCTTATCCTCCGAGTATCGTCTGGCATTCAGTCTGTATGCAAGTCCCATTGGCTTCACAGAGGGGAGAGGCGCTGACTTATCGGAGGGTGGAATTTGGCCTTCAGTTAGTTTCATTTTTAACTTTTGCACACTCAGTCCAAGGCTGACTTGCCCAAGGTTTAACTGCAGTTTCCAAAGCTGCGTGAGCAGCTTGCCTGAACTAGCAAAAGGGGGCTTGGAAACCGACGTGCGAAGTTGGGCAAAGTCCCACGTAAGCAAATGGCTTACATCTACAGCAAGTACTCTAACATTGACTACTGTACTACATTTCAGGATGCTAACTGCACAAACACTGCCTTTGAGTTAAACAAGTGGATGGAAATAGCTCTTATTAATGTAAAGGCCTTGGAGGGGGGAAGGGACAGGAAAGGCTGTTGCTACATTTATTATCTGGGCCAGGGAAAAAAAGAATGCAGGATTTGTTTTTAAAAATAAATTAAAATATGATTATTATTATTTTATTGCTCTGCCCTGGATTGTGCAAGTTATCACGCAAACCGTGCCAGCTTGGGTGGCATTTTCGTACAACTCAGAGCCGAAGCAAATGTAAAGAAAGAGTAATCAAGAGCTGAAATAATTGAAAGTGACTGTCGCTGTAGTCTATTCCTTTTGGTCGCAGTGCTTCTCATTCATCACATGTGTATCGGTATTCTTGCATCCGTAGAGCCAGGTTCCGTTTTAAGGTCAGCCTTCAATTTCTGGAGAATATAATTTAAAGCTATTTATAGTGCTATGCGATTGCCTGTAATAACTAATAGGGAGAAGGGGGACGAGCAGGGTGTGTGTGTGAGGAAGGCCTGCTTTCTGCAGCCGAGAAATAAATGTGCAACAGCTGTGTCTGCCTTAACTTGATTCAAGTTTTTGTGTGTTTTTTTTAAAGTGTAGACATAAGAATGACTCCGGACAAAAGAGCAGAAGCGAGCCGGGCTATCTGTTGTTATTGTAAGACTCTTTGCAGGCGTTAATTCTGGCTCATCGGGAGAGAGCTGGATTTCTGTGTTTAAAGTTTACTTTGCTGTTTGTCTGGAGTGGGGTCAGTGTTGTGGTGAATAATTTATAGGCAGCATGAATGAGCTCATTAGTCACCTTTTCAGAGTTTAAATGAGTTTGGTGGTTGTCATTACATGGGCCCTTCTGTTCAGCCGCATGGCAAAATGACAGTTTGGCAGTTGGCTTGCTTGTAGCAGGCTAGGCTGCCTCTTTTCAGCGTGGGGTTTTCTTTTGTGTCCTATTCAAACCCCCCATTCTGTTGCCCAGCGCTGGTCTGGTAACTCTCAGGCTTTGGGCATTTCTTCAGCGGAGAGCTGGTGGTTGCATTATATGGCTCCTGGGTCCTCTTATTGTAGACTCTGCTGTCCTCCTTCTGAGTTATCCGTCATTTTCGTGCAACCAGCAGGTCTGGAGAATCCTGGTGTTTTTATGAGGAGACTCCAAAGCAGCCCATTTAGGATTGAGGCTGCTCAGAGGCCATGCAATGCTGTTTGGATGCGGGGAGAAACCAAAAACAAAGGAGGAGTATCATGGAATCATAGAATTTTAGAGTTGGAATGACACCAAGGGTCATCTAGTCCAACCCCCTGCAATGCAGGAATCTTCGGACAAATGTGGGGCTTGAACCCATGAGCCTGAGAATAAGAGTCTCATGCTCTACCTACCGACTGAGCTATTTCAAGGAATGGGATGAAGTCTCCTGAAAAAGTGCATGGCTAGGTGGCTTGGAAGCCTGAACGAGAACATTCCAGAACTGCAACGTTTTGTTGCAGGCCTTGCTTGTCAAGAGCGATCGCTTTACTCTTTGTGACGCAAATAAAGAAGAAGCAAACGGAGTGAGGTTGCCATTTTTCTTTTTGCTAATTCTGCCCTGCTGCATGCAAAAGTTTAGCAGGGGAAGCTGATGGAGAGGAAGTGATGTGAAAAACTTCCCCTGTTAACCTACGTGTGTTATTGTTAATACTTCTGTTCCTGTATCTTTAACAAGCTTTCAACCTCAAACCTCAGACAGCTGTTTTAGTCTAGGAGTGCCATAATTTGCTTCAAAGTTTGCTGTTGGCTTGTTTGCATGTGGAAGAGTGTGAAGAGGGGCAAGCTTAATGAGCCTATCTGTTTAGATGTTTCATCACCGATCATCACTTGATCCAAGAATTATTTTGTACACCAGGAAGCATGCAAATAACTAGATTAATATAACAACATAAACAGAGCCTGCTGGATGAGGTCAGTGGCCCGTCTAGTCTATTGGGTGCTTGTGGGAAACCTGCAAGAGCGACATGAACTGCAGTTTCCAGCAATTGGTATTCAGAAGCATCACTGCCAGACCCAGCCATAGGATAAATGGATTGACTGCATTTCTCCAAAGAGTGCAAGGTGGCGTACTTGGTTCTCCCACTCAACAACAACCCTGCGAGGTAGTTTAGGCAGAGAGGCAGTGTCTGGCTCAAGATCACTCTGTGAGGCTTAACGGCTGAGTAGCGATTTGAAGCCTAGTATCCTAGGTAGTACTACTACTATACATTAAGTTTGTATACCACCCTTCATCTGCAGATCCCAAGGTGCTTCACAACCTAAAATAACAAAATGAAACCCACAAAATACATGGTAAAACTAAGAACAACAATAACAAACCAATAACCCCCCCCTCCAATGACACAATGAAAAGGGCATCGGATGTCAATCAGCCAAAAGTCTGGTTGAAGAGGAATTATTTTCGCCTGGCATCTAAAGGTGTATAATGAAGGCACCAGCCAGACCTCCCTGAGGAGAGCATCCCACAAAGAAGGAGCCATCACAGAAAAGGCCCATTCTCGTGTTGCCACCCTCCGGACCTCTCATGGTACTAGTCCAATCCTCTAACCACTACACCACACTGGCTCTCAATAGTGCATCCAGCCAGACCATGACAATTGCAGATTTTTCCAACAGCCCTTTAATATTGGTCTCTAATTTTGTTACTTTGTTTTTATAGTATAAATAAAGTTTCTGAATAGCTACTGGTTGTTTTAAAATTATTTATTGTGTTTTATTCTACATTTGAATGTCACTTTGATAACAAATGGTATTGGGTATAACAACCAATAAAGCATAAAAGGCTAGCTGCAGAGATTCTTTATGTAATGATGGATGGGGTGGTTGTTGAATTCAACAGACTGCTGAAGCTATCTGTTCCAATTAAGGAGTGACCACTTAAGAATTAAAACTAGAAAGTATAAGGAAGTGGTATTTTGTGACCTTTATAGCTTAAGGATTTATCTACATGGGAACTATGTTGTTGTTGTTGTTGTTTAGTCGTTTAGTCGTGTCCGACTCTTCGTGACCCTATGGACCATAGCACGCCAGGCACTCCTGTCTTGCACTGCCTCCCGTAGTTTGGTCAAACTCATGTTCGTAGCTTCGAGAACACTGTCCAACCATCTTGTCCTCTGTCGTCCCCTTCTCCTAGTGCCCTCAATCTTTCCCAACATCAGGGTCTTTTCCAAGGATTCTTCTCTTCTCATGAGGTGGCCAAAGTATTGGAGCCTCAGCTTCACGATCTGTCCTTCCAGGGAGCACTCAGGGCTGATTTCCTTAAGAATGGATAGGTTTGATCTTCTTGCAGTCCATGGGACTCTCAAGAGTCTCCTCCAGCACCATAATTCAAAAGCATCAATTCTTCGGCGATCAGCCTTCTTTATGGTCCAGCTCTCACTTCCATACATCACTACTGGGAAAACCATAGCTTTAACTATACGGACCTTTGTCGGCAAGGTGATGTCTCTGCTTTTTAAGATGCTGTCTAGGTTTGTCATTGCTTTTCTCCCAAGAAGCAGGCGTCTTTTAATTTCGTGACTGCTGTCACCATCTGCAGTGATCAAGGAGCCCAAGAAGGTAAAATCTCTCACTGCCTCCATTTCTTCCCCTTCTATTTGCCAGGAGGTGATGGGACCAGTGGCCATGATCTTGGTTTTTTTGATGTTGAGCTTCAGACCATATTTTGCGCTCTCCTCTTTCACCCTCATTAAAAGGTTCTTTAATTCCTCCTCGCTTTCTGCCATCAAGGTTGTGTCATCTGCATATCTGAGGTTGTTGACATTTCTTCCGGCAATCTTAATTCCGGCTTGGGATTCATCTAGTCCAGCCTTTCGCATGATGAATTCTGCATATAAGTTAAATAAGCAGGGAGACAATATACAACCTTGTCGTACTCCTTTCCCAATTTTGAACCACTCAGTTGTTCCATATCCAGTTCTAACTGTAGCTTCTTGTCCCACATAGAGATTTCTCAGGAGACAGATGAGGTGATCAGGCACTCCCATTTCTTTAAGAACTTGCCATAGTTTGCTGTGGTCGACACAGTCAAAGGCTTTTGCATAGTCAATGAAGCAGAAGTAGACGTTTTTCTGGAACTCTCTAGCTTTCTCCATAATCATGGGAACTATAACTGGGCTAATTCTCCCATTAGTATTAGGATTATAAATTAAACACAAGTTAACAATGGAAAGAGCCTGGTATGAACTTTGTGATTGGGACTAAAGTTCTCAAACTTCATTTAAAAACAAACAAACACCTACCCCCCACCAATTTATTTTATAACCTGAATACTCCAGAGTTGTTCCTAGTATAAGAAAAAAAAACCCCACCTTGTCTGTAGAGTTTTAATCCATATTAGTGGCACTTTGAGCAACTGTGAATTAAATTAAATACCTAATGGTGAAGGTTTGCTGTAGATTTCTTAGGTGAGATTCTCTGTCAGTAGAGTTGGAACAGATGCGGTTGTAACCTTTTTAGGACTAAAATATCCACCTGATGAAGTTAAACAACAGATCAACAGAGCCAGACTGATACCTAGAGAGAACCTGCTGCAAGACAGACCCAAAAAAGAAAATAACAGAACACCACTAGTCATCACATACAGCTCCCAAGTTAAAACAGTACAACGCATCATCAGAGATCTACAGCCTCTCCTGGACAATGACAGCTCCCTTTCTCAAGCTCTGGGAGGAAGACCTTTCATTGCCTACAGATAGCCACCCAATCTTAAACAACTCCTCACCCACAATAATACAACCACCAGACTTAACATGGACACTGGTACCAGAGCCTGCAATAAACCCAGATGCCAACTTTGCTGCCACATACACCCGGACAACACCATTACTGGCCCCAACAACATCCAACATACCATCTCAGGACTATTTAATTGCTCATCTTCTAACATTGTGTATGCCATCAAATGCCAACAGTGCCCTTCAGCTCTCTATATTGGACAAACAGGCCAAACCCTACGCCAAAGGATAAATGGACATAAATCTGACATCAGGAACCATAAGACTGAAAAACCAGTAGGAGAACACTTCAATCTCCCAGGACATTCTATACAAGATCTCAAAGTAGCTGTCTTACTACAAAAGAATTTCAGAAATAGACTGGAAAGAGAAGTTGCTGAATTACAACTTATCACCAAGCTCAAAACCATGGAGGGACCTGGTTTGAACAAAGACATAGGATTCTTATCTCATTATGCATGATCAAGCTTTCTTTAGCGCCTCAGCCCTTGCTTTTCCCCCACAGGACCTATTGCAGTCATCAGCAGTTGTTAACAGCCATCAACAGGTTTACCACTCCTATCAGCCCATCACCCATTCCCACCACCCCCACCACCCTCTGAATATACATAAGGGTTTGGCTCTTCTGTTTCAGTGTATCTGAAGAAGTGTGCATGCACACAAAATCTCATACCAAAATAAAAACTTAGTTGGTCTTTAAGGTGCTACTGAAGGAATTTTTTTATTTTGCTTCGACTCAGACCAACACGGCTACCTACCTGCATACAATCAAAGTCTGCAATAAGCCATGTATGTAATCTTTAAGGTGCCACAAGATTCCCTGTTTTGTGTGTTTCCTGTAAACAAGTGACATGGCTATCTGTCTGGAATAAGAACCAACACACTACAGGCAACTTTCAGCTTCTGTTATGGTTACATTCCGGGGATAGCGGGTAAAACCAAATGTATAGTCCAAATGCAATGGATTCAAATTCTTTTTTCCTGGCTGCCCACCCTGATTTTATTTTATTTACCAAGCACGTAAAGTTGAATGCTCACAAGTTAAATGTGTGACTTTCGAGTGACCTGTAAAGGTAAAGGGACCCCTGACCATTAGGTCCAGTTGTGGCCGACTCTGGGGTTGCGGCGCTCATCTCCCGTTATTGGCCAAGGGAGCCGGCGTACAGGTTCCAGGTCATGTGGCCAGCATGACAAAGCCGCTTCTGGCGAACCAGATTAGCACATGGAAACGCCGTTTACCTTCTCGCTGTAGCGGTGCCTATTTATCTACTTGCACATGACGTGCTTTCGAACTGCTAGGTGGGCAGGAGCTGGGACCAAGCAACGGGAGCTCACCCCGTTGCGGGGATTTGAACCGCCAACCTTCTGATCGGCAAGCCCTAGGCTCAGTGGTTTAACCCACAGCACCACCCACGACCCTGAGTGACCTGTACTTGATGCTAAATATTTTGTCAAAAGTTTCATCTTGTTTATCAGTTTACCTGAATCAAATTTGGGAAAATCTCTGCAGCTCGCTGGTAGAGCATCTGCTCTGAAAGCAGAAGGTCTCAACTTCATCTCCAGGGTAGGGCTGGAAGAGATCCTTGCCTGAAATCCTGGAGAGTCTGTGTGGACACTATTAAGCTAGATGGACCAATGGACTGACTCAATATAAGGCAGCTTCCTCTATTCCTAAATAATGTCCCTCCAGGACGATGTCCCAGGTTAATAAAACAAAAATTAAAACAAAAACAAAACACCCCTGTTCTTTACCAGGTCCTTGGCTAAATCTGTATGTAGACAAACTTTTGTGTTTTGACAATAAACCTAAATCCTTTTGCTGTGGCTTTGGGTTTTTTGGGGGTTGGGTTTTTTAAAAAATCTTTTTATCCCTGCCTTTTCTTTCCTTTCCTTGCCCTTTCCATCCTGCAGCCACTTGTGTGTTTTTTCTCCACCATTCATGAATCAATATATTCTTGATTAGGTCTGTAATGTTTACTGACAGTGAACGAGAAGTATATAATTTTAGGGCAAAGTATACAGCTTTCATTATAAGTTGGGAAGTGCATGTAACTAGAATAGCAACATCCATCAGAGCAAGTTATTATAAGGAGACTGTTTTATACAAAAACACTTTACAGCACATTTTATTACGTGAAAATCATTTTTCTTTAAAAAAATGTACACAAGCCGCAGACGTATAATTTACTCCCTCTGATTGTTGTTGACCTCATGTATACTTGTTAAAAGATTTGCTGTGATGCTCATTTTCTCAGTAAATTCAGCTCTCTCTAGATTTTCCTGTATCATAGCTTAAGTGTAAGTGATAACTTGGATGGTCCTTAACGGGAAGCAATAGGGTGACTGTATAACCTTGATTATATACTAATCTGTCCAGAAAGTTATTCAGAAACAAGCTTTCTGTCAATAAATTAGTCTGCATCAGGTTTGTATGAGTTTCCTGAATGACTGGAAATGGATTCTTCAGGTCAATTTACAGATATTTATTATCAGTTTTCACACTACTACAGGAAAAGACATTGGGGAACATCCAAGTGCTCTATACAGGTAAGCAGTATTTTCTGTCTCTTGCTGATTATTCTGTTAGGACACAGTGAGCTCCAGAGCGGGCTAACATTCTTCTCCTCTGCTGATGTCTTTGGAGTATGAAAATATATCCTTCCTGCCTGTGGGATTATCTCCCTTTAACAGTGCATGGGATTACCTTTGCAATTGCTTTAACCGTCCTATTCTTCAGATAACAAATGGTTTTATAACTGAAGTTTCACAGTGTAGTAGCCCACCCTGTGATGTTACGACGAAGGGCTGGTAAAAATTCGTACCACATTGGGTTGTACTCAACACACACATGTAGAGATCCACTTGAGGAACAGGACTTATTATTATAAGAGAGGGAAGCACACCATCCCTCTCTTAAAACGATGGAGCGGCCAGGACGCCGGGCCTCTCTGCAGGCTGTGCTCTCCTCTTCCTGGCCCTGCCAACCTCCCCCCCCCCAGCTTCCAGGATTTAACCCCAAATCTCCTCTGGATCCACCTTCTTCCGTGGCCATTCGTTCCCCATTCGTTGCGGTCAGTGCTTTTGGATCGGACTCACAGAAGGGCAGGGTCTTGCCTCCTCTGGCCATTGCACATCGCTGGGGGTGGGGTGGGGTGGAAAAATGAAGGTGAGTACCTGGGGGGTGGGGGGCGAGCAGCTCACCACACTTTGCTTAGAGTCCCAGCGCCTCCAGGGAAGAGAAGAGCTTTCCTTTTTTTTTAATGGAGGGGAAGAGCTGGAGGTCCAGATGTATTTAGTTCTCAGCATGGTGATAATTTTTATTTTTATTTAAAGAGCGAATTAATTGGGAACACCAGTGCACCATGCACAGCTGAGGAAAGCGCAGGCGAGGCAATGGGCACACGTGTGGGAAGGTGGGGGGACCCCCCGTGGGGGTGGGGGGCGCCGGAGGGATCCCTACACCATGGCGCCAGATGAGCTTAAGACGGCCCTGGGGGTGGACAGAGGATATCTTCCCGGTGCCACTTGCCTGGTTCGTTTTCTGCTACTGATCTCAACTCGGATTGAAGCCGGCTTAGGGGGGAAAGTGCATCAAACCACAGTATTTCACAAGAAACCGCAGGGTGGCTCTGCATCCTGGGTAATGTTGTGTGTATAAGAATTGGGGGGGGGGAGCAGTAGGACTGCACTGGAGCCAGAGTAAATGGTAATGTGTACACAGCCTAAATTTCCGTCCTTAAAGGAGGCGTAGGAAACTCTGGCCCTCTAGATCAGGCATGTCAAACCTACGGCCCTCCAGATGTTTTGGACTACAATTCCCATCTTCCCCAACCACTGGTCCTGCTAGCTAGGGATCATGGGAGTTGTAGGCCAAAACATCTGGAGGGCCGCAGCTTTGGCATGCCTGCTCTAGATGCTCTTAGGCTCTGTCTCTAGGCATGCAGCTCTACATTACGGGACTAGTTTAATTGTAATGATTTCACTGAAAGAATCCTGGGGATGGGGAGTGAATTTTTTTTTTTTTAGTCTCCTGGGAAAAAGCAACATGTGTTAAACCCATTTAAGTTTATAGTGTGAATTTGCTCTCCAACTGTGCAATGAATCCAGGTAAAGTCTTATGGGGGTTCTGCAGGCTTCATCTTAGCCGAGATTCTTTGCTGAGGTGGAGACAAAACACCAGCCTTGTCAATTTCATTTCGCTTGTCAACCTGCTGCCAAGGTAACCTGGATAATGTCTGGAGAACCCATTTGTCACTTTCTTTACTTCATAGCGCTGCAAGTGCACATGCACTTCAAAACCAGTAGGTGCTTGTGGCAGTCATGCTGATTGTGCTATGCAAGCGAATAATTGCGTTTTCCTTGCGAAAGTATTATTATATATTTGTGCAAGGGAAATGTGGTATCTGTAAAACCTGCACTGCAGCAGTATGAGAACATAGCTAAGTAACTCGCAGCAAGAACAACAACAAAAAAGGTATCATTGCATGTTTATTGCACAGAATCTACCCTCCAACATTCCTCAGATGGAAACAGGGGCATTTATCACTCCCCCAACCCCCAGTTTTTGACTCCCCTCACAGAGCATTTCCTATCAGAAGAAGGATGAGTGCCATCACCACTGCTTAAATAGGACAAAGCACACACACCCTCCACCGTCCTGAGAAAGCCTCCTAATCCCGATTTTATCTTATTTTTTGGGTAGATTTACAAAAAGTAAAACACACGGCATTCTTTTATTTTTTTTGAGAAAGGAGCAAGATTAGACACAGGCGCTCAAAGCATTAAACAAACAAACAAACAAACAAACCAAAACTCCTTGCACTCTGCTCTGCTCCCCCTTTCTTCCTGCCCAGGGCAGCCCTGCCCTCTGCCTGCACCTCAGAGCAGCACATCACCCAGAGCTGGGCCTTGGTAAAGGCAGCCTCTCCCCATCTTTGCCCGCTCTCCAGCAGCTGCTACGAGTTGCCCAAGGGAGGAGGCCATGGAGAAGCAATGGGATGCTCCCTCACAGTCATCCCTGCCGCCGCCGCCGCTCAGGACAAGTGCTGGATTTCATAATTTCGGGACTGTCCCTGGAACATAGGGACACTTGGAGGGTATGGAATCAGGGACGCCCTGGAAAAGCCTAGGCCGCTCTTGCTTTATTTTCTGATTCCCCATCCTGCTTTCCACCCACTGACCCACTTCAGGAAATTGGGAGTAAGGGAGGGAGGGTGTAAGGACTGATGTGGTTTTTCTACTACTACTTTCTGTAATGCAATTGTACATATTAGCCAATGCAGGCTTTATGGTCAAATTATCCTTGGTATTATGTCCTGCATTTACAACAACTGACACAAGTGCCATTGTGTGAAAGCACCCTTAGGGTAGATTAGACATGCCCCTGAGTGAAGAGCATGTGTCTTTTAGAAAGCATTTGTACTGTATGTGTGCATGTAGACTGCCTGATATTTGAGAAGTAGGGAAAGGGCTGGCAATGGGGGCAGGAAACTTGGAATGTAATCCAATCAAACTTGGGTGTGATTCTAAGTAGTAATTTAATCACCACTTGCAACAATTAAGATTCCATTCCTATACACAATGACCTGTGCAGGCTAACCTTGCACTAGCATTGCACTAAAATAACTACAAAGTTGGTCAGACTGATTTTAAGCTTAATCCTTCATAACTCACAGGGATTTCTTCCTCTTGTGTTCTAATTTAGGTTACAGAACTCTCCATGGATCTCTTTAGAATCAAATGACTGTTTTCCCCTTTAAGATCAAATGGCACAGAACTGGTTCTTGGATAAATAAGACCATTCCGGTTTCCCCTCTCCTAGCTATGTATTTAAAAGTGTGTGTGTGTGTGTGTACTCCCCGTTGGCTCCCCTCCGCCCATCATGCCCCAGAAGAGCTGCTGTTTATTGCCACTGAAAACAGTGGTCATTAAATTGACCTACATGTTTTTTGAGACACTTGACTTTTGACATCAGTGGCAAATAGAGGGATAATGCCTCCTCTTCTGTTGATTTACCTACTTATCGCTCTCTGAAAGGACTCTCGGAGCTCTTTCGAGTGTAAACATTTCTGTGGGTGGGGTTAGCATTTGGTAACTTTGGGTTGCAGTCTTAAAAACAACAAAATGGCCATGAGATAAGGGGTGTTTGACTTAATGCAAGGTCCAGCTTTAGCTTTAGATAAAAAGGCATGCTTGTAGGGCAAGCAAGGATAAAAGAACAATGGTATTTTGCTTTGTAAGGGCCATTGTTTTATTTATTAATTCCTGTTGCTAGTAGGAAGTAAGATTGGCAATGTTGCAGGGGGCTGCCTTGGGCAGTGTGGGAATCTGCTGTACATTATCCAGGACAAGCTTCAGCCACTGTTCTGGAGTTATAAGATACAGGGATACAATAATAAAGCGATGTCATTCATAGGCTCCTGCCTATCAGAACGGTGCTATTACTCAATTAGCAAAGGGTATTTTATTTTTCTCTGTGGCCTATACTAAAATTAGAATCTGTTGCCCAGATCTTTAATTAGAAGATATTCGAAAGGGAAAAGGGTTTTTGTCTCAGTTATTGAGATTTATTATGAACATGTGAGTGCTTAATGAGGTTTTAGCAACTGGGAGGGGGGCTAGATTACAGTTTTCTGATAAAATATCCTTCAACGTGAAATTTCAGTTCTGCATGTATGTATGCGACAGGTAGGAATGCAAGGAAGATACGTGCTCTATTTTACGTTGGTTTGTACTGTTGTATGTCCATGGAGATTTATACCCATCTGAGCAAAAGCATGTACAGTGTAGCATACGGTCTGAAGAATGCAATAGTGTTCATTAGTGGTGGTTGCTTTTTCTGGCATTAAATATATGGGCACATTGCAAAACTTAAACATAAAAAGGTAAAGGTAAAGGGCCCCTGGCAATTAAGTACAGTCGCAGAAAACTCTGGCGTTGTGGCGCTCATCTCGCTTTACAGGCCGAGGGACAGGGGCGTAGCAAGGGGGAGCAAAGGGGGCGGGGCACCCTGGGTTCCACACTGGAGGGGGGGACACTCAGTGCGCCCCCCCTGTGACTTCCAAGCCAAACGCCGCGGTGGTGCCCGGTAAAAAGGAAGCCTTGCTCGGTGCTACGGCTGCTGGAAGCCAGCTGCCGCAGCCCCGACTGAAACTTTTTACCAGGCGCCACCGCGACGCTCGGCTTGGGAGTCACGGGGGGGGGGGCACCCCATGATGCAGCATCACACGACGTCTGCACATGCGCTGAACATTGCGCCGACAAACCCCGAGTTTGCTGCCCCAGGTGCCGCTCTGGCTTCCTCCGCCAGTGCCGAGGGAGCCGGCGTTTGTCTGCAGACAGTTTTTCCAGGTCATGTGGCCAGCATGACTAAGCCGCTTTTGACACAATGGAACACTGAAACCAGAGCAGCACATGGAAACGCTGTTTACCTTCCTGCCTGAGCAGTACCTATTTATCTACTTGCACTTTTTGGCATGCTTTTGAACTGCTAGGTTAGCAGGAGCTGGGACTAAGCAATGGAAGCTCACCCCGTCACATACCCCTCATTAAAATAAATAGGATCTTACAATCTCAACCATGAGTACTCAGAAGTCCCACTGAATTCAATGGGGCTTACTCCCAGGTAAACAGGCTTAGTTGGGATTGCAGCCTGATTTTAGGCATCTTGCTCAAAAGCTAGTCCCACTCTGTTCTATTTGAATTTACTCCAAGTAAATTATGTATGGAATTACATTACCAGTCAAAAGTGCTTTATCATTGGCTAGATCCTGCCCATACTGAATAAACTCTTTCCATTGATGTGCACTCCTTGCATTAACAGTGCCGGGTTTAATCCATGTTTACACAAGGTTATCCGAAATGCATATATATCCTGTACTTTGCTATGCAATGCTACTTTTTCAACGTGTTGATTCTCAAACCAGCTTCTTACGGACCGCAGTCCTTAAGCTGTTCCTAATTTGTCTCTATCCAAAGTGTGGAAACACCTTTGCATAAGGTAAATTTGCCCGTTTGGTCAACTTGCCCTGGTGGGTACACAAACAGAAATGAATCTGATACTAATGAAGCAGTGCTGATGTGAACAATTGTGAAATGCACCCGGAAAAGAACAAAACTGTGCTCTAAAAACCCCTAAGATGCCTATATGTGAATAAAAGGCCTGGACCTTGGTTTCTTATGACCTTAGACCAGAGACACTTGGTAGATCCCACCCAAATTCAGGTCTGAATGCCACAGGCACGACATCATCATCGTGTCACTTTTCTTACAAGGGAAACTCAAAGCAATTTACATTTAAACCAGTTAAAAAATTACAACTAAATCCTAAAACGCAGCAATTCAAATGAAAGACTAAAAATGCAGTTAAACAAAAAGGCAATATAAGTCCTGCAACACTGGAAGAGGCCTTCAAATTTAGGACTCATAACTGAAACATTAGCTTTGTAGCACAAGTTTGGGGAAATCTGGGCTAGTGAAATGCATGAATTCATCCTGATTGCTTTAGCCTCTGTATGGAAAGAAATGTTAATGTGCAGATTAGGCTGTTAGATCCTTTTCTGGATCAGCAGTTGACTCAAGGAGGAGGGGAGAGTCTGGGGTAGATGGGAAAAGGCTTGCTTGATTAAAAAGAACATGGGACGTAAGATGGAGGAAGATCTCAACCTCACCTTAGATGGCTTGGATGATTCGGAAGAGCCATGGAAAGGCTGTTGAGAAAAATACTTGCATAAAAAAAACCTCAGAGCCTAAGTGTTCATAGACTGACCCTGCAGCTTGTTGTGGAACCCAGTTGTAGTAGAATTGCAACACTTTAAGATATTGCACAAGTTATAATTGAGCAGGCACGGAATACTGTGGGAGGGGAAAAGGGGTAAGAAGTGCCTACACAACTTGTAATCCTTTCTATCCATGTCAACAAGGCCAGGGTTGAAACTGACAAATAGCTGACAAACACACAGAGCGTGCCACAAACTTGTTAAACAGACCACGTCCTCAGGCAGGGGCGTAGCTCACTCCATAGTTAGGCAACCTGCCAGATGACCCGTGACCAATTTCAGGATACTTATTAAAGGGCAGCAAATTGTCAACCTGCACACTAATACCAATTTGAGGCTTCCTGTGCTTATGTAACAAAACCCACAGCAGCAATGCACAAGAGAGTAGTGGCAGAACGTGGGGGGGGGGTAAGTAACCCCCAAGTATGCAGAAGTTAAGAAAAAAAAGTCTGCGGCGGGGACGGGACCCCAGTAAACAGCCTGACAGTAACTCTATGGCACAGAAGACAGAGAGAAGGGCATGGGGAGTGAGGAACCTGATACCTGAGTGGGGAGAGTAGAACAGAGTGGCTGGAACAAAGTAGAGTTATGTCTCTGTCCTTAAAAAAAGGGGGAAAGAGTTATTTCATTGTACGTCCCCAGGGACAGAAGACAGCTGTATCATCAGTGGGGAAATCCAAGATGTTAATGTAACTGGGAAAGATCACAGGTGTCCACCCCACCTTCCAAAACCGAAAAAAGGGAGAAACCTAAAGGGAGAAACCTCCAAACATGCTCACTAGGTACAGAAAGCTGAGTGTTGGGCGGGGGTGGGACCAGGCAGAGCAGGGATGGAATGGAATGGAGTGGAGTGGTTAGAATCCTTAACAGAAGCATTCCACACTGCAACATTTCGTTGCAAGGTCATACTTGTTTTGTCTGTTCGTTTTTCCTACCATGGTGGGCATTGCTTAAATTTTCTGCTTCAGATGCTGACATATCTTGGGCCATCTCTGCTTAATTAGTTGTGCTTGCCGCATTAGATGTTCTAACCTTCAATACATACACAGTATCTGGTACATACATATACAGTATCTGGTTCCTGTATGTGCTCACTGAACTCAGTGAGGCCTTCATTGGGAGTAAACATGCCCAGGATGGAGTATTTTGCTAAAATTTCAGCACTGGTGTGTGTGGCTTGTCCTTTGTTCTCCCCCATGGTGTATGGTAATTTTGGGGAGCTTCAGCTTTCCTGATTAATTTACATTGTGGCAAACAGGTACTTTTATAGTCCATAAAATACATATATTTTCTCCAGGATGGAAATCAATGCTTGGGTTGAGGAGGACTGAAATAGCCTTCAGAAATCACAACCGTTTCTGCTGCATTCTTTAGCTGGTCTTTTAAAGTGAGAGTTCGAGGAGATAAGATATAAATAAAAGACAGTGCAAGCCTGTCCATGTCTACTTGCAAGTAGGTCCAATGGGGCTTACTCCCAGGAAAAGTGGTTATAGGGTCGCACTTCAAGATTTAACTGTTTACACTGTAACTTTACAATGAGTTGGCAACAGAAAACTTAGCTTCTCTTGCATTTCAGGCCTTTTATCCCTTCTGTTTACAGTTCTCTCTCACTTGCTTATAAATACATAAAATCTGCCAACTGAGAACCCTTCATACATCTGAAGTGGACTCTGTCCCATGAAGGCTTCTGCACAATGGCACTGCAATCTCTACAAGTTTACTCAGAAGTCAATCTCCCAGTGTCCAGTGGAGGTTACTATCAGATCACCATGCATAGGATTGTAAAGGATTTGTTGGCTACCAGCCAAGTTGCCTCAGTTAGGTTGTGAGTCGGAGAGAGCTGTTGTAAGGTATGGCCTGCTTGCGGGTTTCCCAAAGGACATCTTCTGGCTGGCTGCTGTGCAACCAAAATAGATAGGCCTTTGGGCTGCTCCAGCACTGCTCCTCTTAATGTGACCCAAGAGACTCTCTCTCTCTCTCTCTGGTCTTCTCACCAAGTTGAAGCCGACTTTCAAACTTGCTGTCTGCTGTCTTTTTGCTGAAGGGTTTCGAAATACAAAACTATTGACCGGTTTGCTGTTCGAGAGGTGAAGCCGAGTCGCGTGTGTGTGCGCGCGCATACACACACACACCACACACCCAGGCGCGCTCTCTCTCTCCTTTCCCTGAAGTGACTTTCAAGCTCATCCACATACCACGTAGGCTGGTGGGAAGCAGGGTGGAGGGGAGACGGAAAAGCCAGTCGGAAGAAGCGAAGGAGGTGGGTTCGTGCAACGTTTAGGACTCTCCAAGTGGTGGAGAGGAGAGCCGGGGGAAACAGGCCAAAAGAGGCGGCGGCAGGCAGAAGCAGCCTGAGAATTTCCTGTGAGGGGATCACAGGCCTCAGTCGGGGCAGGCGAGGAGGAGGAGGAGGAGGGCATGGAGCGCCCTTTGCTTTGGCGACCTCCGCCGAGGGCTGCGTGCGCCCCCGAGCTCCGCGCGCCGCGCTTTCTTTCCTTTCGTTTCTCCTGCCGCGCAATTGCGCTCGCGGCGCACTAAAGGCGAGGGACCTTCCTCTCTCTTCCTCTTCCCCCGGTCCTAGCCCAGCCCTCTCCTCCTTCCCGCTGTGGCGGCTAGTCTCGGCTGGCCCTGCCCACGTTTCTCTCTCTGTCTCCCTCTCCCCCCCTCTCTCTCCCCGCTCCCTCCCACCCGTGGTCATGTGTTGCCTTTTTTTGTTGTTTGCAGTGGAAACAATTTGGCGTTCTTCGGCTCGCTCCGACCCAAACCGCTACTCCAATCGGGAGTAGTGTAGACAGGCGGGCAGACAGAAAGGCAGGCAGGGAGGGGGGGAGAGGTAGGCAGGGAGGGTTGGTAGGTAGGAGGGCGAAGCGAAGGGGGGGGGAATTGCAGCAGGGTCCCATGCTCCCCCCCTCCCCACGGCTCCTGGCTCCCCTTCTCTCTCTCTCTCCCCCCCACTCTCTCCCTTCGGCCACATTGTTGGCTCCAGGCTGGGGGAGGAAGCGATGCCTCGTTCAGTCGGATGAAAAGTTTGCATAATGACCATGGAAAAGGCAGCAGTAAAAATCTAGAGCTCTTCCAAGCCAGGTAAGTTTGGGGATTTATCTATATTATTATTATTATTTTTTAAAAAAATCTTTGTGTATGCTTGCTGCTGCTGCTGCTCGTTGTTTTTTGTGTCTTGCTCTGTGTGTGGATTTTTCTTTTCTTTTTTAATTCATGGTTCCCTTGTTGGGAAGATTGCGTAAGATTCTCTGCAATGAAATCGGCAAGAAGAAGAAGCCGGAGTGGGGTTTTTTTGGGGGGGGGAGGGAGAAGGGAGAGACACGCACGCATGATAAGGTGGGTCAGCTCTACAAGAAGGGAACCAGTTAGTTCGGGATGTCTGAAAAAGCAACGTGCTGGTCGTCTTAATTTCGACTCCCCCTCCACCCCGAAACTCCCGTGTGAAGGAAAGCAGGAAGCGGATCGAGCTGAGAGTTGCAGGCACGACCCGAATATGTAATGTTGCTGCTAGTAGAGCTTCCCGATTTCCGAAGACTGTTGGCGAATAGAGTTGGCATTGTATGGAAAGTTAGGAAGGGAGGGGGGAAATTGTGCCCAGTCGAGGAATGCTCCAACCTTTAAAAGCATTTGTGTGCTATTTTTGCCCATTGGCTTGAGAGTGGTTTATCCCCCTGTAGTGCATTTATTATCGAACTCTTTTTTAAGGCGGGGGTGGAGTGGGGAGTGTTGTTCTTTATTTATCTTGTTTTAAAATCCTCTCGTTATTCTCCAGTGGAGGAAGCCAATTTCAATATTCTTCTTCTAATCTTTCATATATATTAAAAAGTCATATACAGTATATATATTAAAAAGTGCATTTAGTTCCTGAAGTTAGTTCATAAGTTTGTTTTGAGGATTATTATTTTTTTGCATTTATTATGGTGTAATGGGGGGCAGTACAAGGTTTATGACATCTGAACAGCATTGAAGGTATGTTTGCTGCAAATGGCACTTTATAGGAGCAGTTTTGCAGTCTCCTAGCAACGCCATTGATTGATTCGAATCCCAGCCAATCCGCGAGCTCCTTCTCCCCTTCAAATGTTTTTGACAAGTACAGTAGGGAGTGTAGCAAAGTGCAGCGAGGAAAACTGTCCCTGGCTGGTTGTCTTTTTAGTCCCTTCCAAATGACGCACCCGTTGTATGTTTTTAAAAGATACACATCTGTTTGAGCCTGGCCTGTAATGTATATATAAGTCCCGAGAAGCATTAATAGTGATCTGGCTTGATTTCCTTACTCACCGCTTCTTGTCTGATTCTGCCATGTCAGTTTTACAACCGAGAATGCAAGAGATATTGTGCCTTTCTTCTACAACAATAAAGTTTGCTTTTAGACTTGCCCCTAAGCACTGCAGCTGTGGACATATCTGATGGAGCTACTTAACTGGCAGCAGATTAAAAAATGTTTGCTTAACTGCAGCACCTCCTCTGATTCGTGTGAAGTATGAAGTGCAGGAGAGAAGCAGATTGAGAGCTGGAGTCTGATGGTGGAAAGCTTGGCTGGGGTTGTGAAACATCTTTTTTTTTTTAAAAAAAAAAATGTGTTTCTGAGTCCCCCTCCACACACACTTAAATCCAGGGCTAGGATTTCTCCCCTCTAACGTAACTTAGAGGCTACGTGATTGTCTGTCCTCGCAAGGTACTGGGAACTTTTCCATGTCCTCCGTATGGAATTGTGACGTGAGGCTCCTGGATTTCAAGGTGAAGGGAAAAAAGAAGAAGTTTTGAATCCCTCCTGGAAATGGTTGTCCTCCTTTATATTAAAAACAAAACCCTGCACGTCCTTTGCAGCGTTTGCAAAACAGCGACATGTTTCAAATGTTTACAGTGGAGTCAAAACATGTAGAACCAGCTGACTAAAGCAAGGTTGTTGCTGTTGAAATGTGTACGGCCTAAAGCAGCTTCAGGTTTGTTTTGTTCAAATGTGACGTTTCCCAGTAGCATATTCATTGTTTTAACAAACTATTATTAGTAGAACCTCCAAGGTGTTTACAATGTGATCCTAAATTGAATTCAGTTGCATCCACTCCTAGTATGCATTGCTTTGCGTTGCTTCCCCAATATCACATGCTTTAAAGTGGCAAATATGGTGAAGTTCCCTCCGCTGTGTCTGCTATACTAAAGATTTGAGGATTGCAGCTTTAACTAACTTTGGTCAGTCTTGCACGCCACCGTGCAATTAAGCTTGTTGCTCGAGAGCTGCAGGATTTGTAGCCCCTGTACCCGTCTCTTAAAGATAAGTCACTAGTTTTTGTGTGAAAATTGGTGGTATGATATGGCCCTTTGGGAGAACGCGGGCAAGTAAGCAAATTAAACTGAAAGAGAGCAGCATGTCGTCATAGCAACAGTGCAATTAAATTATGTTGTCAGCCATGATATAATTTTCCTATTTAAAAGCTTGCTCATGGGACATGTGTTCTGTTTGTACTCAACTCATTTGGCTACACTACTCCCAAGTGGTGAGTGGGGTGGAGGGTATAAATGATGTTTTAGGGACCCGCACAAAGTGTGGTATCATTTAGGGCTTATTTTTCCATGCATCCCTCTCCCACCCCCTCAATACTTGAGTGCTTCGATTCATTTAAAGGGAAATATTTTCTGAAATAACTTCCCATTAAATGGTAAGTACAAATAAAAAGTTTAAAAATTACTAGAGCAACAGGAATATGGAAGTGATTTCTGGGGAATAAAAATCTTTTCCACCACATTGGGAAGGGAACTGGGTATGTAATTTCCAACTTTTTGCATTTTAAAACTACTTTTTAAAAAACCTAATAAGTTACACTTTTGTTTTCATTTGCTGAGCTTGGCTTTACAGAGTTCAATATGAAATAACTTGTCCCCCTAAGATTTTTAGTTTTCATCTACGTCGTCCAATTTTATCCATTCTTTATTGCACGGTAATCTTTCTCTGCCATCCCCATCTCTAATTACCTCTTATGTAATTATAACATTCCCTTGTTATAAAGTATCTCTTTGACAGCACCAAAACTCAATCAAAATGTATTGTGTTGGGTGGACTATTCTCTGAAAAGTGTAACACAGTGTTTTTAAATTAGAGGTTCTGCTAAACACTTGTTTGACTCTTTTTTTAAAGAGCCAAGTTTCACTTCTCAGATGCTTTTTCTTTTAAAGCAGAAAGCCTTCCTCTTAGAGTATATGTTTGCTGACCTGCATAAAAATTGTATGCCACACTTCCTGTTAAAAACTTCATAAGGTGTACGTAGCATGATGTATTTCATGAGAACAACTGCAGTTGGTGCTAGGGTAGGTAAACTTTCAATGTGCTTCATCATACAACTTTTGCAACCATACAAAAGTAAATGAATAAAGAATAGAACAGGTACCAACTCCTTTCTTAAATAATCAAATGGTTTGCCTTACGCCTTTGGTAGAAGTGTAGCCTGTTGTGGATCATATTGGTGTGGTAGAAAGATGGCCTACAGCTACAGTCCTAACCCCACTTACCTGGGAGTAAGTCCCCTTGAGTTCATTAGGACTTACTTCTGGGTTGATATGCTTTAGATTGTAAGGTGGATGCTTAATCTTGAGCACAGAAGTCAGACTTGATGCTTATAGGTGTATTTGGAAGTTGACTTTTGGGAAAGAAAGAACTATGAAGATTGAGTATGGATGTTTTTGTGTTACACCAATTCAAGCTTCTTTGTATATGTGTTGCAGCTTGTTTCGTTTAATACCCTGGTTTGAGATAATTAAAATGCACTAAAGCCTTGTCTATTTTTGCTTATTATTATTCTCTGGGCTCAGTATAGCAACTCTACTGATTGGTGTATGATGTCATTCTTCATGCTTTCTTCTAAGTCATGCTTATCATATCCATCGCTCACTCTCGTTTCATTTAAATTTGTTTCACTGGGATGGAATCTCCTTTTGTGTCTCCTTCTCCCCCTCCCTTTGATCCCTGGAGCTTGATTCTTAACCCATTCTGCAGAATCCTTCTGCCCTGCTGTTTTGGAGGCAAAAAGTTGGTAGCTGCAGAGAATGAACACTTGGCTGTAATGTGTGTGTGTGTGTGTGTAAACATGGAGTTTTGCCTGCTTGCGCACTGAGCCAGAGAGGCTATAATTATAATGTGGCAGTGTTCGTACTGGAAGTGAAACAGCTGAACTTAATCTGAAGCAACTGGTCTTAAGCTCTCAATTTTTTGTGCTTATTACAAGCAGTAGGAGTGACATGACCAGCGATATTTGCAGTCCTCCAAGCCTAGGCATGCTTGCTCAGAAGTAAGTCCCACTGATTCCAATAGCGCTTACTCCTCAGGTAAGTGTAATGTAGGATTGCAGCCTTAAGGACACCTAGAATATATGAGTACCTTTCTCTCCACTTTAGAGCTTTGCAAGAAGGAAAAAATGAAGCATCTTCATTTGTATGCCAGTGATTGAAATCTCAATTCTGCTCTAGCCTCTGAATCTTCCTGCTTAAAAAGCCTGGATGTGTGTTTATGTTATGTGAGCCTGTCTTCTTTTTTTAAAAAAATGTAGGATTCATAAAAGGCCAAATTGTAGGGGGAAAGCTACCAGAATGTTGTGATGCTGTCTATACCTTTACCATCTAACACTCTTTTTAAAAATTTGGATTTATTACTAGGAGTCTCCGTCTAAATGGGTCCAGTTATGCCTCCCAGTAAGAAGCCAGAAGGCTCGGGAATTAGTGTTTCCAGTGGATTGAGCCAGTGTTATCGGGATAGAGACTTATCAAAGACGCTTCACGACGATGAGGACTTAGACTTTTCTTTACCTGCCCTCCGGTTGGAAAAAGGTCCCATGGAGGATGAAGAGCTCACCAACTTGAACTGGTTACACGAGAGCAAGAACTTGCTGAAAAGTTTCGGGGACTCTGTCTTAAGAAGTGTTAGCCCAGTACAAGACCTTGATGACGACACCCCTCCATCTCCTGCTCATGCCGACATGCCCTACGATGCCAAGCAGAACCCCAACTGCAAACCACCCTACTCCTTTAGCTGCCTCATATTTATGGCCATTGAGGATTCTCCAACCAAACGGTTGCCTGTAAAGGATATATACAACTGGATTTTGGAACACTTCCCTTATTTCGCAAATGCCCCCACTGGATGGAAAAACTCTGTGAGGCATAATCTGTCGTTGAATAAGTGTTTTAAGAAGGTGGACAAAGACAGAAGTCAGGTGAGGCTGGAGTGACACTACTCCGTGTGACCCATTTGATCTGCTGATGACAATTTCCTATTGTTTATATTCTGCCTATTGTTCCTTCTATTTTATCCATGAGAAATAGATTCCAGTGATTCTTAAGAGGATCTTTGTTCATAAATATAGTCATATTCTCAGTGTATTCCCCCCCCGCGGCTTAGTTGCTTTCACTCTTCCCATCTCACTCTTCAACTACTGGGTCCTGCTCAGGACAAACTTCTTAAAACTTCTAGTTAACAGAATCCAGGGCGGCCTTTTGGGATGCAAATCCTTCCAGGATGCTTTGCAAGCCAGCAGTAAAATGCATTTTTAAAAGTCATAGGTTGCTTTGTGGGGGAGGCAGAGAGTCCAGCTGGAACAGGAGTTGATGGCCCTCGGAGAGAGCGAAACCCTGACCCTCCTGAAATGACTAAAGCCATACAGAACATGCCTTCTTCAGATTTGGAGACAATGTGCTGCCTGGGGCTGATGGGAGTTGTAGTCCAAAATATCTGGAGGGTGTCAGTTTGGGAGAAGACTGGTCTAGAGCGAGTTGTCTCAATCAGTCTGAGTTGAGAGTAAACCTTATTGAGTTCAGTGGGACTTTATTCTAGGTGAGTTGGTATAGGTCTGCAGCCTAAGTGTAGCATTCAAATTTGTGATTTTTTTGGAGGATCTGACAGCTGAATGACTTAAAGAGCTTTTAAGATGGGGAATGAATCCTTGACAATCCTTAAATTTCCTAGCTCTCTCACTGCCTGCATTTGCACATCATTTGCACATGGTTCAGTGCAATGTGCATTAGCCAAGTCAGTCCTGGGACTGCACACTGTTCTCTCTTTCTCATGTGGCCAGGAGGTTAATACCAGACAGTTTCACCCTCAGCTCCAGTAAACCACAGTCTGCCCAGTTGTCTGGACCTGGAATTGCGACTCATGCTAACTGCGATCAGGCCAAACAAGCCAGTTTCAGAAACCATGGTTTGCACAACTTGTTGTTAACTACATCTTCTCGCATCAGACAACACAGCAAACTGCTGTCAAGCAAAAGCCTCCTCCCATCCATGTTTAAAATGCAACAAACAGTTCTGTGTCTATTCTTTCCATCCTCCCATTTTTAGTTCATTGCATTCCAAGAGCCAGTATTTGCTCTTGAATGGTTCATTTTTAACAGCATTCAAATCTTTGTCTAGACAGCTGTAAGAAAGTGCTGTTTGTATAAATGCGTGTTGTACATGGCTTTAAGAAAAACCTTCCATCTTGTATCTCCATGAATAACATGAAATATTGTGCTGGGGTGATGGTTTCCAGCTATACTAGAATCCTAGAATTGTAGAGTTGGAAGGGACCCCAAGGCTCATCTAGTTCAACCTCCTTCAGTGCAGGAATGTGGTCCCCATTCAATTTGAAACCATACTTGACCGGACCCTGCTTAGCTATGCAGATGTGCCAGCAGTTTTATTGCTGCACCACTAGGAGTAAACTGCAGAGGTTGGGTTGAACATTGTTCTTCACTTAGTTACTTCTATAAACATTTTTTTGGAGGGGGGAAATCTTTCCTAGACAGATTGCAGAATAAGGGCTTGGCCTGTTCTTTTCTGTGCTTGAGACATGAGGTGGGATGAGGTGACGTTCTGGTATCTTCAAGGAGAAAGTATTTCACATACTCAACTTCTTTGCTAGCAATATTGCTGGGAGCTTGAGTGCATCGGTTCTGTGTGCTTGTTTGGGATCAAATAACCCTTTGCTTTACTTTGGAATCTGCCTTGTGCTAGGTCAGATGATTTGTCCATCAGCCTCAGGTAGCATGGCCAAGGATGAAGGCAGCACCTCTCCAGAATCTCAGAAAGAGCTCTTCTTTCATAACCTGCTACCTGAGCCTTTTAACTGGAGATGCCAGGAATTGAATGTTGGACTTTCTGCATGAACAGCATCCACTCTGCCACAGGGCTCTGGTCCTTCCCTATAGTTTTAGCAGCTGAGATATATCATATGACTAAAGACGTTTCTTTGGACCATTGTAATGACCTAGTAACGTCTTGTGGCTTCTTCCGAGACACTTATATTTAAGTTAAAAAAAAAATCACTATCCCAAGAATTCCGGAATGTTGTCTCTAATCAGGTTGGATGGTGACTTGTATGCCTCCTTTTGGCAACTCCTGCAGCCAAGCTGGTGCCAAGCTTTCCTTTGGACCACATCAGTGAGGCCAAGAGGGGGATCTTGTAATCGGGGCAAGCCAGGACCTCCATGCACACTGGCCAGGCTTTCACCCTGGGGAGATCACTTCAGTGCTGCTGACGCAGCAGTTGGACTTCACCCCCAGAAGTGCTTTCCATTGTCTCTCGAGACAGGCAGGTCCCAACAACAAAATCCTATGAGCACATTTCTGTTCCATGGATCTTTTGTTTGTATAATTTGAAAGGTGAAGGGGTTGAGGTAGCTTGCTTGCAGAATGTTAGTTGCTTATGTAGCCGTGTTAGAAGCATGTCCCCATTTCAGTGGGAGGATGCATCTTGGAAACAGCTGTTGAGGCAAGATTTGCCTGTGTGCAGTAAGGAGGCTTCATTTAAATCAAAGCTGATGGAATTTAGGAACTTTATTTGTTACGTAAGCAAAGTAAGTGGCAGGTAAGAGTATAATTATTCGGACTGTACTGGTGACTAAAATGGTCAAGAACACTCTCAAAAGAATAAAAAAAACCATTTTTTTAAAGCGTGAACTTTCCCATCCTGTTTCTTCAAAATGCTAGCTAGAAAGTAGAAATGCCATAGGGGGCATTGGGTATTGTCAGGGGGTTGTTGTGGCTACTCCCGAGTAAAGACGCTCCAGTCCGTTCTGTCTGTTAAGGGGTTTTATTGTGCATACTATTTACAGTGTAGAGGTAGCAGAAAACATGACCTCCTGGTCACTAGCAGAATCTGGCAATGGCGCCCGTCTGCTTCGGGGCCAGCATAATAGCTTGGGCACCCTGAAACGCCGCCCTCTCACCCTACGTTTGGGCGCTCGCCTCAATTTGGGCGCCGGAAGCGGCTGCGCTCCCTCCTCCAGCTGTGGGCTAGTGCGGTGCAGGGGCTCTGATACATTGCTGAGCCCTGCCTCCATTCCACTTCCCTCCTCATTCCCCCCCACCTGACCCACAGCTACCACTCTTGCTGGGCAAGTGCTGGTCAGGATGACAGGGGGGGGGGCAGGAGGCTCTCTGTAGGGAGTCCCCCTGACAGGTATGCTTCCCCACTCTCTCCCAGTTGCCAAAAGAGAGAAATGGTACTAGCTGGCCTGAAGTGATTGTTGTATTACTTCAGTTTCTATTATTTGGTGTTGGTGAAGATGCTACTGTTCAGAATTCCAGTCAACTGGCCGATGTACGGTATGTGTGCCAGGGAAAATGAGTGGTGCAAGTACAAATCCTGGTTTTGTGGCAGGGGTCATTGATGTATTGCCCTCCAGATATTTTGGATTACAGCTCTCACCATCCCTAGCTATTAGCCAAGATGGCTGAGAATGATGGAGAGTTGTAGCCTGCAAAATCTGGCAGGCACCACATCGGCTAGTCCTGATTTTCGTTTGAATGTAAAAGCATGCAATGGATATGTGTTCTTTTAACCTTCAGTTAAGAGGATAGCCCCAGAAAACTTTGATCATAAATGGTATGTGTGGTTTAGCTGTGGAAGGACAGAAGGAAGTTGAACTCTGCAATACAGTAGTTTTATTCTGGAGTGGTCTCTTCTCTTCCACACCTACCTCCCTTGGCACCAAGCATCCACACATTGTTCTCTTGCGCATCAGAACATGAGAAAAGCCTGCTGGATCAGGCCAATGGCCCATCTAGTTCAGTATCCTGTTCTCAAAGCGGTTGACCAGATGCCTATGGGAAACCTACAAGCAAGCTTCCAGCACAGAAGCACTCTCCTGTCCTTTGGTTCCCAGCATCTAGTATTCAGAAGCATTGCTGTCTCCAGCTGTAGAGGCAAAGCATAGTCCTTGTGACTAGCAGCAGCCACCAGTAGCCATTTCCTCCATGAATTTGTCCAACCCTCTTTTAAAGTATTCTAGGTTGGTGGCCATCACTGCTTCCCCTGGGAGCGAGTTCTATAATTTAGCTGTGTGCTGTGTTAAGAAGTCCTTTCTTTTATTTGTCCCAAATCTTCCAGCATTCATCTTCATTGGATGTCCACAAGTTCTAGGGTTATGAGAGAGGGAGACATACTTCTCTCTACCCGCTTTCTCCATGCTACCAACTTTTATCGTGTCACCTCTTACTCGCCTTTTCCCTAAACTAAAAGTCCCAAATGCTGCAACCTTCCTTTAGTTATCATTAACACACACACCCCAGCTCTTTGTAGGTACTTGGTGAAAACAGCTGATAAAGGTCTTTTAGGAGTTGCACCAGGTTGTAGATAAGAGGAGGGTGGGTTCTGGTTGTTGGCAGTTCTTTTTAAAATTAAGGTGATTCAATCAAGAAAAAAGATTAGCTTTAAACCAGGATCTGCATAGATAGATCTGGGCATAGATAGCAGTGGTTGGCCAAAACTATTTTTGATTATTGATTTCTAACTGGGCAGAGCCTTTAGAACAGGGGTAGGCAACCTAAGACCCGTGGGCCGGATGCGGCCAAGTCGTCTTCTCAATCTGGCCCACAGATGGTGCTTTTTACATGAGTAGAATGTGTCCTTTTATTTAAAATGCATCTCTGGGTTATTTGTGGGGTATAGGAATTCGTTCATTTCCCCCCCAAAAAATACAGTCCGGCCTGCCACATGATCTGAGGGATGTTGGACCGGCCCACGGCTGAAAAAGGTTGCTGACCCCTGCTTTAGAAGAAGGGTACACTCTTTCTTTCTTTCTTTCTTTCTTTCTTTCTTTCTTTCTTTCTTTCTTTCTTTCTTTCTTTCTTTCTTTCTTTCTCTTTCTCTTTCTCTCTCCCTCTCTCTCTCTCTCTCTCCCTCTCTCTCTCTTTTTTTTTTAAAAAAACATTTTCTCAAAAAGTTGAAAGGTCATAGGATGATTGTTAATTTAATTTTATGCCTAGATGTAGAAGGATATTAGTTTGAAATTAAACACACACATTCAGAGGGCAGTGTTAGGAAATTAGCCAGGCACTAGGTGCATTTTGCTACTGGCATGGGTCCAGGTGCGACTACATGGAGATTTCTGGGCACCCGGTGGGTGACCACAATTTAAAAGCCTCTAATTCCATAGATAATTCCACTTCCATTTCCGCTGTGTGTGTTTCTCCTCCCGTATTGGGACAAGTGAATTGTTGTAAGAGCAAACTACAGTCAAGCAATGTAGCCGAGATCATAGAACTGTAGCATTGGAAGGGACCCCAAGAGCCTTGTGGTCCAACCCCCTGGCAAATAGACATCCTGTTGCGGCAACTGTAACCCAGGTTTAAGGTGCCATTCAGCCCCTAGCTTGTATACCTGTGTTTCTAACACTGTTAGAGGGCAGGATCCTACCTCCCCGGGCAGTATTGTAACTCATCCTTCGTCATGCTGGCTGCCACTGATGGGAGTTCAACAACATCTGGATGACACTGTATTGACTACCCCTGACTTAAGGGGCAAAGAAGCCATTTTGATTGAGCAGAGGGGGACGGTTAGAAGATGCTTAAAGAAATAGGCTGACTCTGTGCCAGCACACTCACCTGTGTGTACATACCGCAGGGGGAGGAGAAAAGAGGCTCTGCTATGCTCCAGCTCAGCCTTTGCCAACCTGATGCCCTCAAGATATTTTGGATTACCAAACAGTATGCTTGGGGCTGATGGGAATTGTAGACCCAACACCTGGAAGGTGCCAGGTTGTCAAAGACTGCTGTATTGGGATCTTCCACATGGGGAGTGCATGAGGACAGTGGCCATTAGTCATGGTTTTTTTTTTTTACTTTTTCTGATTGCATTTCTGTCTTGGCACACTCAAAATAATAATGAGAGAAAGGCGTTTACTTGTAGACCCATGATCTAGTATTTTTCCAGGAAGCAAGTGCTGGTAGGTACAAATAATATGTGCTAGTAATGCATATTCATAATTTGAAAACAGAGCAAATTGCAGAGCTCAGCTAGTTAGTCAGCATAAGATTACCCCCATAGGCTTACTTGGGTACAGGATCAAAGTGAGGCACTGGAAGATTTGCCAGTTCCTTATCACTATTATCAAGCCCATTAATTCATTTATTTTTAAAGTACAGTATGGCTCATTATATTTTGTGCCATATTTGTAATGGATAAGCTGAACAGGCAGATATTCTAAGTCAGGCATCCCCAAACTTTGGCCCTCCAGATGTTTTGGACTACAACTCCCATCTTCCCCAGCCACTGGTCCTGTTAGCTAGGGCAGTGTTTCTCAACCTTTTTTTGGGCCACGGCACACTTGTTCCGTGAAAAAAATCACGAGGCACACCACCATTAAAAAAGTTAAAAAATTTAACTCTGTGCCGCCCTATATTATAATTATGACTGTAAGAAACACTTGCCAAATATTGCTTTCCGGCGGATCAGTGTTGTGTATTGGCGGCCGCCAGGCTCGTTTGCACTGAGCTTTGGGAAAGAGGAGGATAAATATTGCTTTCCGGCGGGTCAGCGCTTCCTATTGGCGGCTGCCAGGCACGTGACAATGCAAATCGCCCTTCTCGTCGCCGCACGTCGCGGCACACCAGCCAGCGTCTCGCAGCACACTAGTGTGCCGCGGAACAGTGGTTGAGAAACGCTGAGCTAGGGATCATGGGCGTTGTAGGCCAAAACATCTGGAGGGCCACAGTTTGGGGATGCCTGTTCTAAGTTAATTCTTATAGTCCTAACGCAATGTATTTGAGACTGGTTGACATATTCAGTTT
The DNA here is from genome assembly GCF_965207765.1 of Zootoca vivipara. Taxonomy (NCBI): domain Eukaryota; kingdom Metazoa; phylum Chordata; class Lepidosauria; order Squamata; family Lacertidae; genus Zootoca; species Zootoca vivipara. Next base: position 112,159,464 of record NC_142582.1, on the reverse strand, counting down.
AAAGAAATATGTATGGGGTTTTGCTTTAACATACAGTATTTGGATTCATTTTAGATGGCATTTTTAAGTAGGCTTTTTTTTTAAAAAAAGAATACTGTAGCTGTGTTTTTTTTAAAAAAAATGAATTAAATCCTCTTTAGTCTGAGAGCAATACAGTGCTTGTGTTGCTCCTGACACCAGGATGGTTTTAGACGGCTGGTTAAATTTAACTTGGCTGTTTATGAAGACGCTTGACTGAATGTTTCTCTAGTCATTACTGGTTTCCTGGTTGTGATTTTGTGCTGTGTGGTTTGAAATATGGCTTCTGTTTTATTACGAGGTTGTGTTTTGTAAGTTGCCTTGAGTTCACTTGGAGAAAAGAAGTGGAATATAAGGTGTCTCCCCCCCCCCTCCAATCCCCAATAAATGGGTTGCAGTGATGTCTTTGGGTATATGTACTAATCGTGTGCAATTTTTAAATTCTCTGATGAGGACTTTTATTTGTTAACAATACTGCTAGTGTGTAGGTGGTGACTTGATGGGACAGGGACGGAAAGATACAATTATATGCATGATGAAGATTTATGTTTAAAAGTCTGCATATCCTACTAAACTGGCCCAGTAAGAGATGACATGCTGACCTTATTTGCATTTCCTATACTGTATCTTTAACTGGCCCAGAGTTGCTATAAATAGCAGGCAGAGTTGTTTGTTGGGTGAGATTGGTTTTCACTGTATGCTCTTGATACCCCTTACTTAATACTGAAGTGTACATTGCAGAGAAACAGAAGATGCTACACAGCACTGTGTCTAAATAGAAGTTGCATGTATATTGCATCTTACCCAGTTTCAATTGGTAGAGGGTGGGGGGTTTTGCACTAGGGTTTTTCTTTTTATTAAACTCAGGCACACACAATAGTAGAGGGTTTCCATTGTTGCTATATATCTGTTTTTAGCATGGAAAAGTATCCATTAAATGGAAAGTGGGCATTTTACTCCAGGTATCTTAACACCAAAGCTGCTGTCATTTTTGTTTTGGGGTGTGTTTGTGTGTTTGTGTATATCTATATATCTATATCTCTAGATAGATAGATGATAGATAGATAGATAGATAGATAGATAGATAGATAGATAGTATATATATATATATGCCTCTCTCTATGCTTGTGATTATCTCATTTCCTAACTTACTGCAAGTGTTCCTTAAGACACACTTATTAATCAGCTCTAAAATGTCTGATTCTCCCTACTCTGCTAGTTAAGAGCCTGTTCTCTTGCCCAACATGTCCAGAAGACAAAAAAAAGTAGCCCGAATTGTCTTACACATAATGCTCATGATCTTTCCAGTCTTCTGAACTACCCGCATATAAGACGACTGGGCGTATAAGATGACCCCCAACTTTTCCAGTTAAAGTATAGAGTTTGGGATATACTCGCCGTAGAAGAAATATGACCCAGCGTATAAGACGACCCCCGACTTTGGAGAAGATTTTCCTGGGTTAAAAAGTAGTCTTATACGCAGGAATATACAGTATCTTGTGTCTGCTTCCCCATCCCCTTTGCTTCGGCTTCTCTATAGTTTCAGCAGTTCCAAAAATAATCTAATTCAGTTTAAACTTTGCAATTTTTGTGAGCGCTCCAACTGTGTGGTTGCGATTCTTCAGGTCTTTATTAGGCACAGGGACTCACCTTCTCTCCCACAATAGAAGCAAAGTGAGTGCATAACTAACTTTAAATGGAAAGCAAATGCTTGTTTAGGATTGATCATTGTTTAGAAGTTGTCTGTTTACCCGGCTGTTCCTCTATACTGTGTGTATTTGCACTTGCGGCTGTAAATCACCAGGATGCAACGAGGGTGGATCAGGATGGAATAAAAATATTTTAAAAGGGGCAGGGGAATAATTCAGCATACCAAACGGAACTCTGGGAAATGGACTGAATTCTAACCTTGGTTCTGTGCATGGAAAGGAACTCTGTCCACAGTGCAAGGCCACCCAAACTCCTCTTACTCTCTGAGCCCCTAAAAACTTGTTTCTGAAGATTGAGGGGGGTCCCCTTGGAAGAGCATGGGGGCAAGAAAGAAAGGAGAGAAAAAATTATGAAAATAGGGACCCCACTCCTGCATGCCCAGATAGATGTGGCTTCCTCTTGCTACTGTTCGGGTCCAAGACACAACCTCAAAGAACCTGTGAACCAAAGAAACCAGTTGGGGTTTTTTGGGTATGTTTTATTGCAGCGGTGGTTGTAGTGTCTTGTGCAGAAAGTTGGGGCTGTGAGTGAGCAGGGAAATGAATGGCACTGGTGAAATAGCCAGGGCATTTCAAAGAAGTCCACCTGGAAGGCTATATTTGGATGGAGTAGGAAGGAAGAGCGAAATGGTACAGAAAGACCACAAGAAGAGCAGCATGGTCAGTAGAGAGTGGAGCCCCACTGGTTCTTTCTGTGGGGAACAAGATGAGTGTTACGTGGGAGTGAAGATACTGTAGGTCCGACAGTTTCCGAGGACACCTCTGCTTTCTTCAAGGTGGCTGAGCAGCACCTTTTCTAATGCTGTTCACTCCTCCAATACCCGCCAGCTTGGATGTGTTGCTTCTTGGAGAAGGCACACACTGGCTGGGTGCAGGACAAGCACCATATTTTTCGCTCCATAAGACGCACCTGACAAAAAGTCGCACCTAATTTTTTGGAGGAGGAAAGGGGGAAAGCTCCATTATTATTTTTTGAGGATCAGCTCACAGTTGTGCAGCTTTTTTGCAAAGGGGGAAAGCTCCATTTCTGAGGATCAGCTCAAAGTTGTTGAGCTTACCTTGCAAAGGGAAAAAGCCCTGTTTTTATGGGGTTCAACTCACAGTTCTGCAGCTTCTTTAGGAAAGGAAAGGGAGCCATTTCTACAGTTTCCAGACAGATAATCTAATCAGCCAGTCACATGTCGCTGGGGAAACAAACAGCCTCCCTCTGCAGAACATTCAACAGTGGAGGCCTGGGCAAGGGGGCTGGGCGGGGAGGGAGCTAGCTTCCCTTATCTCCCTCCCCGATCTCTTACAATCAGCTGCTGAGCGCGTTCCTTTCAACACCCTCTTTCCCTCTTGTTAGCCTTTAGCTCTTTTCTTTTAAAAAAAAAGCATGATCTGCTTTTCACCCCTGGGCAATTCGGCTCCAGGGACCATGCATTTGCTCTTACTTTTTAGGAGGAAAAAAACGTGTCTTATGGAGCGAAAAATATGGTACACCACAAAGCTCTCACTCCAGAGCTGGTGGTTTCTCACTAATAAAAGTGTTTGTCATAGTCACACATACAAACCAAATAACAACCAAGGCTTTATTTCAGGCATCCCCAAACTGCGGCCCTCCAGATGTTTTGGCCTACAACTCCCATGATCCCTAGCTAAGAGGACCAGTGGTCAGGGATGATGGGAATTGTAGTCCAAAACATCTGGAGGGCCGAAGTTTGGGGATGCCTGCTTTATTTCTTTTCATGTGTGTGAAAGAAGCCCTGTTTTACTGAGTGCAACATTATTTAAGGAAAAAAAGCACAGTATCTTAAATGCCCGTTAATGATCATTCCAAACTTTACACATTATAACAAAGGAAAAGTCTGTTTTCACTGATCCTTCTCCTAAGGGAAGCTTGAAGATAAAAGGTGGGGGTGAACAGTGAAATAAGGTTTCAAATAGGTTTTCTCCACAAAAACCTTACGAGTGTAGAAATTCTGCATTATAAGGCAAACATGAAGAATGTCATCCTCTAGTCTCAAAGAAAGCTCAGATATGCTCTATTCAGTAGTTAACATGGAGAAAAAGAATTTCACGTTCCGTTTGTATGCTCAACTGATGCAGCCAAGATCCTTCAGGTTATCTAAAAGTGTTCTTTGGGAAACACAGATGGGTCTAAGTGTCAGTCAGTTGCAGTCTGCTAATTTGGTTGGAGGCCTTCGGAAATGTTTGCTGACGATTGCAAACGACAGCCAGGCAAATAGGAATGATACAGTAGCCCACCATTTGGGGATCAGCTCTTGTACAGGAATAAAGGAACAGGAAGATTTGTAAATAAAGGATCAAAAAGATAATAGTCCACAGCCAAAAGGGTAAGGACAGCAGCTGTGTTTTTAAGGAGTGCATCCAAGTCTTTTCTTCTCTCAGTTTTTCAGGAGAAGCAAAATACAAAATTTCCTTCCAGTAGCACCTTAGAGACCAACTAAGTTTGTCACTGGTATGAGCTTTCGTGTGCATGCAGTGCTCCAGTGCTAGTCTGTTGTAAGTCTCATTGATTTCAAAGACATAGTAAATTGCTGCCGCACTTGCTATTAAGTATAATCCCACACCAATCCATCCCATTCTCTGACGGAAGTTCATCATTCTCCATGCTCTGAACCTTTCTCCACTGGAAAACACCACGGGAATGAACAGCCAGGAGGAGGGCGGCCGGCCGGCCCAACCCTCGTCACCCTGCCACCTCTCCTGCTGAGCCTCTCTCAGAGTCCATCCCTTCCGCCACTCATCCGGAGCCTGCCCCTTCCGAGCTCTGCTTCCAGTGCTGTACGCCATGGCTGCAGTCACATGAAGGGGGTCCACAACCAAGGCTTTCTGTGCTTCACTGTTTCCCGTTAACAGGCAGTGTCACCTTCACTATTGTCCGCAAGCTGAGTGAGCTTGACGTCCTTAATCTTCAATACTTGCTAAATAAATAAAAGGGGAACGTAAAGGAAAAGAGCTTAGGAGATGACATATTTCTGAAATCTTTTGAGAGGCTGCAGTGGATGCAAAAAATAGCCTTTTACAGTTCTTGTCAGCTCTGAGAATTATGGGCATTGGTTAATTGGGTTTGCTTCTCTCACCCCTTGCCCGACATAAAATAAATGATTTATTCCTGAAGTTCAGTTTTTTGCTTTTTGCCTTTCACTAGATATCAGTGCTGTATGGAGGGATTTCAGGTGCTGTCTTCTTCCTATAATGCAGCCGCTACAGCGGGGGTCAGCAAACTTTTTCAGCAGGGGGCCGGTCCACTGTCCCTCATACCTTGTGGGGGGCTGGATTATATTTTGGAGAAAAAAATGAACAAATTCCTATGCCCAACAAATAACCCAGAGATGCATTTTAAATAAAAGGACACATTCTATTCACGCTGATTCCCGGACTGTCTGTGGGCCAAATTTAGAAGGCGATTGGGCCGGATCTGCCCCCTGGGCCTTAGTTTGCCTACCCATGCACTACAGGCAAGATAAACTACCGTATTTCTCCAAAAATAAGACACCGTCTTATATTTATTTTTCCTTTAAAAAAACCCCCACAGTGGCTTATTTTCAGGGGATGTCTTAATTTTTATTACGCGTCCAGCCTTGCCTCTTCCTTGGGGCCCTCCAGAACTGTTCCTGTCACTATGTCTTATTTTAGGGGTATGGCTTATATTGCGCAAATGCTTAGAAATCCTGCTATGGCTTATTTTATGGGTATGTCTTATTTTAGGAGAAACAGGGTAGGTTTATCTTGCCTGGGCCGGATCACTTGTGCGTCCGCGATTTTCAGCGTCTGCATCTGTGCAGACACAATTTTGGGCATCTGTGCATGTGCAGACGTAATTTCCGGCGCCACGGAAGCAAGTCCCTTTGCCATGCCAGTTTAGCTCAGCGCACAAGCCAGCAACTTGGTTCCGGAGTGGCTTGTGGGTCAGTCAAACGACCTCTGTGGGCCACTTCCGGCCCATGGGCCTTAGGTTGCTGACCCCTGTGCTACAGGATCTGGAAGGCAGGAAGGGCTGCAGGCATCTCTGCTCACCCCCCCCCCCAAATCCTTTATACATTTAAAGCCACCTTAAAACACTAGCCTGGAAGCCATGGGTGAGCAAGGACTGTATGCAGGTGAGTGAGCAGTCAGGCAGAGGAAGGAGCCCCTCCTCTTAGCTCTGCCCCATTGCTGGAGGTTGGTGTTAACATTCTCCAAGCAAAGTGCTGTATTTTGCGTGATGTATTTTGCGTGATCAGGTGGCACACCTCAATGATATAATTACAGTGTGGATGTAGACAGGTGTTGGATGTGTTTTCACAGGCACTCGTGAGAGAGATAAGGCGTGCAAAGTACCCAGCGGCATTCTGTCAGTTGTTCAAGCATCTAGTTGTTCAAAGGCTGTGTGCTCTTTTGTTGTGTGCAACAAATATGGAGCAACAGAGTAGATTATTAATTATTTTAAAATGTTTCTCATTGTTTTCAACTGCTTTCACTGATAAATTTCACAATTACTGTAAACCACGGCTGTTAAAGTAGTATAATGTGGTTAACAACTTATAACGACATAAGTAAAACATGGTGATTCAGGGAATCCAGACCACTTGTACACTTCGAAGACACCAGTAGACCAAAAGAAAATAGTGTCTCCCTCTCCACCCCTATATTTTGGAGTTGAGATGACTTGTTCATCTTTCTGCAGTATTCAGTTTGAATTTATGCTGCTTCTATTTTGTAAGTGTAGCTACATTGGTATAATTCATTGCCACAGATTACCATTTAATGACTTGCCTGCTGAATGAGATTTGAAGCTAGACAATCTCTTCTAATATATCCAAGAACAGATGAGAAATGCTGTCAGGCTTTGCCTAGTGACAATTCAATATCCCGTGTACTAACCGTGAACTAATTTTTAGCACCATCTAGGCACAAGAAGGAGGTATCAGCAAGCTGGAGGGAAACCCAAAGGTTGTAGGTGTACAGAACCACTTTAATAGGGAACCACAACTGTCCAATAAGGACTAAGCATGCCCCGTGGCCTCTGGCTGACTGCCCTAGGGGAACTGGGGGAATGAGGCAGAAATGGAATTGAGAATCCCACGAGAGGTCATGACTCACCGGCTGGAACCCTGAACACTGCAAACTGTTGATGTCTTTTAGGGCCCACTTGTTACCTGCATGTTCAGTTTTATTTCTGCATTGACACCCATCTTCTATCACTTTCTTTTAACTCCCATTCCCCCCCTCCCCTCCATTATTTTTAAAAAGTTGAAAGTAAACTTAGATGAAGCATTAAAAAGTGTGTGTGGTTTTTGAATTGCTTTTTGTACAGCTTCAGATCTCTCTTAGCTTGATGCTGGGGGAAGAGCGCTGAAATGCTAACAAACACTGACCTGATGGGTGGCAGAGAAGACAATTGCTGGGAATATGGGAAGCAGCTTTTTGTTTGTGCTCGGTCAAGAACATTAAGGTCGGTCGCTGAACTCCCAGATCCTGCTGGGTTGGTGGGAAAGAGGGCAGGACTATAACCTCAGAAGATGAACTTGTTACAAATGCAAGTTTTGTGCAGTAGTTAATTACCAATTCACAGTTGGGGCGTTCGTCTCTCTACTACTTGAAACTGGACTCTGTTCTGGAATTGTGACCTGTGTACCAAAGAGAGGCCTCTTCTCTGTATGAGCCTATCAGAATGCAAGATTCTGTTCAGAGTTGCATCTGTAAGGGAGGTCAGATTGATAAAACAGGGCCTTCTCAGTGGCGGCACTGCTTTCTGAAACACTGGAAAACAGAGCAAAACAATATGGCCCCATTTGAGGCCGCTGAGATATTTTTGCTCTGTGTCAGTGCACTCTGTGGGTTGGGTGTATCTCCTAAAAGGCAACAGCCCAAATATGTGCAGTATCTTCAGGCCATGCAGCACATAAAAGCATATGAAAATTTCAAAAATAGCATCCAAATATTGCAATTAAAGAAAATAAGTCATGGAAGTAACCTCAGATAAAATAATAAAGCCAAGAGAACAATTAATTAAAAACCTTTGGTAACAGCCATGTTTTTGTCCAGACATCTGAAAGAGCAAAGTCTTCTGATGTGTATTGTCTTACATATATTTATAAATCCCATTGTTTTCAAAGGAGCTTTCAAGGAACTAAATGTGTTGTATTAAGAACAGCATTGCATATAAACAATCTTTCAACTGGTTGTGAAACGGGGTGATAGCTGGCAAACATTGCGCTCGGCGTGACTTCTTAAATACCAGCTTTCTTTAGTGCTGTGTTTCACCTCTTCCCCCACCCCTGGTTTGATCAGTACACTTTCTTCTGTGGAGTAATTGTGTATATGTGTTGATCTGTTTTCCATGTAATCCATTTATACGTTGGGTGCTTATTTCCAACCTTCCAGACTTCGCTACGATGGTTGCAGAGAGTCTTCTATTCCAATATTCTTCTCCAACAAGATACATGCTAAACTTTTATTTAGATTTATAAAAAAAAGCAGACATGGAAAGTGATGAAGTGATTTAATAATAATAAATGAATCTATTTTTAATAAAGTAAATGTTGTGTGCAGAATGAAGGCTGGGGGAGGGGGGAGCATTAGTACCATTACAAACCTCCTTGTTAACACATGTCAGCTAGTTATACACAAGCACTAAATCTTAATGGTCCCACCAAGAGCATAACATGGGAGGTTTTTCCTCTCTCCTCCCCCCTTTTATATCTCTCCTTATTGCTAGACCTACATATTCAATTGCTCAGATTTCATCCTGTTTTCTAGTGCATAGATTTGAATGCCCTAGTATGTGTCCCATTTAGTACAATCCCTTTAGCCCATGACTCTTCCTGGCTTCCCTTACCATCTGGTCCTTGGCTATGGAGAGGAATTTTTCTTGTATATGCGTCTCCGTAGCAACGAGTTTGCAGTTGATATGGAAAGTAAGCAGTTGCCCTAGCAACAGAGTTACTGATGTGGCAGATCCTCGGCTTTCAGGGGAAAGGCCTGTGACGCTTCGAATGCAGTTATGCAGGTCTGCTGTAATTATGGAAGCGCCCACTAGTGCTGTTTCTGATTAAGGGGACCGTGAACATCTTTTGTTGCAGCCTTTGTTTTTTTGGGAGGCATGGAGCTTGGCTAAAGTATTTGCCCTTTGGGGGCCTTTGGGTAGCAAGGTGTTGGCTGCAGACCATGTGGCTTTGAGTGTGTTTATAGGAAACGGGAGCGAAGTTCACCGTGAGGACATTTGTTCCCATCCTTTGCCTTACTGATGGGAGTTCCCTTCTGAGCCTATGAGGCAGAGGCTGCCAGCTATAAATTTTCTGGTGCCTTTTCTTGTCTCCCTCCTCCTCCTCCCTACCAACTGTCCTTCCTACGACTTCTCCTCTTGGCTTCTGTGAACCCTGCTGCAGAAGATGACATTCTGCTTGCCCTGGTTTATTTCTCTCCTCTCCTCTTCCATGGTATCTCATCAAGTATTTAAGCTTCTGGGAAGTGCCTCCTGCTAAATGATAGATAATTTCTGGAGGAGAACTGTAAGGGGGAGGGATTACAGAGAACCCCCCCCTTCATCAGAAGCAGCCCGTCTCCAAGCAGTCATGAGACCAAGGGGTCTGAAGAGGAGAAGGAGTGCCAGGGCTCTGGCAGCACCAGAGAGCCCCTGCTCCATAGGCAGGAAGAGAAGGGGCGGAAAGAGTGGACAGGAGTAGGGCAGACAGAAGACCAGTACCTCTGACGCCGGAACTGGGAAAGAGAAGGAAAGGGAGGCGCTTCTCAGTTCCGAGGCTTTTATGCTGGTCAAAAACGCGGAAGAGTTTAGTGCAGGAATCTGACTCGAGCGGGTAGACATGAGATGAGCAATCCATTACACTGTAAATAATGTGCACCAATAAAAACGTCTGAAAGACAAGCATGTGGACGGTCGTTACTCAAGAGTAGTCACAACAAACCCTGACAAGAACATTCCAAAGTCTGCTGAGCATTTGTTATTTGACTTCCCACCCCCAGGGAAGTCTAGCTGTACCCCATTATGCAGGCAAATGCTAGGATCACCCTTTCTTTACAATAGTTGGTGCTTGCAGAGGAGCTTCATTTGAATGCAGTTTTGAAAACCCAAACATTAGCACCCCTTTGTGTGTACCTGCATGCTATGGTGACGCGCACCATTATCTCAAGATTTTGCTGGGTGGGTGGGGTTGCTTTAAGGCTAAGCTTTAGATTCCTTCTCCTTTACTGTTACTGTTTTGAATCTGTAGTGGAGGCAATTTTCAGTAAGTGTGTTTAGGAATCTGCATTCACTATGATCAAAGAATTTGGCAGTCCATATAGAGTCCTAAGGATCTGAGCTTACATTCCTAAGAAGGAAAAAGAAATCTAGTCCTAGTGATTGCTGAGCTGTGAAGTTTTGTGATATGGGCAGAGAGTTTCTGGTAATATTAATTCAAATCTGCTGTACCAGTTGCTTCTGCCTTTATAAAGTATAATTATTTCATACATGATAAAAAATTCTTTCCAGTAGCACCTTAGAGACCAACTAAGTTTGTCATTGGTATGAGCTTTCATGTGCATGCACACGAAAGCTCATACCAATGACCAGGGCTGTCTTAAGGGTATCTAGCGCCGTGGTGCAAAAATTTCTCTGGCGCCCCCCCCTTTCCCTCTGGCCTGCGCGGCTCCCGGCTCCAAGTCAGAGTGCAGGGATGGGAACTCGCCTCCGGGAGTGCCCTGCTCTGCCCTGGCTACAACAAGGAAGGGGGGGCGACGGGCAGACTCAAGCCCTGGGCTTGCTCAGGATCCCAAGGGTGGGAAGGAGGTCGGCTCCGCCCCCACGGAGCCAGCAGGGAGGCCCTCCTGCAGTCCAGAGCCCTCCCGCCGGAAGTGTAGGCCAGATGGGCACCACAGATCCAGCGGGAAGAGCCCCGGACTGCCGGAGGGCTTACGAAGGCCTTCCGGCAGTCTGGAGCCCTCCCGCCGGCAGCGGAGGCCAGATGGGCGCCATGGAGCCAGCGGGAAGAGCCCCGGACTGCCAGAGGGCTTACGAAGGCCCTCCGGCAGTCCGGGGCTCTTCCCGCCGGCAGCGGAGGCCAGATGGGCGCCACAGAGCCTTCCCGCCAGCAGGGATGACCCTGGCACTGCGTTTCATTGGTAGAGCTGCTGCTGTGTGGCGTTGTCTCTACCAATGAAACACAGCGCTGGGATGAGGGATGACCCTGGCGCTGCAGGGCGGAACAGGGTCCTAGTGCCTGCTCCGCCTCGCTTACCTCCCTGCTCTCCCCTGAGCGGCGCAGCTAGCAGGCGTGCAAGAGGGAAAAGGGAGGCCGCCGCGCAGCTCCCCCACTTGCTGGGGTGCCCCTGAGCGCCCAGCGCCCTGGTGCACCACACCAGTAGACCCAATGGGCAAGACGGGCCTGCCAATGACAAACTTAGTTGGTCTCGGGTGCTCCTGGAAGGAATTTTTGTATTTTGTTTTGACTACGTCAGACCAACACGGCTACCTACCTGTAACTATTTCATACATGGTGCAGGGACAGGTGAATTGTACCACTATAAGCAGGGATTTGTAAAAATCCCTTTCACATGTACAGGAGGTAAGCAGTTTTGTGCCTGCTCACAGCCACTTTCCCTGCTACCCCTATGGATGCATCTACAGTAGGTGATGGCATGAAATCCTGTGTTTGCAGGCTTTATCCACAGCATGGACTCTAGCTACTCACGTGCACAGTCAGTTTTTTGCATCCTCATATTAATATGCATATAAGGTGAAAACATGGGGCAATCCTGCTCTCTACTTCCACCCATCCCCTATTATTTATTCAGTTGAACATGTGATAAGTGTTAAAGTAAAACTTGGGTTCTCCATTTAATTTCCTAGTTCATATATCATCAAAAGGAAACGAGTGGCTTGTTATTTTCCTGGTGTAAATTCCAGCAGTTCTCCTGAGCTCTCGTACATCACCATCTCAGTTGGGGGGGAAAAGGAAGAGACATGCTTCTCCTTAGTCCTAGCCTTTGGACCCATCATGGGATATTAGTGCATTGAGGGGAGGGGGCATAGGGTACCTTGGTGAGCAGTAACTAGAACTCTGCTGCACTTCTTTGGGAAGGATCCCCCCCCCCCATTAGATCCTCTGCTCTGAGGAATTGAAAACCAAGACTCATTGCTGTAACCTTGTTTGGTTCTTAGGGAGATCTGTTCCTTGCAGCAGACCTGGTGGAAAAAGCTACAGTATGTTTAAATCCCTGACATATTGTTCATTGTTACCCAAGTGGCACCATTTTGCAAGGTGCAGAGGTGCTTATTCCTGTTGTAGCCTTAGTTAATTATATTCTGCTAGTCAACAGAAGGCAGTTTGGCCACACTGTATCTACCTAACAGTTATGATAATTATTTTTGCGATGTTCTGTTGCTTACTGCTTTGATAGCTGTGCATAATAATAATAATAATTTTATTACATATATGCAAACGTCAGTTGGGTTATCTGTCGAGAAGGACTATTATTATTGTGTGTGTGTGTGTGTGTGTGTGTGTGTGTGTGTGTGTGTGTGTGTGTCAACCCTAAGTATGTTTAGTTTGAAATAAGTACCAAAGAGTTATGGAGGGTTTACACCCAAGCTAGTGTACAATGGACTAAGAGCTAAATCAAGTTTCTCAGATGCGTCTCTCTGTGTGTTGGCTTGCTTGATAACGGGAGGGGGTGGGAAACTTGAATACATTTTCATCGAAAAAAGAGATTAGGTAGTCATGTAAGAACAAGCTGTTTGTTCCATCACCACAACATGGGAAGACAGTTGCATAACCTTATTTTGGGGCAATCAAGTGGGAGAGTGTTGCGCTGTTGTTTGCAAGAACAGGCTGGGATGGTTATTTTTTTAAATAAAATGATTAAAATCAAAACAAGTTCCTTCCCTCATCTTACTTTGCTCTGTGAAAGGGTTGCGTTGCATTATACCGCTGCTATGTGCAACCCACCTACCGTAAGTATGTACAGTGGTACCTCAGGTTACGAACTTAATTCGTTCCGGAGGTCCGTTCTCAAGCTGAAACCGTTCTTAACCTGTGGTGCACTTTCGCTAATGGGGCCTCCTGCTGCCGGTGCTCCACTGGCGCACGACTTCTGTCCGTATCCCGGGGCAAAGTTCACTACCAGGAGCACCTACATCCGGGTTAGTGGAACTCGTTACCCAAAGCGTTCGTAAGGAGGACGGTGCGTAACCCGAGGTTCCACTGTATTTTATATCCTATCTTTCAGTCAAATGATTATCATGGTAGCCTACATGTTGTCATAAAACATACCTCCTCAGAACTCCTCAGATATACATGTGTCCGTGCATCCCTTCCAATCAGGATTCAAGCCTCATCATGGGACTGAAACAGCCTTGTTCCCACTGGTCAATGAACTCCAGCAGGCTAGGGACAAAGGTGAAAGGATCTCTCAGCAGTTTTTGATACCATTGACCATTGTTTCCTTCTGGATCCCGACTAAAAGGGTTGGGAACTGGGGGCACTGTTATACAGTGGTACCTTGGTTTAAGAACAGTCCTGTTTACGAACGATTCTGTTTATGAACTCAACAAAACCGGAAGTAGTGTCCTGGTTTGTGAACTTTACCTCGGTCTAAGAACGGAATCCAAACAGTGGAAGGGCACCAGCACTGGGAGGTCTTATGAGGGAAAGTATGCCTTGGTTTAAGAACGGTTTCGGTTTAAGAATGGACTTCCGGAACAGATTAAGTTCATAAACCGAGGTGAGGTACCACTGTACAGTGGTTCTGCTCCTTCCTCCTTCCTCCATTTCCAGAAAATGGTGTTCAGTGGGATGAGTGTTCAGACCCCTGGACTCTCACTCATGGAGTGCCTCAGGGCTCCGTCCTCTCCTTTCAATGTCTATATGGGAGAGATCATCGGGGTTTGGGCTGAGTGTTCACCAGTATGCCAATGATACCCAGCTCTACCTTTCTTTCAAATCGGAACCAGTGAAGGTCCTGTGTGAGTGTCTGGAGGCAGTTGGAGGATGGATGGCAGCTAACGGATTGAGGTTGAATCCTGTCAAGACAGAAATACTGTTTTTTGGGGGGTGGACTCCCTGGTCCTGAACGGGGTAACTGTGCCCCTGAAGGACCAGGGGTGCAGCCTGGGAGTCATTTAGGACTCCTAACTGTCCATGGAGGCACAGGTCAATTTTGTGACCAGAGCAGCTGTCTTCCAGCTCCATCTGGTACGGAGGCTGAGATCCTACCCCTGTGCTAAAGCATCATTTAAGGTTCAGAAGTGAATTGATATTTACAGGACTATAGACTTATCCCTTCTTACAGTCTGTAACTTGTCAAAACTGAGGGAGGAGAACGCATATCTTAACCGAGATGTCAGTTAAAAAGAGATATTTCGTGAAGTGAAACATTATGTGGAAATAATTCCATTTCTCAAACCCATAGCTGCCAAGTTTTCCCTTTTCTCGCGAGGAAGCCTATTCAGCATAAGAGAAAATCCCTTAAAATAAGGGATAACTTGGCAGCTATGCTCAAACCTCAAATTTAGGATGATGCTTGCAGTTTGTATTAAAATGAGAGATGGGGACTCAGCAGTGTTGTTGATATGACTAATCTTGGCCTTCCACACTGGCAGATATTTTTACACATTGATACTAATTTTTGCTGGTTTCACATGCTTTCTCTGCTTCTTGTGGACTAAAAATAGACTTTAAAAGAACAACAACCAGAAAAGCATTGAGGTGTGTGACTTCTTAAAATATATTGCCCAAACTAAAAAAACAAAAACCTGATTGAGATGCTTTTCATCTGTGGCAATTAAGACCCGATTTTCTTTAAACAGCCCCTGTCCTGGAGTGGAAAATATGCACCCCATTTTTTTCTTTTTAAAAAGAGGAATGGCTTTTAAAATTTCCTGAAAGAACATCTAATTTAGCCTTCAGTTCAAGCAGTATATCTGCTTGGTATATGTACAGGCTGTAAAATAGAAAATGGATATTTCTCTTTTAAGTGGCACCTTTATTGTGGTATAGCATGGTAGATGATATTCTTATTTCAGTATCCTTAGCATTACTCTTCTTCCCATTTTTTTGTCTTAAAAGCTTTTTGATGTGTCTCTGGATAATTTTGCCTTTTAAAGCAAAACACGAGTAGTAAATCTAATTGTGTGCTTTTTAAAAAAACATGTGATTCCTTGTTTACTTTTTACCTGTTGGGTCTCTTTAAAAAGTTATTTATGTAAATAAAATTGTCAGCTAGTAAAACAGAACTAGGGTGTGGATGTGGAATCTCTATACACCAACATCCCACACAATGATGGTTTACAAGCCATAAGGAACACCATTTCAGATAAAACCACAGCGGACTTTGCTACCAAACTCTGCCACTTTGTCCTTACCCACAACCACTTCAAATTTGGTGATGACCTGTTCCTCCAGATCAGCGGCACAGCCATGGGCACCCGCATGGCCCCACAGTATGCCAACATCTTCATGGCAGATTTAGAACATCGTTTCCTAGACTCCTACCCACTCAAACCTCTCTTGTACCTACGATACATTGACGATATTTTTATTATCTGGACACATGGACAACAGACCCTGGAAACCTTCCACCAGACATTCAATGACTTTCACCCCACCATCAACCTAACAATGAACCAATCCATGCAAGAAATACATTTTTTGGACACTACTATAAAAATACAGGATGGACGTATAGACACCACCTTATACAGAAAACCAACTGACCGACAAACATATCTACATGCTTCTAGCTACCATCCCAAACATACCAAACAATCCATCGTATACAGCCAGGCCCTACGTTACAACCGTATCTGTTCCAACTCTACAGACAGAGAATCTCACCTAAGAGATCTACAGCAAACCTTTT
Source organism: Zootoca vivipara (assembly GCF_965207765.1). Classification (NCBI taxonomy): domain Eukaryota; kingdom Metazoa; phylum Chordata; class Lepidosauria; order Squamata; family Lacertidae; genus Zootoca; species Zootoca vivipara. The sequence continues at coordinate 112,143,892 of NC_142582.1, read as the reverse complement.
TAGAACTAAAATATCCACCTGATGAAGTTAAACAACAGATCAACAGAGCCAGACTGATACCTAGGGAGAACCTGCTGCAAGACAGACCCAAAAAAGAAAATAACAGAACACCACTAGTCATCATATACAGCTCCCAAGTTAAAACAGTACAACGCATCATCAGAGATCTACAGCCTCTCCTGGACAATGACAGCTCTCTTTCTCAAGCTCTGGGAGGAAGACCTTTCATTGCCTACAGACAGCCACCCAATCTTAAACAACTCCTCACCCACAATAATACAACCACCAGACTTAACATGGACACTGGTACCAGAGCCTGCAATAAACCCAGATGCCAACTTTGCTGCCACATACACCCGGACAACATCATTACTGGCCCCAACAACATCCAACATACCATCTCAGGACTATTTAATTGCTCATCTTCTAACATTGTGTATGCCATCAAATGCCAACGGTGCCCTTCAGCTCTCTATATTGGACAAACAGGCCAAACCCTACGCCAAAGGATAAATGGACATAAATCTGACATCAGGAACCATAAGACTGAAAAACCAGTAGGAGAACACTTCAGTCTCCCAGGACATTCTATACAAGATCTCAAAGCAGCTGTTTTATTACAGAGAAATTTCAGGAACAGACTGGAAAAGAGAAGTTGCTGAATTGGAAATCATTACCAAGCTTAAAACCATGGAAGCACCTGGGATGAATAGAGACATCGGATTCTTATCTCATTATGCATGATCAAGCTTTCTTTAGCACCTCAGCCCAGGACTAATTGCAGCCATCAGCAGCCATTAACAGCCATCTACAGGTTTACCACTCCCATCAGCCCATCACCCATTCCCACCCACCCCCACCACCCTCTGTATATATATATATAGGGTCTGACACTTCTGTTTCTAGTGTATCTGAAGAAGTGTGCATGCACACGAAAGCTCATACTAAAATATAAACTTAGTTGGTCTTTAAGGTGCTACTGAAGGAATTTTTTTATTTTGCTTCGACTCAGACCAACACGGCTACCTACCTGTAACTAGAACTAGGGTGTTGATAGTTTTGATTTGGCATCCTTGAAGAATGAAAAACAAGTATTTTGAATATATTTCTGCCCAACCTACATGGTTTCTGGGCAGCCCATTGATTCAGTATTCCTGGAATTTCGTCGCTGTTGCTGGAGGGTTTTCTCTCTCTCCCAAGAAGGATGGCACTAAATGGACACCAGCAATTTTTAAAGTTATGGCCACTTATTTTCTGCAGCTTTTAAAGGAATCGCAATATATTCTTTTCCTTAACTAAACACACTGCTCTTTTAACTTTTCCATTATGACTATATTGCATGAGCTGCTTCCTCTTCTAAGGTACTTTTCCTAACTTTGCTTCATCCAGATCCTTTATCTCACTTCACTTTGTCTATGGTTCTTGTCAGCAACTAAGTTTAGTGAGGGAGAAATGGGACCCGGGTCAGGGTATAGGAATATACACCTAGGTTCATAGTTTAGGGCATCAGTTTGTATATATATGTGTACATATGCCAAGGCTAGTTTGTACTTGTAGGCAGCTATCTTTGTGTTTCCTTAAACACCACAGAAGTGGAGCTGTTTTTCTGCTCCTCACGCGGTTTTCTCAGTTTTGATCTGCCGCCATTCAAAAAAATGCAAGGAAGAAAGTTTGCTTGTGGTACAAAGAAAATTGCCAGAGCCATTTCACATAAACAGTAGAGCGGTATCCACAGTCCTCATTTTGCTCTTTGGTGGGTAAGCCGTTATTCGCATGCAGAAGGTGCTGGGTTCAATTCCTGACATCTCCAGGTCATGCTAGTTCAGGGGAGGGGGGAAGGCTCCTGTCTGAGACTTGGAGAACCACCGACAGTCAGTGTTGACATTGCTGAGTTGAATGATCTGGTGGTCTAACGTGGCATGCGTCAAGTTTCCTGTTTAGAAGTTTATGGGTGGCGTTCGCCCAACAAACCCTGCCAGCAGAAGTACTGCACAAGGACCTCTGCTTGTGCAATAGGGTCGCCCCCCCCCCCCCCGGTCATGTCTCTCCTGAAATTGGCTGAGGGGGAAGCAGTCAGTGCTCTTTTCTGCTAGTCTTTCGCAAAGGACTTGTCCGTTCCCATTTTATAAAGAAATGTTTAGGTGGGGATACAGTCCACTCTACACCCTTTCCAAGGCCAAAACAAATGTAATTCTAATCGTGTGGTTGGCGAATCCATCTGTGTTACAGAAACAAGTCCTCCTAATTTTCATTGGGACCACAGCACAAGGTCTCTCTCTCCCCAGCTGAAATCCCAATGAAAATTGTGCCCCAAGTGGGCCGCTTAGCCTTAGGAAAAATGTTCCCTTGGGGTTGACGGAAATCTCCCCGCCCCACAAGGTTAATTGCAGTGCAGCAGTGGAAGTAGGTAATGCGACTGGGGAAAACAAAACCTCTACTTCCCTTGTGCTACCGGTATTTCTTTTTGCCTCGTATTAAATTTTAAAACACATGTATACACCCCAGGTCTGATTGCTACCCAAGCAATTAGAGTGCAGTAAGCCCACAACTTACATGGGGGTTACGTTCCGGGGATCGCGCCTAAAGTCAAAATCGCATATAGTCGAAACACATTGGGTGCAATGACGGGTGGGATTGCCAAAGTCTTTCCCCCCTGTAAATCCACCCCCTTTCTGCGCTTTTAAAAATCGTTTAACCCCCCCACCCCCCCACCTCCAGCAAAAAAAAGCTTGCAAAGATGAAAGTTCACTCGTTAAATGTGCATAAGTTGTGGGCTTACTGTAATGTTTAATTTGGGAAAGGGTCATGCAACTGTTGCCCTTCTCTGGTTGGTACTGGGTGTCTGAAGACTTGATCCTGTTCCTACCTTGCACATTAATAGTCTTGATCAGGCACCCCCAAACTGCGGCCCTCCAGATGTTTTGGCCTACAACTCCCATGATCCCTAGCTAACAGGACCACTGGCCAGGGAAGATGGGAATTGTAGTCCAAAACATCTGCAGGGCCGAAGTTTGGGGGTGCCTGGTCTTGATCCTGCCTGGTTCTTGTTAGATAAATGTTACACAAAAATGGCAAGCCTTTCTGCGATTGCAGTTCCAGAGGAATTCAGTTGTTTCCGTAATTACCATATGTGTGCCATTTGCCTCTGCCTGTGTTGCAAACTGTAGATATTTAAAACACATACAGGCTAAACCACTCTTCTGTAACATACTGTTTCTACCATTATTGCCTTACCTGCTTGATGTTGTTGGACATAAAAAAGCACGTGGCTTCAGGTGGTGAGGGGTAGGTTTAGATGTTGGCTGGTACTCTTCACTTTTACCGAATACAATAAAATGTTCAAATGTGTGGAGGGCATGTTATGGTATCCAGAGGAGGGGGAAGGAGAGCCAGTGTGGTGTAATGGTTAGAGTGTTGGACTATCACCTTGGGGGAGCAGAGTTCGCATCCCACACTCAGCCTCAATCACTCTACTGGGTGACCTTGGGCCAGTCACATGTAGCCTAATGTACCTCGCAGGGTTGTTGTGGGGGTGAAATGGAGAGGAGCAGAACCATGTACACTTCCTTGAGCTTCTTGGAAGATAAAGGTGGTGTATAAATGAAATAAATAAGAGGGCCATAGTTGTGTTGGTAAACTGTGTGCTTGTAGTAGTCCTGCCCTTTTCATAGGAATTTTGGAAACTGCCTTATGCCAGGCCACACATCTAGCTTAGATAGCACAGTTGATTAGAGTGTGGAGCTGACAACACCAAGGTTTCAGGCTGAATTCCCCATAAGGGCCAGCTGTATATTCCTGTATTGCATGGAGTTGGATACTAGATTATGCTCGGGGTCCTTTTCAGCTCTATGATTCTATGAGTTATCCTGGTCTATGAGTCCACTTGGTGATCAGAAGGTCGGTGGTTTGAATCCCCATGACGGGGTGAGTTCTCGTACTCTGTCCCAGCTCCTGCCAACCTAGCAGCTTGAAAGCACGCCAGTGCAAGTAGCTAAATAGGTACTGCTGCGGCAGGAAGGTAAACGGCATTTTTGTGCACTCTGGCACTCATCACAGTGTTCTGTGAAGAAGCGGTTTAGTCATGCTGGCCACATGACCTGGAAAGCTGTCTGTGAACAAACGCCAGCTCCCACGACCTGAAGCGAGATGAGCACCACACCCCATAGTCGCCTTTCACTGGACTTAACCATCCATGTGTCCTTTACCTTTTACTCTGACTGGCAGTGGCTCTCCAGGGTTTTGGGCAGAGGCTCTGATTGGCAATTCTGTTTTTAGAGGGCCACATGGGAGGAGGGGAGCCTTTTACTCTGAAATAGCCAATCAATCACCTCCCAGGGCCCAAGCCACCTCTTTCAACTCTCTTTTGGGATAGGGAAAGCTGGCACCCATTGAGGGTCTTGGTCAGGCACAGACAAACTTGGCCCTCCAGATGTTTTGGGACTACAGCTCCCATCATCCCTGACCACTGGTCCTGTCAGCTAGGGATGGTGGGAGTTGTAGTCCCAAAACATCTGGAGGGCCGAGTTTGCCTATGCCTGGTCTTGGTTTTGGCTCTCAGCAATTTACTTGCTGCCCCTCTCCCCTTATGCTAGAGTAGTGCAGAGGTTGTGGTATTGCTGCTCTGTAATGCTCCAAATAAAGATTGCCGGAAGAAATATCAACAACCTCAGATATGCTGATGACACAACCTTGATGGCAGAAAGTGAGGAGGCATTAAAGAACCTTTTAATGAGGGTGAAAGAGGAGAGCGCAAAATATGGTCTGAAGCTCATCATCAAAAAAACTAAGATCATGGCCACTGGTCCCATCACCTCCTGGCAAATAGAAGGGGAAGAAATGGAGGCAGTGAGAGATTTTACTTTCTTGGGTTCCATGATCACTGCAGATGGTGACAGCAGTCACGTAATTAAAAGACGCCTGCTTCTTGGGAGAAAAGCAATGATAAACCTAGACAGCATCTTAAAAAGCAGAGGCATCACCTTGCTGACAAAGGTCTGTATAGTTAAAGCTATGGTTTTCCCAGTAGTGATGTATGGAATTGAGAGCTGGACCATGAAGAAGGCTGATCGCTGAAGAATTGATGCCGGAGGAGAATCTTGAGAGTCCCATGGACTGCAAGAACCTATCCATTCTGAAGGAAATCAGCCCTGAGTGCTCCCTGGAAGGACAGATTCTGAAGCTGAGGCTCCAATACTTTGGCCACCTCATGAGAAGAGAAGACTCCCTGGAAAAGACCCTGATGTTGGGAAAGATTGAGGGCACAAGGAGAAGGGGATGACAGAGGACAATATGGTTGGACAGTGTTCTCGAAGCCACCAACATGAGTCTGACCAAACTGCGGGAGGCAGTGGAAGACAGGAGTGCCTGGCGTGCTCTGGTCCATGGGGTCACGAAGAGTTGGAAACGACTAAACAACACAAAAATGCTTGGTTTGTTCACCCAGGACCAAAGACCCAGGAGTTAGTTTTCAATCAAAGGTCTAAAGCTATGAGCTGAAAAGTACAATTTCCCCACAAAAGTAGTCCTGATAATGCCTGCATGTTTGGAAACCTTGCTCCTGGCTGCCATAGAAATTTTGCCTCTAGCTATTGGAACTGAAGCAATGTCTCTCTTCCCTCAAGCTATAGCTGAGTTCTTAATTTCTTAGGCTTTGTCATAGGGAGAGCCCGGTAGCAGAAACACTGAAGTGGTTTAAATGCATGAATGTATTTATTACACCTGATGCCTTTCCCTCCAAGGAGATTAGGGCAGGGTTCAGGGTTCAAAATGATCAAGGGGGATGGATTCAGGACAGATAAAAGAAAGAGCGTATCATTAACCTACGGAACTTGCTCCCACGGGAGCCAGTGATGATCACCACCATGGATAGCTTGAAAAGAGGATTGGACAAATTCATGGAGGATAAGGCTGTCAAAAGACTACTAGTGTGGTGTAGTGGTTAAGAGTGGTAGACTCGTAATCTGGTGAACCGGGTTCGCGTCTCCACTCCTCCACATGCAGCTGCTGGGTGACCTTGGGCTAGTCACACTTCTTTGAAGTCTCTCAGCCCCACTCACCTCACAGAGTGTTTGTTGTGGGGGAGGAAGGGAAAGGAGATTGTTAGCCGCTTTGAGACTCCTTAGGGTAGTGATAAAGCGGGATATCAAATCCAAACTCTTCTTCTTCTACTACTACTACTGTGATGGCTATGCTCTGCCTCTTCCAGTAATGCTTCTGAATGCCAGTTGCTGGAATCCACAAGAGGGGAGAGCGCTTTGTGCTTAGGTCCTGCTTTGAGGGTTTCCCACAGGCATATGGTTGACCACTGTGAGATGAGGACACTGGACTAGATAGGCCAATGGTTGTTTATCTTCGCAGCAACCCTGCAAGGTAGGTTGGGAATGAGAGATTGTGGCTGGTCCATGGTCCTTGGTTGAGTGGAGATTTCAACTCAGAGCTTCCCACGCCTCAGACATTCTGACCACCACCACCCCACCCTGGCTTTCCAAACGATAGCCAAGCCTGTAAGACAATATGAAACTTGGCTTCAGTTTTGAAATAAGCTACAAGCTTTTATGATGCGTCAAAGTCTGTGGGGAACAGAAGTATCTAAGTGCGTCCAGGATTGTGTTCCTTCCCAGTCTAGGCCCAAAATAGCGTGTGAACTAGGTCATATTCGTACTGGATATTGCTCATTTCCAATGTTTCTACTTGCCTGGTACTAGTGTCCACTTTTTAAAACTTTAATTCTGCAAAACCTAAATAGACTGCATCAAGGGAAGTAAGCCTAAAAGGCTTGGCTTGGTTCAGTCTCCCTTCCCCTCCTAATTTTGTGTAGTATGGGACAATATTAAATGTAGGGGTGTGTCGGAAGAGGGAGAATTTAAAGGAAGAGGCTATTTAATAAGGCACCACGGGTCATAAAGGGATGAAGGAGCTTGATCAAATTTACTTGGGGGGGAAACTTCATCGCAAGCACATGGACTATATCAGCCTTTTCCAGCCTGGTGCCCTCCAGATGTTTTGGACTCTAATTCCCACCCCACCCCCCTTTCTGGACTTCCTTCTCCAACCATTAGCCATCCTGACTGGGGCTGATGGGCGTTGCAGTCCAAGACACCTGAAGAGCCCCAGGTTGAGGGTAGCCTGGACTATATGAGTGCTTTGTCTTGTCATTCAGTAGAGTGACAAATTCTCTGTTGACAAAGTCTTGGCCTCCTGTTTGTTGGACACCTGACACTTCGTTTCTGCCTAATGTTTTCCCTCTGCATGTTGTGAAAACTTGCTGAATGCTGCAGATGGGAACTTGCCCCAGGTGTACCTTAGAAAATGCGTAAGGTGTTTTGGTAGCCCATCTGAGTAGACTTTCTTTATGTACTTAAGGCCTGGCTGTTTTTTTTTTTTAAAAAAACCCTTTAAACATTTGTAATATAGGTAGTAATATAGGAAGTGGCAAAATTAAAATGAGGCTCTCATTTGTTCTCCTTATATCAGTATTTGTTATCCGCAGAGAGCCTTGAAATAGCCAGCTGGGTTTGTAAGGTCGAAATGCAGCGTATTTCAGGTTGCAAACCTATACACCTCTGCATGTTAGTAAGGCTGTGTGTACCCACCATCCATTTAAAGGACATGACCCCCCCCCCCGAGACTTGGATCCTCATTTAACAAATTTACTGGCAGGGTCAGAAACACATTTGGTTTAGCAGCAGCAGCAGCAGCAACAATGGTTGAATAGTCCTCCAAAAAAGAGAGAAAAGCCTATAGGGACATGGGTCATTGCAAAGTCAGACCATTGGATCATCTTAGCTCAATGTTGTCTCCTAAATATTCTCTAAGAACTTGTCCACGCTTCTGCTTTTCCTGCTACTTTCCCCCGGGAAAACCTGCTCGTTACTGAATTCATTTGCTGAATTGGAGCAAGTGTCAATTGGGTTTTCTGCAGATTGACATTTCCCCCGATTCAGCGGTAACGAGCAGATTTCCCCGGGGAAAGCCATGGAGCAAACAGAAAACCGCTCAGACCCGTGCCTGGAAGCATGGGGCAACTGGAAAAGCTCTTGGACCCGTGCTTTCTAGGTATTAGGCAAGCGGAAGTGTGGAAGAGTCCCCTCACTTGAAGTCTTGAAGAGCGACGGGGTCAGGGATCCTCTTGCAGAAGATACGGTACCATTTTCTTAATTTGTAGATTCTCCTGCCAGCATTCTTACTCCACTGAACTTTCCTGAACTTCCAAAGAATGAAGGAAAATGTGTCTGATGTAATTTTGCACAACTATTCAGAAGCACCTCCCACCAATTGGCTCTTGCAACTGGCTTTTATGAAATGGTTTGTGGAGGTGGCATTTGGAGCAGAAGGCAAGCATTGTTTTTGTTGTGCGTGTGTGCGTGGTGCTTTCCATTTCTTCATAGTCTCCTTAGTTAAAAAGCACACTTGGTTCCTCTGCGCAAGTTACAGTGTGTTACTACTGCTGATATGGATAAAAAGGCTCCTGGTTTTTTCTTCTTCATAAAAACACTTATTGGAAAGTTATTTTACATTGTCTAAAATGGTTGTGTTAATAACCGTGTGACGGAGCTTACAGACAGTCCCACTCCTATTAAGAATGCTTGAAAGGAGTGTAGAAAATCTATTGACTGCGTGAGCACTTTGTAATTTGTATGTGCCATTACAGGAGATTGAAATGGCATGTAACTGGCGGTAATGGTTGGCAATTCATTTGTTTTTCTTTAGGAATTCTTCTGCGATTTTATTTGTTGCGTTTTAGAAAAATCACAGACGTATTTTGCTGAATTCAAATGAATATCTATTTTTAATAAAAGATATAAATACCGTAGTTGCTTTGAGCAGCCTCAGCATTGATATGATATGTGGGCCTCAACAATTGCTTGGGAAATAGGTCCAATTTATTTTTGTGTGCCTTACTTCTAATTAAACACCCTCCAGACTGTAGCTTGAGAGAGAATGCAGTCTTTGAGCAGTGTTGTCCAAATAGAGGAAGAAGAACTACTTTGAAAGCAAGTACAGTCGTACCTTGGAAGTAGAACGGAATCCGTTCTGGAAGTCCGTTCGACTTCCAAAACCAAAGTGTGACTTCTGATTGACTGCAGGAAGCTCCTGCAGCCAATCAGAAGCCTCATCACACATTCGGCTTCGAAAAATAGTTCGCAAACCGGAACAGTCACTTCCGGGTTTGCGGTGTTCAGGAGCCAAAACATTTGAGAACTAAACTGTTCGAAAACCAAGGTCTGACTGTAGTTTGTAGACTGCAGATCAATGCCTTCAGCATAATAGTATCAAATTCTGTTGTCTTAACAGGTTGCCAATGTAGATTTCCCAGTTTACTTTTTATAGAAGCAGAAGTTGGTCAAAACTTCACATTTTAGAAATTCTAAACGATGGCAACTTGAATATTCGAAATTCAAAATTTCACTAAAGAAAGGATAACTGCAACTCTTTCGTGCTGACTGGCAAAAACTGGATATTGGTTCACAAATGGTTGGAAATCAGGTTGTGAATTTATAAATATACCCTACATACTATAGTGTCCAGTACCAAATTATTGTACTATTCAGTTTGCAATATGCTGGTCCCCCCCACTTCTCCCACCCGCCCAAGCTTTTAAGGCATCACAGAATGAAATATATCTTTCTTGCTCTACTGATAGAACTCAAGTGCGGAAGAGATTGCTGGAAGGAAAGCATGTTTTGCTCCCCCCCCCGCCTCTTTGAGAATCAGTAGGACAGCGTTGGCTTTTAAGAGGAGCGTTCATCACTGCACAAGTTCCCTTTTGTATGTGGCAAAGCTTCTCTGCCCTTGGCAACCCTGGGCCACGGTTTTGCTGATACAACCAGACATGAATGGTCACAGTGGGCTTGATTTGTTGAATTACTGACCTATGGAAATGCTGCCACCCCCACCCCCCAAGTGCTGGTGTTTCCATGAGTTGCAGCACATGCTAGTGAAGGGAGCCCAAATCCACTCTGGTAATTCTTATTTTTTTATTTTTTAAACATTGTTTTCGCATCCTTTCCTTTAGTGAAAAGCAGATGCATTATTTAAGCCAGCATTTCTTCCCCAAAGTGCATTTCTGAGAGATTATTGCATGCCTCAGGTGCGCTGAAAAGCTCAAGGCATCATTTCTTTAAGCATTCAAGAGCCACAATTTCCTACATGCTGAATTGCCCAAAAAGTCGATACAAAATGGATATTGCTATTATTATTTTAGGAGGAGCAGCTAAACAGCCCTGTTGTTGCATTTCTCCTGAAATTATTATTGGAAAAGCCTTCACAAATTGGGAAAACTCTGCTTCAGTGGCAAAGTCTTTCCATAATTGAGATGAAGGAAGACTGCAATAATGCAGAGTGGCGTAATCCTCCGCTGACTTTTGGCCTATTAATGGCTCTCGGTTGTACTCCCCCCACTCTCCTTTTTGGATTTGGTGTGCCAGTAAGGTTAGCTTTTATGGCAGCTGTGGTGCAGTCAATACGATTAGGGGGCACAAACTGCTCTTCCCTTAAAATCTCAGAATGGTGAATAAGCTCTGCCGGTGGATTCATGTTCTCATAGCAACCCTCTAATGTGCTCCCATCACCAGATGCATGGCCAAAATTTTCACAGCTGAATGCCTGAAGTCAATGGGGGGGACCAAAGTGGTGAGCGTCTCTGAATCCATCTGGCTGCTCTGTTTTGATGATTAAATGTGTGTTTTGGTTCTGCAGACACCCATGAAAATTTTGGATGCTCTGTTTCCAAAATGTCAGCCAGAAGGCACAGTAGGGCTTCACTTAGCTGAATGGCTTGTGAGACAATATCTACAACATGTGGATAATCAGAAGTTCATGCCTCCTTGTAGGGCATTATGACATGGAGTGCTGGAGATAGCGGATTGCGCATGCATTGAATTAAGAAGTTAGAATATCAGCTAGTTTGGGGTTGTTGTTTTTTAATGCCTTAGGAGCCAATATAAAACACAGTTCTGTAAGTAGGGTTGAGCTTTATATCAGCATAGAGTTTGCTTAGGATGGAGCAGGTAGACCTCGTGCCCTCCAGCTGCTACTAGCCTGCAACTTCCATCAGTTCTAGCCAGCAAAGTCAGTGACCATAGATGATGGGAATCATAGCCCAAAACATCTAGAGCACACAGAATGGAGGAAGGCTGATACAAAATTTGTTTGTGGCCTTTCAAATATAGTTAAATTTGTATAGGGAAGTTATACCATTGACCCTAATGTGCACACACTCTTTAAATTTGATTGAAAGAGATGTGCATGCTTAGTATCACTTGAGGTTAAAATACTGTGTGTGTGTGTGTGAGAGAGAGAGAGACAGAGACAGAGAAGTGAGTTAAGCATTTGATTAAAAAATATTTTGGAAGCAGGTAAAGTTTGGTAGAGGAAATTGACTTATCAGCTACTACTAAGCTCGTCAAAATGCAAGTAGATAAATAGGAACCGCTACAGCGGGAAGGTAAACGGCGTTTCCGTGTGCTGCTCTGGTTCGCCAGAAGTGGCTTTGTCATGCTGGCCACATGACCTGGAAGCTATACGCCGGCTCCCTCGGCCAATAATGCGAGATGAGCGCGCAACCCCAGAGTCTGTCATGACTGGACCTAATGGTCAGGGGTCCCTTTACCTTTACTACTAGATGTAGTAGTAAAAACCAGATTCTGGAGTAGGTGAAAATCTGGCACAAATTAATCCCTGTGTGCGGTTGTCCACAGTCACACCAATATGACATGCCTTTATTGCTTCAACTTAATTGTATAGGTTTCGGAGAAGGAGCACTGAATGAGTTTGTGGCTGTTAGACTTTAGGTTTGCTTTCAGTTCTTCATCTGCTGCGTTGGGTGTGCCGGATTGGGACATGGACCAACCTAAATTAAATTGCACCTGGAATCCAATCATTTTCTCCCCCCTCCTTTAGGGAGGACAAAGGAAAGGTGGGGAAGGTAATGCAGAAAAATGGTAGTGTTGAGAGAAGTAGAAGGATATCATTGTTCTACAGTGGGCTGGTTCGCATGACATGGTAAGCTAAACTATGACTAACTGTGACCCCCTCGTAGTTAGGGCGGAGAGCTTAGCCACAAGTCTGGGTTCGAATAACATGCTAAGCCCAAACCTTGGTTTAGCTCAGCATGGCTCAGGATTAAAAGGGACCAGTAGTTTGTCTTCCTGTGTCATACGACCCAGGCCGTGGGGTCTGATGGAGGATGCTCTCGTAAGGCCTGCTTTTCTGCAGGTGGGGCTTTGCTGCTCTTGATTTCTTTCCAAAAGCTGGCTTCCCCTGCCCAAACCCCAACGCACGCCCCCATCTCATTAGTGTATTTAACATCATTTGATCTTAGTGGCCACTTTGAACAATGATTGTAACAAGGTAGCGAGACAAAAATATTTAAAATGGTTAAAAAAATAGACAGTAAATTCCATGATTGTAGGAAGTTGGGGTTAAAGGTGGACCCCACTCTCAGAAAAAAAAGCTGTGAGCAACTGGCATTATGTGCTTGATAAAACTGGGATGTTTTGAAGCTCACTTATTTTTAAGCGCACCTCCCCTGCATTGTTGAAACATACTGCTGGGAGCCACAATGAGCTGTAAAGCTTCCTGATGTTGTTCTGCAGCATACACAACACAGGTTTGTAACTTGTACCTATATATATATAGAGAGAGAGAGAGAGAGAGAGGGAGGGAGAGAGAGAGAGAGAGAGAGAGAGAGAGAGAGAGAGTACCTAGATATAGATGGTATGTGAAGCAGCTTTTAGGGCCTTGGGATTCAGCTACAACTTTTTAAAGGTTTGAGAGACTGGGGTGGGGGATGAGGAGGGGGTGATATATTATTCTAGCAAAATATTTTTTCCCCCTGTCTTAAATTCACCATCTGGGCATTTCACATTTGTAATATTATTTCTCTGAGCATATGCAAACTGGCGAGAGAAACGTAGCTAAAGTGCCAAGTTTGTTGAGGTTGCCAGCTCTAAATTTCAAATAGCAAAGACATAATGTGGAGCTGTGATACCAAGAGGATTTGGCAGAGCCAGAGGAAATGATATGCAACTTTGTGCTTAAACATCATATTCCATGGGGCAGATCACTTTTGTCTGTTTGGGCATCTTTTTTGGGAGGGGCGGGGGGGGGCACTGAGGATCCCATCAAATATTTTTTGCTATTGCCATCTGAAGTAGAACCCATTGTTAGGATGCACATCCTAAAAGATACTGCCTGATTGTAAATATGTTTTAAGGTAAAGATAAAGGGGCCCCTGACCATTAGGTCCAGTCGTGGATGACTCTGGGGTTACGGCGCTCATCTTGCTTTACTGGCCGAGGGAGCCAGCGTACAGCTTCCGGGTCATGTGGCCAGCATGACAAAGCCGCTTCTGGCGAAACCAGAGCAGCACATAGAAATAACGTTTACCTTCCCGCTGGAGCAGTACCTATTTATCTACTTGCCCTGCATGCGTTCGAACTGCTAGGTGGGCAGGAGCTGGGACTGACTGGGGCAAGCCCTAGGCTCTGTGATTTAACCCACAGCGCCACCCGCGTCCCATAAAAAAAAATGTTTTACTTGGTGGTAAATTCCATTAATGTCAGTGGAACGTATTTCAAGCCTTAACCTGTCTTTCTGCAATTTGATGCTTTTGTTTGATTCTCAGACAACTCAGAGAATTGTGTCCTGTGTCTCTCCTAACAACACACTGCACCCTGAATAAACTACCACTCTCAGGATTCTTAAGGATGCTTTTAATGTAGAGTGCAGATGCGGCCAATGTTGAGCTATACAAACCCGTTTGCCTGTAACATCTCTTTAAGTAACTACTTGCTTCAGATGAGTAAAAAAATGGATGCAGGCAACTAAGTAAGTTCAAACACGTGGACCAGTAAATGTTTCTGTGGCTATTTGTGAGTTTGGAGCTGTAACCGAGAAAACAACCAGCACCAGTTTTCTTTCATTAATCATTGAAGGACAAGTAAAGCAAATGGATGAATGACTGCAGCAAGGCTTGCAGCGCTGTGCTTGAGGAGTTTGAAACGTTGTGTTGCAAAAGTGATCCGAGAGCTCTTAATCCACTCCATAGGCACTACTTGTTGCCTTGGAGACAAATGTAATCAAAGGGTTCTTCCCTCCCACCGCTTTCCTCACCTTTCCTCACTGCCTCCTCTCTTGAATATTCCCATCCATATTGGTCATTAGAACAACTTGTAACTAAGAACGTGAACCCAGGTTAACTTATTTCCTCCTTCTCAATGCATTTTCCTTTTGTGCCATGTCTTTTTATTGTAAGCCAGGGGACACAGACTGACTTGACTTTATTGTATTGCATTGCATTGCACTGCAATGCAATGCATTGTGGTTATTTGTAAGCTGCTTTGGGAACCTTTTATCAACCCTCCTGACATAGCAAAACCTACCACAGTTGCCTGCTATGTTTCTGTGTTAACTTCCATGCCAAATATTTAATAGACAGGCTGATGAAGCTGTACAAGAAACCAGGCTACTGTAGCTTTCTAGGTGTTCCTCCTCACCAAATCACATCTGTCTCTTCTACCCTGGATGCATCTTGGAATTTTCACCAGCTATATTCCTTGTATGATATCACAAAAAAAGAATGGCTATACAGTAGCTCTTACTTGTCAATTTTAAGAAGAATGGCTAAGATTTGCTCATTGCTAGTTCACGTGGCTATTGAGTGCGCAGCCCATCATTTCAGGTTATTCTAGTTTCTCTCTAGTTTTCTTGTAGTAAAGTGGTGCTCTTTAAGTACTGATTTCAAACATAGGTTTAATAGCAATGCCCTGAGCCATTACCTGTAGTGGAATGCTTGGATGGTTGCCTTGCCAAAGTAAGATAGAGTCATCTGTATGGATTCTAATTGGATTTGGGGATGGAAGGGAAACATTCCCTACCCAAACATTCCTGACTGACCTGATCTGAGTCCCTGAAAAGTTGTAATTCCTTCTAATAACGGTGGCACATTCCCAGTAGTGTAATAAATGGGGATAGGATGTGTTGTCCATCCTGGTATTTTTTTTTTATCGTGCCCCTCAGAGAAGATTAGGGCAACGAGCACAGACCCGATTGTGCGAGCAAAAGTCCTTGCGCTAACAGGAGGCGGACTTCAAGGGATATAACCCACTATGCTTGGTTCCTGATGATCAATGTTGTTTCTGCCACCCAAGAGTGCATTTTTTTCCTGTTAGTGCAAGAACTTCCACTTGCACAACAGAATCCCCCCCTCCCTGCCCTCTTCCACATGTAATTCTGCTCCCAAGTTCTGTTTGCACTGACAAGGACAAGTTGGTTGAATGCCACCCATAATCACCAGTTGCAAGGGAATAGAAGTGGAATCCTCTGAACTTGAAAATAATTAGTAAATTTTGTTTAAGCCTTACCTGTTGCAGGCAAGCTAAACTGATTATGGTGCTCTCAGGCTAAAACTGAAATTCTAGGTCTCCCAAGCAGAAACCTAGGCTTCATATATTCAGATTTATTTTAATTATTACGCTGTGTGTGAACCAGACATAGTAGGTAGAGTTGAGGGATTACGTTTTTTGTGGCAGTCATGTTTTCTGGTATTAGGAACACTTAGTTTTTAAAATAAGTTGCTTAGGGAGCTTAAGCCCACCCTCCTCCAAGTTTCCTTTACAACACCCAGCAGAGAATAACAGTTTTAGTTTCTTGTCTGTGAAGCTTATTTATCTTCCAACTTGGCCGTGAAGAATAATTACGATATTTCAATATGTGGTATGTGTGCTGCATTGACGGAGAGGGAGAGAGAATTTTCAGAAAACTGCTGAACAGAGCACAGTAATAGCTATTTTCACATTTTACATACAGTATCAGACGGCCCCAATTCCTTCTAAACATCAAAACTAAAATGCAGCTGCACCTAAACTGGCACTTGTAGCAGAGAAATGAGATCCGTTGTTCTTCATAAGCAGGAAGGAATATTCTCGGTTTTCTGAAAAACTTAGAGATACACTTATGGCGTTTAAAATGATATATATTTTTTTATCCTCCTTTGCAGAGTATTGGAAAAGGGTCTTTATGGTGTATAGACCCAGAATATAGACAAAATCTTATCCAGGCTTTGAAAAAGACCCCCTATCACCCATATTCGCATGTGTTCAGCACCCCTCCAGCATCTCCTCAGGCATATCAAAGGTAAGAAAACTTGAATATCATTTTAACATTGGCAGTTGCTTTTGTCTTGTCTCAAATATTGGATCAGGCAAGGTCTAGAAATCGGGGAGGGCTGCTAACAACATTATGTAGTCTAGCTTTTACTAGAATGCCTCTGCTTGATGGTCTAGCAAAGGCGCTTACTGTGCTTATCACAAATTAGTTGTACTTTAACTGTTGAAAGATCCAAAGTATGCACTCTTGGTTTGTAAATTTAGCTCAAGTCAATTGACTTGTGCATATTTGGGATCTTTCAAGGCACAAATAATTGTGACAAGCGATCCCAGGTATGTAATCTCGCTTAATAGCACAGGGTGCACCTTTGCTGGCTTAAACCAAAACCCACCTAATTCACTAATAAAAAAATTCCTTCCAGTAGCACCTTAGAGACCAACTAGGTTTGTCATTGGTATGAGCTTTCGTGTGCATGCACACTTCTTCAGATACCATGAAATACAGATGCACGAAAGCTCATACCAAAATAAAAACTTTGTTGGTCTCTAAGGTGCTGCTGGAAGGATTTTTTTTATTTTGTTTCGACTACGTCAGACCAACACAGCTACCTACCTGTAACCACCTAATTCACTGTTTTTTTGCAAGAAACACAGCAACCTGTTAGCTCTCAGTGGCTCATTGGAAACTCATTGGTGGCCCAGAAATTAGACCACAGCCTGTCTTCTGCCCACTCCCTGCCCTAAAGGACCACAGCAGCTGCAAAAAGCATGGTAGTTCCCTAAACTTATTGGTACTTAAATCATTTGTTAGAGCCACAGTATTTCTTACCGGTTTTGGAGGAACCGACCTGTTCATTTGCAGTTGGTCAATGTAAGTTTCCAGTTTTCCTTTGGATGTTTCTGGAAAATATTCTAGCTGCTTGTGCTCAGGGTCATAGCTGGAGTTTTAAAAGGGAAAGGAAACCGTCTGGGTTTTCCTCATTGCTTGCATGAATAAATGTGTACCTCTTTGAAAGCAGGTTGCTGATGCTTTTCGTCCTCCTAGCTCCCTACTTGGCAGATTGCTTTGTCAACGCAGCTATACAAACTTTTTGCTTCTAGGTAACAGGAAGCTTCCCCTGCTGTTGTGGTTACCTGCTCTGTGAGGCGAGTGTGTCTGTGCATGGTTATGCCAAGTTGCCATAGCTTACTCCTGTTCATCTTGTAAAAAAGGTGAACCAGGACTGGTGACTTTGAAGTGTCATTGTGGGGGGGGGGGGAGAGGAATGGAAGTACTTGAACAGAGATTGTTTGTTTCTTGTTTGTCCTACTCAGGGGGAAATATGAGATGATTACGGGGTATCAAACCGCCTGCTTTTCATAACAACCATTCGGGAAATGAATTATTTGTTTCTAGAAACGGAGGATCAAATCACATCTGCACGTCGCACAAGAATAGGCGTATTTATAAGTAATAATAATTTAGAAACTCGTGTAACCTGTTGCACAAATTAGATCTAAGCCACACCTGCTTGGCTGCAGATATATATGTCTATTGCCTGTGTTAAAAGCCGATAAGGAATTTTAAATGTGTATTTAGATGGGGATTTTGGGGGGCGGTGCAATACTCTTCTGCCCACCCCCCACTCAAGTTATATCACTTCTTCCCTGCTTTTAAGAAGCCAGCAACATGCAAAGTAATTTCGTTCTGGTTAATGAGGTTCTCGTGCATCTGTGTTGATCCGCGCGTTCCGTCACATGACCCAGACAATCAATCTTCAGGCCGAGATTGGGAGGAACAGCTGGGCTTTTGCAGGAGACGGCTGTATGTCTGCCCTTGCTAGGCGATTAGCGTGATGGTAACCATAGCGACTAGAACGTCTCCATAGCAACGCATAGCTGAGACAGGTGCAGTTGCATCACAAGGCTGTTGCCTGGCAAAAGGACAGGCCATTAGTACTAAGATATACGCTGTTGCCTTGGTAACGGATAACCCTACATAGCAGCTACAGTGGACTTGGAACATTTTTACCCTCCTGATTAAAGAAAATAATAATAATAAGAGACATTCCACCTTGTTGTTGTTGTCGCTGCTGTTGTTGCTGCTGCTGCTGTTTTAATCTATGATCAGCAGCACCGGGAGCTCTCACTGCCAGGGTGTCTGTTGCTAAAAGGTGTACTGAATGTGAGATTGAGCACTGATGACAGAAGGAGGTGAAGAGCTGCGCCTAAGGAATTGATAGTAGCTGTAGCAAGTTGAATATTGGAGGTTAAGGCTGCCGCCCCATGTATGCCACTATTGAACTTAATGAGGTTTATGTCTGGGTAGACATTATCAGTAGCAGCAGCAATAGTGGGATCAAGCATTTTTGCCCTGCTCTTTAGTAAAAGGCTTCCAGAGTTCTATAGGCAGGTCTGCACTCAGGCTATGTATTCTAAAATACATGACACACAAGGGAAAAGGGATGGAGAGGGAGGAGGAAAAAGGCAAGTTAGGCCACTAGTTCTTATGACGACCACCTGGGAAGGAAACAGTTCAGGGCAGAGGTTTTCAACCTTTTTGAATCCATGCCTCCCTAGACCAACTACATTATTTCTGCAGCACCCCTGTGAGGCTCAGGGGCCCAGTTATGTCCCCCCTTGCCCTTTTCCAAACACCTTCCCTTGTGGAGTATTCCCTCAATCTCCTCTCCCCTCTCTTTGGTAATCCTCTGGACAGTCAGAGCTGCCGCTCCCGGTCTCTAAGCTGCCCCCTCTACCCCAAAGAGGGCTGCCTCCTCACACTGCCCCACAGGGTATGTTGCCTGCAGCATACCCTGACCATCATTTAAGGCACCCCAGGGTGCCACGGCACTCTGGTTGAAAACCTCTGGTTTAGGTAGCCTGAGGGTGGAATGGCTGCAGCTAGGTGATAGTTGGAGGGGGGACCCAAAGGCAACTGGTATCTGCAGAGGTAATGGGATAACTCTGGTTCCCATCTCTACTCTGTCCTGCAGCCTGATGGAGATGTATACGGGTTTGTTTACGCTGGCATATATAGGATTGTGCTGTTAATATCTGCTTTATCCTCCCAAACGTGCCCCTCCAATAAATTACACAATAATCTCTTTGATGTTTGTGTTGCTTCCTGTATCCCTCCCTGAGTTAGTCACCAATTATCTCTGGCCAAAAGGAACTAAATGTTTTGTAGCCTGACCCTGTAGAGCCACAACAGTGCAAGCCAAGCCTTTTGCTGCAGCAGAACAACAACAGCAATATCTTATCTCTGCCATGCATAGCTCGACCTTAAGTGGCACTCACAGTTTGGGAGGGCAGGAGAGAACAGTCAGGGGCAAAGGCATTTAAGAGGGTGCATGAATGGGTCCACACCAACTCGGCACATGAAGCTGCTGCAGGGCTTGGCTATGGTGTCCTTTATTGGCATAGTAGTTGTTTGTTTAGAACTAGTTGGCTACAGTGATTAAGAACCCGGTGAGATGGGAAGATCCCAGCTCCCCCATGGGAAGGACTCCTGCTGATCCTGGTTATAACAGAATATTGTCCCTGTGATTTTATTGATGTGCTTTTGTTACAGTATTTGTAAATCGCCGTGGAAGAATTTGTAATTAATTAACCTTCCCTCCACCACCTCAGTTGTTGCCAAGGCTTTTTTTCAGCCAGAACTCAGTTCCGGCACCTCTCAGGTGGGCACCATTGCCATTCTAAGAGAACAAGGGAAGTGTTCATGGAGAGTTGTGGCACCTCTTTTTCTAGAAAAATTGCATTGGTTGCCGATGTTATATAGATAACTGGACCACATGATTTCAACGGTGCCCTTCTACGGAGGCCTTTGCAGAGCTTGTGTTAAGATCAGGGTGGGAATTTTGTTAGAATAAAGTTATAAACAAACAAAAAAGCAGCCAGTCTCTGGTGGGGGGTCCTGGCCCCTTACGGGCCTGCTTCCATGGATAGAAGGTGCTTTTGGAGCCCTCCATTAATGGAAGGGATGGTGGTTTTCACTTATTTCCCCCCTTTCCACCAGTGTTAGAAACTGGGATAGAAAAGCTAGGAGCCAAATGGCTCCTGGGACCTGGGTTGTGGGCACCAAAACAGAGTGTCTAGTCGCTACTGGGTGGGTGGGGTTCAGCAACACTTTCTATTTATTACTTTGATATTACACAATTCACATAAGTGATACAGTATCACAGTTTTAACAGAAGTTGTTAATACATGTTTAATTTGGAGTTTACAGTAAAAAATATTGGTACTGTATGTCAGTTTTCAAAACACTCTAACCTTTATTGTTAAACTCTTTAACATATTGTCTATCCTTAACACATACTTCGAGGCTTCAAAGCACATATTGTTGTTGTTTAGTCGTTTAGTCGTGTCCGACTCTTCGTGACCCCATGGTGCACGCCAGGCACTCCTGTCTTCCACTGCCTCCCGCAGTTTGGTCAAACTCATGTTCAGTAATCCTTGAATGTCAGCCAGGCGCAAAAAAATTGCACCCAGACTTTTTGAGGTGCTCGCAAATGGAGAATCTAGGCGCAAAATGCACCTGGCGCCCTGCTTTCCACACCCTTGCTGTTCTGTGTCCCACCCACCCCCCATGATGGGTGGGGGAGAACGCCTTTGTAGAGGTTACCCTGAGCTCCTTGGAGGAAAGGCAGAATAAAAATGCAATAAAAGTATGTACAGCGCCACACACACCCTGCGACTGCAATCGCTCATGCTTGGGTTGGGTTACAGTCTAAAACATTTATTGCCCAGGTAGAAACTGAAAGCAAAATGTGTGCCATAAACATCAACCACTGCTAGAACCTTCACTTCGGCTGCCAAATCCAGGCCAAAGAGAGGAAGGAGTCTGAATAATGTTTCCAAAAGTGCTTCTGGCAATTTGGGACCAGGTTACCGGAAGATGATCTGCCCCTGTATAGACCTGTAAGACCACTTAGATTATCTGGGGGAAATTCTGTTTGTGGCATTGCACCCCACTGAATGCTGTATAGCAGGGACCCCAAACCAGGTGTTTTCTGTTATTGTCCCTGTATTATGGATGCCCTTCCCTCTGCCATACACGAAGTAACAACCATTAATTGCATCAGACATCTTGTAAAGACTTCTCTTTTAGCCCAGACTTTCCCTCACCCATAAGGTCAGACTCTATTTTATGCATTTGAATCCCCTGAATGCCTGTTTTATTTGTTTTTAATACGCTTTTATGCTGTTGTTTAGTTGATCTTGGGTTGTATTTTTGTTTTAATGATAGTTTTGTTTTTAAATGCACACCACATAAGAAAATTTACAGACACCAAGCAGTTTACAAATGCTTTTAACTAAACTAAGTCAGTCATTGGGAGAAGCACTTCTGGGTGCCGTTGCTGCCTTGCCCCTTAATTTTCCAGGTGAAATCAGATCGAAGAGGAGGTTTCTGAAGGACAATTCATTTTAGGGCTTTATAGGAACTGCCGTCTGCTATACCTGTCTTGGCAACTTCTCAGCTTTTTTATTTTAATGCTGTGAACTGTCCTTGGGGTGTACTTGAAGGTTGCTCAGAAACATCACCAGGTGCCAAATTGCAGTGAATACACTATTTATGTATGTGTTTACTTCAGGTGCTTCTATTCCACTTTTCATCACACAGTGACCAAAGCAGTTTCCAATTTATTAAGCCAGAACACCGTTTTATGAAAATTTATAAAATGCAGCTAAAATCATCAACAATTTAAATTATAACAAAAATAACTACTGCAGAACAACCCTCTCCCCCTCAACTCAGAGCAATCCAAATCTTACTTCAGACCAGCACTGAAGGAATTTCAGTGGCTGATGCCCAGACGCAATTTGAGGAAGTGCTTTTGACCTTCTCAAAGCCCTAACAAGCTTAGATTGGGCAGATTTTTGAGCTTATCTACTCCGATGTGAACCTCCTGGTGATCTTCTGATGATGCTTTGTAGTTGTTCCATGTGCCACCTCCTCCATGGATTTGGCCGATAGTGTCCTTGCACAAAGTTTTCAAGAAAAAACATGGGATATGAGTCTAAATCGCTGGAGAACAATAGCAGCCGGTTGGCCGTTGTGGGAAATGGAATGTCAGACTCAACAAGGCAGGTATGGGGAACGTTTGGCCCTCCAGATGTTGCCAAACTACAATTCCCATTGACCATGCTTGCAGAGCTGATACAGGTTGCAGTGCAGCAACATCTGGAAGGTCAGAGCTTCCTCACACCCGCAATAGGCTTCTTATCCACCAGGAATCTTAGATCATTTAAACCAACAGCTGGAGTGACCTTGATTGGAGTTGACGGTAGAAACGAGAGCTCATGCCTTGCACATGTAAGTTTCTAGGTTCAGTCCCTGACACCCACAATTAAAAAGGATCTTAGGAACATGGGAATCTTGTCAGTGCCTTGTACTGAATCTGACCATTGGGCTGGCTTTCCTCACCTGGAGATGCCACAGAGTTAACCCAGGACCATTTCCGTGCAAAACATCTCCTCTACCATTAAGCTGTAGGTTCTGCTATAACCTGGAAGAGTCTCTGCCAATCAGGCTTGCTGTCGCTGAATTGGCCAGTGACCTGACTTTGTGTTAAGCCAGCTCCTTATTCAAATCATGCTATTCTTTTATATCCAATGAGTTTAAAATCATTGGAACTGGGTTTCCTTCAGGCTTGGGTTTCATTAGTACAGTATTTCCTCACTCTCTCCCTCCGTAACTGATCCAACCTCTTCAGAGGGGTCTGAGTTAGAATTGATTAACGGATCTGATACGCTCTCATCAACAAGCTATAGGAGTGGCTTTCTCAGCACTGAAAGTAACTTTCCCACTTTAGATGGTTAAATTAATAAAGCAAGATAGATAGCATTATACCCAGGGGCTCTGGGTGTCAGCCACGCCCACTCTGATTAGATCTTGTGCTCCTTTTCTGCGCTGCTTAGAATTGTGGGTGGTGAACCTAGACCTATGTCTCCCTGTTTGTTTTTGATTGTTTGTTTTATGGTCCCCCTGAATATTCATTTCCTATGTCCCCCTTGTTTTATTTCTCTGTGTGTGCCAGAGGTGGGGAACCAGAGACCAAACACTGGCCTTCAGTACTCTCCTTGGGCCACACACCCCTCCCCAACCACATCTCAGACTAGCCATGCTTCACACCTTTCTTGCATGTCTTTGCCTGGCTAGAATGTGCCCTTAAACTTTGGATAATGATTTTTGCTGACCGGCTGGAGGATGGAGATGGGTCTGTGAGTGTGTGCAGAAACTTGGCTTCTGGCCAAAATGTACATTCATAGCTCTGCATGCTCCGGCCTCTGATCCCACACACCACTCACATGTAACCCCTTACAAGTTGCTTAGAAAGGATTGGTCCCTGCTCCTAGTGTACAGTCATACCTCGGGTTGCAAATGTTGCGGGTTGCACGTTTTCGGGTTGCGGGCCACACCGAACCCAGAAGTACCGGAATGGGTTACTTTCTGGTTTTGGCGCATGCGCAGAAGCACAAAATGATGTCATGCGCAGAATCGCCGAATCGCGCCACGTGCATGCGCAGACGCAGTGCTGCGGGTTACAAATACTGCGGGTTGCAAACGCGCTTCCCGAACGGATCACGTTTGCAACCCAAGGTATGACTGTACTCATTTAAGTAGCTGCATCATGTAACCTAGAAAAATAGACTCTTGTTCACACAAGTTTATGTCAATGAAAATGCAACAGCTTTTAAGATGCTACAGGCAGTCTTACTATAAGAAGGCACAATTTGTTTCTTTTTAAACATTCCTATCTTGAATTTTCCTTAACTGGGTATAAAAAGAATAAATTACGAAAGGTGCTAAAAATAAAATTGTCATACTTTCCCTTCTCTCATTTGGAAAACTCGAGCAGTCTTTGGCATTTTAAGCAATTTCTAGTTAAGATTCTGGGATATTGGATTACCTCCTGATTGGTAAAGCACTTCATTTCTCTTTTACTGATATTGCTAATGCTTGTGCCGTTGCACAAAGGGGCTTCTGGGAAGCTGTTAAAAGACGCAATTTGATGTTGAAATAATTTGACCAAATGCTGGCTGTCAGTTCTTCAATAATGGACGTGCTTATCTATATAACTTTGTGTGTATATAGGAGAAACATTCAGCCTGTCCAAATTGTCTTGTGCTGGAAACTTGCATAACTAGTTTTCAGAAACAATTAGTGTCTCCAAAGGAGGAGCAGGTTAGCATTTTGTAAGAAGTTGCAAAGTGAAATTGTGGTTTTAGGTGTGCAGATGCTATCTTCAAAGGAAAGTTGTGTGGCAGCATTCCATCACCTCCCCCAAAGCTCCAAAAGACCGACACCTTTGGCTCCATAGCTCAGTGACTGAAATTAATAAACTACACGCGGAATGACTTTTAATTCCCCCAATATTAAGATGCCTCTAGGGGGCTGGATTAGTGGAAGGAATTACAAGGTTTATACAGCTCTGCTGGCAGGATCCCGTGGAGGCAAATTGACCCACTGTTTGTGTCTTTCAAACCTTGCAGAGAAACAAATATTGAAGTTTGTCGCCGACTGTTCCAGAGCTCATTCTGCTGAATACTTAGCTGCCATGCATTGTGTTCTATTATAGTTCTCTGCGACATTTTGGAGCAGCAACAGCATCAGAACACAGGACTCTGCCACATGCTGGACTGTATTGAACACTATAGCTCTGCTCATGCAACAGACATCTGTGTATCCTCTCCCTCTTTGTCCCTTCCAGTGCCCCACATACCCTTAAAACCAGCTCCGTAGGGCTGCAGGATCCTTCAGAGCAGAATTGAGGGCGTGTGGGGAAAGGGTATATGAAAGTCCCATTGCACAAGTGGATTTTCAATCATGTAGCATTGGATGCAAACCACTGAATTTTACCAACCTGGTGCCCTCCAGATGTTTTGGACTACAACTTCCATCAGCCCCATCCAGAACTTCTGCAGCTCCTTGAGCTGCTTGGAAGTGTAGTCATTAACCTTTGGAAGGCACCAATTTGGGAAACCACGGTCTAAACAAGAGGCATACATTCCCTAGTGAGCAACCTTCTGTGTGCCTGCATATCGGTGGTGGAAACAAGTGAGTCAGGAGCAATGGGTGCAATTTTTGTACAGTAAGCTATATTCTAGCCACCCAAATTCAAAGGTTTCTACACACAGCACAGAGCACCCAAAATTGGGAGACATACTAAAGGTAACCAAAGCAAAGTTACGCAGCAGCAGCAGCAGCAGCAAGGAAAAGCTCTTGGAACAAAAAACCCCCAACTTCGTAGGGAAAAAAATACATAACTGCAGATCTCTTGGGGAAAGAGAATGCCATCCGTTGTGTGAGAACTGGAAGATGGGACGCGTTTTTAAGTGTTGCTACCTCTCCTGAGCCTCATAAGGGGGCAGGCACATGACTTAGAAATTGAACCAATAGAACAAAAGTCCACCCACATTGTCATTCTGAACTTACACTGTAAATAAAGCAAAGTTATATGATTGCATTTTCCTTAGCAGCTGATGCCGTTGCTGAAGTCAACACTTTTTAAAGTTAACTTCTGGGGAAAACACGTTTGCAGTGTTTGTAATGTATCCCCACAGAATGTACCGGTATATCCTTCCTATAAAAAGTGTTTGCAGAAGCTGACTTCTCTTTGTAAATTTCTGGTGTCCCAAGGTTCATTTTCTTTCCTCAGAACAAATTCTTTCGGTTGTAAAAAGAAAAGAAAAGGAAACATGTTTGCACTTAACAAGGAAATGGGAAAATCTTTCAGCTTTCCTTTCAGAAAAAGAAACAGCATTTTGCATCATCCCACATAATTCAAAATGTATGCTATCAAAGTAAGTGCCAATACATAATAGTTTGGGTGAAATGCACTGTATTCATCTTTTCTCATATCCGTATCATAGCTCTTAAATCTCAAAGGTTGGCTTGGTGGAGACAGTAATAATAGTTGTAAAAGGCTTTCTTTGCTGAGTTTGGCAGTGTTTTCCTTTAGCCCCTTCCCACCCCACAAATCAAACAAAATGATCTTGGGGTTAGAGGACGTTCTCTTCAATTTGGCTGTTTTTGTACATGTAGACAAAAGGCGGCCAGGGTGGCGGACATGACATAGACGCTTAGAAAATTAGGCACGGTGCAGTATTTGTTTGTTTGTTTGTTTGTTTAGATTCATGGTTAGAGGGATGTCGCGCCTCCCCCCCCCAATGTTTCAACTCTGAATCATCCATTTGAGGATTAAGGGCAGAAAATGTATAGCGAGCTCATGGAATTCCTTGCCACAAGATGTTGTGATAGCCGCTAGTCTTCGATAGGCTTAGGTGGAAATGTATGGAAGGCTGACCTACTAATGGGAATCTTCCAAGTCCTACTTTAGGAAACAGGATGCTGGACTGATCTAACTGGGCTGCTTTTCCTCTTCTTCTTTCAGCTTAGTTTGGAATAAAAAGCCTTTGTTTCATTTTGATGCTTTCCCCCACTCCAACTTCTGAATTTGGTGAATTGATCAGCTTCTAAGATAAAGTATTCTTAAAAACTTCTGAGTTGCTCCTTAAGCTGCTAGCTGCATTCGTGTGCTGAGTCTCAAAGCCAGCTCACTCAAGATTATATCCTGTACCAGGCATAGGCAAACTCGGCGCTCCAGATGTTTTGGGACTACAATTCCCATCATCCCTGACCACTGGGTCCTGTTAGCTAGGGATGATGGGAGTTGTAGTCCCAAAACATCTGGAGCGCCGAGTTTGCCTATGCCTGTCCTATATGGATACAGTTTTTGTGTTGAAAAGCCATGTGTGGAGACACAACTTTTAGTTCTGAAGACCACAATATATATGTGGTGTGTGTACATAGTTCTTGCACGCCACGGGCTAGGAACATTTTTCAGCCTACAGGACACATTCCTTCATCTGCAATCTTCTAGGTGCCATGTGGTATAATAGCCTGCATTTGAAGCATGCAGAAGTCAGAGGTTTCCACACCCTTACCTGTTCATCCTCAAATCAGGCAATGTCATAGCTCAAGGACACATTTTCGCCTAGCAAAAGCATTAAAGGAGTGCATGTAGCAGAAGTTCTGAGTGGCACCCAAGGGCCAGGTCGGCTCCCAAGTGCCAAATTCGGGTCCTACCACTGAAGTTGCATTTCTCTCTCCTATGCAAGGAGGATATGCTTGGGGTACGGGGAACCTATTTCACACGAAGCCCAACCTCTTGACTAAAGAACACTTGGGTTTTATTTACTTCTGTAGATACCCTGTGCTTTTGAAACATACATGAATAATATCACTTGCGCATTGGAAAGAGCAGTTTTGTACTTGCTAATGCTTCCTTTTTATAGCGCCAAGGAATGGAAAGCTGTTTACTAGTAAATTAATAGTTTTAAGTGTCTGAAGGACCACCATCTGGAAATTTAGTTGGATCACTTATATTTTGCAGCTTGTGGTTGTAATAATTTTCTATATAAGCAAAATGTTTCAAAGCCTACAGGGCGAGGTGCTAATTTAGTCTCCACTATTGGTTATAATTTTGAAAGTGGGTGTAATTTACACCCTCTCTTTTTAGAACATTTATCCTGCTTTTTCAATTGGGGGCACTGGTCAAAATATGTTGTTTTTCTGGCTTCAATAAAGTTAATGGATTTTAACTGTGACATTTTCCTTGTTTGAAGTGTTGCTGTGGGACTGAAATTCTTAGAACAACCCCCAAGATCATCACTATGGTAACTGGTGTGTGTGTCGAAGAAACAAACAGTTCTGTTCTTTTCCCAAAAATCCTAGTCCTATGAAGAACACAACTATGAATTTCTATTTTATTTATTTTTGTTTGCATCCCTTCATACCACACCAATGGGCTCACAGAGCAGCTTTCCACAGCTAGCTGTATGAACAAAACCCATTTAAACAAAAACATGTGTCAATTAAATATATTAAATAAAAATATTAAATATTTTCCAAACGCCAAAGGTACACAGAAGTTGAGATTAAGGGACTTTCTGCATTTATAGTGGAACCGTTGCTATTTCTTTCAAGTTTTGGGGGCACGTTGCCACACAGGGCCAGTATCGTTCCGCTAGTATTCGGGAATAATGTATTCAAAAATGTTTCGGGAGCTTGTAATCAAATGGGCAGCCCGTTTTTGCACTAATGAAGTTATTGAGCAGCCTTCAGCATGAAAGAAAACCATTTACAACAGTGATCAATAACGAAATCCTTAACAACACGTGTGCTTGTGTTTCAAACTGCAAAAGTTGGTGTCCAGCCTGGAGGTTACCAAACCCCTTTTGTGTCGGGACCAGGCTGTCATCACCTTGAAGCTGGTACTAAATGTTAGTGGCTGCTCCTTGAGACTCCTTGAATAATGCTGAGTAGATCAGTTGCCTCAAGTTTATGCACTATCCAGAACCAGGGGAGCAGCCAACCCCAACCCCAAGACCAAACACACAAATACGCACCTCTGCTTCTTGCCTGAATTGAACTTGACCTTTATTAATTCAGGCTAATCTAGTTCACCACTGTCCCTCAGGCACTTCTTGAGAGTTTCCATCATTGCATTGGATCGTGTAGAACAGGGGCTGGCAAAGTTTTTGTGGCTTGGGCCGGTTCACGGTCCTGCAGACGCTGCAGTGGGACGGAGTGCGTGCACGCATGCATGCACAAACACTATTTCCGGCACTCCTTCTGGTGCGAAGCAGGCGTGCGCAGCTTCCCATTGGCTGCAGGAGCTTCTTGCAGCCAATGGGAAGCCGGCCAGCATCGCGGAAGGCAGTCCCTGCTCTGCTCCATGCTGGTTTAGCACGGAAGCCGACCAAGCAGGCGGCGGGGGTTCATGGGCTGGTTAAACGACCCCCATGGGCTGCTTGTGGCCCATGGGCCTTAGGTTGCCGACCCCTGGTGTAGAAACTTAAAATACTACAAGCGTTGGTGGGGGGGGTCCTCAGCATATTGTTGGCTCCTCACCTCAGATTTGGCTCTCCCTGGTTTTAGTCAGATGCTCCAACCCAGGCAGTCGAAACCTTTGGTCCACAGTCTAACGTGGCCTCTCAATCCAGCTCAATCTTCTTTCTTTTCCAGTCTGGCCAGATCATTGCATTCCCTGTCTGTGCTCACTTGAGAGAGTGGAGCCCCAGAAGCAGGGAAGGGGGGGTTGTAGCCTTGCCCTCTTTGGGTCCACCTGCTGTGCGGGTGGTGCTGCGGTCTAAACCACTGACCCTCTTGCGCTTGCCAATCAGAAGGTTGGCAGTTCAAATCCCCACGACGGGGTGAGCTCTGTCCCAGCTCCTGCCAACCTAGCAGTTCGAAAGCACACCAGCCCAAGTAGATATATAGGTAACTCTGTGGTGGGAAGGTAAACGGTGTTTCTGTGCGCTATGCTTTCCGTCATGGTGTTCCGTTGCGCCAGAAGCGGTTTTGTCATGCTGGCCACGTGACCTGGAAAGATGTCTGTGGACAAACGCCAGCTCCCTTGGCCTGAAGCAAGATGAGCCCAACACCACATAGTTGCCTTTGACTGAACTTAACCGTTCAGGGGTCCTTTACCTTTACCTTTTTTATTATGTAGTAACTTGAGCCATTTTCTCCTGAAAGAATTTGACACTTGGGGCGGGGTTTCCCACCCCTGTTCTCACCACTGCACAGAGATGCTTTTCAAAGGGGGTAGGCTATCCCCTTCTCTGAAGGGAGAGACTTTGATAATAACCCCTTTGCCAATACTGTACTGGCTGTCCATTTTGGGTTTCCGTTTGAGCACTAGTAGATAGTGCCAGTCTGGGACTGGAGAGGTCCAGGCTGAAATTCCCCACTCAGCCATGAAGTTCATTGGGTGGCCTTTGGCCGTAGAACCCTAGAATTGTAGAGTTGGAAGGGACCCCAAGGGCCATCTAGTCCAAACCCCTGCAGTGCAGAAATAGTCTTGCCCAACGTGGGACTCGAACCCTCAGAGTCAGAGCCTCATGTTCCATCCCAGCACCAGTCACTGTTGTCATAAATCTAGCCTACCTCTTAAGGTTGTTGTAAAATTAAATGGGGAGAAATGTGAACACAGCTTGCTATATTTGGAGGAAAGGCTGGATATTAAATGTACTGAATAAATAGCTGAAAGAAGGAGATGCTATGAGCTCTTTAAAAATGAACACCATACAACCCCGAATAGATTAACATATTTGTAATGTCTCATTTTTCAATTTCTTTAAAAATGTTCCTATTTTTCCTCCCTCAACTTGTTGCATTGAGATCTTAAAGGTTTGCTGGATTCAGCTGCTGTTTTTATCTCTTAATAAGCAAAAGAAGTAGAAAAGCAAACTTTAAAATGCCTGCCTCTGTTAATAAAACTAAACTGCCTTAACATTCTGTGCATGCAAATAACTGAAATCTCGTCTTTGCCCCCCCAATCCCAAATTCTTAATTGACAGTGAAGCCTGCCTCTGTAAAATCTTGGTGCTCAAACTGTGAGACTTAATAATTGGCAAAAAGAGTTCTGGTGAGGTTCTTTTTTAAAAAAAGTTATACTCCCCCTCCAGGGCAGAGGACCCCCCCCCCCTGCTTTGGCACCCTGATTTTCTGAGCACCTAAATAATATTAGAAAAGGAGGAAGCAGGGTGAAAATGGCAAGAGACTGGAATTCTGGCACCAATTAGTCTTGAGATTACTTAAAGAGGATTGCAATTTCAAGGCAAAAAAGAGTAGGGAGTGGGGTAAAGGGATTTGAAATGAGATTATGGGACCTAAAAGTGCCTTTCTTTTGTTAAGGAAATAATTCAACAGTTTTGTTCAAGCTGCTGCTGCTGCGACAATCCAGTTTAGAAAACTTGTAAGTGTGAGATCAGCATCCTGTGGCTTTGGAGATGCAGCTGATCCCACTTTGTGTTTCTTTGAGAAAAAAAAAACCCCCGGCAGTTCCACTACCCCCTCCAGCAACAAAGCAAGCTATCCTAAAATACTAGTGCCTTAATTAAAGGTTTTGTTCTTTTTTTTATTTAAGGAAAGCTCTTTTTTTGGTCAGAAGTGGGGAGATGGGAAACGATATCTGAACCATAGCTGCCAAGTTTTCCCTTTTCTCGCGAGGAAGCCTATTCAGCATAAGGGAAAATCCCTGTAAAAAAGGGATAACTTGGCAGCTATGATCTGAACCCCGCCTGTACTGTCGCTTCATTTTCTTGCAGGGTCCGGTTTGGGTCTTAGCCTCCCCCCACCAACCAAACATTTTAAAAACATGTCCTTGAGTCCTTTAAACTGTGTTTGGTGTATATATTTTGTCCCACCCAAAGATCCGTGATGGACAGCTTTCGGCTTCTAGTTCAGCAGTAGTGTTTGTAATCCTTATCTCAGCACCGAGGGCTAAGCTTGAGTCTTAAAAAAAAACAAAAACAAAATCTAAAGCCAGACAAAAATACAGGATCAGCAGATGAGAAATCAAAAGTGTTTATCTGGATAATCTGCGTCTGAACCTCTCTACTTGTTTTAAGGTCACTCGAGGACTCTTCAAGACTTCTTTTTTTAAAAAAAGAAAAAGAAAACTTTTAATTACTATAACGTGTTTCTCAACCTAAGATGAGTTACGATTAAAATGCACAAAAGGTACTGTATAATTAATTAGGGGTATGTTGCAGGTGTGTGCATGATTGTGTATCTGAGTGATCTCTTGTGACTCCTGACCATGTTACAGTCCAGGCCAGGAGTTTGTGTGAGTGTCGATAAGTGCTGCAGCTCAGCTTGATGACATAATGATGGTTAAGAGGCGACCCTAAAGAACAGCCCTCCTGTTTTCAGATCACAATTCAGGTTTTTTCTTACTTCCGTCAAGCCTCCACTTGTGGATTATTATTTTCTTGGGGGTGGGTAGGATGATTTTTAAGATTCCATCACCAACCTGCCGAAATCTGAGGAAACAAGGGCGGCAAGGTGGGTTCTGCTAATAGATTATGACTGATATCCAACTGTACCAGTCCCGAAGCGGAGCAGAATGGACTTCTGTTCATGCAACTGAGCCTTCCTTCCCTTCCCTCCGCCCCCCCAAACCTCCTCTGCACAGTTGGGATGCACTGCACTCTAAAGAAGATTGGGTGGGGGCATGGTGGAATGCAGGGTGAGGTGATAAAGGGGGAATCCCCTTGCACAAGGTTGGCTGTTACCTTATGATGTTTGCAAGTAGGTGGTGGCCACTGCACACTCTCTCTTTTGAGAGAGAGAGGGGGGGGAAACGAGAGATGTGGATTGGATGGGGTGCTTGCATACTGTGCAGCAATGATCCCCTTTTCCCCTTTTGGTAATTTGCTAATCAGTCATCTGAAAAATTTTGGGCAACTGAGAGGAAGTTGACCCCTTCTGCATAAATTATGGAAAGGTCACCGCTGTTTAATTAATGGTGGCCTTACCTGCGAGGTTAGTATCATTTGTCTTGGGAAAAGTATTAAAGTGCCATGAAGTTAGTAGCGAAATAGACTTTAAGCATTCTCAGCTGGCTGACGGCAGGTGAATATGAATGAAACCCGCACACTAAAGAGGGTGGCCTTATTTTTAAAAGTGAGACAAGTCCTGCCATTAGTCTAGCAAACTCAAAAGATAAGACACAGAAGAGGGAAAGGGGGAGAGGAGGGATAAGGTGGAAGCAAGCTTTTAAAGGGCAGAAGAAAGTGTTGAGCTGCACACATTTTCTATCTGGTTCGGGCCAGGCTGATCTTCCCAGACTGATTGTTCTCCTTTGAAGAGCAGTTGGTGGGTGGCAGTTCTCCCTTTGGCCTTTCCCCTTGCCTCCTGCACTCCCAAAGGCAACTGGCAGTTAGAGACTTCCAGGCAGGGAGGAGGAAAGGAAGGAGCTGGCAGCTCCTTTGGCTGGTAGATGGGGCCACAATGATCTCCCCATTTGCCACAAGGATGTTCTTTTGTCAGCCTCCTGGTGGCCCTTCATTCCCGGATTGATGTCAGAGGCCAGACAGTGCTTGCCCTTCAGTTCTGAAGTCCCAAGGCTGCAGTCATTTAAATTTACTGCATTCATTTCAGATAGTATAGGGGTGGAAATCCAGCCTGGCGTAGATCATTTGTGTTACTCACGAATGCAGAGATCAGATCTAAATGAAATTCTTTTCAAAAAAACAGCCAAACCCAGCTTAAAATAGTTCACAAGAAACTTCAGCCCATTAACACCTGCTTTAATGCACTTGCTTCTTGAAACGCACATGCCTCGAACAAACGGAAGCCATTGTCTGAGCTACCTAATAATAGCTCAGCATAAGAGGAGCCTGCTGGATCAGGCCAATGGCCCATCTAGTCCAGCATCCTGCTCTCACAGTGGCCAAACAGTTGCCTGTGGGAAGTTCTTAAGCAGGACCTGAACACAAGGCCATTCTCCCCTCCTGCACTTTCCAGCAACTGGTACATACTCAGAAGCATTACTGCCTCCAGCTGTGGAGGCAGAGCATCATGACTAGTAGCCATCGATAGCCCTCTCCTCCACATACCTGCCAAGTTGCTGTCGGAGAAATAAGGGACCAGGTGGAAGTAGCAGACCGGAAGTACCGGTAGCGCTGCCGCCATTTTGGAACTGGGCGGAGCATGCTCAGAAGTGACTTTTGATGCTGCTTTGCCCAGTTCCAAAATGGCCGCCGCTCCAGAAGTCGCACTGCAGCCATTTTGGAACTGGGCAGAGCAGCATCAAAAGTCGCTTCTGAGCATGCTCCGCCCAGTTCCAAAATGGCCGCCGCGCCAGAATAAACCGGGGAAAAACAAAAAAATCTGCTTTTTCAGCTAGGAACAGCTGGAAAAATGGGGATTTCCCAGGGAATACGGGAGACTTGGCAGCTATGCTCCTTCATGAATTTGTCCAAACTGCTTTTAAAGCCATCGCTGCCTCCTGTGGGGGTGAGTTCCATCGTTTATGCGTTGCATGAAGAAGTGCTTGATTTTATTAGTCCTGAATCTTCCCAGCATTCAGCTTCGTTGGATGTGCACAAGTTCTAGTGTCATGAGGGAGGAAAAAAACCTTTTCCAATCCACTTTCTGTGTGCCATGCATAATTTTATAAGCTTCTATCATGTCGCCAAGAGCATCTTCCCTCACCCCCGGAATGCTTTGGATCTGAGCCTGCAGATGACTCTTCCCTGCCGGGCTTATGAACTCCTGTGTTCTCTTTAAAATAAGACAAACTTTTCTGGCTGTCCTTTAAAAAAAAAAAGCAGTGGAATATTTTTATTAGTTATTATTTAATAGGTAATGCCTACGCTTTATTGCTAAGCATAGTTTTTGTAGATAGCAGGGTAGAAGCTGGTACTTTGCCCCCTGCCACCCTAGGGCCTCCTGGAATAGGGAAAAAAATGGATTGGTAGCACTTATCATAAGTAGCTGTCACCATGGTTATGCATACCATCACTGTAACATGATACAAAGCATGTGTCTGTGAAATATAAACAGAACACAAGCTGCTCCACTAGTAAGCTCTGTGGAAGTTTGGAAGACCTGAGCAATGCAGTAGCAGAAGAGAAGAGAGACTACTTCTTAACTGCAGGACAAAGAGTTTCGCACTATGCATCAGCTACCTTCTTTCTTGAATATGCATGCTTTGATAAAGTGTAGTGGTTGCTTGCTGTCTTTGTCCATGGAGTTTTCTTGGCAGGGATACTGGAGTGCCTTGCCAGTTCCTTCTCCAGGTGGATCACGTTTAGTCAAATCTCTCCACTATGACATGTCCATCTTGGATGGCCCTGCATGGCATAGCTCATAGCTTCTCTGAGTTATTCAAGCCCCTTCGCCACAACAAGGCATTGATCCATGAAGGGATCACTGGAAGGACAGATCGTGAAGCTGAGGCTCCAATACTTTGGCCACCTCATGAGAAGAGAAGACTCCCTCGAAAAGACCCTGATGTTGGGAAAGATTGAGGGCACTAGGAGAAGGGGACGACAGAGGATGAGATGGTTGGACAGTGTTTTCGAAGCTACGAACATGAGTTTGACCAAACTGCGGGAGGCAGTGGAAGACAGGAGTGCCTGGCGTGCTCTGGTCCATGGGGTCACGAAGAGTCAGACACGACTAAACAACAAGTGGTTGCTTAGGTCATGATTAAAGAAAGCTCTGTGCACTTAACATACCTCCAGATTTCCAAGATTAACTGTAAATATATAAGGGCTGTGGGTAGGTCTAGATTATTATGATTACACACACACACACACACACACACACACACACACACACACACACACACAACCTGCCCATCTGGCTGGGTTCCCCCAGCCACTCTGGGTGGTTTACAGCATGTCTAAACTCATAATAACAACATCAAGCATTAAAAACCTCCCAATACAGGGCTGCATTCAGAAGTCTTCTAAGAGTGGGTGTGATCTTATGGTTTGTTCATGATGTCAAATTTTGGAGGTTAAGTCAGTGTATATATAATGAATAATTATTCAATAATTATCCAGGGTGTTTGAGCCATGCTACCTTGATAACAGTGTCAGAAACTGAGATAGAAAAGCTAGGAGCCAAATGGCTTCTGGGACCTGGGTTGTCAAAACAGGATGCCCAGTCTAGGGTGGCAACACTTTTTATTTATTATTTTGATAAGCATGAATTAATATGCAATTCACATAAATGATACATTTTTAGCAGAAATTGTTAATACACATTTAATTTGGCCTTTACAATAAAAAAGATAGGTACCATACTTCAGTTTTCAAAACACTCTACTCTTTATTGTTAAACTTTTTAACATACTGTCTATCCTTGACCTATACTTTGAGGCTTCAAAGCACATACATTTCAGCACAAAAAAATGGCACCCAGACTTCTGGAGGTGCTTGCAAATGAAGAATCGTTAGGCACAAAATGAGCCTGGCACCCTGCTAATTTCGAACCCTGCTTGATAATTACCATGGATCATTCAGTGGCGTAGGTGTTGTAGCCTGTTGAAGCAAAAACAATTAAGTCTTCTGGCACATTAAGGACAAACAAATTCAGTAGGATATTTTGTGGACTACAGTGCATCAGATGGACGAAGTGGTCTCTCTTAGTTGCCTTAGGATCTTCCAGTTACTGTTGTGGTTCAAAGTATTGCCTGACTTGGACTTGTATGCTCTGTCTTCTAATTCAAACAGCGGTTTCCAATTCTGCTTTGAAGGCAGACTGATTAGAGTAACGATATTTTGCCCATTCAGGATATAACAGAAATGTGATAGTTGGTGCAGATGAGCAAGTAGCAGAGAGAGCTGGAGCCTGTGTTCTGGTCTTGTGGAGGAACTGACAACGCAAACCACAGGTCTCTGGCTGCAGCTCCAAGGAGTTGCATGATCCTAGCTTCCACCTTCAGTGAGAGCTAACCACGTGCCTTAGGACAACTCGTAAGAAGGGCACGATTGGACATAGCCATCCCATGATACTATCCCCAGCAACTGATAATCAAAGGTACACAACTGCTGAACGGAGAAGTTCAGTGTTTAGTTGTAATGGCTAGTAGCCATGAGCTGTGGGAGACCCAGGTTCAAATCCTCATTCAGCCATTGAGTTTACTGGATGTCCTTGGTCCAATTGCTATCTATTAAGCCATGGGTAGGCAAACTAAGGCCAGATCCGGCCCAATCGCCTTCTAAATCTGACCCGCAGACGGTACGGGAATCACTGTGCTTTTACATGAGTAGAATGTGTCCTTTTATTTAAAATGCATCTCTGGGTTACTTGTGGGGCCTGCCTGGTGTTTTTACATGAGTAGAATGTGTCCTTTTATTTAAAATGCATCTCTGAGTCATTTGCGGGGCAGAGGAATTCATTCTTTCCCCAAAAAAATATAGTCCGGCCCCCCAAAAGGTCTGAGAGACCCCCTGCTGAAAAGTTTTCTGACCCCTGTATTAGGCTAACTTACACTGTGGGTTAAACCACAGAGCCTAGGGCTTGCCGATCAGAAGGTCGGCGGTTCGAATCTCCGCAACGGGGTGAGCTCCCGTTGCTCGGTCCCAGCTCCTGCCAACCTAGCAGTTCCAAAGCACGTCAAAGTGCAAGTAGATAAATAGGTACCGCTCTGACGGGAAGGTAAAAGGCGTTTCTGTGTGCTGCTCTGGTTCACCAGAAGTGGCTTAGTCATGCTGGCCACATGACCCAGAAGCTGTATGGCCAATAAAGTGAGATGAGCGCCGCAACCCCAGAGTCGTCTGCGACTGGACCTAATGGTCAGGGGTCCCTTTACCTTACCTCCCAGTAGTGTTGTGAGAATAAGATGGGGTTTGGGAATGAGCCCCTGCATCCTGCTATGAGGGCGGGTAGAATAATAATAATAATAATAATAATAATAATAATAATAATAATAATAATAATATAGATTTTTTGTACAATTGATTTTTCTAAGATACTTGTGCTAGAGGCCATGTGGCAATGAATTAGGTAAGTTAATTGCCTGCTGTATTGAAGAAATGCTTCTTTTGTTTGACTCAAACTGGCTGATAGTCAGTTTATGCGTGCAACTCTGGATTCTAGTGTTTTGGGAGAAAGGATTTATCTGTGCTCACTTTCTCTGCACAATCTTAATTTTGTTAACATCTATCATGCTCCCTCTTCCTGCTGCTGCTGCTGCCGCCACCACCACCCTTAGTCAGTTATCTAAGATGTAAAAAAACAAAACCTAACAACTTTATTAATCTAACTTTGTGTGCAGGGGAAATGCTCCATCCCTTCCTGATAATTTCACTGAGCTTCATGGATGGAGGAAGGGCGTTTTCGGCAGCACTTTTGAAGTATTTCAGTCTCTTTCCTATGTAATTGCTAATGTTAAATGTATGCCCTTTGCGGAGAAAGGGCCAGGCTGAGAGAGAGAGAGGCCCATTTCTGAAGTCTTGGGAGAGGCTCTACCAGTCAGGCCCATTACTTGTGAGCAGATTTGTGTACAAATTACAAGTCCTTTTTTTAAAAAAAAAAAATTGTCTGCAGAAGGAAACATTTTTAAACATTGTTTCATTAACCCACAGCTTTATTGAACATGTTTGGCATCCTAATTTTCCCTTGGCAACTTCCCTACAAATGCCACCGAGGTAAAATGTGGTGGTGGAGAAGGAGGAGGAAATGCTTTCAAAGAAATCTTAACAGCACTCTCAGAAACAGGCAAAAAGAGAGAGAGGAAAGCTTTAGTCAAAATGCTTAAGTGTTTGAACTAGATAGCTTGATTTAAAAATACATTCCTCCAAAGTTATACTGGATATGTTGTAAGTAACCCAAGAGGGACTCAGGTGTTTTCAATCCTTTGCTCACGTCTTCTGAAAACTATTTTAAGAAAATTGCTTCGGCCAGAACTCTGCTGCAGAACCAGAGAGTTCCGCTCTTTGCCACTATGCCAAGCAGTATATATAAATTTGTTCTTGAAGTACTACCGGTAGTTAGTACTCCTGTTTGCTGTTCATGGGGAAAAAAGGCATGGGGTCCTCCCCAATTTGTATAGCATGATTCCAGTAGCTTAGATCTTAGTATCACCCAGCAAGATTGCTGTAGAAATATGAAAATACCCTGTTTCTCATATTTTAAGACATACCCATAAAATAAGCCATAGCAGGATTTTTAAGCATTCAAGGAATATAAGCCATACCCCGAAAATAAGACATAGTGATAGGCGTAGCAGCAATGCCGGCCACGGCAGAAGGAGGAGGAAAAAAAATAAGACACCCCTTGAAAATAAGCCATAGTGTGTTTTTTTGAGGAAAAAATAAATATAAGACATGTCTTATAATATGAGAAACACGGTAGGAGAATTATTACATACTAACAATTGAAGAGGGGTGGAGGTGAGAAGATTTTAACTTGTTTATTTCTAATTCGTTTATATTTCTTGGAAAAGTTTCTGGGGATAATGAGAAATTGTTAACCCCAACATTAGTTTATTTTGCAATGTAGTAAAAATATTATGAGCCCTATCCATCCCGAGTTCAAGCACTTTTAAATACTGAAAACAGTAGACTTTAAAAGTGTTTGTACATTAGATGGATTGTGCCCTAAATGTCTTGGCATAAACACATTAAAATATTGAAATATATTTTAATTAGTCCAGTTACTTTTCTGTTTCTTCTCTTCCTTGACTTGTGAAGAATACTGCTAGCTGTTGCTAGGTAACACCTAATTGTGATATTAACTGCCAGCAGCTGTCAGATGGAGCGGTAAATTCTTTTATCTTGTTAACAAAATTTACCAAAGCGATGGCAAGACATAAATATTCATTTTAATTTCAAAATTTTATAATGCTGCAATGTAGCCTGGGCTGTGACTAGGTTTTATATATTAGTAATTCTTTGTAGAACTTCTGGCTAAAGAAACGGTCTCTAACCCTACTTCTACCTCGTTCCTGCCCTAAACGTTAGCAGATCATTGTATTGTACGTTGTTGAAGGTTGTTTTCGGATTGCCAAGTGATTATTGATAAACATAGATATGAAGACTAGCTGTGAGGACTAAGCTCCTTTCAATTCCTGCCAGTCATAAAGTCTTGGGCTTGATTTATATTGGAACAGTAGCTGCTGTTGGGCAAGATGCAAAAAGCACAATGTGCACTCAGAAAGCAGTTCTGCAGTCAAGATGCAGACAGGCTGTAACTCAGAGGTAGAGCTTCGGCTTTGCATGCGTAAGGCCCCAGATTCTACCCTTGGTATCTCCAGGTTGGGCTGCAAGGTTTCCCTGCCTGAAACCCCGGAGAGCTGCTACCAGTGAGTGGGAACTATACTGAGCTTATTGGACTAGTGAAGTGACTTGGGTATGTAAGAGTGTGGCAATTTCCCCCTATTCTGGCTACTGTACCTTTTCTAGAGACTGCAAAGGGAAGGGCTATAAGACCCCTGGTGTCAAACACAAGTGGCTTCCTTACCCAAGTCAGATAGCTTTCAGGGCTGGAGTTGGGTAGGTCAGCAACAAAACAATAAATCACCATAGGGCAGTGAAGTTAACCCTTTATTCAAGGAAACAAACCACAGCTGGAGGTCTTGCCCCAATGAAACATTTGCAAGGGCTGAAGGTCCCTACCCACTAGAACTACTCCTCTCCAAGGTCTTTCTCATGCAGTCTCAGCCTGCATCTGCACACAACCCCCCCCCCCTTGATCTGGCCGTTCCATTACAGTGGTACCTCTGGTTAAGAACTTAATTCATTCCGGAGGTCCGTTCTTAACCTGAAACTCTTCTTAACCTGAAGCACCACTTTAGCTAATGGGGCCTCCCGCTGCCGCCGTGCTGCCGTTGCATGATTTCTGTTCTCAGCCTGAAGCAAAGTTCTTAACCTGAGGTACTATTTATGGGTTAGCGGAGTTTGTAACCTGAAGCGTTTGTAAGCCGAGGGACCACTGTACTCTTGTGTGTTCTAGGAGAGCAGGGTGGAAGGGAGCTGGTCGCAGCAGGAGGGGGAGACTCCCTGGCTCCTCCCGCAGCCAGCCTCCCTGCCTCCTGGCCCTACTCCTCCCCAACCCCGCTTCTACCTCGGTGTCTGAACTGCTGCAACATCTTCCTGTTCACTAAACCCTGCCACCTCTTCTGCTTCTGACGCCTCCTCCTCCTAGCCTGCTCCTTCTCCCTCTGACAACTCATCACCATCCCACTAGCAACCCTCTGGCGCTGAGCCTTCTTTCCCTGGGGGTTCCCTGGCTGGTGCCTCCCACCACCCTTCTGCGTACAGCCAGTCCATAGTATCATCTGCACTGACTGTTGGTGGCTCTCCGGGTCCGGGTTTCAGGCAAGGGTCTTTCTCAGCCATATCTGAGGGGTGTGGGGGGGGGGGAGAGACAAGGATTAAACCTTGGAACCTTTGCGTGCAAAGAATGTGCTCTTATCATTGAACTTTGGTCCTTTAAACCCCCTGCCCATATACAAAAAAACATACAAGATAATCTACAAGACTTCGAGTAATCAGAATGCCTTGGGCTATGGGGTTTCCCCCCTCCCTTTTGGTGAAATACCGTTTGACTCCACTCTGAACCACTCCTCCTCCTCAAGCAGAGGTTAGCCCTGTTGAGGCATTCTGTCTCCCATGGATGGAAATTCTTTGGGCCATGACACCAGGATCTGCCCCAAAATGGTTGCTTTGCTAGCCTTGCCCAGTGCCATCTTGTGCTAGACCTTGTGACTCCTGTACAAACAACTATGAAGCATTGGGTGCTTTGCCAATGTGCAGGGAATTCAGAGAACTCTTGGGTTACCAGGGGTGGGGTTTAGGTTTCTTGGAAAGGGGTTGATTGTTCTTCGTAGCTTAGTTTCTCCCCCTCCTGACTCAGATAAAAACCTGTTTTGCATGAGTGCTGCCAATATAGTATTTACTTTTGTCATTTCCATTGAATGCCCTCAGTTCACTGCCCCCACCCCCTTAAATCACAAATAGATTTGTTGAGGTTTTGGAAGTGTATGAAGTGCTTGTTGAGTTTTATGATTTTACAATCCCTTTAAGAGGTGAAAGCTGAAAAAGACCATATGATCACTAAAACCATTATTGGTTTTAACATGAATTGGCTTTAATGCTGTAGGTCAATAATATGCCATCACTTGTAACGGATAGAAAATTTAACTTTTCAACTTTGCGGTAGGCCTGTGTATCTTGTGTGAAGTTTAAGAGGAATTTCATGAAAATGATGACATCTTCAGGCCCCTTTTTTCAACACGGAAAACACTTTGTGCTGTACTTGAAAGTTTTTGCTTCTCCTTGAGTAAAGGCACATAATAACTGAAATTAAAACCTAATTTTAGGGAGAAATAGTGATGACTTGGCTAAATCGAG
This sequence comes from Zootoca vivipara, assembly GCF_965207765.1. Taxonomy (NCBI): domain Eukaryota; kingdom Metazoa; phylum Chordata; class Lepidosauria; order Squamata; family Lacertidae; genus Zootoca; species Zootoca vivipara. Next base: position 112,102,133 of record NC_142582.1, on the reverse strand, counting down.
GCTTACAAAAAAGAGGCTTCTGTTCTCACATTATTAGCTTAGTTATGTCCATAGCTGCCAAGTTTTCCCTTTTCTCGCGAGGAAGCCTATTCAGCATAAGGGAAAATCCCTTTAAAAAAGGGATAACTTGGCAGCTATGGTTATGTCACTTGAATGTTGCAAGGCACCCAACTGCAATGACCGAGTGTGTGCATGTGTGTAAAATCTTCCTTGTGTAACTAGTTGTGGTCAGGCACTAATTGCCTTTTCCTCCTCTTCGTTTTTCTAAATTGAATTCATTTTCCGGGGGTGGGGTGGGGTGGGGGAAATACCCACCGTTCTATATTTTGGTAGAAGATGCATCCCATTTAAGGGAATATTTTTCAGTCTTTTTTGAAAGATCTTGATTCTAATGGATGCTTTCTTCTCTTTCCTTACCCCCTTAAGCTTACCATTTCCAGGTTTATAAGCCTATAGTAGACTTGAAGGGAAGTCGGGACAGAACTCATTCATGAACAATAAGGTTTCAATGGTTGTTAGCCACAACGACTGTTCTGTTGGAGGCAGTGCCTCTGAAACCAGTCAATGGGAAATTGCAGGTGGAGAGAGTGCTGTTGAGCTTTGGTTCTGCTTGTTGGCTTCCCACAGGAATCTGCTTGACCACCGTGAGGACAGAATGCAACCCAAAGCGACATACAACAATAAATAAAATAGCATACATTATTTGTTGTTGCTTTTAACAAACTAGGCAATATGTACTTTGGCTGAAATGGTGTGATAGAAAGGATTTGGCATCTGAATATAGATGCAGGGGGTATTCACATGCAGAATGCAGTGTTTGACATGTGCAAGGCAGTTATGTTGGCTATTGGGGGGGTCTCAGCTGTTGCCTGTAGAAGCAGCTAATCCTCTCTAATACACCTGCTATGACTATAATTATAACCTGCACATGAAGACATGTGAAGGTTGGGCTGATTCATCAATCTAAAGGTTGTGCAAATTGGCGGTAATGTGATGATCGTTCCGTAAGAAGATGATGACTATTTGTGCCTCCATCTATTTCCTTAGCTGCAATTTATTCTATCTATTAAGACAGAGCAGAGCAGGGATGTGGCAGATTGTAAACCTTGCCTGATTAAACTTTCAGACGTCTTCATGTCAATGAAGTTAATAAAATAACTGGACATAGTTCCATTTATCTATTGGATCAAATGTCTTTGGTTAGTTGATTTAGTGCTGATAGTGTGCCGCAAACCTGAAATAAAGCTGCAAGTCTTTGCATATCAAGAGTTGTTTCCTAGCTACAGTGATGCCATTGATGATTAGATATGCCGCTCTCAAGTTGGCCCCAAATCTCACAGCATTGTGGGTGTGTTTTGCCTTTAAGCATTGTGTGATGAAATGGCTTCAGGGTTTAACCAAGAGCATCTAATGTAGCTTTAAAAAACCCTTTTTCTAAGCTGAAGAGGAGATAATGTCTTCCTTCAATTCTGATACCCCAAAGCCTTTGAATTGGAGAAAATTGTTAACCTTTGTAGAACATCATGTGATTTGACCTGTGCACATACACATTTATAGACATGATCCATCCACACACATACCTGTAGACAGATTTCATAGGCAGAATGCCTGTGTACAAACATGTTGATATATATACATGCAAACCTCAAAATTCATACTGCCACTTGTGAAGCCTAACTTCCAGAAGATTGCGCCCGGAAAGACCCACCTTTGCCACTATAAGAAGTTGTCCTCTAGGTTGCAATAAAACAGCATCTGGTTCAGGGTCGGTTTATGCAAGCAGCAGGTGCTGCCCTTTGGTTTATACTTTTTATACTTTTTAAAATGGGAAGTGAGATCTGGCTTATAGAGTGCGAGTGTGTAAAACATTTTTGCATTTCAGAAGTAAGTTTAATGTATGCTTTGCGAGGCTATAAATTTATTATGGCTTTTTGTGTGTGTGAGAAATATTTTTGTTTCTAGATTTCTATTCCCTCCCTTTTTAAAAGTGTGTGGGCCGACATTGGGCTGAGTTTCTTCTTGTGAATAGAATATGATAGTTAAATAATAATTATTTTTTAATGAAGAGCTAAGCCCTACTCTTTAAAAGCAAAATGCTGTGTTCTTACCACAGCGAAACAGATGCCACACTTAAAAAAAAGAAAAGGAAGAAGACTGTATAGTTATGGCAACTGCTAAATCACATAAAGATTTTCTTTACACTTCTTTTTTTATCGCCTTCAGCACATCAGGTCCACCTATTTGGCCAGGAAGCACCTTTTTCAAGCGAAATGGAGCCCTTCTGCAAGGTAGGTCATATATGTCATTTTTCTTCCATTGACATCTTCCCTTCTCCCTCCCTGTCATTAATTCTCTTAAGAATTATCATGCTTTTCACAAGCTTTCTGGAAAGAAGCTGTGGTGGACTCGTGTGTGTGTGTGTACACCGCAGATATATAAATACATATATATTTCTCTGTGCCTACCTTTATAATATGCAAAACATTTATTGGAAAAGGTTATAGTGTGTTGTGAAAGGTGGCTCTCTTTTTCCTTCCCTCTCCCCTCCCCTCCATGCACATCATTGATTTTGTTATCTCCCATTTCTAGCAAAGTCAACAGAGTTTATGCAGGACATGTTCCGGTAACATTCAATTGTGTTGATGAAGATAATAACTTTGCTCCTTATTGCGCCTGTGCAAAAATAACTTGCAGCAATTGTCTGCCAGCTCGACAGCAGCAGAAGGTGATTGATATAAAGGCACAAAGTCTTCCGTTTTTGAAATTTTGTTATATTCCGACCGTTTCCCATTCAGTACTGGAGAGATGTGTATATCTGTGAGGCTTCTTTTTTCCATTCAGAATAATCTTAACTAGTACATTATGCATTTGTAAATTGGAAATTGGATCTGATGCAACTTGGAGCATCACTTTCATGCTTGTGTGTGTGTGTGCGCGCGCGCCACATTCTGAATCATAATTGTAATCCGATCTAGACTTGGGTTATCTTTTGGGTATAGTTTTATCAGCTGTACTTCCAGGCTGCTATTCTGTGAAATTTGATTGCACATATCAATAGGAGATCTGCCTATCTTTCCATAACTCTTGGGAGGCAGTAATCATTTGCATTTAGAAAAGACACGGAGGCTCATTTTCTAGATTAATGAAGGTTCTTGTCTTTTGTGTTTTTCCATGGATTGCATTTGCTGAAAATGTCTGTAAATATCAGGTTGTATTGATAGGTTACATAGTACTTTATGGAGATGATGATGCTTAAATGAATTTAATGCCAAATAAAAATTTGAAGGCCAACCTCCCTACCTGATGCAAAAGCAGCACTCAAAACAGGGAAATGGCCATGTTTTAAGCAAGCAATTATTATCTATACATAAGGCATAGTGACCACGGTTCCAGATCCAAAGTAAGATTACTATTTTGGCTTTATAGCCATGGAATGTGTGAACACAAAGTCTGGGGGACTCATTATCCACAGTTTTCAGCTGTATTTCCCCCTTTAAGCTATTTATACATTGCAGTTCATCCAAAAATACCACAGTGCTTCAGAAAAATTTAAAAGTACCTAACAGAAACGCCACTAAAATAATGCAAAACTATGCAAAATGAAACCCAAACAGCCGAGCAATGAAGCAATAGCACATACCAAAAATAGCACAGTTGTCTAGCAATAGCTGGCCAGCATACGGCCGAGCTGACTGCTTTTGAATCCCATGTTACAATCTGTGGCTGGGAAAGTTTTGTTTTGATATTTTCCCTGTTCTATTCCATAGAACAGACTGCCCTGAAAACACATTCAGATTTCTTGTGTGTGCCATATTACAGTTATGACCAGACTGGTTTACAAATGGCTCTCTCCTCTTGTTCCCCCCACCCAACCCAAGCTCACACCTCCATACCAAATTGTAAGAACTTAATATTGTGGAATAGGAAGAAATGGAAGGTGAAGCAGAGTTTGGATGCTCGATGAAATGGGTAGGTTTGAGCAGCTAGCTAGGTGGAATAACCACTGTAGAATCCTGGGAATACCGGTATGAATGTGTTAAATTAAGTACCAGGCAAGTTTTTCTCATTTAGAGGAATAAGCACATCTGGGCTTTTATTAGTTTAAAATTCTAGTTCATTTGGGCTAGACTAGAGTGCAGTATCTAAAGAAGGCCGAATTTTAGTAATTATGCCTTCCACCATCCATCATGTGGCATGTGCAGGAGCAGCTGCCTAACCCAAAATTCTCACTTTGGGACAACAGTAAGGGCATAAAGCCTTATTTTATAAATGAAGGCATAAAACCATTGTCTTGGCAGACATCTTGACAATCCTATTTTCAGCTATGTGCCAAAAAACTAGTTTATATAATAATGATGATGGCAGTGTTCAAATCCCTCCTGTGAAATATGCTACTCTGTGAAATTCTTAATAGTCTTTCCAGCTTCAAGTAACAATAAGACCTCAAGGGCAATACTTATAAGTCAATACTTATAAGTCACTTATAGATAAAGCAAATCATTCTTTAAAAAGTGTACAGTTTCTCCAACACCAATAATTATTTATTCTAGGGATTGTGGATGAAACAACCCAAATTTGTATATATATGTATGTACGCGGGTGGCGCTGTAGGTTAAACTACTGAGCCTAGGGCTTGCCGATCAGAATCCCCGCAACGGAATGAGCTCCTGTTGCTCGGTCCCAGCTCCTGCCAACCTAGCAGTTTGAAAGCACGTCAAAGTGCAAGTAGATAAATAGGTACCGCTACAGCGGGAAGGTAAACAGCGTTTCCGTGTGCTGCTCTGGTTCCTCAGAAGCGGCTTAGTCATGCTGGCCACATGACCTGGAAGCGGTACACTGGCTCCCTCGGCTAATAACGCGAGATGAGCACCGCAACCCCAGAGTTGGTCATGACTGGACCTAATGGTCAGGGGTCCCTTTGCCTTTTTATGTGTGTATATATATAAAATTTTAATTTTTATTCATTTATATTGTCTTTATTTTTTATTTATTTATGTTACTGAATTACATGCTCTTGCATTTATTTATTTATTTATTTATTTAAATACAATCTTCTTTGAGCTTAGTGCTGCCTCACAGTAACTTCAGGGAGGTTCATAGTAGCGGCTGGTTATAACAAGCAGAGAGTCCTTGCTCATTCGAGCATGTATGTGTGTCAAAAATACAGATTGGCAAATCAAAGCAATACAATCAGTCTTATATAGCCAGCAGCCTCAGGGTACTTCCCATTGAATATGCGACATCAGTTTTTCCTAGGAATTATGCAGAATCATAAACGCATGGTACACACGCACATGCACACACACAAAATGACGGAACACTGTGAAAGTCCTACAAATGGATTCCCTTGGAATGTTCATATGGTCAGTAACACACATTAACATTGCATGTATTCTCTCCAGTTGCATTACTGATGCTACCACACTTTTGCAGTATTTTGGCAATATTTCAGACCTATAGTTCTTCATTTTCAGTTATTGATATAAAATAATTATTGGCATTAAATAACCAACCAGTGACACCATCTTCCTTGTAAAGTTGCTGATCAAAGCCCAAGTATACTTAATATACTGATGGAGTGATATTAAAAGAGAAATTTCCAGTGTCAGCTTCATGATTAAATATTTGGTGGATTAGTTCTATTTGGGGTTACCATTTGAAGAGATGTCAAAGTTTTTGTTATCCATGCCCTTGCAATGAACCTAGATTTAAACATTCCAGAAAGCTTTACTAAGACTGCACTTCTTTTCACCCTTGCCTGGAAATGAGCTACACTCATTTGGGATGTGAGTAAAGCTCTGAGTAAACATGGATAGGATTGCATTTTCCATGCGTGTATGCATAAGTACATGGAATTTTGTACAGCTTGCAGTTGAATGGAAGAGAGGCGTGCAAGGTGTTAAAGAGACATGTTCCTTGTCCAATATGTTTATGGTCAAGGTAGGAAGAACGTAGTTTCAGGAGAAGGGAAGAGTGGTGCTGAAGCTCAAATTTGATACAGTGGAACCTCGGTTTATGAACACCTCGGTTTACGAATTTTCGGTTTACAAATGCCGCGGACCCATCTGGAACGGATTAATTCACTTTCCATTACTTTCAATGGGAAAGTTCGCTTCAGTTTATGAACAGACTTCCGGAACCAATTGTGTTCATAAACCGAGGTACCACTGTACTTCAAACGGCTAGAGGCCCACAGCAAGACTGCCCTTGTTCGCATTTGTAACTATTTTGTATTTTTATTTGCACAGCTATTTTGGGAGATGAGGCCTGGCACAAATGAATACACTCCTATTTTTGCTGGAATGAATATATTTGTTCTTCTGAGACTTCGTTTGCAACTTTAATGCACCTTAATCTCCCTAAACGCTATTGGGTAACGGGAACATATACCTGTGGGTGCTTGTACACTTACGGTATTCCACCAGCCACACCCCTCCAGTCTTCCTACCCCCAGGGCATCCAAGTAGGGTCCACGGACCAGATAGGGAAGGGAGACTTCAAGATGTGATAGGTTTCCCACTGTGGGATAGAGCAAGAAGCCAGTATGCCCATTAAAAAATTAGCAAAATAAAGCCTTTTCTCTTGAACCCAAACCAGTGTCGTTTGACTCCTTTCTCCTTGCTGGAGGGGGGGGGGCACGCTAACTGGACAAAGGTCTGATAAGCTTACATTTTAGCACAGCAAAAACCATGGATGGAACAAGACTCGGCTTGTACCATGATTTTCTTGTGATTAGGACAGTTCGTTCCTGTGATAAAAATCTGCGTCTTGAGACTTTCTAACACCTGTATTCTTCTGCACATTTGGAACAGGAGGAAAAGGTATAGAGGTGAACATTGAAGAAAATGTCAAGGAACGTAGAACTGGATCTGATCTGTAATACATCTAAAATAAATGTTAATAGGGCAGAGCATTTTTAATAGGTCAGTATTTTAAGTTCAGCAGTGAAGATAGAGGTATTCTTGTTAGCACAGTAGTAGGTTTAAATATCAAAGGGATTGGCCTTGGTACAATGGTCTCTTACTTAAAAATATTTCGCTTACCCATATTCGAATGCTAAAGTCTTACTACTAGATTGGCTGTTCATCCATTGGCTCTAACAACATCTATTCAGGTAAGAAAACCGCCAGATTCCTGTGGAGTGCCAGACTTTCACCAAGTCTATATTACAGTGAATGTTGACTTTTGGTTAGAACTAATAACTGGCTACTTGTGTTTATTTCACTGTGGCTTTAGGCAGAGTGGTTGCAATTGGAGGGATAACTTGAGCAGGCTGCACAGATCCTGTGGAAAGCTTTTGAAATAGAAATGTAATTATTTTCCTCTTGATTACAGTAATTGGGTATCAAATTGGTACATGGATGAGGTGGTGTTTGGTTTACAGGGGTTTTTATTAGGTTTAAGTGATATTTTTGTGAGAAATAAAATATATGAATAATAGTAGCATTGTGAAGTACATTTGCTTGTGACCAATTTATGATTGCAGAAATTTAAAAAGAGTACCCATTTTTTAATGAAACAATCCCGTCTTGATATTGTTTCCTTAACACCAATATAGGTGTATTCCTTCCTCAGAGTGTATTCATTTATTGTTTGGGATTTTTTTTTCTTGCTTTCAATATTTAGCATATACCACTCGAGCTATGTGTTGCTCAAAGGTAGGCCACCATCCATGTAAGTCAATACCATCTAGATTTACAATGTATCCTAAAATCTTAATTCTCCTATAATTTTTGGTGATTATGTTTTTTTAAAACAAGAAGTTCTTGGCTGGCAGCAATGTTTCTTTTTCTTTGGCCTTTTTGCTGATTTCTCCCATAGGTTGTCACCTAGCATTTTCTTCTCTGGTCTTCTCTATTAAAGTACATTTCTGTTCCTTTGGTTATATCTCTGTGCCAAAATATGTTTAAATTGTGTCTCTTTAGCAGATGCATATTAATTTAGTCTGTTAACTTTGAATCATTGATTTGCAAAACATGGTCAAGGAAGAGCATCACTGGATCTTCCCATGTACCATCCTAAATCCAGGCCCGGCTCGTCGTAGACCCCCGGTGGCGCAGTGCACCATGGCGCGGGGCTGGTAATCTGGGCGCCGGCCTGGGAAGGAGGGTGCCGCTTTGCCGCGCAGAAACCAATTGTGCCCTGCGAGGGCGGGGCGGGCGGCAGAGCGATCTCCGCCCCTCAGCACCAGGGCACGTGATCCGCTCAAGACGGCCCTGCCTAAATCTTCACATAAATTACTTTGGTTCCTTAGCATGATACAGACTGTAACGTAAATATGCTAACTCATCCCAATAATTGTTTTGCCATGACAGAAAACATGGCCTCCATGGTGGAACCTCAATTTTGAAGCTCCCTTTCTTTTGAAGATACAGCTACCTCCCGCACTCACGATTTTTAGGTGACAACGGAAGATGCCACTTGAAGGTGGATAAGTCTAGCATGGCTTTGGTTTGCGTCCGCTGCTGAATTATGGAATGGTTTTAAGGGTATATTAACTTGGTTTTAAAGTTGGTTCTTTTCTGTTCGCTGCACTGCGATCCTCCAGGATGAAGGGTACCGTAGTCTTAAAATATAATTTAATAAAATATAGGAAATGTTGTATTATGTTTTAACTATGGTCTTTAGTAAGATGGGGCAGAATTGAAGGGGTAGCTAGGGTGGGACAGACAGTTTTCAGCAGTAGGAAGCATAATGGGGATGCTGGGCCAGCAAGTATTTAAAATATCCTATCTGTTTTTCTGCCCTTCCTTGAGGAAGTATGCAGTAATGCACATAGGGCTATTCCATTTTGTCTTCACAATTTCTCTTCTGAGATGTCGTAAGCTTAGATAGAATGGTTTGCCCAAGTGAGTTTCATGCCTCCTGCAAGTTGTTGTGGTTGTGTTCACTTCACTATCTGGTGGAGGGTAGGCAGTAGACTCTCCCCTGCCTGAGCTGTGCTCCGTGGAATTGTTGTGTTCCACGCCATCTTTTCAGCGGAATTATTCAAGGCTTCCTGTTCCGCAGCAAAGAGCTGAAGTGGAATGATGGGAAATTCCTACACAGTTAAATCCAGAGGACGCAGGTATGGCCATGATGAAGTGACATGGGGATGATTTGTCTTAGCAGAGGCAGGCTGAATTCATTGGAAAGAAAAAAGGTGACAGGACAGAATAGCAGAATGCCATGAATGCATGTTTATAGGTGTGTAAATGTGACAGCTCTACAGTCAATACACCATGCTAATACAGTGGTACCTTGGTTTATGAACTTAATCTGTTCCGGAAGTCCGTTCTTAAACCAAAGCATTCTTAAACCAAGGCGTGCTTTCCCATAGCAGTGGGGGACTCAATTTACACTCAACAGGTGGCGGAACGTGTTCTGCTTCCAAAGCAGAGTTCACAAACCAAAACACCTACTTCCTGGTTTGCAGCGTTCTTAATCCAAGTTGTTCATAAACTAAGCTGTTCTTAAACCAAGGTACCACTGTGCCGTTTATTGAGGGAGCCAGTGATGCTTCTGGCATTTACTGGGATTTTGGACAATTTGGAACTAGATGCATCTTTGGAGATCATAATATAGCTAAGCTGGTTACAAGGCAAAAACATTTTCCACTGATTTCAAAACACGGCCTGAGTTTGATTTGTGTATCAGCTGACTACGAATGCCTCTGGACAAAGTTTGCTGCCTTTGTTTACATTACCTTGACAACCGAGGGGAGTGGTTGGTACTTCAGGTCAGGTCAGGGTGCACCACAAACGTTAGGTAGGGGTGTAGTTCTCTTGAATCCAGGGCTCCTGGGCGAAGTGTTGAGCAGGAAAAGGAAAAGAAAAACAGTAGCTTTGCTGAAATGCATGATGAAAAATAGTTTTGCTGATGGCAACATTGTTCTTTGCAAGCCCTTGCCCAGCCTCTCAGATGTTGTAATCTAAAAAGGGCTGTGGGAAAGCAAATAAAAATTATATATGCTTAGATCATGGGAAAGCATAAGGTAGAGCAACATCTATAGAAATCTGAAATAGGGTAATTAAATGCTTTGTTCACTGTGGCCACATTTGGTCTAAAAGAAGCAATATGTTTGTTAACTCCTCTTCCAATCAGGTTCACTGTTGTTATCCATGTGTTTAAATCAGTGTGTGATTTATAACTGCATCCACAGCATGCTTCTTTTTTAAATTTTTGGTGGCAGAGAGTTGATGCAGTTAAACAGGTAGTTGGGCTGCCTTGTCTTTGGATTTTCCGTCCCTAGCCGTGACCTGAAAAAATGGTGACAGCATTCAAGCACATGCAAGTCATGTGTTTGCAGTTTATTTTCCCTCGTTTCAGATAAACTCAAGAATATTTTTTTTCCTTCCAAGGTCTTTGTGCTTCGTATATGCTAAAGTCAGTGCATTCTAAACTCTTGATAACTGGGGCTTATTTTTCTGTGGCTAAGATTGGGATGTGAGGGTGATCTGGCAGTGACATTTGTCACCCCGTTGATCACCAGGGTCGATATGCTCAATCTGGCTGGCTAGGCGGGTGTCCCCTTCCTCCCTCACCGCTCCATGTGGGTCCCTCCCAAAGGTGCATCCTCCGTAGAAGAGGACAACCATCCCAGATAGGAGGAGTGTACTGTTCTTTGGTCAAAGGTATAGGATAGCTAAGACTGGTGTCACATTTCACTCTTCTCCTCTCCCCATCGTTCCATGAGGTGGAGGGTGACTGTTTGAAATGGAAGAGCCCTTCTATACTTGTAAAAACGACTTGTGCATTTTAAAACCTGGGAAATGTGTGGGGAGCCTCCAGCAGTAGAGCAGTTCACCAGTTTACACACACAAACCAGCTTGGGGTGGGTGGGAACCGGATTGACTACAGGGGATGGAGGTAATGGAATCACTTTAATTAATATATCACCATATGAGGATCATTGCCAGACTCTCCCACATGGTAAGTTAACCTGGAACCTGCTTGCCTTAGGAGGGCTGTTGTTTCTAACCATTCCACCCTCCCCTTTGTTCTCAGATGCTCCTTGGATTTTCCCATAGTGACCAAGTTAGCACAGGCTTCAGCAGGGAATTTTGAAACCTTTGCACCCCAACCTCATGTGTCTGGAGGTGTTTTTTTCCAGATGCAGGATCCTGGGAGGCCTTTACGTTCAATGCATTCTCCACATCAGATGCCACTGCTAATGAGCACATGGCTTGGATGGGGCGGGACTGAGAGGAGCTGTGTGGTGTCATTGGCTGCATTGCTTAAAGGCATGATCCACAAGCCCATGGTAATATTGCTTTGCCTCTTTGTGCACGTTAACACGTGAAGATCTCTAAGGTGTGCAAGCATTGTGATAGCTGCCTGTAGGAAACCATTAAGCAGGACCTGATTGAAACAGCACTCTCCCCACCTGTGATACCAAGCAACCGTCTCCAGAGGCATACTGCGCTGTCACCTCTAATCCTAAACATTTATGCTGCCATAGTGATGATCAAAACATACCACTATTTGCAGCGATTTACTAGTGCTGTAGTCTGAAGGCCTGATCCAATGCAAGTTACAGCCTTTGGGGTGTTTAGTGTCTTTAAGAAACTTCTTTTAAGCAAGCAGCGCAACACTGTTGTGTTTTATTTTAATGGACATACAGAAAAGTTGTACTTGCATGCTTAAACTCAGGCAAAAATGCAAAAAAGTAGTGTATCCCATCAGTAGTGTATCTAGACAACCTGATTATTAAGCATTCATTTTGATTTGTTTGCAGGAAGGAAATAAGACATCGCATCAAAGGAAGTGTTACCCAACACTTTCCAGTGCATTTGCGTGTCACTTATCCTTACCACAAAAAGATCCAATATTTTGGAGAAATCTATTTCTTGAGAAAGAGCACCCAGCCAGCGATAACTGTGCAACCTGAATTTGCTGGTATGTGATTGCATCCCACCCAAAAATAGCACCAGTCTGGAAGCACCCCAGATGTAAAAAAACACATGTTTGTAAAGAAAAGTGTGTGGCTTTTAAATTACTTTGAAACAGCAGCCAAGAAATGGCACACTGTAGCTTCTGAGTTGCCACCCCCTTTTCTTCTTCTTTGAAGGACACCTAATATCTCTTGCACCAAGTAATAAAGGTGAGGAGGTCAGTTTAACAAATGCCCTCTTTAATATTTGCATCTTAAGCCAACACTACTTTCCTGCACCACAATTTGTTCATGGTAGACATCAGTAGAAGATAAGATCGGTGGCAGCTGCGGTAGCATAGTGGCTGAAAAACTGAGCCATAAATCTTGAAGTCTCTGGTTGGAATCTCGCCTCTGCCACAAATTCAGTAGGTAGCCTTAGGCTGGTCATGCTCTCTCAGTTATGGGAGGTAATAATACTGCCTTGCCTTGCAGTGTTGTCGCAGCAATTGCAACCTGATAAAGCTGGTGAAGCACTTTGAACAGTCTTTGCAATATGCATTTAATGAACAGAATCAAAACTGGAAAGGATACCCAAGGGAATTTAGTGCACCCCGTTGTTGTTGTTGTTGTTCGTATTATTATACTATTAGTATGATCTGAAAGCATATGGAGCCACCACTTGGTTGGTGCGTGGATGGGTTCCATGGTAGAAGGAAGATGGGACATAAATGTAAGAAGAAAATAAAATAAAAATGTTCACCTGAAGTTAAATAGCAGGCTTGTGCCAGAGGGAAGCTGCCACTCTAGTCATGGGACCAAAATAATTCCAGCAAGGTTCAGTTCAGATCCTTTATGGTGATTGTTGTGTTTGTTTACACTAGTTTCCATGAGACTTGGCACCACCGCACTCCTCCTCCAAAAAACTTGCCATTTTACCTGTAACTGTCACAGTATGGGAGTTCTAAGACAGTATTTTAGAAACTTTGCTGCTGTAGCAAGGAATTTATTTTACACTGACAACACCCAGTTGCTATTGGTGATTAACTCTCTCTTTTCTCAGCAAAGACAACACCCAAACAGGGATTGCTGTTGTGTTTGTTACTGTTAAGATATAAATATATCGCATTGATCAGGCTGGACTATGTATAAAGTTGAGTGTCAAATTTGCTCTCAAATGAAAGCCTGCTGCTTACTTTATTTCTACCCTGTAGGGTGCACATTTTGTGATGGATGGATGGAACACCTTTTGGGTTCCAAACTGAAACTGATGCTACTGGCACATTCCAGTAAACCATATTTTTATCATGAGCATGCCCGAGAGGGCTCTTTGTCTCATCCCTCATTAGCGTTATGTCTGAACCAGGGATCTTGGTTTGTTTTGTTCCTGAAAAAACCTCAAATCAGTTAATTTAGAACAAATATTGGCTGGCAAAAAGAAGTGAACTAACTCTGATGTCCAAACACACCTAGTGGCCATATTTGCTGTAACGCCATGCCATGATTTAGCAGAAACTGTGCTGTCTTCCAGGGAGGAGATCACAGCTGTGTGACTTAATCTGCCATCTGAACCTGGGGGTCGTGGTTAAGCTTTCTTCTCCCTAAGTAAGATTTGTAGCTAAAGTTTGTACTTGGCTTAGCTGCCGTGCAGTGCTGAGTTATAAGGACCAAGGATGAGCAAAACAAGTGTGATTAGAGTTAGGTTTGTGATAACTGATGCAGAAATTCAGTTCAGTGCAGAAAATGGTTGCATAAATAGATTATCCTTATTTGAAAATAATACTCTATTGACGTATACACCTTTTAAATAATAGCACAACAGTGGGAGAGGTTTTGTACACCAAAATTAGGAGTTATCAATACACCACAATTATCATCTCTTTGATGTGCAATGGAACCCTGTTTCCAACTGCATCTTGTACCAAGATCTATCTTGTATGTTAGAAATATGACTCCCGCCTTATATTAGGGATGCAGAATCTGTAGCCTGTAGATGATGTTGGACTGTCACTCCAACATCCCTGACCGGTGGCCTTACTGACTGTGGTTGGTGGCCGCTGCATTCCCACAGCATATGGAGAACTGCATATGGAACAGCATATGGAGAGAGCCAGTGTGGTGTAGTGGTTAAGAGCGGTAGACTCTTAATCTGGGAACCCGGTTCGCGTCTCCGCTCCTCCACATGCAGCTGCTGGGTGACATTGGGCTAGTCACACTTCTCTGAAGTTTCTCAGCCCCACCCACCTCACAGGGTGTCTGTTGTGGGGGAGGAGGGGAAAGGAGATTGTTAGCCGCTTTGAGACTCCTTCGGGTAGTGATAAAGCGGGATATCAAATCCAAACTCTTCTTCTGCTGCTGCTGGTTCCCCATTCCCACATCATTGTACTTATGGTGTTGAACAGTTGCTGTATGAAGTGGGGTAGTGGGGGAGAAAGATAAGTGAGAGACTTTGGGGGGAATGGGCCTCAAAGTATGTGCTAGCAATGGGAGAAAGAGCTGCAACTTGCCCTTCATTCCACCTTCCCTTCCAAGAATGACTGCATTAGGACATTATAATAACCTATGGAAGCCTAGGCAGACCTTGGGCTTACACTCTTCTCCTCCTCCCCTTCTTCTCCTCCAAGATTGATAATTTCTGTCAGGTGGCCAAAATATTTTAGGAATATAGTCAATAAAGTCAGTTCACAGTAGAATCTGGGATCTTGCCAGACTGGAACATTAAACGCCCTTTCTTGCAACTGCATAAATTCAGCCCAGGGTTTCCCTTTGCAAGGCAAACAGGAGTGTTAACATCTACTGGATTTGCTGGCGTTTTTATTTATCTAACAAATGGGAACAAGCTTTGGGAATTCTGCCTTGCATGTTATATAATGATGAGGGGGGTTTAGGATGGGTATGACGTCAACTGCCTGATCCTTATCTAATAAACTGATCATTAAATACAGTCCAACAATTAACTTTTGAGCTGGACACTAAGAGTAGCTTTGAAACCTTTTTAATTTAATTGCAACATCTGTCACAAGAACAGTCAGCCCTGTTCTTAATATGTGATTCGTTTGCATATATTAACATTAGGATCATTGGCAATTCCCCCCTCTCCCCCTCCCCGCTCCACAGCATCACTTACTAATAAGTGAACTTTGCTACTGGTTTTTTATTTAATAAAAAAATACCCTGTCTCCCTTCCCTTCTCCTCCCCCCCCCCAACCTTGGCCTTCCACGTTGTCACTGTAAATAGATTGCTGATGACCTGGCTGGAAGTTGAAGCTGCCTTTGTCAGAGTGACCTGGCTTTTGAACAGCAGCGGGAGATAAAATAGGTGGTTAGGTGTATACTAAGGTTTGGGGGACTTCGGTCACCCTTTTGAAAAGAATGCAAAGTTATCTTTCCGTCATAATCAGACCAAGGTTGATATTTGTGAATGACACCAGAAACTATTGACAGCTTTAAAGCTAAGCAAAGAAAATTGCCCAGTGACAGATAAAAAACGGATACAGAATTGATACTTTGTGTTACTTCTCTGCACCTAAAATGCAGCCTGGAATTACATTGTCCAAATTGTAGCACTTGTATCTAAAAGCACAGGGTTTTATAAACCACAGAAAAGACTCCTGGCCTGGTTGCCCTTCGGGGAGTGGAGTGTGGTGTAAATAAATATATGGACAGCATTTATTACTTAACTTTTCTATCCCAGTATTCTGTACTAGGTGCACAAGGAGGCCAACAACAAAACCTAAATTTGGAATATAATAAAGGTAGACATACCATAAATATAGCCAGAACAAAGAAAAAACTGTAATGGTCGGTGGCTCTCACTTGCCTGTCCCAGCCAATCTCCAGGCTTGAGCAGCTTGTGGGAAACACACAACTCGGCACTTCTCTTGTGAGCCGTAGTCAAAACAATTTCCCAGTAGTTCGCTACCACCACCCTTTCTCACTTGCACCTGGCCAGAGAGCCCAAAAGGGATAGCTTCTCCGCCTTGTTACAAGGTTGCAAGCCTCTGACTACTCTTAATAAAGCAGGCAGAAATTCAACTGGTTTGGTTTCTTTACTCAAACCCAGGCCCACTCACTTGTGCAGCCCAACACTCAGTATGCGACCAAATGGTCAAGTGACCGGACTAGTTGCCCCACCCTGAACAATACTCAAGGTCCAAACCAAAATATACCTTTTCAAGGCTTTATTAAAAAGTGTAAAACATACAACTTAAAAATTAGCAGTGCACATTTCTTGTGAGGTTACAGAGATAGCAAATAATAAACATAAGCATACAAATTGCTCTAACTAAAAGATACATACGGTTACGCAGATATAACTTGTTGCAAAGCTTTCAGAAGGCGCAGCCCGCAGGCCCCCCTTCTCTTCTCACAGCTTCATACTCACAGAAGCTCTGGCAAAATTGCAAGTGGCAAAATGCAAAGTTCTAATGCTAGAACTCCCAAGTTATGGGGAAAGGGTCAGGTGGGGTTCCGTTTTCCCACCAATGGAAATGAGGCTCCAATTAGCAGTTTACCAATGATTTCAGGTGTAGCCCATTTGTCTTCACCTGTCTTACTTCACACTCTGATCTAATACTAGCAGATAGTAAGACAGTTCTCTCATTCCCTCCCAACTCATCAGGGTCAAGCCGACCCCAGGTGGACAGGATAGAGTGATTAAACCCCCTCCCATCCGTACCATAAGGAAATAGGGAACACCGGTGTTTCTTCTTCAGCCAAAGGCAATTACCACATTCCTTTGCAGGCAGCTAATTGGGGCTAGCAGAGAGGGACTTGGCAAGTTTTGTTAAAGGCCCAGCCTGCTCTTGCTGTCTCTCCCAGCATCCATTGCTCTTGACCAAGGATTCAGAGTTGTTCATACTATAACTCCCATGCCATATCCATGACAAAAACATTAGCCAATTAAACTAAAACCAACAACTTAACCATTGTTACTCCAGCAGGTCAAAAGTGTGCCTAAACTTACCTACTTTTGGAAGGCCTTCAGAGAGGGTGGAGACTGGTCTCCCCTAGAGAGTGTAGCTGCTGAGAAGCTCTTTCCCAAATGGAAAGCCTGGGCTCAGCAGTAGAGCACGCACTTTACATGCAGAAGGTCCCAAGTTCAATCCTTGGCATCTTCAGGTGAGGAACATCTCTGTCTGAAACCCAGGATAGGTGTGTGAAAAAGAGCTGCATGGTAGGAACAGCGCTGTCTGTGGCTGTTTGGCCCAGATGTGTCTAGTCTTCAAATGCTGGCTAAGGGAACAGGATCTAGATTCAAGGCCTTACATATTCTTGGCCTTCTAAAGTCTAACATCCACAGTGTGTGAACACCTCTTTGTCCGACTCCCCACAATGTGTGCCAGTTTTTACTGTGCTGAATCACATGCTGCAACTTAACCATTCAAATGGTTCAGTGGGTATGATGCCCAGTGTTTTCTATATTCCAAGAGGTAATAACCTTTTTGGTGTATGTGCAAGGGAGGTTACAGTTCACTTTTCCCTTGTGGGGTTTTGCTTCCTGCAACAGCACATTGATGAACCAATAAAGACTAAATTTAAAGTCAAAGTGTAGTCTTTGTGAACAAAGTATGGATTTATTAAAGCATTGTTCTGTTCTGTTCTGTTGCTGCTTGGCTGATGCTGATTTCTCTGTTTGCAAACAGAGAGACATTCCCAAATTATTATTGACATCAGTGGAAATTGCACATGTGTTTAAAGTTCTGACAGTTTTATTGAAATTGTGAAAAACCTGGATTGCCAGCAAAGAACAAAACCACTGACGGGATGTACTTAACTATCTTAATGTTCCTACCAAACATGATTTAATGGATCACTTCTTTACATGATTATTGCAGCTGCTTTATTCTGAGCATACCACGTAATATATATTTCTTTTAAATGAATGCAACTGCAAAAGAGTGGCTTTCTCTTATTTATAAGATTTTATCTGGATACAATGAAATCCACACACATCCAGAAATTTCAGGCTACCTTGTGAACTCTGTGCATGCACAGAATTAACTCCAGGTGTAGCAAGTTACGATTTCTTTAAACTCAATTCCAGAGCTCAAATGCTGGTCTGCAGCAATAAAATGATGCACATTTGGTGTGACTCCTCGTGGCTAATGAGCTTATTTGTGACCTACTTTGTGGCGCAGAATGGAAACTGAGAATATACTTATTTCTCCAATTTGTAGCTCACATTTCATCACACCACTGTGATGCCAGGACTATTGCCCAGGCCTAATGATATTTTAATATGAGAAGCTTGTGTTTAATATGAGAGGCTGCATGTGATGCAGGGGAGGGCAGACTTCTACTTTGTGTTTTACTAGAACCCCTGCTTATTTAACTTATATGCAGAATTCATCATGCGAAAGGCTGGACTGGATGAATCCCAAACCGGAATTAAGATTCCCGAAAGAAATATCAACAACCTCAGATATGCTGATGACACAACCTTGATGGCAGAAAGTGAGGAGGAATTAAAGAACCTTTTAATGAGCGTGAAAGAGGAGAGTGCAAAATATGGTCTGAAGCTCAACAGCAAAAAAACTAAGATCAAGGCCACTGGTCCCATCACCTCCTGGCAAATAGGAGGGGAAGAAATGGAGGCAGTGAGAGATTTTACTTTCTTGGGTTCCATGATCACTGCAGATGGTGACAGCAGCCACAAAATTAAAAGACGCCTGCTTCTTGGGAGAAAAGCAATGACAAACCTAGACAGCCTCTTAAAAAGCAGAGACATCACCTTGCCGACAAAGATCCGTATAGTTAAAGCTGTGGTTTTCCCAGTAGTGATGTATGGAAGTGAGAGCTGGACCATAAAAAGGCTGATCATCGAGGAATCGATGCTTTTGAATTATGGTGCTGGAGGAGACTCTTGAGAGTCCCATGGACTGCAAGAAGATCAAACCTATCCATTCTGAAGGAAATCAGCCCTGAGTGCTCACTGGAAGGACAGATTCTGAGGCTGAGGCTCCAATACTTTGGCCACCTCATGAGAAGAGAAGACTCCCTGGAAAAGACCCTGATGTTGGGAAAGATTGAGGGCACAAGGAGAAGGGGACGACAGAGGACGAGATGGTTGGACAGTGTTCTCGAAGCTACAAACATGAGTTTGACCAAACTGCAGGAGGCAGTGGAAGATAGGAGTGCCTGGCGTGCTCTGGTCCATGGGGTCATGAAGAGTCGGACACGACTAAACAACAACAGAACCCCAAGCTGCTCCAGCTAGAACCAGGCACAAAACTTAGAATAGTTTTGTACAGGGATATGTTCTGTGTACCATAATTAAGATTAGTTTACTTTACTTCCACATGCAAACCTAGTTACTGAAGCTTTTTTCATTTCATCTGTCTAATTAATTTAGGGGAAGGAAAGTCATTTCTATTTTTAAGCAGTTTGGAGGAAAATCCTTTCTGGTCTACTGCAGATCACCCAGAAACCTGCCAGCATATCCTGATCTACCTCCTTCCCATTCTCGGTCTACTTCATGCGTCCAACCAAAGCAGTCTGTTGCATATGAAAGCTTGCACTAACTAGTTCTTTGTATCTTTATGTATGAGTAGGCCTATACGCAGAGGTGCCTGATGAAATACTTAAAATAATGTCCAGAGTGCAGAGTTAGGCTTTGATTATAGCAGGAAACATCTGATATACGAAGAAGCAAATTTGTTGACCAGTCAATATATGTCTTGAGGTGTTTTGTGCAACATAATATAAAAACGGCCAAGCAGCTTTTGTGCTGGATTTGTCTCTTAATGTAATTTCCTTCAGTAAGAGAATAGAGAGCATGTTCTTGGGATCATTTTGCTTGGCAGCACACAGAGAAGAAGAGAAGGGCTTTTTTATTACTTCTCAGCTCCTTCACACAAAGAAATATTGTTCTGCTTTTTATTTTTTAAAAAAGCTTAGTTACAAATGCCTCCTGTCACAAGTCATAAGCATTCCGCTGTTTTGATATGGGCTGTAGTTGATACTGCAGCTTTATGAAATTATAGTACCAGACTCAATGAGCAAAAACGCTGATCACCATAGGGGTTGTGCTTTTCTTTGTTTTTTATTAGTTTACAGTTGTTTTCTTTGTGATGTGATTTTTAAAAAAAATGTCTTAGCACTATTGGGCGCTATGGCTACAAATTGCCATACATTAAAATATTTCTCCCACACCAATGGGTTGGCTTTTTAGTAAAGCAAACATTTTATATCACGCCTCAGGAAAGAACATATTTTATCATGCAAGATGTGTTATAAACCTAAAGAAAACTCTCTTAATTACGAAACTGTAGTTGCCATGCTGCTGTTAACATTGCATCACCATTTCTATTATAAAACTACTGTGTCCGTTACATAATGCCCTCAAAATTTTGTTTTTGCTGTCTTGGTTTTAAATTCAATTCGAGAATGCCATCTATTAGTACTGAGTAGTTTCAAGTACAAGCACATCTCTATATGTTGGGTTGAAGGTTTGAGTGTTGTTGTTGTTGTTGTTGTTTACATTTATATACCACCCTTCAGGTTGGTTCACAAAATACAAACACAAAATAAATAGTTAAAAACAAAAGAAAATAAAACAACAACACCTCCCACATTTAAAAGGCCACAGAATATTAATCAGCCACTGGCCTGGTTGAAGAGGAACATTTTCAACTGGTGCCTAAAGATGTATCATGAAGGCAGCAGACAAACCTCCCTGGAAAAAGCATTCCACAGACAGGGGGCTGCTGCAGAAAAGGCCCATTCTAGTGTTGCCACACTCCAGACCTCTTGTGGAGGAAGCCCATGAAGAAGGGCCTCAAAAGATGATCTCAGAGTCTGGGTTGGTTTATATGGGGGGGGGGAGAACTTGAGGAGAACTGTCAGTACAGTGGACCACGAGTGTAGGTCACACATCCTTCCTAAGGGTTCTTCCTCCCTTCCTCCCTTTGTGTTGTTTTTCTAATCGATATGGGCTTGATGTCCTTGGATAACCTGCTTTGGCATCATACTGGACCAACCTTGGCTAAGGAGTCCTGGCCCTTCTCGCTGCACTTGGCAGAACTGTCCTGATGTCACTGATAGACTATAGGTGCCCCTTGACCAAAGGTAGCTTGTGTGCCAAGAAGCTAACAAGGTAATTTATAACAAAATGGTTACTGGACCCTTGTAACTCCTCATGTCTGCCTAAGACTGATTCATGGCCTCAAATCCAGACCTGTACACAGTTCATTTTCTATTACAGTCAAAAGAATCGGGATAAATGGTTGACGTGTGCATGATTTGATTGATAGATTCTGATCAGTGGGCCAACAGGGTTTCCCCGCATGGGCGTACCCAGCGCGGGGCCCGCCCTTTCAACTGCTAGATCCAAGATACTGTGCAGGGTCTTTTGTTACCACACAGAACAATATATGTGTTCTGACAGCAATATGGTTCTTATAGATATAATTGTCTAATGGAACATGAAGAGAGCAGTGGTGTTCATATTGGAGGGGGGGTGGGGAGAATCCAATTTTGCTCCTGATTGGATGGACAAAGCAGTTTTTAAAATTTGTGTGAGGGGGATCCTCTTGGATCATGTTGGTCAGGGTAGCCAATGAACATCCATCCCCCCTCCCTGGATGTTGCTGAACTACAGCTCCCATCATCCCTTATTATTGGCTGTGCTGGCTTGGGCTGATGGTTGTTGAAGTCCAACAACATCTGGCAGGCAACACATTGGAGACACCTACTACAGATCTTCACAGAAAGCAGATGGCGTAAAAGCAAAAGCTTGTGTCACAACAGCTTACACTTAAATTCTGGTAATTAGATCATGAAAGAGAACAACTACAGAATAGTTGTTCGTAGGTTGTGGGCAGGTGCTCAGGTTATCACAAGCTAAGTTGAAGCACATCTCTCCAGTAGAGAGATTTAGAAAAAAGCGGAAAGCAGTTGAAATGCAGTGTTTTGCTCTGAGCTTAGGCGAGGAATTCTGATTACCCCTAGGCAATTTTTCAGTAGACAAAAATGGATTCTCCCCCCCCCCCCAGTTGTTGAACGGCTGTTTACAACTAGGAAAGCTAAGTGAATGTTTTATGAGCAAAGCCTTATGGGGCAGCTGCTGTTTGGAAAGGAAGGCAAAAATTACATTTTTTTGTTTTTGCAAAGCACTCGCTTTGAAGTGATTAAAGGACATTTTGGGGTCCACAGATAAAATGTTGATCGTAAATAAAGCCACCGCCGATTGCACACAAATAGCATTTTACTCTGAGCCTATGTGTGGGTCTCCTTTAAATTAGGTGGCTTTGTAAAGTGTCGTGCGGCATTTCCTGTTCAGTCTCTGTTTTACATGATATAGTGCTTGTGGTATGCGAAATGTTACTGGTTGCCATAGCAACAGATAGCTGGCCTGCACTGAGGAAGGAAATGCTACCGTCAAGATGTCTTGAATTGGGAAACGGCTGAAACTGTAGCAGAGGTATCATATTATTGGCCTGTATTACACACTTTGGAGACTCTCCTCAAACCATCTAGGGTGTCCGTTCTAATGTCTGAATCTGGCAAGTGGTACAGTAAATGTTCTTTTTTTAGATTTTTAAAGGACTGCAAGGCTTCCATGCTACACTTCTCTGCTTTGACTTGAAAAACAAAGCCGAATTGTCAATAGGCGACATTCCTGGCATTTTCCTATTATGTATTATTTCCTATTATTCACATACCGTATAAGAGAGAGTTGCCATGTCTTTGCAGTACACATGTAATACTTATTCCCAATAATTAATTTGCAGTGGGTCACTCTCAAGGTTAAAATCAGTATTCTATTTAAGCATCCTTAATGGGCTAGGTGGGACGCAGGTGGCTTGCTGATCAGAAAGTCGGCGGTTCAAATCCCTTCGACAAGGTGAGCTCTCATTGCTCGGTCTCAGCTCCTGCCAACCTAGCAATTCGAAAGCACGTCAAAGTGCAAGTAGATAAATAGGTACCACTCCAAGCGGGAAGGTAAACGGCATTTCCGTGTGCTGCTCTGGTTCGCCAGAAGCGGCTTTGTCATGCTGGCCACATGACCTGGAAGCTGTACGCCAGCTCCCTCGGTCAGTAACGCAAGATGAGTGCTGCAACCCCAGAGTCGGTCATGACTGGACCTAATGGTCAGGGGTCCCTTTACCTTTAATGGGCTAGGTAAGTTGTTGCTGGCTTGATTTCAGAGAATTGAAGATACTTCTTGGTATGCAGGGAAAATTCTCTTCCACATTTTGGAGGTGCCTTGCCTCTGTATGCCAGTTGCTGGGGGGCACAAGCAGGGAGAACCCAACAGCCCTGCTTAACCATAGTTTATTAGGCTGCCATGCCCAGGTGCTCACCAAGCTAACAAAAGCACAAGCAGATAGAAAATAATCCAAACTTTGGAGAAGCAAGTTGTGGTTTAACCATGGCTTAATCAGGACCACCCATGCAGCGTCCATGGGAGCACTGGCAGAGACTTTCCCTGGCAGCCATAGGGCTCCCCATCCCCCCCCCCAAATTAGACTTGATGGAAATAGTCATCTGTAGCTAGTACAATAGATTACACTGTATTCTGGGTTGATTTGTGTGAGTGGTGCCCATAAAAGTTCCTCCAGCATGCAGATGGGGCAATGGCCAAAAAAGGTTGGCATTGCCCGTGTCCAGATGCAGCCACTGTGTGATATGAATTATACTGTCAAAACGGTGAAGCTAAAATATTAAGTTTAAGAAAGTGCTAGAATGCTATTCTTATTGTGTGGTTTATTATATACATGTTGTCTATGTGTTGGATTTGGTTTGTGGTATGTGCTTGTTTTTCATTTTGCCAGCGCCCATTTTCTTAAATTATCTGAAAATAGCACATACAGAAATATGGCTGTACTGCTTTGAGTATTCAGTCAACTATGCACAATGCTCCGTTAACTATGAGGCCAACAAGTGTTGTATTATTATTATCATTTTAATGGCATTAGTATTCCAAGCAGCAAAATCCCTGGTTGGAGAAATGTAGAAATGATGATTGCTCATTAGCAAATAGAATACAGATGTTATGTTCACTTTGCCCAACTGCTTCACATAAACACCTTCAGGAAGTGACTGGTAGAAGATGGAAAGTATGATCATCTAATAGAGCACCAAACATGTCTGTACTGGCAAGTGAATGTTTACCAGGCAGTAATAGCGTAAGCCTGGTAGGCTTTAGAATGCAGTTGGAAGAAATCGTATGCCACATCCCAAAGATGTTGCTTGTCTAGAGAGGTTTTTTTAAGGGTACTTCCTTGCTTTGATTTTATATTAACTTCCTGCCAAAATTGTATTTTGGATTTGTCTAGGTGCATGTTTCCCCCTAAAAATGGTAGGGTATTTGTTAATAGAATACTGGATGGTATCCAACTAAATACCGTACTTCCATTAGCACAAAGACTTTCATCTGTGCAATGGAACTCTCCTTTCCCTTCCCCCCCCCGCATGCCCCCTAATCTGTTCTTGGGTGGGGGGAGGTAACCCTCCAGAGCAGATTTATGGGGAGCACAAAAAAAAGGTGAGGGCAATGAATTTCTATTGCAGAGCAAAATGTATTTGCAGAACTGTTTAGTTGGCTACTGCCCTCTAGATTTAAAGAGCTTAATAGATTGGGGAGACCAGGGAGATGCTTAAAAATTGTGATGAAATCTTCAAACTGCTAAGTGCACAAATGTGAAGGGATAATTTGACGTCTCAGAACAGGGTGGGCATTTATGCCATTTGTTGTTTAGTCGTGTCCGACTCTTCGTGACCCCATGGACCAGAACACACCAGGCACTCTTCCACTGCCTCACGCAGTTTGGTCAGACTCATGTTCGTAGGTTTGAGAACACTGTCCAACCATCTCGTCCTCTGTCGTCCCCTTCTCCTAGTGCCCTCCATCTTTCCCAACAACAGGGTCTTTTCCAGGGAGTCTTCTCTTCTCATGAGGTGGCCAAAGTATTGGAGCCTCAGCTTCACAATCTGTCCTTCCATTTATGCCATATTTTGTGTAAATCCACTGTTTAAACGCAATAATTCCGATCATGATCCCACATAGATTGGTAGGCTTGTTTCAATACCACAAAATATGCACTTATATTTCAACTGTGTACACTTAGGCTTTGTTACCCTATATCTTGGTTATCATCTAGTTAATTCTGCATATGTGTCCCATTAGTGCAGCAGCTATATAATGCTGTGTTTAAAAAACAACAACACCCATACACTCTTCTGCCCTCACATTTTTCCTTACCTCCCCTTCCTCTGTTGACTCCTCTGTACCAAATTTTATATAATAAATTAGTTGGATGAGGGACCTGTCCTCTTTTAACTTTGTAGAGCAACATGCACACTGAAATATCAAGGGACACTTTTCATCTCACGTGATTTTAAACATTTTTATGGGTTTTGCTGAAAATTCGTGCCATGGTACCTAACATATTCAAAGCAATTCCCCTCCCCATTTGCGGGGGGGGGGGGACTCTCCTTCCTACAAAAACATAGAGATTACCTTGTGAAGCTGAAAACATTACCTCTCTGCTCCCCATGGGCCAAAATACACAGTAGTATTAGATTGCTGTTTAAAGGCTTGGTGCACACACATGGTTTGATTCACACTTGATGGGCAACAACCACTGTTGTTGAAAAAGTATTGTGTTTGAGTTGACACTCTGTAATATGAAAGTTATGTTTCTGGTGATCTGTGGTGTGTCATTTGTGCATTGAAGGTGTTCCTTGTTGCTGCTGTCAATGGATGGTCATATGTTTGGGAGCCAGCCCTTAGACCGGTGCTGAAAATTGTGACCAGCTAGATCAACACAAACTACTTGAAGAGCATCTTTCTTTTCACAGCCATGATTTGGAATGTACACACCAGAAACCTCTTAGTCAAAGGAGCTGTTTGCTCTCTCTTTTGCCTTGCTGCAAGTGACACACAGGCAGAGTCCCAATTTGGAGTCTGTTAAATGAACTCAAGTCACTTATTTTCTGTTTAGTTGTTGTGGCAGCAGGACCAGTGGATGTAAAAAATTTAGCCAAACAAAAGACCCAAGCCCTGCCTTGTTCATGCTGCTCAGAAATAGTGCTTGAGGTTGCAGAATAATGGCCTTTGGAATAAAAGCTTCTGGGTGACTGGTCTTTCTGCATAGTTTTGTAGAAATAATGAGCCTTTCATTGCTGTTTAAGCCGTGAACAAACTTTCAGCCTAAATAATAAAAGGAATAAAGGTGCTTTAACAGGGTAAATTACAAAAAGATTTTCCTGAAAACCACAAAATGGTTACAGTAAGAGGCAGCTATGGCTGCGTTGTGTTGGATGTCTTTAGGGCCCATGATTATTTTGAAAAAAAATGCACTAAAAGAAAGAAGACTGCATAAATATTTCCAAGGTACATCTGCCTGTGATATTAATTTTATTATATTTATGTCCCACCTTTCTTAAATCATGTAACTCAAGGCAGCATTCATAGGCCATATTTGTATGTAACACTAAACCATTGTTTAGTGCTATGGACATGAGTTGGTACAAACTCAAGAAAAGCATTCACTTTCAGTTTTCCAACAAATGTCAATTTGTTGAGTGCAAATTGGGGGTTGTGCTTTGTCACAAATTCTGGTAAGTTCAGCAAGAACCCATGCATGGTTTGAAGTTGGCTTCATTTTTGAAAATG
This sequence comes from Zootoca vivipara, assembly GCF_965207765.1. Classification (NCBI taxonomy): domain Eukaryota; kingdom Metazoa; phylum Chordata; class Lepidosauria; order Squamata; family Lacertidae; genus Zootoca; species Zootoca vivipara. The sequence continues at coordinate 112,075,659 of NC_142582.1, read as the reverse complement.
GCACCCCCAGCAAATTCTCCCCTAAAATTCCGCTGTAATATCAAGGAACCGTGGCAAACAGTCAATTTCCTCCCCACCAGCACCCAGTTATATGGAGCAGGGATGGGGAAATATCCCAGCAAGCTGTTCTTAATGTCACGAGGGAGGTGTGAATGTCATCTCCAGCCACGTCTTTGTGTCATGAAAATCATGTGGTTCAGTACAGAGCTTATACACTTATTGCCAGAGCTTGGTCAAATACTTGCTGGATCCAAGTAATTGTCATGTTTCTGAAACCTTTAAATTGTGCTTGCTTTAAACATGATAAAGTGAGAATATAATAACCAAAATGGTCAAAGGCCTGGAAACGATGCCTCATGAGGAACGGCTTAGGGAGCTGGGTATGTTTAGCCTGGAGAAGAGAAGGTTAAGGGGTGATATGATGGCCATGTTCAAATATATAAAAAGGATGTCATATAGAGGAGGGAGAAAGGTTGTTTTCTGCTGCTCCAGAGAAGCGGACACGGATGATTCCACCTAAACATTAGGAAGAACTTCCTGACAGTAAGAGCTGTTCAGCAGTGGAATTTGTTGCCAAGGAGTGTGGTGGAGTCTCCTTCCTTGGAGGTCTTTAAGCAGAGGCTTGACGGCCATCTGTCAGGAATGCTTTGATGGTGTTTCCTGCTTGGCAGGGGGTTGGACTGGATGGCCCTTGTGGTCTCTTCCAACTCCATGATTCTATGTGCATGCTAATAGTTGAGAAATAATTTCAAATGCTGCTGGGCTGGGCTTTGTAGTAGTAGTAGTAGTAGTAGTAGTAGTAGTAGTAGTAGTAGTAGTTTTTAAATGAGGTACCAGTACTCATATGTACTCCTTAAGTGCTGTGCATGCCAGCACAAAATGACTGTTACGGACAGCAAGAAAAGAAAAGAGGGGTGATGGTAGTCCTCAGCATTGTGTACAGTGGTACCTCGGGTTACAGACACTTCAGGTTACGCATTTTTAGCTTGCATACCGCGGGGAAACCCAGAAGTACCGAAAAGGGTTACTATTGGGTTTTGCCGCATGCGCAGAAGCGCTAAATTGCGTCACGCATGTGCACAGAGGCAGCGCTGCGGGTTGCGGACGTGCCTCCATGTCCGCAACCTGAGGTTCCACTGTACTGCCACAAACAAGCCCTGCTGCTGATTATAAACCTGGCCACTGCAACCCAACTGCTAGCGGCTTAATATCTGTAATAGTTCTATATTTGAGCTAAATAATGTCATGGATGAACTGAGACCAGCCAAAGCAAAGAGATGACAGTACGTAGAATGAAGACGTTGGTAGGCTTTAACCCGTTTAGCCTCTTGCATAAAGAAAGGAAGAAAAAGGCCTCTGGCAGTTCAGTGAGAGACATCATTTCCAAAGAGCACTTAGTGCTGCCTAGCAAAATATGCTGGGGTTTTCTTTTCTTTTTCTGTTGTGCTTATAGATTAGAGAGAATAGAAGGAGGTGGGAAATCATTGCTAGGTCATTTCCTTTGGTAGTCAGAAGACAGAGGGATGCGTGGGCAACACAGGAGAGGATTATTTTATATGTCTATATATAGTAGTAGTAGTAGTAGTAGTAGTAGTAGTAGTAGTAGTAAGGATGTAGGACCATGACCTTGTGTTCAGTGTGATTTTTTGGAAAGGGAAGCCTACATATGAAAGTTCCTCCTCCAGATGTTATGGGCTCTTGCATGGCCGGATGGTGTGACCTAAGGTTCGTTCTCCAAAGGTCTTGGATTTTCACTGTCATGAAAATATGAAAAGGAAACCAATGTGTAACCAACACAGTTCCCTTAACAGATCTCCCTCTTTGTCTGGGATAAGTCTTCTCCAACCTCATACAGAATCACAAGACTCATAGAGTTAGAAGTATGAGGGTCGTCTAGTCCATCCCCCTGCAATGCAGGAATATTTCACCCAATATGGGGTTCGAACCCACGGCTGTAAGAGTCTCATGCTCTACACCTCCTGGCCATTTGTTGGGAATGATGGGAACGACAGTCCAAAACATCTGGAGCACGCTAGGTGGGATAAGTCTCTCCTGAAGTATGCTGAAGCTCTTCTGGAGGACCTCTTGTGAAAGGATACCCTTGTCACAACAATCCATGCCGTGGTAACCCCACACCTGCGTTACTGCAGTGCACTCTATTTGAGGGTGCCCTTCAATTCAGAAGCTGCAGCTGGTGCAGAATGCTGCTGTCTGGTTATTGAACGGCACACCGTTTGAGTCATATTACACCTATTCTTAGTGATCTGCTGTGACTGCCTATTTGTTTCTGTGCCCAGTTTAAGGTATTGCAATTGACTTAATAAAAAATTAAATGACTCAGGGCCCCAATACTTGACAGCATGTGCCAGCCCAGCCCTTGTGATCATCCTTTCTAGGATGCTTCTGCCAGGTGAAGCCTTCTCAGCTGTGCTGCTCTCCCTTATGAACCCCCTGCCTCTTGAAGTCCATCAGAAACCATATTTAATCCATTTTCGTTTGACTCCCACCTTCAAGATTTATTGAGATAGTTGCTAGTTAGGCTCAGGAAAATTTGGTTTGTGAACAGTGTGGGATCATTTACTTGCTGCTGTTTTTAAGGCTGAAGATGACTTTCTAATTTTATTTTCCTCTGTTAATGTATTTTCCAGTGTTGACATGTCAAGTGCTTTGTTAGGTTTGGATTAAGAGCAGTTCATAAATGAAGGTAAACAAACAAACACCCGTACTCTTGCTGCATGGTATTCAATACTCACAGCTCATCAACCTATTACTTTACTCAGTCTGCCACAGCTTCTAACCCCAAACCTTCCAGGCAGCTGACCAAAATTCCTGAGCAAAGCAGAACTAAGAATATTTCTCCTTGGAAAGCAAAGAAGTCAATGGTTACTTGGGATACCCAGGCTCTTGGATTAGTATTTGCCAAAGCTTCCTATAATAGACTTACAGACTGCAACCCTGCCCAACCAACAGTGCAGATGTTTTCAACCTTTTTGAGTCCACAGCTCCTTTAACCAACTACATTCTTTCTGCGGCACCCCTGTGTGGCTCAGGAACCCAGTTATGTCACCCGTTGCCGGCAGAGCTGGCAGCCTCTCACCCTTTGAAAAACACCCTTCCTAGTGGAGGCCTCCTCTCCTTTGGGAGGCAGAGATGTGAGAGGACATCAGAGGAAGGAAGAGAAGAAGGAAGGAAGGAAGGAAGGAAGGAAGGAAGGAAGGAAGGAAGGAAGGAAGGAAGGAAGGAAGGAAGGAAGGAAGGAAGGAAGGAAGGAAGGAAGGAAGGAAGGAAGGAAGGAAGGAAAGAGGGACAGAGACCAGTGTTGCCTGACCATCATTCAAGGCATCCCAGGGTGCCATGGTACACGGGTTGAAAACCACAGCAGTAGTGGCTTCAGATGAGTTTCCATCTCAGAAAACAACGAACTCCACAGCCAGCGCTTAGCTAGCCACAACGAATCTCGAGAGTGCCAGAAGAGCTGGTACAGTTGAGGGAAACCACACTGCTTCCTTCTTGCTAGTGGCATTGCTGCCACTTACTGTAGAGTTGCCATATTTTGAAGAGCAAAAAAGAGGGCGCATTTGCTGACTCCCTAAGTCTTTTAACTATGGATCGCTATGACGACTCTCATTTTGCATACCCTTGAAAAAGAGGAAAACATGGCAACCCTAAGTCTTCCTGCCACTGTGTGGAGGTGGGACAGGGCAGCAGCAAAGTCAGGGCTGTGTGGGCACAATGATGGGAATGCCTCATGGCCTCCGCTGATGTGCCCAACTTCACTGTCACCCTGCCCTCCCCCACCCTAGTATGGGGCAGCATTGCTCCTTTCAGCAGGTTGGCACCGCGCCACCACGCCAGCCACTCCTTTCCATGCTCAGATCTTTTCTCTCCAATAAGCTATGCACCTGCACAACCCCCGATGTATATCCTCTGCATTTGTTCCAGTCTCCCTACAAGTGACCAGGCAAGCCCCTCTCCCAGCCGCAACTTATAAAGTAACGGGAAGAGGTTGTGCTCCCTTTTGAAAGAGGTGACTTGAAGTGGGAATCATTTACCGAGTCATGCCGGTCATTGAGCCACCCATACACATATCCCAGTTTGGGATACCATACTTCCACTATTGCAAGGAATTGCCCTGTGCTAAAAGCTGGCAACATACCAGGAACATTGGAGCACCTCCAAATCTCTTGGAACAGTCAACCATTGTTTGCCAAGGTTCTATTCATAGCATTTCAGATGGCCAATTGTTTTACTCAGGGAATTTGCTTACAATTTGAAAGTTAAGCGATTTAGGGGCCAAATAATGGAAGTAGTGTCAGTCATGCTGCCAGTGCGCTAAGCACTGTTCGCTATCACATCGTGGATTACGCATAGGAAAGCACAGGCATATTGCGGTGATTTTCACACTCGGATGGAAATAAACTGGTCTGAAGGAAGCATCTTCTCCTTTTCATCTATATTTAGGTATGCAACAGACTTCTGTGGCAATTACAAAAAAAAAATGATACAGCATCCAAAATAGAACCTTCCTTGGTTAACACTGAAATGTGTTTTTGAGTCTTTATTTATAAACCTAAGCTGTAATTTTCGGCGACTCTTAAGGGATTTAATATTTATCCATGTTTCCATATTTGCTGAAAGTTTTCACTGAAGCTCTGAATATTCTAATCAAAATAAACTCCCAACCTCGTAAAACAACAAACCTAAATTGCCCGGTTCTTGTTAATTTGAAGTTCATGAGCTGAAACTAGTGCACAGCTGTGTGAATCCTGTTACATTTAAATAATGTTGCAATGTGTTGAAAATGGTCACTTTCCTCTTCTCTACTTCCTAAATGGAATTTTATGTGAGAAGGAGGGACGTGGTGTGTGTGTGTGAGAGAGAGAGAGACAGAGACAGAGAGAGAGAGAGAGAACGAGAACACAACTTCACATCTTTTCTGAGTGCAGTCTACTCTGACTGGCAAAAGCTTTCTAAGCTTTGCTACTTAAGGCCTTCTCAAGTAAGGGGTGGAGAACCTATGCCCTCACAGATGTTGTTGGACTCAACATTCATCATCCCAGACTATTGGCTGGTGCTTGCTTGGACTGACAGGAGCTGGGAGTCTAGCAACATCTGGGGGGCCCATCCCTGTTATGTGGCGATGTCACAGACTGAATTTGGGATCTCTATAAAAACGTGTTGCTGTTTAGTCGTGTCCGACTCTTCGTGACCCCATGGACCATAGCACGCCAGGCACTCCTGTCTTCCACTGCCTCCCGCAGTTTGGTCAAACTCATGTTCGTAGCTTCGAGAACACTGTCCAACCATCTTGTCCTCTGTCGTCCCCTTCTCCTAGTGCCCTCAATCTTTCCCAACATCAGGGTCTTTTCCAAGGATTCTTCTCTTCTCATGAGGTGGCCAAAGTATTGGAGCCTCAGCTTCACGATCTGTCCTTCCCGTGAGCACTCAGGGCTGATTTCCTTAAGAATGGATAGATTTGATCTTCTTGCAGTCCATGGGACTCTCAAGAGTCTCCTCCAGCACCATAATTCAAAAGCATCAATTCTTCGGCGATCAGCCTTCTTTATGGCCCAGCTCTCACTTCCATACATCACTACTGGGAAAACCATAGCTTTAACTATACGGACCTTTGTCGGCAAGATGATGTCTCTGCTTTTTGTACCACATGTGGTACAAACGTGTTGTACCACTAATCTATAGGCCCTCCAATGGTTCTCATTTGCAATAGGTAGAAAGCAGCAAACTCAATATAAGGTGGTGGGGGAATCTTACCTTAAAACTTGCCTCCAACAATACTGATATCACAACAATGGAAATCTGATTTTTAGGTACAGGTAGGTAGCCGTGTTGGTCTGAGTCGAAGCAAAATAAAAAAATTCCTTCAGTAGCACCTTAAAGACCAACTAAGTTTATATTTTGGTCTGAAGAAGTGTGCATGCACACGAAAGCTCATACCAAAATATAAACTTAGTTGGTCTTTAAGGTGCTACTGAAGGAATTTTTTTATTTTGATATTTAGGTGTGTGGGTGTGGAGATTATGACCTAGTTCTCACATAACACTAAGTTTAGTGTGAATGTGTGGGTTCCCAGAGAGGAGATTTCAGGCACTTTGCTCCTGATGCACCCCATGGGTTCTGTGTCTTAAGTACTCTTGCGGCCCACTTGGTATGAAAAGTTGGAATTTCCCTGAGATAGAAGGACCATCAGTCTGACTCAGGGTAAGGCAGCTCCCTATGTAGGAGAGGGAGGGTCCCTCTTCAGTAAAGCAAGCACTGAGAAGATGAACTCTTTTAACTGTTGGTTTCAAGCAACGTTTAGATTAAACAAGGCAAGTCCACATCCAAGGCGAGTACAGTATTTTATGTACCTAGTGGCTTTAACATTCTGAATCCTGTTAAACCTGTTGGTGAAATGAGAGCCCTCAGTCCCTATTATCTCCCATGCCCAACTGTGTTGCTACGGATTTTATTTGAATCACATAGCAACAGTGCTTTATTTCCCCAGGGCTTGCCTTATAAAACACAAATTTTCACCTGGCGGCACCAAGCCACAATCCCCAGGAACAGATTATACATGGCTTCATTCTGTAGACACTAGGAAGAGAAATATGTAAAGGGTTTTTGCCCTGTTTGGTGACCCACTCTTTCTGCCAGATCTTCCTAAATTGCAGCCATTGCTTTTGGATTTAATCCTGTAACCCCAGACATACAAAATAAAAACACTCGGAAGGGTGGAGGTGGCTTGTGCCTCTGCACCTACAAATTCCTTTACTTGATAGCTTCTACCGATCAGATCTTAGGGTATATAATATGGTCACCACCTGAGAAAAACATACGTGGGGAAAATCTGCAGGTAAACAATCCAGAAATGTAGGAAGGAGTTCAGCAATGTTGTGATAGAAATACTCTATCACAACTTCCCCTCTCCTCCCCACCACACACTGTTCTGAAGGATTCTCCTGATTCCCCCCAAGCTGATTTGGAGGATGCAGAGGGACTGGGGGGGGGGGCAGGAGCCCTGTTCTGCAAGAAGTCCTTGCATGGGACTCAGGCCCGGCTCTAGGGGTAGTCGCGGGGGCGCGGGGCTGGCAGGAGGGGCGCTGTGTGGCGAAGCCGCGCTGCGCCCACCCACCAGGGCGGGGGCGCCAGAGCGATCTCCGCGCCACAGCGCCAGGGCGCCCGACCTGCTTGAGACGGCCCTGATGGGACTAGCATGACCAGTTAGTTGAATCCAGGTTTGTAACTTAGGGTTGTAATCAACTAAGTCCTGTTTAGAATAGACCCGTTGAAATTAATCAGCCTCACTTAGTTATGCCCATTAACTTCAATGGATGTACTCTGCATTGCATTCAATACCACCCGTAGCTTTTTTCACATAGGGTGGCTGTAGCATGGTGGTTATTTGAGCCAACAACTATGTTGAGATTATTCACCATGGCCAACTGCTCATGAGAAGCCCTTTCCTCATGGTGCCAACCATCATTGCAGTGCCAGTACCACCAATGATTTCCTGCATTTTTCAGTCATGTTAAATTCACCCAGAATTGCCTGGGGAGCAGGTGCCACAAGGGCACAATGGTCTTTACACAGTTGCATTTTGAAGCAGCAGTCACATCGCTGGTTGCAGAACGAGGGCAGACACCAGATAGCCTATGTGTCTCCAACAACCTTTCCCGATTTGCAATATTTTTCAATATATTTTTTTTAGTAAAACATTTCATTTATGCACATATTGTGGCAAGGATGTTTTACTAATTAAGGAAGACTAGAGTGATGCTCTTGGTGACAGGTAATATATTTTACCCAGACAATGCAAAAACTCACTTCTAACACATTTGCCAGGCTAGAGGAAATGCTTCTGAAGGATTGAAAAGGACACAGGAGACGGTGAGTCATGTCTCCAACGATCTGGTGAGAGCTTTTGCTGTTCCAAAGTATCGGATAGCAGGTTAGGTTTGCTTTTGTATAGCAGAAAAGGCTGAATTAGCACAATCAAAGCGAAGTTGCTTGATTGTAAATATTTTAGAGCTCTTCATTGTACACTGAGATTTTCCTACCCCCTACTGGACATACAAAGAAACAGGCCGGTCAGTGTTTCCAGGAATGGCAGCCACCGTCTTTCATTAGATAATTTAAGTAATTTGAAAGTTACCATACTGCTTAGCCTTGAAAGGGTCACTAGATTAGTAGGTCTTCTGTTGTGCGGAGTCCCTTTCAGAGTGCATTTCATTTTCTCATCAGCCTGAATGCTGAAGATTAGCATTCAGAAAGGGTAGACTTATGAGTGTTAAGGTTAATGCATTGTTATTCTCTTCATTTTATGTTAAGAAACTTTTTTTTAATCAAAATGATAGTTGAGCAATATTTGGATTGGATTTAATAGACAAACATGCTTTTATTTTCAATAAAATACCATAACCATCTTGGCTGTTCGTCCTGGAAGACCTGCTCCCTGCCTTGCAGGCCTTTTCCACCTGGCCTGAGAGAGTGGGGCCCGGACTGACTCCAGCTACAAAAGCTCTTGGGTTTGGGTATTGTTTGAGGGTTTTTGTTGGGGTGCGGTGGGTTCTGCATCTGTTGTTACTGCCCCAATTGTTTAAAATGTTTTGAATTGTTTTTAACGGCTTTTTAACTTGTGTGTGTTTTAAATTTGGGGGGTTTGTTGTTTTTTGAATTGGGGTGCGCAGGGTGCACCTGGGGGGAGAGCAGGAGTAACCCCAATCACAGTGGTTCTGGGCAAGAGGTGGGATAGTGGAGTGATGGGGTAGGTCGGGTAAGGGGCACACGACACAGGCTGTGCCATATGCCAGCCCCTCCTCCTCCTCCAACCTGGGGGATTTCAATTGCCCTTGTAGCCAGCCCTTGGGTCTGCAGATGCTGTTCCTAAATGCCAGGTCTGTGCTGAGTAAGACCTCCCTCATCCATGATCTGATTCTGGTTTGTTTTGTTTTTGTTTCATTATATATCTTGTGTTCCCATTTTGTATTTTTATATTGTGAACTGCCCTGTGATCTTTGGTTGAAGGGCAGTATGCAAATTTAATAAACAAAAACAGTTTAATAACCAACAGCAATATTTTGTCTCAGTCATACATGGTTCAAACTGCAATTTAAACCAGCTGGCTTTCCCTCAGCTATCTGCAAATGGAACTTGCCTGAGATGTGATTTAAAAAAAACCCAAAACTACTAGGTTTTTCCTACTCATATATATCTTGGGGGGGGGGTGTATTCTTTCACAACTTCAGTTCACTGTGGAATTAACTGATATTTCTTCCAAGCGCTGTTAAATTCTGTAGATGTCCAAGTGGGAAATTAAGACCCGCTCTGGAGAACAGCTGAAGAAAAGAGGAAAGCCACACTGAAATTAAAAGTGCTTTTTGTTGTAGCCTTTCTAATCTGGTTTTATAAAAACTCTTATGAAAAATTTGTCAGTCCTAGTCAACTGGAAACCAATACAATTCCTGCAAGTTGGAAAGCAATATATGTCAATAGAAAGAACCTGTAGGATGTGTTGAATTGCTGAAGTCTGGAAGGATTTCCATGCGAAAATTGGTAAAAATCCCTTCTTAGAATCATAAAATTATAGAGTTGGAAGGTACCCCAAGGGCCATCTAGTCCAGCCCCCTGCAATGCAGGAATCTCAACAAAAGCATCCATGACAGATGACTATCCAACCTCTGCTTTAAAACCTCCAGTGAAGGAGAGTCCACCACCTTCCGAGGGAGCCCATTCCATTGTCAAACCCCACTTAGAACAGCTCTTACTGTCAGAAAGTTCTTTTTGATGTTAAGTTGAATCTCCTTCCTTGTAACTTGATATAAATAATATTTGTCTGTCTGTTTTTTTAATTAAATTAAATTAATAATGCATTTGTTTAGAGGAACATTAAATGCTTTTTCTGGATGAGGTAATTTTGGGAGATGGGGTATCCGCAACTAGATGAAATTTTGGGGAAACAGCAATTCCAAACTATTGATGCAAGATTACTGTTGCTAAGGTTCGCAGACTGTTCCCCCCCCCTTACCTGCTCCAAAGAAAGAATTAAAAAGCATCTTATCGCAGTGCCATTCAACATTGCTCTCCCTGTAGAGAACACTCAACATTCCATCCTCCAAAGAAATGTGTATGTTACATCCTTATGATACACTTAGCTTCCGTCTCCAGGATTCAGGAGCAATGCAAAACAAGGATTGTGAAGTGTTCCAGTGGGAAATGGGCTTTAATCTCCATTAGTACTTGTTCTAAGAACTTTTGGTGTTTCTTCACATTGATATTTTTGGGGGGAGGGGGGAGGGGAGTCGGTTTGCCCTTTCACAGGATTAATGAGTGAAGCCTCCAATGGGATTATCTTCTATAGGTATATTACCCTTTCTTATTGTACTTAATGCTAGTAGGAGCTACCTTTAAAAAAAAGAGAATATTCCAAAATGAGTCTTATGTTAATGAATTCTTTGGCACTTAGTTGCTTTGAAGCTAAACCTTTAGGAAGAAGTAATTAAAAGAAGAAGAAGAAGCAGATGAGTTTCCGTTGCCTTGGCTGGTTTGATGCTCTTAATTACGTATGGGAAAAGACTTTACACATTGCCCATATACACCTAAAGCACATCAAGCCCTTTTGAAACTGGGAAATGATAGAGAAAATGAGTTTTCGATATTCATTTGTTGAAGTTGCCATATATTCAAATACTGCGCAAGCGGTTCTGCGTAAATCACAGTGCAGGGGATTCTTACATCTGACTGAAATAATATAATAACCATAACATGTCCATAGAATAACTTTACCTGCTTTCTCATGTTACAATCCTTGCAACAATCGATGCTGACATCAGTCTCGAAAAACAATGGCGTGCTCCTCCAGGGGTGAAGCCAAACCACTGGAGAATCACATCACCCACTGTGGCTGCAGAAACCGGCAACTTCTAACTTTGAAGTGACCTGAGCAATATGTATAGAGGTCCTGGACTGCCCAGATCACAAGGCCTCCCTCTCAGCCTTGCGGATGTGGTCCAAAGGAAAGCAGAGTAATGCATTTGGCACCAGCTTGGCTGCAGGAGTTGCCGGAAGGAGGGATTACCTCCATAATGCAGAGGAGACTGAAAAGAGAGAGTTACTTAACTTAGGACCACCTAGTGAATTTATTGCAGAGGTGAGATTTGAACTGATTTTTAGCCTAGTTCCCCAGCCATTATATATATATTTATTCTTGACTTTAAAATACATGTTCCTCTTTCTGTCTGGTCACTGTTGGGAGACTTTTACTACTAGAGCAGCTTTGGACAACAACTATCAGATGCAATCGGGGGCTGGTGGGAATTGTTGTCCAAAGTGACCAGAAGGCCCCAGATTGGCGAAGGCTGCTCTAGATACTCTGAGGAATATTTTCTCCATCTTCCCTACCCACTAATCATTTGGTGCTTTTTCTGTTGTTGCACTACAGCTGTGGAACGCCCATATTCAGGAGATTCATTTGACACAGCCCTTGGTTACTCTCTGAAAGATTCTTCCATATTGGAAGACATTTGGAGTGGTATGGTGTTTTCGGATTATGCTGTGTTTTATCATGATTTTAACCGCCCTGTTGTTTTATATGTCTGCTATTTCCAGCTCACTCTGTGTATCAAGCAAATATAATAATCATTCCTCTGGGTAGTTCTCCTTTGCAAGCCCTGTCAAAATCAATGGGCACTGTGCAGCAAAATTGCACTCCATCCAAGTGCACAAGAAAGTTCCTCAAGGTTTCTGTCCCAACCTCAACTTTTATCAGGTTTTCGACTCAATACCCAAGCAGCCCAGATTCTTTACCACCTCCACCCCCTGCTCTGCAGGTTCCCCCACCGCTTAGCCGTGAAAAAGCCCATTGCCCTAACAAATGGTGGAGGACAGGTGCCCAATTGCAGCCACAGATTATGGCACCAGCTCCCTTTCATGGGGACTCTTGGGCCATGCATCACTATTGGCAGACAAAAGATCAATGTTGTGGTGCAAGGACCTGAATGAGCCCCATCTCAAGTTGTAGCTACCTTGAACTGGGGACACAATAAGGCAAGTGGCTTTTTTTTTTTTTTGGATTTTTGAGCACCTGCACTTCAAGTAACCATCCAGTCTCTGAGCGTAGTTAAGGCAGTTTCCCCAGCTACTAAATGATATGACGCATGATATGAAGGTTTCACATTTTCTACAGGCAGGGCTTTCTTGTTGTTGTTGTTGTTTAGTCGTTTAGTCATGTCCGACTCTTTGTGACCCCATGGACCAGAGCACACCAGGCACTCCTGTCTTCCACTGCCTCCCGCAGTTTGGTCAAACTCATGTTCATAGCTTCGAGAACACTATCCAACCATCTCGTCCTCTGTCGTCCCCTTCTCCTAGTGCCCTCAATCTTTCCCAACATCAGGGTCTTTTCCAGGGAGTCTTCTCTTCTCATGAGGTGGCCAAAGTATTGGAGCCTCAGCTTCATGATCTGTCCTTCCAGTGAGCACTCAGGGCTGATTTCCTTCAGAATGGATAGGTTTGATCTCCTTGCAGTCCATGGGACTCTCCCATGGGCAGGGCTTAGCTTGACAATCTACATAGTTTCTGTATGCATCTGGGATTTTAAGTAGAGTTAAGGCAGCAAACCAATGTTTATGGTCATCGCCATGGTTAAGCGTGGCACCAGACCAAGATCTTCAGAATGTCTCAGCTTCTGTATGTGAAAAGTAAGATCCTAGATGACCCTTTGGGTCCCTTCCACCTCTGCAATTCTACAATTCTATGTTCTACTTCAGTCTCCTCTAGCATGTTACAGGGGCACGAGCAGATCTCATTTCACATGCAGATGGGTTTTGTGGGTCTTGGAACAGTGACGCGTTACTAGCCTGCTGACCCACATACTAAGTGGTGCACTGTTTGGTCATGGTTGGGGTAAGAGGCTTGATATAACCATATTGTATGCTAAATGGGCAGGAATAGCAGAGATTATATTCATTTTATTATACACTTTGTTCAGTGTACATCTGCCACATTTTTAGACAATCTGCCTCTTTATGAAGGTTTTATCCCTCAATTTGTGCCTGCATCTACCATTGGCCCGCTAAAGCACCGATGATCTGCTCTTCTGTGATCATGTTCTGATTAAACATTTTCACTCAGTTGGCATTCCAGATAATTGAGGGGTCAGTTGATGTGGATTTAGACTGGGGCAAAAGCAGAGAGGTTGAAGGAAGAAAGCTAATCTCTTCCATTAGCAGTAACTTTTGTGACTTCATATTTTTAATTCAGTAATAAAATGCCACCATTGCATACTAAATATAATTCAGCAGCAATTCTTGTACACAATGAAGAAAAAAAACTGGGAGAAAGATTTCTGTTATCAGCGTTACATATTGTTCAGCGGCGAACTTTATGAAAGCTGTTCTAAGAACACCAACAATGGCTCACTTGAACCTGGGAATTGCTGTCCTAGAAAAGATTAATGGTCTACAAGCTTGGTATCTCCCCAGCACAGTGTCGTGTACTGGAACATTATAAGAAGCATATAAAAGCTTCCATAATTTCAGGCCAGTTGGTATCATGGTGTAGACCACAGAAAAACATTTCATTTCCTCTTGGCAATTGAAAGCGATTGTGTTTATATATTGCTGCTAGAGAGCCTTTGTATATTTATCTGTTGCTTTTTTTTAACTAAAGGTTTGCATTTGGAATAACACTCATATCAATTAGCAATGCTGCATTTAATGTAATTGCATTTTTAATTCAGTCTGTAATATTCTGTCTTTGATTTAGGTCACTTTGCGAAAGGCAAGGTGTGTCAAAACTCAAAACTCAAGATCATCTCAGTTTACACACACACACACACATTGAAATGTGTCGCACAACTAAATTCATTTATATGGCTTATATTTATCAAACATCCTCATTTCTGATCCATGTGCTCCTTGAGTGCTTTTGCCTGTAGAGAATGAGATAATGCCTCTAGGGGCATTTGGAGGAATGCATGTAAAATGGATTGCCTAGAAGGAGGAAAGAGTTGTAAACCTCTGGCTTTTGCATGGAAGGAATGTAGCCTGCTGTGTGAAAGTAAAAGTCACGTATGTTGCTCCACCAACTTTGCCCCTGGCTCCACCTACCACTGCCACATGATCCCTAGAAGGTTCCCCATGAGGGAATGCAGCTGACAGGCTGAAAGAGGTCCCTCACCCCTAATTTAGGGACTCTGGAGTTGTGGTACTTGAATAGCAGACCCATCCAATGTGCCATGACAAACCATTAGAACTGATGGGGAGCTAAGGTTTGGTTTCTAAGAAATGAAAGTACAGATTGCTGTTGCGGAATATGCCAGCCTTTGCAGTGTGTGTGTGTGTCTGTCTGTCTGTGTGTGTGTGTCTGTGTCTGTCTGTCTGTCTGTCTGTCTGTCTGTCTGTCTCTAAAGTAGTTCTTTGGTAATTATCTGTGACTTTGTGATGAATATGGCCCACATCACGCGTAAGGCTCCACGTGATTGAGATTATAAAGACGTCCTGTTTCTCATATGAACTTCTCATCCAATAGCCTGAGTTTTCTTCTAACACCGTCAGCATTCATAATTCGCATTGACATAGTCGTGAGAGAAACGAGGGCATTTCTTTATTTTCTTTCCTTTTTCAGGACAGTAGTGGACGGCATGATGGAGCAGCGGTTCTTATCTGACCTCCTGACAGCAGCGTTGATGCTGCTCACCTTCAGGTAGAGTGGCAAGGCAGCAGGAAGGGCAGTGTGGTGCAGATGCACCAGCAGAGTTAAATCTGGACCTCCTGCCACTTTGATGTCTCTGCACTGCCCTCCCCATTGCTTTGCCCCTCTCCCTCTCAGTAAACAGAAGTGACTCGGCTTTCGGGAGGTCAAGTAAGCACTGCCACCCCACCCCACTGTTTCAGGATGTGTGCATTAACTTTTGAAAGGAGAAATGTGAAAGAGGGGTTGTTTTTCAAACAAATATGGCATTGGGTTAATTTTAAAATCAACATGAAATGACACATTTGATTGGGACAGGAACCACACGATTCATTTCAGCATTTTTTTTTTTTGTTTAGGTAGAACTCCCGCATATCAGAATATGCTTGCATAACTCGAGAGGTGACATTTTATATTCTAAGATGCGTTCGGTTTTAATCTCCGCCCACCGCAGAAATCTCCATGTAGTTGCTGTTCGACCCATACCAGTAGCAAAATGCGCCTGGGAATTTTCGAACGCTGCCTGTATGTGCGGACAGTCTAATGCAGGGGTCCCCAAACTACGGCCCCCGGGCCGGATGCGGCCCAATCGGCCTTCCAATCCGGCCCGCGACGACTCCCGCCGCCCGCTGCCGCCGCCCGCTCTCACGGCGCGCGGCGCAGCGGCGATCTAAAAAAACGGCAAAAAATCGCCGAAAATCCTTTGTGCGCATGCGTATGGGCCTCTCCCGACCCGGAAGAGGTCATTTCTGGTGCACTTCCGGGTCGGGGGAGGCCCATACGCATGCGCACAAGCGATTTTTGGCGATTTTTTCCCCGCCCGTGTGCGTGTGCGCATGCGCACGGGCGCGCACTCCCCCGCCCTCCGGCCCGCTGCGCGCGCACTCCCCTGCCCTCCGGCCCACCGCGCGGTCGGCGCAGCGGGCACCGGCCCGCCGCGCAGAAAGTCTGGGGACCCCTGGTCTAATGCTCTTTTTTTTTTTAGCTGCTCTTGCTTTATCATCCTGTAATCCAAAGTAGATCATGTTCTGTTCTGCACTGACATGCAGTTGGCATAATTTAGCACATTCGTTTTACTTGGAGTTAGTAAACAATGCAAGAAAACTTTTGTCGCTGCCAAGTTTGCCTAATACTGTTGGCAAATTTCAGATTCATAGCTACTGATGAGCTTATGAAATGGATTGTTTTCTTCAGACCAATAAAGCACTCCACCCCATATCACTGATGGGTGGTTATGGAGCTGCTTGTTCTGCAGAAGCATGCTCGGAGGGCAGGACAGTTCACAGGTGACGTCCAGATGTGCAGCAATACATGCCATTGTCCCCATGCCTGTGAATGCATGGGTCCCCATGCCTGTGAATGAGTTGGGTGCAATAGACTGTTTATCCACGTGCACAGCGGCTTATGAATGACCCTGCAATTACCCTGACCACCATACGTTCAGTCAAGTTTTCTTCTCTACTGAGCCCTGGGCACTTTTTTTAGGGGGGGGGGCTCCTCTGTTGTTGCGCCTTTGCACCTGGGCATGAAGTGATAGAAGATTGCCTTTCCTTCCAGAACAGGAAGCAGCGCCAGTCAGAGCAGAGGGGAAACAGCGTGGTTGCAAGTCGTCCTGCAGCCAACCCTGCGTTTCTTTTCTTCCTCTTTGGTTTTTCCATCTCTGTTGGGGAGTGGGGTTCCCACACCCACTTTGTATGCGGCTTTTAAAAAACAACAACCCAAAAGATTTTTGGTAGTTCCTCAAACTTTGGTGCTTCTCCGTGCACACTGTTAGTTCCCTCTTATTTCTGAGTAACCGTATTTCAGCTCTGTTGATGTTAGCACAGTACCGGGAAGGGGGGTGGGGTCATTGAGTTTGCTATAAGAGGGAGTGAAGCCTTCATCTGTAAAGGAGGATGGCATACACATCAAATAAATAAGTCCATAAAAGGTGAAAGAAATTGTGTGTGAGAGGATTGGGGGTGGGGGAGAAAGAGAGAGAAAGAGAAAGAGAGAGAGAGAGAGAGAAGAGTGGCCATTACAACCGCTTAGGTTGTGTGCAGTCTGTATTTATTAACAGATTGCAGGGCTTTCTACTCCATTACGTTATTACCCTTGAAATTGAACTGCATTTATAACAAATATGAAATATGTATTTTTAACACTAAAATGTAATTTTCCAACATAATACCCGAAATAAAATGCCAAGAAGCTATTAGCAGCAAATTGAATTTTTGCGGTATGTAATTTAGCATAAATAGTGACAAGTGTTTCACCTCCCTCTTCTCCCCTGCGCCCCCCCACCACCACCACCACCTTAAAAATGATCCCATTAGTCATTCAGTTTAGTAGCACAGAGGCAGCAGTCGTCAAGGGTGTGCATTTTTATGTCTGCTTCAATTGCACACTTCATTTATTTGAACATGGCATAGGCGGCTTTCCCTGTCACACAGCATCACTAGGCGATTAGCAAGTTTCGCCCTAGGGCAGCTGGGACGCTTTGCTGGGGCAGATGTTCTTTTCAGCTTATTCACTGGCCGTTCTTGGTTGTTTACCGTTGTCACGGCTACCCCTATTTCCACAGCAACCGTGCGGCCTCCTCTTGGAGGCAAGTGAATATAGTTATAAAAGGATCATATTTTGCTCTGTGTCCCTTACTTTGCCATCTGTCAACCAACTGCGCATGATGGATTCAGAAACCGATTAGGGATAACGGCAGACAAGTGATGATCCTTCTATTAAAAGTAACAGTGGTCCTGATGCAAATGGCTTTGTGGTGCCTTTGTGGGGTTTGCCGCCCCCCTCCATACATGGTTCTCAAGCTCCCTATATAGGCACATAATTTTAATTCTTACTGGCTGGGGCACGGGGTGTGTGTGCATGATGTCCTATTGTTGTGTTTCTGTACACCCTACGTACTAAGACTGTCCAGTCTGCTCTTTTAGCTCACACACATGCTACAGCTCAATGATCTGATACATATCGGCAGGGATTTCCCCTCAGGAATAGCACTTACACACAATGTTCGAAACTCGCATTGTTCTAGGCGCATTTTGCGACAGGGAATTTCATTAGCGCGAGCAGTTTCTGAGCTCTGGGCACACAGTACTGCGCCTAAGATTTCAGATTAAAACTGCAGAGTGGAAGGAAAGGAGGACCTTTTTCTGCCTCTCCACTTCCAGCTACTCTGAAGACTGGAGAGACCCTCTTAAGAATATTAGGGGGGCAGGCAGGGGGAGGACTAGACCATGTGAAAAATGGTCATTCATTCATTTTCAGCTTTGTATTTTGCTGTAAAAAAAACCGTACCTTGATATTCCGTTGTTGCGTCCATAACCTAGGTTTAAGGTGCTATTTAGCTCCTAGCTTTCATATCTCAGTTTCTAACACTGCTTTCAAACTGAGTAATTGCCATAGAGCTCAATGAAACTCTTGTAACTACCGGTAGTATTCCAGGCAAAAGGGAGGGTTGAGTGGAGGTGTGGAAAGCACACAGAGATTTCTCAGTCCCTGAAGGGACTGCATGAGTCAGAGCTGTGAAATGAGGAAAAGGGGGTCAGGTGAACCCTATAATAATACCTCTGCATGCAAACGCTGTGACTTTGGGGGGACTGGAGCGTACCCTGAGTTTCACAGAAATCTCCATCACAACTCTGAAAGGAATTCATACACACAGAGAAAGAATCCCGTGGCACATATTTAATCTTTTGAAGGTGCCACAACACTCTTCCTGTGTTTGCATGTAATGCAAAAAAAGATGTTTGGACCACATGTGCCATCACCCCGATTGTTGGCCATGTTATCTGGAATTGATATGGTTTGGACTCCAGTGATGACACAAGGCTGTTGGAGGGTCCTTAATATGCTAAGATATGCATGAATTGTGTGAACCCTCGGATCGGACCTTTCCTGCCGCTTTGCTCCTCTCTTCACAAACCAGGATTCAGCACTTGGCCATAGCCTCCTGTTTCACGGCACACTTGAGACTATGATTAGCTACTTCAAAACAAGCCGGGATATCAAGCCATGGTTTCGTTGACTTAATATCCTGGCTTGCTTGGAATCTGCTAACTGTAGTTTCTGGGTGCACGTGTAATGGGAAACAATGGTTTAGTGCTGAATCCTGGGGGTTTTTTTGCCACTTAAATGCAGAGAGGAGCAAAGGAGCTGTGTTGAGAGTGACTTATTTTTTGCGCCATAAGACATACCTGACCGTAAGACACACCTACATAGTGGCTGGATTCCTCTGGAGTAAATAGGGGACGTGTGTTCGGGTGCTGCTCTGCTCCACTTTGGAGCGCTAAAGAGACGCATCTTAGAGGCTGCCAGAAGTGCCCTGCAGGGGGCTCTGACCGCATTGGAGGGCAGCCGGCACCCGCCTCTTGCCCGCAGCGGAGAACCCTCTGCCCCACCGGCGCTCACCCTGGTGCATCGCCCTCCACTCCGAGCGGCCGCTCTCCCCTGTGAAGGCAGCCAAGACACCACCTGGCGGCTGGCTGGGAAGCGTGTGCGGGAGGGAAGTCCGCCTGATTGACAGAGGTGCTGCTGCTGCCGCTGCCACTTTCGCCGCCACTTCTACTGCACAGCCCAGCCTGGCGGTGGCGGCGCAGCAGCGCTCCGATGGGAGGGCTCTTCCCCGGTGCCCCTGAACCCCAGCAGCCTCCTCTCTGCAGCCTTCCCTCCTCCGTGCTGCACAATCCACTTTTCACCCCTGCACTCGGGCGATTCAGCTCGGGCGATTCGCTATATAAGACACACAGATATTTCCCCTGGCTTTTTAGGAGGAAAAAAGTGTGTCTCATGGAGCAAAAAATACAGTACATCCCCTTTGTGCATAGCCTAGTTCAATAAACCAAGGTTTTTTGGTTTAGTGTTATCTGAGAACGCAACAACGACATGGCTACCCCAGCAGGAAAATGCAGAATGGTGGCCAATTCTGTAGCACTGGGACCACATATAATAATAAATAATACACAAACTTTTTATAAATGTGAGGATCTTTCTTTTCCCAGTTATATATATATATAGATATTGGCAAATTTAATCTTACTTTTTGGTAACACTCGTCACTGTGGAGATTCCGTTCATTCTTTAAATTAGTGGGAGTGGAAATTGGTCCACTTGTAAATTAATGTATTTATTGGTTGATTTTTCCAGATCCTGACATTGATGCTGCCACTGCCATGATGCTTTTGAATACTCCCCCTGAGATACAAGCAGGTTGTGAGTAGATATTTCTATAGCCTATAGCACCATAGATATGTAAGCCTAACCTTCTCTTTCACAAAGCACACAGACTAGCAGGCTTAAAAATAATAATTTTAAAAAAAATGTTTCTGATTGAGAAAACAAGATTTCTCAATTAGACCCTTGCAAATTTCTCTACTTAGTATAATTTTGTGGTTCCTGTGCGTAAAATTCTATGTCTAATGAGCGACAACAAT
The DNA here is from genome assembly GCF_965207765.1 of Zootoca vivipara. NCBI lineage: Eukaryota > Metazoa > Chordata > Lepidosauria > Squamata > Lacertidae > Zootoca > Zootoca vivipara. Next base: position 112,055,548 of record NC_142582.1, on the reverse strand, counting down.
TGTGTACCTCCAATTCCCATGACTAGTGGCATGTATTAGATGTATACAATTGTCAGTCGTATTGAAGCAGTAGTATCCTGATAAGTGTTTTCCTTCTACAGCACAGGTAAGACAGTCACACCTAGGGCCACCACTAGAAAATTATGTTCCGCTTTCTGTTTCCACTTTTTGGGGTGCCTTTGAGAAACTTGAAGAAAGGAAGAATTAAAATTATATTCATTCTTTTATTTGAATGTTAAACTTGCATGGCTGAATCAGATCCATTTATAAAAAAGATCAGAAAGGTAGCTTTGTCAAAGGAGCACTTGAACAGGATTTTCCCACCAGCGTTTTCCTAGACCAGATATTCACTCTTCTTTTGAAAAACTTATTTCTGCACTTATCCAGATTATAAAACTTAGATACCAGCTCAGACAATATATTTTGTTTTACATGCAAACAGTCCCAAAGCCTAATAGCTCCAGGTACATGCGGACAAATGAAATGTGAACCAGATCGTTACGAAACAGAGCCAGTGGAAATTCCTGTGGTGGTGGCGGCTGGAATAAATGCCTCTTATGGGATTCTCTGCCTGCCGTGTGCCTGGTTACCAGGTTCACACATTGCATTGGTTCACATGAGCATGTGCTCAGGGAGTGCTGGGATTGTTGCTTGTAGGAGAAAATGGACTGTGTAAAACAGCTTATAGATATTCCTTCTCTAAACAGAATAAACTGAGGACAGTTCCTTGTTAACTTTGAACGCGTGGAATAAGTCCAGATGAGTCTTGGGCAACAATCCTGTTGTTGCTGTTGTTGTTACCGGAACTGCTTTTGCAACATGTAAAGGTGGCCTGTAAAATCAATATGTACTACCGTATGTCAATAATTCCTAAATCTGCCCCCTAGCCAGAGACGGCACCACAATATGCCATCTGCTGAGGGGCCACTGCTGCTGCTGGTGCTCCAGTCATTGCTGGGCAGCCACTGTAGCTTGTAGCTGTCTGCAGTGGCCCCAGAGCTAGACTCAGTGACATCGCGGCATTTGCAGCAATTGCCACCCACATCAGAGGAGTGCCACTACTACTGTCTCTGCTCCTCTTTAGTAAGCCACCCACCTACCTGTTCTGCAGAGAGAAATAGAATAAGCAGGAGGACAGGGGGTCATCAACTGGCATGGATCAGGGATGTTGGCACATTAGGGAAGCCTCCTGAGGGGGCTTCCTCAAGCCTGACCCTGACCCTTTTTATTTTTAGTTTACTTGCTAGAAAACATTAAAAATAGCTTGGAATCAATTGTTCTGATTCTGAAGCTTACTATTACATACGGAACTTCATTTACCAGTTGACTTAAGCCTGGCGGGGAAATGGCTGGGATCCAATGGTGTACTAGCAGAAGGCAGCTGCACTCATTCAAGAGGGGGAGGGGAGCCCTTGATTTCTGCCGATTTCGCTCCCTCCCCACCACCGTTCCAGCTACAGTCCTGTGAACCAAATCCAGGCCGTTTCTCATGGTCCCTGGCCCTCAGGATCAGCAATTGGGGAAAGTGAGAGGTTCTAGTGTGGATAGAGAGACTAGACCGCCCCACCCCACCCCCCATTCCACAAGCCAAACGGCCCTTGCAGCAGTTGGGACCCAAATCTATTTTACCTAGTTTACCCTGCTTTTAGATTCTAAGCAAATTTCCAAAGCGGCAAACAGTAAATATCCGTAAAGCAGAAACTAAGTTTAGGATATATCGGTGGAGTGAAATCAAGCACAGCAACATCATCAGACAACAACAACATCAACAACAATAAAAGTAGTGAGCACCAGATAAAAACGTAAATAAAACAGTCTTTGCAAAAGTTCTCCAGAGTTAACACAGTGTTTAGTTTGGCCTTAATCAGATGCCTAATGCAGCACAGAGAAGGCAGCTGGGGCTCTCTGGGGAGCACATTCCATATACAGACTGTGCCACCTTTCTCTGGTCACTAAATTCCTCATGTCTGAATGCAGGGCAGCAAGAGAAGGGCTTCTGGGGCAGATCTTAATGCCTGGGCAGGTTCATATGGGGATGAACAGCCTTGGGTCCCAACCATTGCACTTTGAATGGACCTTGGAAACAGCCAGGAAGCCAGAGAAAAGCTGTTTCAAGACTGTGCAAACATAGGAGCACAACAAGTGTATTGTTAAAGGGGAAAGGATATATTGCTCTTTTTCCCTCCTGGCACTGTTCCTTCCTCTCCCCCCCCCCCAAGTGTGCACACTTTTATATTTTTCTTCTATCAGTGTTTCCAGGTTGTGCGTGTGTGTGCTTCTAACCACGTGTGATAAGTTTCCAGATTAAAAAACGTGCACAACAACTGAGTGAGCTGACCTGATATTTTATTTTGTTTTATTTTATTACTATACAGATTGCACCATAGCACATTTGACCATCATCTTTTGCACACAATGGATACAAAGTGCTAAGATAAAAAGATGGCTGTCTTTCCATCCTCATAGCTATATTTGTAATGGGATTTCTAAGTTCAGCTGGAGATACAGAATGGTAGTTAACTCTCCAAAGCAAGCCTTTGCCTTTTCTCATTTAAACTATCTGACGTGGTTCAGAGTTTCCACCCTTTTTGTCACCAAAGAGTCACTTCCAGAAACTCCAAGCAACGCCCAAAATGTGGCATGCTTTCTGTAATTGTGCAAATCACTGTGTGATCCCTAAGGCTTTGTGGAGGGGATAGTTGCAATGAGCAAGTCTTCATTGTTCATTGTTATCTTTAGTACATCAATGCATGTGGTGCTTTGCAGAGCGGTATAAGGATCCTGCTCCCCCTCCTGTCTCCTTACCTGGCTGGCTGACTGGCTTTAGGATGGTTTTGGAGATGCCCTGTTTGGTTCCTCCCCTTCCACTTGCCGGTGCTTGATTGAGCATACAGTGTCAGGCTGAGCACATCACGACTGTGCACTTGCTTGCTTCAGAGATTGCTGCTGATTATTTGGTGGTTTGGATGACAGAATAAGATTAGAGAGGGGCCGTGAACTAAAAAAAAACTGGCCTGTGAAGTGAAATCAGGGTTTTGGAGGAAAAAGTGCAGAAAGAGGAGTAACATTATATTGATCCCTGGTCAGCAAGTTATTTTCTGCAGGGCTGTTTTGAAATGGAAATGTTGTGATAGCCTGTATCCCCACCCCACAAGCACTATGTAGGGTCATCTTATTGTCACGACTGGTACTCCTTCCTCATATGCTTCTCGGTGGGAAACTAGGTATGGGGGGAAAAGGTGGCATTCTCCTTGACAGCTGGATTTGGCCTAACTGCCCACTCGTAGAGTTGTGGTTCCAACACATACAAAGAAGAACAGATGGTCATAGGGGACTTTGACTGCTGAGGATAGAAGCAGTGTGACATAGTTATGCAATCAGCAAGAGAGACATTTTGTAGTGCTAGACTAGCCTTCCCCAATGCAGTGCCATCCAGGTGTTATAGACTACATCACCCCCAATCAGCATGGTCAGTTGTTGGGGATGATGGGAGCTGTAGTCCAACAACATCTGGAGGGCACCAAGTTTGCTAGGTGAGAGCTTCTATAGAACTGTATACTAACATGGTTAATGGGTATCACTAAGCATAGGGAGAGAGCACTCCTGGAGGTATTCATTTAACTCTCGTTGTATCTTTAAGGGATGACCTTGGCACCACCTCTGTGTGTTTCATACCCTTGATTTCGGTTACTGGAGCAATTTATTCATGTTTAAAGACTTTTTTTATCTTACTGGTCCCAGGACACTAGGGTCTTCTGCGCTGACTATTTCATCTTTCTCTGAGAGAAAGGAGTCATTTTTCAGAAAATGGCTGGGACTTGGTTCGGGCTTTTATAGAGGCAGGCTGACAACGTTTAAGTGGTTATAACAGGGCTATGCAGGGAAGTAAGGACAGATAAACCGGTGTGGAAGACCACAGACATCTTTTAATGGACCCCTCCTACATCAGTGTCCCTGTCTTGGTGGACTTTCCTACTGAGGCAAGCAGAGCTACTCTTTTTATCTGCAGAGTTGTTTATACGTCTCAGGGGTAAAACAGTGGGTGAAGTGGGTGAACTACGCCTGGCGAGTTCAGTGTTCTTACCCATCACTTTTGTTTCATTGTGATAGCCATATAAAACTGCCATCATAGATGAGGGAAGTCAGTGGTTCCATTGGGCTGGGCTGGAGGGATAATGAACAAAGTACATGACTGGAGTCCTCTAGATAAATTATTATCACTAGATAATAATTCTCTAGATCTCTAGATTCTCTAGATAAAATATATCTAGTTATAATTATATTTTAGAATTACTCTCTTTGGAATTATTATAATCCTATTGGCTCAGTTGAATGCCATTATTTATATTAAATAATGTTTAAGTTAAAGGGAACCACCTAATCTCTACCACGCATACACAACCCTACTACGCATGTGCAGTGGGGCTTATCTTCCAAGCAACTTCCATATACAGTACATGGCAAACCACTTTTTAAGAGCAGGAAAACTTAAAAGGGTGAATGGAGGATCCCACTGTTCAGAGGTGTAAAAATACCTGCTGGAGATGTTTGAGGAATTTGCTTTCTGTGAATTCCTATGGGAAATAGTTTGATATGCACCACCCAGACAAATGTATGGAACGGGAAATGCGAAATTTATCCTTCAAGTTTTCACTTCCTTGAATTTTGCAATAACACAATCCCCAGCTTTGAAAATGCACGCAAACGAAACATGTGTTTTAGAACATGCATTTAGAATAGCGTACATTGAGAGAGAGTAATATTTGAAGATGATTTCCATGCATAGTAATGTGAAAATGGGGGTGGAACAGTACGAATGTACAAATTGATGAATCCATCCTTAGCTGGTGTACACTTATCTCTTCCTGTCTCTCTCTGCATGATGGTGCTAATCATCAGCGACACTGCTAACTGCATAGACATAGGTTGTCCATGCCACTTGTTCTTTATCCACTATGTGGAGCTGCTAGCTCGTGCATTGAGATCTGCCAAATGTTAAATGGCATGGAAACCACAACTAAAAGGCAAAAACATTTTTAACACAAATTTTCATTTTGATTTGCAACATACCCAGCACAATTGCTGAGAGCTTCGAAGAACTTCAGGCATTAAAATAATAATAAAAATAAAAACCCTGACCTGGCAGCCCATAGTGTACCACAAAGAAGAGTAGAATGGAAAAGGCAAGACATAAACAAATATAAAATGTGGACATATGATACAGATTTGCAGTCATGTTGCTGACACAGAGGTTCTTAAGCGGCTGCTGACAATGTTGCTAATAAAAAAAAATGATTCTCCAAGGATTAGGTTTGAGGAGGGATTTAATGAGGCAAGTGTGCAAAAGAAAGCTGAAGCAAGAGACCAGATAAAAGTAAATAGAGTTTGGAGCGGAAGCAGTAATAGTGAGCATGGGGGCCAGCCTGTTAATGGGCGATGTCCCCAGATGGGGCAACAGGGACCATTAGGAACTTGAAGGGTCCCAGGTTGAGACAACACAGGCTGGGGCAGGCAGCTGAATTATTTGATAGTTTCTTTCATTCATTTTCCTAAATTGGTATCCCACATTATCCTTGCCATGCTTAAGGTGGATTTTAAAAATGCTTTCCTGGGCTGCAGCAAATGTACAGCTCCTGATGGCTTTACCCTAGTTAGTTATAGGGTACTACAGTTGGACATGGCTAAGCAACCAGGAGCAGGCAACAGGATCTCCTGCAGCACAAATTCCGATTAGTAAAAGGTAAAAAAGGTAAAGGACCCTTGGACGGTTAAGCCCAGTCAAAGGTGACTACGGGGTTGCGGCACTCATCTCGCTTTCAGGCCGAGGGAGCCAGTGTTTGTCCACAGGCAGCTTTCCGAATCATGTGGCCAGCATGACTAAACTGCTTCTGGCACAGCGGAACACCGTGATGGAAACCAGAGCACACAGAAACGCCGTTTACCTTCCCGCTGCTGCGGTACCTACTTATTTACTTGCACTAGTGTGCTTTCGAACTGCTGGGTTGGCAGGAGCTGGGACAGAGCAACGGGAGCTCACTCTGTCGTGGGTATTCGAACCGCTGACCTTCCGATCGGCAAACCCAAGAGGCTCAGTGGTTTAGACCACAATGCCACCCCTGTTCAATTAGTAGCGGTATGTGCATGGTAGGGCAGAGCTGCCCTCCTGACACTGCTTATCAGGGTGTGGTCACCTGACACTTCCATTACATGGCCCTTATCTCACCCCATCCCAGTCCAGGTTTGCAGCAACAATGCTGTTGTCAGAAGGGTGGCTCTGCTCCACCTCACTACATCCCCTACTACTGGTTGCCATCACGGGTATGAGAAGTACCATAGTACAATGGGTTGAGGAAATGCTTTCCATGCCAAAAATGTCCGAGGTTCAATCTCCAGCACCTGTAATTAAAAGAATATTCGGTAGCAGGACTAAGGGAAGACTCCTGTGCCTACTACCTCTGTGCAGGAGCCTGGGAGTTGCTGCTGGTCGGAGTAGATTTGTAGTGGCCTGTCTTCTGTGTCCAAGTTCCAACTGCGTTGACTTGCTTAATGCAAAATCCAAAATAATGGCTTAAAGTTGTTTTCAGATTCTGGGCTAAGTGGGAAATCCATTTAGCTTTAACCGTTGTTATAGTCAGTGCTGATGTGGTTAGACTTGTGCTTCTGAACGGAGGAGGTGGTGGGCGAAGGAAGTTTGCAATCCCACGGCCTGATTAGGAACATTACATCTGCGCCTGTATAAAGCAAATGTCATTGGTGCAAAAGTGGCACACAGTTCAGCAGCCGCCTTGGGCATTTGATGTCCATTTCAATTTGAGTGCCATGAAGCCTGAGCATTGGGAGGCAACGTTTTCTCATGGAACAAAGACATTTCTGTAGAATACTCTTGAATACATGTATAGGGCCTCTTTTAAGCTAACTTCAGTTTACTCCAAATGATCCCCCTTACACTGTGGAACATCTGCTAGAAATATCAGCAAAAGACTAATTGTTTTAATGGGCTCGAAGTGACATTTCCTTAGGACAAAAAAGAAAGAAAAAGATTATTTTGCAGGAATATGTACAATTTTCTGTCATCTGATGGGTGCCAGTGTGGTGTAGTGGTTAAGAGTGGTAGATTCGTAATCTGGGGAACCGGGTTCGCGTCTCCGCTCCTCCACATGCAGCTGCTGGGTGACCTTGGGCTAGTCACGCTTCTCTGAAGTCTCTCAGCCTCACTCACCTCACAGAGTGCTTGTTGTGGGGGAGGAAGGGAAAGGAGATTGTTAGCCGCTTTGGGACTCCTTCGGGTAGTGATAAAGCAGGATATCAAATCCAAACTCTTCCTCCTCCTCCTCCTCTTCTTCTTCTTCTTCAACAAGAGTTAAGGCGGGTCAATTAAATCTGTCATTCCTGGCAGTTCTTTGCTTACGGTGTATGCTAGCAGCTCATGCAATTAATGGGTGCCTTATATATTCTGTTCCCTTTGACCAATATTAAATGCTGGCAAAAGAAACTAGAAGGAGGATTCTGATGGTGTAATTAGATGTTACAGGGCACGGATGGGGAACTTTTGGCCCACTGGATTGTGTTGGACTTCAGCTGCCACCAGCCCCAGCCAGCATGGCCAGTGGTAAGGGATGATGGGAGCTGGAGTACAGCAACATCTGGAGAGCTACACTAGGGAAGAGGAGGCTGGCAACAGTCATGTGCCCCCCATAACATCTGGCTTGATCCCATGACCAACATTTATTAGAAGACACTATATATATTGTTGTTTTACTTGCTTGTATTGTGGTTAAAAATGGGATGGGGTGGGGATGGGAGATTGGACCACAATCAAGAAACTGGGTTCCACAGAGATGCATGATTACTTTTTGTTTCATAGACTCTCTTAGCAATTTGCATTTGTTTTTAAGGTGGGCATTACTTTAAATTGGATTTCTAATTAATATGTTGGTGGGCTGACTGTTTTGTGGTGAATTTTTCTGCTGTTTTATCCGTTTTGGCTATTTTCCTTGTTGTAACAGTTGTAGAATATGAATTTGGGGTGTGTGTGTGCTTGTAAGCATCCTTGAGCACCCTTTTGGGAGCCGAAAGACAAGGTAAAAATAAATAAACATTATGCAAAACCTTACATTCATTTTAATGTGAATAGGGAGTTGCTTTGAGCTAAACAGGTGTCTGAAACACAAGCACATAGTTTTACAAGGGAAATGGGGGAGAAGCGGGAGCATATAAATGAATCGCCTCCGTTTTGCTGATTCTTTCTTTCTAAGCACAATTCACTTCATTTTCACTCAACTAATGTGTAAATTTGTAGGTTGCCTCCTTCAGATCTTTAGTTAAATAGTGTCCGTTTCTTGAGGGGTGGGGGGGTATGTTGGGGTTGTTTGTTAAATGTATTTTTAGAAGCTAAAAAGAAAAAAACAAGCACTTTATCCGAGAAAGTGCCTCTCTGTTTCTGAGTAATCATGGTGAGGATTTTGATGTCATCCTTGAGATTGCTGACCTTTGGAAGGAGTTTCCTTTAGTGTTGTATATGTGTTTCCTCACAGTAAAATATGTGAGATCCTGTTATCTTGAGAGGCCACGGATTGAACTTGTGACCTTACAAAGATACCTCCTTTTCTCTGACACTGGGCAGAAGATACATCAGGTTCAACTGGTAAATCTCTTGAGTGATTTCAGCATACATCTGGCAAGAAGTTTCCCACCTGTTTAACAAAACATTTCCCCCCACCTAAATTAAGATTGCTGCAATGAAGAAAGCTAATTAGTAATGACTTTTATCTGTGAAGGGACTGTGAGCTCAGTTCAGTTCTGGTACCAAAAAGAAAAAAGAAAAAAATCCCTGGGTTCAGAATATGCTTGGAGAGTAATTCTGTGTATCATTTGTGTCTGGCTCTAGTTGGTCGATCTTCAGGTTCTAGTAAGAAAACAGAGTAGACCTGGCAAGCATTAAGTCTTTCCACTCTTATTCCACCTGCACATGTTGACTTCTCCCAAGAGGTCAGTTGCTAGAGTGAGATTTGATCAGAGGAGCTCTCATGCTTGTATGTTGCGCTGACTGATCTACCACAACTTTCTGTGGCTACTCTTGGCTCATGCAACTCTTTCCTAAGTGTGTGTGTGTGTGTGTGTGTGTGTGTGTGTGTGTGTGTGTGTGTATAAAATTATGAAGCAGTGATTCTTCTTTCCCCCTGCCCCAATGTAGCTTGATATTTTAATAAACATTTCAGTTTCACAACTGTGCTAATTTGTCCTCCTCTTTTTCTTGCAATTTGCCTCCAGTTCCTCCCGGAGTTATCCAAAATGGAGCTCGCATTCTGAGTAGAGGAATCTTCCCAGGAGTCAGGCCACTGCCAATAAACCCAATCGGAAGCATGGCTGCTGCAGTAAGGTAAGTACAGAATCAGTGGTGCAGCGGGAGATGGCAAAGAACCTTGAAAGGAGAACTCTTAAGAGAGCACTGCTGAACTTGCAGCAGGTTTATTAGCAAGATCATTGACAGGTTTTCAGTGCAGCTTCTACACCACAATTTACTTCCTTTTGAAGCAAAATCTAGAGATGTCCTTTCTCTGTGGCTCTGGCCACACTTTGCACATGAGTAATGCAGTTTTTCAGATTTGTACAGAAACATTTCCTAGACAAACAAATTTATCCAACTTTTTACTCTGTTCTTATTTGTCAAAGGGTGGCTCTAGCATACAATTCTCCCAGAAGCAATTGCCACGTCAGGAAAAATATTAAATGTATTATTATTATTATTATTATTATTATTATTATTATTATTATTATTTTAAATTTTTACATATTTCATTGAATATTAGGACTTGTCTTAGATTTGGGTCTTTCTTTTCTTTCTTTTCTGGTCTATTCTCACTGTATTGGTATTTCAGTACCATCAGGGAATGCTTTGTCCTTGTCCCCACCCCCCAAAAAATGCAGCTGGTCAAATGCTCGTAGTCTACTTGACCACAAGATCATGTACAAATGACTACTTGTGTGCTCACAACATAAGAAAAAATGCAGTTTTTTAGCTAAGTATTTAGTCAACATGCTTAAGGACACTTTTTTTCCTCTCTGTGTTTTGTTCATTAGATCTCACAGTTGTAGCCTGTTTAAGCCATTTGCAGACTGTTCCCTTTTCAAACAGTAATTGAATGAATGAATTTCATTGTTTCCCAGTTTCTGTGCAAGCTCACTTGGCTGCTGGCCCTTGAGCCAATTAGTTAGTGATCTTTTGCAATCATTTCACCTTTGAGTGTCCAACGCAAAGTGTTGTGAATTGTTTGGATAATGTGCATTGTTCGAAAATACTAAAACCCAGGGCGAATTCGCCACTTGACATACGTAAAGATTAGCCATGGGAGATTATGTCATTATGCTGCTGTTGTTCTTTTGGCTTAAACCACATGAATAGATCTTTTGTTTCAGTCTAATCTGTAAATGGAAATTGACTATTTTTAGTGTGTTGAATCATCATTATTTAGCACTAAAGCTGCCCCAAAAGAACATGGTTCTTTTGACAGCAGCTCTATATTCACACTGTTTTTCTGTTGCTTGTTGCTGTTATTTTTGCTTCCTGTTTTTACTATCCTGTTCGGGTTTTTTTTTAAGGAAACAAGCCCATACAAATCATAAAACATCATTATATTGTTCTGAAGAGCAATGCTTGACTAGTATGAATTGGTAGCCCATGGTCAATTTTTTACAGGTGAAATGTCAGGTTGACAAGAGTGGTCTTTGAAATATTCTTGTAATTACTCATTTTAAAATGTACTCCTCTTTGGCGAAATTAAGCCATAATCACAAAGAAAACATTTACCAACAGCAAGGGTTAGTCTACACTCCCATTCATTACATTTGGAACTTACACATAATGCCTTCCCAGGGGGAAGTGTCCATGGATTTGCCTTCCCCAACTTGGAGCCCTCAATGTGTTTTAGATTACACCTCCCATCAGCCCATGACTGTGCTCACTAGGGCTGATGGGAGTTGTAGTCCAAAGAATATGGAGGGCACCACATTAAGGAAGGCTGCCATAGATTGTATTGGGAAACTTTCATGTAATGGGATCTCTCTTACTAAATGGGACCATATGTTTGTCATTGCCTCCATTGCTACTTTTTTGAGGGGGAGCAATGATGAAAAAAGTTAATGGGAATGCGATAAAAGTGAATGATTGCATGGATTTTTCATTGTGGGTGGAAGCTAGAAGCTTAATGACCAAGAGCCGGAACCAGGAATCCAGAAGTCCCTGGTTCAAATTTCATTTCTGCCTTAAACAAGCTGTTCTCTCTGTTCCACCCTCTGCATTATAATATATAAAGGCCAAGATGGAGGTGTGAATGGGGCATCTTTACAACCCTGTTGTTTAGTTGTGTAGTCATGTCTGACTCTTCGGGACCCCATGGACCAGAGCACGCCAGGCACTCCTGTCTTCCACTGCCTCCCGTAGTTTGGTCAAACTCATGTTCGTAGCTTCGAGAACACTGTCCAACCGTCTCGTCCTCTGTCGTCCCCTTCTCCTTGTGCCCTCTATCTTTCCCAACATCAGGGTCTTTTCCAGGGAGTCTTCTCTTCTCATGAGGTGGCCAAAGTATTGGAGCCTCAGCTTCAGGATCTGTCCCATAAGTGAGCACTCAGGGCTGATTTCCTTCAGAATGGGTAGGTTTGATCTTCCTGCAGTCCATGGGACTCTCAAGAGTCTCCTCCAGCACCATAATTCAAAAGCATCAATTCTTCGGCGATCAGCCTTCTTTATGATCCAGCTCTCACTTCCATACATCACTACTGGGAAAACCATAGCTTTAACTATACGGACCTTTGTCGGCAAGGTGATGTCTCTGCTTTTTAAGATGCTGTCTAGGTTTGTCATCACTTTTCTCCCAAGAAGCAGGCGTCTTTTAATTTCATGACTGCTGTCACCATCTGCAGTGATCATGCAGCCCAAGAAAGTAAAATCTCTCACTGCCTCCATTTCTTCCCCTTCTTTACAACCCTAATCGCCACTTTTCTTCTTCTTTTTTTCCTTTTTGGTGCAGGGGCGGGATTGGAAGGGGCAGTTGCCAGCCCTGATTTTTTTCTAAGCCTAGCTGCTTCACTGGAAGGGATTTTAGCAGAGAGAGAGGGGATGGCAGAAGGAAAATTGGTGCCAAGGTACCAGCTCTGGCACCACCCACTTTTGGCCTTGGCTCCCCCCATGTCTCACATGCCTTTGAGGGAATTCCTGAGGGGTAAAAATGGTTACCTCTGCCTGTCTTCCTCAACACTACAAATGTTTGGCATTCCTGCTCGGTATTTAGACGTGTTCACCTACACTACCTTGCATACAAGGAAAAATGAGAGTGTACACTCCAGCAATGTCTGAGGAAATAACTGTTTTTGGCACCGTCATGCTGAGAAAAACATGCAGATTATGGCACCTGTTTTATTCTGCACTGTTGAACTGTGGTCAGCAATTAGTTTTTCATGAGAACCAGCTGGAGAAGGGTGGGTGGGTAATAAAGCAAAGGCCCGGCTGTTATTTTTACCTCAGTTCTGCTCTTGGTTTGTTAAAAGGAGCTCACAATTCAATCTTTTTTCATAAATAAACAAAATATATTTATTTGCCATTTTTACATGCTTTGCCAATCCCCCCCCCAATATGCCTTTTTAACTAGCCATTTTGACACTTGAGTAGCACCGAAGCGAAATTATCCATTGTCGCATGTAGTGTAGGTGTCAGGCATACGCAGACATCTTCTCAAATGAGAAGCCAGCAAGGTTTTTTTTGCAAATAAATAAATCCGGACGATTTAAAGGGTTCCCCTTGTTCAATCCGAAAAACACTTTCTACGTCACAGAGCAGAGGTTGCTTTTGGGAATGCAGGATCCTGGAAACACATGCCATGTTGATACCAATGCTCTCAGGGGTGAACTTCCCTCCGCATTGACAGTGCACACCTTTGCATTAATGCTACATCTGTTCTGATAATAGTCAAAGCCCCGTTTTATTAGCAGATCATTACACAGGCTATGTTTGCAGTGGAGCTTTGCATATATAATTATGATGTGAAATCCCTCCTGTAAGTTCTCCTGCCAATAATACAACAGACTTAGTTGCATTGATTTGTACACTTTGACCCTCTGGGATGGGGCCTGATTATGCCAGGGAATACTGCTTAGTGCTAATTTACTCCCTTAGAACCAGAAGTGCCTGAGAAAACGTTTCTCTCGCTTTGAAATGGAAACTCTTCCACATCGCTGCACAGGTGTGTGGGAAAATATGGAGTAGCAAAAGCTACTAACTTCCCAAATTTGCCAGCTACGGAAAGCTGCAGTCTTCACAAAGATTACTCTCCAGAACAATTACATTTGGCCATACAACAGTATACTTTGCTCTTACCAGAATCAATAGAGAGGGGCCACTGTGTGCACACACACAGAGAGGTGTCAGAACTAAGTTTTAGGCAACTCTCAGAGGATAGCTTCAAACCAAGAACCAGGAGCTGAACCAAGAATTCAGAACCAAGATCCATCTAGAAATATACCAAGGAAAACCTTGCTGCTCAGGAAAATTCCCAGCCCATTTATAGCCCTTCCTGTCCAAAGCCCAAGGACAATTCACTGCCATGAAGATAAGCAATGCCGAAGCTTTCGTCGCTCACCACAAGCAGTTAGCTGCACGCAGAAATGATGGTTCCTGTTTTACACTTTTGCAGCTCTTGACAAAAAGGCTTTTTCATGAGTAAGAAGTGGCTACTTATTTAATTTATTACCCACCCTTCACTATCCCATATTCATTTTAAATTCAGTATTAAAGCCAATTAAAAACAAATTAGCAGCCACAGGAATTGGATGGGCCCTGAAAACACATATCCCATATGCCAAAAGCCAGGGTAAAGAGGTCCATCTTGAGCATATGGTGGAAACTATACAATGAAGGTGCCCGGCACACCTCTGTGGAGAAGGAATTTCACAACCTAGGAGCTGCCACAGAGAATGCCCAGACAACCACCAGCCCCAAACTTCTGAAGATGGTGGAACTACCAAGAGGGGTCCCTCCACTGATCTTAATACCCAAGAGCAGGGGTCCCCAGACTAAGGCCCGCGGGCCGCATACGACCCAAAGGCCTCTTTTATCCGGACTGTGACGACCCCCGCCGCCTGCTGCCACCACCCGCTCTTACCGGCGCAGCGGCATGATTCCGGGTCAGAAAAAAATGCCGGAAATCGTTTGTGCGCATGGGCCTCTCCTGACCCAGAAGTGCACCGGAAATAAAGTTTGCGTGCTTGCGCAAACGTCATTTCTGGTGCACTTCCAGGTCGGGGGAGACCCATGCGCATGCGCACAAATGATTTTTGGCCCTTTTTTCCGACCCGGAAGCGCGCCGCCGCGCCTGTAAGAGTGTGTGTGCATGCACACAGGCGCGCACTCCCCCGCCCTCCGGCCTGCCGTGCGATCGGCACGGTGGGCACCGGCCCGAAGCTGCGTAAGTTTGGGGACCCCTGCCCAAGAGGGTCTGTAGAGAAAGGAGATAGGGCCCCAAATATCTGAAACACAAAGTCCTCTAGGGCTTTGAACACTAAGGTGAGCACCTTCATTTAGACCCCAAAATGAACTGGTAACTAATGCAGCTGTTTTGAAACAGAAGTTATATGAGTGCTAAAAGGAACCCCAGCAAAGTTGTAGCATTGACTGCCTTGGGGTTCAGGGACTAACAATGAATGGGTGCCAACTGCAAATAAATATTAGGCAAGCCTAGAAATTCTGAAGTGTTTAGTTTTGTTTAATAAATACAATTAAATAGTCATGCTATGTTAGATCACTCTCTAAGCCTAGGCCCTAGAGCAGGCATCCCCAAACTGCGGCCCTCCAGATGTTTTGGCCTACAACTCCCATGACCCCTAGCTTACAGGACCAGTGGTCAGGGATGATGGGAATTGTAGTCCAAAACATCTGGAGGGCCGAAGTTTGGGGATGCCTGCCCTAGAGCATCAGAAAACATACCCTAATTTGCATTTACAGCTCAGTGTTCTCAGGAAAAGCCACGTCGCTGTGGGCAATCCCACTGCTCTTCTCTGTGCAACCAAGCCCTACTGTTTAAAAAAGCAGCAATCTTTAGGTGGTCGGATGGTCTTCCATGGGATCCTAGTGGAGAAAAAATGTTATAACGGAATAGAGACTCCATGTGGACTTCGGGGTCTGATACAACTTTTTCACAAAGATTTTTATGTGGGTGGGTGTGAAATAGAGAGAAGGGAGTGGAACATGTGGCAACATGCATCCTTTTTAATTTCAGTCAGGTGTCATAAAGAATACACTTTGCACGCAGACAGCCCAGGTTCAGTCCCCAGCATCTCTAATTCAGAGGATTGGGTACCAGGTGCCAGGAAGTATCTGTGCCTGGGGTCCTGAAACAGCCACTGCCTCTCAGAGCAGACAATATTGTGCTAGATGGGCCTGCTATATAAGGCAGCTTCCACGGTCCCTGCAAGCTGCAACTGCAAGCATCCAGGAAGCTTGGAGAAATACTGGCTGCATGCCGTGGGGCAGATTGCTAATGCCGTTAGTGGAGGCACCCCATGTTCTTCTCCTGCCGGGCTAAACAGGTGGCCCTTACTATCTGTGCTCCTCATCTGCCTAGCCCAGCGGGAGAGAGTTGAGAGGGGAGGGGAGTGGACCTCCATAGGGTTGGCAGAAGGGAAGCAGTTTCCCAGGGTTCTCTTGGCAACTTAGATCAGGGTGGGTTGGCCATTGACTGTTAATGGTTTGTGCATAAATCAGTAGACTAGTATATGTTTCACCTAAATTATCCATCTACAGTTTTGGATATGAGGAGGCAACCTGGTTTGCTTCTATTAAACACACAGAGACACACCCCTCACCATCTAAACAAGTTTGGTAAAATTAAAATACCGTAGTACACCGACTGGCTTGTAAAACTGGATATGTTCTCTGTTACACAGAGTCTGCCATGCTGTGCGACTTCCCACCTATTGTGCTCAATCTCTCCCTCGGCACAAGAGTGCTATTGCTAGTGTCGTGCAAGGCCTCAGTGGCACATGCTCTTGACTGCGTCGCATTAATTCAGCACTTGCCAGAACTAGTAAAGAATTTTTTTTTGATGATGACCCAAGTCACTTTTCCTTTTGCCTAAATTGTGCTGATCTTGAATATAATCTTCAAAACGTACCATTTTGGCTTAAAAACCAAGAAATCTGCCACTTCTAAGGGCGTCACGTGCTTCTTCCTTAATGAATGGTTTTAAGGAGCTGGTTTTAAATGCACCGTACCATTGTTTTGAATATGGATGACTTCTTCTCTAAAGCATTTGGCATCGTTTAATGACAACCCCTGCAGTGGTGACACCGTCTCAGAGTGAATGCATCTGGCGTGCTGCACAATCATGAATGACATTGTGTTTAGCTATTAATAATTGAAAGAGCTTTGTCTTTGTCTTTTTTTCCCCTGCTGGGTTCTGCATATAATTTATGGATCATAAACTACCTCCTAATGTCCATGGGAAAAAATGTTATTGAGCAAGAAAGGATGGAAATTTGGAAGGGGAGGTGGCGACTTGTGGGTTTGTTTGTTTTTTAACATTTGTATTTATTTCTCTCAGAAAAAGGGTCTTTGCAGTATTGCCAGCTTCTCATACGTGTATATTGTTGGTTTTGTCATCATTTCAAAAGCTTAACACGGTAACTAGAATCATAGAGTTGGAAGAGACCACAAGGGCCATCCAGTCCAACCCCCTGCCAAGCAGGAAACACCATCAGAGCATTCCTGACAAATGGCTCTCAAGCCTCCGCTTAAAGACCTCCAAAGAAGGAGACATCACACTCCTTGGCAGCAAATTCCACTGTCGAACAGCTCTTACTGTCAGGAAGTTCTTCCTAATGTTTAGGTGGAATCTTCTTTCTTGTAGCTTGAATCCATTGCTCTGTGTCCGCTTCTCTGGAGCAGCAGAAAACAACCTTTCTCCCTCTTCTATATGACATCCTTTTATATATTTGAACATGGCTATCATATCACCCCTTAACCTTCTCTTCTCCAGGCTAAACATGCCCAGCTCCCTAAGCCGTCCCTCATAAGGCATTGTTTCCAGGCCTTTGACCATTTTGGTTGCCCTCCTCTGGACATGTTCCAGCTTGTCAGTATCCTTCTTGAACTGTGGTGCCCAGAACTGGACACAGTATTCCAGGTGAGGTATGACCAGAGCAGAATACAGTGGTACTATTACTTCCCTTGATCTAGATGCTATACTCCTATTGATGCAGCCCAGAATTGCATTGGCTTTTTTAGCTGCTGCATCACACTGTTGACTCATGTCAAGTTTGTGGTCTACCAAGATTCCTAGATCCTTTTCACATATACTGCTCTCAAGCCAGGTGCCACCCATCCTGTATTTGTGCCTCTTTTTTGCCCAAGTGTAGTACTTTACATTTCTCCCTGTTAAAATTCATCTTGTTTGCTTTGGCCCAGTCGTCTAATCTGTTAAGGTCATTTTGAAGTGTGATCCTGTCCTCTGGGGTATTAGCCACCCCTCCCAATTTGGTGTCATCTGCAAACTTGCTCAGGATGCCCTCAAGCCCATCATCCAAGTCATTGATAAAGATGTTGAATAAGACTGGGCCCAAGACAGAACTATGTGGCACCCCACTAGTCACTACTCTCCAGGATGAGGATGAGCTATTGATGGGTTCGGTCAACCAGCCAGTTACAAATCCACTGAATGGTAGCATTGTCTAGGCCGCATTTCACCAGCTTCTTTACAAGAATATCATGGGGCACCTTGTCAAAGGCCTTGATGAAATCAAGATAGGCTGTATCCACAGCATTCCCTTCATCTACCAGGCTTTTAATTCTGTCAGATTACAAGCCTGGTAGATGAAGGGAATGCTGTGGATATAGCCTATCTTGATTTCAGCAAGGCCTAACTAATAGAAGTTTCTTTGTGGGAAATGGTGAAACCATGGTTAGATGTAGTGTATGAGCAGTTGTGAGCCTCAGACTCATATACTGCTTCCTTTCCTAGCTCATCTTGATCAGAAGCGTGTAATTGTGTAGTTTGTGGCAAACCATAGTTTGCTGTTGTGTCACAACACAGCAAACGGGCCTCCTCTCCCTCCTGCACACCCCACCCTAGTCTCTTCTGGGTTTCACCCCAACCCTCTGGATCAAAATGGGTGCTCAGAAGCTGTGCAGGAGAGAAGAGAGAGCACGGGGAAGTCTCGTTGCACAGATAGAAATCCTGTGCTAAATAGGACAACTTTGTTGGATACAAGCCATAGTTTGGTGTGCTGAGACACAGCTATAATTAATGTACAAGGGAAGAGAGGGCAGAGGGCAGATTCAAAGCAAAGAAATCAGATCTTTTCTCATGAAAATCTTTATTGTTTTAGCTTATTGTAAGCCAATTATAGTGTAGTTTCATTTTAAAAGTTGTGCATGCATATATTCAACTTGGGCAGTTCACTACCATTGGATGGCTAAAAATATCACTGGTTTCAAAAAGATCTAGATCAAGCTCATGTAGAATAAGGCAGTACCTTTGCTACATACGTAAAACAAGACTTTTGAAGCACAGGCATGGGTGTAGCCGAGGGGGCAGGGGGCAGCTCCCCCCCCCATGAAGTACGGTAAACAAATAAAAATACTTAAATAATTCAGGGTTTGCCCCCCTACCAGAAAGCCTGTGCCCCCCCCCCAATATAAAGCCTGGCTTCTGCACGGAGTAAGATGATTCTGTGGTCTTGCTAGAGTTACGTATTGCAACTTACCCAGCCCTAAGCAAAGTTTTTAAAAAAATCTGAGGCTCAGTGTAAAACACAGGGCTTGGGGACCCCTGGAGTCCACCCCCCAAGTGCCCCTGCTAGTAGGGTACAAAAAAGGAAGGGTGATACCCCCTCTGCCAAGTTCCTTGTCCTTCTTTGCCTCTCCTCCCAACACACTACAAAGCACCATATTTCCAGATCATGCAAAAGGCTTTCTTCGCTTATTTCTCCCTGAAAATATTTTTTGTGTGTTTCGCCACTAAGAACAGGTTCCCTATAAGTATTTTGCAAGGAATGGATCAGGTGTTGGTGAACTTTTGGCCCTCTAGATGTTGCTGAACTACAGCTCCCATCAGCCTCGGCAGGCATGGTCAGTGACCAGGGATGATGGGAGTTGTAGTTCAGCCACAACCGGAGGGCCAAAAGATAACCCAGCCTTGGAATGGATTCTTCTCACCTTTTCTCCTGGCTTCTTATGCTGTTGCTCCATGATAGCCTTCCCCAACGTGGTCCTGGCTGGGGCTGATGGAAGTTGAAGTGCGAAACATCTAGAGGGACCAGGGCGAGGGAGGCTGCCTTATGATCTATCATAATGGCTGAAGCCAGATACAAGATTGGTAGACCCAGCATGAAATCTGACCTAATGACCACTTCTGATGGTCTTAAGCAACACTTCCGCAGAAGATGATATTAAGACTTGGAGTGGCTTCTTTCAAGTGTCATCGAAATGCTTTGCATTTTCAGTGCTTCACTGATTAGTCATACAGTCTGAGAATCAAGTAGGACAGAATTAATGGCACTTGTAAATCATAGGACCTCACTTTATTAAACTGACATAAGAGGGAACGTATATTCTCCAGTGTACTTCAGGACAATCCCTTTGAGTTAAAATGAAGTATCAACAGGTCCTTAATGATTATTTTGTACTACAGTAGTGTTTCATGCAGCGGTGGAAACCCAGTTGTGTCAAGAAGCCCTATAGTTAATACCTGTAGCTCTGGAAGTTTGAGGGATTCCGTTTTTGCATGTTCCTATATGAAATTGTATTCACTTTATGCCTCTTAGGCTAATGTGCACACCACACTTTAGCTGACCACAGGATTTAGCACTTCTCTTTTGTAGTTCTCAGAAATTTCGAAAAATCAAATATTTATTTAGATAAGTACAGAGGCGGATTGGGGGGAGTGCGACTGGTTCGGTCACACTGGGCACAGAGCCTCGGGGGAAGGGGCACCACAGGGGCGCTGCAACAGTGATGTAGAATGGAAGGTGAGAGGCAGGGAGATGCCACGATTTGGAGTCACAAAAGGCACCACTGAAATTTGGGACCCCAAGGTCTGCCATTGAGAGAGAATTGTTTCAAAATTGCAGATTGACGCGGAAGCGAAATTAGACAGAATAATGGGTAAAAACATGCAAAAGTGACCCTGATCCAAAATGGAATGGTCCTCTCTACCTGTAAAAAGAAAATGGTCTTGCCTTAATATATAGCTCAACTGTAAAAGTATTTGCAGGATGCCTCATACTAACAAATTTGCAGTTGCAACGACCCTCGTAATAAGCTAGAATCCATATTTTCCCCAGAATTGGCTAAATGACAAAATGACTGCAGAATACTTCTTTATATCTTAGTGTGTTGTATTGCAAAAATACAATACAAAGCACATTTGTCAGTTTTATTTTATTTTTAATTCCCTTCTTACTACTTTTTTCTGTTCAGACTTCCCTCTTCTTGTGTAAATAATAGACTGTTATCCATATGCTATGGAAAATCATCTGTGACAGTATATAACATTTTCCCCTCATAGTCCTGCACACGATATGTTTGGATAGAAATGTGGCTGAATCTTCAAGCACCCCCCACCCCAAACAGATGCAAAAAGCACATGACACTATACTGCATGAGAAACCATTGATTTGATTTTATCTGTTTTTCTTGTTTTGAATTTTATTTATCGTGAGCCATCATGGGAGGGTATCTACCCTGAAAGATGGCCTAAAATTGTGCAACAAGTAAAAAAAAACAGGGATCTTTGTGTGTTCGTTACATATGCAGTCTGGTATTGGGGTGAACAGATGGTTTATTAGAATGCAGTAGTTACCCTGTAACTTTAGTGCTGTTGTGTTGACATATTTTGTGTAGAAATCTGATCTGATCTGTCCTGTTGAAGTACCGGTACTTTTTTGTGAGGGCAAAAAGTTTTAACACCTGAGTGGCAGTTGCGTTTCAAAATATCCCCAGAAACCTGATCCACAACCCAGTTAAATAGCAGTTATTATAACTTAGGCTGATTTTAGCACAGACTTAGTAGATTTCACTGGGACTGAATCATACCTAAACCAAATCAGTGTGGTGTGGAGGTTAAAGTACCAGACTAGAAGCAAAGATGCTGAGGTTCAAATGCCCACCTGGCCATAAAACTCACAGAGTAATATTGATCCAGGATTATTTGCAAATTCTGGCATTCTTAAATGGTCCAAATGATCTTGAAACTATATAAAGGACTCCAGTAACATGAAAAGGCTAGGCACTGAACTTTCAATTCAGCCAGCTGATTAAATGTGTTTTTATTTTAGTTAATTGAATTACATTATAATCAAGCAGTTGGTTAATTTAAATAAATTTGCATACTATGATAGCTTCAAAGTGGTTAATTTTTCAAGGCTTTTGAGGTAAGTATGAGAATACGCCATTTAATAACAAATGCACCCCATCCTTCAGACCCAAAATAGGAGTGTGTGTCTTCCGGGACACACTCCTGGGTGAGTCACGTGACACAAATCTCACTCTCGCACCACACCCAAAAATGCATGTTTTGGGGCACCGCGCAAGATCACAGCCCTGGAAAAGTGCTCTTTTTTTGGGGGGGGTGCTTTTGGCACCCAAAATGGCCATCACAATCTTGTGTGAAAACACGGGATGACCCTTTTTTCTGGGGCACTTGACAGGTATGCAAACATCTACCACTCATTGTTAGAAGATAAGGTCCATATTAATATTTTCCGTACTATAACTATGCACCAAAATAATAACCAATCAAAACTTGCCTCCATCAATTGATACTTCCACCCATAGATAAATCAACCAAAGTTTCAGGAAATTTTGCTGGTTGATGGATTTGTAAAGCCAGTTAAATTATTCATTTTCCGTAATTTTAAATAGGCTCTAACACAGGCATCCCCAAACTGCGGCCCTCCAGATGTTTTGGCCTACAACTCCCATGATCCCTAGCTAACAGGACCAGTGGTCAGGGATGATGGGAATTGTAGGCCAAAACATCTGGAGGGCCGAAGTTTAGGGATGCCTGCTCTAACATCTCGTGGCCCCACTGGCCAGCAAGATTGTGTTGCCCACTGCGGCTCCCACAGGCCATGACTGCACTTTCCCTATGATCTATGGTGAGGCCCAGATCAGACATTTTACCCAATTGGAAGTGAGTGCCCCCGGGGGGGGGGGGTGCCTCCATTTTACAGCCACTTTTTATGGTGCATAGCCACCAGCCTTGGCCCTGCAAATGTTACGTTTGGCTATACTCGTTTGTATTCAGGGAAAGCAGTTTCCTCTTGAAAAATGCAGTTTTATAGGGGAGTTTGATTTGATGGTGTGCTTCTTTCTCCTCCCTTCTCCAGGAATGGAATCGCAAACTGCCGGATGCGGACAGAGAGCGAGCAGTCCTGTGAGGGCTCCCCGGTGGTGAGCGGTGACCCGAAGGAGGACCACAACTATAGCAGTGCCAAATCTTCCAACCACCGGAGCACGTCGCCCACGAGTGACTCCATTTCCTCTTCCTCCGCTGACGACCATTACGAATTTGTTACTAAAGGCAGCCGGGCCAGTAGCGAGGGCAGCGAGGTCGGCTTCCACAGCCACGAGAGCCATAGCGAAGCGGAGGAGGAGGACAAAAGGCAGAGCCGGAAAGAGACCAAGGATTCTTTAGCTGATAGCGGGTACGCCTCTCAGCACAAGAAGCGTCAGCATTTGCTGAAGGCGAAAAAAGTACCGAGTGACACGCTGCCTCTTAAAAAGAGACGTACGGAGAAACCCCCCGAGAGTGATGACGAGGAGATGAAAGAAGCGGCCGGATCGCTCCTGCATTTGGCGGGGATCCGGTCTTGTTTGAACAACATCACCAATCGGACGGCAAAGGGGCAGAAAGAGCAAAAGGACACCACGAAAAACGAGAACAAATCCATTGATTGAACTTATAAAACAATTTCGTTTCAGCACGTCAGGTGAATTCTAATGATTTGTGGCAATATCAACAAATATTTTCTTTGTTTCGTTTTTCTTTTCTTTCACCCCCTCCTCTTCTTCTTTTTTTGTGTGTTTTCTTTTTTTCAAACCCTTGAGATTTTTTTGTTTTGGAATTTTTTAAAGGAGATTGAAGCCATAGAACTCATACTGATACTCAACTAATTTTACAAAAGCTTTTCATTACATGAAGACAAAAAGAAAGAAAGTAAAAGCCAAAATTGCCATTGCTTTCTCCAGCTTTGTCAGAAATGCATGGTTGAATATGCTGTGACGTCACCAGTTAATGTGAGAGGAATAAAAATTTGGTATTTGGAGATCTCTTATAACCTAGAAGAAATTGGATAATTTGGAAATTGTTCAGGCCAGGCTGTAAGAATTGAAAATGGAAAAAAGGCCTTATGATTGGGTTTGTGTGTGGGTGTGTCTAGAGATTTTGGGGAAGTCAAGAGGCACACACAATATCCTCACAACCAAGGATCATATATAGTGGCATTTGCTTGTGGTTGTGCCATAGAAATCTTGGAATAGCCACTAATGACAGCTGCTCATACAGTAATGATCTATCAGTGCTTCATGTACTGTATATGGCTCAAAATGTGAAGACTTAATAACTTATAAATTATGGAATACTGAACTGTGTATGCAATGAGTTTCAGTGAAATAAAGAGGAAGGGGTGGAGGGGGAGGGGGACTAGTGATATTCTTTAATCAATTAATTGTCTTCTATATTTAAATTAAAAGAATGTTTTATAAAAAGCCATAAGCCTGAAGATTGGCACTGCCTGCAAAAATATTATGGGAAAACAAGCTATGAGTTCTTAACTGCCTGAGTGAAAAGCAATCAAATCTGAAGAAAATTATGAGTAGATATTTAAGGAGGGTCAAAATGAGAAAACCTTTTCTATAAGTCACAAAGATTTGATCTCACTAGGGGGGAAATGCTACAAAACCTGCCATTAGTATTATATTGCTTTTTTATTCTTTCCAAAAAAATAAAATCCATGTTGGCTAGGCAAAAATATAAAGAAATTGTGCTCCTCAAAATGAGGTACCCAGTTAAGGTCAGTCAGGATTCATCTGTGCAAAAAATGACAATATATTTCCAATATTAACCACTGCAACCAGCTGAAAATTCTGATCCACATTGCATGGATTCCTTTCTGGGAGGGGCTCGGAGTACAAAATAATAATAAAAACAAACCCTTTTTATTAATTCAAAGATAACAAAAGTTCTTGTAAGGTAAATAATGTATTTAGCATGAAGCATGAATTATTTTCATATAAATATAGAAAAATAGAAAAAAGGCTATGCCTCTAATTTTTAAGCCCTTAGGCTTAGTTTGTTTTTTGGGTTTTTGTTTTGTTTTGTTTTGTTTTTCCTCTCTTTTTTCCCTTTTCCCTTTTTTTTGGAAGCAGGTGTTTTTTAAGGTTTAACCTTTTTCAGGGATAAATACTGACTGTTGGGGAACTTACTCTGCAATATTAAAAATAAAACTTCATGCTCGGGTAGGGCTTGGATGGTTGAATTATATTGCCTTGTCTGCACATTCAGACCCCTTCCCCTACTTCTCTGTTTTTTGAACACGTTTGTCCTTTCTTTGTCTTTACATGTATTAAAACATTACGCAATAATTTCGAGGGCAAGGCAAGTAGTGAGTGTGTATGATTTAAGGAGGCCGGTGGAAGACCCTGAATTGTGAACAGTGGGAAAAACTTGGCCATTTGATTTGGGGGAAGACGATGACCACGCAGATCTGCTCATCTGCCAGTGCGGAAACAAGTAACGAAAGGGCTTTGGTTTGAGTTCATTGGGGCGGTTTAAGAGATGCTGAAGAAGTGTTCTGTGTACACCCATACTTGGTGTGTGGTGATGGCTCCATTAGCAGATTGAAGCCTTTGCAATAAGGCAACCTCTTCCAACTGATCTTTTCTTTTTCAGTTGTATTGGTATCCAAGGCCATAATCCTGGGACTTCCAGTCCTATAGGCTGTGATCCATGGGGTCTCTTAAGGGAGCACCATCCTAGCTGTGGGTCACCATAGGAAAAATGGGGTGCTCCTAGAGCAGCACGACAAGTTGCAGCCAGAAAGAGAAACTGGCAACCTCTCTCTGGAGCAGATTCGGCTTTGGGTTCCAGACCTGTAGGTAGACTGAATACAGCTTTACACTGAACAGAAGTCGTGTTGTTTGCCGTTTTGGTGCTCAGGGTCTTTGCCTTGTGTTGGGCTTTGGCAGGAAATGCGGGAAAGCATCTTAGGGAATTCCGCTTTGCAGGCTTAGATATTCAAGAAAATGCATACAGTATGAGTTAGACGTTCATGCCAACAGACTTGTGAAATATTGGGAGTGTCGAATCAGGCTTGGAATGACGCAGGTCCACCAGCAAGTTCAGCCTATGTGTTACCAGTTCTCTCAATACGTCCGCATCTGCCAAAGGAAGGGGAGGGGGGAGGGAGAAGCTAACACTCGCCTAAAAAGAAAAAAAACCAATGTCAATCAATTTAAGGGTTTCCTCTCTGAACTAGAGTGCCACATGCATGTTTCTTTTAATTGCCATGGAGTTCTACCAAGCATGAGCAAAATTTTAATAGTGAAAAGATGTGGCAGCCTGTTTAGTGGAATGAAAAAGATATTCCACCATGAGCCATAATACAAAAATGGGAATGGTTCTTAATTCTGATTAGTATTGATTATGCCAATATTTCCATGCTCGGATCAGCACTGTAGCCTATGTAGACAGCCAGTGGAGCATAGCAGTGCATGCTGAAGAAATTCTTTCTTTATTGCTCATTGTCTAGAAACTAAATCTTGGAATTGACAGGAATTCTGGCTTTGTACTGGGTCAGTCCTCAATGCAGAGAGCCTTTGCCTAAGCCACGAAGGGGGGGGATGAAGATTGCAGCTGTAGATTTATGTCACATTGCTACATCTGGGCTGCCTGCACGCACACACACACGCGCACACACACACACACGCACACACGCGCACACACACACACACACCGTCCCAGTAAATATAGCTGTAAACCATGGACACACAGCAGGTGCACTGCAAGCTGAATTACAAATTCAAGTGTCATTGCACCTGCTTGTCCTCTAAATAGGGAAAAGCCCTCAGGCCCATCATCTGCACAAGTTTTTTAAAAATGGTGGCTGTGCAAGTCTTGCGCAACTGCCTGCCTTTCCGTGAGGTTTGAATGAGGCTTAATGAGGCTTGCTTAGAAGAAACATCATGCCTTAAACACATTTTAAATCATGCATGTGTCCCTCTTCACCCTCTGGTGCACTTCGGCGCTGATGGGAGTCCTTAGTCCAAAACACCTGGGGGGCACCAGGTTGGCAATGACTGATGTGGTCTGCCTTACACCTCTTTGACATGGAGGCATGCTAATCATACATTTTGCTTAGCAACAGCAGTGTAAACCCAGAACAACTTCATTTTCTCCAGTGGTTCCTTTGCAATAGCTATTCCACTATTGCACGGATGTTTTGTGTACAAAGATGGACTGTTTTACCATTTACCTTCTTTCTGGTAAGAATGGTCCACAAAACAATTAAATAATCTAATTGGACAGTGCTTAAAAAATAAAAACAACAACAACAACCCAAAGTTCAATTCCACCATGGGGATTCAGGTTCCATAATGCCTGTACATGAATCAGGCACCCAAAGACTTGGGCTTGGAAGCTTTAGCAGGTGATGTAGTGCAAAATATTCAAATCCCTGTTTTTGTGCCCACAACATACCTTTACTTCTATCTAGTTTTGGGATCCATTGCTATGCTAATCGTCCTGTGAGTAGTACCAGACCTCAGTTGTGGCCTGCCTACAATGTTCAGGGCAATATATAGGGAGGGTGGAAAACACAGTGTTTACATCAGTAGCTAATCTACTACAGCAATAATCTTCAGATGGAGTGTTTCGTAATCAGGAAAGAACATTTCTGATATGAATAATTGCTGGCAGGAATGAAGGAGGGCTATTCAACAGATGAGGCACAATTAAGCCAAAGTTCATCAATTGGTCCCATAGCTTTCCCATTGAAATTAAAGTACATGCTCCACTTTCCTAATAAAAGCCACAGATACCTAGGCACTCCTTACTTTTAGGTGAGTCATGCCCCATCTGTTGACCACCCATGGGTTATAGCTTGAATTTTTTAAAAAAAATGTGCTAGGTGCTTCCTTGAATCATCACTGTACAGAAAGCAATTGCAGGTGATCTTTTCGCAAAAGATGTCATGTTACCTTTTCTTGGAGGCAGAGGATGTCTCATTTAAGTATGCCAATTAAGTACCTAATTCCTATTAGTAATGGTTTTGAAATGGAGAAGATCCGATGAAAGCTTGGCTTGTCTCTTGCACAGCCACCTCCAATAAACTGTCATCTTTTATATAAACTCCAGTGTTAGGTCCTACAGTGCCAACTTCTCACTTTGATGCCAAAAGTGGATGAAAGCAGTTGGGTCCAATTATATAGACTTCAGCTGCAGAGATGTGCTTACTTCCATTCAGCACATGGTGGATCGTTTCCTCCACACTTTTTGAGCTTCTTACCTATGTGCCTCATCCATTTTGAAAACGTTGCACAGAGGGAGTGTTTGTTTTGGAAATACTGTTTTGGAAATAGTTGATTCTTTGTTATAATTTAGATGGGTTTGGGTTTTTTTTTTCCAAGTCACAGAATTCATGACAACTTAGGCATTTTATAGACAAATTCTTCCTGTTTTGTGTATGACCACTTTACTGTGGGAAGTACCTGTAATCGAGGGTTTTTCATAAAGTTGGATGTAAAATGTGATCATAGCTTCGGTGCTGAAGACTTGTGGGACACCACACAAGCCCAGAGCACATTCTGATATGAGGACTTAATATAAGCACCTCCTGAGGGCCATGGATTTAGCAAGCCAAGCAAGGTGAGGGGAAGCTGGAAGAGCTAGCATGCAGAGGACTCATGGACCTTTGCAACCAGTACATAATTGCAGGATCCAAGCTACCACTAAACAGGTGAGCAACTTGGCCTCTTGTACTGTACAGAACAACAATAAGCCCTTGACCCCCGTGGGAGGCTGAGAAGTATTTGCTCTGTCTTGGAGCACTTAACTCATGCCTCAGAAGATGCAGGCCCTGCTCAGCTGCATTCTTCCTTTATCTAGACCTTCAGATAGTTTGAAATGGGGTAACATCTCAGATGGATGAATGGGATACAGAGGTCCTTGCCGAGCTGGACATTCTTTGAGCGGTGATGGGGATGCTCTGCCCATTCACTGTGACTGAATACAGGATTGGGGCACAGTTTCTCTTACGTAGCTTCCAAAGTACTCAGGCGCTTGGGTAGAGTTTTGCCTTTAAAATAAGAAAGTGTTTAAATGTATGCCACCCGTCTTTCCAGGTTCGCTTACGTTTATTAAATTCTTACCTTACAGTCTGTTTATCATCCACGTTAACAGATGCACAAGCAGTTCTCTGCAAACCTTTCCGAAAGCCAACCTGACGCTGGCTGCTTTCAACTAGCTTGTGCCTCTCAACATGTTTTCAGATCCTCCTCAAAGAGCAAATTGGTAATAAAACTGCTGCAGGCACATCCTTTGTCCAAACTAAACATAACCCCAGGACATGGCAGGCATAATGTAAGAATCTCAATGTGAACCATGGGGTGGCTGTTGAGTCTTGCTGGTCACAAATATTCACTCCAAGCTTGTAGCATGCATTGCCCTTGCTGCGTAACATTTGCATGTTGTCTTGGGTGGCTTGGCAAGATGGCAGTCATGTCTGTAAAATGCTACAGGGCAAATGGTGGTGATCAGTGCCATTGGCTACTCAATTCTCAGTTATATACCAGTTGGTTTTCCCACTCATTCTGATCATCTGCCTTCAAACTGGAGGACAAGAAGGTGATTAGAAATTCCGGGTACCTTCCTACATTAAATGAAGGAACTACTGTTAAAAACAAAGGGTGCACTACCAGTTTATACAAGGAGATTATTTGGCTCTGGATAACCTGCAAAAAGACATTAGGTTTTGACATTAATAACAAAAATTAGGCAATTGACTTTAGTGAGCTGCCCAGCTAATAGTTTTGTTGTTTCCCATGTTCGTTTCTTAACATTTTTTAGAAGTATTCTTCCACCTGAGACCAGGCTCATTCATAGTTGTCTGTCAGTGTTCTTGACAGCTCTCCCTATAATATGTAAAACACTGTTACGCACATAAATGCAGCACTGTGATCTAATTTAAATAACCTTAGTATACTAAATATGTAATATACTTTTAACATTTTGCTACAGTGATAATCTTCTGCCAACACCCAATGTCTCTTTGCTTTCTATTGTAGGGAATAAAAAGATGCTGTTAACAATACCCAGTTTACTTTTCCTTTACAGAGCACATAAATAAATTTATCGTTTTTGGTGTAGGCTTTGTATTAACTGCATTTAGAAAAAAAAAACATATTTACGCAATAGTCTATGTGGTTCGTATGAACTTTTCTCATCGCCTCTGTTCATGCATCTGTTCATACCCTGTCCCTTTGATTGTAGTAATCGGCAGCAAACCAGGAGGGGAAGCATTTTGGTAGGGATACACGCAACCTTTCTGGTGCTCTTTTTTTTCTGGAATGAAAGTGCAGAATCAGTGGGTTGATTTTACAATGTTAACTAAATCCACACATTCCCATAACTCTGCAAGCAGCCACTTGCCTTGCTGACTAGAAACCAAAACCAAAAGTGAGTAAACATTGGCACATGCAACGACAAACTGTTGTTTGATGCTTCCATGAGCCTGAGAGAAGCGACAGCCTTACACACTCCCCTCTCTTTCTTGTTAATAGATAAACGGAGGATAATGGTTTAGGACATTGGTTAATGGCCAAACAAGTCAACTTTAAACTGTTAAGTTATGAAGCTGACTTGTTTCAACTAACCACTGTTTGTTGTACAGCACAATCCCCATTTTGAACATAATGCTAAATCAAGGTTCTTGAAAAGCTAATTTAAACTTGGCAGAAATTCTCCTCTTGGCTACGCAGGAGGAGGAGATCATGTAGGTTTGTAGAAGTTTGTCCACCTAGAACCAAACCATAGATTTTAACATATGTGAACCAGGCATCTGTCTAATGATGCTGTGCTTCATTGGTCTACGTTTAAAACCACAAAAGTAGTTGGTTTAATACAGACTTCCTTGTAGACGCACATGTTATCAAGTTGCACTGTGTTTTATTTCTAGTGAGTACAGGGGAGAGGCTTGATAAATTAGAATTAGTAGTTCTAGGAACTCCACTTAAGACCTTGGCTTCAACAGAGTGGGTACAAGAGAAACAGGGCTTTGGACGTGCAGGCTTTTTAAAAAAGTTGAAATTGCATCCATCAACTTTTTTGTTGGAAAGAAGTAAGCTGCCCACAAACAGCCAACTGAGAGGATTTCATCTTTTTAAAAAAGGGGGGGGGAGTGGCACGCAAGTGCTGCCCAGGCTATTTGCACACATGATTTCATGTAGCGCTCAGGATCTGCATGCAGAAGTTGGATTAGGGTGTTATTGAAATGACCGCGAAAACTCTGTGCCCTTTTACTGAATTCAGACTTCTGATGTGACTGGTATATTTTGTGTGAGGTGACTTTGCTGACTGTGGCTTGAAACCTGATAATTTTCTTTCTCTGGTTCCAGTTCAGAGTGAAAACTTAGTGCTTTTTGAAAAAAAGCCCTTCCCTAATGCACCCAGTATTTGGGGAAAACAATTGTTTTTGCTTTACCGGTTTCACGCCTGCATTATACACACTCACTACTTCAGTTTGCCTTGGTGTCAAATGTTGGAAGGGATGGGGATAGGGAATGATTTCTGAGTGTATGAAAAGCATTATGAACTTGTACATTTTTATACTCTTCTGTAATGTTTTTGAAATATTTCTTTTGTTCTGCAGGAAAAAAAAGTGATGAAGCAATCAAAAGACCAATAAGTACAATATCAATGCTTTAGGGTCATGAGACCTTCATTGGCCAATAGATTAATTTAGTACAGCAATAAGCCATTTTTTCCTCTCTTTTTTGTTTCTGTTTTTTAATTCCTTTTTTTGTTTTTGTTTTTAATGCTGTACTAGGTAAATGGAACTGCCAGTTTCATTGACATAAAATGAGAACTGTGATGGGGGGCATAAACAGTGATGTTAAGTTGTATTTGTGTTTACCTAAATGAGCAGTCGAAAGGCAAGTGCAATCAGCCAGAAATACAAGGAAAAAAACGTTGATCTAGAGGCATACTTGCATTTTACGTTTCTTGATGTGTAATCATATTGCCAAAGACAAACTTTCATCAGTTATTATTGTAAATAACACTTTCCCAAAACCTACCATAAAGTTTCTGTGATGTATTGTCTTCCAGTTGCAATAAAAATTACTGAGTTGCATCAATTGAATAATTGCACTCACGGGTGTTGGCTTTTATTGTTTCATTCATTCATTTATATATATATATATATATATATATTTGCTGGGCCCTTGTTTGAGGCAGGCAATGCTACTGAAGAAGCTATCCAGTTTAAAACATCCTTATTTAATTTGAATTACCCCAGGACCTGATCTTTTCTTATTTTTCAAGCAGCCTAAACAAAGAGTGTTTGAAGAAATTGTTCCACCTTAGACTTTTCATGTAGGATACGGCTATCGGTGGCTGCTGGCTGCAATTGATATGTTTTGCCTCTGAATACCAGTTCTTGGGAGTCACAAGTGGGGAGCACTGTTGGGATCAGGTCCTGCTCATATGCTTGCCATAGACATCTGGTTGGCCACTGTGAGAACTGGATGAGATGGGCCACTGGCTTGATACAGCAGGCCCTTCCTATGGTTTTTCTTCATTTATCACATTTATTCTATTCCCAAGAAAGGAGTTTTGGAATATGAACATAGGGTCATCCTGAAGAAGTGGTATCTGAAGAAGTGTGCATGCACACGAACGCTCATACCAGTGACAAACTTAGTTGGTCTCTAAGGTGCTGCTGGAAGGATTTTTTTATTATTTTGTTTCGACTATGTCAGACCAACATGGCTACCTACCTGTAAATAGGGTCATCCTGTTCTACCTTCTCAACAATCCTGAGATTGGTTGGACTGGGGTGTGTGTGACTAAACTCCACTGGCTTTGAGCAAGTTTGCAGGAAAGGTAGTTCATATTTGTAGGGCAATCACTACCAGCTTTCTTGGACTTGGCACTCACATGGTATTGCCCAGAAGCAACTCCTGCCTGATCATAAATCCTTTGGAGAAAAAGAGGTTTTGAAGTATTGGACTATGAGTTAGCTAATCACATGAATTTACTATTAAGTAAATGGGTTGTTGCTGACTCACACAAGTGTGAGCCTTCTGTTTTCACCATCCTAGACATCGACCATACACTTTCCTCGTTATTATTATATTGCCAGAGGGCTGACGAATTAATTGAAGGCATTACATAGTTGGCTTTTCTCATTGCTCCGCTGCTTTAGTGTATCCACTTTCTTTAGTTAAGAGTGTTTGGTATCAGATTAACCATTAAGAATTGGGCACTGATTCAGAAGATTAATACACTTGCAGTCATACATTCATAATTAACATGTCCGAATAAATTATTTTGTATTAATATGCTGTTCACCACTTGGGGGGCCTTGGGGTCAAAAAGCTGAATATAAATAACAAGGGCCGTGCAAAAGGCCTCTGTACCAACACAAAGAGGGCCTCGTCCATATCCCAGTGTTGTTGTGGTTGTTGTGGTTGTTGTTTGTTATTTTATTATTTGTACCCTACCCATCTGGCAAGAAGACCTTCTGCACTGACAAAGCACTAGGAAGTTGACATCAGATTGGCTCAGACAAGTCCAAAGTACTTTATAGTAGTAGTAGTAGAAGAAGAAGTAATAAATAATATATTATTTATACCCCGCCCATCTGGATGGGTTTCCCCAGACACTCTGGGCAGCTTCCAACAGAATATTAAAATACTATAGTGTGTCAAACATTAAAAGCTTCCCTAAACAGGGCAGCCTTATTTTATTATTAAGCTTATTTGCCAAGTCAAGTCAGGCTTTCAGACAGGCATAGGCAAACTCGGCCCTCCAGATGTTTTGGGACTACAACTCCCATCATCCCTGACCACTGGTCCTGTTAGCTAGGGATGATGGGAGTTGTAGTCCCAAAACATCTGGAGGGCCGAGTTTGCCTATGCCTGCTATAGGAGTTACCAATCCAGCCAGCTCTCCTAATCCCGCTCCCCCGTCCCCCCAATGGTGTGATGCTCAAGATGCCAGCTCAGAAGAAGGGATTCATGGACTCCTGTAATGGCTTTACAGCAGCAGTGACCAAACTGTGGACTGCAGATGCTGTTGGCCTACAACTCCCATAATCCCTGACATGTTGGTTGGGGCTGATGGGAGATGGAGTCTAGCAGTCTCTGGAAGGCCACAGGCTCCTCGCCACCATATCTGCAGCCTTTCCTCCCTCCAGGCAAGCGAGAGTCATCAGAATTTAAGGGTGCGTGCCAACCAGGCAAAAGCAGCATGCCAGCCCCTGTGAAATACAGGTGGTGACAGGTGTGGCCTGGGGAGAGATGGTGGAAGGGAGGAGTGGCCCAGGGAAGTCCCTCGAGGCCAGGTAGAAAGGCTTGGGGGCCACCTTTATGCACCAGCCCTGAAGTCCCCCACTTTCGTATTATAAGACGGGACACTGCGTGCTGCATGCCACCCCTTCTTCTCTTGTCCCACCACTGGTGTTGAAATTAGGTCTGACTGCCAGGCCAGTCATCCCCTGTACATGAAAATGCTGTCTTATCCTTCAGATCAGGCAGCTCAGTGTCATGGGCCAGTCCTGGCTGCTTGACTCACTCTGTCTAATGGCTGAAGTTAGTCCTCAGTAAGAAGCACTCAGCTTGGCCAATATGGGGAAAGCGAAAATTCTAAAACTATTTGAGATTTTATTTTATTAGCATCTGACGGGGTGGGGGGTAGCGTTCCTATGCATGTGGCTGATGGAGGCATTGAATTGCACTTTTTTTCCTTTCTTTCTTTTGCTGAGCCATAACACCACCTTAGCTCCCTGTGTTAATTGATTAGACACGCAGGATGAGACCCCAGCCCTCTTCCTGGGGTTCATTTGGAGAGCACGTCAGTCTCATTGCTCATCAAAGCACAAAATGTTCTCCCTGGTAGAACCAGTGTATTAATAACCAGCAAAAGCAAGTAACTAATCATTTATTGCAATCCCATGCTGAGTGGGCTTTTTAAAATAGATGACAAAGTGGTTTTCCCACCTGCTTTGACCCTGCTTTCTGTGTGATTTCCATTGTGAAAATGTTAGCTTTCTGCAGGAACTGCATTGACTGTGTTTACTTCTGTTTACTTAGCAGAGCAGGCAAACAGCAAATGGGCCATTAACAGAAACACACAGGGCATCCTTGAATCGTTTGCCCTCTCCTATTTTGTGCAGATGCACTCTTTAAAAACACAGAGCACATAGGCCTTGGTTTGAATCACACCAGTCATAGAGATCAGCATGATTCGATGATGTAAAATTAGACTGCTGGCCTTGCCTTCTGTGTGTCAATAAGCGCTCTTATTTTAATCTAGGTCACTGGTGATCTAGGCCAACCGGCAGCACTGTTGCCACTTACAGCAGGTATTTGGGGCACAGCTGGGGAAAAGGAAGGTGGCCTGGGCTCTTGCCTCTAGCATTCAACAAAGCTGGCCCTACCATTGGGCAGAATGAGGCAGCTGCCTCAGGTGGCAGATTCTGAGAGCCAGAGAGTGAAGAGAACTCTGTTTGCCTGCTCTGTACTTCCTGAGCTCGTCTGCTGCCCTCAAGTGTAGTGCCGGACATCGTCTATTTGCCAGTGATGGAGTAAGATTCAACTACCAATCTATTGTGTGTGGATTGGGAGGATGTGCCATTTTGTCTCTTACCTTAGGCAGCAAATTGTCTTGAGCCTGCCCCTATAGCCAAGCTCATCCACCCAGTGACCATGTGAAAGAGGGGAACTGGCCCAAGGTCAACTAGTGAGTTTCATGGCTGAGTGATGTTTTGAACCTGGATGTCCAACACACTAAATTCATTGATTTTTAAAGCTTGTGCATGAAAATTAAGTAGTATCTCTTTATTTGCGTACAAACAAATTGAGCATCAAGTGACATGCATGGACTTGGACAGAGCATGCTAGTACAGTGGTGCCTCGCAAGACGAATTTAATTCGTTCCGCGAGTCAATTCGTTTTGCAAAAAATTCGTCTTGCGAATCGCGGTTTCCCATAGGAATGCATTGAAATTTCTTTTTTTGCCCATAGGAACACATTAATTAAATTTCAATGCATTCCTATGGGAAACCGCAATTCTCAAGATGAATTTTTTGCAAAACGAATTCATCTTGCGAGTCACCATCAGATCGCAAGACGCATTCGTCTTGCGAAAAATTCATCTTGCAGGGCATTCGTCTTGCGAAGTACTACTGTACTAGCCCCCCACCCCAAAGTAAACTGCATATTCTTAGAGGCTTGAATCAGCTGCAATAGCTTTCTTTCTTTCTTTCTCTCTTTCTCTCTCTCTCTCTCTCTCTCTCTTTCTCTCTCTCTCTCTCGCCTTCCGTGTTGTTTGAGCAAACATATATGGGTATTTATTGCATGAGAGCCAATGTGGTGTAGTTGTTACATGTGTCAGACTAGGACCTGGGAGATCTGAGTCCAAATCCCCACTCAGCCATGAAGCTCACTGAGTGACCTTGGGCTGGTCACTGACTCTCAGCCTAACCTACCTCACAGGGTCGCTGTGGGGATTAAATGGGGAGAACCACGTGCACCACCTTGGAGAAAAGGGAGGGGGGATATAAATGCAATAAATAAATAAAACAGCTGAACAAAAGGCTAGAGAGGTATCCAGATCCTGACTTGAGGGGTTCCTATGCCCACACCCACCATCGCTATGGCATTATAAGCGCACTGCTCTCTCGTGCATTTCACATGCATTCACAGCAGCGCTCGGTTCCTGCTGCCTGCTCTGAATTGTGGATATATTCCCACCATATGCTTCTCTGAGAGGAGAATTGCCTTACATAACCTCAAGAAGTTGGAGTCTAACCCCTTGAAATGCCAGACCCTCTTGAGGTCCTGTTCTGTGTCTTTGTTCAACCAGAAAAGTAAACAAATAGGGAAAGGTTAGGGTTTTGCTGATGTTCCCATGAATGAAACAGCTAATCGCTCAGACATTTAACTCTCCTGGGCAGCCAGAATTTGCACTGTCGTGCTACTCCCTTCAAATCTGGCTGCAGTGAAATTCATGTGCTGTGACAACAACACATTGAGTAAATTGCTGAATTCCACCCACAATCTCCTTGCAAGTGTACAACCAACCACACAGAATATGGGTGGGAATAGTTCACATGAAAAAGGCAGCTTGACGGCCTGCCAGCGTTGAAAGTCCCTAAGTAAACCATTTAGAGGTTTTGAAGATTAAGTGGGATATAAATCCTGTTTAATGAAAAAAAATAAGTGCTGTGACAAAAGGACAAATTGATAACCTGGCATCAGCAATCAGATATTTGAGTATTTTTAACAAATGTTTTGGAACTAATGTGTGCAAAAGTGCTTTGAGAATTAATTACCCATCCCTCCTCCATGTGGTATTGGAATGCAAGATCTCAGGACCCATCATGCAAAATATGGTTATGATATCTTCAGGTGCCATAAAGAACAGACAAACAGTGAGCTTTTGAAAATGTATAGCAGTAGATTATGAATTACTTTTATTTTATTTCCCCTGTGGGTCCATTCTAGGAAACAGGAAAATGTCCTACTTGACTGCTTCAGTGATGATACATCCCGCAAAATGGGAGGGTTGGAGACTAACTTGGAAGAACGGATCAGTAACCTGGGGGAGCCTGTAACAGCCAAGAGACAAGAGGCAGGAGAAGCTGCAGGATTGGAGAATGGAGAGCAGGTGTAGGAGGGAGAAACAGATCAGGGCTTCCATACCTCCTCCTCCTGCCCCTACCTCTTCAGCTCCACTGTCTCCCAGGACCAGAAGAGGATTGAAGTGGGAGGAGCAGAAGCAGGTTGCATACAGACACAGTCTTCACCTGCTTGCATGCAGCTCAGACAGGGGAGATACATAAGTCAAGGTCGGGGGCATGCCTCTCTGTTGCAGCAACTGCCTCATCAGGTACACACCTAGGAGCAGCTGAGAGGCGATGGACTGATAGACATGCCTTTTCCTAACTTGTGTGTGTACTTCAGACAATAAAGAGTCAATTCCTCACTCTGGACATTCCTTGCCTAACAGCGCGGTGACAGTTGCTGCCAGTCGGAGCAGGCATTACTGAGCTAGATGGACCAATGGTCTGAATGAGCATAAGGCAGCTTCCTGTGGCCCTAACCAATATCACTAAGCTGAAAATCCTTAGGTGAGCAAAACAGGTTTCAGCATACATTGAAAACAAAGTTAATGCATGCCTTATTTCCAAGGGGTAAGTGTTCCATGCGGCAGGTGCCAGCCACCACGCTAAAGGTTCTGCTTACCCAGCTAGCCACAGGGGCCTCTTCATATGATTTTGGTGACAGGCCAGGCCTATAAGGGAGAAGGTGGTCTCTGGTAACCTCCTTCCAAGTTGTGTAGGGCTTTACATATTACTGATAAAGCCTTAAACTTGAACCACTGGCATATTGGCAGTCAGTGCAGGTACTTGGGCAGAGGTGTTACATGATGGTGAAGGGATGCTCTGCTCAGCAACCTAGCCACTGCCTTCTGCACCAACTATTTCTGCCTTGCTCTTGATTCCCCCCCCCCACCTTCCCAAATGAATGG
The DNA here is from genome assembly GCF_965207765.1 of Zootoca vivipara. NCBI lineage: Eukaryota > Metazoa > Chordata > Lepidosauria > Squamata > Lacertidae > Zootoca > Zootoca vivipara. The sequence goes on along the minus strand of NC_142582.1, from coordinate 112,017,749 downwards.
GGTTTTTTAATGCAGTTCCTGCAACCACACTCGTAAAAAGCTAACCTGACAAGCTGACCTCCCTGCTTCCCCAGGCCTTCTCCCAAATTCTCTCCTCTAGATTCAAGTTGTCTCATTATATGCTAAAGGACTCTCTTCCAGGCTGGGTCTTGCAGATCTAATTAAATCTGCTTCTGTATCAACAGTACTTTTAAGAAGAAGAAGAAAAATAGTATTGATTGGTGAAGCTTTTGGACCCACTTTAATCTAAAGTAATCTAAACAGGGCTTAAGCTTCAAAAGCCTGGTGATTCTCCGAGCTTCAAAAGCTCTTACTTATAGTACTTCATTCTGGATGCTTTAATGCTCCCAGCAACCCTATGGATTTTAATGTTAGAGGCTGCAGTTGTGGCTCTGACACTATTCCCTAAATTCAGCCTCTATTGATTATCATGTAAAGGCAGAGAGTGAGAACTGCTTGGAAGAAAACAAAGGGCTTTGATTTTTATTGAGCAAGACTGATTCATTCACTCCAGTTGCATCACTCCCTTTGGTACGGGATCTTATTAGGAGCTAATTTAGTCCCTTGTTCAATAATGGTTTTATTCAGGCATCAAGCATTTCATTTTCTGAGTGTCTCCTTCTTCCCTCCTCTGTAACTGCCCTTTCCGTTTAGTATCGGCAAATTAAAACAAGTTGTATCTACCACCCATCGGTCTGTCTCTCCATGCAACTCATGAAATGAGCTGTCTTCTGCAGTTGTGACAAACTGGATTCGGAAAGGACATGATTTGAGCTTGTACCAGTTACTGAACTGGTGGTTACCACTTTGTTTCTGTGCCCAATTCCGAATGCTGCTTTTGATTGATTTTGATTTTTTTAAAGGTAGGAATGGGGAACATTTGTCGTCCTTGCTGCTGTTGGCTTGCTACTCTCCTTCAACTCATGATGGCTAAGAAGTATCCCATGGGTTTGGAAAGGGTACGTAGGGTGTGAGAAAACCTTGCGACAGGCCTGCCCTAATACCAAGAAGCAGGAGATCTTCAATAGTTGTGTTTATTCGTGGAGCCAGTGTGGTGTAGTGGTTTAGAGCTGTATACTCGTAATCTGGGGAACCGGGTTCGCTCCTCCACATGCAGCTGCTGGGTGACCTTGGGCTAGTCACACTTCTTTGTCCTCAGTCCAGTATACCTGAAGGAGCGTCTCCACCTCCATCATTCTGCCCGGACACTGAGGTCCAGCACCGAGGGCCTTCTGGCGGTTCCCTCGTTGCGAGAAGCCAAGTTGCAGGGAACTAGGCAGAGGGCCTGCCCTGTGGAATGCCCTCCCAACAAATGTCAAAGAGGAAAACAACTACCAGACTTTTAGAAGACATCTGAAGGCAGCCCTGTTCAGGGAGGCTTTTAATGTTTAATAGATTACTGTGTTTTATTTTTCTGTTGGAAGCCACCCAGAGTGGCTGGGGAAACCCAACCAGATGGGCGGGGTATAAATAATAAATTATTATTATTATTATTATTATTATTATTATTATTATTATTATTATTATTATCTCATCCCCACTCACCTCACAGAGTGTTTGTTGTGGGGAAGGAAGGGAAAGGAGAATGTTAGCCGCTTTGAGACTCCTTTAGGTAGTGATAAAGTGGGATATCAAATCCAAACTCCTCCTCCTCCTCCTCCTCCTCCTCCTCCTCCTCCTCCTCCTCCTCCTCCTCTTCTACAACAAAACAGCAACTCGCAACTCTGTATATCAGATAAGACTTGCTGCACAGGCAAAACTAGTTCCCAATTAACTAAGGAGGGAAAATGGGGGTGGGTTTTTTTCTATTATATACTAGGCAAGACAGGCCACAAGAGCCCCTGAAACACCTGTCTGAGGCAGTGGACCTGCAAGAGGAAATGCTCTGAATGCCCCAACACTTCCGCCACTAGGCAGAGAAGCCTAGTGGCAACACTTTGTGGAACACCCCAGTTCCCACTTAGCTCAGTGACTGGGCCACTCCTGCAGGCTCCACACAGACACACATTAATGGTCTCCGCCAATCAATGCATATATGAACTCTGGAGGGGTTTCTCCATGTCAAGTGCCATTTGAAAGGCACGGCAGGCAGGAATGGGGGGGGGGGGGTTCGGATCCTTCCAGTAAAGATTTTTGTCCCTTGTTGAGTGCCCTGATGTAAGCTGAATCAAAAAGGGAGGGACTGGGGTGGTGTTCATACTACCAGCTTAAAATGCAGCTGAAGCTGGTTTCAGGAAAACCACATCCAAAATACAGAATTTCCCAAGAAACATCAAAATAGATACAGGGCAGATATGGGTTGTGGTTTAAGTCATATGTGCACTGCTTCGAAGGGGCAGAGGAACCAGAGACCAAATAGCAAACATGCGCTGGATTATGGAGAAAGCTAGAGAGTTCCAGAAAAACGTCTACTTCTGCTTCATTGACTATGCAAAAGCCTTTGACTGTGTCAACCACAGCAAACTATGGCAAGTTCTTAAAGAAATGGGAATGCCTGATCACCTCATCGGTCTCCTGAGAAATCTCTATGTGGTACAAGAAGCTACAGTTAAAACTGGATATGGAACAACTGATTGGTTCAAAATTGGGAAAGGAGTACGACAAGGTTGTATATTGTCTCCCTGCTTATTTAACTTATATGCAGAATTCATCATGCGAAAGGCTGGACTAGATGAATCCCAAGCTGGAATTAAGAATCAAATATGCAGATGACACAACCTTGATGGCAGAAAGTGAGGAGGAATTAAAGAACCTTTTAATGAGGGTGAAAGAGGAGAGCGCAAAATATGGTCTGAAGCTCAACATAAAAAAAAAAAAAACCCAAGATCATGGCCACTGGTCCCATCACCTCCTGGCAAATAGAAGGGGATGAAATGGAGGCAGTGAGAGGTTTTACTTTCTTGGGCTCCTTGATCACTGCAGATGGTGACAGCAGTCACAAAATTAAAAGACACCTGCTTCTTGGGAGAAAAGCAATGACAAACCTAGACAGCATCTTAAAAAGCAGAGACATCACCTTGCCTACAAAGGTTTGTATAGTTAAAGCTATGGTTTTCCCCGTAGTGATGTATGGAAGTGAGAGCTGGACCATAAAGAAGGCTGATCGCCGAAGAATTGATGCTTTTGAATTATGGTGCTGGAGGAGACTCTTGAGAGTCCCATGGACTGCAAGAAGATCAAACCTATCCATTCTGAAGGAAATCAGCCCTGAGTGCTCACTGGAAGGACAGATCGTGAAGCTGAGGCTCCAATACTTTGGCCACCTCATGAGAAGAGAAGACTCCATGGAAAAGACCCTGATGTTGGGAAAGATTGAGGGCACTAGGAGAAGGGGACGACAGAGGACAAGATGGTTGGACAGTGTTCTCGAAGCTACGAACATGAGTTTGACCAAACTGCGGGAGGCAGTGCAAAACAGGAGTGCCTGGCGTGCTCTGGTCCATGGGGTTACGAAGAGTCGGACACGACTAAACGACTAAACAACAACAGCACTGCTTCCCAAACCAGCAGTGGGAGTACACTGGATGCAGAGTAAACCAGAATGTCTACACAGGCTGGGAGTGACAGTATTGCTGGATCAGTACATCCATTTTAAATCAATTCACTTACTTAAGTGCACATTTTCTAACATAACCAAGCCGAGTGGTAAAAAGGCCATATTCCAGACTGTGAGCTAATTTTGTTTGCTTCTTTCTTGCTGCGTCTTTCCTTTTCATATTCTTTCATGCGGGGAAGAGAAATGATTGCTAATGAATTGCAAGTATGGGGTATGTGGAGATCAGTTTACAGGGCCCAAATACCCTGCAATACAACTATGCCAAAGTGATCGAGCTACGATAGGAAATTGACCCAGAGTGCACATTCCACTGAGCGAGCCTGGGCAAATGTAAATTAATGTGACTGGATGAAATCCGAAAAGTCATAACACGGTGGGGTGCTTAACACATCAGATGGAATGTGAAAATTATGCTTTTCCTGACATCATAGTCTTGGAGAAATGAAAGTGGTGTTTAAATTCTTCTACAAAGAAAGGAGTTGTGGGTGCCAGGAAAACAGATTTGCTGGTGCTTATTAAAATGTACACTGCCGTTCATGACTCAGGCTGATTTTTCAAAAGTCCTCAGATTTATTTGCCTGTCCAATCTTTTACTTTTGTTCACCTTTCTCTTGAGTTAAAATCTCCCCTTTGAAATCTCCTAGCAGTATGAAAAGCAAATATGAAACTACTTCAGAATCTGCTCCCACTGCCTGTGATGTTTCAACCCGCTTAAAAAAACCACTTGTAACTAGACATTCCAGCTGTGATCTTACTCTGAGGTATGTGCCTCTTAAAAGTACCATCCATCCTCAAAAACATTCCTATCTGCTTCTGGAGGTTTCTTCTCATCCAGTTTTATAAATTCCACTTTGGGAGTTTCTACTAGGGCCAGGGCCTTTTCAGTATTGGCCCCAACTTGGTGGAACGCTCTTTCACAGGAGACCAGGGCCCTGCGGGATTTGTCATCTTTCCGCAGGGCCTGCAAGACAGAGCTGTTCCGCCTGGCTTTTGGGTTGGACTTAGTCTGACCCCTGTGTTTTCCTCCCTCATGGCTTGGATTTATGGACTACTTAAAATCAGGCTGCATTTTAAACTTAAATTTTAAATTTTAATACTGTATTTTAATCTGTATTTTAATCAATTGCTTTTTATGTTTTATTGTAATTTTATTGGTGTGAGCCGCCCTGAGCCCGGTTTTGACTGAGGAGGGCGGGGTATAAATAAAAATTTATTATTATTATTATTATTATTACTACTACTACTACTACTACTACTTTGGGAATGTTATGCAAAATGTAAGTGCTCTAAACAAGCAGACAGACAAACAAACAAACAAACAAATAATGAGTAAATGTAACTGGATGCTAGATTGTAGTTTAAAGGAGCATGGGTCGAAGCATACTGCATATCCTCCAAAACGTTGAAGGGAGAAAGCGGGACACCATCTTTTGGGGTGCTATCTTCCTGCTTTTTCTCATGAGAGCATGGCGGCCATTTTGGGTGCTGTGATCTTGTGTGATTTCATGCTGTGATTTTCCTGAAAAAAACACTTTTGGGGGCCATGGAACCCAAAAATGTGTGTTTTGGGGTGCTATGTGAGATCAAGGCCAACAAAATGCACTTTGAGGGAGAATCATGGTGCAAAATTGTGAGGGATCACCAAAATGGCCACAGTGCTCTCGCAAGAAAAAACAAGATGTCTCGGTTTTTCCGGTATGATAGTGTGGCACACATACATCTTTGCATATGTGATTAGAGGACTTGACCGCTTGGGAAAGCTGTTTAAAAAGTTCTCATTGAGGTGATAAACTTGTGTCTGGGCTGAACTAGTTCAGGTACCAAATGGGGTCTCACATGATTAAATGCTCTTCCATCAAATACATCACCCACACATATAAAATTGGTATATCAGGGTATCAGGGCTCTCTTTTCCCTCATGGGTGTTTTGTTCTTGCTTGCTTGTTAGTTTAGTAACTTTCTATATCCCTCACTCATAAAGAATTTTCAGCAGAATTTTCTCAAATAAATTGATATGTATATGGTTTTGTTTGAGTAGCATACCTTTGTACCACATCATAAGCAGCTTTTGAAACTCTCCATACTCTCAAAAGTGGTTTTGAATGTGTATGTGTTTGTGGGGTAGTGCTGTTGAAAAGCCTTGCTGTGAACACAAAGTCTTATAGTATTATGCAATAGCAGTATAATATAAAATATAAGATAATAAAGTCCAACAGCAGTTCATATATAAGGTCTTCTTCTTCTTCTTCTTTGGCGATCACTCATAGCCGAGTAAGATTGTCTTCCATGAACATGGTCTTAACAATGAGTCCGTAAGTGACTGTGGAGGCCAACTCTGGATCCACATATCCTTCCACACTGGGTTTCCGGGCGGGAGTTGATCATGGTGAGGGTTTGCCAAGCATCCCTTCCTCTTAGTGCATTTCTCCCATTCATCCTGAGTTCGAGCATCTTCAAAGTCCATGACACCTTTGGTAAAGGTTATACTCCAATTGGAGTGCTCGCAGGCCAGTGTTTCCCATTTGTTGGTGTTTATACTACTTTTTCTTATTTGCCTTGGGAGAGTCTTTTAACCTCTTTTATTGACCACCAGCATTTTCCATTTTTAAGTTCAGAATAGAGTAGTTGCTTTGGAAGATGATAGTCAGGCATCCAAACAACATGACCAGTCCAACGAAGTTGATGTTGAAGAATCATCGCTTCAGCACTGGTGATCCTTGCTTCTTCCAGTACACTGGTATTAGTTCGCCTGTCTCCCCAAGTGATACATAAAGAATTTTTTGAGACACCGTTGATGGAATCTTTCAAGGAGTTGGAGAGTGGAGTTTATAAGTGATCCTCGTTTCACAAGCATACAGTAAGGTTGGTAGTACAATAGCTTTGTAAACAAGCATTTTGGTTTCCCTGCAAATGTCCCGGTCCTCACACTCAGCGCTTCAATCGGGAGAAAGCTGTGCTCGCAGAGCTCGGGTGATGCTGGATTTCGGCATCAATGTCGGCCCTTGTGGAAAGATAACTGCCCAGGTAGAAGTGATTGACACTTTCCAATGTTACACCATTGAGTTGGATTTGTGGTTTTTTGGATGTTGAGCGATAGGCCAAGCTTAGTAAGCTTCTGTGAAGATATGTAAAGTAGTCACAGAGTGAAAAAAACCAGATGTTTAATAACTTGTACTTGATGGCATTAAATTCTATCAGAATACGGACAGAAGAAGCTTCTCACTAATGTTTGCAGCAAATCTGCAGTATCAATGAAAAATATGATTGCTTAGTGATGTCTGGTTGGGATCCAATTATGTGAGATGTATTTTAAATTTAGATATCTTTCGGTGGCATAATAAAAGAAGAATTGGCTGAGCAGTGAATGGAAAAATTAATGACTTGCCTTACACTACCAGAGAGACTGGAGCAGGGGATTTGAAAGAAAATTACAGCCACAGTTATTTACAATGTGGAATATAGATAGCATGTTGTGTGGTTTGAAATATTGGCGCTTACTAGTCAAATAGCTTGCTATTTTATCAGTGCTTTGAGAGGAGTTGGCATAAAAAACCTAAAAAGGCCCCATGCAATACCACATTAGGTGTGAAACGAACACCTATTAGCCTAAAACCTCCTAAAACCTGTCTTTTCTATTAAAAATAATTTCCATCCTGATGCACATATGGCCAGGTTCCCTTATAGGAAGATCATGGCAAATATAAGGCAACTCATTTGACATGCACCCAACTACTGGAAGTTAATCTGCAGTTTAGCATTCAGTAATAAACTTGGAAATTGGATTCCGGACAATGGAATAGTTATTGCCAGTCAAAATTTGCAATTTTCTGGCTGCAAATGTACATTCCTTACTGGGACTACTGCATATATGTTCCTCTGTTGCAAGTGCTCATCTAGGCCTTTGTGAATTGGAGGAAGACTGAGGATGCAGCTCTGGTGAAATTTAGCCTTCCTCCTTTCTGTGAGTCCCCATTCTGGCCTAGATTCTATGTTGGTCCTTGGTCCAAAACTGACACAACCTTTTGTTTTTTCTTAACTTGCTGCACAGATGATCCATACAATTCAGAAGAAACATCTACAGAAGGTCACACACCAGGGTTGGATCTACCATGAAACTAATGAAGTTTAAGCTTCAGGGCCCCCAATCCCAGAGGGGCCCCAGAAGCGACTTCAGCCCACATTGCTTAATTTTTTTGGTCTAGTGGACCCAATTTGAGTTACAAGACTCAAATCTTTCTGTGGTGCATCATCCATGTATGTAGCATTTTCCTAATTTTCCCTAACTTGAAAACGGTAAGGCATAGGAAATAAAACTGTAAGACATAGGAAATTGTTGTTCACACCAGTGACTTTGACATGTGAGTTAATCCAGTACAGCAACTTTATTCAAAATCTGAGATGTACAGTGGAACCTCGGTTTATGAACACCTCAGTTTACGAATTTTCGGTTTACGAACACCGCGGACCCATCTGGAATGGATTAATTCACTTTCCATTACTTTCAGTGGGAAAGTTCGCTTCAGTTTATGAACACTTCAGTTTATGAACAGACTTCCGGAACCAATTACACCCATGCTTTGGGTTAAGTACACTTCAGGTTGAGTACTCCGCGGACCCGTCTGGAACGGATTAATCCACTTTCCATTACTTTCAATGGGAAAGTTCGCTTCAGTTTATGAACACTTCAGTTTAAGTACTCCGCGGACCATCTGAAACGGATTAATCCACTTTCCATTACTTTCAATGGGAAAGTTCGCTTCAGTTTATGAACAGACTTCCGGAACCAATTGTGTTCATAAACCAAGGTACCACTGTAGTAGTAATTTAAACAACAACAACAACAACAACAACAACAACTGTGGTGATCTGACGTGGAACAACCCCCTTGAAGAAGATAGCAGTGGTTACCCAGACCTTGGTGGTGGTGGTGGGGATGAACAAGTGCACAGGAGCCCACTCCCAGGGGCTGAGGTCCCTTTGCCCCCCCAAAAATATTAGAGGGGTCCACCCCACCCCCAAGTTGATGAACATTGCTATGAAAATGGTGTGTGTGCGCACTGCATCATGTGATCAATTATGTGGGGTGAAGCCTACCTGTGCCCTCCGAATATTTTATTCAAATTGGCACACCTGAACAGGTGGACAGAAGGAAATCCACCAGATTTGCAACAGAATCCTTCATCTTCCCTATGTGTGTGTGTGTGTGAAAGTGGTGGGCCTACATTTTGGGGGGCCCTGAAGCTTGAACTGTTATGGGGGGCCCTTCAAGTAGCAACAAGGTCTGGGTAACCACTGCTATCTTCTTCAAGGGGGTTGTTCCACGTCAGATCACCACAGTTGTTGTTGTTTAAATTACTACTACATCTCAGATTTTGAATAAAATTGCTGTACTGGATTAACTCACATGTCATAAACAAAAGTATGCTCCCCTCCCCGTGGTTTTCATTCATTCATACTATCCTCTGTGCTGATGTTACCCAATGCGAAAAACTCAAGTCGGGGTTTTTTTTTTAGTACTATGTATATGCGAATAATTTTCAAACATGCAAATTAGCTAATTATATAATTTAAATAAAACACCCCTCACAGGCAACTGCAACTTGACAGCTACGAATTAAGCTAAGTTGGCTACATCTCTTTCCCCCAGCTGCTATTTTTCATATCCCGTTCGCCTGCTTTTCTCTCGTTTCCAAACACGCCACATACATACGACGTCGCCTATTTGACGCTTGGTGGAGCCCTTTATCGGCAGCTGCTTCCCCGCCCCCCTTTCTTTCCAGAGAAAGAAATAAAACTTTTAGCTTCCAAGTTGAAAGGCTTATTCCGAACGAGAGATTTCACATGAAAGTAATGCCTTGTTGGCGTTTGAAGCCCATTGCACCTTCTCCCCCGGCCCACCCTCCCTGACTCGAATACGTTCCGTTGATCTGATTGAACAACCTCCAAAATCAAAGGAGTCCGGGGAAATGTGCTGTCAAGGTGGCAGGATGCAGAGTGGGCTGCTGATAAGAGAGCAGTTTAAATAATTGCACAAGAATTTATTGGGCAACATGATTAATGGTTATGGAAATATGATGACCTGATAGCAAAGGGGAGCATGATATGATTGATGGAGCGAGATTTGCAAGGCCAAGCTCACTGACCACGTGTCTACAAAGTCATAATTATTTGCTAAAGATCTTTACTTTTTCACGCTCACCTTCCTAAGAGAGGCTGAATGATAAAATGTGTTCTCTGCCTTGAAAGGAAGGTTAGATTTTTCTCCTAAGGTCCTTCATTATTAGGCGATGGAGATGTGGAGCTGTAATCAAAATTGTTGAGTTTCCCCTCTATTATAATATAATTCTTCCCTGTCCTCACAAGGGGTAGTCAGAGTGGCAATGGGGAAATGCACAATGTGATGTAGGTTGATTATTTGCTTTATTTTAAAAAAATTTAAAAAAATGCAACATAAAAACAATTTAAGGCAGCATCATAAAAAAATTGATATGCAACATTAAAGCAGTAACATTAAAAGGAATTCAGTAGTAATAGGGCCCATTCTTACGGAACAGGAAAAGTCTGGGCAAAAATGTCTGTATTCACAAGCCGTCCGAAGCTACAGATGGATGATGTTTTATGTATGCAGGAGCAATGGTGGAAGCCCATGTTTCGGTCACCACCCTCTGATATTCTGGTGCTACAAGTAATCTTCCCCAGATGATCTAAGCCAGGCATCCCCAAACTTCGGCCCTCCAGATGTTTTGGACTACAGTTCCCATCATCCCTGACCACTGGTCCTCTTAGCTAGGGATCATGGGAGTTGTAGTCCCAAAACATATAAGTTTGGGGGTGCCTGATCTAAGCAATCTTACAAGTCTATACAGGAGCAGGTGATCTTGCAGATAGCCTGTTCCCAAAATGTTGTTAGTATTAGATTTTGTACGTGATTCTTGATGCTCTGGAGGAGAGGAAGCACGCCATGCCCCATGTCTCCTTTGCAAAACAGTGAATTTCAACATTGTTGAGATTGGATCCTTCTTCTGAACGCTTTGTACCTGGAACGCCCCCTCCAAATCAAAAGCAACATTCTGCTTAATAGGTGTGCAGCCTCCTACTTCTGCACATGATAATCTATGAATTTTGCATACTTACCCAACAGTGGCATTGGAAGATAATTAGGATATATAAGGAGAGAGAGAGCTCTGAAGGCACCTGGTACAGTAAGGTTGCTGAAGCTAAACTGGATTGCTTCTGGTTAGGCCCTAGGTAGATCATCTGGGAACAGTGAGTGGAACAAAGGAGCAGCTGTTCTTTCTGAAACTCCTCCTTCACAAATAAAAATAGGATAACAGGGGAGCTGAGGATGCAGGCACCATCAGAAATCCACTCCAGGCTGGAATTTGGATGGGAGGGGGAGGAGGGGGGGAGGAGGGGGAGGAGGAGGAGGGAGAGGTGGTGGTTCACACCTGTCCCAGGAGTCTATCTTTCTCCGGAACTTTGAGCCCCAACCTCAGGTATCCAGTGTTTGCTGCCCTACCCCCAAAGAGGGGAGTTGCCTCAAGTTTGGTGGTAGTTCTGCCTTTGGTGGAATTTTTTGACCTGCTGGGTAAAGAGAGGTCTGTAAAATGAATGAGATGGTGTACCTGTACAGATATTGGCATTGATGTGGAAATAATGGGGGAGATTCAATTGCTGTGAACCAAGTCCCCAGACAGCGGGATGCGGGTGGCGCTGTGGGTTAAACCACAGAGCCTAGGGCTTGCCAATTAGAAGGTTGGTGGTTCGAATCCCCACGACGGGGTGAGCTCCCGTTGCTCGGTCCCTGCTCCTGCCAACCTAGCAGTTCGAAAGCATGTCAAAGTGCAAGTAGATAAATAGGGAAGGTAAATGGCGTTTCCGTGTGCTGCTCTGGTTCGTCAGAAGCGGCTTAGTCATGCTGACCACATGACCCAGAAGCTGTACGCCGGCTCCCTCGGCCAATAACGCAAGATGAGCGCCGCGACCCCAGAGTCGTCTGCGACTGAACCTAATGGTCAGGGGTCCCTTTACCTTTAAATCCCCACACAGGAACAATTAATGACTTCCTGTGGAGTTGGGAGGAGGTAACTGGTGGCTCCCGAAAAGGCCTGCAAACAAGACATGAAGGCTGGCCACAGCAACATCAATTTTTAAAAAATAATAAATAAATACTTTTAAATGTGTTGTAGTTTGGGGGAGGGGTTATTGGTCTGCTCTTGTTTTTATTGTGTATTTTGTGTTCTCGTTTCATATTTTTACGTTGCGAACCGCTCTGAGGTCCACAGGTGGAGGGCGATATACAAATTTAATAAATAAAATAAAATAAACCCCACAGTATGGGAATCCCTTACAGATGACCACAGTGCCTGGAGACCATCGGTCAGGTCATGTAGCCACAGTAGTGACCAGAGGAGGATTGACCACTGGAAGGAGCACAGAGAGAAGTGCCACAGAGTATCTGTAACAGCAAAACTGGATGCCTTCATCTGTCGAAGCTGCAACGAAACATGTCTCTCCTGTAATCAGTCTCTACAGCCACAGCAGGTGCTGTAAGTCTCCAACTATTTGACTTCACCACCAAAGATGCACTTCTCCATTGTCTCCACATATGGATGCCAATGATCAAGCACACCTTCACCACACCGAAAATGACGGTTTTCTTCTGTTTTACAGCTGCTGTTTTCCATGTGTGACAAAAATGACTTACCCCGATTAGATTTCGTGGGTCTTTTCAGCTTTTTCTGCTCTGAAAACCACCACCAAAATAAATAATAGTCTTGTAGCCTGTTGGATGAGTGTGTGTATTTAGTTCCATGTGCTCTTCTATAGAGCTACAGTTGAAGCTTTAACTATAATCAGTGTCATAATCACATGAGGTGTGGAGAGGGAATTGGTGTCAGTTGGGCCAATGCAAATACCAGCTTCTGAGTGGTTTTCCTGAGGATCGTAGCAAGATTCCCTCTCCACGCCTGCTGTAATCTCAATAATCATCAGCCTCTCGCATCCTGATGCTATCTGCATCTTTTTCAAAAGGAACAAACCACTGTTAAACGCATTAAGGCGTTTAATGTCTCTTGCAGTATGTCCCTAGTGATGTTAGCATTTTGAAATTGGCGTGGTCCCCAAATTGCTCAACACCTCATAGTGCTTATTTCAAATTTCCCTTCTTTATGTTGTTGCATGTCACCCCAATCTCCAAACTGTAGAAAAGACTGTACAACTTGAAAACAGAGATAAGGCGTGTGCTTTGGTAAACCAAGAAAATCTTTCATTTAAAAATAAATGAAAATAAAACAATAAATCAATATAAATAAAAACAATAACTTTTACCACTGTTAAGAAAGCCTTTAGAGAAGATACTATATAAATAAAAACAATAACTTTTACCACTGTTAAGAAAGCTTTTAGAGAAGATACAACTATTGATTGCAACATCTCAGTTGACTTTTGATCCACCAGACTTCCCGCCCCCCTCCTCCTAGAAAGACAGGCATTATGGCAAAGGCAGTGATTGCCAAGACAAAGTTAATATTCAGTGCACTACCTTTGACATACTTTCATGGGGAGAACAGCAGGCTGTCTGTGTCAAAGAAAATTACCTGTTGACCCCTAAGATGAAGCGCGGGTCCTGTTCTTAACAGGATAGCTAAGAAATGGTGTGGAAAATCTCATTTGAACACCCCTTGTCCCGTAAGGGACTCACTGCTTATCAGCAGGCCTATAAAAACAACTGGTTTGGGCATTTTCATTTGAGAGGATATTATTTCATAGGCACCAAGTGAATACCTGCTGAGCCTTGTTCCTGCTACCCCCACTCCCTAATGAAAACATGGACCTCCAATGAAAGACAATACAAAAGGAAACACAGAAAGTCCGGTGTGTGTGTGTGTGTGTGTGTGTGTGTGTGTGTGCGGAGAGTTAGAAATGTGATGAGGTGGTTTTATTGCTCTATAAATGAAAGCAGTGAGGCTGACCAATGCCCCCTGGAAGGAGGCAAAAACGCCAGGGGAAAATCTGCCACAATCAAGATACAGGTGGTGCCGGCTGCATGGTCTTATAAACTGCAAGAGAAATAAAATGTGTCCCTTTGGATGGTCAGATATATTGGACTGGAGAGGAAATGAATCCCAGCCCATGAAAGGCATTTGCTAGTGTATGAAGCTGTTTACTGTTTCAAAGGATCAAAATGGAGGTTTCATTTGATCTTGAAGAAACGACGTTCTGAATAGTCCAGATGGCAAATGGCTGACTTAGGATACAATCCTATACCTACAGACCTGGAATGAGCTCTGCTGTGACTTTCTTCTGAATAGACATGCATAGGACTCTGCCTTTAGCCTAGTATTTTGCTGATACTGGATGTTAATTAAAACGCAGTCAATTGCCAGTGGTGGTAGTGCAATGTATTGCTGGCTTTTGCTTTTCCATCCATGGACATGGGGTGAATTTATGGACTTCTTGTCTCGATCCCTCTAGGAAGATACAGTGGTACCTCGGTTTACAAACACAATTGGTTCTGGAAGTCTGTACTTAACCTGAAGCGTACTTAACCTGAAGCGAACTTTCCCATTGAAAGTAATGGAAAGTGGATTAATCCGTTCCAGACGGGTCCGCGGAGTACTTAAACTGAAAGTACTCAAACCGAGGAGTACTTAAACTGAGGTATGACTGTACAGTGGTACCTCTGGTTAAGAACTTAATTTATTCTGGAGGTCCGTTCTTAATCTGAAACTGTTCTTAACCTGAAGCACCACTTTAGCTAATGGGGCCTCCTGCTGCCGCCGGAGCACAATTTCTGTTCTCATCCTGAAGCAAAGTACTATTTCTGGGTTTGCGGGGTTTGTAACCTGAAGCTTTTGTAACCCGAGGTACCACTGTAATGCAGGGTGGGTTACAACACAAGCCTATGCAGTATCTACCCAAAAGTCAGTCCCACTGAATTAAATGAAACATACTATCTGGTAAGTATGTTTGCAACCCTAGGGACACAGCTAACAAGCATTGGAATTGAAATAGTTCAGAAATGGCCAGGGATGCGGGGGGAAGAAGCATCTTTTGAAGTCTTTAATGAGGGGAAATAGTAAGAAATAGGTTACCAACATAAAACTCTGGACTTCGAATTAGAGGAACTCATCAGGTAGCTTTGGACAAGCTAAGCTTTCTGGCATTCAGCCACCCCTGTGTCACCTTCAGGTTCTGAAGAGCCCATAGGCAAGACCACCTCTATAAACTCCCTCAGTGAGTCAGCCTAGATTTAAGGTCAAAAGATCCTAAAAAGGAAGAGGTCGCATGTGAGAGCTGCAGATTTGCACACATTTAGCACCCTTCATAACCTAAGCAACTCAGTATAAGCAAGCATGCCCAAAAGCAAACAGGAAGGCTGTATTCACCAGGAAGGAGGAATATAAATACAGCCTGTCCCTGGGGGAAAGGGGCAGCTTGGAACATACCGGTATGTAGGGATGGAAATTGCCAGTGTTTGTTTATTCATCCCATGACCAGAATGATAACCATCAGTATTTGCTGCTGTTTATGTTTTCAGTCCACAAACAATATGTAATGGGTGGCTTTTTCTGTATGTACAATTCCATTGCAGCAGACAGCAAGACATGTTGGTTTTTTAGAAGCCGAACTGCAGCTGAATGGAAGCAGCACTGCCTGTGATGAACATGGGTCAGGACTGGCATCGATGCCTTCTTACATCCATATAAGCATATAAGATCATGAGTCTTGTTCAACATCTTTATCAATGACTTGGATGATGGGCTTGAGGGAATCCTGAGCAAGTTTGCAGATGACACCAAATTGGGAGGGGTGGCTAACACCCCAGAGGACAGGATCACACTTCAGAATGACCTTAACAGATTAGACAACTGGGCCAAAGCAAACAAGATGAATTTTAACAAGGAGAAATGTAAAGTACTACACTTGGGCAAAAAAAATGAAAGGCACAAATACAGGATGGGAGACACCTGGCTTGAGAGCAGTACATGTGAAAAGGATCTAGGAGTTTTGGTTGACCACAAACTTGACATGAGTCAGCAGTGTGATGCAGCAGCTAAAAAAGCCAATGCAATTCTGGGCTGCATCAATAGGAGTATAGCATCTAGATCAAGGGAAGTAATAGTACCACTGTATTCTGCTCTGGTCAGACCTCACCTGGAGTATTGTGTCCAGTTCTGGGCACCACAGTTCAAGAAGGATACTGATAAGCTGGAACGTGTCCAGAAGAGGGCAACCAAAATGGTCAAAGGCCTGGAAACGATGCCTTATGAGGAACGGCTTAGGGAGCTGGGTATGTTTAGCCTGGAGAAGAGAAGGTTAAGGGGTGATATGATAACCATGTTCAAATATATAAAAGGATGTCATATAAAGGAGGGAGAAAGGTTGTTTTCTGCTGCTCCAGAGAAGCGGACACGGAGCAACGGATTCAAACTACAAGAAAGAAAATTCCACCTAAACATTAGGAAGAACTTCCTGACAGTAAGAGCTGTTCGGCAGTGGAATTTGCTGTCAAGGAGTGTGGTGGAGTCTCCTTCTTTGGAGGTCTTTAAGCAGAGGCTTAACAGCCATCTGCCAGGAATGCTTTGATGGTGTTTCCTGCTTGGCAGGGGGTTGGACTGGATGGCCCTTGTGGTCTCTTCCAACTCTATGATTCTATGATTCTATGATTCTATGATGAAGAGCCTGGAGTGCAGAGCTCACCCCAAAGGTCTTTAGTTGGTTGTGTTTTCCTGAGTTGTGAGGATGGGCAAGGAGAGAATCTGGTGATGACAGTGGATGAGCATGCCAGTACTTTCTTGGAGAAGGCTGTGTCTCTAGGGCTGGAAGATCCCCCTGTCTGAAACTGGAGAGCTATTGCCAGTCATCTAATAGACCAATGTTCTAACTCAGTATAGGGCAGCTTCCTATGTTCCTAAGGCAGATGCTTTGATAACTTTGGGCTAAATATTTAAGCAGCCTGCACAATCTCTGTACTAATGCAGTGACATGAAAGGTCAACACCAGCTGATAAATCATCATTTGTGGAGTGAGATGCCTGCAGTTTTGGCTTGGCTCCTGATCTGTAAAGCTACTTTTCTATTAGCCATGCTGCAATCTTTGTCCAATATGTGCAAAGCCAGATTACTCTTCCAGCAGGCTGGGTTATTAATATTCCCAGTGTTCATGTTTTTGAGCACCCCCCCTTTTTTTAAAAAAAGGTAAAAGAAATACTCTAATAGGAGGAAGGAAAGCCATCTTTTAAGTTCTTGCACGTAAGACCAGCAACCATTACAAACTGACAAAAATAAATGCAGTGGATTCTCAGAGATATTACACCATATGAAAAGGTCATTAAAAATACATTTGAGAGACTTGCCTTGTCAATACTAATGTACTGAGAAAACCAAGAGTATGTCTGAACTCGATGTCTGAGGTGTAGCATTAGCGATGACACTAACTAGATTTTATAGCTTGAACTTGACCTGCAGGCTGGTCACCTTTCGGGGGGGGGGATGTTGCTTGTAATTAAAAAAGTAATAAACTACAGGCAAAGTTGTACAATTGCTTCAGTTTTGTTGCAGCCTAAGTCAGCTTCTAAGGGATGCCTTTGGAAGAAAGCCTGACAAGCGTCAACACACTGTTCCTTCAGAACCAAGTTGAGACCTGATTCTTCTGATAAGCCTTTGGACCCACTTGATGTAATGATCTTATTTTTGCTGATAACTGATCTTTTGTTTTTTATCTTTATTACTTTTATTTTCTCTGTTTGTTTATGTTTTAATAACTATATAAAATCACTTCATTGCTTTATATTTCTATAAAAACAGTGGGATGGGCAACAAAATGTTGTGATGGAGGAGTCCTGCTCAGGCTTCCAGCCAGCTGGCCATGCCCTTTCCTGGAATACTCCATTCCATTTTTCTTCCTCCCTCCCCCCCCCCCCCGCTGTTCACCTGCAGTTTTCCATTTCTTCCCTTTCCACAAAAACTATGCATTCTGCGCTCACTGAGTCTGCTTAGCCACCAGTGAGATGTTTTGTCCCTGTTCCCTGCAAAATAGGGACTTTTAAAAAGATAGATAAATGCCATAGATACTTCTGCAAACCTGAGTAGCACTTAAAACTGATTTCTACAATGTGCTCTACACGGGGCTGCCTTTGAAGACTGTTTGGAAACTTCAGCAGCTCGAGAATGTTGCAGCCAGAATGTTGACTGAAGCCATTTATAGGGATAACATGGCTCCTAGGCTACAAGAGTTATACTGTCTTCTGATCTACTTCCAGGCACAATCAAGGTTATGACTTTATAAAACCCCAAACAGCTCATGACCTAACTGAAGGACTCCCTCCTCTTTTATGAACCTGCATAGATGTGGAGATCAGAGAGAGGAACTTCTCCCTGTTCCGCCAACACCTGGTGTGTGTTTGGCATCATTGACTTCGAAATGGGGGGAGCTGGACCTGCTGCACTGCAATGGGTGGGGGGGGGTGCCCATGCCCTGTGATGCATTCTGCTGCAAAAGGTGCCTTGGCCTTCAGCCAGAGTCCTACGCGAGGGTTGTTAATGCCCAAACAAGAAATCTATTCCTCTTCCGGATAAGCCACTGTCCTGCAGAATTACGTCGGTCACATCAGCCCACCAGTCCAGCTTTAGGAAAGGTAGGAAAGCGGCCGCCCGCTCTTGGCTGCCTTTCATCTGCTTTGATGTGGTGCCGCTGCGCCCTCCAGCGCCCCAAAGCCGCCAGTGCACAGGAGGAGCACGAGGTTGGTTTTTTCCTGTTGTTTTGCTTTTTGCAAACGACCTTCACTGCGTCCTTTTGATCGTCTCCTCCGTGGCAGTCTTCTAAGCCACAAAAAACAGCAAAGGGGCTCGGCGGGTGGAGTTGCACCGCTGCATCCTGCGGGCTCTCGAGGCTTCCTCGGCATAGTCATTGTGCCGCAACCACGTCGGGCAGAGGAAGGGGGAGTTCTTAGAAATACAGGCTGCTGCTGCTCCTGCTGCTGCATGCATGCATGAATGGGTGGCATTGCATTGCATCCCGGGGCAGCTTGGATCGGCTTCGGATCCCGGCGCGGAACCTGGAAGCAGCTCCGGCAGTTGCGCCTGCAGTTCGCGCTCCTTTCCGGCCTCAGCGTCCGCCCCTCGAGCGACGCTAATCCAGGATGCCGCTGCTGCTTTTAACCTCTTACATTGCAGCGGGCAAAAAGCCCTTTTGAAAGGCGCCTCGGGACATGGAGCTGCTCTGTCTCTGTGCCTCGTTTCTCGCGTTGCACGACATCCTTGCACATTTTTGAGAGGCTGCAGCATAATCAGCGCTTGGAGTGCTTAGGAATCGAGAGTTCGATCCTCGCAGAAACCTAAATTGGACAACATAATAATATCGGAAGATTTCCCCCTTCCTTCTTTGTCGTCTATTTAAGGAGCCACGCTGCAGGGGAGAAAGGTTTCCTTCTGTATTCATACTACCAAGGCTGGCTCGAAAGAGGGGGAAATGCAGAAAATGCAGAACAAGTTAAGTAAGATAGGAGATGATAGAGGATTATAATTCTATGCATGTATCTATTTGCCCTCAAATTTATAATCATTATATTTAAATAAAGATTGGTTGATTATTCATTTCTATGTTGCTTTTCATTCAAAGGAACCCCAGAGCGGCTAACAAACAATAAATAATAATAACATCATAAATCCTCACAAATGTAACGTAAGTCACGTAAAGTAATTAACAAATCTCCAATAAAACAGTTATAATCTATAAAACATTAACAAAGCAGCAACACCACAAATATTATATGATCAACAATTTATCATTATAAAACTATAATCTATGAAACAATATATAATGATACATGTTGTGTATTGAGTCAAAGGATTTTATATCTGTATTATTATTGTCTGTATTTGCATTAGGATAAAGTAACTGCCTTTTGGTTCCAGAGGGTACAGCTACTATTGGTTCATTTAAGCTGCTGTATTTGGATCCTCTGTCTTACTGGTTCCCTCCAAAAGGCAGCACTGTGATTGCCTGATATTGTTCCCTCCAAAATGTATCCCTTCCTAGCTAGTCCCCTGTCCCTATAAATGTAGCTTTCCTCTCCTCAGTCTTCAGTCTTGTTCACTTTAATAAAGAGCTGTTACTAGAGAACTGTCTCCAGCATGTTATGTGAAGAGAGCTGAAATCACAAACCCCACGTCACAACAACTGGCGACGAGGATGGGATCCGGAATGCTGAGGAGCGGTTAAACACAGCCCTGCCTCAGAGTCCGGATTGCAGCTGAGAACAAGACTCACTGGCCAGCTGAGAAGACGACCCTGCCCGCTAGGACAATGGAGAGTCCAAGGGTATTGGAGCCCTTCCAGCCATCAGAGCCCCACACATGGGAAGACTACGTCGAACGCTTCGAGTTCTTTGCAGTGGCTCAAGGGATCACCGATGCCAGCAAAAGAAGGGCCACATTCCTGAGCTACTGTGGGCCCGAGACCTTCAAGCTGGCCAAGGCATTACTTGCTCCAGCGAAGCTGAGTGAGACATCTCTCAAAGATATTCTTGCCTGCCTAACAAGCCACTTGGCGCCTACTGAGACCAAGATGGCCCGGCGGATGGAGTTCCATAAGAGGCAGCAGCGTGCTGGGGAGTCTGTATCCACATTTCTGGCTGAGCTCCGGAAGCTCGCTCAGCATTGCGGCTTCCAAAATCTGGAAGAGACTCTCCTGGATCGGTTTATTGGTGGTCTGAGCAGCAAGAAAGCCAGAAGACGCATCGTGGCTAAAGAAGAGGTTACCCTTGCTTCAGCCTTGAAGGAGGCCACCGCCACGGAGAATTATGAAAGAGAGGAGCTTGATGCCAGTCGCAAGGCCACTAAGCCACAGATAGAAGTTGCGCATGCCATGGACGAGCTAGAGGCTACTCCGAGCCAGAGCCCAGTCCGTGGGGTCGAGTTGGTGCGTCAGGCCTGCACAGTGCACAAAGATCGCCGAGGCAGTTGCCCAGGTTGTGGCGGAAACCATGAGCGGAAGAGTTGTCGTTTCAGGGATGCTATGTGCCGGACGTGCGGAAAGACGGGTCACATCGCCAGGGTCTGTAGATCGGCGGCGTCGGGAGCAACAGGAGCACCTAGACTGGAGCATCGCAGACCGCCCACAGCAACTCGTGTTCTAAAGGACTGCCACTACGTAACGGAGATCAACGGGAGGGCCGTGCAGTTTCCAGCGCAAGGCAAGGCACACGTCAAGGTGAAGATTGAGGGTCAGCAGTGCGACATGGAGGTGGACTCCGGATCTGCATTCACCATCGTGTCGGACCAGACCGCGAAGACATTCTTCCTCAGGGGTAAGTTGCCCCCTCTGGAGCCCTTCCCGGCAACCTTGCAGTCGTACTCAGCAGGCCGCATCCATGTTATGGGAATGTGTGCCGTGAGAGTACAGTTCCGGGACAAACAGGCTGTACTCAAACTGGTGATTGCGAAGGGCAGTCGCCCCAGTCTCCTGGGCACTGACTGGTTCCCCGCCCTGGGACTGAGTATCTCAGGGCTTAATTCAATCCAAACCTGCCCTGAGATGAGCGAGGCATTATGCAAGGAATTTGCTGGTCTCTTTAATGGAAAACTGGGTTGTTACAAAGGGCCCCCAGTTGACTTCGAGTTGGACCCCGGGGTGGCCCCAATCCGACTCAAACCAAGGCGAGTGCCATTTGCACTGCAACCCAAGATCGAGGCAGAGCTGGATAAATTGGTCAAGCAGGGAGTTCTCTCACCCGTGGACTCTGCTAAGTGGGAGACTCCAATCGTCACGCCCCTTAAAGCAAATGGGGAAGTCAGGATATGTGCAGATTACAAATGTACTATCAATAAGGCACTCAGGGGAAACTCATACCCCATTCCAGTCGTATCACATCTGTTGGCTAAACTGGCTGGGGGCAAGGTGTTCGCCAAAATTGACCTGGCACAAGCTTACCAACAGCTGCCAGTAACCCCACAATCAGCGGAAGCACAGACTATTGTCACACATAAAGGGGCGTTCAGAGTTAACAGATTACAGTTCGGAGTTTGTGTGGCCCCAGGGATTTTTCAAGGGCTCATGGAACGCCTGTTAAGAGGTCTGCCGGGGGTCTTGCCATTTTTTGATGACGTTTTGATTGCTGGAAAAGACCCACAGGAACTGGTTGCGCGTGTCCGTGCAGTGTTGCTCAAGTTCAAGGAGGTGGGGTTGCAACTGAAAAAAGAAAAATGCAGTTTTGGGGTGCCAACTGTGGATTTCTTGGGGTTTAAAATTGATGCATCAGGCATCCACCCCACAGATGCTAAGATTAAGGCCATCATCGAGGCACCACGACCACAGAACAAGACGGAGTTGCAGTCATTCCTGGGACTTATTAACTTTTATCATTCGTTCTTACCCCAGAAAGCTTCGGTAGCTGAACCATTACATAGACTATTGCAGAAAAAGAATGTGTGGCGATGGGGGCGGGAGCAGCAGAAGGCTTTTGACTCCTTGCGAGGAATGCTGAGTAGCAGGAGCGTCCTTGCTCATTATGATGAGTCAAAGCCGCTGGTCCTGGCATGTGATGCCTCTCAATACGGTCTGGGGGCTGTGCTGAGTCATAGGGAACCGGATGGGTCGGAAAAGCCCATCTCTTTCTATTCCCGTACGTTGTCGCCCACAGAGCGCAACTATGCTCAAATTGATAAAGAGGCACTGGCTATTGTGTCCGGAATCAAAAGGTTCTATGATTATTTGTACGGTCGCCATTTCTCCATTGAAACGGACCACAAACCACTGTTAGGGTTGTTCAACCCAAACAAACAAACGCCACAAATTCTCTCCCCCAGAATGTTGCGTTGGTCAATATTCCTGAATGGGTTCCAGTACGCCTTGACCCATGTGCCAGGGAAACAGTTGTGCCATGCTGATGCGCTGAGTCGATTGCCCCTTCCTGGCGGGAGCAATGAGGATCCTGCTCCGGTGGAGCACATTATGATGCTAGAAACACTTCCGGGGGCTCCTGTAACAGCTACGGATATAGCTGAGAAAACTAGGAAAGATGCTGTTCTCTCCCGTGTGCTCACTTGGGTGGGGAGGGGGTGGCCAGGTGGTCCGCATGAAGAAAAATTCAGGCCTTATGCGACAAGGCAGCACGAATTGTCCATGCATAAGGGTTGTCTCCTATGGGGAGATAGGGTGATCATCCCAGCACCACTGAGAAACAGGGTTCTTGAGACGCTTCACATGGGACACCCGGGAATGGTCAGAATGAAGTCGCTAGCCCGATGTTATGTGTGGTGGCCTGGAATGGACCAGAACATAGAACAATGGGTACGAACATGCAAGGCATGCCAAGAGGTGCGGCCAGAAGTGGCCAGAGCACCAGTCCACTGGTGGGAGCAGTCCAGGACTCCCTGGAGCCGGCTGCACATAGATTTTGCTGGGCCATTCCAAGGGAAGGTCTTTTTGGTTATCGTTGATGCATATTCCAAATGGTTAGAAGTGGCGATGGTCCCTAGCATGGCATCAGCTGCCGTAATCAAGGTGTTGAGGCAGCTGTTTGCTACCCACGGGTTACCTGAGACCATTGTATCAGATAATGGGGCAGCTTTTGTATCCCAAGAATTCAGGGCATTCTTGGCTGATAACTTTATAAGAGGGGTCACATCCGCGCCCTTTCACCCATCCTCCAATGGGCAGGCTGAGCGCATGGTAAGAACAGCCAAAGAATCCATTGCGCGCTTAATGGAGGGTAACTGGTCGGCTCGCATTGCGCGAATGTTATTTTTGCAGCATGCGACGCCGTGTACTGCGACGGGCAAGTCGCCAGCCGAGCTGCTCTTAGGTAGAAGACTGGTAACGGTGCTAGATTATGTCCACCCAGATAAAATGCCAAACCGTAATTCAAGAGCAACCCCCCAGGCTGAGACTGACACAACAAGGTATCTCGCCCCTGAAGATCTGGTCTGGGTGAGGAACTATTCACGAGGTCCGCGGTGGGTGGCCGGTGTGATCACCCGGGCTAGTGGACCTGTGTCCTATTATGTGACCTTGGAAAATGGGCAAGTTTGGAAGAGACATATAGATCAGCTGAGGCGCCGGGCGCTCAGCAGGGAGGAGTCAGATAATTCATCCCTGGCTAATGACGCACAGCTGCGAGACCAGAGTGAAGATGGCCCAGAGGTGCAGTCACCAGGGGCTTCAGCAAATGAACCAGGGTCTGCTAGTCCTCAGGATGACGAGGTACAGGTCGGGGACCCTGAGATGTCTGGGACTCCATCTGTTCCTGATGAAACCCCTATAGCAGCCCCTCCACCACAGGTAACACCCAATCCAGAACCTGCAACACCTGTTGTCAGGAGATCAGGTAGAAGTTGTAGGACCCCACAGTACCTGAGGGATTACGTCTGCTGTGCTCACTAGGGGGGGAGGGGTGTTGTGTATTGAGTCAAAGGATTTTATATCTGTATTATTATTGTCTGTATTTGCATTAGGATAAAGTAACTGCCTTTTGGTTCCAGAGGGTACAGCTACTATTGGTTCATTTAAGCTGCTGTATTTGGATCCTCTGTCTTACTGGTTCCCTCCAAAAGGCAGCACTGTGATTGCCTGATATTGTTCCCTCCAAAATGTATCCCTTCCTAGCTAGTCCCCTGTCCCTATAAATGTAGCTTTCCTCTCCTCAGTCTTCAGTCTTGTTCACTTTAATAAAGAGCTGTTACTAGAGAACTGTCTCCAGCATGTTATGTGAAGAGAGCTGAAATCACAAACCCCACGTCACAACAATACATAATACTTATAAAGCACTTAACCTTTTCTAAGATATCAAAAGCTAAGAAGACAGATCCTACTCGTAGGCTCACAGTCTAATAGACATGATACAAAAGGAATAAGGAACGGGGAGGGAAGAGGAAACAACCATTGGAGCAGCTGCATCTTGGCAGGATACTCAGCCCATAGCTGCCAAGTTTTCCCTTTTCTCGCGAGGAAGCCTATTCAGCATAAGGGAATTTCCCTTTAAAAAAGGGAGAACTTGGCAGCTATGACTCAACCTGAGAGGCAGGAAGTAGAGTCTCCCATTCTCCTGGCCGGGGACAAATAACATTTCCCTTCATCTCCACAGTCCCAGGGTAACAGTGTTATATAACATGGGGACATAGGACTGCTGTTAGCCCATCTATCTACACTGACTGGCAGCAGCTCTCCAGGGTTTCAGACTGAGGTCTCCCCCAGCCCTGCCTGGCGATCCTGGGGATTGAACCTGAGCTCCTTCTGCATGTAGAGCAGGTGCTCTACTGCTGAGTTATGGCCCTTCTCCAACCCCAGTCATTTTCCTGCAGCAGCTATCTCACGGACCATGGCATTTGCATCCATAAATTTGTGTCAAACTGTGGATATAAAGAAACAAGGACCAAATTGGATGGCATCCGTCTGTCTTGAGAGGTAATGGAAGAGTGCGCCTTTGTGGTTGAATAAGCACACAGCAACGCACAGGAACATAAAAAGATGGATATACATGAAAGAATGTACGTAAACACTTTGATGCAAAGCCTAATATGTATAGAACCATGCTTCAAGGATGTGTTGTATTTCTTTAATTAGGTATTCAAGGAAAAGCACTTCTAAACTGCATAATTTTTTAAAAAGTATCTAAGCAGTGTATATTATATGCAATATGCATTAAAACAGAAATACTCTGCAGCAACAGCAGGCACTGCAACCTTCCAACCATTTGACTTCACCCCCAAAGGCGCTCTCTTGCATTGTCTGAGACAGATGGATGCCAACAGCAACAGCCTAAATTCAGTAAAATATAAAACCATATAAAAAGAAATAGAACAGGAATTCAGGGTATCAAAAAGCATAAGCTAGTGTGAAGTATGTGCATATATTTGTGAAAATAACATACAAAAATGCATTATATTAGGAACAATTGCTTACAAAATGCATTATATTAGGGGAAATTGCATACAAAGATGTGTTTAGTGGGAGAAACTGGCACAAAACTGTTATAAAAATGTGGAGAACTGAACTTAAGATTGGCAAAATAGGAAACTGAGGGAAATGGAAATGGACCATTGCTACTCACAGTAATCATGTGATACCCCCTTCACGTGACCAATGCACAAAGGGGGCTGTAGTGCTCTATAATCCAGGAATGCCCAGCCCTTGCCAATCCTTGCTTGCAGGCAGTTGGACAAAATGGGAAACCAGGATCAGATATTACTGAATGTGATCTGTGAGGGGAGCATACAAGCCAGAGATTCCTGTGTGCTCGTTCTTGTGACAGCCAAATGATGGGTTAATATTACTGTACATTGAATGGCCCCAGTGCTTTTTGTAGCTCCAGAAGTGCCAATATATAGCAATATTATCTTGCGGCTCTAGGTGGCACAGCAGAGTTAGGTTTTTATTTTTTAAAAGGCACTTTGCTCATAAAAATGCAGGTCAAGAGATTTGAAAGGATAAACTGATAATACGGTATGTAACAATGAGATAGTGTTTCGCTCTCAGTCTGGCTGGCTGCTACATGGCTCCCTGCTTGGGTGCCCAAACACAATGTTCCCTCTGATTTAAATATATGACAGGCTGCTGCGGAATATTTCTTTAGATGGCTCCATTTCGCCAGGCTTATTGATATTCATGTCTACTTTTCATAAGTGTCCCTCCCAGGTCTGTCTCTTATATTATTGCCTTGTATCTTAAAAGTGCTTTGATCCAGTGACATCAGAGCACACATAGGCCTTCTATGCTCAGGTTGCTGTGCAAACAGGATGCAAGCGTTGGACCAGGGTCTGGAAGAAGACCACAGACCCTCCAAGTGTCCCTATCTTCCAGGAACAGTCCCAGATTTACAGAAGCCATCCTGATTTCTGATTTGATCCCTGAATGTCCTGCTTTTCCTTAGGATGTCGCTCTTTTCATCAGAGAAATGGAGGAGGGTGCAGAGCTATGCAACCCCTGAGATAAGTAACTGTACAACCTTTAGAAGACTTCTGAAGGCAGCTCTGTATAGGGAAGTTTTTTAAAAAATGTTTAAAGTTTTATTATGTTTTTATATATGTTGGAAGCCACCCAGAATGGCTGGGTAAATACAGTCAGATGGGTGGGGTATTATTATTATTATTATTATTATTATTATTATTATTATTATTATTAAATAGGGTATCCCTATTTTCATTAGATAAATGTTGCAGGGTATGAGGCTAGGGTTCAATTTCCCCCTCAGCCATGAAGCAAACTGGGTGACCTTAAGTCGGTTACCAACTCGCGGCCTATCTTACCTCAAAGGATGTGGATAAAATGAAGAGGAGAAATATAAATATAAACACCACCACCACCACCATCATCATTACCCACTGAGCCTCTTGGGCTTGCTGATCAGAAGGTCAGCAGTTTGAATCCCCATGACGGGGTGAGCTCCCATTGCTCTGTCCCAGCTTCTGCCAACCTAGCAGTTTGAAAGCACGCCAGTGCAAGTAGATAAATAGGGACCACTGTGGTGGGAAGGTAAACAGTGTTTCATGCTCTCTACCTTCTGTCACGGTGTTCCGTTGCGCCAGAAGCGGTTTAGTCCTGCTGGCCACATGACCCGGAAAGCTGCCTCTGGACAAACGCCAGCTCCCTTGGCCTGAAGCAAGATGAGTGCCACATCCCATAGTCGCCTTTGACTGGACTTAACCACCCAGGGGTCCTTTACCTTTTACCTTACCACCATAACAACAACCCATTTAACTCTCAGTAGTTTTAGATCACCATGGAGGCTGTCACACAGGCCTTTCTAACACTTGATTACTGAGGAACACTGAAAGACAGTTGCTTTTTTGTCCCAACACTGCCCTTCCCACCTTTGCTTCTGTGTCCAAGTACATCTCCTGCTTCGGGCTTCTGTATGTAACACAATTAAATAACATTCCCCTTTGACTTATCATCTTTTGTCCCACTGCAGCAAGAGGCCAAGCTGCCCAGGGGGCCACTGTGACATTTGTCCCGAGCTGTAATCTGGAAAGGGGGCACAGCAGTCAGCTGCTGGGAGATGCCTGACAATGTCCTTAGCACATTGCTTGGTTTCCATATGCAGTAGAATGAGCTGATGGAGAGGACTGTATCACTTTAGACTGCAGCTGGGCAGGGCGGGCAGGTTTTTTTTTTTATCCCTGCTGAGCTACAAATTATTTGGATGACCTTGAGAAAGTCGTTAGGTATCATATCAACCTCAGTTTCCCAGACTGCAGAATGGGAATTCATGACGTGCCTCCCCGGACAGTTGTGAGAATGAACGAGAGAAGCATGATAAAACGTTAGGACCGAACCCTGCAAGAGCAAATAAAATACATTATTGTATTAAAATGAAAACAGCAATAAGACATCGCCGCCGCCGCCGCCACTGCGATATTGCCAAAATGAGAAGCATCTCACAATTTTCAGATTAATTACCCAGATAATAGTGCAATCCATTAGGGATGGTTACTAAGCAAATCTGTTAAATTTTTATGGGTCTTAAATAAGAGTGGTTGTTTCCCAAATCCACAAAGTGAATTTATTTTGCCATTAAAGCCAGAATCAAACTTTGAAGAGTTGTATAGGAAAATAGATTGAAAATAAACAAAGATGCTAGATGGGGGGGGGGGTCAGAATATTTGGTTGGTAAGATGCTAGCATCTGGCTTTGCACAAATAATGAGTGTATGCATTTTCCAAAACCTTCTATACATAACGACTTCAGAATATTGGGGGGGGGGGGACACAAGTAACACGAGAAGCAACCCAAAATTGGATTCTTCCTCAGCTCTACAGCTAATGCAGGCATCCCCAAACTCGGCCCTCCAGATGTTTTGGGACTACAACTCCCATCATCCCTAGCTAACAGGACCAGTGGTCAGGGATGATGGGAATTGTAGTCCCAAAACACCTGGAGGGCCGAGTTTGGGGATGCCTGGGCTAATGTCTGGTGAAGGGCCAATGAAGCTGTAGACCTGTTTGAACATGTAAGGAAGATTGCTAATGTGTCTGGATGATGAGACACTGAGGTCCAGTGCCGAGGGTCTTCTGGCGGTTCCCTCACTACGAGAAGCCAAGTTACAGGGAACCAGGCAGAGGGCCTTCTCGGTAGTGGCACCCACCCTGTGGAATGCCCTCCCACCAGAGGTCAAAGAGAACAACAATTACCAGACCTTTAGAAGGCATCTCAAGGCAGCCCTGTTTAGGGAAGCTTTTAATGTTTGACGGATTTCTGTACAGTATTTTAATGTTTTGTTGGAAGCCGCCCAGAGTGGCTGAGGGAACCCGGCCAGATGGGTGGGGTATAAATAATTTATTATTATTATTATTATTATTATTATTATTATTATTATTATTATTATTACAGCAGCAGTGGAGGTGCCTTAAATGATGGTCAGGGGAGCCGCAGGGCAACACTGTCCTCTAGCCTCTCCCTCCTCTGAGGCCCTCTCGCATCTCTGCCTCCCAAAAGCTTGCACAGCTGTTTGTTGCAGCAGCCCTGGCTACAAGCTCCCCAGGCGAATGGTGCCTCTGGGGCTGGCCAGGGGGTGCTGGTTGCCAGGAGCTGAGGCGGCCTTGGTGTAAGCAAGCAAGCAATTAAGCAGGTGAGGGAGCCCAGCCAGCCAGCCCTTGCTGTTGTGAATAGACAGACAAGTCCCAGGCCCCTGTGGGGCAGCGTGAGGAGGCAGCTCTCTTCAGCTCTCACCAGGGGTGGAAGAAGTGGTTGCCCAGAGGACTCCCAAGGAGAGGGGAGAGGAGAGGAGGCTGGGGGAACGCTCCACAAGGAAGGCTGTTTGAAAAAGGGTGAGAGGCTGCCAGCTCTGTAGGCAAGGGGGGACATAACTGGGCTCCTGAGCCCCACAGGGGTGCCGCAGAAAGAACGTACGGTAGTTGCTCAAGGCAGCCGTGGACTCAAAAAGGTTGAAAACCTCTGTCCTACAGAATAAACTGGGATTTACACACACACACACACACACACACACACACACGAGCTTGCCTAGAGGAGTTCTGGAATTCACTAGTGTGTGATAATATTGCAAGGCTGCAACACAAATAAAGAAAACTTTAAAGAATTTATTAGGATCTTTTGAGGTGCTCGCTTGATATATTGATTAAATTTATCTATAATAAATTTCTAATGTGTGATTCCTTTAAAATGAATAGTGATCATTTTGAATTCTTCCATTGCTTTAGGTCACCTGTTGGGCCCAGCATTTTCATTTTCAGGAGGTGTGTTTTTATGATTTTGGGCACCAAGTATTGCCTCATGGGTCAGGCTGGCATACATTACAGTTCCTGACCTGCTGTGTTTTAGTTCATGAGTTCAAACCAGCTGTGACTCTTAGCTTGCAGCTCCAAGCAGCTGAGAATATCCAGCTGTGTTATTCTCCAAGTCAGGAGGGGGTATTACTTCCTTCCTTAAAACAGCTGGTGTATCCTTTGAAATAACTCTGGCAGAGAACTGTACTACAATTTTAAAGATGTTTTAATTTGTAAGTCTTTTTTTTTTTAAAGTATAAGCTTTCCCAGTGTGTGTACCAGAAATGGAATAATAAGCGGTGCTTTGCCCAGGATGGCAGAGAGAAAGCAAACACATTACTTAGGATCATAGCTGCCAAGTTTTCGCTTTTCTCGCGAGGAAGCCTATTCAGCATAAGGGAAAATCCCTGTAAAAAAGGGATAACTTGGCAGCTATGCTTGGGATGCATCCTGGGGTGGATCTAAAAGTAAAGGGACCCCTGGTCCAGGCGTGATCGACTCTGTGATCGACTATGTTAATAACTAATAGGAAATGGTAAAAGGTAAAGGGGCCCCTGACCATCAGGTCCAGTCGTGACCAACTCTGGGGTTGCCGCGCTCATCTCACGTTATTGGTCGAGGGAGCCGGCGTACAGTTTCCAACATGACAAAGCCGCTTCTGGCAAACCAAAGCAGCACACGGAAACGCCATTTACCTTCCCGCTGTAGCGGTACCTGTTTATCTACTTGCACTTTGAGGTGCTTTCGAACTGCTAGGTTGGCAGGAGCTGAAACTGAGCAACGGGAGCTCATCCCGTCATGGGGATTTGAACCGCCAACCTTCTGATCGGCAAGCCCTAGGCTCAGTGGTTTGACCCACAGCGCCAACCGCGTCCGGGGTGGATCTACACAAGGGGAAAACGCTAAAAATAAGTCAGAAATTAAATTGTTATAACAAAAGTAAAAAATGCTATGGAAAATCATGTAGAATTTCTTTTTACTCTCCAGCACCATCTGGTGTTTGAAGTTTATAACACATTCAAAACTTTCTTTACTAATGTAGCATGAGAGGCAGGGTAGCCAACATGGTGCCGTTCACCAGCATGGCAGGAATAATGGGACTTGTAGAGAATGACTGGATCTGGGAATTGTAGGGAATGACTGGATCTGTCAATTTCATATTCTATCTGTTTCTAATTTTCCCAAACTTAAATATAGTTCTCCACATTTTGGCAGCGATATGCAATTTTTAAAAAATCTGTATGGAAATTCATCTGCATTTTAGTACTGTAACACATAGTAACTTGGACTGTGCAAGTGAATTGTTTGTGTATATTTGTGACTCAGAGAGAGAGAGAGAGAGAGAGAGAGAGAGAGAGAGAGATATTTCTCCTGGACCAACCTTAGGACAAAGAACCTGATTTGATTACCTTCTTGCATCTTAAAGCCCTATAGTCCTATTGGATACTGTGAAGTGGACTACTAGACTTGTGAAAATCTGGAATACTTTAACTGCCTAGCTTGCAGCAATGTCGTAGCTCATTTCCATTTTCTCTGCGTCCTCCGAAGCAAGAGAAATGGTTGAGAACATTTCCTTCTACCCTACTAACTTCCCATAATTATTCTGCAAAGACTCCTGCACAAAGCCCTAACCCTGAGGCACAGTGACAAGGCTGCCTGTGCAAAACAGATAATCTATTTCCTGTGGCAAATAAGAAGAGAAAGGTCAGGTTGGATACATATTTCATTACCAAATAATATATTAGAAGCACATTCTCAGCTGTGTGGAACATTCAGTATTTTTTACAGGAGGAATGAAATTATGCGATTGAATACTGGACTTTACAGAAAATAGATTGTATTGTTAAGGAGTTGGGCCAGATGTCCTCTTGGAACCCTTCCAGCCCCATGGTTCTTGATTGTAAGGGTAGGGTTACTCAAGTGGTCGAATTAGTAGAACTGCCAAAGATTGTTTCCATGACCTAGGCAGGCTGTGTGTGTATTTGAAAATGACATTGTTGCAGCTGAAGTCAGTATGGGGAAAGATCAGGGTTGGTGATTCCTTTGAAGCTCTGAAGATGCTAGGTGTCCCCGCTACAAATCTGTTGGCAGAGCAAGGTCTGTTGGGGTCTTACTGCTGTGAACCTCTACGTATGCTCAACCTGTATGTTCATATATAAATGCAAGTATTGCAAAACATCATCAGTCTCCAGTGACTTCGTTCAAAGTAAACCAAACCTATGGTAGCAACTGCATCTCTGAAACTTCACCACCAATAGAACACCACTTCTAACACCAGTGTTGCATCGAAGCAAAAGGTGGGATATAATTATTTGAACATTCAATTTAATTGCGTGTAAATAAGCACACATTGCCTTTGTTTAATTTCCAAGCAAAGGGTCTGCTGGTTTCTCTTTAAGGTTTCCAGACTCAAAAGAGAGCATGGCAATTAAAGGCACAGAAGTCCTGTCCTCTATTGAGTTTGGCAACCCTATTCGGCTCTCCAGTGCTGGGGTGTGTGAAAATCAAGTGCAGGACAAAATTCAGACATTCTCAACTATTCTGTAACCTTTGAGCAGACCACTTCAATGGAGTTCAGATCACAGCTTCAGATAATAAAATAATAATAATAATAATAATAATAATAATAATAATAATAATAATAATAATATTCCTGCTCCTATATTGGATAAGTCCTTTCCAATTTCACCAGCAGAACTTTATTAAGCATATGACAAAACCTATATCAGTAACAATTATGTCTTTTACCATATCACATCCTCTTGTTTGCTTAAATTTGCAGCCAGTGTGGTATTGTGGTTAAGAGCGGTAGACTCGTAATCTGGGGAACCGGGTTCACGTCCCCGCTCCTCCACATGCAGCTGCTCAGGGTGACCTTGGGCTAGTCACACTTCTCTGAAGTCTCTCAGCCATAGCTGCCAAGTTATCCCTTTTTTTAAGGGAAATTCCCTTATGCTGAATAGGCTTCCTCGTGAGAAAAGGGAAAACGTGGCAGCTATGCTCTCAGCCTCACTCACCTCACAGAGTGTTTGTTGTGGGAGAGGAAGGGAAAGGAGATTGTTAGCCGCTTTGAGATTCCTTAAGGGGACTGAAAGGCGAGATATCAAGTCCAAACTTCTTCTAAGCTGAGGGAGTGTGTCATGATTTGCTGCACATAAAAACAAGTTGCGGAACTTATTAAATATATTAAAAAAAACCCACAAAACCCCACATGTCTAAATTTGATGGACCATGGGTCTGACATCAATCCATGCCCATGTGGGGGTGGAGGGCATCTGGGTACACTTGCCCTGAGCCTTGGAGGGGCTGAGCTGGCTGGGCGGCCCCATCAGCAACCGGCTGCTTTTTTGTTTGCGTTTATAACTTTATTCTAACGTGACTCTGGCGTCAGACAACTTTTGCATGGGCCTGCCCCAACCCTTCTGTAGCGTGGGAAAGGGGTAGGGGAAGGGAAAAGGAAAAGACTTCAGTTTGAACCAGAACTCACTGGTTGCCACCTGGAGCTTGTATCGAAGGTTGGAGCTCAGACCAGAAAATGGCATAAAACAACAGCAATGGATAACCTTCACCTGCGTGCCATTTTCCCACACTGGAGTGCCCAAGAAGCTGACCCAAAAAGTTACTGAAAATGAAAGCATAATTACAATTTATTTCTTTGTTTTATATCGTCCATACCAGGCTTCCTCAAACTCGGCCCTCCAGGTGTTTTTGGCCTACAACTCCCATGATCCCTAGCTAGCAGGACCAGTGGTCAGGGATGATGGGAATTGTAGTCTCAAAACATCTGGAGGGCTGAGGTTGAGGAAGCCTGGTCTATACCCTACGCTGCTTTTCTACATTTACATGTACTTAAAACGGCTTATGTGTTTTATATAAGGAACAGATCAAGAGAAAACAATTGATCAAAAGAAAAGCCACTGTTCAGACACACCGTTTAAAGCAGTAGAATAAGCCGCTGCAGGGTAAGGCATATTGAAAAACCCTTAGTTCAAGGGTGTTCACTGAAAGAGCTCCATTTTCTGCATCCTTCTAAATGTGGCCAGTGAAGGGGTGAAGAATACTTCCTCTGCAATTTCGCTTTCTACTGTCATTCTCTCTCTTCCCAATGTCCCAAAGGCTCTGAGAGCCATTGTATATATAACCATACATATCTTGTGAACTGCCCTGAGACCTGTGGGTATAGGGGGTATACAAACTTAATTAAGGGACATGGGTGGCGCTGTGGTCTAAACTGGTGAGCCTCATGAGTTTGCCGATCAGAAGGCCGGCGGTTCGAATCCCCATGACAGGGTGAGCTCCTGTTGCTCTGTCCCAGCTCCTGCCAAACTAGCAGTTTGAAAGCATGCCAGTGCAAGTAGATAAATAGGTAGCGCTGTGGCAGGAAGGTAAACGGCTTTTTTGTGTGCTCTGGCACAGTGTTCCATTGTGCCAGAAGCGGTTTAGTCATGCTGGCTACATGACTCGGAAAGCTGTCTGTGAACAAACACCGTCTCCCTCGGCCTGAAAGTGAGATGAGCGCTACAAATCCATAGTTGCCTTTGACTGGACTTAACCGTACAGGGTTCCTTTACCATTTACCTTTACAAATTTCATAAATTAATAATAATAATAATAATAATAATAATAATAATAATAATAATAATGTTGTTTAGTCGTTTAGTCGTGTCCGCCTCTTCGTGACCCCATGGACCATAGCACGCCAGGCACTCCTGTCTTCCACTGCCTCCCGCAGTTTGGTCAAACTCATGTTCGTAGCTTCGAGAACACTGTCCAACCATATTGTCCTCTGTCATCCCCTTCTCCTAGTGCCCTCCATCTTTCCCAACATCAGGGTCTTTTCCAAGGATTCTTCTCTTCTCATGAGGTGGCCAAAGTATTGGAGCCTCAGCTTCACGATCTGTCCTTCCAGTGAGCACTCAGGGCTGATTTCCTTCAAAATGGATAGGTTTGATCTTCTTGCAGTCCATGGGACTCTCAAGAGTCTCCTCCAATAATAATAATAATAATAATAATAATAATAATAATAATAATAATAATAATAGCCAAAACAGTACCACCCATGCACACAAGGGGACCCAAGTACAAAAAGACTTTAGGGAAAACAGTTAAAATGGGAAGGGGGGGAAAAACCCTACTACCACTGAGGACTGAGCATGCTCAGTGGCCATGGAATGCTGGCTGACTGTTGTGGGGAAAGGAAAACTCAATAGGGGAGGCCCAGGTTCATGCATTTAAAGCAAAAACACATGGCTTCCCCCTCCCCCCATGTATCCTGGGAACTGTTGTTTGTTAAAGGTGGTGGAAACTAGCACTGTGAGGCGTTAAGATGTAGTTCCTAGGATTTGGGGGGTAGGGAAGCAATGTGTTTTACATGCATGGTGTGAATACAGCCAGAATAAAACAGAGTCACTGCAACATTTTAATTGCAGGTTCCTATTGCCAGTTCAGTTGCAGCATAATCTAGCAAGTGAAAAACAAATCGATAACAATTCATCTCCATAATACTATTGACAGGATTATAACCAAAAGTGAACTTCACAACAAAGCACTTAATTTCAATCAGCAAGCATAACAATATCAATTTAGTTATCACTACCGTCTTCAAAGCCAGCAAAATAAAAAAATAAAACAAACCACATTAGTCAGCAGAGAAGAAAAAGAGTACCTGTAAAACGAAATTCAGATACAGTGGATGCTCAGGTTGCAAATGTGATCCATGCGGGAGGCATGTTTGCAACCCGAAGTGTTTGCAACCCGCCGCGGCTGCGCCTCTGCAAAGTGTGATTTAGTGCTTCTGTGCATGCGCGAGCACCGAAACACGGAAGTAACCCGTTCCAGTACTTCTGGGTTCGGCGCGGTGCGCAACCCGAAACCACACAACCTGAAGCGTCTGTAATGCGAGGTATGACTGTAGATTTAAATGCAAAGTGTATTTAATTCAACGAGAGGGTGTATCTGAGAATGTGCCAAATAAAAATCCCAAGCATTTTGGGATGTGGGTAAAGGCACCAAGGGCTAGCAGGTTGGCGGCCAAGCAACTTTGACCCATTGCTGCCTCCCCTTTGAGAAATGATTATGTGCACAGCAGCACATACCCTCCAACATTTCTTCAATGAAAATAGGGATGTCCCATTCCATAATAATAATTTTACTATTTATACCCCACACATCTGACTGGGTTGCCCCAGCCACTCTGGGCAGCTTCCAACATATAAAAAAATATAATAAAACATTAAACATTTTTTTTTAAAAAAAAACCTTCCCTAGACGGGGTTACCTTCAGATGGCTTGGGGGCTGGATAACTCCATACCCTCCAGCATTTCTCCAATAAAAATAGGGACATCCTAAGGAAAATCAGGACGTTCCAGGATCAAACCAGAAAATGGGGCTGCTTTTTTAAATCTGGGATATCCCTGTAAAATAGGGACACTTGGAGGGTCTGGTAGCATGGCTGGACAGTTTGTTATCAAGGGCTACAATCCTGGTACACACTTATCTGGGAGTAAGCCCTACCAAACCCAGTGGAATTTACTTCTGAGTAAACTTACATAGGTGTGGATTACAGCCTCTTAAACCATACCTTTTATTTTCGTTCAGATTAGTATATTAAATTTAGTTCAGTTTAGTATATTAAATTGTGCCTCATTATTTTGAACCTCACTGAAGTCCATGTGAGTCGCTCAAGTGCTGGCTTTGAGGATCAAGCATAAAAAGTATTTTAATCTTGCAAGGGCAGAACACAAAACCAAATTGTTCTACCAGCAGGTGGCTTGTGCATTTAAATTGGCTGTTTTCGGTAACTCTTAAAGCACAGCAGAAAGAAGTGAATATAATAATTACAGCTGTACGCAAAAGGCTGCAGGAGAGAAGTGGCAAAGAGATTGAAAATGTATAACAAACACAGTATTACCGTTAAGACTTTTTTAGGTTAAATAAGAGCCCTGCTGCTTTTGATATGATACATGGCTCTAGAGCATGTGGATAAGAAATATTAAACGGAAACACGTTAAATAAAGGCATTAATGCTTTGCAGCAAACCAGTATTCAAGTGTTCACAGAGTGCAATTAATGCAAAGAAGTGATAGGGGCTTTCAGTAGTATTGTTTTTAATGGGGGGGGAGAGGGCCGCAGCAATTGAACTAACCCTGGTTCTATCTCTGTCAGAGATCTAACAAACCCACACAGGCAAAATATACTGTTGTTCTTTTCTATTTTGCTTCAGGTGTGAAAAGGATTAGGCTATTAGAAACTGGCAGATTCTTAAAAGAGTTGACAGGCACAATGCACAGTTTGTTATCAGGTTTCCCACATTTTTTGTTGCAGAAATTACTGCTTCCTTTAACAAGATTCAGAAAGCCAGTTTGCTAAGATCCTTGCAAGAATTTTGCCAGCCGCAGCTTAATAAAGAGATACCTCAATAGTTTCTGTAATCCATTCTATCATCTTTTAAAAAGAGATTGATAATTTTGGCATCCCTAAAGTCTGCTGGGATCTCTTCTCTCTCCCAGATTTTTTCGATGAGCTTGTGAAGTTGTGTAAGTTCAATTCCGCCCACTTTGAAGACTTCGGCAGGTATCCCATCAGGTCCGATGGTTTTGTTGTTTTTCATTTGGTTAATAGCTGTACACAACTCTCCCAGATTTGGAGATACATCTCTAATTTGTTTTTGTGGAATTTGTGAGAGGACCTCAGCAGCTACAGGGGAATTGCAGTTAAGGAGATGTTGGTAATGTTCTTTCTAGCGAAGTGAAATAGCTTCTTTATCTTTTAGAAATGTGGTACCGTCTGCTGAGCATAGGGGGCATATGCCATGATTTATTGGCCCATAGATGTGTTTTGTGGTTTTAAAGAAACTCTGTGCATCATGAGTGTCAGCTAAGTGGTGGATTTCTTGAGCTTTTTTTATCCACCAGGTGTTCTTTAGTTCTCTACTTCTTCTTTGAACCTCAGCCTTAGCGTTGCTTAGGGAAGTTTTTAATGTTTAATGTTATCTTTGGTTTTTAATATTATGCTGTAATATTGGCTCGGGAAACCCAGCTGGATGGGCAGGGTATTATTATTATTAGTAGTAGTAGTTTTTCTTAGTGGTGCAGTTTCTATCTCTTGGCCAGATCTGAAAGGCTTTCCTTTTCTTGTCAATAATGTGTTCAGTCTCACTGTCATTCTCATCAAACCAGTCCTGGTGTTTCTTGGTTTAGTATCCAATAGTTTGTTCACAGGCTGCAATAATGGATGTTCTTAGCTTGGCCCAGTGTTCCTCGATGTTGTCAGGGAACTCCAAAAGCAGGTAGTCCTTGAGAGTCATTTGGAAACAATCCCGCTTAATAGGATCTTGAAGGGCTTGAGTGTTCATTTTGCACTTTGGTTTCCTTCTTTGAAGCCTGCGTTGAGGTATAATCTTGATAGCCATCGTGGAGCGTATTAATTGGTGATCTGTCCAGCAGTTGTCAGCACTCGTCATGGCTCTGGTAAGGAGCACATCATGGCGATCTTCAGCTTAGACAATTACATAGTCTGAGAGGTGCCAGTGGTTCAACCGAGGGTGCCTCCATGATATTTTTAATTTGTTTTTTGTCAAAAGAGTGTGTTGGTAATAACAAGGTTGTGCACTGCATGTATGGTCAAAAGGAAGATTCCGTTCTGGTTGCTGTTCCCAGTTCCTTCTTTCCCAATAGTTCCAGGCATCCAGTGTTGGTGCTTAAGCGCTTAGAATAGTAGCCTGTTGGTTTTTGGTGAGCTTTATTCAAAGGATTGAAAGTCGCTCATT
The DNA here is from genome assembly GCF_965207765.1 of Zootoca vivipara. Classification (NCBI taxonomy): domain Eukaryota; kingdom Metazoa; phylum Chordata; class Lepidosauria; order Squamata; family Lacertidae; genus Zootoca; species Zootoca vivipara. The sequence goes on along the minus strand of NC_142582.1, from coordinate 111,979,200 downwards.
TATGCCAGTAGGGACTTCTGACCAAAGCTTCGCGAGATCGTTTTTGATAGCAAAGCCTACTCCATGTGTTCAATGTTTTTGTTCAGGTAGATCTTTCCAGAAGAATGTGTAGCCTCCTTTTTTCTTCCTTCAGTTGTCCCTCTCCTGCTCTTCGAGTTTCTTGAAGCGCTGCAATATTGATGTTAAAAAGTCACAACTCTCTTGCAATGATGGCAGTCCTGCGTTCAGGATGCTCATTATCTGTGTTATCCAACAAAGGCTGTATATTCCATGTCCCAAAGTTCAATTGTCTTTTACGACTGCTGGGTGTTGACCTCACTGGGCCCAGTAATCCAGTTTAGGGCACCTTTTCTAGCCCCTCCCCCTTTTCAGGGTGAGCAGAGTGGATCCTAAATAGGACTGCTGAGTCATGGATACAGCTGCTGAGCTACACAACTGCCTCATTCCTTGAGTCAGAACAAATGAATCTGTATCCACCACCCATGTACCGGTTCATGACTAGGGGATTTTGGAAGACACCTGTGTGTGAATTTGTTTTATGTCTGTAGATCAGTGTGCATGCTGACCAACACACATTCTTTGTAGTAACACTCTATTCTGATGGCATGAGTATCACGATGACCGGTAGATTCTTATCTGCTGCATCCTTCATCCACCTTCACAGCCATTGTAACATACCGCTTGTTATCTTCCGCCTGTTCTGCCATTGAGGACTTCTTGGATCATTCTTTGTCTAGTTCCTCCCCTTTGACCTTACCACCTTGGGTGACCCTGCTGGGAGTACAAGTCTCCCCAACGGCTTCGCTCACAAGGGTCATAGCAACGTGCAAGCCCACTCACCACAACAAGGTGATGATCCAGCGAGTGAAGGATACTCTATTCCCTAAGCAACTGAGATATCTAGGAATGTTGTTTGGGGATTTTTTTTTGTTGGGGAGTTTTGTTGCTAGTGTTGATGTTGGTTTTCTGTAAAGGGACCCCTGACCATTAGGTCCAGTCATGACCGATTCTGGGGTTGCGCGCTCATCTCGCATTATTGGCCGAGGGAGCCGGCGTATAGCTTCCAGGTCATGTGGCCAGCATGACAAAGCCGCTTCTGGAAAACCAGAGCAGCACATGGAAACGCCGTTTACCTTCCCGCTGTAGCGGTTCCTATTTATCTACTTGCATTTTGACGTGCTTTCGAACTGCTAGGTTGGCAGGAGCTGGGACCAAGCAATGGGAGCTCACCCCATCACAGGGATTCAAACCGCCGACCTTCTGATCAGCAAGCCCTAGCCTCAGTGGTTTAACCCACAGCGCCACCTGGGTCCCTACTGTATCTTTATTTTAGATCTTGTGATTTATGTGGAAATTGTTCAGTTTGGCTGTGTATTTCTTAAATGTTACATTTATTGTTTATGACTACTTAGGTTGTAAACCAATTTAACCATGGTTTCAACTGCGGAAAGGCAGCATACAAATAAAATTTTGTGTGTATGTATAAGAATCTGAATAAACCTTTTGTAGCTAACTGTGGTCCAGCTTGGAAAGGCATCAAGTGAGACCTGAAAAGATGAAGCAAATAATTTTCTTTCTTTTGGATGCATTTTATGTTGTGAACCGCCCTGAGCCCCGTATGTATAAGGCAATATACAAATTTAATTAATAATAACAATTTCTCATTATGCTGCTGTTTGGATCTTACAGTTTTTGCATCACATCATCTTATTTCACATTGTATTTGTGCTTTAGAAGCTGTAGCTGGAACATACACGGTCTCGCTTGTACTTTTAATTCTGACCTGGTTTTCTCCTATGGCTCTTTTAGCTGCGATATATGCAATGGTTGCATCATGTCAGGTGTGTGTGTTTCTTATTTGCTTTTTAGGGGGAGCATGTTTTTGCATTTACAGTAGTTTGTGGTATTTTTCCCATTTTGAAAAAAACCAATGAATATCTTAATTAAAAATAAAATGAGCACACCAGGAAAAAAATGTTTAATGTAGCTCTCTCCCTGATCTGCTGCTGTATTACATAAAGGTAAAGGGACCCCTGACCATTAGGTCCAGTCGTGTCCGACTCTGGGGTTGCGTGCTCATCTCGCATTATTGGCCGAGGGGGCTGGCGTATAGCTTCCTGTTCATGTGGCCAGCATGACAAAGCCACTTCTGGGGAACCAGAGCAGCACACGGAAACGCCGTTTACCTTCCCGCTGTAGCGGTTCCTATTTATCTACTTGCATTTTTTGATGCGCTTTCGAACTGCTAGGTTGGCAGCAGCTGGGACCGAGCAACGGGAGCTCACCGCATCGCAGGGATTCGAACCACCGACCTTCTGATCGGCAAGCCCTAGACTCTGTGGTTTAACCCACAGCGCCACCCGCGTCCCATGCTGTATTACATACAGGAGGCCTTTTTCCTTGAGATGTCCAGAACTCTGTCACGTTGACACCCCACCTTGTTCTGTGCAACTTGTAAACTGGCTTTCAATTAATACAGATCATTAAGTATGTAAGTGCTCCCTTCCAGTTTTTGTCCTCATGAGTGCACACACACACATATAGACCTGCACTTTATGCATGCCACCGTTGATTTAGAGTAATTGCTTGTGGGATTTTCATACAGTTTTCCCGTAATGGTTCCATACATCAGCTGCCATAGCTTCGGCAGGGTTTTAATATTCTGCAGTTCAGCATTAAGAAGGCTTAGGAGATCTTCTCAGATCATTTGTCAGTAGTCAATGCAGAGTTTTCATTATTTCTAGGGTGGATTATGGAGCCGCAGACTACTCTTCTAATGGCTTTCCTTTGAAATTTGCTAACAGTGTCTTATCGGGAGAATTTTGCAGGGCTGTATGGTACCTATAGCATAATGCTACAATGTGCACTGAACAAGACACTGACATTTGTTTTATTCTGGATTCTAGGACACAAGGGTATTAAGGCAAAATGAAATAGCAGATGCAGCTGTTGCAGGCACACACACACACACACACACCCAAGGAATCAAGCTAATAGGATATATATCATCATCCAAAACTCAGTTAATTTTTAAATCAGAGGATTAAAAAAAAATTAAATCCACATGAACACTACTGCATCAGACTCATGGCTGTCAAGTTTTCCCTTTTCTCGTGAGGAAGCCTATTCAGCATAAGGGAATTTCCCTTAAAAAAAGGGAGAACTTGACAGCCATGAGATTCAGACTGTGTCAGATAATTACAACAACATGGGTATCTATCAATAAGAAAACTGTAAGGAATGGATGATGCTCAAAAGTAACATACCTATGCTGTGAAATAACTGCTGCTGTCATGGCTGTATATTGTGGGTTACCTTGAGTTATCTGCTTGGTCACTATGGGAAACAAGTTGCTTCACTAGAAGATTAACACTTGATCTGATCCCATACGATTCTTTTTTTGATGCTGGGAAATTTAAGAAGAGCATGCCAAGAAACAGAATGGATCATCAAGCAGATAATTGATGTAAGACCCTATGTGTGTATATATAAACATCCAGCTGTATAGATTCAGCCTCTCCTTCTCCCCTTCCCTCCGGATAGATAGATATATATAGATATATAAATATAGATGTGAAGACAGACAGATAGAGAGAATGCTGTAAATGCATTACCCTTAGTGGAAAGCAATTTCACTCTTCGTTCAAGGTCATGTATTAAAAAATGTAATCTATTCTGTGTGATTAAGCCTCGGATGAAATATGGAGAAGGAAAACGAGAGTTGCCCAAACTTTATTTCAATTTTTAAACCGGTTCAACGGCAGAAAACACCTCAGTTTCAGCTTTTCACAGGGGGCAAAATTCATTTGGACTGGATTTAGGTTAACAGCAACAACAACAAAACCCTGAATTCTCTGCTTTTTCTTCAAAACAATTTGCTGCTCTTCCTTGTTAATTAATGAATTTCAGGGAGATTTCCAGGTTTGGGGCTGTGTGTGTGTGTGTGCGTTTTGCACAGAGGAATAAAACTTCAATTTTAAGCTGCTTGGGAAGTCACTCCTCTGTTTATGTTCCCTTGGTTTTATAAGGCACTGTTTTCTGCTTTAAGCAGATGGGCTCTCAGCTGGATGGGCTCGCTTCAGAAAATCTCTCATCAGGAGTCCTCTTAAGCTGTGCCAAGACAGTATGGAACTTTTGAAGGCTACCTCTCCAGTAGCCATTACATTCCACAAGCCAGTGTGGTGTAGTGGTTAAGAGCGGTAGACTCGTAATCTGGTGAACCGGGTTTGCGTCCCCGCTCCTCCACATGCAGCTGCTGCGTGACCTTGGGCTAGTCACACTTCTCTGAAGTCTCTCAGCCTCACTCACCTCACAGAGTTTTTGTTGTGGGGGAGGAAGGGAAAGGAGAATGTTAGCCGCTTTGAGACTCCTTCGGGTAGTGATAAAGCGGGATATCAAATCCAAATTCTTCTTCTTCTTAAATGCACATACCGTGTTTCCCCCTTTTTAAGACACCGTCTTATAACTTTTTTTCCTCAAAAAAACACACAGTGTCTTATTTTCAGGGGATGTCTTTTTTTTAAAAAAAATTATTACTGTTTTTATTACAGTACTTGTAAAATACAGTATTACAACTTGTGGCGGGCTGGACCGTGTGTGTGCGCACACACACACACACATACACATACGCCCATGCCTTCCCTCCCTCCCCGCGTTCAGATGGAGCAGGCTGGGCTGGGGAGGGGGCACCCCGTCGACACTGGGTCTCAGCTTGCGCTGAGGGGCCGCAGCCACCCTGTCAGGAAGGGCCCCTATCCCGGGGTGTCCATGACCGTGCTGCTAATGTGCCACCGCCAAGCAGCACAGAGGAGTCCTCCTCCTCCTTCTCTTACTGCTCCTTCTCCCTCCTCGCAGGCTCTCTGCTCCGCGGCGCTGCTGGGCTCTCGAAGCGTTCTGCACTGCAGCAGCCGCCGGTTCTGGGCTGCGGAGAGAGCAGGCAGGGCGAGCACACGCAACCTGCGGGAATTGATGCGCTCCCGTCTGCGGCGCGTGCAAATGGCCCGGTAGGTCGGGTCTCCACACAAGGCGCCTTCGCCGCCGTAGCTGCAGGCTTCCCGCCGGGGCCGCCTGCAAAGCGCCGCGCCGAGGCTCCCCGGGAGAAGGCGTGCAGGGGCTGAAGCCAGAGGCAGCGGGGGGCATATTCCGGCCCCGGTGATGTCAGGCCTCCCCATGGGACCGGGACCGGGAACGGGACTGGGGGGGGGGAATCTCGCTCAGCTTCGTCACTCTCCCGGACAGCAGCAGCAGCGAGAGGAGTGCACGCTCGTCCCTGGCGTCACAGCCTCAAGCGCAGGCTGGGGAAGAGGAGGCGAAGGAGGCGCGCTCAGTGCGGTGGGGGCTGAGGCATGGTGGAGTGCTCCGAGCCTCTGGGAGCCGGCAGGAGGAGGAGGAGGCTTGCCGGGTCGTCACCCAGCAGCGCGCGCAGAGCACCCCGAGCCTCCGGCAGCCAGCAGCAACAACAACAATCCCAGAGGCTCGGGGCGCTCCACGCACGCTGCTGGGTGACGACCCGGCAAGCCTCCTCCTCCTCCTGCCGGCTCCCAGAGGCTCGGGGCACTCCACCATGCCTCAACCCCCACTGAGCGCGCCTCCTTCGCCTCCTCTTCCCCAGCCTGCGCTCGAGGCCACGGTGCATGCAGCCGCCTGCTGCCCAGCCTTTTTGTTCTCCTAACCCCTCCGTCTTGCCTACCTCGAGCCTCACATTGTTCGCCTCTTCGCCCGCAACTCCATCCCGAGACGCGGAAAGCTGCTTCGCGCAGCGGCATCCGCCAAAAAGCAGTGTGACTCTCGCGCCCCCTCTCCTTCCCCCCCTCAGGAGTCCAGCGCAAGGTCCGGCACTGAGCTCTGCCTGCGGGGGCCCCGGAGGATCCGCGCACACCCTTGCCTCCCCCTCGGTGGCCCTGTTCGGCGGCAGCCCACGCCGCTTGCCAGACATCCCTCTTCGCTGTGACTTCTTTCTCTGCTTCTCCTCCTCTTGCCAGCGTGCTGGGTCCCACTGGCTGGCTGGGGCACTCAGCGGTCTCGCTCCGCGGAGTATGGCTTATTTTCGGGGTATGGCTTATATTTCCTAAACGCTTAAAATCCTGCTATGGCTTATATTATGACTACGTCTAAAAATAGGGGAAACACGGTATCTATGTGTTGTGGTATGCGCAACAATGACGTAAGCAGCATCAAGTTATTTGGTGGTTTATTCTGAAACAGCAGTGCTATTGTATGGCTTGATTTTACTTTGCAAGATGTTTTGAATGGCTTTTGTAGTGAAAAGCCGGATATAACTGACTAAATTAATAGCACGTCTACATAAGCATGCATAGATGTATACTGGCACAGACCGAGAGGCGGAGTATATAATCAGTAGTTGTGATACAGGTAGGACCTGCAACTGAATGTTGTTCAGTGTTCCAGCCAGCCATGACATGTTCCATGATACGCCATACTGTTTTCACTCAGGAGTCTGTGGACACAGAGTATGCTCAGTCCTCATTAAAGAGGGACAATCCTGTCAATTTTCATTTCTCACCCCGCCCGCCATCTTAAATTCACTTTGCAACATTTCTGCAATGGTTTGGGGGGGGGGAGAGAAGAAGTCCGAATGAAAATTTTTCAGCATTTTAGGGCATGTTTGTCTTAATATATTCACACTTTTGATCATGAATTTAAATAGAAACAATATATTTTGAATATAAAGCACCATAACAACAATCTTAGTAAATAAGAAGAAACGGCAACAATTCACTGATTGCCAACAATATTCAGTTGGGAAACAAGGCCTGAGGCAGCTTTGACTCCTCAGAATATCTAAAGGCGGGGTGGTGGTGAAGGTGAGCTGCATATAATATATTATATGTAGAAGATGTAACCCTCAAGGTTAAACCTTAAAGAAGAGGTGGGGAATCTGTGGCCTGGGGGGCAGATGCAGTGTCCCCCCCCACCTTATAATTTTGTCTGCCTTCTGTATATTTCCAGAAACCCTTCACTGCAGCTCAGGATCAAAGATGTCAAAGAAGAGAAATACCCCACCCTAATGTCAAATTATATATATATATATATATATATATATATATATATATATATGTGTGTGTGTGTGTGTGTGTGTGTGTGTGTGTGTGTGTGTGTGTGTGTTTGTGGTGCTCATAATAAAATTAAAAAACATTTACTGCAGTTAATTACTTAACTAATCCAATTGATTAATACTTTTGTGTGATCCTCAGTAGCTTCCCCCCTTGTGGGTGAGAAATAAGACTTTTTTATTACCATTTTAACTGAGAATGAGAGGTAGGGGAGGGTTATATAACACACACACACACACACACACACGGAAGTAAATGAGCCTGTGGGCAGGAAGCTGGTTGTAGTAATTATTATTTTATAATAACCCATCACAATACATTTTAAACTGTGTTTTCGGGGAATCAATAACGTACAATGCTTAATACATTATAGGCGCTTTTAAACGTATTTGATGAGAAATAAAGAAAGATTAGTTCTGCCGTCCCTTTCCAGGTAGAGATGGCAGTGTGGAAATAGTATCAGGCTTCTGTAACCTATAAATAAATGTTTTCATATTTGTAGAACAAGCAACAAACGAAGGGGCCAGTAGGTCTCACTGGGACACAGTTTTCAGGATACACTTGTAACCTGAACAAATGTTACTGTATTTAAAGGGAGTGCCATGTCTGTCTCAGTTACCTCCAGGAGAGATGCAGGTATGTGAGGTGCTAAAAGTAGCTTCCTTTTATGTGATCCTCCGTTATCTCATTACCATGAATTAATAAAACAATAACTCAAACCGAGTTGGGTTGTTGCAAAGTGGTGCCAAACAGGTAATTGGGAACCATCCTCTCATTGCTTTGCAGAAAGAAATGCCCACCCATCCCACAAAAAGATTACAAAACGGGATGGCGTGATAGCCTTGTGTAGTTATAGTGCTTGTAACGTAAGTCACATCAAGATGCCTGGATAAAATTTCCGTCAGAGTGTAGAACTAAGCCTTTGACCACAATGAAGTCAAAGCAGTTTGACCACTGATTAATGTGGAGCAAGGTCGGCAATGGGATTTCAAGAACAGCCCAGTGATTAAGGGGCCGTTTCAATAAACTGTTGTACCAGGGGACCTTTCTATCCCGTCAAAGCACATAGTTCATGGTACATTCCCATTTGGGCTCTTTTCTAACATTCTGGGAACCAGTGAGCCTGAAGAGGACCAGCTCAATGCATTTTAGCGCCTGAAGCAAAAGGCAAAGGACAAAATGCCGTCTCCCCACATCACATGTACAAAACTCAAGAAGCTGAATGTTACTTCAACACTGGTGATGGGTCACTGTCCTCTACTGCACCTGACTGCATCCAGGGCACAAGGAAGGCCACATGAAACACATGGCTCTGTCTGCTTAGCATCTGGTGCTGGAGGCAGCTGCCTCATGTTGCCTAATGATAGGGCCAGCCCAAAACCTGAGTCATAGACAGACCACTAGAGATTACTGTACTTCTGAAGAGACCATTATTTCTTCTCTGGAACTGAGGATATTTTTTAAAGGTCGCTTAAGCAAGAAACAGCCACAGTCTCTTCTAGTAGACCATGATACAGTGGTGCCTCGCTAGACGAATTTAATTCGTTCCACGGGTCTTTTCTTATAACGAAAAATTCATCTAGCGAATCCCATAGGAATGCATTGAATTTTTTTTGAATTTTTTTTTGCCCATAGGAACGCATTAATTGAATTTCAATGCATTCCTATGGGAAACCGTGATTCGCTAGATGAATTTTTCATAAAATGAATTCGTCTAGCGAGGCAACCTCCGCTAGAAAAAACCTTTCGTTAAGCGGAAATTTTGTTAAGCAGGGCATTCGTTAAGCGAGGCACCACTACAGTAGGAATGGGAATCAGTGGTGCAGAATCCCACCAAGCCAGCCCCATTATTGATTAAATGCGCCACAAAGCAAAAGCAAGAAGTCATTTATCCTTAGTTACCATGACGCAGGGATGTCCATGGTAACCAGAAACAACGCATCCTTTAGCACTAATCTGAGTGACCTATGTTTGTTCCAAAAAGCCAGATGGAACTGCAGCACAGCAGGACTGGAAATGAGGACTCTGATTAGAGGCCATTTATACAGAGGAAAATAAAACAGCAGGCGCCTCTGTTCGCAGCTTAGTAAACTCTGCAGTGCTCATAATAGTTAATTTATTAAGAACCTCGTTGGACATTCTCTCCCTTTTTCCTTCTGCTTTCAAATACTGATCCTCTGATGCATCTATCCTCTTTTAAAAATAGAACTGAGCACAAGTCTGTAGTATAACCAGGAAAAATAGGTTCCAGGAGCAGGGAACCTGTGGCCCTCCAAACTGTTGTTGGACTCCAGCTCCCATCAGCCCCCACCATAATGGCTACTGGTAAGAGATGATGGGAGTTGTAGTTGCTAAGACCTCGCTTCTTGGGCAAGTTTGCAGATGACAGGGTTGTTTCAATTTTGTTCTGCGCTTTGGCTTTCTCTCTGCTGTAGATATATATGAAACTACCCCCACTGTTGTTTTAGTCTTTTTAATGTCTTGTTTTAATTGATTATTGCATGTTTATTTTGATACTATCAGCTTTATTTTGTTCATCACCTCAAACATTTAATTTAAAATGTGCAAAATGAATGAAAGACAGCCCAATCTTGTGCATCCTGCCAGTCCCGCTTTGTTCAGGGGGAAGTGCATCAAAAGTAAACATGCATAGGATTGCAACCCTCTTGATGTTGTCTCCATGTCCTTTAGTAATAGAGTATTATCGGGTTTTAGATGTTTATGGGAGTAATTTCATGAAAACCAAAGAAACTATTCCAAGGAGCATCTACACCCCATCCAGCTTTGAGGGCCTTCTGGCAGTTCCCTCACTCCAATAAGTGAGGTTACAGTGGTGCCTGCCCTGTGGAACGTCCTCCCATCAGATGTCAAGGAAATAAGCAACTCTCTGACTTTTAGAAGACATCTGAAGGCAGCCCTATTTAGGGAAGTTTTTAATGTTTTATCTTTTATCACTATTATTATTATTATTATTATTATTATTATTCTTTTGGGAGCTGCCCAGAGTGGCTGCGGAAACCTAGCTAGATGACGGGGTATAAATAAATTATTATTATTATTGGTAGTAGTAGTAAGCATCTTTTTTAACCTTTGCACATTTAGCAAGTCAGTATGACACTTTATGTTTTCAGCAATGTATTTATAGGGTTCCCATTGAGTTATTCAGCTGGCACTGCTTGTTTTCCACCAACACATCAATTAAAGGATATCTTATCAGGTAGAATCGAGCCAATTTGCTCTCTGTCTGTTGTGGTTTTCGGTTTCAATGACATTTCTCTATATTTCTCTGACAAGATGTGCAGCTTTTGATAATTAGCTATATTATGTTTCATACATCACATGAAGTACACTAGAGCAGCCATGTTAGTACTTGAAAGCCTTAGAAACCCAAGAAAAATTAAGATTTGCCTTTTGATCCCTGTTCACTCAAAGTGTACACTTCCTGAATAAACTGTAACATTAATTTAATATAAAAAGGATCCATATAATGGATGCCAGATGTTGTGAAGTGACTAATTTTGGCTTGTCATTCAAATAAATAAATAAAAATCAAGCCCTTTCCTACAGGCACAATCCTTTTACTTAAGCTTTTATTAAATTTAAGGTAATGCATGTCTGAATTGCTGAATCACTGCTTTTAAGCATAATTTTAAACCCTAGCTTTTAACCATGGGGATCATTTCTTTTCTGTGTGCCTCTTGAATCAATAGATGCAATGCTATTCTTCCACTCTCTTCTATCACTTATAAAGCTATACTGGTGTTGGGGGGGGGGGAATTGGCAAAAGATCCTGCCATATTAATTTTAACTACAATTGAAATTAAACATATTTTAAAGCTATAGTGCAGGGCACATTCATCATACACCCAACGAAGCAGATACTTGCCTATGAAAGCTCATGCCACAATAAAATATAGTCTTTAAGGTGCTTACAAGACACTTTCTGGCTTTTGTTGCAACATAATAACATGATGATCTGTAAAAGGTATTGCTTGGGTTCCATTGAAAATGTCCAGTTCTCCACATTTCTTAAGCGGCTTGGGAGTTATTTATTTTTTAAAGTCCTTATGCAATTCATTAGCACTTTAGTGTGGATTTCTCCTAATATACACATTTTTGTATGCAATTGGCCCAATATGCTCAATTTAGCAAAGCAGTTTTCCCCAATATAATGCATGCTTGCATGCTGTTTTTATTAATGTACCCTTCATTACACAGCGGGTGGCGCTGTGGGTTAAACCACAGAGCCTAGGGCTTGCCGATCAGAAGGTGGGCGGTTCAAATCCTCACGACAGGGCGAGCTCTCGTTGCTCGGTCCCAGCTCCTGCCAACCTAGCAGTTCAAAAGCACGTCAAAGTGCAAGTAGATAAATAGGTACCGCTACAGCAGGAAGGTAAACGGTGTTTCCGTGTGCTCCTCTGGTTCGCCAGAAGCGGCTTTGTCATGCTGGCCACATGACCTGGACGCTGTACGCTGGCTCCCCCGGCCAATAACACGAGATGAGCGCCGCAACCCCAGAGTCGGTCACAACTGGACCTAATGGTCAGGGGTCCCTTTACCTTTACCCTTCATTTTACTATGTATATTCATTTGTACAGACATCACTTGGCTGGCAAACTGCATTGCAAAATTCAGAGGAATATTAATTTCAAAGGATGGCTCTGTTTCACTTTGCATAGTTATGCCTTTAAATGTGGACTGAACTGAATTTCTCCTGCATCCCTAATGGCAAAGGACTGTATTCTTGATTATCATATGGATGCACCTCAAAATATTATCCTGCACAAATGCATGCACACAGAAACTGTTGGGGCTGTCTGTGTAGTTGCGCTACCCCTGTCAAACATTCAAAACATTCTGACCCGACTTCCCAGAACTGTTTCTTTTCATACTAAAAATCTTCCCTGCTACGTGTAAAGGATGAAAGGCATGCAGACACTGCAGAGGCTTGTTAAGCAGATTCCTTCCTTCGTTTCAAGTTGCCAGGTAATAGGAGGACACATGAAGAAGGTCTGTCTTCTTTGTAAACGGATCGCTGTTGGCAGAATCCACCCTCCTGCTTAGGAAAGATTGTGTCAGCACTTCTTGAGGGTTTCTAACTCAGGCGTGAAAACGTGCGATTGGCTGAAATTTGTCATATGAGATCTACGCTCGGAATGGAAACATGTTGGCTACAAGAGTGCAAAGCAAAGAAACACTTGTCAGGTTGCCGGGAGTTGGTTAAGAACAGGTGCTTCGCAGTAGACCAGGAAATGCACATTTATCTATTTTTCTATTGCCTTCTGCATTTTTGACAGTCTAAATGTGTGTATCTCCTAGGCAGAAGCAACAGCGTGGGTCCATAAGTGCCTTTCTTTCTTCTTCCCTGCTTGCCCATCTTCCCCAACCCAATTTTCCCTCGAGGCAAGCTGCTGCAAACTACCCACTATTTATATATATATATATATATAATGCCCCCAAGCAACACTATATTGGAGAGTTGTGGGAAATTTGCACTGCCAGCACCTCTGTCTGCTGCTGGTCTTGGGGCTCACAAGGTCTACACTTTTGCTCCTCAACCCTGATGCCGGCCGTGAGAACCAAGCACAGCCAAACATTGAACACAAGGCACACAGATCATCGGCCAAGCTGCCCAAACACCCCAGGTGACTAACGTTCATGCCGGATCAATAATGCTGTATTCTGTGTAGTTTAATTTTAGTTTTGCTCTAAGAACAAAAATCTGAAGAACAGTGCTGTAAGGCTTGAAAACTTGAATCACTTCGAACCATTAGCTTAAATGTATGAGCATATGATCGTAACTTATACTAAGTCATTCCATGAGCCAATTTATTAGTATGGTCTATTCTGGCTATTTAATCTGAAACGGTCATCCTTTCCAGAGAAAATCCAGACGACATTGTTATCAACTTGTTGTATTGCCATGTTTTCTGTTTGCTACCCTTTATAAGGGGACGCGGGTGGTGCTGTGGGTTAAACCACAGAGCCTAGGACTTGCAGATCAGAAGGTCGGTGGTTTGAATCCCCACGACAGGATGAGCTCCCATTGCTCAATCCCTGCTCCTGCCAACCTAGCAGTTCGAAAGCATGTCAAAGTGCAAGTAGATGAATAGGTACCACTCCGGCAGGAAGGTAAATGGCGTTTCCGTGCGCTGCTCTGGTTCACCAGAAGCGGCTTAGTCATGCTGGCCACATGACCCAGATGTTGTACACCGGCTCCCTCAGCCAGTAAAGCGAGATGAGTGCCACAACCCCAGAGTCGTCCACGACTGGACCTAACGGTCAGAGGTCCCTTTACCTTTTTACCCTTTATAAGACCTAATTTATTGTGGTTGCCCTTCAGTGCCGTACCATCCAGTGTGAACAAGAAAAGCATTATTGAAGGTTTTCATGACTACTGTACCTTTAATTAACAGCTTTCACTTCTTCATTGCAGTTACCTGTTCAGCATGCTCCAGCATTACTGATGAATTGCCCCCTTAATTGTTCAAGTTCCTGTACCTTGTGACAGTGACTTAAATATTGGTTTTCTCTTTATTTCCTGTTCTTCCTTTTATGGAAAAGCTATGTTATTTCATAGTAATGGAAAAGCCAAATAATAATGTGAGGAAGCAGGAAATAAATAACCTGCCTCCTTCCTCAGAAAACATAAATAGTCTTATTATATGATATTTAAGGGGAAATTAAGCAGTAATGCCTTTTCTATTCTGATTCAGAAAGCAGAATCAGAAGCTTCTAATTTAAAGTTGCTAGGATTTCTAGTAGACCCTTGGTCATGGGTATGAGCATTTTGATGCAATTTCCCTAATGCCTGAGCAGTCTAAAGGGCATGAATGCAAGACTCAGATGTGCTAGCAGAAATCCTTTAAATGCAAGTACCATAGAATGAACATTGGGCCCCGTACATGCATGTGGACATCAGCATATTAAAAATGGCCATTTGAACCACATGAAATCATGGGGTGGGAATGCATTTTATTTGAATTAAGGTCCATAATTAATATTTGTTCAAGTGTTCAGAGTGTTTGTTTTGCATAGTTGAAGTCTACAATTCAAGTTATACTAATAAGGTTATCCCTGCTGTGGAATGATCTGGAGAGACAATCTGTGAAATTAGTGGTAGATTGCCTGCTGCTAGGGGATTTAAAAATTGTAATGAAGGCATCCAAAGATGATGAAAAGATGGTAACCTCCTTCAGTAACAACATGGATAAATTGTAGCATTGGGGCCAAAGGATCCAGTGAGGTCCAATGTGTTGATAACTACTTGGCCTTCTGTCGCAGTGTGGGCCACTTCTTTCACCATTAGAATGGAAGTTGCATTATTTAGTTACTTGGCCTCTTCAATATGTGCCAAAATTTGCAGTTAATCTTTAGCTGCATATATTTTTCTGCAGTTTAGACCCAGTTACCAGAATACCTGTGCTACCACGGCAGCTTGAATAATAGAATGCTTTCTTTTCTCTAGTGAAGAAATTTAGTGCATCGATTTTGGCAGCATGCCATGACATGTATTTTTGATTGATGGCTCTTTCCTGACAATCTTTAAAATATACATTATGACACTTTCCCATTGCAAAATAACAAGTGATAATCTCAGAGTGAGACTATTTCATTCCTGTTTCTTTGTAGATCAGCACTTCCAAAATCTCCTGCTTTTACAAAATGGTTTGATAGATTCTAGGTCCATACGGTACGAAAGCTCTAAACATGATCTGTGGTAGCTAGGTCTGAGGACCGGACTCTATGCTGCTACTCAACAAGGATGCTTGACATCCCATTTAAAAGACAGTTACCGCATGTTTCCTCCATGGAATTTTCTGGATTTTTCTTCCAGCTGATACACACCTAAACCAGTTTTTGCCCTTCTTAGCAAGCAGATAAGTTCTTCGGCAGGCTTTGGGGCTGACTGGCAATTTTATTCTTGTTTGATCACTCTGTTAAGGCAAATCTTTTGTTGTGCTTTATTACATCATATGGTGTGAATGCACAGGACACAGCAACTTTGCTGAAGATAGATTGATCTCTCTGGATAGGGTACTTTGGATTCTACACAAGAAAGGCAAGATATGAATTATGCAGCTCCTTGCTTGGTCTCTGTAGTACCATCTTCTTCAACTGGAGCCTGCTCACACTGAGATCATAATTTGAGGCTTTTCTTCAGGTGCCCCAAGAAAAAGATGGCATCTTTTCAGTGATGCACAATGTATGGGAATCATCCTTCAGGGAAGCTTGCCTGGTGCATTGTTATTGCAGCTATGATTTAATTGCAATTTTTATTTGCAAAATATAAGAAAGAGAAATGGAAAAATTAAAAACATAGGACTTGCAAAAAAATTAATTCCACATTTCTTGTACTCTAATGCCTTGTTGGCACCTTTTTACTTCACCCAGGCCCCTTTAAATCCATTTTATATGTAGTTATTTGTAAAGGGAATCCTTGTATGAGTTTATACTTGGATGATCCCTCAGGAGCTCCTGCCACAAAATGGCATGAGAGACATTTTTCTTCCTCCTGCAATAGGGCTGCTTTCTGCAATACTGGAATCTGAATAGATACAAACAGGGTTAGATACTGAGTTATACACATCATTCTGTCACTGCCTTGCTTCAAGTCTTAGAACCTTTCTGCTCTAGGACTCCTGATCTCATTCTGCCTCCTGTCATTCTGCATTGAAATATTCTCTTCCTCTCTGCCATAAAAACAAACAAACCCCAACAACATTTTGTCCTCGTTTTCCAGTGGTATCTCATGTTCCATTCCCCTGTCTGGAGCTTAGTGTCAACTGACATTATGGATGAATAATACAACAAACTTAAACCAGGGCCTCTGGCAGAAGCACAACTTTCCAAGGCAGGCAGGAATGATCACATACCATAAATTGTAAAAATGAAACGTGTAAGATTGAACAGACTACAGCAATCAGGCCTTGCGTTCTTGCCAAATACTATTTGAAAGTATTAAGTGCATTATTGAACATCTTATCATACTTACATACAATGTACCACTCTCCAGTCAAGATTTACTGGGAGTAAAAAGATGAGGAGTCATTTGTTTTAATAATTTCTGGTATTCGTAATGGGTTCTTTATAGACTTGAAACATACATTTCTCAGTTGGAACTTAACAGTGCTTTCCACCAAGATGTATATGACAAAAAAGAAGTTTCCTTTGCCAACAAAAAGACAGGTAACCACATCCTCTTGATAACAGCAGCCAATTTACAGAAAATATTATCCAAAGAACACATAATGCACTATGAGAAATTACAAAAAATGGGGTCCTGGGATCCATTAAGGCAGGAGGGGCAAATGAGGAAATCCTCACACGGGGCTTAGGGAAAGTGAAAGAAAGCACGAAGGGATATACAGTGGTACCTCGAGTTATAAACGCCTCAGGTTACAAATGCTTCAGGTTACAAACTGCGCTAACCCAGTAATAGTACCTCAGGTTAGGGGGACTTCCGGTCTGTCGCGGCGGAGAGAAGGACGCAGGGACTTCGCGTGCCGAAGTCCCTGGCCTCGCGGAGGGGGGGGAAGTCCGCAGAGCGAGCGGACTCCCCGTAAAAGCACCGGGTAGAGAGTCCCGGTGACTCACGCACCCAGCGGCTGCTCCGTTTTGCGGATCCCCCGCTGCCCGAGAGCTCAGTAGAGCGATCGAGAGCCGGCGGGGTGGAACCGCGGGAGCCATTTTGGGCTATATCTTACCTCCGAGAAGCGAAGCTCCGAGTCCTGACCCGGCAAGCGGCGGATTCTTCCGAATAAAATTAAAGGTTTCCATGAAGTAAGTGGAATTTTGATTTGGACTTTAAATTTATTAATTGGAAAAATAGGAGAGACTTTAAAGAAACGGAAGTCGGTCTCTTCCTAATGGAAAACTGGGAGGCGCTTTAAATAAACCTAAGCCGAACGACGAAAAAGTATGTGGGATTGTGGACCCGAGAGGAAAAAAGATCTTTTCGAACCATCTCAGCTCCCGAGTCCGGCACCCCTTGAGGTACAGCATTATTAAGGGGAAGAGCGCTTTGACAGCTGTCAAAAGCTGTCAAACTGTTAAAAGACCGGGTGGATTTATTGCATTGCTGTGAACAGTAAAAATTGATTGAAAACGTGGTAGAACTATTTAAATTGGAATTAAGAATGGATTTGTGATTGAGTTAAAGAACAAAGGAAAAGAACAGCCAAAATGGAGTCGATCGTCTGAGGAAGGAATTTTCCAGCACCCTTTGTTCCCTACCTCCTGTTTGTCTGCGGTTAAGAGAAGTATGAAAACAAAGTACTCTCGAGCCTTCCAGGAGGCTGTGCTGAACTATCTACAAACATGGGAGGACATTTACAAGGAACGGCAACATCCCAGTTGAGGTTGAAGTCCAAGTTCAGGACTTAGAGGATAATTTGGATTTGGAGACTGCTGAGTCTGAGACTGTGTGTGAGGAGAAACAACTTGATGAAAGTATTAAAGAGGACTTGGACTATAACAAATATGTTTGGGATGAAGCAAAGCATGGATTTCAAAAGGAAGAAAAACAAGCAGAGCAAGAAATTGAGAAGCAAAGGAATTTAAAGATCAATGGAATTGAAGATCCTGGAGGGGTTAAAATGTGGGGTGGTGTTTTTGAGGGATGGGAAGGACAGGGACAGGGGGGGGGGCAAAGGCCTGGAGATGGATTTGGGAAAGAATGGGTGTGGGGTGAAAAATTTAGTTAAAAGGTTTTGTCTTGGCTTTTGAAAGACGGTTTTCGAAATCTTGGCTTGTTAACGGAAATGCTGATCCAATTGGGGGAAAAGACTTAGGGAGAGGAGATGGAGTGTAAAAAAGAAAGAAAAAAAGCTGTGTTTTCTTGAGGGAGTTATAAGAATGGCCTAGGAAAGAATTTTTAGGTTGATGCAAATTTTTGTAAGTTAAGATAGGTGTTTAGGCAGAAAGCTGCCTACTCTCCTCTCCTTACTCTGAGATACTCAGTGGCAGGGGGTACTCAGAGGGGTGAGGAGGGGATTTAATGGAACCTTGGAAATGCTGTGCCCTACAGGTTCCTCTTGTGGCAGGAGGGGGCCTGTGGGAGGGCAGCATGGAAAAGGAGGAGGATTGAGTTAATATTATAAGAAAAGAATTTTAATTTGGAATAGAAAACCCGCCATAAGCAATTAGAGTTTGTTAGGAAAACCAGGAGGAAGAGTATCGAGGAAGTCACAATTACAATGTTAAGATAATAAGAATTGGGGAGTTAAAACTCTTCCCTATTGTTGTTATGTTTATATTTGTTTATGCATGTTTATGAAAGAGCTGGGGGAAACCAATCCTCAGAGCTCCTCCATTCCTGTCCTTTCAGTGGCAGGGGGGGGATGTGGGGGGAGGAGGGAGGGGGGAGGCCAAACCCAACTTACAAAGGACCCCTTTGATTCTTAAAGCTCACGGGTACCACTGGTGGCAGAGGTGGACCGGTGGGTGGAGGGAAAACGAAGGGACAGTTTTATATTGTATGTTTGTTTTGTTTGTTTTGTTTGTATAAAATCAATAAAAATTATTATAAAAAAAATAGTACCTCAGGTTAGGAACTTTGCTTCAGGATGTTGTTGTTGTTGTTTAGTCATTTAGTCGTGTCCGGGCAGGGGATGAGAACAGAAATTGCATGGTGGCAGGGCGGCAGTGGGAGGCCCCATTAGCTAAAGTGGTACCTCAGGTTAAGAACAGTTTCAGGTTAAGAACGGACCTCCAGAACGAATTAAGTTCTTAACCCAAGGTAGCACCGTACCTCGAGTTGAGAACTTTGCCCCAGGATGAGAACAGAAATTGTGGTCGGTGGTGCAGCGGCACCAAGAGGCTCCATTAGCGAAAGCACACCTCAAGTTAAGAACAGTTTCAGGTTAAGAACGGACCTCCAGAACGAATTAAGTTCATAACTAGAGGTACCACTGTAGCTGAAATATTCAGAATGAACAATGAAATGTTTTTTCACAGATCTCTAATCATAAGAAAGAAAGACACGCGGAACTGATCGCACATCAAATATTCAAAAACATACCCCAAAGTGGTGAATGTTTGAAAAAAAGCAAGTATGTTTTCTGTGTACTATCTGAACAAATGGAGGCCATAATCAGAGTGATAAAAGCAACAGCTCCTAGCAGAATAACTAAAGGAGTTGGCCACAGCTGCCTAGATATGCTTAACAGCTCACTGACTCAGCAGATCCCCTGTGAAATCATTTCCTCAAGTAGCTGCCTCTTCAAGCCAAAACAGAGAGAGGACAAAGTGGCCACCTTCCCTTTTCAGCTGATTTGATGCATTTGTAGCAGCTGTTCAATCCAAACATTCCTGGGAAAGGCAGAGAAGCCAACCAGTCAACCACTCTTTCAGCTCTTAGGCCAGGGGTCGGCAACCTAAGGCCATAGCTGCCAAGTTATCCCTTTTTTAAAGGGATTTTCCCTTATGCTGAATAGGCTTCCTCGCAAGAAAAGGGAAAACTTGCCAGCTATGCCTAAGGCCCATGGGCCACAAGCACCCCATGGGGGTCGTTTAACTGGCCCACGAGCAGCCCCCGAACCGAGCCGCCCATTCGGCAGGTCCCCACGCGCTCCGCTAAACTGGCACAGCACAGTGCAGGGACTTGCTTCCGTGGTGCCGGATATCACGTCTGCGCAAACACAGACACCGGAAATCACAGGCGGGCGTGTGATCCGGCCCACGGAGGGATCTCCGCTGGAGTGAACCGGCAAAGGTGAGGTAAACCTTGCCGACCTCAAGCTTAGGCGGCCCCCTTCCAGACGTGCAATGAATATGAAGGTGAGTTGGGATCGTATGTCAGTCTCTTCGAAAGCTCAGTCGGTAGGGCATGAGACTCTTAATCTCAGGGTTCTGGGTTTGAGCAAAAGAGTCCTGCATTGCAGAGATTTGGACTTCCAACTCTACAATTCTATGATTCTTGCCTAGAAAGGGCCACACCAGTCTTCTCACTTGGGTGCCACAGAAACTGCACAAACACAACCTCCGTGCAGCGCTGTACCTAAAAATGCTTAGTTTTCAGAACAGTGGCTCATAGGACTGGACTATTAGACATCTTTGAGCACAAAGCTGCCTTTGTTATATAATCGCAATGATTCTCCCATGAAGCTTAAAGGGAGCAGAGAATGTCTGCCAGCTCTCCGTGTGAGCATTCTTCACTTGTGCCCATCCTGCCCTTTACAGGGAAACACAGGTCATATTCTTGACATCAGCTTTGCTAGCTGCATCGAAGTCTCATTTACAGATAGATGCGGATCCTGTTCTTCCCTTACCCTCCAGATTCCCTTCCAGCAATTGTAACTTATACTGCTAACTGTTGTGTTAACAGCAAAGTGTAATTGTAGATGCTATGGTTCCTGAGTCACACAGAAGCTTACAGGCAGCTGGAGCTTTAGGCTAGAAGATGTAGCTGACTTCTGTTTTCCTTTTTTTTCTGGGAGGGAGATTTGCTTCCTTTTGAATTACATAATGACTTCACAGCGCTCTCAAGGGGATAACGACCTGCCATCTTTCCCCATGCAAATGCAGTTGATTTGATTTCTCTTAGATAAAAGTGATACAAACGGGTAGTGGTGATTGCTGAGAAATGCAGGTTGTCGGAAGAGTCTTGGGAAAGATGCTGTGCTGTGCACTACAGGCCAAGGGCATGCTAGGAATGCACATAGTTCAGTTGTTAGAGTATTAGATCCTTAATCTCAGGGTCATGGGTTCAAGCCCCATGATTGGCAAAGGATTCCAAGGGGTTGGACTAGATGACCCTCGTGGTCCCTTCCAACTCTACAGTCCTACGATTCTATAATGCAGCAACCTTGCTGAAACTAAGTAGGTCTGGCTTTGGAAAGTGCTTGGATGTGAGATTATGTGTGCCACCTAGAGGACCGCAAAGAAAAGGTGGGATACAAATAAAATCTGTTTCGCTCCCTTGGACTTAAGTAATGCTTCCATACTTTTAGAGATAAAAAGCTCTGGGAGTGGGGGGCGTTTTGCCCTTCCCCTCATTTGTCTGTTTTTATTTCTGGGCATTTTCATATTCCTTACTACTACCCCCCCCCATTCTGCCACTAAATTGCTCCCTGCACAAAACATGCAGCAAGTTTTAAAATCCAACTCAAAATCAAGCATGCCCAAAACATGCTCCCAGTCCCTGTTTCTTTGGGCTCACAATCTGCTGTCCTTTTTGGCCTTGGTGTATACACAGTGGTGGAGAGGAGAACTTAAGAGAGTTCTGCGGAAGTCCTTCTGAAACTGTGCGTGCAATATAATAATGGCTGTCACTAAAATTTTAAAACATTAAAGGAAACCTTTCCCCTTTTAAGCAAAAAAAGGCCTATTCCCTTTAATTTGGTGGCTTGGCACAGGTCTGCCATGTGACCGTACTAGGACACATCAGTAGGAATTGCATGACATGATGGGAGGCAACCTAACTGAATCTGACACAATGTCACTTCGATACACTGGGGAGATGTATATTATTAGCATGTTAGGAACTGCTGCAGTAACTAAAATATCCCATTACCTGAGGTTTGCCTTGTTCCTCCTGCCTCCATATGAAAATGCTCGTATTTAGAAGCAATTCTGCTCCGCTTCAAACCTGTCCCAGAATAAACTCTCTTGTTTCGGGGAACCTTTTGCTGGCTTTCCACTGAAAAACATCTTTGGCTGTGTGGCTAAAATACAAACTAAGCTGATCCACTTGAAGAAGGCAAATAATTCAATTAGATAATTCAATGAATAAATAAGCAATAAGGCTGGAAAAATGCAGTGGTGAATGCGAAAGCGCAACAAAGCAGGCTCTAGTCTAGTTGCAGCTTGCCAAGTCCTCCCCGTTGAATTAGAGAGTTGTCATCCAGCACAGAGTCATATTTAAGTCTGTTTGCTGCTTAAACTGGAGCTGTGCGGATTAGTGGTTGTTGACAAGGTTAAATTACTGCAGAACTCCCTGGGTGTAACAACATTGAAAGAAAGTGCTAGGTGCGCGGCGGATGGGACAGATAAATAAAAACAAAAGTCGTAATCCCCTCCATCTGAAGTCAATAATTACTCCCATTGATGACACCGGATGGCAGGATTCCGCCCTGCACAGTCAGAAGAAAGTGAAAAATTGTTCTTTCCCACTCCCATTTACCAGTATATATTTGTTTTAGAGTAAAGAGATAAATTGTCAAGATAAGAGTTTGCGTTTCATGGCTTATCACTAGAGAGGTCACCATAATTTTTCAGATGTTATATCAAATGTTACACCTAACTCTAATAAGAGGAAAGAGAGAGAGAGAACTGGTTCCGTTGCTCAACTAGGATTGCCAGACTCAATAGAGGACAGGACTTCTGTGCCTTTAATTGCCCTGCTCTCTTTTGAGTCTGGAAACCTTAAAGAGAAACCAGCAGACCCTTTGCTTGGAAATTAAACAAAGGGTCTGCTGGTTTCTCTTTAAGGCTTCCAGACTCAAAAGAGAGCAGGGCAATTAAAGGCACAGAAGTCCTGTCCTCTATTGAGTCTGGCAACCCTATGCTCAACAAATACTCTGCTTCTTATTTATTAAATTAGCAATATACCGCTTAGCTACAATCGGCTCTAATGTGGGGTTTGATATTCTGCTTTTCCTCTGACACTGCTGCCAACTCTAGGGGGCCTTGTATGCCAGGGCACCCACAATTTATTTATTTTTTTGCGGGTGCTCAGCAGCCACACCATGGGTCTCTGACGCAACTACAGTGGTACCTCGGGTTAAGAACTTAATTCGTTCTGGAGGTCCGTTCATAACCTGAAACTGCTCTTAACCTGTTCTTAACCACTTTAGCTAACGGGGCCTCCTGCTGCCGCTGTGCCGCCACCACTCGGATTCTGTTCTCATCCTGAAGCAAAGTTCTTAACCCAAGGTACTATTTATGGGTTAGCATAGTCTGTAACCTGAAGCGTATGTAACCCGAGGTACTGGTTTCTACCAAAAAAAAGCTGCATTGGAGGCGCAAAGCCTCGGAAGCGACTCCTGGTAGAAACTGGAAGGTCTCATGAGGCCTCCCACATGACCTCTAGTTCTTAAAAACACACACGCACACACACATATCATTAAATGAATAATAAGAAATATAATTTCCAGATTTGTAGCTATATTTGTCTTCCCGGTCTTTAAGGTGCCACGAGACTCTTTCAAGAAGATTCAGTTTTAGCAGAGGAAAGGATGACCTCAGAAGAGCTCTGTTTAATGTTCAAAAATATTCAAAAGTTCTCAATTGTCACACAAGATTCATTTGCACTAAATTTTAGGGGGGAAAAGATAAAAATTGCACTAACTCTCCTTTGTTTCTCCTTTATACAGCAAGACAGTTTACTCATCATGACAGAATTTAACATATATGGGGAAAGGCATACATAAAATCCCAGAATCTTCCAAGCTGGACTGGGAAATATCCCCTGAAGAATAACTATATGTAGATGCAGACAGTATTGAACTAAGACCAGCCAATAGCCCTCTGATATGGCGATCCATTCTCTTAAGACTTTTAATTATAGGACTTTTTTCTTTTCCATTAAGTTGCATAAACCAATCTAGATTATGTTTTTAGCATATGCGCCGCCGGGGTGCAAAGATCCACCCAGCGCCCCCAAATTTAGTTTAGTCCCCAAATTAACTGTTATTATGCTTATGTCAGACACCATGCTTGTGTCTTATCTCTTGTTTACGAAAAAGAAACAAACTTTTTTATTTGCTCATTTATTCACTTATACTTAAGAACACAACACCACCACACTTAAAGTTGTAAGTATTGTTTAGGCACCTACTTAGGAGAAACATCAGTCGCATCAAAGGTGCCGCTGCCCCCGTTGCCGCATAGCAGATCAATACAATACGTAACATAATATTTTAATGTAAAAGTTAATTTCACGTGCACGGCACCGTTGTGAATGACAAGCGCCATCGTTGAGTCTGACAAGCGCTGCCATTGTGAATGCTGCCATTGGTAAATGAGCGCACAAAGTCGAAAGTCCTTTAGTGAAACAGTAGGTATACATTCCGGTAATACCTAGGTATATATGTATTTTGTTTTTCTAGCTTGATCAAAATTATTTATTATTTCACAACAGGTAGATAGTTAAGAGCCTAGGCAGCTTCAGCAGCAGGCGCCTGGCGCCCCCCAGAATTCTGTGCCCGGGTGCCCCGTACCCCTTGCACCCTCAGATAAAGACGGCCCTGATGATAAGTGGCACTTCTTTAGGAATAAAAAAAAAGCATCGTTCTTTTGAACATCTGCAGGCACAAACAGGAAGGCACAAACAGTTTAGTCCCTAATTACCTTTTACGATTAGTGAAATGAGGTGAATAATACGCCAGACTGTAAGATAATTATGAGGCACCCTGTGTGCCATATAAACAGAAGGATGAGTTGCAAAGAAGTATTTCTCACACGTTCCTAAATTAGGTGTTTTTAAGATTAAGGTTGGACCAATTCATTAAAAAAAAACACTACTTGCACTATTGTGATATCTATCATGGATGGTCATTAATTCATTCCTTCATTTGTATGGTATGCAGTTATGGTAGTTATTTTTTTACCAAAATAGACCTCAAAGCTCATGATACCATTTGGAGGCAGGGATGGTTTCTTTAAGCCTGGTGAGGCACAGCAGGAACAGGAGTACGAAAAGCAAATTCATTTATTCTGAATCACCAAGGAAGAACCTCAAAGGAGCTGTAGAAAAGTGGCGGAGCAGATTTAATCCTTAGCATCTTCAACTGAAGAGTTTTGGGTAACAGGGATGAGCAAGATCTCAGTCCTGAGACTTTGGGGTGCTGTTGCTAGCAATATCCCAGCTGGCCAGCTAATTCAGTTGATCAGAGCATCATGCCAATAACATCAAAGCTACAGGTTTGAGCTCCTCAGGTAGGTGGCAGAATCTTCCTTTTATAATCTGAAAGTATTGTAAATCGGTTAAGTAGTGTTGCATGCAGAATTCAATCCACAGGAAAAGGAATCTGTGTCAGCCTTGGAGAGCCACTTCCAGTCACTGAAAACGACACTGAGCGAGGGAGTCCAATGGTTTGATTTGGTATTAGTTAGTTTCTTTCATTATACAGGAGGCAGCAATGAAAACCATCCCAAGGAAAAGGAAATGCAAGAAAGCAAAATGGCTGTCCAACGAGGCCTTACAAATAGCGGAGGAGAGGAGGCAAGCAAAATGCAAGGGAGATAGGGAAAGATACAGGAAACTGAATGCAGATTTCCAAAAAACAGCAAGGAGAGACAAGAGGGTCTTCTTAAATGAGCAATGCAAAGAAATAGAGGAAAACAATAGAATGGGGAAAACCAGAGATCTGTTCAAGAAAATTGGAGATATGAAAGGAACATTTCGTACAAAGATTACCATAATCAAGGACAAAACTGGTAAGGACCTAACAGAAGCAGAAGACATCAAGAAGAGGTGGCAAGAATACACAGAGGAATTATACCAGAAAGATATGGAGGTCTCGTACACCTCAGGTAGTGTGGTTGCTGACCTTGAGCCAGACATCTTGGAGAGTGAAGTCAAATGGGCCTTAGAAAGCATTGCTAATAACAAGGCCAGTGGAAGTGATGATATTCCAGCTGAACTGTTTAAAATTTTAAAAGATGATGCTGTTAAGGTGCTACACCCAATATGCCAGCAAGTTTGGAAAACTCAGCAATGGCCAGAGGATTGGAGAAGATCAGTCTACATCCCAATTCCAAAGAAGGGCAGTGCCAAAGAATGCTGCAACTACCGCACAATTGCGCTCATTTCACACGCTAGCAAGGTTATGCTTAAAATTCTACAAGGCAGGCTTAGGCAGTATGTGGACCGAGAACTCCCAGAAGTGCAAGCTGGATTTCGAAAGGGCAGAGGAACCAGAGACCAAATAGCAAACATGCGCTGGATTATGGAGAAAGCTAGAGAGTTCCAGAAAAACGTCTACTTCTGCTTCATTGACTATGCAAAAGCCTTTGACTGTGTCGACCACAGCAAACTATGGCAAGTTCTTAAAGAAATGGGAGTGCCTGATCACCTCATCTGTCTCCTGAGAAATCTCTATGTGGGACAAGAAGCTACAGTTAGAACTGGATATGGAACAACTGATTGGTTCAAAATTGGGAAAGGAGTACGACAAGGTTGTATATTGTCTCCCTGCTTATTTAACTTATATGCAGAATTCATCATGCGAAAGGCTGGACTAGATGAATCCCAAGCCGGAATTAAGATTGCCGGAAGAAATATCAACAACCTCAGATATGCAGATGACACAACCTTGATGGCAGAAAGCGAGGAGGAATTAAAGAACCTTTTAATGAGGGTGAAAGAGGAGAGCGCAAAATATGGTCTGAAGCTCAACATCAAAAAAACCAAGATCATGGCCACTGGTCCCATCACCTCCTGGCAAATAGAAGGGGAAGAAATGGAGGCAGTGAGAGATTTTACTTTCTTGGGCTCCTTGATCACTGCAGATGGTGACAGCAGTCACGAAATTAAAAGACGCCTGCTTCTTGGGAGAAAAGCAATGACAAACCTAGACAGCATCTTAAAAAGCAGAGACATCACCTTGCCTACAAAGGTCTGTATAGTTAAAGCTATGGTTTTCCCAGTAGTGATGTATGGAAGTGAGAGTTGGACCATAAAGAAGGCTGATCGCCGAAGAATTGATGCTTTTGAATTATGGTGCTGGAGGAGACTCTTGAGAGTCCCATGGACTGCAAGAAGATCAAACCTATCCATTCTTAAGGAAATCAGCCCTGAGTGCTCCCTGGAAGGACAGATCGTGAAGCTGAGGCTCCAATACTTTGGCCACCTCATGAGAAGAGAAGAATCCTTGGAAAAGACCCTGATGTTGGGAAAGATGGAGGGCACTAGGAGAAGGGGACGACAGAGGACAAGATGGTTGGACAGTGTTCTCGAAGCTACGAACATGAGTTTGACCAAACTGCGGGAGGCAGTGCAAGACAGGAGTGCCTGGCGTGCTATGGTCCATGGGGTCACGAAGAGTCGGACACGACTAAACGACTAAACAACAACAACAAAGTTTCTTTCATATTAAAAGCACTGCTGGATCAGGCCAAAGGCCCATCTTCCTGTTCAGCTTCCTGTTTTCACAGGCCAGGCAAAGTAGATTTGGGCCACGTGCAAGATATTTTCCAGTAAAGGTGTGTGGATCTGCTTCCAACAAGGTGCTCTCCTAACAAGGGATATATCTCATATACACAGGAAGGGCAGAAAATATGATCATTATTGGGTAACTGTTGGGTGATAAAGCCGAGGCCAGTGCCTCCTCCTCTCTCCCACACCACAATGGAGCATTGCCCAGGGTTCATGCCTCCGGTCTCCCGTCACGCTGATGTGACCCATATCCAAGGACATGAGCACACGACTAGCAGAGTCCAAACAGAAGCTCAGCCTTGAGATGTAACATCTAAGCCTAATTTATTGCAAATTAAATTAAACACAACAGAACAAAGAAGAACATGGCTTCTTTCTGTGTCTTTCTTTCTTGGAGACAGAACTGCAAAAACAATAGCCATACAGAGCGGAAACAGCGTATCTCCCTTTCCGCTCACAAGACTCAGTGCTGGAATGTAAACAGACACGTGACGTGTAACAATCCCACACACCTGCAGCACAGGAGGAATGGAATTCTCAGCAGCTACATATGTGTGACCTTTTCATTGAATTTCTCAAATGAAAAGTTTGGGCTCTATGGTTGTCTCACTGTTACTGCACACCCTTCCCCAAACCTGGAAGATAGAATCCCAAATCTCAGACATAATAGAGGTTGATTATGATTATCCTGCTGTGATGAGCTCTGCACATGAGCAGAGATTGTTACTACACATTTTCATGACTGAGCCATGCATTGCAAATGGAAAATTATGATAAGGGATATTGCTAAATATGGTTATTAAAATGTAGATCAGAAAGGGGGGGAAAGGGGAAGTCTACAAGATAATGATTTGAAAAATGCATGTTTTAAAGTGTTTTTTCTTTTTCTTTTTTCTTTTCATATTTTTTTAAAGATGTATTGTCTGTCTAGAGCATTTTTTTAATTGTATGCTTATGTTTAAAAAATCTAATAAAAATAGTATTTAAAAAACAATTGCTTTTTGTCTATTCATTGGTTGGAGTACTTTGTTCTTTTAATTTAGAGATTTGTCGTTTGTTTATGCATGTTGTATTTCATCACAGATAAAATACACTGAAAGATTTGGGCATACCATAATAGCATATATCCAGCTTTTACAACAATGCATAAAACTGACCCCCCCCCTTAGGAATAGTCCATCTAAGCTGCAGGTGCACTTCCTTTGGAAAGACAAATCCTTTGAGCGAAGTGATCTAAAATAACCAGGCAAAATTTCCTAAAGTTATATATGTCAATGGTTTATAGCTGGTGCAGCAAATTCATGAATGACATGCGATACATGTCTTTATGTACTTTTAAAAAATGGGAGGAATTCAAAATAGTGCTGTGGCAATAGTTCTGTCAGCGCAGGCATTTATTTCAACTTGCCAGATGGAATGATCCCATCTGCACTGTTTTGGGGATTCTCGTGACTAAAATTAGAATAATTCCATGAGGGATTAGAATTGTGAGTGTGGTGTTCTGGTTAGAGTCTTGGACCTGGAAGACTAGGGTTCAAATCCCCCCTCAGCCATGAAGCTCACTGGATGCCCTTGGGTCCGTCCCCGCATTACGAGCACCTGCTTATTTTACTTTGGCTTCGTTTACAATCCAAAGTTGTATAGAATAGAATAGAATAGAATCATAGAGTTGGAAGAGACCACAAGGGCCATCCAGTCCAACCCCCTGCCAAGCAGGAAACACCATCAAAGCGTTCTTGACATATGCCTGTCAAGCCTGTGCTTAAAGACCTCCAAAGAAGGAGACATCACACTCCTTGGCAGCAAATTCCACTGTCGAACAGCTCTTACTGTCAGGAAGTTCTTCCTAATGTTTAGGTGGAATCTTCTTTCTTGAAGTTTGAATCCATTGCTCTGTGTCCGCTTCTCTGGAGCAGCAGAAAACAATCTTTCTCCCTCCTCCATATGACATCCTTTTATATATTTGAACATGGCTATCATATCACCCCTTAACCTTCTCTTCTCCAGGCTATAACTTGTAACTTTAGATCTTCAACTTCACATGATGCTAGCTGATAAATGTGAACCTCAGGAAATGCTAAACTTTGATGTTTGCTTTTTCAGCTGGGGTGATTAGAAACTCCTCCCCCCTCCTCCTCCCTGGAGAGTATTGTTAGCAAATTGCCCCTGAAACTGGTGACTCTTTCTCCCTGGAGCCTTGGGTGTCAAGTCTCCATACAACAGGCACCCCCAAACTTCAGCCCTCCAGATGTTTTGGACTACAATTCCCATCTTCCCTGACCACTGGTCCTGTTAGCTGGGGATCATGGGAGTTGTAGGCCAAAACATCTGGAGGGCCGCAGTTTGGGGATGCCTGCCATACAACATCTGAGTGGCTGTGAAGGAAGTTCCTGATTCTGAGGGCAAGGTGGTGGAGTTTGGAGAGACCATGTGGAAGATCTCACATTGTACTATAGTGGAATTTTTCTCTCCTTGAAGTGGAATCTCTCAATCAATGAGCCCCTAATAACTTAGTAGCACAGACATCTCCATTTAAAGTAGTTATTTTAAGGAAGGGCTGCGGGGGGGGGAGAACCACTGAGTTGTGCCATGGCAGAGAGGGAAGGAGGAAGCAAGCACTAGTAATGGTGCAGGCAAATGGAGCGGGGGGGGGGGAATGATCAGCCCAATTATTATTTTGCAAGATGGTCTTCAACCCAACCTCTATGCTCCCCCAACATCCATGTATTCAAGTTCACACACAGAGTTCTGGGTTGGGCCAGGGCCACACAGAGCACCTCTAGGCATGTACATTGCTACATTTGTAGAACTTTCTGATGTACTTTGAACATGTGGGTGTCAAGGGAGCATGGCAGTTGCGTGTGGCAGTGAAGGGCGGAGCTTACTCACATGACTCCATGACACACACCCCCGCACATGGAATGTGTTGTATGAGCCCCCATATTCTCAACAGTATTTTTTTTTTATTGTTGGTGGGAATCTATGGGTTTTACACCTCAAGTGGCAAAATATATTGGGGTTAGTTCTGACACGAGCTAACGATGCAGGCCTGATTTTGAGTAACTCACACTGCTCTTTTTCCTTCTTGTGGGGATCCCATATCTCAGCAAACCACAGCTTTGATGCATTAATCATTCCTTGGCTCACATTTCTGCACAGTAAGTGAGAGTTAGTTAGCTGAATAAAATCCACTTTGATTTCTAAGTCTATCTGTCACTGACAGGAGGAGTCTGTGCCGCATATATAGTTTCAGTCTCTTGGAGGAAAGCATAGAAGTGGAGGAGAGAATTCCCATTGATGTAAGTGGGCCCAACTTCATTTATTTCTGTGAAGTTTTATAACAAGGGAGCCTTTCACTGTCTCATTAATTTGCTTCTGCAGTGAAGTCTACTAATCAATATTTATCAGCTTTGCATTAATGCCAAGACTGAGACGGCAAACACTTTATTAACTAGATAGATGGGTTGCCTACCTGCAACGCTTCAGGTATTTATTGAATCTTTGTACTGTTCTGCATATTTTTTTTAAATCCCTTACACCTACACCTGTAATTTACACCATGCATTCCAGTTTACACACATGACAAAGCTATTTCTGAACTGAAACACCCCAAACCACAGTTGAATATGGTATTTTGTTGAACATGGTTGTCCATTAAATTATTCCCTACTTTGGGGAAATACTAGCATATCAACGAGGAATTTAGACTAGAGTCCTGGCATCTGGTTTTCTTTTGCCAGCAATTTATATATCATATAAGAGCAGCATTCATCCATGTTATTCCTGCAACCAGAAGATGTAAGAGTCCAAGTTCTACCTCATCTGTTGTGTATTTAGACTTGGTCCAAATGTGATGTGTCATCAAAGTGAGGCTCAACCAACTTCTTTCCAACTACAGTGGTACCTTGCTAGACGAATGCCCTGCTAGACGAATTTTTCGCTAGACAAATGGGTTTTGTGATCAGAGGTTGCCTTGCAAGACGAATTCGTTTCGTGAAAAATTCATCTAGCGAATCGCGGTTTCCCATAGGAATGCATTGAAATTCAATTAATGTGTTCCTATGGGCAAATAAATAAATAAATAAAAATTCAATGCATTCCTATGGGATTCGCAAGATGAATTTTTCGCAAAACGAATTGACTCGCAGAACGAATTAAATTTGTCTTGCGAGGCACCACTGTATTGTCCCCTTTAGGGCAGGACTACTTCCCATCTGATACACAATTTTTGTTCTCAATCACAGAATTGCTCTGGAAAATGATTCAAGGGCTCAGCAGAATTGGTTTTTACTGCAGACTGTAGCAAAGGTGAAGTAGCCCTTTCTACAATCAACCTTATAACCACTAGTTCGTCTTCTAAAAATTAACACAGATTCTCTGTGTGAGCTAAACTATCAAATATACTTTATACTCATCAATATTAAACAAATGGACCCAGTCTGGGACCTCAGAAGAGATTTGCTAAACATCATGAGGGAAATGTGGAGCCCATGGAAACAATAGGAGAGAGGCAGGCAGGCAAAGAAGACAATGGGGCCTGATCCAGCTGGACTTTTTCTTTCCTCTCAACAGAGGACCTCAACCACCAGCTGCCTCATGAGAAGGATCCTGATGACATGGAAGAGGTCTCAATCTGTCAGACACTGAAAAAATTGACAGATTTATCCCTTTTTCTCAATTCTGGTACAGCCAACTATTAATTTTGATAACAAACTGGACTCTGGCATGGCAATTAGTCATATGACCCCTGAGTGGCATCAACGTCCAAATTCCTAGAGGGATAACTAGTGTTCAGCCACCCTAAATGGTCAGCAGCAGGTCTGTGATGCCCGTAGAATTTGCTGCTTTTGCATACTGGTGCAGCTTCCATATTTAGTTGGTCAAAGCTCAACAACTTTGCCCCAAAAAGCTCAACAACTTTTTCAAACATGGCAACCCTACTGACATGTGACCCAGTTTCATGCTTTCATTTTCCTTTTTATGTTTTTACCCCTGGTTTTATTACGTCATGTTGGTTTTATGAAGTATACTGCTTTGCAAATGTTCTTCTTGATTTAGCAATATAGACACTCGTGTATAAAAATCATGGTTTTTTGTG
Source organism: Zootoca vivipara (assembly GCF_965207765.1). Taxonomy (NCBI): domain Eukaryota; kingdom Metazoa; phylum Chordata; class Lepidosauria; order Squamata; family Lacertidae; genus Zootoca; species Zootoca vivipara. The sequence goes on along the minus strand of NC_142582.1, from coordinate 111,946,928 downwards.
ATTTTACTGGTGTGTCTTTCTGTCAACTTGTAAGCTGCCTTGGAATGATCTGGATCCTGAGGGAAAATACATGCATCCATTCCCAGCAGCAGTGGAGATTGCAAAGGCTAGTTCCCACAGCATGGGTATATGTTGCCCACAAGATGCCTGGAGAGGAGCAGGCCCCTGGGCCTATAGAGGTGTAGAAGGGCCTTGCTTTTTTGGGAAATGGCTGGGTGTGCTGTAGTCCACCCGGGCTGCATCTACACAGCAATAAAATAAAAAAAACACTCTGAAAATGCTCTGCGGAAAAACCCATTTTAAAGCTCACCATGGAAAATTTCAGAGTGTGTCACAGTGTTATAACGCATTTATAACATTTTTTTTTTTTACTAATGTAGCTGAGTCCCTCGTGTAATGCCAGTGGTGTGCCAGGCTGAAGACACTGAGTAGAATAAATATGAAAAGGAGCATTTGTGGAAAACTTGGCACACACAAGTGTTGATGGAATCCTGCTAGTGTTGTTGTTCCTGATCAAGCTAAAGTACCCAAAGATCTTTTAGGAAACTGATCATTAAACACATGTGGTGAGAAACACTCATACATTTAGGGATTGGGCGGGGAAAGCATCTTAAATCTTTATTCTCTGCCAGTTTTCTACCCCCAAATCAGCCCCTCCACCAACTGATTTTTGTCTCAAAAGGAAAACGATATAGGTACACCTTTCTTTTCCTTCGCAAGGCCACAAGGTTGTGGGAGAGGCAATTTGGAGGTGGAAAACCAGCAGAGAAGAAAATGTCTCCCCTCCCTCTCCAACATACAGTATGCTGCCCTCCTGCTGGAGACTGCAGGATCCTGTTAAGTATGCTTAACATCATGTCTAGTTTGAGCCTTCTCAGAAGACAATCTGAAGTGTGCTAGTGATTCAATGAAAATGCTAATTCATTTACATGATTCCGGTACATCTGTACTCTTGTTTGATATGAATATTGCTCATTATGGTCAATCAGCCCTAAAAGCTCTTGCTGTCTCCTGAAAAATAGAGACTGCTGGCTCCTGAAGGCTGTCTCTGGCAAAGCAAGGATGAATGATTCTCCTCCATCTTATCACTACTGGTAGGTTAAAGCTGATTTACTCTTAGGCATATGTATGCCAAGTTTGTTTTAAACTGTTTTTAAAGCCATATTTTAAATTGCTGTAACCCTCCCTGGCACTTTCTGGGGAAAAGCTGGTGATAATCATCATAATCATCATTTTATCAATTAGCAAAAGGCCAGAAGGAGTATTCAAAATACGGAATACCACGATAAAATGCACTAGAATCAGGCTGGTATGAGGAGCTTAACAAGAGGAAAAGAACTAAGAAGTGTGCACTACATATGTATCATATCATAAAGTCATCGAACAAATTACATCTACAATTAAAAATGTATTCAAATCAAAGAATAAATTGTTTATTGCGTGCATTTCTTCCAAAACATTTTAAAACATTTTCCTGCTTTTGCTGTGTAAAGTTCATAAACGATGCCATTCCTCCAATAGGCTCAAGGATACAGTATATCATGGATCAACGATCAGGCTGAGCAGGGAAACTGAGGACATAAAAAAAAATGAAGCCAAAGCTGTGGTATATGGTGTAAAGGGTTAACAGGCAGTGCAGCCATAGCTCCTCCTATGACTCAGTGGGTGAGCTTTATATTGCGTGCGCATTTCAGCGCTTTTCCAGTTCACTTCTGGGTAAGCTGGCCTCAGACCTAGTCTTGTTTACCCTCTGCTTAACAAAGCAACTCTTCTGTTGTTCTCTTGAAGTCACTGCGGTGCTGCATGGTTAACACAAGCGTGTGCAACTGTGAACAGATGCACAAAAGACCCGCTTAAGAATATTGTTGTTGTTGTTTAGTCGTTTAGTCGTGTCCGACTCTTCGTGACCCCATGGACCATAGCACGCCAGGCACTCCTGTCTTCCACTGCCTCCTGCAGTTTGGTCAAACTCATGTTCGTAGCTTCGAGAACACTGTCCAACCATCTTGTCCTCTGTCATCCCCTTCTCCTAGTGCCCTCAATCTTTCCCAACATCAGGGTCTTTTCCAAGGATTCTTCTCTTCTCATGAGGTGGCCAAAGTATTGGAGCCTCAGCTTCACGATCTGTCCTTCCAGTGAGCACTCAGGGCTGATTTCCTTGAGAATAGATAGGTTTGATCTTCTTGCAGTCCATGGGACTCTAATGTAATAAGAATATTACATTAGCCCAAATGTGGGGAACCTTTGGTCCGCCACACATTGCTAAACCACAACTCCCATCACCCCTGGCCATGGGCCATGTTTGCTGTGGCTGATGGGATCTGTAGTTCTGCAGGGCCAAAAGGTCCCCCACGCCTACTTTAGGCTATAGTCCTGCTCATCTGGAGGTTGATACGGCCCTGAATAGGACATCCACAATAAGAACAAAACTGTAAAATCGCTATAAAAACAATACATGGAACAGGTAGGTTTATTTCGCCAAAAGCACAGCAGAGGAGGATGAATGCTGTGGTACCAGCGTCAGCTCAAATAGTCCCTGGTATGCTCACTCTGACCCAAATGTTGGGACTGCTTATAAGTACCCCGTTGTAAAACAAGTATACATTGTATAAACCTGCCACCAACAATGCAGGGTGCTTGTGGACAGAATTGATCGGGCTTTTCTGTTGCCACTTATTCATTCCTTTATTGGATTTCTGTCCTGTTTTCCTGTTTTGTTAAATTAAAATATCGAAGCGGGTAGGAATTTGTTCATCCACCCTCACAGTATAACCCCAGCAGTTTCCATATAGCAAATTCTCACTCCAGGGCACAATAACCATCTGTGCTGTCAACGCCACAGCCTGCCTCAGAATTGTAAAAGTTTGCTGTTAATGCGTAGGCACGGTTTGTATTACTCTGGCAGATTGAATGTTCAGGAGAAGTTTCCAGTAGTATGGCACTGACAGCAACATTTCTGAGATGTGGGCATCTTTGGTACAAACTCACCCCACCTACACTTTTTGCAAATGACACATTAAATTGCCCTTTTATTTTCAAGGGCAAGTGCTGTGTGAGTTGTTCATCGCATCTTAAACTGATTGCAGGTTAATCAAGGGTAGTGCTTCTTGACATTAAAGCTTAAGAGAAAAATAATTAGGAGCCCTGGCCAGGATAAAGAGCTGTTAAAACAATTTCTATTTGGCAGTAATTTCTTTTGCACAGCAGCTCAGAAAGAGACTACTCAGCTTTCCTCTCACCTGCCTGCTTTAATTTTTATTTTATTTAGATGCAGAGAGAGAAATGAATTTGGTTTGTCCTGATATTGTTCCAAGCTGTTTCTGCAGTTGGTTAAGTTCGAAGAATCGTTTACTTTCAGAATTTGTAGAACTAAATAGTTCTTCAGTGAGTCTTCATACCCACCACACATGTAAACCTACATTTAAGATAACAGTGAGCACTGGAATCCCCCCCCCCCCGCTTTTTTCTGCTTGGTTCAATTGAGATGCTCTTCCCCTCATTCCTGTGCACCAGTCTACATCACTAAAACATGCAGGGGATATCCAACTAAGTTAGGGATTCCCAAACGGTGATCCTTAGACCACCGCAGATCCACAACCTTCATTCAGTGGGTCAGTGCAATTTGATTTCTATGGACTGCAATAAAATAAGCAATCAAACACAATTAAAAGAAGCAATCAAACACAATTAAAACCACACAGCAACTAGCCAGCACATGACAATTACTAAAACATTAGTTGGTCCATCAAGACTTTCAGCAATTTTCAAATGTTCCACAGGGGGAAATATTTTTGGAACCACTGAACTGAGTCACCCTCATAATAGTCCCCATTCATTTCCGTTAGTCTGACTTAGCTGGGTGTTACCCGTAACCTTTTACAAAAACAACAACAACACTCTAATTGACCAGACCTTATGAATTGATTTTTATACAGTAGGTATTAATTTTTACTTCAATCACATTCCCGGGGTAGTTTTTCCAGTCTCGGTGAAATAAAATCAAGCCTTTTAATTCTCTGGCTGCCTGAGTGATCAATCATCACTTTATCTACCCAGTCAACATCTGATCCGACTCCATCTGGATCAGTCTGCTTATCAGCTGGAATTATCTTCTTTTCTCTTTGCGATTCCCTTTTCCCAAGAGGCACGTTTCTCCAGCCGCTTCCTTTCGCTGAGCAAATCTACAACCCGCCTCCATTTTTGGCTGGGTATATATCCACCAAGCTCATGGTTCTGCTTACAGCAACCTGTCCTGTCGCCTTCCCCTTTCTACTCTTTGCCTAAGCTCCCTCACAAATGCCTGTTAGCAGCCTCTGCCCTGTGAGGCTCATGAGCAGCCATGTGTCTGGCTTGCCTGTGCTGGCAGCCACCACTACAGCTGGACGTAAAATCTTGACCTCCCTGTGCTGTATCATGGGCCGTGTTGATAGAAACAATTAACCCTGCGCCAATATGAACAGTTCCCCTTGCCAGAAAGGGCCATTCAGGAAAGCCCATTGTTGCTGTCAATATGAGATTTAGGAACTAATATAACCAGTTATTGCTTCTGCTTTTTAATTTGTTTGCATTTGTCTTCTAGCTGCTTTTCTCTTCTCTGGCCTTTATTGTTATCTCATTCCTTTTGGAGCTATGATTTTTTTGTCTGTGTCTTCCCGGTTTGGAATCTATTATGAAAGGCCGCAGTAGCGCTGTGTAACCTTGGCTGAGCTGCTAGCTAATCCCTGCTTTGGAGGAAAGCAAAGCAGGAAGCAGAAAAACAAAAGCTTTGGAAGAGAAGAAACAGAAAGATGCTGGGCACGCGGGGGGGGGGATGCACTTAGAAAAGTGACTGCTTTTCTGTCTGCGGTTGAAATAATGCCACACTGATTCTCCCTTAAACAAGTTTTGTTTTACTGCAGATGGATTCAGCTCAACAGCCATTTCCATTGTAATAAAGCACAGCTGGGTAGGTTCTGTAATAGCAGCAGGTTCTGTAACAGCAGGTTAGGTGCATCTATCCTGATGAAGAACTCTGGAGAACCTGAAAACTTGCACATTGTTTTGTGACAATTTGATTGTCAACATAAACCTATGTTTAATAGAAACCTGTGTTGAATAGAAAGGAGGAAGGGAAAAATATCAGCATATGAAGCAGCTGTTAATGTCCCAGTTATGGCCCTGATCCTTATAAAATGCGCACTCCAAATTAAAAACTACAGAGCAGCTGTACAGCACTCTTGACAGAAATTGATAAAGAATGTGTCTTTGCCTTTTAATACTCAGAAAATCCCTATTTATCCACTCATGAAAATGACAAATTACATGGTGTTTTGTTCCATATACAAAGCTTATGCAATTAAATCTTGTTACCTCAAAACTTTCTGCAGTTTTCAGACCCATATTGATACTGTTATCTCTAGAACAATTCTGTGGGGTTGTCAGCGGCTGCACACCCCACCCCCACCCCAAATACCAGAGACTGACTTGACAATATTAGCAGGCGCAGGATGAGGATGTCGTTAAGGGGTGCTTGACCTGTTGAATTTCTGCCTGCTGTGCAGACAGGAATCTGGGAAATGGCCTGAGGTCTGGTGGGATGTTTCTGATGTCCATGAAGTATCCTTTAGAATGCCAAAGCAGACATCTAGCTTTATATTAACCTAAATAAACTACCAGTTGACATCCACAGCCTGAACACATCTCATAAATCCTCAATCTACATAAAACCAGCTCAGCCCTAGGGTTGTCAGCTTCATCATTCTGGAATAAATAACTTGAATATTATTGCACTGGAAGGCCCCTTTCCATCAAAGAGGTACCATAGCACAGCACAGGAGTGATTCAGCATAGGTTTAAGTGCAGATTAAGTGGTCTGCGATTTGCTGCAATGGTGCATGTTTGCCTATGAAAAATATAGCGTGGCATTTACAAAATATTTTTGATTAAGATTACCTATTAATACTATTTGATCCCCATTTGGTGCTTCCTCTTGGTCCTAGTTTAGCACTTGCATATGTTCTCCTTCTCTGTTGCAGAAATTGTGCCTGAAAAGGCTTCACAGCCAACAGATGGCTCCCCTCCCCCCACCCAGCTACTTTTAGAGCCAATGGAAAAACAACAGACATTCTGCAGTTAAATCAAATTTATTTGGGGGGGAAAACCCAGCGTCTGCAAAACAAAACAAGCAAACCCCTATAGTACATGTACGGCATGAGTCATATGTTGGCAAATAGTTTACTAGCCTGCGGCTTCAATTCTAACTCAATTTACCGGGGAGTAAGCCCCATTGAACTCAACAAGGCTTACTTCAGAGTTGACACAGGACTGCAGGGTGAGGAGGAGAGCAAGGCACAAGGGCTTGCCAATCGGAAGGTCGGCGGTTCAAATCCCCACGACGGGGTGAGCGCCTGTTGCTCGGTCCCAGCTCCTGCCAACCTAGCAGTTCGAAAGCATTTCAAAGTGCAAGTAGATAAATAGGTACCACTCTGGCGGGAAGGTAAACGGTGTTTCCGTGCGCTGCTCTGGTTCGGCAGAAGCAGCTTAGTCATGCTGGGCACATGACCCAGAAGCTGTACACCAGCTCCCTCGGCCAGTAAAGCGAGATGAGTGCTGCAACCCAAGTCGTCCGCGACTGGACCAGGGACTGAAAGGTCAGGGGCCCCTTTACCTTTACCTTCACGTATAATAAATGTTTTCATCCACCACAGTCAGGTTACGTCTACACTATATATATCAGGTATCCCCAAACTTCGGCCCTCCAGATGTTTTGGACTACAATTCCCATCATCCCTGAACACTGGTCCTGTTAGCTAGGGATCAGGGATCATGGGAGTTGTAGGCCAAAACATCTGGAGGGCCGCAGTTTGGGGATGCCTGATATATATCATTGGTGATTATTGGAATTATTTGGCGAAAGCCATGTGCTTTAAATGAATGGATGATGATAATTATTATCATTATTCCCCTGTATACCTGCAGGTCTCGGGGCAGTTCACAGGATAAAATCACAATATAAAAACACAGAATACATAATCAAAATAAGAACAAAAACAACCAACTCCTCTCCACCCACCCCTGGTAGATGTAATGTGAGACCATAGTTAAGTCATTTTTAAGTGTACCTGGAAGCCCTAAGGTAGTAGTCAGACTCAGCACACACTGCAACATTTCATTTATTTATTTTTATTTCATAAGACCAACACGGCTACCTACCTGTAATTTCAAAGCAGTTTACAAAAAGATAAAGAAACCGGTGTGTGTGTGTGGGGGGGAGGAAATACAGCCATACTTAAAAGCATACAAAAGTTAAAATACTAAAACAGTTTTAAATTACCTCAAGTTTCTAAGCATCTGGTTAGGCTTGCCAAAACAATAATGTTTTTAGCAGGCGCCACAAAGAGTACAGTGAAGGAGCCTTCTTGATATCAATAGGCAGGGAGTTCCACAGTGTAGGTGCTGCCACACTAAACGCCTCCACAGAGGCAGTGGCGTACCAAGCCCAGGCGGTACCCGGTGCGGCGCTTGTGCAGCACCCCATACGGACTGCAGATGTATGAGCTATCACTCACAGATGGTGTGCGAGAGCGGTAGCCCGCACGGACGCTGCGCCCTCAAAGCAGCGGGGCTCGGCTTGGGAGTTGCACCGAGTGTAACCCCCTCCAGGGTGACACCCGGGATGGCCCGCCCCCAACGCACCCCCTTGCTACGCCCCTGCACAGAGGCATTCTGTGTGGTATTGTGGTTAACATGTCGGACTTGGAGAGAGAACTGGATTTTCTGTAGTCTTGGGCAAGTCTTGCTGTCTCTTGCCTTAACCTACTACCTTGTAGGGTTTCTACAAAATTATAGAACTCCCTGGCTTTCTTGGAGAATAAAAACAAATCAACCAGAAAATGATCTGAAGACAAGTAATGCTGTTCTACTACTGAAGCTAAGCAGGTCTGACCTTGTAAGCTGCTTGAATGGAAGACCGCCTGCCTGGAGACCAGGCATAAGCTGGGCTGAGCTCCTTAGAGGAAGAGAGGGGTGTAAGTATAGCCAGAGTTGCAGCGTTCTAATTTTCGACGCAACAGACCCGTTTTGGGCTTGCAGATGAACCAACTGTTGAAATAACCAAAAGAAGTTAGTGGAAAGCTATGTTAGTGCCTGCATTTGCAGGGGTGTGACGCAAATTCTTTAGTGTGTCCTCCGCTCTGAGCTTGAGTTTGCGTTAACAATGCGGGCTAGGCTTCCGAGGCCTGCATTGTGATTCGCTGCCCTGGCGCAGAACAGCCAATCAAGCACAAGGTGGGTGTCGCCAATTGTCACTGGCAATTATGTAAAAACCTGGAGGCGTTAAAAAGTCATAATGTAAACAAGTTCGTAGGAGTAATATCTTACTTTAATAAGCGAAAATGAATAGAAATATTTTCTGGCTCACAAGCATATCCAAGTGAGTTTTTCATCCAATTAATGAGATTGACCTTTTAATATTGTTTTCCTAGCATCCCACTGCTTCATCACATTGCATGTAGATAAGTTTCCAGGGACAATGTAATTATTCTTGTTGATACATTTCATAAAAAATAGACTATTAACTGGAATGACTTTGGTATAGCATCACCCAGGTCTTATAGTTATGTAATCCTTTATTTAATTATATCTTTCTGGGTAGATGAGTTGCACAGTTACATTTTAGCCTAATATTTTTCCATTTGTATTGGCAAATGATGCCATTTGAGACAGCATCAATTAAAAAAAGCAAGTTTTTGATAATAACTGTTTACATAACAGCACAGTACAGTGGAAGCCAGCCATGCATGGCAATGCAATAATCCATCAGGCATGTGGGCTTAATAAAAAGCCGGTCAGACTCACATTTAGGTCAGACTCATTTTAACATTTCTAAAATCAGAGTCAAGCAGACATAGAGCAAAGATGCTCTCAGAAAGAACGAAGCGTGCTCAGCAATACTTTTCTAAGATTCAGTTTGTAAAAAGATGCACACACTTTCTGTGGGGAATTGCAGTCAAACATAACTATACATGAGTGCTAGTTGATGCATGAAGGGGTTAAGACCACAGAGTTGCATTGCTAGACTCAGGTTATGCCCCTTTACCTTTGGTGAGGGAGGAAGTGAGGTGAGGCTTCTTCTCTTCCCTTTCCTCTCTCTTTCTGCCATGTAATTGAGCATGAAAAACATGTCTGAGCTTGCTCCGAACTCCTGCTTCATGCTGCACCTGGAAGCACTATCTGTACACTATAAGTGTATTTGGGGGGGCTCTATGCATGTACCACGTATATGCACAGAGTTCTCCTCACAAGTGGGTAGGTAAAAGGGTATGGTAAAGGACCCCTGGACGGTTAAGTCCAGTCAAAGGTGACTATGGGGTTGTGGCGCTCAACTCGCTTTCAGGCTGAGGGAGCCGGCGTTTGTCCACAGACAGCTTTCCGGGTCATGTGGCCAGCCTGACTAAACCACTTCTGGCGCAACGAACTCCATGACGGAAACCAGAGCACATGGAAATGCCGTTTACCTTCCCGCCGCAGGGGTTCCTGTTTATCTACTTGCACTGGCGTGCTTGCAATCTGCTAAATTGGCAGAAGCCGAGACAGAGGAACAGGAGCTCACCCCTTTGCAGGGATTCAAACCGCCAACCTTCTAATCGGCAAGCCTGGGGTATCATGATTGGGCCAGGGCTTCCTTTTCTGTGAAGACATCTATGTACTTGAATGCCATAGTTAGAGCTTCTTTTGACATGCTTCAAAGTAAGAGCCCTGTAATACTTATTTCTGCATCTAGGCTTGTTAAACTGAGACCTGAACATCCAAGTGTAGCCACAGTATACAGTCAAACCTTGGCTCCCAAACGCCTCCGTTTTGGAATGTTTCGGCTCCCAAACGGTGAAAACCTGGAAGTAAATGCTTCAGTTTTCAAACGTTTTTTCGGAAGCTGAATGTCCGACATGGCTTCTGCTTGAGTGCAGGAGGCTCTTGCAGCCAATCGGAAGCCACGCCTTGGTTGTTGTTGAACATTTCGGAAGCCGAACAGGCTTCTAGAATGGATTACGTTCGACAACTGAGGTTTGACTGTACAGTATTGTTGTCATCCATCTGTCTGGAGGTAGAGTCAAACCACTGCATTAATAGCACTGAAGAGACCTCTCCAGGGCGCAAGCCTGGGCATTGTGTATGGAGGTCCTGGGCTGCCCAGATGACAAGACTCCCCTCTTGGCCTCACTGATGTGGTCCAAAGGAAAGCAGAGGAATAAGTTTGGCACCAGCTTGGCTGCAGCTTTGCTGGAAGGAGAACAAGGAAGGCACCATCCAACTGTCTTGGGGACTCCGCTCTGGATTTGTGTAGGGTTTACTCCTTAGCCTTTTCTTTTCCCAAAGGTGTCCCATAAGGCAGTGGAGGTTTAAGGTAAGAGTTTCCCTTCTCCTAGGTGGGTTATCTTCCCAGGTTGATATCTGAACTTCACTTCCCTCTACAGCATGTGTAAAAACCACCTTCTTAACCGTTGGATCCGCTACAAGTTTCGTCTGCTCAATCCACTAGAGCAGGCACCCCCAAACTTCGGCCCTCCAGATGTTTTGGACTACAATTCCCATCTTCCCCAACCACTGGTCCTGATAGCTAGGGATCATGGGAGTTGTAGGCCAAAACATCTGGAGGGCCGCAGTTTGGGGGTGCCTGCACTAGAGCCGTCTTCACACGCAGGGGAAATTCCTATCTCACAGAGGGTTTGAGACCCTTTGGCTACCCTCACCTGGTTTAGCTGGCCAGTCAAAACCATTCCTGGGGTGTGGTCGCTGTTGCATGATGACAGCTTCTAGGACCCAAAGGTAAGAGTTGAGTACAGGGTGGGGATCAAAGGTGGGCAAACTACTCCAGAAGGAGCAATATGTGTCTACACCAAAGGTACTCCTCCTCCCCTAACACCCCAGCATATATATACACCCCAGTTATAACACCTTCATGAAGTTGGTCTCCTTTCATTGCTCTTGCACGTGGAATCAAGACTGCCCTTAATAAACCTGGTACACTCAGAATAGTAGCATTCAATTTCTAACAAGAATCAAGCAGTCATTGCTTGATTAAGAGACACAAAACTGGACTTCTGCCATTATATATGTTCAATATGGGTAACTGGGCATTTGCGGCAGCTGTGTTAAATAGAGCTGGATAAAGTAGGAGCCTAAAAGTCACACTTCTTAATGTGATATGTAGGACTTTGGGACTCATTTACTGTGAGATCCTTCAAAGCTGCAGGAGTCAATCTGGGAGCTCAGGGATTCCACTCCAGGCAATGTAGTACAGTAGACAAGTCCCACTTTTCACATTACAGCAGAAGCTGGGAGAACTGAAAAGGTTCTCATCCATGCCTCATTTTCCTACTCCTATAAACATACTGGCTCAAAGGCAAACTGAAAATGGCTTCCTCTCTCTCTCTCTCTCTCTCTCTCTCTCTCTCTCACACACACACACACACACACACACACACACACACACACACAAGCAAAGCGAAGGGTAGAGTACAGTTCAGTGCACAAATTATGTGATGCAAACCTCAAGAACAAAACAAGTTGCCTGCAGGGAAGCAGCAGCGTTCAGAATTCCTGCAGTTTAATAAAAATGTCACACAACGGGGTAAGTGGACTCGCTCTCTCTTTTACCCTGACCACCTGCTGGAAAAGCAGCTTTGCTTACTGCTTCATTATCCAGGCTGTTGCTTTTGCCAGTACTGTATAGGTCTGTGTCCTGCAGGACTGCTCTAGTCTGGGGTGGTTTTGTGGTTGTGGTTGTGGTGGGGAAGTAACATTAGGTTTTCCAAGTTCCCTTACTTGGAAGCCCTTTTCTTAAGCAGTGCTGTCATGCCCCTCTTACGTTCTTTCGTTTTGGCTTTTAGGCGTATTTCCGAACTGGGTGTGTGTGTGTGTGTGTGTGTGTGTGTGTGTGTGTGTGTGTGTTGCACTTGTTTGACTGCTGAGAGTCTTACTACCAGACTGCCCTCCTTGAAACAGTTGCAGGTGCCAAAGCTGGGTCCTCTTTTGAGGATTTTGTCCAGCTGTAAGATTTGGGGTTCACCAAGATGCAACCACACAGCTCTAGTTATAGGAATTGCAATTTTGACTCTCATGAAAGTCAATGGCTATTTTCCCTACAGACTAAGAGAACTATATTTTCTTTATTTAGCTACCAGGCTCAGTTCAAGGTACTGGTATTGGTGTCCAAAGCTTTTATTTCAGGGTTTCACAAACTTGGGTCTCCAGCTGTTTTGGGACTACAGTTCCCAGCATCCCTACCCACTGGTCCTGCTAGCCAGGGATGATGGGAGTTGTAGTCCAAAAACAGCTGGAGACCCACGTTTGGGAAACCCTGCTCTATACCATTTGGAACCACGATACCTAAAAGATCATCTCATCCAATACATAACCCCACACATCAGCACCTCATCAGTGCATTCTGCGAGAGGGCATCCTGCAACCACCCCCCCTATCAGGAGGTCTGACATGACGTCAGAATTGGGCCTTTAATGTGGCAGCACCTCCCCTTTGGAACTCCCTCCTAAAAAAAAGGTAAAGGACGCCTGGACGGTTAAGTCCAGTCAAAGGCAACTATGGAGTTGCGGCGATCATCTCGCTTCAGGCCGAGGGAGCCGGTGTTTGTCCACAGACAACTTTCTGGATCATGTGGCCAGCATGACTAAACCGCTTCTTGTGTAATGGAACACTGTGACAGAATCCAGGGCGCAAGGAAACACTGTTTACTTTCCCGTCGCAGCGGTACCTATTTATCTACTTGCACTTGCGTGCTTTCGAACTGCTAGGTTGGCAGGAGCTGGGACAGAGCAATGGGGGCTCACCCCGTCATGGAGATTCAAACCGCCAAAGCCCAAGAGGCTCAGTGGTTAAGACCACAGCGCCACCCCCATCCATTTGGAACTCCCTCCTATTATATATCAGACAGATGCCTTTTTAGCATATGGACATTCCTCCTTCAATAAGCCTTCTTTATTCCAGTTGGTATCAGCATTGAATTGATTTTATGTGTGAGCTGCTTTAATCTCTCTTTCTATATGTGCGTATGCACTTTTTTAAAAAATGCTTTCATATGTTTTAACTGCTTTTATCTATGGAACTGTTTTATATGTTATCATACAGGTGTGTCGCTGTCGTTGTCCCCCACTTATGTGGGTGTTATGTCCCAGGCCTCCGTGCACCCCCTAAGCACATTTGCTTGCTCTCTCCACACTTGAGTTGAAGCTCTGGGATTGGCAGGGAAATCGCCAGCTGATGTGCTACCACACGTGTCAGCTACTAGGCAGGGAGGCTGAGCAGCCTAAACAAAACTCTGCCGCACCTCTGGTCTCTTTGGGGCTTCCTCCACCCTCACTGAAGTCCTCTTCAGGGTCCAGGGAAGGTCTCCTTATGAGCCACGAGGACTCTCCCGCTCTCCCTTGCCTCCTCCTCCTCCTCCTTCTTCTTCTATTTCCTGGTTTTTATCTATCTATTCATTTATTTCCCAGCACTGCACGTATATGCACGTATTGTAAATTGCTTTGGGGGTGCCTCACGGGAAGAGATCAATTAAATAATTTAATAACAATTTACTTAGCAGTAGCTACAAATTAAAATAGGAAATGCACAAAGCACTGCTGTGTTCTAGGGATACTGCAACTGTATGAAGAGGTCACATCGTCTGAACAGAATTCTCCCAGAGAGATGGATACCATTTCTGACGCTTTGTGTTATGCCATGTCATACTAAAGGCAGCTTGCTCCAGGGCCAGCCTATTCGCCTGCTTATTGGTGCTCATGCAAATTAAAGGAAAGCCGAGACATCCTTCCATGACTAACTGCCTGGTATGAGGATCTGCTGTTCCTGTGGTACGTAGTGCTGCTGTGTTCTCATTTCCACATTGGCTTTAATTAGTATGCATCCAGCTCTCTGCAAATATTGGCATCCCCTTGCTTAAGGGAAGGAAAGGGTAAAAAGAGCAAGCAGCAACTAGCTTATTAAGCAAACAAATCCAGCATGCAGCTAGCTAGCCAGACTGATTATTAGTGGCTTCAAGCTGATGTTTGTTAAAGCGCTACACAATTTAATTGACCCAACTTTGTACTTCTATATTCCAAAATGTTAATATCTATATTGGATTGAAAGGAAGCAGATTCAACTTAGCTGACTCCTTCTCAGAGACTCATTCCAAGATGCTAATTACAATTTCAGCAAAATCACTATTTTTTTTTAATCTCTCATTTTAAAATGCTTATGCCTCTGCTTCCTCTTTACTCCCTTTTGGGGACCCTTAAGGACAGAGATGTCATTTTTCACTTACTTCAAAAGCTAACTAGGTTCCCCTGAAAACTCAAGCCTTTCCAAATGACTATGCTTTAAATAAAGGTAATGTGTTTTGTAAAAAAAACACCTTGTAAAAATTTAAATTTGCAAACTACAAAGTTAACTGAAAGTTAAGCAGGACACAAAAGTGCCTTTGAACTCATGCCCATAATCTCAGACCCCATCAATTCCACTGGGAATTGCAAACATAAGAGTAAGTTCAATTTGCAACATTATTTTCTCGGGGGGACGGGGACTAAAATGTAAGCCATTCCTCAATTTTCAGAGTTTGTGACCCACTGAAAAGAGAAAACGGACTCTTAATAAATTATAGACTAAGCTTTATTATGAATAGTATTAAAAGTTAAATATACATAATAGCTTCACAAATGACAATTTAGGTTTAAATGCCTGAAATATAATAAATCACTGTGGAATGCAGTGAAAAATTAGAAGTAACATTAACACAGACCCATGTTTTACTGTAAAGCTGAACCTAAAAGGAATAAGAATTGCCTCTCCCACTGAACTGGTACTGTACGCTTAAAATTGCTGCACTCCCTGCAATTAGAATGGGGCAAAATTACTTAAGCAGTTGGGGCAGAAGAATGACCAACTGGATTATGGAAAAGAATGATGGAGAAAACTGGTGGCAGTCTTTTATTTACCAACACTGGTAAAGAGATATTCTTTCATAACATACCAACCCTAGCTTGGAAGATAACCTATATGATGAATTTCTCTAGGTGGGAAGCATTACATATATATTGGCCTACAGTTGCACATATTCTGTTGATACTTTTAAATTTTAGGTGAAAAACCAAAACAAAGTCCATTTTAAAACGGCTAATTATGCCTCTTCCTCATTAGTTTCTCAACTATAGACACAATATTTCATCTTAGAAGTGCTGATATTATATAATACCTGCTCATTTTGAAGGGGCTTGTGTGGAAGAAGATTAAACTCACAAGGTACCCTAAATTATAGCTTGGGATACTTCTCCCAATTTATTAGTCTTATTGACTTAATTTTAAACCAGATTCTTCTGAAAAAGCATTTCTGAGACAAGCTTAATGGAAAAAACCCTTCTGATTTGTAACAAGGAGAACAAAAAAAATATGACACGGCATATCATAAAAAATGTTTGGCCTAGTTCAGCCTTCCCCATCCTACTGCCCACCAGATGTTGTTGGACCAGAGCTCCCATCATCCCTGACCAATGGCCATGCTGGGTGAGGTTGATGGTAGGTTGAGTCTAACATCTGGAAGGCAAGAGGTTGGGAAGGTTAGCCAAGTTCAAACTGATTAGACACAACTAAAGGGACAGCTGCCTTTTGAGTTACAAGCAAAACAATACTTCTCTGAATACAATACTAGGAGACAATCCAGAAAATGCTTTTTTTAAAAACTAAAAGGAAAAAAAGAGCATCCAGCAAACGTTTGCAAGCACCAACTATCCAAAACCAGCACAGATTTATTTATTTTTTAACTGCAGTATCTTCTGACTTCTCACATCTCTTTGGTTGGAAGGAATAACTACCTCTCCATCACCTTCTTAGTGGAAGTTACAGTTTAGGAAGGAGGATAAGTAATGGAGGGGAGGTATTTCATAGATGCCAACTGCCTGCTGTGTCTGCCTTTTCTTCTCGTTGGAAAGTGCTCCACTCATGCAAGCAGCCTTTACACACACATACACCTTCATGACTCAAAAGTATCTTCTCTCGGGGGGAATAAAGGCAACAGCTTCTCACGTTCTTTGCTTGGTCCTTAAACCCTGATCTGATGGTTCAGTTTTGACTCCAACTGCTACACTTGCTGTATGACCCACACTGGCCCCCAAATCATCAGAAATGTGTGGGAAAGGGTGGCACGGACAGATCTTTAGAACCTGAACGCATCAGTTTACACTTAAGGAATTGGCGACCCAAGGACGAACCTTTAGTGTGCCTTATACAAATACCGTAGGTTGTTTCTAAAAAAGGGGTCATATGCTAGACTTGCTCTGGTGCAACAACTTAAGCAACACGACAGCTCATGTTTCAGCTTATTAACTGTTCAAAATGGTGGAGCACCACTATAACCAGATGGTGAATAAAAGGGGGAAACATTCCCTTGAAGGAAGCAGACTAGCACTTTCTGCTTAAGGAAACAGCTCTGCCTCTAGTCTCCACAAACAATACTTCACTATAAATGACATTCTGAGGATTCAAGTATTAACTCATCTGCTCTGCAAAACTGCACAAGTCAGTAGCTTTGAGGGACAAAGGTGTTTCACCGAAGTCTGGCAAAGTGCTGCTTTAACTGTTTGATTAGTTGCTTCGTATCCACGTGCTCTGGGAAAGCTTCTTCAGACTTCTGACCAGCTGCGTAACTCCTTTGGATATCTCCAGCCTGCAAAAAAGACACACAGGCCGAAGGACACAAACATGTCATCAACACAATTTTTTTTTACTAGGTTGCTCACACCCCAGTCTCTTTAATAAATTCCAACTCCCAAGACACAATCCTGACTTGGCTCCAGTCACTCACACCCTCATTTATTTCCATGGATTACAGTAATGCATTCAACAGGAGACTGTTTCAGAATGCCAAGAGTTCTGACATGAGTCAATAGATCAGACCTCAAATCACCACTCTTTTATCTTTTATACGAAGGAGGAGGAAAACATGTAGAAATGAAATGCCCATAAAAACTAGTGATAAAAAATACTGCTGCCTTCCCCAACGCTACTAATATTGGATATCTTTAGGATACTCAGGAATCAAAGTCTTGTGTCTCTTTTGTAGGAAATGCATACTTTTTGTGTGTTCTGCAATTTGTTTTTGGGCTCAATTGGCAGTGCTTTAGAGTCCCAAACTTCCTGGGACCAATAGATCTCAAGCGTATCTACACCCAACATGACCCTGCCCAAGTACTCTGGATTAACAAAAATGATCTACAAAACGTAAGCTACATTTAAGAAAACCACTTGTGAAACCCATCATTGGAAGTTTGAAAATGCTTTCCCAAAACTACAAATTGTCATACAGAACTTCCCTTGATAACCTAGAGAAAACCGTACGCTTCCTGTGCCTATTGGAGAGAGAACGAAAGCATAAAGCAATGGTGTTACCTTATCAGACAGTACAGCAAAATTGAAGTGTGGCTCATACATATGAGGCGCTATCCGGGCAGCAGTCTGCAGAAACACTCTTGCCTGAAGAACAAGAAGCAGACACACAACTCACCTATAGAGTTGTCTAGGGATTTGTCTAGACATTCCTACTTTTCATTTGTTATACAGTTGGGACAGTCAGAATATAGTGCATCTTAACTAGAGGGCTGGTGGGGTTTGGGTGGTAAAGTTGTACGTTTCCGAGCACAATTCAAAGTGTTGGTGCTGACCTTTAAAGCCCTAAATGGCTTTGGTCCAGTATACCTGAAGGAGTGTCTCCACCCCCATCATTCTGCCCGGACACTGAGGCAAGGCTAGGAGGGGGTCCCAGCTCCATGGCCAACTGAACTCTGCTGTCGGGCAACCCTCCTTCCCTTGCACACTTCTGCTGAGCAACTTGTGGCTCGCTCTTAAAGCAGCCTCAGAGCACACGCCATGCCACAGCCTTTGCTGGGCTCTTAGCATTGCTGCCCCACTCACACAGGCTTTTGGCGTGCCTTAGAAGCAACCTTTTTCAGCCTTGGGCCGGTCCACCGTCCCTCATGTGGGTCAGACTATATATTTTTTTTAAAAAAATGAACAAATTCATATGCCCCACAAATAACACAAAGAAGCATTTTAAATAAAAGGAAAATAAAAAAATTCCTTCAGTAGCACCTTAAAGACCAACTAAGTTTTTATTTTGGTATAAGCTTTCGTGTGCATGCACACTTCTTCAGATACGCTGAAATAGGAGTCCCCAGGCGCTTATGTAGAGAAGGGGTGGGGAGGGGGTGGGGAGGGGAGGGGGTATCACTCAGAAGGGTGGTGGAAGTGGGTGATTGACTGACTGATAGCTGTTGATGACCGAAAACGACTGCAAATGGTTTTGCATGAAAAAGCAAGGGTTGAGACAATGAGATGGCTGAAGATCGCTTTATCATGTATAATGAGATAAGAATCCAGTGTCTCTGTTCAAACCAGGTCCCTCCATGGTTTTGAGCTTGGTGATAAGTTGTAATTCAGCAACTTCTCTTTCCAGTCTATTTCTGAAATTCTTTTGTAGTAAGACAGCTACTTTGAGATCTTGTATAGAATGTCCTGGGAGATTGAAATGTTCTCATATTGAAGTGTTCCCCACACAAGCATACAAAAAAGAACAGACCCAAAAAAGAAAATAACAGAACACCACTAGTCATCACATACAGCTCCCAAGTTAAAACAGTACAACGCATCATCAGAGATCTACAGCCTCTCCTGGACAATGACAGCTCCCTTTCTCAAGCTCTGGGAGGAAGACCTTTCATTGCCTACAGACAGCCACCCAATCTTAAACAACTCCTCACCCACAATAATACAACCACCAGACTTAACATGGACACTGGTACCAGAGCCTGCAATAAACCCAGATGCCAACTTTGCTGCCACATACACCCAGACAACACCATTACTGGCCCCAACAACATCCAACATACCATCTCAGGACTATTTCAGGACTATTTAATTGCTCATCTTCTAACATTGTGTATGCCATCAAATGCCAACAGTGCCCTTCAGCTCTCTATATTGGACAAACAGGCCAAACCCTACGCCAAAGGATAAATGGACATAAATCTGACATCAGGAACCAGAAGACAGAAAAACCAGGAGAACACTTCAATCTCCCAGGACATTCTATACAAGATCTCAAAGTGGGGGGTGACAAAAAATTTTGGCACCCGGGTACCAATTTACCTTGCTACGCCACTGAGTGGCACCTGCCCTGTGGAACGCCCGCCCCCCCAGATGTCAAAGAGAACAACTACCAGACTTTTAGAAGACATCTGAAGGCAGCCCTGCTTAGGGAAGCTTTTAATGTTTGATGGATTAGCAGGCACGTCCAACAGGTAGATCGTGATCTACTGGTAGATCACTGGACATCTGTGGTAGATCACCGGCTCTCCCCAAAGAAGCTAAACAACTTTGGCTCCCCTAAAAAAAAACCCTGCAACCCCCCAAAACAGGGCTTTCCTCCTCCCTAAAAAAGCTCAACAATTTGACCTGAACCCAAAAAAACAGGCCTTTGCTTCCTAAGAAAAGCTCAACAACTTTGACCTGAACCCCCCCCCCCCCAAAGGGAGTAGTTTTTAACTCTGTGAGTAGATCGCAGTCTCTTGGGAGATGGCCACCCCTGGATTACTGTATTTTAATATTTTGTTGGAAGCCACCCAGAGTGGCTGGGGAAGTCCAGCCAGATGGGCATAGTATAAACAAATAAATAAATTCTTTTGATTTTGCATACCACCACTTTACCTGATGTTTGAATAGTTTTATTGCACACTTTATTTTCACACGAAATCATTGTATCCCAGTTTTCCCCTAGCATACTTTGTACCCTATATTTCTCAATCCCTAAGACTCTTTTCTTTATAATGTGACTTTGATTTTCCTTTGATTTATTATGGTTTGCATCTTTCATAAACCAAAATAAATTTGCTGGTCTTCTGCTGATAGTTTAAATACATTTTCTAAGCTGATCTCAGCATTTCATCATATTCTGTCATAACCCTCTCATCCACAGGGGAAATTAAGGTTCTAGTTTCAGACAAGGGTCCATCTAGCTCAGTTTAGGTACATGGATTGGCTGCAGGACTCCATGGTTTCAGACATAGGTCTTTCCAACCCTGCCTAGAGGTGCTAGGGAATGAACCGGGGATGTTCAGCATACAAAACAGTTCTCTACCACTGAGCTACTGCCCATTTCTCAAGTGGGGCTGCTGTAACATTCCTCAACATTAGCAACTGTCAGTGTTAGCAGGAGATGTTATGCAATGTTATATAATTTTATAAAACATTATATGCACCCACACACATGCAGCCTACTCTGAAATTAGCATTATCCACCAAACCCTGCAAATGTGCAGTTTCCTTCCCTATCTGCTTACCCTCCAGCTTTATTCTTGCAGGATGGCGAAGGATTAGAATTGACAAATGTTCTGTCCTTTGAAGTGCTTGGACAGCAGAATTCTTATCTTAGTGTTTCCCGGAGGCTCACGGAAAAAGAGATTGTCACAGGAAGGCATGAAGGATGACACACTGTGCATATATGTGACCCCCAATTCGCACAACACTCAGTTGCCCAGCCTAAGCGCCAAAGAAATTACCAGCATCATGATCTGCTTCTGAGAAACCAGAAGTACAATTTATGAAAGCCACAGATCAAGCAAACATGGGGTGGAATTTGGTGATGGATTTGTGTGTGGTTTTTTTTTTAATAAATGTTGTCACAGAACTGCTACTTCAGGATTCTAATCACATCAACTTTGGTTTCTAAGCAGCAACAGGAAAGTTAATTCAAGGTAACAGCAAGGATGTGCACGGTATGCATGTTTCCTAGAAAACACATGGCTGGAAATAACTTAAGAGCAGGGCACCTAACCTTGTTTTAGCCAAGAGACACAATGACTCACAGTCAACGCTCTGAGGCCTGCATGGTAAAGTGAGCATGGCTGGGATAGAAAAGGAGGTGTGG
Source organism: Zootoca vivipara (assembly GCF_965207765.1). Taxonomy (NCBI): domain Eukaryota; kingdom Metazoa; phylum Chordata; class Lepidosauria; order Squamata; family Lacertidae; genus Zootoca; species Zootoca vivipara. Next base: position 111,925,981 of record NC_142582.1, on the reverse strand, counting down.
CTGATGTGGAAAATGAATACCTTTAATTTTCTTTCTATTGAAAGTCAGGCTGTTCACTTCCTTATTCCCCTTCCTCAACTCATTTGCATTTCTTTCATTTTTTAAAAAATGTTTTTTCCCCTTATTATGGTTCCTTCAAAATCCCTCCTCCCCTCAGCCAAAATTTTCCCAAATACTTGCAATTTGCTTACCAATGAGATTAACAGGTGATGCTGACTTCAATACTTTTATTCCCTTCAGTTGTTTCTATTAACTTCACTTCTATTAATTGCTGGCTGGCTGCACTGTTTGTCCTGCTTCGATGCCTTTGGCAGCACTCGGGAATAATCATTAATCATCGGCTGCTGCAGGCATCACAGTGGGAGGGATAATGCAACCAGCAGTTAATAGAAGTAAATTGAAAGGGCTTTTAAGGAGTAGGGCTATTAAGAGCACACATAGAAGCAACAACAGGAAATAATTGATTAGACATTTGGGTTTTTTTTAAGAAGCCCTGGGGCTTTTCTTAAGCTGGAACTCACCAGGACTCAGTTCCGGCACCTCTCAGGAGGGCGCTATTGCCATTCTAAGAGAACAAGGCAGGTGTTCATGGTGAGTGTTCCAGCACCTCTTTTGCTAGAAAAATAGCTCTGAGAAGCCCCAACTTAAGTTAAAAAGCAGCAAAACCTATCTAAGGGCACTTGTGAAAGCCCAATGAAGGTAATTAAACACGGAAAATTGGTTTTGGGGAGGTCTGCAAGCCACCCCAAAAACCCCTTGGCAGGCTGTTTGTATGCTGCAGTCTAGCTACCCTTGACTTAAAGGCACTTCCGATTACGAAGAAGAGGTCATTGCTGAGCGGCTGGGTGGGGAAAGTGGGGTGATTTCTAAGCTTCAGGAGGTAAATCTCAAGCACATGAACTGCAAATGCACTGAAAGCTTCTTGAAGCCAAGTGACAATGGTTTTTTAAACAGCTTGCAACAAGCCACTTCTTCTTTCACTGTTATCATACCTTAAGCTACAAATGAAGCCTAAGCATAGGCCAACTGAATATGGCTCTGTAAAACTGATCTTTATCTATCACTACAAGGAATGCAGGAGTACACTTGAATGTTGCCATGGCAATTGCTAGAATATTTATATAGTAGCCTCGAAAGCAACTTGCTGCTTAGAAACAGAGATCTAAGGACTGCATGTTGTACTGTAGCTTATCTGCTGAAAATTTTAATCCCCCCAAAACACTTTCACTATTCAATTAAGAAATTCATCAATCTTGTTCACAGTCAACCAAATGGCAAGTCGAAGGCACACTTTATTGACGACGTTTTCAGAAAGGTGCATGCAATTTGAGTAATGACAGATATTTAAGATCTGTCGGTTGTATCTAACAAAGTTGTCCCATTAGCGCAAAGACTTCCACCTGCACTATGGAATTTCATCTCCCTCTCTTCCCGCTATGCCTCCCCAAATCTGTTCTGGGTTTCCTCGCAACACTCTGAAGCAGATCAGAGGGGTTGCAGGAGATGTACAAGGAGAGGAGAGGGAGAAAAGCACTAACAGGATGATTTGTTGGATACAACACTTCATTTGGATTTGCCCAAAAATGTATTAATGGTACAAAATAAATGTTATGTATGTATTTAATTCTTGCATAATGGTGACTTCTTAATGTGATCTGAGCAACTAGCCCTTTGACTTCTTGTGATCTAAGTATCTCAACAGACATTCTCTAGTCTAGACATTTTAGATGTTCACTAAAGAAGCCAGCATACCAATTCTGAAGTCCTGTCCCAAACTATAAGACATTGTAAAGAAGAACAGCTTAAAGATTATTCCAACACTATCTCTTCATTGTATGTGCAACAATCCAATGGTGCAAGATCCCACTCCATTTCCAAAGCTCCGGAGACTCCCAAGCCTCTTAACCCTTCATTCATCTCAAGCAACAACTACCCTGAAACAATATGTACGCTACTGTTTTCCTTTAGAGCAGAATACCAACCTGCTCTATGCGGCCTTTCTGCATCTCCAGCACAGCCAAGTTATTGTAAGCTTCTGCATGGTCATTGTTGTTGGCCAATGTAAGTTTGAAGCACTGATAAGCCAAGCTTATATCCCCTATTCCCTGAGAAGGAAAAGCCAAAAATACATAATTAAAAAAAAAGTTGCCATCATTGTCACCCTTTAGCGTAACCTAGAAACAGAAGCAATAGAAGGACTATGTATGTAGCTCAAGTCCCGAACCACTTTATTTTCCCTTATTTCCTTGGGCGGCCATTGATTCCTATGGATAAGATTATGCTGCACTTGAAGGCAATATTAAGGTGAGAAAACCTGCTCAGACACAAATAGAACCAGCCTCCTTCCACCACAGAGATCTTGCTTGGGGAGGGGACAGTGTGTGTATACGCATATGAGCTCATCCATCACCATGCCTGGCATATTCTACTAACCATTTTGTCATGCTCTAGTCTAGAGGAAGAGTAAGGATGTGGTTGGACTATAACTCTCGTCACTCCTGATATCAGGATTTAAAGCAGGGAAATTCTGAATGCAAAGCACTTTCACTACTGCTGAGCTCTGGTCCTTGGCTACATGCAAACTCTAGGCTTACAGACAATATGCTGCTGAATCCCACAATTGCTCCCAGCGACTGGCAGAGGGCACTGATTTATGTGTGTGGTGTGTACGCATCTCAATCAATTATTGCATATCTTTTAATACACAGAGATGTGGACAACGTAAAGAAGAAGTCTTTTGAAGTTACTCTGGCATAGCATTGTACTGCATTAGGTTGATTCAGAGCCAGGCTTTAATACCAGAGCAGTTTTTAATGCTAGGATTACAGCATAGGAAATAGTGTGTCCTTGAAAGGTGTGTGCAGGGTGTTTTGCCACAGAGGAACAAAAGCTTGTCCAGAAATACTTTGATATGGCTTGGGCTGGGGGACTTTTAAGTGCAAAGGACAGCTTTAAGCAGCCTTCTGCTGTGCCATTCTCTATTTTTGTTGCAATTCCCTCCTATTTCCTTTCCTGTCTTCCCCAATATTCACATAGATTCTGCTATGTAGAAAGCAAAAGCACTCCTCCTTGCATCCTTTTGATCTTCAAAACTAGGTCTGTATCCCTAATCTAAGCAGAAACTGGGCGGTGTTATTGACTTGCAAATAGCTTTCTAGGATAACATTTCATTGTTTCCATACAAATATTTCAATGAAGTATGCTTCACTAGTACTAAGCTCTTACCACAGCTACGTGTCCCAAGTTGTACCACACATCTGCAGCCTCCTCCTCACATTCAGCAAGAGAGAGGGCACGTTCAAAGGAGCTGAGAATCATGTCATACTGCTGGGCATAGAAACAACAGAGGCCCAGGTTGTTGAAGAGCTGGCTGTTATAAATACCCATCTGCAGGAGCCGTCTAGTTCAAGAGGAGAAAGAAATGCTTTTCTTTTGTAGCATGGATCATGAAAGCAACTTATATATTGCATGAACGCTACTCACATAATTTTTAGTAAAAAAAGAAGCAGGTATAAATAGTAATTTGACCCTTTGCTGTGGCATGATTTCTTTCCACGCTACCCGGCAACATCAGAAAACCAAAACCTCACGGGAGAAACACAGCCAGAGATACTTCCCACACTATTGCCAACCCTCTTGAAAAAAAATGCATCAAATAAAACAATGAGAAAGAACTGCAACATGGGACTCTTCCCACCTGGCATGAAGTCCACCTGTACCTCTATTGACAGTGATGGGTCTTGGAGCATGCCCAAATTACACCCCTGCTACTTCAGAGGGAGTTCATCTCCACCCAGAAGAAGCAGCTTCCCAAATTCCCAGACAAGGAAATAGCCTATCCACAGGACCTCTGTGTCTTGGTCAAGAGTCAAATTCAGCATTCACAGCAGCTTCAACACCCACTTTCTAATATAGAAAGCTGGCCTTAAAATGATCAAGTGTCACTATTGTAAAATTTATATTGAAATGGGTGAAATTATTATGTGGCACTCATGTATTCCCCCCCAACCCCCCTCTTATCTCCCAAAAGCAAAACAATTTGATGGGACTTTTCTAAATACTGTTCAGCCATCATCATCATCTCCCATGAGGAATACCTCAAAGTAGAACAGTCAAACAATGCAACCCCAGAAAGCACTTCTGTTGTCATGAAGTCTGGGGTTTCATCAGGTCCAAAACATTTCTAATGGCATAACCTTTCAAATACCAAATATACCTTTGCAATATCTAGAAAGTAAAGGGGGGGAAAGCTTTCCCCTTTGTTTCTGGGTTTCTGCGGAGGCTCATTCTGTCCAGCACTCAAGCACACACCTCTTTGAAATTTTATTTATTTATCATATAAAATTATATCTCATCTTTCTGCCAAAGAGCTTTCATCAGACAACAAAGCCACCCTTTGTTCTGTGGAGTCATAATTGCTACAAATGGCTCGCAGAAACTGCTGGGGAAAGCCCAGAAAAGGAACTGAAGTGCATTATTTAGGCAGAAAATCTATGTTCCGGATAAGAGGAAAAACAATTTTAACATTGAGAACATTCAGAACACTTAACAGAAAAAGGAACACAAATGTTTGCCACAGCCTTTGGAGATATGTGGTGAATTAATGGGCTGTATACTACAGGCAGGTAGAACTAATAAGAGCTGCTCAGAAATAAGGGACTAATTCTTCTAGTGCATTTTGGAGAAAAGGCTGTATAGAAACCTATTGGGGATGCTTTATACAAACAGGGCTACAGATCCTACACAGGTTCCTTCTAGGGCTATCACATTAGAATTCTTGCAAAGATACCATCTAGTTGGCCATGCTCCCATCCCCAGATCTACACCAGCCATTAGTTTTCCTTTTCAGCTGACATAAGACTTGAATAAATGTACATGCACATCCTACCTGTAAAACCGCAATGCTATCTCCGGCTGGTCAGAATAAAAGTGATTACTTCCAATGCACGCAATGGCTTCCACATGGGTGTTGTCTTGTTTTAAGACATCTTTATAGCACTCTGCAGCTGCAGAAATGTTATTCATTTCCTACGGATGGGAGCATTGACACATTATAAGAGTAACTTTGGTATATACATAGAACTGTAACAGTAATATTTCAAATAATAAACAGAGACCAAACGGAACAGAGATTATACAAGTTTTATTAGACAGTATACAGCACTCCCAAGTTTATATGCCTTCTTGCAAATTGCCTCTTCTTCACATGCCTCTTTATTGCCAAAGAGGAACTATACTGCAGAGCAGTAATTTTAAACAGCACTCCATATGTTTTCTCCAAGCCTACTCACAATAAGTAGCCATGCTATTGGGTTTCTCTTGCTATTTATAGGCTGCAACAAGGTAAACAGTACCGCATAGTAGCATCAGTTTCCTATAGCACGGAAACACACTCTATTCTGATTGACAGAGCAGGTTAGGTAAACAATCATGGACAAAAGTTTTTTTTAAGGCCACTTAAAAGCTTGGTTGTGAAAGTGTAAGGCACTGGCAAGCCTCCCTGGGGCTACAAGCCCAGTTGCCTTGATGTAAGTGCCATTAAACTTGATGGCACTTACTTCTGAGTAGACACATTCACATTAGAGTGGTTGATCAAAGGCCAAGGTGCTCTCCCAGTCCTCTGCTATCAGAGCAATTCCACAGAAAAGGGAAAACGAAAAGCACAATGTGGAATGTTCACTATAGTTGCCCTGAGCTTTTTCTTTTTAAAGGAAATTGTAAACAAAACAACATTTCAAATTCTTTCTGAAACAATGTTTCAGCAAATGTTAGATGGTAGTTGTTAAACAACTGTTCTCTGCATAAATAGATAATAGTGCCTAGCAAAGTGAAGACAAGGTTACACATCAGACAAAACTCTTGAAAAATCTTGAATTCAAAACCATCTACATCTTCATTATAAAATAAGCATTGCAAACCCGTTAATAGCATTAACAGGCTTTCATCTTAAAACAGATGCATTGCATTCCACCCATCTACTATTTTTATATTGCTGAATGACCCTCCTCCCCTCTAGCGCCTTTTATTTTACAAGTTGGCAAATAACTGTTTTCAAGATAGTGGCTATCTTTTTTTAGCTTACCTTGAACTATTCTGTTTATTATGTGTGGAATGTTTATTCAGAAATAAATCTCCAGTAACTCTTTTTAGAATACTAACCTTAATTTAAATTGAATGTTTATCTTTGGAATTTTATCTTTTGTGAACTCCTTCAATGAATGTTATATTCTGTAAGCTCCTTCAAGGATATGGGGAAAGTATTTTTAATGTATATATAAATAAATACTGAAAAGGTTATACTCTGCTGACAGTGAAGTGAAGTGATTTACTGCAGGAATTCTTACCAGCATAAATGAATCCCCAAATGACAAATACTGATTAACTCAGTATCAGTCTATAAAAAAAGTCCTTCTGACAGGTTCTTTGCTTGCTCAAACATTTGTTTCTTCTGTTTGATGTGAACAACAAATGCTAGAGTAAGACAGAGGACTACAAGGTCAATATCAGGCGATGCCTCACTGGACTAAATGCAGATTTGCCTTTGAAGTTGTTTGAAGCTAGAAAGACAATTGCAACAGAACTCGGAAGGAGTGTGAACTGAATGCAAAAAGCCCCAGGTTCTATCTATACCATCTTCCAGTCTGAAAATGTAGAGAACCACTTCTTGCCAGTGTAAAACACATCAGAGCCAGATGGATCAATGACTTGACTTTCTGTATCATAAAGCTTTCTATGTTCCTATATTCCAGAATAAGACTACAATAATGGGTAGGCTTGGTTCATTCTTCCGTCAAGCACTGAATAATCTGAATTGCATTACAACATGCTGGAAATTAGTGCAGTGAATTTTTGAGGACAAAAATGGGCACATTGAACACTTACCTTTGTTTAATAATAATAATTTATTTATACCCCACCCATCTGGCTGGGTTTCCCCAGCCACTCTGGGCAGCTTTCAACAAAACATTAAAACAGAAAAAACTTCAAACATTAGAAACAGGGCCGCCTTCAGGTGTCTTCTAAAAGTCAGATAGTTGTTTATTTCTTTGACATCTGATGGGAGGGCATTCCGCAGGGCGGGCGCCACTACTGAGAATGCCCTCTTCCTGGTTCCCTGTAACTTCGCTTCGTTTACAATAGAAACTTGTTTTACATACCTCGTGGATCCTGGCAATACCACAAATGAGGGAGACTTCTCCAGGAAACCGATCTAATCCTTGCTTGAAAACATTTAAAGCTGTCAGAGGCTGATCTAAGCGGGAATACACCTGAGCAAATAGATGATGGGTGCATCTGCATCAATGGCTAGAATGATTCTAACATCTGACAAGTAGCTGTTTGTTGTATAAGGTAAAGGTAAAGGGACCCCTGACCATTAGGTTCAGTCGTGACCAACTCTGGGGTTGTGGCGCTCATCTCGTGTTATTGGCCGAGGGAGCCGGCGTACAGCTTCCAGGTCATGTGGCCAGCATGACAAAGCCACTTCTGGCGAACCAGAGCAGCACACGGAAACACCGTTTACCTTCCCGCTTGGAGCGGTACCTATTTATCAGGAGCTGGGACCGAGCAACGGGAGCTCACCCCATCGCAGGGATTCAAACCGCCGACCTTCTGATCAACAAGCCCTAGGCTCTGTGGTTTAACCCACAGCGCCACCTGCGTCCCATTTGTTGTATAGGTGCTGCATAAAAGTCTCTGAACAAGGCAGCATCAAGGAATAATATGAAAAGGTGGAAAACTGCCTCTCCACACTTTCCAGGACTCAACTCAGTTGTATGCCACGGAGTCATAGCTCCATTCTCAGTGAAGAACTACATGGTGGAAAAAGCTCAGGGCTGCCAGGGAAAACACCAAGTTTCCCTCTGCTTGGGCCCTAACAGATTTAGCTAGAGGAATAGGCATATAACCTGTTATGCAGGTGAACTCAATATCCAACCAATTTCTTCAAGCTGCACGGTGTAAAGATATTGTTTTGTGAGAGCAAAACTTGTTGAGACCACGCATAACAGTGAAATAACATGATAAAATATGTAATGCTGACATGGCAAACAGAAGAACAGAAAGTCAGCTGTCACTGGTGTTCTCATTAAATGTAATAGGCAATAAAGCAGAGCACAAAGTGGTACAAACAGTACCCAACTCTTTTTGCAAGGAAACAAATTACTATGACTACAATAGCAAATCCTCCCAAATTTTGCACTGAAACACAACCGTCTCCTTTGAAAAGGCACCCTCAGCAAGAATTATGTGACTAACAGGATACAGAACAGCTTGAAAATGTGTCTTCGTAAAAGCAATAGAAATAAGAACACCAGGATCACTGCATTCATTTGCCAACTACTCCCTACTGCCTCTTCTATTGACAAACAGAAGTAATTGCTTCCTGGAGAGAAGGAATAAATGAGATTGGCTAGGTTCTTTTTTTTTAAGGCATGCTAGACTCTGACCATCTCAAAATGATATTACCAATAAAGGAGGTCATTTTAAGCAGTTTTACCACAACAATCTACTCTCAGAAACACTCATTTCTATATGTCAGTCTTATACTGCATCTAAAGCAGTCTTCACTGTAAATTTCTGTCTGTTTATAAGCTATATAAGCTGTTGCTCCCAAAGGATTAATCCCAGCAATGCCTGCATTAAAAGGTTTTTAAAATGTCTGCATTGTGCTTGTCCCGTTTCTTCTCAGTTCTTTAACACCTGAACCTATTTCTCTTTCAACAGCTTTCCATAATTGCTCCCCTCAATATAAACACATTCAGCGACAGATTTACATATAAAGGAAGATTACATGGTAACCCATCAACTATTCCCTCAACCTGATTCTTTTCAGGCTGGCTCAGCAGAAACCCCTTTGGAAAAGGCTGGTTTAAACTCGAGCTCTGCTGAATGATGATGGTCTCAAATACCTAGCACATTGGATAGTACCTTGTTAATTCTGAAAAGCAACATATTGGGGTGGGCCACATAACTAAGCAAGCAATTCAATTGTTCTGTCCCTTCAGTGGTGCGCACCACTACAGGTGAAAAACCATCTCTGCTTTTACCCACAATATTGTACATATAGCTAATTAGACATGCTGGGTTTTGCATAAATAGGGGAGGGGGGGTGACAATACATGTGATGGCCGAGGAAATCAGTGCAAGTTTGCTACTTTCAGCACCAAGGAGTATTACAGATACCAGAATTGCGGTAAGAGTGATGGCATAAGAGTTATTAAGCCTAGAGAGTTATTAAAACTAACCAAATGCATGCAGCTAAAAAGGAGATCTAGAAAACTGCATTAGTAACTGAAAAACAAAGCCAAACAATTTTATTAACAAGAATAGATAAAATCCTTGACCAACCTGTAAAAAGGTTAAAGTATTAATATTTTGAAAACATTCAAATTCAAGAGCTTCAGCTCTGCCTTCACCGCACTTCCAGGTTACAGTTTCAAACTTTTAATCTGAAATGATTAACTTTTTCATTGAAAAGTCCAACTTACTTTTGCCAAATACAGTACTGTATCTACCATATCCTGTTGTCTCAAAGCGGATTTAAATTGTGTTTCTGCTTCACGATATAATCCTAGCCTGAGGGGGAAACGCAATAAAAGGTATAACAAAACTGTAGAAACATGGCAGGGGAGAGATTACATTTTTATAAATATTCTAAATTAAAAAGCACCATCAAGGTGGAAAAATAGGACATTGGAAATTAAAATTTCAGTCTTCTCCACCTCCCCTTGAATTGATCTTGCTAAACCCTGTCAAAAGAAGTAGATATCCCATGGTGGGGGAACAAGAAACTCTCAGCCTGTCTTTTTCTGCTTGGACTTGAGTAAATAGATGGGGAAGCTGGACAGGGATAAGGAAAGGGCTGACAGGTGTGGACCAGGCCTCTGTTATGTCCTATGGCAGGGACAGCCAATGTGGTGCCCTCTAAGATGTTGTTGGGATACAACTCCAATCATCTCTCATCATTTGCCAAGAGAGCTGGAGTCCAACAATAACCGGAAAACACCATGCTGACTATCCCTGCCCTATGGGGATCTCCCTCTGGGACATTCACTGGGTTGAGCAGACTGGACTGAGCCCCAGGTTTTAGAATGGGTGAGATGTTTTACCTGTAATAACATTTCCCAATTTGAACTTTCCACCACCAGTCCTTGAACTGAGCATGTTGCGTGGCATATGCTGCCAAATCTAAAGCCTTAAAAAAAAAAACCACTTGTGAGATTTAAAAACACACACAAGGATTAGAAACATGTAAAAAAGAAAAAAGATTAAAGCAAAGAATACAACATGAGAGAAAAATACTGGGTTTTGACTGTTTTTTAAATGCTCTATTAGGTGAAAACCAAAAAAGAAAGTAATAAAAAACCTTATCAGTTTTAAGGACTTGCAGAATTAATAGATGTGTTTCATAAATGCATTAAAAAAAACCTCTCAAAGCCAAAAAATATAATTAATAGCTAAGGTGCTGCAGCATGACCTTCCTCCTCTCAAGTATTATCTGTTTTTAATTGGATCAACACTTCAGGGCTTGCAGATTTAATACCAAAAATGTACAAGTTCCCCAAAACCATACTAGCCTGTTTATAAAGCTGGAGAATGAGGGAGTAGAGTTTAGAGAGCTGGAAAAGTGGTAGTAGGAGCCAGCTAATCATTAAATTCTTCACCATTGAACAGTATTTTGAAAAACTGGCTGACACACAGAGGGGAGCTTTGTCAAGCGTACATAGATCTGGCAATGTGCATTCTGTATGTGCAACAGCATTTCCCTAACACACTTTTGTATCATGCCCAGTTTTTCAACAATCAGCAGTTTCAAGGGGGAAATCTGGGGCTGGGGGCTCTATTAAGAAGGAAATTCTTTAAAAGATTTAAGAACCCTGGTTCTTCTCAGTCTTGGTTAAACTGACATAACTGTTGAAGAAACAGAACTTGGAATGTTTTAATTTAAATCAGTGGATGGGGTCACATAAACTCCTGCTATTCCTAAGCCATTTAGATGCATGGTAGTTCCACTCAAGAAAAACTGTCTTAATTCGGCAATGCACATCCATCAACTCATGTGCCCATCATTCTTTATTAGACTCTTTCCCCCTCCAGCAGTTTCCTGCAAATATACACGCAAGCTTTTTTTTCTTTCATTCATTCCTTCTAGCTGGAAAGACAGCTTGTAGCTTGGAGGGGGGAAATGCTGGAGGAAACAAAGCCTCAAACAAGCAGTACATTTCATATGTGTAAAGCACCTTGCCCAGAATGGGTTGTTATGGTGCATAGAACATACATGGACATATCAAAAATGAAAGCATTGTTTATCTCATCTAGAGGGAATTCTGTGAGGATTTATATGGCTAGTACAGGGTACATCAGATTACAGACGCTTCAGGTTACAGACTCCACTAACCCAGAAATAGTACCTCAGGTTAAGAACTTTACTTCAGGATGAGAAGAGAAATCGCGTGGCGGCGGCGCGGGAGGCCCCATTAGCTAAAGAACAGTTTCGGGTTAAGAATGGACCTTCAGAATGAATTAAGTTCTTAACCCGAGGTACCACTGTATACTTCTGCTCTGAAAACAATAATTTATCAAAGCATGGATGTAACTGGTGAAAAACCTGGTAAGCCACATGATGGGAGGTGCTGAAATAAGCAACAATCTTCATACCCACAGTACTGAGAGAGAAAAGCCACTCAAGAGTGAATGTATCTAGGCCCAGGAAGCTGGGTGACCTTGGGACCAATCATGCACTCTTAGCCAAAACTACCTCACAGGGTTGTTGTGGGGATTAAATGAGGATGAGAACTATGTATGCCACCTTGAGCTCCTTGGAAGAAAGGTGGGATATAAATGCAATAAATAAATATAAAACAAGTGGCCTTCTTGAGTTGTGAGTTTAGTTTCTCTTTTGCCTTTCCAGAAGTTGCAACTTTGCCCCACTTAAAACTATACCAGTTGAAGAAAATTCTAGTTCAGGCTTCCTCAACCTCAGCCCTCCAGATGATTTGAGACTACAATTCCCATCATCCCTGACCACTGGTCCTTCTAGCTAGGGATCATGGGAGTTGTAGGCCAAAAACATCTGGAGGGCCAAGGTTGGTTCTATCTTATACTCAGAAGTAACATTTCAATTGAAAAGAGCCCTAAGTTAGAAATAAATAAGACTTACATTCTTGACATCATTCTCATGGTGAAAAATGTATTCAAACAATGCCTGTAAGGAGAACAATTTGCAATATGCTGTCAAATGGAAGAAAAAGAACAAAAGCTACTTGCAATTAAACAAAGCAAGCACACAAGTTGTCCATTTAAAAGTCACAAACATCTTTTACACAGACTGTTTTATGCAATAAGGAATTTACATTGTGAAAGCCAGCACATGTCAGGAAAGGATTCTTAATTTTACATCTGAATCAGTGGAGTTTTTCATTATACTGGATGACACTGAAATATCCCTGAACACTTCTACACATGTACCTGGGGCACCAGGGGGACGGGACACCAACCACCTCCCAAATTGTGGATAATGCCCCCCTCCCTAGTACTCTTCCTAAATGCTCTCCAAAAATGAAGGCAAGGCCCCCTCTGACCATCCTGAAATATTGAGCACCATTTAAACGTGGAAGGCTTCTTTTCATCAGACTGCAGGAAATGTCAAAGATTGCCCTCTAACCCGGCTTCCTTCTAATACCAGCATCACCTCCAGAGGTTGCTCTCACATGATAAGGGGTGATTTCAAGACACATAGGATGTCTTGGTTTAGTCCTTCACTTCTCCTAGTGGTGACAGAAATGTGATAGGGACATGAGAAAGTGTGTCCCATGGCTCTCCTCTGGGAAAACCCTCTGGGATTGGGAAAGATCTGAACAGACTGTAGCAGCAAGCAAATGAGTGATGACTTCCAGCTCCTTTCTGACATTTCTCTCAATGCTGAGCGAGTCACCTAACCCTGCCCCGCCTCCAGCACTTTTCAAGTCCCAAAAGGTAAAATATGAGAAATAAAAATTTGCATGGTATCTTAGATGGGATTGAGATACATCTTGGTTGGCATCAGGATGGGGAGATAATGGACAAGTTTGCCTTTTGGTTGGCTTTTACGGTAGCTTCCTCGAAGATCAATTCTGTAGCATACATTTTAAAAAAACCTTTATTTTAATGAGCAGGAAGATAGCGCAAATGTACTACAGCTACCACCCTGAAATCAAAATGAAAAAACCCCATGCAACGAGAATTTTTAGATCAGCAGCATATATGTAAGTTTATGCTCTGAGCCAAAGATTTGCACTGCTTTCTCGTCTTGCATGTATGCTTAAAAACCCATTAGCTAAGGTTATCATCATCTTTTCAACTTAGCAAGTGGCCTACTTTCATCAAATTATGGCTTTTGTAGGAAATGCCTACATTAAACGGTTAGAATGGTGTTTTCTGGCTAATGCAAGAAATAAGAGTGTATAAATATTCTTAACCATATGAATTACCTCATTAGCTTTTACTCACATTCGGATTAGAAGTATGGGTTCTACATCTCTGAAAAATTCTTAACTATAACATCACTGTACTATGTTGTAATATATAACGTCATATATAATGAAAGCATTAATTTTGTTTTCAATGGGCTATTTGTGTAAATCAAGGATGGGGAAGCTGCAGCCCTCCAGATGTTGTTAGACAACAGCCCCCATCAGTTCCAGTCAGCACAGCCAATGGTCAGTGATCACTGGAGCTGTAGTCCCAACATCTGGAGAACCACAAGCTCCCCAACTCTGGTATAAATTCTTAAAAGTTCTTTTCAATACCAGACTCTTCCAACAGAAGAATAGAAAGTATTATTTTAACCCTTTATTGCCACTGTATGGCCAAGCAAACAAGGCTAACTTTAGCTACTTGGCCTTCTTCTGGCGTAATATTTAACTACAACCAAGCAACCTTTACAAGACTCTGGCACTACATGTTCCTTTCTACCACACCCATACTGGTTAAGCACTGGGGCCATTTAGACATTGTTTTGCCTTAAGGTAATGAGCACTGAACAACTTAAAGTGTGAAGAACTGCCACAGAGGGTGTCTGCAGCATATCATAGTTTACTGGCTTCAGACACAACACCAAGGTATGAGAGCCCCAGATATAGGGTGGTATATAAATTTAATTAATAATGATGATGATGATGGCTGCCACAAGCCATAAATAGAAACTTCTAATTTCAAGGATGAAAGAATGACAGCCTGCTCATTTTTGTAACACCAAACTATGGTTTGGTGATACATCTGAAATGCCTCATTAATATTGCTACTAGCATAAAACCTAGTTAAGTCCAACTAGAGTTTCTAGTCAACCAGGATTCAAAACTACCTCAGAACCCTGATTTAGTTACTAACATTACTGCTGATGCAACTGCTTCCCTTTGAAGGTAGTAATTTGTGCTCCCTTTGTGTCTCGAGAGGGCAGGCAACCCTCCAGTCTGCTTCTGACTGCTTAACCTTGTTAAATAATTGGCAATGTTATGTCTAAACCAGGGGTGGCCAACTCCCAAGAGACTGCAATCTCATCAGTTAAAAACTGACAGTGATCTACCCCCTTTTGGGGGGGTTCGGGTCAAAGTTGTTGAGTTTTTTCAGGGAGGAGGTAAAATGTTGAGCTTTTTAGGGGAGCCACAGTTGTTCAGCTTCTTTGCGGGGAGCCAATGATCTACCAGTGATCTACCGCAGATGTCCAGTGATCTACCAGTAGATCATGATCTACCTGTTGGACATGCCTGGTCTAAACAAAAACTAATGCAGAAACAGATACTTATTTAACCAAAATCAGCAGGAAATTAGTTGCTCCTCATACTTAAAACATTTGCTTATATATGACAAGGATTTTAAAAGATACAAGAATACTACGTTTAAGCAAACAACACACCTTTGCCAACTTTGGTTTCTGAGCATAATTATTTAAGTTGAGTTTAGACACGTTTATAAACGGGCCATCAGGATTTGTGAGCATAGAGGCCTGCAAGGGGAAAGATACCACAGAACCGCTTAATATGCATGTTTAAATACCAGTAATCACCAGCAAAAAATACCGTCTAGCAAACCAGTATCTGAAGAAACAATGCAAACTTACTACAGCACGCAACTGAATTTGGTTGCCAAATTCTCCCCCACCCTGCCATGGATCAAATTAACATGTGGGTGGGACATCATAATGTCCTCAGGCGACTGAACTCTGACACGTAAGTGCCAAAGGCAACCACCAGTTACAGCAACCTCCTGTGAAGACATACTTTTGAGTACATCTTCAAAAAGGGCTCTCTATAACTCACAATCAGCTGATTTTCAGTTATAGGGAGCACCTTTGAAGTCCACTGTTTGAACTTTTTCCTCCCTGTACAGAAAAGCAATTTATACTCAAAGCAATGGGAAACTTTGAAAACGAACTGCTCCCCTGAATTATTATTTTTAATGTTCATTTGTATTCAGAGCACTCCCTTGAATGCTGTGAATAAAAATGGCTTTCGGTAAGAGAAGGATGTTCCTTTAAAAATTGGCCTTTCTTTATTTAGCCTCCTTAGAAAGCAGCTTGTGTTTTTAGGGCTGCAAGAAGCATTTTGAATCCAAGCCACTTCCTCCATCTCCCCTCAGCTGCACCAGGGAGTGCAAGGGAACTCCCTAGGGTAGGCAATCCCAGCTGACTGTCAGGGTTTCAGCACAAGGCAATCTCTTCAACCACCAACAATCAGCTGATCAAATATGATGTTCAATCTATTATCCTCCTCTATATTTAAATAAAAAGCAGCTCTTATATAAAGCACATAACACTCCTACCCAACTTCTCTTACCCAAGGAAGATATGCAAATTAAATGTTCTATTTTCTATTGCATATGCTAATATTTTGAAAATACAGGTTTTGGATTACTATAGGAGAGATTGAAGAAAATGTAGCCATGTAAAACACCAAGGACTAGCAAGATGAAAGGGGTAAAAATCAACTTGTTTTCTTATTTTAATACACACATATGCACTTCAAATTTCCAAGGTCTCAGATACTGTGTGTGTTATACTTATTAACAGCATGCTCAGTTCTTTCTCATTCCTTACCGTTCCAAGCCTGACATATCGCCCTGAGGCGCTAGTCATGGGACGGGCAGTGTGAGCGGTCCTTGGAGTCCTTATGGCCTGTTCAATTGTACCTGGTCGTCCACCCTGTGTACTGGGTCGCACAAATCCTGTAAGGGGTCTTCCTGTCTGAGTCACCGGCCTGAAATGATCCACAGATTGAAAGACACCATGTGTCTGCCTTAGCAGACATGCCACTGGCTATATCTGCAAACAACTTCTGAAGATCGTGTTGCACTCTGTTACCGTTAGTTCTACCGTACACTTCATTGGGGTTTACATGAAAATTAGTTCCCAGTTAAAGGAATACTAACCATAACAATATATAACACCCTTCATACCATTTAACTACTTTGTTATTAAAGTGTTGTAGTGTACGATTTTAGGGGTGTGTGTGTCTGTGTGTACACACATATGTATATATGTATACACACAATTTAAACACCTCATGTGTGCTAGCTCTCCATGCTCTGAGCATCTTCCAAATCTCACTGCTTTTGCTCACATTCCAGAACAATTATATTTTCACAGGTTTGCTTACATACAGGAAGACCAGGGTGGGGAGTGGGATGGGGTGAAGGAATCATCTGATTCAATGCCCAGTCCGTGGTTATGAGTCAATGAGGGCAGGAAATGCATAAACAGCAATACAGAAGCAACAGAACAACTTAAAGTGTGAAGAACTGCCACAGAGGGTGTAGGAATGGATAAATCAAAAATTTAAGAAACACTACTCGCTGGACAGCATTTACTAGTGAAGGGAAACAGTGAACTATATGTAATCCCCAAACTGTGGCCCTCCAGATGTTTTGGCCTACAACATGATCCCAAGCTAACAGGACCCGTGGTCGGGGAAGATGGGAATTGTAATCCAAAACATCTGGAGGGCTGAGGTTTGGGGATGCCTGGCATAGACACTGGACTAATTAAATTTATCAATGAACTGAATACCTCACAGCTTGGCTAGGACCTCCACCCTGACCAGTTCCAGGGATTTTCAGTGAAGTACCAGGTCCTACAAACAAAAAGAAGTATCATTATTTAATGTAACCAATAGATCAATCTCACCTAATTCTCTTCCCATCTTCTTTTAACCCTTCTAACTACTCAATAACATGAGGCAGAAAGTTTTCCTGCAGAGCAATCCAAAACTCAGCAGAGCATAACAGAGCACTGCAGCCACTACCACAGTCAGTGAGGTTATATTCATTAGAAAACAACAACGACAATAGCAACTACATCATATAATTGCATTAACTGAAAGTGTTCAGTTGTGCCACAGTACAGTCTGTGGGAACAATACACTATTTAAGGGAATTGTTAAGTAATTTTGAAATGCTGGGAAGGGAATCATTGTGTGGCCGAGACATTTTGAAGGAACTATAGATATAGCTTACGTGCAACTTGAGCAATAGCGTTTTCATCAAGCATCATCTCAGCGATGCCTTCCTGATCCACATCAATTTCATCCACGTAAACCATTTCTGTTAATGCTCGTATTTTTAAGCACCAAGCAGCCTAGATGATAAAGAGAGGAACCAAGGTTCAATAAGCCGGAACATCTACAAAAAGACAATGCAATATCAAATTATACAGATAATACAGATGATGGAAGCAACTCAGGAATAGATCTGTCGGCAGATGTGAGCAAAGGAAGAACAGCAATATAAAAGGTGGAGACTGTGGCATAGTGGACATTAGCTGGATTCTAGCCTGAGACACAAGAGTGAGGGGGGGGGGGAACAGTGGATGGGGGAAGGCTGTAGTTCCCCTATGTTGTTAGGGTCCTATACACTGAAGTTCTAGCTGAGATCTCCTTTCCCCATTACCAAAAAGGAACAAATCTGTCAGAGCACTATCAGAACATAGACAAAGGGATTTTTAAAAACAGGATTTATGATATGGAAATGTATTTTACTATAATAACATCACAAGTCTTACAGTGTACAGTACGATCCAAAGTGCCCTCTAATGTCTGATATTTCTCAGAATTTGCTTTTAAAATACCAGAGGTGCTGTTGTTATGTGTATGGCATTTTCCTACAACTTTTCCTTTTAAAGGGCCCTCAGGCCACTTCCTGCTTTTTGAATTTGGGCATATTTTGAGAAGGGGGGGGGACTGTGCCTAAGTATTTTGAGGAGGAAACTCAGTGAAGGTACAGATCTAGAGCATGCATCTTCTGAATCATAAGCATACTGCTTTAAATGCAATTAATCCTCAGCCTTGCGGGGAGCACTTTTTGGAAAAAATACCCAAACCAAATATAAGTAATCACAGATCTGATATTCTGCTGCGTGTGTAATTGGCTCTGCTTTAGTTGTGTAGCGACACAAATTATTTGTGCTTAATAACCTGAAGGAAGGTATTCCGTGCAGACCAGTCAGTTTATCAAACAAGAACCAAAAGTAGCAGCTTCTTACTAACAGGGCCGTCTTAAGCATGCCCGGCGCCCTGGCTCCGTGGTGCGACGGATCCCTCCGGCACCCCGCCCCGTTTCCCAGCGGGCGGGCAGGCGGGTGCAGCTGCACTGTGCCACCCAGCCTGTTGTAGGGCCGGCCCTGGGCCAGCACCCCCTGTTGCGACGCCCCTGCGCGCGGCGGAGGCAGCCCCAGGCCGTGTGGCGGAGGCAGCCCCAGGCCCGTGTGCCTCCAGAGAGCGGCCTGAAGCCGCTGAACAGCGGAGGCGCGCCTGGGACAGCCTCAGCCGCACCCCGCACCACTGGGGGCGGGCCTAGAGCCGGCCCTGCTTAATAATGGCCGAAAAACTCTTAACTCTCTTTTTTTGGGGAGGGCAAGGAAGTGAGATGTGTACCATGTCTACATATTCTCCAAGTCACTTAATGAAAACCTAATGAGCTAACTAAAGTCAATGAAAAGAGCTAAAATGGTAAAGTGGAACTGCCAATACAGACCACCATCTGTTTCTCAGGCAAAGATTTGCAATCAAAGTAAATATCAGGCTTTTTATTCACCACAGACATATGCTAAAAGCGATGCAAAGCAAGCATTTCAAGTATCAACGGAAACCTTCCAGATCACAGAAAACCCATGGTTTTTCAAAGCCAAAGAGGTTTCCTAGCGGCCGCCTGCCCATAGTTTAATACAGGGATAGCTTCAAGAAACCTCCAGTTCTCTTACACAGCCTACCCCACCCCCTGAAAAAAAAAGTTTCATATATTAATCTCCAGGGCACAGGCATCCATGAACAAGATGTAAAGAAAGCAGTGTACTTTAAGGCAGTTTAGCAGCTGGAAGTAAAGAGAAAGTTATATAATCAGCTCAGCCATACTTTAAAAAACCTACATGCTGCAATAATCACAGCAAAATGTCTGGAAGATCCCATGTTAGAGATCATTAGGAAAACAAGTTGAAAATAAAACTGCCAATATTGTTATGCAAACTGATAACATTCTGGTTGCTGCACCTCAAAGAGAGTATTGTAGAGTTGGCAAAATTTAGGGGGAGAAATGCTATAGAGGCAGGAACAAGATAGAGATGTATGGATTTATGCACAGTATGGAGGAAGAGGTGAGAGGTTTTTCTATCTCTCTCATAATACTAGATTAGATGAATGCTAGGTTAAGTCCCTTGAATGCTTATGGATTTCTCCTAACAATTGGCAACTGAGGAGAAGGAACAAGTAGTCAAGAGAACTTTCCATATATCTGATGCCCTATTGAAGCTATGGAGAACTATGCTACCAAATCTTTTTAGCAACTAATTAAATCAAGGAGAAATTTAGGTTTTTGGTTTGAATGACATTTTTTGTTGTTGAGAAAAATGGACATAATTGTGTGCCTCTTTAACAATTTATATCTTGCCTCCTGCAAAATATCTGAGGCGACTCGTGACATGAATATATCTACTCTGTCTTTTCCCATAGCAAACAAATTGAGTTGATCATTTTAGCCGCTCTGAATATGAAAACATTTGAACTCCCAGGACACTCTGCCACCTACCTTAATGTGGCTATTCTTGAATGAAGGAATTTCAAAGGGAACGACAACAGGAAAATGCTAAATAACAATTTATCTTATAGATTCAACTCTTATCACCTGTGGCTTAAATTGGGATAATGGGTTTTGTATCATCTTCTATGAGATATTAGCATATCAATGTCAGAATGTTTGTGTTTTCAACAATAGTGTTCCACCATTAAGCTTTTGTCACTGTCTGTACTTTATTTCATTTCCCTCAGACCATATTGTTTACAATCCCCTCTCCCAGGTGCACACATACCAGCAAGCCAGGATAACATTTATGCATCTGATGATTGTTGCTGTTTAGTCATTTAGTCGTGTCCGACTCTTCGTGACCCCATGGACCATAGCACGCCAGGCTTCCACTGCCTCCCGCAGTTTGTTCACACTCATGTTGGTGGCTTCGAGAACACTATCCAACCATTTCATCCTCTGTTGTCCCCTTCTCCTAGTGCCCTCAATCTTTCCCAACATCAGGGTCTTTTCCAGGGAGTCAAAGTATTGGAGCCTCAGCTTCACGATCTGTCCTTCCAGTGAGCACTCAGGGTTGATTTCCTTCAGAATGGATAGGTTTGATCTTCTTGCAGTCCATGGGACTCTCAAGAGTCTCCTCCAGCATCATAATGCAAAAGCATCAATTCTTCGGCGATCAGCCTTCTTTATGGTCCAGCTCTCACTTCCATACATCTCTACTGGGAAAACCATAGCTTTAACTAAACGGACCTTTGTAGGCAAGGTGATGTCTCTGCTTTTTAAGATGCTGTCTAGGTTTGTCATCACTTTTCTCCCAAGAAGCAGGCGTCTTTTAATTTCGTGACTGCTGTCACCATTTGCAGTGATCAAGGAGCCCAAGAAAGTAAAATCTCTCACTGCCTCCATTTCTTCCCCTTCTATTTGCCAGGAGGTGATGGGACCAGTGGCCATGATCTTGGTTTTTTTGATGTTGAGCTTCAGACCACATTTTGCGCTCTCCTCTTTCACCCTCATTAAAAGGTTCTTTAATTCCTCCTCACTTTCTGCCATCAAGGTTGTGTCATCTGCATATCTGAGGTTGTTGATATTTCTTCCGGCAATCTTAATTCCGGCTTGGGATTCATCTAGTCCAGCCTTTCGCATGATGAATTCTGCATATAAGTTAAATAAGCAGGGAGACAATATACAACCTTGTCGTACTCCTTTCCCAATTTTGAACCAATCAGTTGTTCCATATCCAGTTCTAACTGTAGCTTCTTGTCCCACATAGAGATTTCTCAGGAGACAGATGAGGTGATCAGGCACTCCCATTTCTTTAAGAACTTGCCATAGTTTGCTGTGGTCGACACAGTCAAAGGCTTTTGCATAGTCAATGAAGTAGAAGTAGACGTTTTTCTGGAACTCTGTAGCTTTCTCCATAATCCAGCACGTTTGCTATTTGGTCTCTGGTTCCTCTGCCCCTTCGAAATCCAGCTTGCACTTCTGGGAGTTCTCGGTCCACATACTGCCTAAGCCTGCCTTGTAGAATTTTAAGCATAACCTTGCTAGCGTGTGAAATGAGTGCAATTGTGCGGTAGTTGGAGCATTCTTTGGCACTGCCCTTCTTTGGAATTGGGATGTAGATAAAAGGGATATCCTTATTAGCATTAGCTACTAGTTATTATATATATATAAATATGCATTATACTAGTTATATGGGATGCGGGTGGTGCTGTGGTCTAAACCACTGAGACTAGAGCTTGCCGATCAGAAGGTCAGCAGTTCGAATCCCCACGATGGGGTGAGTTCCCGTTGTTTGGTCCCAGTTCCTGCCCACCTAGCAGTTCGAAAACACGTCAAAGTGCAAGTAGATAAATAGGTACCACTCCAGCAGGAAGGTAAATGGCATTTCCGTGTGCTGCTCTGGTTCACAAGAAGCGGCTTAGTCATGCTGGCCACATGACCCGGAAGCTGTCTGCAGACAAACGCCGGCTCCCTCGGCCTATAGAGCGAGATGAGCGCCGCAACCCAAGTCGTCCGCGACTGGACCTAACAGTCAGGGGTACCTTTACCTTTACAAGTTATTATACTACAGATTATCCTCCACCATTATATAATAATTATACATATATAATAATTATATATAATTATTATACAGTTCAACAACACTTGACAATTGCTTTTCTCTTGTCAACCAATACTATAAACCGGTGTTAGTTCCTTGCCTTCAAATTGACATATGGTAAACAAAGAACAATACAGTCGTACCTCGGGTTACGACCACCTCGGTTTGCGAACAGTTCGGGTTACGAACTGCGCAAACCCGGAAGTGTTTTTGCCGCGCGCGCGTGCACAGAAGCGGCGCGCGCGCGATTGCGCAATCTGCGCATGCGCAAAGCGCGAAAATCGTGCTTTGCGCATGCGCAAAATGGCGGCGCCCATTGCGTTCGGTTTGCGAACTATTCGGGTTACGAACTGCGTTCCGGAACGGATCGCGTTCGTAACCCGAGGTATTACTGTAATCAGATTAGGCAACTAATCAGGATGATCAGCCACGACAGCAGCACAGAATCATGTTCCTCCTATAAAACAAAGAAACCCAATATACATTTTTTTTCCTATGGTTGATAATGAAAAGTTATTTCCAACAGCAGAACCTGACAGACAGCAATCCTGTATCTACTTGTCTGGGAGGAAGCCCCACTAAAATCAAGGAGACTTACTTTTCAGTAGACAAGCACAAGACTGCAGTTACAATAGTTCATCTCTCAAATGCTTGTTTAAAGTAATGTACATTTACCTGAAGTTTCAATGACAACATAATCCTAGGCATGTCTACTCGTAAGTAAGTCCCATTACGTTCAATGGAGCACTCTCTGTTACGTGTGTATGCCCTGGATCACATGTGTTGCACTCCCTATTAAGTGTAGGATTGCAGCTCTAATTTTTAATCACTGATACCGATTGTTCTGGCAGCAAGTTAATGCTGCTGCTGTTTTAAACAGTACATTTTGTAGATTAGACCCATGGATACAAACTACTACATGAAAAATTCTCCTCCCCCCTCCCCCCCGTTTGTCTAGTGTCTGTCAAATAATCACTTAACAATCAGATCTTGCGACCTACAGTACAATGGATTGCACTTAAAATGGGGCATATGGCCTGCGACACCAGCATGATGTCACAAGGGTTATGTTTTGTGCCATCCGATTTTGAACTCAGCAGTTTTAAATAAAAGGCTGTTTACAAAAGGTCAAGTTATGTAGTATCAATACAATAAATAAGGTTTAGTGGGGGGGTTTTTTAAGAGAAGATGACATCAAGATGCCCAAGTGCTTGATATATTAATTGATTAGACCTTGTTGAACTTCAAGTGCACGACTAAGACTATCCTGTTCTAGTAGGAATTTTAAGGTAGTGTTTAAGCTTCAAAAATTCATTGCTCCATTTGCTGTGAATTGTTTCTATGTACACCACATAGAAATGTGACTAATTAAGCGCTATATAAATGTCTTAAATAAATATTTATTTGCTGTATTCCTTTCAGTGCCCTGCTGAAGACATTATTAAGACAAGCCTTCCCAGATGTTTCGAAAGTCTGTAGTGTTAATTTGTTTTAGTCTATTTTACTGCGGTTTTAACCTGTTTTAAATCATAGTTGTGTTTTATTTTAGTGATTATTTTATTGTTCTATCATTTTGCAAACCGCTTTGAGGTTTTTCTACAATTAAATAGTATATATATATTATGAAATATAAAATAAAATTCTTATGAACAAAACTATGTCAATAAAGAGAAATCTTGTCCCCATGTCCCCCTCTATCTTCAATGAAGCATACAGGTGAAACTTGGAAAATTAGAATATCGTCAAAAAGTGTACTTATTTCAGTAACGCAACTTAAAAGGTGAAAACCATATATGAGATAGATGCATGACATGCAAAGCAAGATATGTCAAGCCTTTATTTGTTGTAATTGTAATTATTTTTCGTTAGGCAGGTCAATTATAAATGGAATGTAATTAATGAAATGTAATAACGATGTTTATTTTTGTTTATTTTTAATTATTGTAAATATTTGTTTTATTACTGTGGAATTTCCAAAAGGAAGCATTTGTAAAAATTAAAATTAAAAATAATAAGTTGCATTACTGAAATAAGTGCACTTTTCGACAATATTCTAATTTTCCGAGTTTCACCTGTATATGCTATATTTTTAAATGCCAATATATAGCATTAAATCTTTATCCTGGGCATCGTGCTTATTGTATTACAAATCTTGCAACGAGTCTGCAGATCTGATTCTACATGCATCATGTCATATTATATGGCTGAGAGAATGCTGGGAGCATATTACAGCAGTGTCCCAGATTCTACACTGCGTTACAATTGTACTTTGATCTCTCAAGAACACAACAACTTTCACCCAGAATACACAAGAAACCACTTCTATCCTGTTCCAATATAATTTACGAGTTGTGTATACCTTCTTGAGGTTACAGTCAGCTGATCAAATGGAGAAAACTAGAATGCTGAGCTTTTCTAAGTAATTTGTACCAAATCTTTGGAGCTGTCTCTTCCTAAAGATCACAATGGAAAGCATGCTTCAAGTGAGATAGTATTTAAGTTAAGCAAATAGGCAACTGAGGCTTTTAGCATGTGGTCTTTTAGTTGCTTTAACCAAATTTTAACAGGTTTAAAATCTCTGTTTTAAATCTACCATTACCTGCCCTAAGACTTTGGGATAGAATTAATTTACTGTATGTCCCAGTTCAGAGCATCCTACAGCTCTGGTAGGACTGGAAACTATGGTTTATTTGTACAGTACTTCACGTTGGCAAAATACAGAAGCAGAAAGCATCTAATCTCCTCCTGTGATGTGAAGGTTGGAAAACACAAGGCCTAAGTTTAGTGTGGCTTTTTCATGAATCTCCAAACTATGGGCTGAATCCAGACTTCCCATGAGTGTAGTTTCACTCATACGACATTCCCACTGAAGGCCATTTTCATCCATTCCTCCATGTAAAACTGCTCCAAATGATTTGGGAACCATCTAGAACAGCTGGGAGGTGGCACTGGGGTCTGACAGGGTAATGAGAAATCAGTTAAAATTGCCTCCCCTTTTCCACACAATTAACGTAAAAGTTTATGCTGGATCAGAGTTCCTTCCAGGAACAGTAGGAGTCCTTTGCTTCATGGAAGGGCATATCTGGATCTAAACCTATAGTTAGAAGGATTTTCCGAATTAAACCATTGTGTTTGTGTCATATAAAACCAGTTCCTGGGTTCACTGCTGTCACACATAGACATGATGCAGTCTGGCTTGGTCCTCAAGAGTTGTCCCCATCAATTTCCTTGGAACAAAAACAATCAATCTTCAACTTGGGACACTGTTAAATGGGCAAGACTTGACCTCTCCTGCACATGCTGTGTGACCTTCACTGATAGGTGTGCGGGGAAGGATTACAATACAAAAGCCCTTCCTTAGCTGTCACAATGTCAGACATTTAGGCAATGTATTCAAAATAAATTAAAATACCCTCACTCCTCTATCTGACTACAGGTAGGTAGCCGTGTTGGTCTGACGTAGTTGAAACAAAAAATAAAATAAAAAATATTTTTGTTTCCTCTATTTGAATCCTTCCCAATTTGTTGATACCTTTCTTCAACTGTGAGCACACAATAAACCACAACACAACAAATTATATTAGAAATGAAAAGAGTGGCGCTGCTACCGTACTTGCTAAATTTTGGAAGCAATGCTCATGATAATATAACCTCAAGTGGTACTGTTGTTGTTCTCTCTTACATTCCAGATGTACCTTGTTGGCACATGTTCCAACAATAATTCTCTCTTCAAGTCTTCAAGTGCTATTGCCTAGCTAGACATCTCCCATGGTGTATGTAGTCTTTGTTTGTTGTTCTAATGGCAAACATTTTGCATTTCTCTTTTGAATTCTCTCAAACTAATCTTCCAATTTAACCATGTTTAATCAAAGATGAGCCCTATTAAATTCAATGTGACTTTCTCTCATCAGTGGGGTTAGGAATGCATTTTAAATTATCATCTGATACTTGCCGATTTTTCCAGTTTACAATGCTAGCAAATCTAATAAGTGAACAGTCTCCTTCACCCAAATAATTACTGAACTTATTCCCTCCAAAACCAGATCAAGAATAGAGCCCTTCTGAATGCTACTAAATATTTCTTTTTGATGTAACATCATACCATAAATTATTTAATCTTGCATTGGTTTCTTAGAAAGTTCTCTGCTCATCTTACAATAGCACCTTCTAAAGCATAATTCTCAAACATAGTTGGGAAGAAAGTATGCAGAACTATGTCAAAAGCTATCCTGTACCAAAAGTAATTATCAAAGGATACTAGGGTGCAGTTTGTTCTATAATAATAATAATAAAATCTTACAAATTACTTATTATAAAGATTATAAAGAGAACCAGTTTGTCTCAGGTTTTTGTGGTCTTTTCCATTCTCCAGTATTTCAAAGTTTGCTTTGTCAAAGAGATTCAGTCTACTTACTTAAAAGATGGATGGGAAGAGGTTGACACAGTTGTTGCTAAACAACTTGTAAATACTATAATTATGATAACTAATAGGAAATGAGCTTGTATGAAAAGAAAGAAGCTTCCATTTCCATGCCCTCTTCTTCTTTTACTCTACTTCAAAACTAACCACTTTTGTTATAAAGCTACAAAAAAAACCACCTGTGGCACCTTAAAGATCAACAAATTTATTATGGCACAAACTTCTGTGGATTTCAACTGTTCATTATCCAGAGCTGCAGGTACATGCACAAAATGCATGAGTGGGTGGGTGGGTGTTTGTGTGTAAAAAAAGGAGGTCAGAGGGAAATGAAATGCATAAAAGTACAGAGGGGATAATCATACACTTAAAAAAAAGTTTTGTGAATTGCTGTTGTTAACTGACAAGACATCCCAGCATTAGTCAGGCAACTAAGCCATAAAATGTGTTTAAAATCCTTTCTCTAAGTTTCAGCCTACAAGTGGTAGCACTGGAACCACATCATTCATGACACCATGGAGCAAAGAGAGCTCTTTATACCTGTTGCCTGGAGTCTTCTTGTCAAGGTGTGCATATTGCTGACGCGAGCACACAGGTACACAAACAAACAAACAAGAGCAAGAAGTGCAACAGGCAGTCTTCCACTGCTATGCAAAATGCCGGCCTCTGTGCACTGTAAGGGAGGAGACCTCCAAATGCACAAAGAGCCATTTTATCTTTTAAATCTCCCTGCCCATGGACCCATTTAACGTCCTTTCCCCGGGGGGCCCAGCACCTCACACGCCCACATCCCGGATCTACCGAATTGACCTGGTCGCTGGGCTCCTTTTCCAGCAGCTTGGAGCAGAGATCCGAGCACAGCTGGAACTTCCTCCGCCTGAAGTAACTCAAGGCGTGCAGCAGAGGGTCCATTTCCAGCCCCATAGCGGGCAAGAGGCGCGGCGAGTCGACGACGAGAGCAGCGCGCCTCCTTCGGCGTCCCCGCGCTCCCTTCTGCCTAGGCCCCGCGCCCCAACTTAGCTTTGCCCAGCAACGGTACAGCCAGGGTCCTCGCCGGCGCGTAGTCGGCTAAGCAACTGCCTGCGCAGGAAAAACAACAACTGAGTGGGAGCCTGAGCTCTCCTCCTCGCCGCTCAGCCCTTGCGTGAGAAGCAGAGAGAGAGAGAGTTCGGCCTAAAAGACTCTTAGGAGTCGCGTCCCATTTCTCTTCTTCTGTGCTCTATTTTGTTTTGTTTTGTTCGCCCTCCCCTTTGCAGGGAATTAAGGCTGCCGGTTGCTGGCAGGATTCTTTCCTCTGGTGCTACTATATCATGAGAAATGAAAGGGCAAGCTTTTCGCAGCAGGAACGTTTCGCCCGTTTTTGTTTGTTTGTGTGTTTGTTTTGACTGCAATGAAGCTGCTTAAAAGCTCAAGAGCTCTGTCCGGGGAGCGAGAGGGCAATCCTGTATTTAGCCGTGATTGAAGAAGAAGGGACGTCCTTTTCACTTCTCAATTCTGGTGTGGTGGTTCGCCAGAGTCCAGCAGTGAGAAACTTGTGGCCCTCCAGATGTTCGCAGCATCGTGAAATTGTAGAGTTAGAAGCATAAGAGCCAACTCCTAGGGGCCAACCCCCTTCCCCCAAAGTCCTACTGGTTTCTCTGTCTTGTGATTCCTGATGACAGATTTATGTCTATTTGGTGTAGGGTTTGGCCTGTTTGTCCGATATAGAGAGCTGAAGGGCACTGTTGGCATTTGATGGCATACAAAATGTTTGAAGATGAGCAATTAAATAGTCCTGAGGCAGAGAAACCAGTAGGAGAACACTTCAATCAATCTCCCAGGAGATTCATACAAGATCTCAAAGTAGCTGTCTTATTACAAAAGAATTTCATACCAATGACAAGCTCATACCAATGACAAACTTAGTTGGTCTCTAAGGTGCTACTGGAAGGGAATTTTTATATTTTATGTTTTGTTTCAACTACAGCAGACCAACACGGCTACCTATCTGTAACTTGAACTATGGAAGGTGTCATTCAAATGGTGTGTGCGCATCATATCATGTGATCAGTTGTGTGGGGTGGGGCTTACCTGGGCCCCCAATATTTTATTCAGGTTGGCACCCCAGGTCTGAAAAGACCCTGAGGCCCATCTAGTCCAACTCCTTGTAATGCAGGAATCTCAACTAAAGCATCCCTGACAGATGGCCATCCAACCTCTGCCTAAAAATGGCAAATGAAGTCTACCAGCGAGTCCACCAGCTTCTGAGGTAGTTTGTTCTACTGTCAAACAGCTCTTACCGTCAGAAAAGTTCTTCCTGATCTTTAGTTGGAATCTCCTTTCTTGTAACTTGAATCCATTGGTTCAGGTCCTGACCTCAGGAGCAGGAGAAAACACCCAAGAGGCAAGGTGAGGGAAACACCTTGGGCATGCAGTATCCACCAAGGCAGCAGATCCAGTGTCCAAGGAGTGCATTGCCTGCTGCTGCTTCCGCAGTGGCAGTAACAGCTGGATCTACCGCCACCTTGGCAGCCTCCTCCCAGTGCCACTACTACAGCAGCCTCTTGGCAAATAGGAGTTGCTGCTCGTCTGCTGCTCTTGTTCCCAATGTAGATCTTTATTCTCCCACTTGTTCCTGATGTAGATCTTCACTCACTCCTTTTTTCCCTGGTGGGCAGGGGTGCCAATTTGAATAAAATATTGAGGGGGAGGTAAGCACCACCCCATAATATCAATCACCAATGCTATTTTTCTATATAAATAGGTGCTGGAACTCACCATAAACGCTTCCCTTGTTCTCTTATAACAGCTATGGCATCCACCTGAGAGGTGCCGGAACTGAGTTCCAGTGAGTTACGGATGAAAAAAAGCCCTGTTGATCACAATACATGGCACGCACACACTATTTGAATGACAATGCCTATCAACGAGGTGGGCTGCCCTCCTCAGATATTTTATTGGGGAGGGCTGAAGGGGCTTTGGCTTCTAGGAGTTGGTTCTTCTGGGACACAATTTTGTGGTTTGCCACAGGTTTCTTGGACCAGCCCTCTAACCAATCAATCAATCAATCAATCAATCAATCAATAAACTTTATTTGCATAGCTGACAGCCATTGCAACAGAATAGCGGCCCTCTAACCAACAATCAGCGGTAATGGGAGTTGTAGTCCCAGAAGTATCTGAATCATTTATTTGTTTACTTCCTGTCCTTCACCCTGAAGGCCCACAAGTTCCTCTTGCCTGGTATAAGTTGGACTAGGACTGAGGAGACCCAGGTTCAATTTCTCATTTGCTCATGAAGTTCACTGGATGATCTTGAGCCAGTTACTACCTTTCAGCCTAAGCTACCTCACAGTGCTGTTGTGATGATAAAAAGGGGCTCCAAGTACAGCGGGAGAAAACTCCTCTCTGAAACCCAAATGAACCATTGGCCTGATTCCATACAGAGCTCTCCATGGTCTTAGATATGCTGCCTTGAGCTCCTTTGATTAAAGGTGGGGTATAAATACAAGAAGCAAATAATAAGAAACTGTATGAGGTTTTATTATTACAGTATTATTATTATTTGCTACCACTGCTATTGCAAGGTTTAAATAGTAAAAGCAGGGTGGTGCTGTGTATAAAGTCCTTAGGAGTTAAAGAAAATCCATTTTGTGCTATAAAATACATTCATCATAATCCACTTCCTTTGCAAAGCCTTTCCTATAAAGTCAGTCTGACCTCTGCTTTGCTAACTACCAGTAAATCCCCATCTCTGCTACTCCATTAGCAAGCCCAGCCCCCCTCCCTCTCTCTTCTGTCTTATGTGGGACGTGATCCTGTGAATTAAATTCAGTGGGACTTACTCATACAGTAGCTGTCAAGTTTTCCCTTTTTTCACGAGGAAGCCTATTCAGCATAAGGGAATTTGCCTTAAAAAAAGGGAGAACTTGACAGCTATGGACTTACTCCTTGGTAATTGTATATAAGATTGCAGCTTGTAGTCACAAGAGTAAGGTTACCAGATGTCCCTGTTTCCCGGGGACAGTCCCCAGATTTACAAATCAGTCCTCTGACAAAATTTATCTATTTAGTAGGAGGTTGAAAAGTGTCCCCGGATTCATTGAAAAAAACTGGTAACCTTACACAAGAGTCCTTTTGTTGTTGTTTAGTCGTTTAGTCGTGTCCGACTCTTCGTGACCCCATGGACCATAGCACGCCAGGCACTCCTGTCTTCCACTGCCTCCCGTAGTTTGGTCAAACTCATGTTCGTAGCTTCGAGAACACTGTCCAACCATCTTGTCCTCTGTCGTCCCCTTCTCCTAGTGCCCTCAATCTTTCCCAACATCAGGGTCTTTTCCAAGGATTCTTCTCTTCTCATGAGGTGGCCAAAGTATTGGAGCCTCAGCTTCACGATCTGTCCTTCCAGGGAGCACTCAGGGCTGATTTCCTTCAGAATGGATAGGTTTGATCTTCTAGCAGTCCATGGGACTCTCAAGAGTCTCCTCCAGCACCATAATTCAAAAGCATCAATTCTTCGGCGATCAGCCTTCTTTATGGTCCAGCCACAAGAGTCCTAATTATGCTATTTACAGGGCAATCAGAGAGTTGATAGCACATGAAATAAAAAATGACAGGAGGAAGCAACAGCTATTTATTATGTTAAACATGCTCATCTTCAGTATATACTATCTGTGATAAACTATGAAAAACATGTTCTGTCTCACATCTGTGCTGTGTCTTTCCCCCCAAAATGACCTATTTGTTCCATTGTATTATTCTTAAGGAAATCAGCCCTGAGTGCTCACTGGAAGGACAGATCGTGAAGCTGAGGCTCCAATACTTTGGCCACCTCATGAGAAGAGAAGAATCCTTGGAAAAGACCCTGATGTTGGGAAAGATTGAGGACACTAGGAGAAGGGGACGACAGAGGACGAGATGGTTGGACAGTGTTCTTGAAGCTACGAACATGAGTTTGACCAAACTGCGGGAGGCAGTGGAAGACAGGAGTGCCTGGCGTGCTCTGGTCCATGGGGTCACGAAGAGTCGGACATGACTAAACGACTAAACAACAAAAACAATTATTCTTAGTTCCATCTGTGTGCTACTGTGCAACCCTCCATCTACAGCTTAAAGATGTGGAAGAACAGGAGAGCAAATCTTAAAAAATGCTCAGCTGCTATATTCAGTCATCAGCCAGCCACAGCCAATACAGTGAAACAATCTGCATTTCCTGTTCACATTACTGTAACTCTCTTGAGAACATGCTGTAGCACTATGGAGGAAAGCTTTAAATTATTTATTTATTTATTTATTGAAATACTATGCACAATTGGTTGTTATTTTTTATTATAGCCCCATACATGCACATTAATTTTTTATTAGACTTGTTTTATATTCCTTTAGAAAATTGTTATTCAAAATGTTGCACTATACATATAGAACTGCAGGTGAACAAACCCTGTTTTGGATTTTTTTTTTACTTCTTGTTGCAATGATTTTTGCCCAGGACATAGACCCAGAAGATTGTGCCCTCTGTCTATAATCCTTTAGTATTACACATTGCGTTCACTCCATAGTATTTCTTGATAGATTTGCATCTCAAGTTGGTTGTCCAGTAAAGCTGTTTTACAGTCATGTTCTATAAAGTATAAGATACTGGTATAGCACATATACAGTGGTACCTCGGTTTATGAACACAATTGGTTCCGGAAGTCTGTTCATAAACTGAAGCGTTCATAAACTGAAGCGAACTTTCCCATTGAAAGTAATGGAAAGTGGATTAATCCGTTCCAGACGGTCCGCGGAGTAACCGTTCATAAACTGAAGCGAACTTTCCCATTGAAAGTAATGGAAAGTGGATTAATCCATTCCAGACGGGTACGCGGAGTACTTAAACTGAAGCGTTCATAAACTGAAACATGGGTGTAATTGGTTCCGGAAGTCTGTTCATGAACTGAATCGTTCATAAACTGAAGCGAACTTTCCCATTAAAAGTAATGGAAAGTGAATTAATCCGTTCCAGATGGGTCCGCGGCGTTCATAAACCGAAAATTCATAAACCGAGGTGTTCATAAACCGAGGTTCCACTGTACTGTATATGCATCAATCAAACATTTAAAAATGAAAATATTAGCCTGCACTAATTATACAAAAATATATTAAAAACATACTGGCATAGCTGCCAAGTTATCCCTTTTTTAAAGGGATTTTCCCTTATGCTGAATAGGCTTCCTCGCGAGAAAAGGGAAAACTTGGCAGCTATGCATACTGGAAAACATCGCAAATGGTGTTTAAATGCATATAAAGTATTGCTTTATGTCATCTTAGATCACATCATAAGATAACCAGTTCTGCAATTGCAGTTGCAGAACTAGAATTTTAAAGAGTTCTATATTTAGTTCTGTTGTCAGTTCAAAATCAAATCAAGCTGAGAGATGGAAATCAGATTTTCAGTGTAAGAACATTTGTAGGAAAATGAAGCAATTTAATCAGCCTATTTTTTGTGTTTCATTTATGCTGTTGAGGCTTTCATATACACTGTGTTCAGTATACATTAGTGGTGCTCAATACAGCATATATATTTCAGCTACATGGATTATATCCATTTTTAAAAAAGCATACTGTGCAATATGAAAAGGATGATACATGTATATGGCAAAATTCTTTTTGCATTTAGTGCACCTAGTGATTTGAAGTGTGCTAAATGGGTAGATGTGAAAAGTGCTGGGTGATTCTTGTCATTGCTAGATATTAGTAGCAGGTGTTATAAATATATATTTAGGCAAAGGATACTGTAATCATGTTTATAATTTAGAACTTAATTTTCAGTGAACTGTGAAGATACAAAGTTTATATATCTTTCATAACAACTGTATTAATAGGTTGCCTTTAGGGGTATGACCCACACAAGATGGCTTGCCTTATAAAAATATATATATTATTATATGCATTACAACTTTTCTGTATTAATTGGTAATATTAATAGCTATTAATGGTACTCCATTCCAGTGGCACCATAGAGAAGTGGATATGCGACTTCACAAATTAATCCCTCAGCTAATAGAGCAGTGCCTCGACACAACACAATACAATCGGAGCCTCTGTTTCTATGTAAGCATAGAACATTAGATCAAATATATGCTTCATCACATATGTTGTCTCAATGCACTTCTTTACTCTGGTTTTTGACATTTGAGGTGCATATTTTTAGGATCCACTTTATTTTTGTGATTGTAAGTTGTTTTAAACTCTTTATAATATTGTATTTTAATGTAGTAACCTATGCTGAGATCTTAGGGAGAAGGTCAGGTAATAATCATTATCACCATCATATTCTGATTACTATCATAGATACCAAAATTCTAAACCCTGTTGTAAATCTTCAAATTTAAGAGTTCAG
This sequence comes from Zootoca vivipara, assembly GCF_965207765.1. Taxonomy (NCBI): domain Eukaryota; kingdom Metazoa; phylum Chordata; class Lepidosauria; order Squamata; family Lacertidae; genus Zootoca; species Zootoca vivipara. The sequence goes on along the minus strand of NC_142582.1, from coordinate 111,892,058 downwards.
AAGTGATTTTATCAACCAATGTAAATTATAACATTCCTATTGACTTTGTCAGGGACCCAGGTGGCGCTGTGGGTTAAACCACAGAGTCTAGGGCTTGCTGATCAGAAGGTCGGCGGTTCGAATCCCTGCAATGGGGTGAGCTCCCGTTGCTTGGTCCCAGCTCCTGCCCACCTAGCAGTTCGAAAGCACATCAAAGTGCAAGTAGATAAATAGGGACCGCTCCGGTGGGAAGGTAAACGGTGTTTCCGTGTGCTGCTCTGGTTCGCCAGAAGCAGATTTGTCATGCTGGCCACATGACCCAGAAGCTGTCTGCGGACAAACGCCCGCTCCCTCGGCCTATAGAGCAAGATGAGCGCTGCAACTTTGTCAGAATCTTAAGTTCAGTTTCAATTCATTCAATTTTAGCCTATTTTTCTCAGTTTAAAGGAATCCAGCAATGTTCTTGAAACAAATATAGTTTTTTATAATGATTTTGTAAAATGTATATGCAAATTGCCAACATAACTCAATTAGGGAAGAGTTTTAAAAGGCAAAATCTTCACCAGCTGCTGCTTGAGAAAGTGTGCTCTGCAACATACAACAAGCAAAACTAGTAGCGTACACAGTAGCTGTTAGAAGTAAATATACAGTGAATCACTAAATAAGAATCACTCCAATATAATTTGTGCCAATGTTTTTGATGGAGGTAAAACATAGGCAAGTATTCTGTCATGTCACTTCTAAGGAGCAAGCTGACCAATGAGGTTTGCTCTTGGAGTGCTCCTGAATCTATTGTTAAGGTTGGAGTTTTGATGGCATCCTGCAAAGTAGTACCGTAAATTGCAAAGTTTTTTGGACTTGGACTTTGCAACAGTTGCATCTCTATAACCATGAGGTGAGACACAAGGTGCTTCTTTGTGGCTATTTGGTAGCTAAGCTGGTGCAGAATGTGGTAGTCTGCTTTCTGAGAGTGGACCACTGAGAGCAGGTAATACTAGCATCCCAGTTTGCTCACTAACTCAGCATTGGCTTTCCAATCAGCACAGGCTGATTTCTGGCCTATAAAGCTCTTCATGTTCAGACCCTAGAATGCTGCTTCTCCCATCTCCATACTCAAACCAATTGTAATAATATCAACACCAAGTTTTCCAGTGATCCTGCTTATGCTGCCAAAACATGCACAAGACAGAAGTATCAGCAGACTGAGTAGCCCCATGTTATGCATAATAATGAAAGACCAGGGAAGGCAGGGGCCTGGTAACTGGGTGAGGAGTAGCTGTGGCGGGAGGACAGAGTCAAATTGATAAAGGGTAGAAGTAACTAATCCTTGCCTGGAAATGTCATTTCCTAGTTTATACTGAGAATCTACTTTTAAACGTCCCCAGAGACAGAATTGAAGGTCACCCATATCAATCAATGGAGAAAACCAACATTTTAATGTTGCTTGGAATGTGCTCCAGTACCTCATGCCTCCCCAAAATTGCCAAAAGGGCACCTGAACAGAATCTAAGGCTCTGAGTAGGTACTTTACTTATTTATTTAACTGCAACACACCATCATTCTGGCCCTTTTAAAACGTTACAAAACGAAGCCAATGGCCACAAACAACGGTTTGTGGATAAATTCAGCACCATGGAGAGTTATACAGAATCGCGCCGCGTTCATGTGAATTGCACAGCAACGAATGCTGAGAAGAGAAATAGTTGAACGGAATTAATGCTGTTCACTCCAGATCTCTCTCTGTGTGTTTGACGTGTTTGAGTTTCGATGTGTCGATAAAAAAAACCCCACAACCCATGCTTTGAAAAGGTATACTAATGAACGTCCATATGCACTCGGTTTATTACAGTACAGCAGGCGAAATGAAGTTTGGGGCATGTTTTCATCTGAATCTGGCTCTGAGGTGAAACGGAGCAGAAGGTTTTCGAACCACACCAGCCGGCAACTGAATTAAACGACAAGAGACGGTTTTATAAGGTCTCGAGTAAGATAACTAAGCAAGGAAGACTATTCGGTCAGGGAAGGAGGGACAGCTGCATTCCTCATGCGGTGAAGGTCGTGTTTGAAGTCTTGAAGCGAAGCTTTTAAACGTTCGATGTTTTATTGTGTTTTTCTATTTTTTGTGGCAGCAACCCAGAGTGGCTGTGGCAGCCCAGTCAGATGGGGGTATTTCAATAATAATAATAATAATAATAATAATAAAGCGTTTCTGACTTAATATTTTGACCCTTTCCCCTCAGGTAGCCTCCTCCTGGCTGCTTCCCCTCCCCCACGCCGCCTCCCCGCCACTTTTCTCCTCAGGTGGCGCGAGGAAGCCGCGAGGACAAGGACGGCCATTACGCCTTGAAAGTCCACTTTCAAGGGCGGGGGAAGCTGCGGGGGGGGGGGGTTAAAGGGAAAGGGACAGCTCATGTAAAGGGCGCCATGAGGAGAGGACGACGACGGCAAGAAGAAGGGTGACAGACTGCGCAGCCGCAGAGTACAGGGAAAGTGTGTGTGGCGGCGGAGGAGGATTGACGTCGCGCGAGGCGGATCTCGAACCGGCGGAGGCAGAAGTCGGAGCGCCTAGCGCCCGGGCAGCTGAGGCGCGGAAGGGGCTAGGGGTCCGTCGCGGGGCTCGGTCTGGAGTTTTCAGCTGCTGCAAGGGGGTGACCTCCAGGCCCAGCAGGTGGATGGTAGTCGAGGAGCCGAGGCCGAGCCGCCGCGCAGCCATGTCTAGCAGGAACGGCGGCGGCGGCGGCGGCAGCAGCAGCAGCGCTGCCAGGCTGAGGCGAGCCCAGCGCGTCCCGCGACGCCTTCTGTGAGGAGGACGGGCGGACTGGCGGCTGTTCGGGAAGGCTCCATGCCGGCGGCCAGGGACTGAGCGAGGGGAAGACACCGATCCCTGGGATTGAGGGGACCCTTTCTTTCCCCCTCCACCCTCACCCCCACCTACCCACCCACCCCGCTCCGGGGCTCCGGCAGGAAGGACCCCGACCTCCAGGCGGGAAGGGGAAGGCGGGCCATGGCTGACCGGAGCCCCCCGAACTGCCACCTGAGGCTGGAGTGGGTTTACGGCTACCGGGGCCACCAGTGCCGCAACAACCTTTACTACACGGCCGCCAAGGAGATCGTCTATTTCGTGGCGGGGGTCGGGGTGGTCTACAGCCCCCGGGAGCACCGGCAGAAATTTTACCTGGGGCATCAGGACGACATCATCAGGTAGGGGGGGGGGACCATCCAACCCCGCCGGGAAGCCCTTTCCTTCTTTCCTTCTCTCTCTCCCTCTCCCTCCCTCGTTTCCATTCCCAGGTCTCCTTTAAGCGCCGTCTCTGCAGGAAGACTTGTCAGAGGAGGAGAACGCGCTCGATCGACACAGACAAGCGCTGCCTTTCCTCCCGCCTTGCGAAAAACAGCAGCGACAGGCAGGCGCCCTCCTTAGGGCATCAGGGTCCTCGTTTGATCCCAGTCTACAGAAGCGCCGTATTAATCTGGGATTTCCCCACCCCCCACTCCCCTCCCCGTGCAATATTATCTCTCCCCCCTCTTCCCTATTCGAGGAGGGGTGTGTGTGTCTGTTTATTATTATTATTATTTATTTACTATCCTAGGGGCCGTCCAGCTCTTCTTCCGCGTTCACTGCAGTTTCACTCTCTTTCGTGATCTGGCGAACAGTACATACCCGGGAAACAATCTTCTCTCTAGTTGTCAAGGGCAGTTGTTAATAGGCGGTTATCTCCTTCTGCTCTCGGGAGTAACGAAAAGTTTGTTAGGCTGATGCCTGAGGATCGCTCTTCCTTCTTTCCTTCTCTTTCTTGCTTCGAGAAAACCCCAGAAATCAACATTTTTACCTTATAAATACAGATTGGATTTCCTGTATTCATATCCCAGCCCCCACTCTGTCTTTCTCATAAACACATCTGTTATCGGAAATCTGTACTGTTGCGATTGCTGAGATCAGCTAAGGGTGCCCTCTTAACAACACTAACCTCCTGCCTGTTTCATTCAGCCAAAGGCACATAGGGAGGTGTTCTCAGGCTGCTGCTTGCAGCTTTCATTATGAAACTACTTCTCCTTGGGAGTTTACAATAGTCCAAGCTTAAAATCTTTCTGGAGCATTGTAATGTCTTCAAGTATCTTTTCTGACCGGCTTATGTGGGTGAGGAGTAGTGTGTACTCTGTCCCTAAAACACAGGCTTGAATTCTGACACGTATACATTTTTCTCCAGTTCCATAAAGTACACTGTGTAAATTCAGTTTATATTTGTCCAGTTTTCCAAAAGCAAAAATAAAACCTAGTACTGCAATACAATATACCCACATCTCACCTCAGGTAGCTGATTTTCTTGAATTTCTCTTATTTATTAAAGTCAATAAATTCATAAATATTCACTGTTGGTAAATTATATAACTGTGACCCATTTCTGCAGCTTTAAATATTTCTTTGTTTGTGTTCGGCTGTTAGAAATCACAGTTTTACACATTTGGTATTGGTGCTTATAGTTGGTAGAATTGCCAAACAATTATTAGAAGCATCAATTTTGGAATCTGTTTAGTCTTATGGGTGGCAATTGATGAGACTGAATCTATATGTTGAAGCAGTTTTGCTTTGGTTTGCTTATGCATTTTATTTATTTTAGACTGGTGACAATGGATTTTCCCACAGTAATTTGTTATTTTTCTCTTGAAATTGTATATTATAAACACAACAAATGGTAGTTGTGGATTCCTACTACAAAAAGGCATTGCTTCCTGTTTAATTCTGAACTTCTGGTGGTCTCATATTTTTTCATTGAATGTTAAATTTCTGAACAGTTCTTAAACAGTTCTTAAACTAAAATACCAACTGGGTTGGTATTTTAATCATGGAAGAGTGTGCTGACTTGGCATTCATTACTGAGACCTTGTTGGGGGAGATGGGTGTGCCAGATTTTTCATGGCTGTGCCCCACTGAGTACTCAATGCAGCACCAAGCTTCATTAGAGAGCCAGGAAGGTGGAGTTACCAGAGTTCATTCTCCCTTACCAGGAAACCTCTCTACCTTGGCGTGGTTCTAGAGCAGGCATAGGCAAACTCTGCCCTCTAGATGTTTTGGGACTACAACTCCCATCTTCCTTAGCTAACAGGACCAGTGGTCAGGGATGATGGGAACTGTAGTCTCAAAACATCTGGAGGGCTGAGTTTGCCTGTGCCTGGTCTAGAGGGTCTGTATCACACACTGAGTCTTAGATTAGGGATGCTATTGTTGTATTGTGTTGCCCAATAGCCTCCCTGACAGAGCTGGCTGAGGTAGTCTCAAGCATGGTGTTAGAGGAATCTCAAACCATAATGTTGTTGTTTAGTCATTTAGTCGTGTCCAACTCTTCGTGACCCCATGGACCGGAGCACACCAGGCTTCCACTGCCTCCCGCAGTTTGTTCACACTCATGTTGGTGGCTTCGAGAACACTGTCCAACCATTTCATCCTCTGTCGTCCCCTTCTCCTTGTGCCCTCAATCTTTCCCAACATCAGGATCTTTTCCAGGGAGTCTTCTCTTCTCATGAGGTGGCCAAAGTATTGGAGCCTCAACTTCAGGATCTGCCCTTCCAGTGAGCACTCACTCAGGGCTGATTTCCTTCAGAATGGATAGGTTTGATCTTCTTGCAGTCCATGGGACTCTCAAGAGTCTCCTCCAGTGCCATAATTCAAAAGCATCAATTCTTCGGCGATCAGCCTTCTTTATGGTCCAGCTCTCACTTACATACATCACTACGGGGAAAACCATAATACTGGGTGACTAATAATAATATATTATTTGTACCCCGCCCATCTGGCTGGGTTTCCGCAGCCACTTTGGGCGGCTTCCAACAAAGATTAAAAATACATTAAAATGTCACACATGGGTCTGTCTTAGGTTGTTATAGGACCCATGTACAAAGCAGGTCATTACTCCAGGTGGTGACAGGTGTGACGAGTCAGGAATTGGGGATAGCATTTCTGTGACTCCTTTATCATGGATAGACATCTTTCTGATGAAGTTTGGACTCAAGGCAGCTATCCCACTCTGCAGTGATGGGACCAGTTATGATGGCCTGCCTCCAGAGACTTGTGGATCCTGATGGATTCCTGAATACTTGTGGGGACTTGGGGAGAGGCTCTTGTTTCATTGTTGAATGGTGAGATGCAGAGGGCTATTGACACAATTGCTCCTGAGCATTCTGTACTGATATTCTAGGACACTGAGTGATGAAATAGGCTGGATGATGGTTAGAGTTCCAGTGGTTTAGATCTCACTCTGAAGCTGACTGAGCACTGATTAGAGAGCATAATTGCACCTACTTTGTAATTTAGATACTACAGTTATGGTTCCAGTTCCAGAGGTGTCAAATGCTTTGTCTTTTCCAATTTATGGGATCAATTTCAGTTTATGATGACATCAACGGAGTGCTAGCAAGAATGTGCCAATCTTTGTGCCCTCCTGACCCCTAGTAAAATCAAGCTGGGGGAATGATTAGGTGGATCCAGAGCGTGGTGAACACATCTTCACATAGGTAGGAGGGCTGCAACTTTAAAGGAGGCAGTGGTGCAGTAACTACTGAAAAAGCCAGCCCTGAACCTGGTTGCCTCCTTTCTGGTGATTGAGAAGGTTGTGCAGGATCAAGTTTAAATTAATTTTTAACTTATAAAGAGTTTTTTTATGTTTGTGAAGAGCTCTTTGCACTGTAAGAAAATGGTAGCTATGCTGGTGGAGTGAAAAAAATTTTTTTACACAATGAGACATTATTAGTACGGTATTTGTTTCGGATATGAAGTACCACCCCATATCATGCCTACTGTGAAAGTCTAGAAGGCATTGTGGGCTCTTTTCTTTCTTTGTCTTTCTGCTTATAGCACTGCATGGGCTTGAAAAGTTGTAGCTTTTTGGATGTTTGAAATGTCATGCTCTAGAAACAATACATGTTGGAAATGAGACTTAGTAAAAGTATTGGCTTATGGCTGAGTCTTCATATACAACAATAGGCTACAATATCTGTAACATGTGTGATTCTATGCACAGTTATGTAGAAATCACCAGAGCTTACTCCTGAGAGAAGATGGATAGAATTACATTGTAATAACACTGATAGTCACAGTGCTGAAGGGCACAAACCTGTAGATACTTTTTGTGTAACTGACTTGTTTGAAACTCTGAACCTACATTTAAAATCTCAAATTTGCTGCAATTTGCGTACAATTTTTTTAAAAAAAATTTAAAGGATGATATCTATTGTCAGGTGCAATGTTTTGTAGTTGAGAGAATATATTTTAGCTACCATTCCTTTGATGGTGAGAGCTACAAAAAAGGCACTGGTAAGCATTTAGGTGGGAAGGGTCAAGGAAGAGTTTATTTGTCATGACTTTCAACCTGAGGAACTTGCAGTGTGCAGCAGAGGACTCAGATAAGGACAAGGTTCAGGCTGTTCCCCTGACAGAAGAACCATCAGAACCACCACAACTCATATGATGAGTCTCCTGCAGTACTTCTATCATCCCAAGCCTCACAAAATCAAAGTCTACAAAATAGGACAAATGTCATTTAACCACCTTGCCAACCAATTGCACTTCAGATCTTATTAGCCTATAGAAGACTTCAGGTGGCTTGCTCCAGCAAAAACAACATCGTCCTATATATGCCTTAGTAGCAGGACACTTCAACCAGCAGGGCCCCTGTGGAGCTCTCTAAGTTCTTGTTTGTGACTGCTTTGGCCTGACTTGATTTGCCTCCAGCAGCCACTGTGTGCTTCCCTTGCTAGCCTTGCTACTTCTCTTTCAACTTTCCATACCCACTTTAAGAGGACCAACTCACACTTTGAGGATGATTTAGAGCAGGGATGGCTAATCTGTGGCCCTCCCATTAGCCTCAGCCAATAGTCTAATAGATGACCAATAGTCAGGGATTATGGGAGTTACTGTCCAGCAATGTCTGGAGGGCCATTAATTAACCACCCTCTGATCTAGATCCAGATGTAAAGTGCAGGTTTAACCACCCCCCCAATAGAAGCAAGTGTATAATCCTTTATTTTCTTCCATAAAAGTGTGTGACTACCAATGCATAAGGAAAAAAGTGAGGCACTGAAATTGAAGGAAGTAGAAATCTTGATTTGTTGGACCTTTATACAGTATCATGCTGCTATGCTAAAGGTTTTGTGTTTAAGTTATAAGGAACTGGAGGAGTACACGGTTATTTATTTCTCTTTCCCTCCAAAGAGCAGCATAAGAAGCTGGTAGATGGAGGTAGGTACTATCCACCTTAATTTCATCCTCTTGTTGACACATCATGCATGCCCTAGTACATGTTTTTATGTTGGCCAGTGAAGTGCAGTTGACAATTACTGTTATTGGCCATGTTTACAAATAAGACATGGATTGTTTAGCTCAAATGTAGTTTGTTTGCCTGGCAAGTTAATGATAATTAACCCAACAAATCTCTGTATGAAGAGATTTGAAGTTGGAATATGAATGGTAACCATGGTTTATTGTTACATCTGAACCAGCAGTGTTGGGTTAATCATGGTTAGTTTAGTGTTCAAAACTGCTCATCCAACTACAGATTCATGAGGCAAGAGTGGCTGGAAACAAAACCGTGCCCAATGCTAAGTGACTCTTGCTGATGCTTTTCCAGTCCTTGTACTCTTTTCTCACTCATCCTGGTAACAGGCTCCTTTCATGGCTCACCTCCTCCCTGGCAAATCCTTGGTCTCCAGTTTGTATGCTTACCTTTACCAAGAGAAAATTTAGAGAGGCACTGACTATTTTGTTAGCATTGGTTTAGGTCTAGTTGTTGAAAGCACAGCCCTACACTTTGCTGGTTACCCTAATTGTTATACACACGAGGAGGAATTCAGTGCAGTATAGCACTAAGGAGATTGCTCTGTTGCAGTAGCTGAAGAAGTCCTTGTGTGGCCTTCAGCTAGTGGGAGCAGTTTAATAAATCTGACTCAAGGGAATTAAAATAAAAACATCACATGGGGAAACAGCAAAATAAGGGGTTTCAATTTAGGATTCTAGTCCTATAGCCACACATGGTATTAAGTCAATGGGGATTACTTCTGAGCAGACATGCATAAATCTGCACAAGATGACAGGTCCCTGCCCTGAGGAACTTTTCATCTAAAATTCAACACAGAGAAAACAGCAAAGGAAGGGTATTCAGTTCAGAAGTCTAGATCTAAACCCATTTATGTGGGAGCAACTCTCACTTTCTGTTATAAACTATTATTGCATTGTGTCCTATTATTTATTTTAAAAAATGAGACCTTTTTTGTAAGCTCAGAGTAGTAAAATGTAATATCAGCAGCAACACAGTGGTTGTCTTCCACTCTTGCTTGCCCCTTGGGCTGTTTAACTAAATTCTTTTTGTATTTGTTGAAATCTTGGGGTTCCTACTGATGCCTCCCACTTGTGCATGGATGGTGCCATTTTGGCTACACAAGCAATGACACTCACACCCTTAAATAGATGTTGAAATCATAAGACAAGTCCCTGTCATGAGGAGCTTACAATCTAAAATTCAAAACAGAGGAAACAAGAAAAGGAGAATCAAATATTGCATCCTGTTCATAAGTGTAAGTACCAGCCAGGCCCATGCAGAGCCTGTCTGAGGCCTGTGGCAGGAGTCTTGTTAGAATAAAGTTATAAACTAAAACAAAAAAGCAGCCAGTCCCTGGAGATCCTTCTTGCCAGGTTAGCCCTCTGAGGCTTGGGGCTGCCCATCCCGTTTGCACGGGACTGGTATCACTGATGTCAGTGAGGATTACTTCTGAATAGACATGTATTGAGTTGCACAGGAAGACAGCTCTCTTCTTTGAGAAGTTCACAATCTAATATTCACACAGAGGAAACAAAGCGGAAAGTTGAAGGAAGGTTTTGTCAAACCAATCAGTTAACCATCAACCATTCTAAATCCAAAATAATGATTTTCTCCAGAAGCCGAAAACAATACAAGTGGAAGCTCAATGGAGCAACAGTGGAACAAGTTTCCAAATTCCAATATTTAGGCACATTTTTTCAACAAAACTTGAGATGGAAAGCACAAATTCAATATCTCCTCAATAAGGCTAAAACTGTGTCCCACGCACTTCTCCAGTTTTATTTCACAGATGGGGCTCTGCATGTGCCTTCGGGGTGAAGGTGTTTAATGGGAGAATAGCTGCCATACTCACTTATGCTGCACCACTTTGGGTTGCCTTGGCAAATTTTCCCCCTCTTGAGACCCTCCAAAATCAATTTTTACGCCGCCTGTTGAAACTTCCCTCATGTGTGAGCAATGCGGCTATATGTCTGGAACTGAAGATCCCCTTGCTAGAGACACTTCTGTGGAAACGGGTTTTCAACTACTGGCTAACACTCTGGCACGGATTACCTGATTATTATCTAGCCCAATGTTTATGGCATAACGAATTCACCAGTCCCTGGGCCAGCAAGATCCATGTCAAGCTTTTGCTTTTTGGAATCTCCCCCCTAGAAGCTTTAAATTTTGATCTTACCACAGCTAAAAAAATTATCAATCAGAGATTGGATGATACAGAGTTGCAACGTAATCTTATGTTGGGCGGGGGGGTGGGCATGTTCGCCTCAGCATATGGGCGTTACTCCCGCACATCATGTTCCAGCTTATTTATCATCCCTTTCTATTGCCAGCCATCGCTTTGCGTTTATTAAAGCACGGTTCAATGTTTCCCCCTCCAACGTCCTTCACAGATTCTCTAAGGGCTGAATCTCGGTTTTATGTTCGTGTGATAACCAGTCGACGGAATTCCTTCAGCACATAGTGTTTACATGCCCTCTGTATAGTGCTGTCCGGAAAAACCTAGAGTCCGTTAGTCCAAAAATTATCTGGGCTTCCAGTAGAGACTCATCTCGCCCTATTATTGCAAGATACTGATTCGTTCGTAACCTTGCAAGTGGCAAGATTTTTAACTTCTGTTCTGTCCTATAAGAGGCGGAATGGATTGTTACATGAATCCTGAAAGCTTTTACCATATCATTTTTCCTAATTTTATATTATCTGTAATTATTATATTTTTAGTTCTATATTTATTTTATTAATTGTAAAGCAAGTATGTCTCACTGTGTCTATTTTTATGTGTATATGAGCTTAAAGCTGAAATAAATCATTCATTCATTCAAGGTTGAAGGAAGGCAGAGACAAATAGAAGCAATACAGTTAACAAGATGGAGGGGTTGGTTTGGCTAGTACGCTTGCCTTCTCTCTCATGGAGCAGGCTACAACCTGTGCCATCAAGCTGGACTTCATGGTCATTGTATCTTTCACAATATGTCTGCCAGTGGCTTCATGTACAAATTTAACAGGATACAATGACAAGATTGCACTTTGTGTGACTCTTTGGGGAAGCAAATTGTGAGGAATTACAGAGGGGTGCTGTCCAGGATCTCTTTACCATAGGGTTGTCACATTTGGAATACAGTACTGTGTATAGTTATATTTGTTCAGTTGCATCTCTAAGAAATACCGGTACCATAGAACTTGAAAATGTGCAAGTAATAAGAAACACCAAGTATATAAAGCTATATCTTCTGATGGCTGTGCAAGAATGTTGAGACAACTTGCTACTTAAAACCCATCGATGAAGAAGACAGACAAATCCAACTTGGGAGTTCTGTAATCTCTTCATTCCTGCTGAAAACCCCCAGTTCTGTATAAATTGTCCACTATACCTCAGATAATGAAAGGAAAAGAAGCAGGGCCTCTGAATATTCTCTGAGTTGAATGAGTAGGTTCATCACTAGTTCATTCTGCATAGTAACTAAGGCTGTAGTCCTCCATGGCTAGTCATATTGAATTAAATTGGACTTTTTTCTGAGTAGTATACATAGAGTAGTAGTATAGGATTGCACTATAAACTTTGGTACTCGTGCTCATTTTAGACATCAGAAAAAATGTGACCAAGTTTATAATTTATATAAAAAAGTAGCTACCACTCAGAGTGGCCATCTTTAATATTTAAAGATTATAGTAATAGACCAGAACAAGAACCATATGATAAAAGAAACAAGTATTTTTAAATCTGAGCCCCACTAATTAAAATTTGCCCTTCTTGATTAAAATTGAGTTACACTTATTAATCTACTAATCAAGCTGATTAACAATTGAATCCTATACACTTTTCCCTGAAGTAAGCACCATTTAACTCAGTGGGACTTACTTCTGAGTATACTCTACTTAGGGCTGCAGTGTCAGTCCTATTGGACGCACTGCAACTTCTGTGTAAATGCAGGCTAGAACTACACAGCTCGGAGCACTAGTTTTTCTGGGGGGAACACCTAAATTAATTTAAAAATAAATTATATTTTTGTGTGCATTTTGTTTCTGTTAAAAATGCTATGAACCTTCATCAGTATTAATTAATTGGAAATGTGTTACCTTCTGCATGAAATGGGCAATGATATGGTAGATATAAATGAATGGCTAAGAAAAACCTGAGTATAATGTACTGAAATTCATTAATTTGTTTTAGGTGTTTTATGAAACAGTGGCATAGACAACCTGTGAAAAAATCGGGGAATCTTCCTCATATATTTTTACTATGTGTAGAATGAGTACTAGTTAATATAGTGAAAGGGCATACACTGGAACCTGACAATTGAGTTTTAACAAGAAATTCAAATATATGAGAGAGATTGTAATTTCTTACTTATATTAGAGTGGTATCTCGGGTTAAGAACTTAATTAGTTCTGGAGGTCCGTTCTTAACCTGAAACTGTTCTTAACGTGAGGTACCACTTTAGCTAATGGGGCCTCTCACTGCTGCCATGCCGCCGCCGTGCGATTTCTGTTGTCATCCTGAAGCAAAGTTCTTAACCCGAGGTACTATTTCTGGGTTAGAGGAGTCTGTAACCTGAAGCATCTGTAACCTGAAGCGTCTGTAACCCCAGGTACCACTGTATATAAAAAAAGTTAAAGAAAACCTTGTAGTGAATTTCATTATTAGACTTTAATTTGCATATATTCCTTTTATCACAACAGTATTCACACAGGATGAATGGATTAATTTTACAGTGCAGTTATCTGACAACAAAATAAATGTCCTCCTGACTTTTAGAACTATGTCAATCCTTGTTCTCAGTTTATAATCCCTCAGCAAGAACAAGCAAGGTGAATTATGCTTTATCTTTCATCAGCACAAGATTTCAGACAGTATCTGGATGATTTATGAAGATTTACTAAGATTAGTCTGTGAGTTTTTAAACTTGATTTCTTTTTAGGACTCCAGAATAGGAGAATTTGAAAACCAAAGTTTGAAATTTTGCACTTTTATATGAAACTGCAGCCATATTATTTGATCATTTATCTGGCATTAAAATGGTCCTGAAAATAAGATTTATTGTGGCAATCTAACCTCCAGAATATCACCATGCCTGCCTGGGTGTTCCTAAAGGCCTGTTCATGTACTACTTTGTTCCTGGGGAATCTGCCTGGCATGCTAAAACATATCACCTTGGTAAATGGACATCAGAAGGACAATATACAGTGCATTTTCAAGCCAAAACCATGCTATGCTTTCCTGCATGGTTTCACAGTATACCAACATATTCATGGCTCTTCTAGAACAATGCTTCCTCTGCTCCTATCCACAAAGGTATCTCATCTACCGGTATCTAAGATTGATGACACCATCTAGGCCACAGGTAGAAGAAGAAGAAGAAGAAGAAGAAGAAGAAGAAGAAGAAGAAGAAGAAGAAGAAGAAGAAGAAGAAGAAGAGGAGTTTGGATTTGATATCCCGCTTTATCACTTCCCGAAGGAGTCTCAAAGCGGCTAACAATCTCCTTTCCCCTCCTCCCCCACAACAAACACCCTGTGAGGTGGGTGGGGCTGAGAGACTTTAGAGAAGTGTGACTAGCCCAAGGTCACCCAGCAGCTGCATGTGGAGGAGTGGAGACACGAACCCGGTTCCCCAGATTACGAGTCTACCGCTCTTAACCACTACACCACACTGGCTCTCAGTGTGGTAGGACTTTCTTGAGAAAGTCTCCCAGGACTTCCAGCAATATTCAGCCCAGCATCACTCTGAGCTTGGACCAGTCCATGCAGCAGATTCACATTCTGCATACTACTGTGCAACCACACAATTGTTATTGGTAACTAGGGATAGAGGAGAAACTGATTCAGTTTGCATTTAAAAGTGAGCCTACCTAATTTGTACTTTCTGAAACAACACAAGAACCGAAACATCAATCAAAATTCACGCTGAATTTTGCAATGTTGTTCTCCAGCCAGGTAATGTGCTCATATATGAGTGAAAACAACGCAACAAAAAAGCATTATATTACAGGAATTTGTTTTTGGGGAAAAAAGTATATTAGGAAGAGGCAAGGTAAGGGTAAAAGACCCCTGGATGGTTGAGTCCAGTCAAACTTGACTATGGGATGCAGCGTTCATCTTGCTTCAGGCTGAGAGAGCTGGCATTTGTCTGCAGAATTTCATACAAACATATTGTGTTTGGAGAAATTTGCACTAAATTGCTTGTTGTTGTTATTATTATAATATTTATTTATATCCCACCTTTCCCCTTCAAGTTAAGATTTGAAAAATTTGAAATTGAGCGGAACCAACATTAACCGATTCACCCATCCCTACTGCGTTCAACACATTAAAAAATAACTATCTTGCAACAAGGCAAGCAGCTCACACAGCCTTTCCTTGATTCTTACATGTCCACAAGCAAAGCTAGAAGAAATTGGAGCCACAACAAGTGGGATTAGACCACACCCAGAGCCATCTCATCAATAACTTTGGGTGAGACAGCTGCCTTAAGTGGTGCCTGAGAGAACTTGAACTGAGGAGGAAGAGGAAGCTGCTGCTGCTGCTGTGCTACTGCTTTACATGGCAGGGTTGCCATAATTGTAAAACTGTAAAACATAAACTGTAAAACTGGGAAACACTGGCCTGTGAGCACCCCAGTTGGAGAACAGCCTTTACCAAAGGTGTCATGGGCTTTGAAGAAACTCTATCTCAGGACGCAAGGGAGAAGAAGAAGAAGAGTTTGGATTTGATATCCCACTTTATCACTACCCAAAGGAGTCTCAAAGTGGCTAACAATCTCCTTTCCCCTCCTCCCCCACAACAGACACCCTGCATGTGGAGGAGCGGAGACGCGAACCTGGTTCCCCAGATTACAAGTCTACCGCTCTTAGCCACTACACCACACTGCTAAGTGCTAAGAGGAAGGCACGCTTGGCAAATCCACACCGTGATAAACTTCCGCCTGGAAACCAATGTCCCCACTGTGGAAGGACGTGTGGATCCAGAATTGGCCTCCACAGTCACTTACGGACCCATTGTTAAAATCGTGTTTATGGAAGACAATCTTACTCGGCTATGAGTGATCGCCAAAGAAGAAGAAGCCATAACTGTGTAAAGTGATGGCAGCAAAGCAATGACTTCTCTTCCTCTTCCTTCTCCTCCAGATGCCACACCTTTATGGGTGGCATCACAGCCTATTATGAGAGCCTATTTACTGAGTGTCTAAAAAGCAGCAAGCCTATAGGGAAGCAGAAAACTACTGCCCCCTGCTGCTGCCACTTTACACAGTGACTACAGCGACTATGCCATGTGAAGCAGCAGAAATGGGGCAGCATCTTCCTCTTCCACCTTGTCACCACCTTCTCCTCCCTTGGCCATGCATTCCCTCAAGGTGGTGTACATGGATCCCCGCCCATTTAATCCCCACAACAATCCTGTGAAGTAGGCTTAGGCAGAGAGAGAAAGCTTCATGGCTGAGTGGGAATTTGAATTCTGGCTTCCCAGGCCCAAATCTGTCATGTTAACTACTACACCATACTGGCTCTTCAGTGGCCTGTCATCCTTGACCATTGGTCATGCTGGCTGGGGGGGGGGAGTGAGTGCTTGGTGCTGTACGACCATGTAAATGTTTTTTGTTCTGTATTATAATTGCTACCAAGTGCTCAGTGCTGTAGAAATTCAAAAATATTATTATCATCATCATTATTGCTGGTGAGTGCTTGGTGTGGTATGAACATGCAAAATGTGCTAGTAGCGTAGCATAGCAGGGAGGGCGCATTCTGTGGTTTGCCTCAGGTGCCAAAATATATTGGGCTTGCCTTAATCATACCAGACAAGTATCGGAGGAAAATGGACCCCTTAAAGGCACATTTGATATACCACAAGTATCCACCAAATAAACTGAACACGTTGATTGACAGGCCCAGACTGGTACCCAGGAACTATCTACTGCAACAGGGGTTCTTAACCTGTGGTCATGGACCTCTAGGGTCATAAAATTTATACACCATTTGATTGTAGAAAACCTCAAAGTGGTTTACAAAAAAGGTAAATCTATAAAATAAGGAAATTTTTACTATACAAGAAGTTAAAATACCAAAGCAGTTTAGGCTTGACTAAACAAATTACAGGACCTAATAACATCATACACTGGCTTATCTTCCAATGTAACATATGCCCTCATCTGAAAACAGTACCATTCTGCTTTCTACATAGAACAAAGTGGTCAATCTTTATGCTAAAAATACCAGTTCAAACCAAAGTTCAAAGAGGATAGAAGTGAAAAGAGCTGTGAAGAAGAAACCCCAGGAAATTAGTATATAAAAAAAATCGTTTGAGAGGCACAGGGGAAGAGGAAAGTATCCATTATATAGCCACTGGATTTCTGATGGGCAGTTTCCAAAGGCATGGGGGAGCCTTTAGAAGAAAAGGGGGAAAGGAGATTTAGAGGGATTGTGTGTATTTTATCTGCTGAAATGCCTCTTTTTCTGTTGCAGCCTTTAAAGCTAGGCTTGCCCATTGACCTGAACTCCCACAGGCACTCCTCTATGCCTGGTCTCAATTCTATATAATTTTAGACAATTGGTTAAAATGCACCTGTTTTGGCAGGTTTCGGGAGAAGAGACATGATTAGATAAATTGATTGTCACTGCTGTTATTAATAAATTGTTATGTGTTGCTATATTTGGTGGTGGTGTTTTCATGGGGTTTACTTTTTGTTTTTAACTTGTCTGATTTTGTTGTAAGCCACCCTGTAAAGGGAGGGGTGCTGGTGCTGGTGCTGGTGCTGGTGCTGGTGCTGGTGCTGGTGCTGGTGCTGGAGGAGACTCTTGAGAGTCCCATGGACTGCAAGAAGATCAAACCTATTCATTCTGAAGGAAATCAGCCCTGAGTGCTCACTGGAAGGACAGATCGTGAAGCTGAGGCTCCAATACTTTGGCCACCTCATGAGAAGAGAAGAATCCTTGGAAAAGACCCTGATGTTGGGAAAGATTGAGGAGAAGGGGACGACAGAAGACGAGATGGTTGGACAGTGGTAGAAATGTTTTTTGTCCTCTGTTGACAATGGAAAATATAATTTTGGACTGCACTGCTCTACAAGATTCACCTAGTAATACACAGTACCTTTAGGTTTTTGAGAGATCAGCGGGATGTAATGTCATGTGCCTAATTTAGGACTGCTGCCATAAACACTAAAGCAATTATGTCAAGAAATTAGGATGTATAAGCTGTGTTCTGCTGCTGTTATCTGAAGGTGAGAAATTCCAACACTCATTCCTATAAAAATATAAATGTAAACAGTTGTTCATCTACAGTCATACCTCGGTTTAAGTATGCTTCAGTTTGAGTACTTTCAGTTTAAGTACTCTGCGGACCCGTCTGGAATGAATTAATCTACTTTCCATTACTTTCAATGGGAAAGTTCGCTTCAGGTTAAGTACGCTTCAGGTTAAGTACAGACTTCTGGAACCAATTGTGTATTTAAACTGAGGTACCACTGTATTTAATTTGGCTTAGGTAACTTCAATATATAGTTTGTTGTGGATGTAAGATCCTGCAGATGTAATAAAATGACTGAGAGTTGCTGTTCTTTCTACTTAATGACACTATTAACTTTCCTTGTTAATCAGTTTTAGCACAACAAATGGATAGCCATTTCTCATTTGTAGTGTGCAGTTCCAAATTTCTTCCCTTGAGTATGATTTTTGTTGTGGGAATATTTTTTTGTACCAGAGAATAGCCTGTTACTGGATGTTATTGTTTTTATCTGCTGTAAGCTTCCCTAAGTGAAGCAAATTGATTGGAAGGGTAGGAGTGTAATAATAATAAAGGTGCTTCTGTCACTTCGTGTGTTTCCCTCTCCTGTTTTCCTAATAATAATGTGTAGTTTAATACAACATGCTATAGGTGGGATTCTACTTGCACAACGAGGCTTAGCCACCCCTCTGCACCCCTGAAATTGGCTCTAGGGAGGTCAGGAGAGCCCACAGAACAAGTGGGGGGATCGGGGATGGTTCCAACCTGCAAGCTGAAGAGTATGATGTTGAATTACACCCTATATGCTTCTGTACCTTGAATATCAACAGCTGGTGATATGATGTGGGCATGGTGAAAAACACAGCAAGATGTACGTGGTGCTACAGTAGACAAGATGTTAGACAGGAAAGAGAAATATAGTAGCGGCAGTTCCATGGCTCTCTAAATGTAATTTTGAGTTCCACCCTGTGTTATATATTCTCTAGTGTCCCATGCTCTGTGTTTCTATAGAGAATATCAGCCCTTACCAGCAATGTCTTCCACAAAGTGACAATGGGATCAGAAATTAAAATGTTTTCCTTACTGCACTGATTCTTATGACAGTGCTCCCCCGCCCCATTCAGACTTATTTTCTAAAAAAAAAAAAGATTCTTATTGATTGTAGAAATAGAGCAAGAAAATGAATGTGTGTTTATGAGTCAAAGACAATGACTGTGTGCAATGACATGTTCCCTATTACCATCATTGTGTACCAAGAAATAGTTAATAAGCTGGAAGATCACCAGGCTGTCACCAGGCAGCTAAACTAGATGAATCTTGCCCTTTAATGAAGACTCTAAAAGTGTTTCTTTCTTGAGGATATTTCAGATAGGGGTGCAAGATTACAACCTGCAGAATGATGCAGTAGAAAATTGTGCAGCTCATATAACTCTCATCTGATTTTTCACCTGACTCCTCTTCCCTTGCCTGCCATTGAACAATATTAAAGTTCCATTTTCTATGTAGGTGAAGGACAGGGGGAGGTATGTAAGAGGACTGGAGAAGGAAAGGCAAGAAGGGATGGTGGCTGCACAATCTCCCACAGCCTTGTTTGCTTGCTTGCTTGCTTTAATCATCTTGCTTTAATTTGCATTTTGTTAGATTCTTTGTCCTTCCTCACTTTTGGGGCATCAGGGGCTGTCACAGCTGCAGTAAAGAAATTGCGATGGGAGAATATCTTTTCCAATAAAACATGGCAAACATGAGTTTACAAGCTTGTGTTTTCTGCGGTATTGTGAATGTGATAGCAGATGGGTTTTTATAGGGAAGAATTAGCTGTTGGGCTGGCATCAGGGGTTGGTATAATAGAGTACTGTATGTACAAAAGCTCACACCCCAGTAGAGAGCCCACTACCAATCCGTGGTGTCTGGTGGTCATGCTGTTTCTCCTTGATGCTTTCCTGTCCTCAGCCGTCTGTGAGAATAATGAGAAGAAGAAGCACACTGTATCTGCTTTATTCCCTCTTCCTTCTGGAAGTGGTGCTGATTTGAGTCCAGAGGGAGAGGCAGTAGCAACAGCAGGGAGGAGGTAGACCAATTGAGACCATTGTGCCCAAATGGGGAACCAGCCCTGGCAGAAGGAAGTAGTGTTGTTAAAGGAAGACTGAGTGGGTGGGTATTACTTTACACCCAAGGTCTAATGGGGATTTGAGTAGTCACAGAACAATTCCTCTCATGTCACTTTGGTTAGTGACCCTGGGTATTTTTTTATTCAGAAATGTGCAATGGTTGACTTGCTTGACTCATTCTATCTTATTTTTTCTTCAAACACCACTAGTATATTGCATCTTGTTCACTGAACTTCTCTCCTGCTATTTGCTTGTGGCAAATTGTGGTTTATCATGCATTTAATCTGTAGGGAATTATGTCCAGGGGATCTTGCCTTAGAGGAACTGGACAAGAGGACTTTTCTTTGCCGCTATGATTCTAATCACTTACCCTATTGCCTTTTGTAGCTACAGTCAAATATTTAACTAAAATGTAAGAAAGCTGCAATGTTAAAAATAACATTTTAAACTGAGGGAGAGAGAAATGGGCCCTTTTTGTGTAATAGTATATAAGCCATCTCCTTGATAATATATTACCAGTGCTTATTTCTTTGCCACCTTTCTCTGACTGCTTGACCTTTTTTGTCTTATGTATAATATACAGCTTTTCTTCAAATAATTAATCTTGCCCAAAGGCTATAAACAGACCATCTGCCTAAGTACTTAAAACTAGGTCATATATTCTGATTATATTTTAATTATAGGGGTTAGTTCATTTCTGTTGGTCTTTTTTGTTTTATTCTTAGCTGAGCCACACAGATTGTTATTCACCTGAGCTGAGGTTTAACTGCTCACAATTTTTCTCTCATTAGTCAGTCATCTTAGCCAGTTGCAATTAGTTTTCCATTCTATATTTAGATACTATTAGCACTGCAGGCAGGGGAAAAGAGAGAAAAGAAAATGAAAAATAAAGCTGTCGGAGCCTAATGACCTGGTTCCCTCTTCCTTCTTTTTTCCATTCTTCAAATATGTCAAATTTGCCGGGAAAATCTGAAGCCTCCCATATTAAATACCTTCTGGAGGATAGGTCAAATGATATTACACTGACTGTGGCAAAGTTTCTTTCGGAGGTCGCAAGAAACAAAGACCATCATGCTCTAGACATGACAAAATGACTACCTCGGTCTCTTTCGCCTGTTGTTTGGTTGTTTTAACTGTATCTTGTTTTGAAACTGTTTTGTGAGTCTATGGACCGCAATAAAGATATTATATACATGTGTGTGTGTGTGTGTGTGTGTGTAATATGTCTAATTACCTGCTCTGTATGTGTGTGAGTGCATGTGTGCATGCATGTGGACCATATCCACCCAAGGAGATGAACAAAACTCAACAATAAAAGCACAATAACAAAATATTAAAATTAAAACAAGTACAAACATTCAGCAATATATTAAAACATTATTCAGCAAGTTATATTCAGCTAAAATAAAAAATAACTTTTATAGCTACAGTAATGATACATAATTAAAACAACAGCATGACCAATAAAACACATCAGTTAAAATATATTTGAAAGGTGGTTTTAAAAAGTCTGTTTTAATACAGGAACTGCGGGGACTGACTAGCCACTTATCCCTTAAGAGGAAGTTGCATAAGGTAGGAGCCATTACTGAGAAGATCCTGTCCCCAGTGCTACCAAACTAACTAAATGGAAAGACAGTCAAATAATCAATACTAATCTTAAAAACAGGGCCAGCTCAAGACATTTTGGCACCTGTGGCGGGCCCCAAAATGGCACCCCCTTCCCTGCCAGGGTGAGAGACAATCTACATCAGGGACAAGGGGGAAATAAAGATTGACATCAGGATTTGCTGCCCTGTGGATCATGCCGCCTCAGGTGGTTGCCTCACCTGGCCTCATGGGTGGGCCAGCCCTGTTTAAACCACAGGTATAGAAAAAGATGGTTAGACATATTAGCTGTAACACTTTTGAATGAAAAATCAGAACTGTATTTATTTTTTATAGAAAGCTTTGTTGTATTCAGAACGCTGAGCAGCTGTTTTAAATTCTAATAACAACTTTCCTCTATGTTTCTTTTTTTCAAGTCTTGCTTTGCATCCTGAACGAGTATTGGTGGCAACAGGTCAAGTTGGGAAAGAACCGTATATCTGTGTTTGGGACTCGTACACTGTGCAGACAATATCAGTAATGAAAGATGTTCATACACATGGTATAGCTTGCTTGGCATTTGACGTAGAAGGTCAGGTATGTGTATGTGTTTAGTTTTTTGGTTTAATGAGTGCATGGTATGTATCATTTTGCTATAAATCCTGCTGTACATACTGAGTTTGGGAGACAAATTAACAGAAATTTTATGGATGTTTAAAAATATGGACATGAGACAAATTAAGGCACATTTACACAGCTAAAATGGGTACTGCGCCATTCTAAAAAAAACAGGCAGCAAAGTTATTGCATGTGAATGGCCTGGTAAGCCAACCTATGGCTTACTGCAGTAGTGGTTAGTGGGGTGGTACAGGTGGTACAGCATTGCTCACCTGCTTTCTGCTGTGCTGTAGTTTGTTTTTGTTTTCAGAATGAACTTTGTAAGTATACTGATCACCCAGGGCCATGCAAATGCACCCTGAAGCTTCTGAAAGAATACACATTATGGTATGTTTTCTGCGGTCAACAAAATCTAGCTGGGAAAAAGAGAGGTTTCAATCCTCTTTTACATAAGGCTGTTTAAGTAAACAGGATTTATATATGTATAACTGATGACAGAATGGTCGCTAGGATGTCCTTGCAAACAGATTGGAATAAATGTGTGAATTCTAGTTGTTATTTTTTTCAGTCTGTTTGCCCACACAAATTCATGTTAGTCATTTGTGGCATATTGAAAGCTTGAAAGGAAACCTGTGGCAGTTTACGAAAACTTTCCTGACTGGCCACATGGAATAAATTCTTAGTCGACTTAGGCAAGCACACAAATGACTTTCTACAAACCTAATTTAAATAAATATAAATAAAAAATATAAAAAAATATTTATACCCCGCCCTCCCCAGTCAGGGCGGCTGACACCAATAAAATTACAATAAGACGTAAAAGAAAGAAAAAACAATTAATTAAAATACGGGTTAAAATACAGTTTAAATTTAAATTTTTAAGGTTCACAGTATTTGGGAGCTTATGACAGTGTTATTAATTGATAGGTTTTTACTGAGGCTCTTGCTTTTATATGAAAGAAACAATAATCTTATGATGGTTAGTCGCCTATCACTGACATTCATTGGTCACTGGGAAGCACATATTCAAAGTCAATGTGCACTTGAAACCCTGCCAGGGTAGGATAGGGAGTGAAATGAATGGAATATGGTTTTGAATAAAAAATGGCAAGCAGAAGAAGGGTCAAGCACACACCCACACATTTCACACACCATTTTTTGATTACCTCACCCCAAAGTGGCTTTTCATATTCTTTTCTTTGTGGCGCTGTTAGACATTTGTTACTGGTACAGTGCAATATTTTTCATTTGAGACACATCTCTAACCATCAAGAGCATTTTGTACAGCTTGCTTAATGTGTTTCTGGTAGGGGTGGCTGAACTTTGTTCCCCCAGATGTTGCTAGACTAAAGCTCCTAACATCTCTAACTATTGCCCTTGCTTATTGGAGCTAAGGGAGTTTGGATCTAACAAAATCTGGAGGACCACAGGTTAGCCATCCCTTAAAAATAATAATAATAAGCAGATTCCAAACTTTGTTTTGAAAGGCAGTCCTTAAAGCAATCATTGAAATGTTTGTAAACAGTATTTTCTCTTTATGAACTGAGAATCTGTTGCAGAAAACACAACTGCTATTTCTGTTACTCCCTTTGGGCAATAAATGGAAACAGTTTCACCAGGTACCTCCTATCTTGGAGCTTGTGACATGTAGTGTCATTTCCTGGGGCAGGAGTGTGAGATGGAGCTCTGATCAGAGGATAGAATCAGTGCATGGAGGTTGGAACAGGACCAGTA
The DNA here is from genome assembly GCF_965207765.1 of Zootoca vivipara. Lineage (NCBI taxonomy): Eukaryota > Metazoa > Chordata > Lepidosauria > Squamata > Lacertidae > Zootoca > Zootoca vivipara. Next base: position 111,868,512 of record NC_142582.1, on the reverse strand, counting down.
TGTGCAGTCTTGTCCCTCCCCTGCCCATAGGCATGATTCTGCATAGCATCTCATCTGTTGATCTGTGTGGTGCAGGTAATGCTGCTATTTACCGTAATTGCTATAGAGAAAAAAATGCCAAGAAGAAATAAAAATCATACTGGATTAAGGGACAAAACCAAAAACTTAAGTGGGAAGGAGGAGAGTCAGGAAAGGGAATGCATTTTCTCAATAGATCATTTTGAAGATATCAGTAAAGTACAGTTAAATTATACACAGGAAGTCTTGTGTATTTTCAATGTTTGTAAACCTCTGATTGAGGTGAGTGAGTACAATTCTAATTTTTATAATTTCACTTGGCCCACTAAGATCTTGCTGTTTAAGGACTCTGGTATGGATTTTCAAAGGCAAAATTTCCCTAAATTTGAGCATCAGTGAGAGGTATATAAAATTATCAACTATATAATGATAAGTTTTGCTGAAGGAGAAATAAAATGCCTTTTGCAAAGCTAAGTTGTTGAAACTCTCACAGCATGTTGAGTGCAATCCAATAGACATTGCATATTTGGACTTCTACAAACATCTCATCAAAGACTCCTGAAAAAACTTCGCAGATATGGGATAAGAGTCCTAACAGTAACTGGCTAAAGAATAGGAAACAGAGAATAGGAATAGATAGTTCTCAGAATGAAAGGAAGTCAGATGTGATCTGTTATATATGTAGGCATTGTAGGCTGAAGCCAGGCTATATGCATAACATTGCAGGCCTAGGCCACAATGCCTCCTGGAGTTCAGGAGCTTCATCTGCATAACAAAAGACAGAGAGGATTCTAAAACCCTCCAATGACATTTGCTAGGAGTTGGCAGGCAGCTGAGATAGGGCCAGTATTATGAATCACCAGTCACAGCATAAGGTGACCTTTCACAAGAGGGGAGTGCCCCTGTTTGCCATTCTTGTTCTTGTTCCTGATGTTACAATAAATCCTTTTGAGCTGAAATCTGGTCTTGGGTCATGCCTGAACCCACCAACACTTCATGATCTGTATTGAGACAGACACTTTAAAATTTGTTCATAAATAATGAGTTAGGAATGAGCAGCAAGGTGACCAATGGCATCAAATTATTCAGGGTGGTAAAAACAAAAAGGATTGCAAAGAGCCCCAGAAGGATCTCTCCAAAATGGGTTGAGTGAAAAAAACCATCTCATATGCACTGGCAGAATTGAAACTGGTGGCAACTCCCCAGAAAAAAATAAATCATGAGGTAATGGTGGCTATTGCAATAAAAAATCAATCTAGCAGCATGTGGCAGGGTGAAAAAACAAGTTCCATTGTAAGAATTCGTAGTAAAGGAATCACAAAATAAAACTCCCTTGATTTTAGTGCCAGGTGTGGGCACAGTTGGAATACTATACATAATTATGGCTTCCACATTTCTAAATGGATATAGTAGAGCAGAAAATGTGCAGAAAGGGGTACCAAAATGACCTGGCTGCTTGAGCACCTTTCCTTTCATGTGGTTGATGTTTTTGCATGGTGTGCAGAGTTAGAGAAACTTTTCCTTCCTCATAATACTAGACCTGAAGGCTATCTAGTTAAACTCATTGGCAGGAGAAGCAGGAATAACAGTGGGAAAGGACTTTTGCCTTAATGTCCACTTTGTGTGCTTTCCAGGTGCAACAAGCTGACCACTGTGGGATACAGGGAGCAGGAATCAATGTTTCATGCAAAAGGGTTCTTAAATTTCTAGATGCTTGTGTGTCATTCTCTGAGATCCTCTATGCCAGTCCAGATATTTGGCTATGGGTTAACCTAAACTGCAGAATGGATAGTACAAAATATTTTAAAGTGATGTCTGATGTCATGTACTGTACATAAAGGGCTTGCTTGCATAGTAAGCTCAGATGTTGTCATCTGTATAATAATATGGAGAAATGAAAGGGAGATGCTTGGAAATATATTAAAAGAAATAAGAATTATTGGCACAATTTTGAGTTTGAGTGCCAACATCACTGCTGATAATTTGCATATATGAATGATTGGTTGTCATTGCTTCATGTGTTTCCTAACTACTAGGAACATAAATCTTTGATAGAATTTAGGAACAGCACACTGCACAGTACTGGAAGATGCTAATCCCAGTTTAGTGGTATGGAAAGATGCTTTGGAAGGTTGCCAGTTTCTGGACTGGCCTAGAGGAACAATAAGGAAATGGGATTATTTTTTCTTTCCCTTAATTTTTATTCTTTTAGATTCTCTATGCCAGCCTCTATATAGAATCAACATAACCATTATAGAATTAATTTAAATTAATTACATATAAAATATGTGGAGATAATTCAATAATAAGATGTCATGTTTCACAAGAAATATGGGCTGTTTTCAAAATGCTGTGGGAGCTTACAGAATTGGCAAGCCCTTTGTATACTGTACAGGCAATGATATTACCAAAAAGGATTTGTGTACTGTTTCCATCTGCTTGGCAGGGAGGATCTATATACAAACATTTGGACTGGCATAGAAGCTCATGAAGAAATGAAACAATGAGGTAAGGAATTATTTTCATACCCTGAAAAGGTTTCTTCTACAAACTACCGTTGGTTCAAACTGATTTAATCACATAATTTAGGCACGAGATTAGGACAAATGAAATGCTAAGAAACAAGGGAATGTAAAACTGAACCATCCTGTTCTCAGTTGCCAGCCAGCATGGCATCATCTAACTCTGCACTGTAATGAGAAGGTAATAAAATAAATCAAAACTATCAGCAAAAAATTACATTATGTTTATCTTTGGAGAAAACTCACCTGGTGGTGCCACAGCCTACATTAGCCCATTTTATGGCAATCCTAAAATGGACCTTTTCTGTAATGACACTGGCATTGAGGAACATACTTTCCTCTAGAACTGGGCAGACATCTCAGTGGTCTATTTTCACCACCGATTAAAAACATGCCTACATGTCAAAGCATCATATTTATTATTATTATTACAGTATTATTATTATTACTACTACTACTACTACTACTATTACGACTACTACTGCTGCTACTGCATTTTATACTGCCCTTCATCTGAAGATCACAGGGCAGTTTATAACATAAAACACAAAATAAAAACAAAATACATAACACAGTAAGGGGGAAAAAACCCACACAAACATTTAAAATGCCATAGATTGCTTAATTAGCCGAGGGCTTGGGAAAAGAGGAACATTCTTGACGCCTAAAAATATGTAATGAAGGTGCCAGGTGAGCCTCCCTGGGGAGAGCATTGCACAAGCAGAGAGTCGCTGCAGAAATTCATTTTCTCTCTTTTTTACTGAAAATGTTCTTTCTATGCCTTAAAATATGCACTTTCTTTCTGTCAGATAATACATTTGGGTAGGATCCAAAGAACCCATGCACAAGTACTTCCATTTAGATTGCCAGCTTCCTGAAAACCATGGTTTGCATCCCAGAAGCCAACCTCAGGAACTTGCAATCACCTCCTCCTTCCTTTCTTCCTCTCTAGAGCAAATTCACTATCCTGACCCTCATCTGCTTAAACTGTGGTATTGTGTTATATCTGGATCAATGCTAACACTGGTTAATGCTCATTCCATATTTTGGCTTTCAAACATTTTTCTAATCCTGTTGAACCTGGTTACTGGTTCTTTTCTTCTCAACTTCTTGTTTTCCATCAGAGGCTATTAATGAACTCTTTGTTGAGAAGAATGGCAGATGTGGAGAGGAAGCTCTGTAGCCCAGATACAACAACCCTATGGCCCTTTGGATCCTGGCCTCTGTCTTTAGGAAGTTTGTAGTTTCTGGCTGACTTTTTCAAATATGTGTGTCATTAGATTATCATTTGGTTGAGTTCTCCCACTCACAAAGTACAGAGCACATTGTTATTTTAAATGTTAATATCTTCTTTTATTCTCTTCTAACATTTTGGAAACGTTCAGCGTTTACTTTCTGTTGGTTTGGATTCAAAAAATACAATCTGTGTGTGGGACTGGAGAAAAGGAAAGATGTTGTCTATGGCTCCTGGTCATACAGACAGGGTAAGTTTAATTTTAAAAATAAGAGTGTATATCAAATTTTGGGTTGTCAAAAATTTGCATGTATTTTAGGAATCTGTTTTCTGGGTGTTTCTTTATGTTGGTTAGAACATATTTTGATGACTATACAGTACTAGAACACAGAGGGTGCGTTTTTTTTAAAAAAGTGAAATGGCAAATTGAGTTTGCCCCTCAAAACATATTGGTATTCTTGGAATAAAGTAAATAAGTAGCACCTTAATATTTCCTCATAGCATTTTTGTACTGTTATATACTTGTATCCCTTTGCTTCTTAACTTTTGTGTGTACACACACACACACGCACACACACTTGCCTGGTTTGGGATGTCCCAACCTAGTGATCCCATGCGCCGACACAAATCTTATAGGCCTGGTTTGGAAGTACAACCACCAGCAGGGCCGGCTCTAGGTAGACCCCCGGTGGCGCGGTGTGTTAGGGCGCTGGGCCAGTAGGCGAGGGTGGGGGCGCCGGAGCGATCTCCGCCCCTCAGCACCAGGGCGCGCAACCTGCTCGAGACTGCCCTGACCACTAGTTTGCTAAAACATAGATTAGCAACCTGCGATTGGGCACCAGGCCTGCGCAGGCACCCCATACTCCTTTATACACGAGTGTGACAATCCTGGTTAGCTTAAACTACAGTTCCCTGTTACGTACATCCAAACCAAGGAACTTGGATTTCATGTCGGTTTTCTAACTAGGATATTAAATGACATTCAGTCTGTGATTATTTATCTCTAGCTTTGCAGATTTAAGAGCATTAGAGATTCATTTGTCAATCAGATGAAGGTCTACTCAATCCAGTGTTCTGTTTCCAATAGTAGTCAGCCAGATGCTTCTCAGCACTCGCAATTAAGTTTTGAAGGTGGTTCTAACATCAATTTGTGTTAAGAAGTATACAATCCTCAGTACCTGAAATGTCATTTAGTTATAGCTAATACCTGAATTAATCGTCATAGATATACATTTTATTTTTATTGTGGCATTTAAAGTACTGGTGGCATGAAGCAAGTTTGCCTATTTACATGACAATTACAGGTATATCTCACAGATATGTTAGTCTGTGATGTTAGTTACACTGAAAGACAGTGACTTGCCCAAGATAACATAATGAATTTCATGGCAGAGTCCAAATTTAAGCCAAGACCATGCCATGTCTTACTGGGCACAGAATCCATGGGAGACAATTATTAAATATTCACATTAGTATACTTCATATTAATATATTATTAATTACCTTAAGATGATCAGTTACCACTGAAAATAATGTCAAAGCTTTAACATTGTACAGGTCATTGGAAACCTATGGTGAAATTAGATATATTCTTAAAATAATTCCATTTTGTTTCAGTGCTTAGAATAGAGAACTGTCAAAATCAAACTTCTTTGAATTAAAAGCTGAAGTGTTAAACATTATATTTATTGTACTACTTTGAGTAGTCACCATGCCTTTGCAAAGTCTACAAATATACCTGTTGAGTGGTATCCAAGAAAGTAGTTCTGTTCATGCAAGGGTTTCTGTTTGTGCAATGGAACTCCCCCTCCCTTTTGTCTCCCTCCATGCCCTCCCCAGATCTGTTCCAAGGGGTTGGGGGAACCACCAGAACAGATTTACAGGGTGCCTATGGGGAAGAGGGAAGGAGAGGGAAGCCAGAACTCCTTGCATAATAGAACAGCCTTGATAGATACTGCCTGGTTTATTTATTTATTTGATCAGTCTAGAAACATTTAACCGGGTAAAAAATATTTCAAGTTGGTAGTTATTACCATTATTTCAGTTTGGTAGTTTCTGGATTTTTCTCATTTTCATGCAAATGATCACCTTTCTCTGTTCATTGATATTTTCAGATTAAATGAAATACACTTTCAAAACCTTTGATTTTTATTTTCTTGTTCTCTCACTCCCTCCTGTAGATATTTGATATTTCTTGGGACTTGTACCAACCAAACAAACTTGTCAGCTGTGGTGTAAAACACATTAAGGTAAGACAATATGTTTTGTCTGAATGGTATTCAACTGTTTTATTCAGAGTACACCTATTAAAAATATTGGACCAAACTTAGTCATATTCCTTAATTTCAGTAGGTCTACTCTGAGTGAAACCTAGTTGACTATTGCCCTATATGTTTTATTAATTTTTTTAACAACTTTGTAAATTGAATCGCAATTTCAGTGAACAATTAGTGAACAGTTATTAGCTCATTAACATGTCAGTCTATGATTATGTGGGTTTTCCATAAAATTTTGAACTGGAAATTTCTCATCATACCCCAACATTTGATGAATCAGGCAGTCTTGTCTTTAGGAGTCTTTAGGACTCATTGCAGTGATGGATCTCATTCTCCTAGTGGAATGATCTACGTGTATGCCAAGTTTTCAATGCAGAAAAAGTCTCAGTTGATGTAACAAGGCATAATTGGGGTGGGCGGAATACTCAAGGCTACTGCTGTCACCTGGCAGGTCCAGGAGAACTCTCAAACAGTAAATCTGTGGCAACTTCAGCCAGAAGAGGCTGAAACCTAATCCAAGATCATCGGAACCCCCAGGCAATATTACCCTCATCTCGTCTGGATTAAGGTTCAAATTTGGTTCATCCTGTCTAAAACTTCTACCAAGCACTGACTCTGATCTTCCACTGCCTCCCCGGGATTGGTAGACAGAAATGAGAGAAAGGGCTGGGTGCCATCTGTGCCCTGACCCTATTACAAATCTCTGGATGGGAATGGAATATATCCATTTTCTGGCATGGTTTGAATTGACAGCATGGCTCGATATTTGCAGCAGCCAGCTGATCAATGCTGATAGCAAGCTCCTTTGATTGACAGATGGGTCGCCCCTGTCAAAATGGCCCATGGGTTTGTGGAACGTAGGGATTCAGGCTCTTGGTTGGAAAAGGTTCCCTACACCTGTCATAAAACAAATCCACAGGGCAGAGCTGCAGTCTCCCAAAATCACTTTCTGGATCTTCTCCACCCCCAGGTACGACTGGAGCCACCTCAGAACTTTTCCTCCAGTCCCATCCTGGCAAAGCAGTCCAGAAAGTTACTTCAGCTGATGTATCAAAATCTTCAGAGAGATCCAGGAGAATGAATAGGGCTGTACTTCCCCTGCCTATCCCTTGGCAAAAGTGATTAGGGGTGTTTTATTTCCCAAACCAGATTGAAAACCAAACTGAAAAGGATATTGTGGAGATGTAGTTTAAGTTTTCCAGGTGAAAAGGCTTTTATTGGGCTATGGATAATTTGCAGAAATACCAAACTTATGAGAGTCAGTAAAATGCTATGATTTTAGGAAGTTTGTCTAGGGGCCGAAACAGTAGAATATTTCAACTATTTGAGAGAATACTGTTTTGAAATAGTAATATAACTAGAAATGCTAAGGAGAATTAATCTGATAAGCACTGGAAAGTTTTTAAAAGTGTAAAATTTTCACCAAAAACCACTTTTATAGTGTATGTTCTTCTGGTACTTACAAATTAGTCAAAAATTGGTATGCTAACTAAGTTACGAAGAAACCGGAAATATGCATGGAGCTAGAAACAACAATTAGATAACATATATCCTGTCTGGAGATAACATTCTTGAAAATTGAGTACTGAAGACTAATTGAGGTCAGAAAGGATCACTGACTAACTCTGGACTGTAGTCAGCAACAAATGCATCCCCACTTAGCCTAGTTACTTCTGACCATTAACCCTCTTGTGGCTTGTCCTGATAGTAGCAGTCAAGACACAAAATGGTAATGAATGGTTAATGCTGCAGATCTAGAGTTAATAAGGATGTATTCCTGCTAAATTCTGCAGCTCAAGCTAGTCTGTTTTATAACAAAGATAAACTGTGGTAACAGTGATAAAGATTTGTCATGGCAAATAGAGTAGCAATGACAGGACATGATACTTCATAGGATCTCATATTCCACCCTGATGTCTTTGAAGAAAATAATCGATTATCTTGTCAGGTCCTAGGCAGTCTTGTCTTTAGGACTCATTGCAGTGATGGATTTCATTCTCCTAGTTGGGGTAATCTGCTAGTCATATGTATCCCATGCCGATTGTCATAAAATGGCCATGTTGCTGGGATAGTACAATAAGTCTTGTTCTGTCCTTTGTATCCAAGTTGCCTCCTTCATGCAATTCAGACAGGCCAAAGCAATGACAGGAGAAGCAATTACATAAATTTCGTGCACCCACTGCTGACTTTCCAAACAGGTTTTAATATGGAATTTTGGGCGGTAAGTTCAGCTTCAAATATCTATCTGTTCCATGAAATCTAATAACAATTGGGCTTTTTGGTAGTGGTAACACAGAGATGGATTTCCTTTGGATAGGACTGAATTTAAATCAGGCTATTTCTGGTTTTGCATATTTACTTTTTTTCCTTGAGGCATGCCTGAATAGCTTAGGGGAGTCTTTAATAGGTTTTTTTCCGGGTGTGTGTGTGTGTGTGTGTGTGTTAATGACAGCATAACACAGTAGCAAGGGTTTGAATTAATCCTGGAGAAATCAATCTACAGTTATCTCAATAACAAATTGTATTATTACATGCCACCCCAATCTCTGCCAGGTGGTAGCAAAATTCCAGAGTTTCCAGTCGTTCACCCAGAGTAATGCTTCCATGGGAATTCAGGTCACAGTGGAGGCTGTAGCGCTTTAAGATATATGGCTTATTTTACACTTATATGCAGTTAAAGTCTTCCATGGGGTGTGTGCAGAACATTATGCCCCAAAATGCCTCTCATTACCCTTCTCATAGCTTCAGCAAGCTTGGGGCCTAAGCAGCAGTCAGTCATAGCTCCTGGTCTCTCGGTGCACCTTCCTACAGCAAGTGCCAAGGTGGTTCTACCCTTTATTTCCCCCCACAAACTCTGATTCAAGCAACTCCTCCTCACCCCAAGTCCTCACCCCAAGTCTAGTTTTTAAGAAGCACATTTTCCTTTTGAGCGCAGCCTGCCCCCTTCCCTGTTACCTTGGCAACATCTGTCCGCCCAGGTTCAAGGATTCCCATTTGATATGGGCCATCAACACTTTTCGTTAACACCTCTATACCAGGTGATGTCCTGGCATTAGAAAGGAAGTTTAATTTGTATTTTTCCACTCGCCTGGAATCTTCCCTCCAATACTCCAAATAATGACATTCATCAATTTATTGGGTGTAGGGGGTGTCTTTTCCCACCCAAACCTTTAACAGTATTTAGCAAGACTGCCCTTTATATACTGGTCAGAGGTAACTATTCTCCATTTCTAATATAATAAAATGAAGTGTATGCATTTGCCCTATGAAGCTTGCATTTTTTTATCCCAGTCAAGTATGAAGTTCACTGGATGACCTTGGGCAAGTCAAAGTGAGAAAAAAGGGAGGTTTAAATCAACATTTTCATTGATACTGCTGCACACATTTCCTAAACAGGGGTGTAAATCTGACCAGCAAATCATGTTAGTTTACAACCAGAGTTTGTTATTTTCAGGAAATGTGCTTCGTTAGGATTGCATCTGGAGTTATATGGTCCCTGATTTGACTGTAAATCACATTGAACTCATCCTCTAAGGCAAAATGCATCAGATCACACCATAGTAGCCAGTGGTGTGGGGACATTTACCTAAGCTCCCATCACTGCTGTTTCTGCAGCTTCCTGGAAGGGAGCGAAGGAGGGGCAAGGCACTGCAGTGTTAACATGGTGCAAATGCACCAGTAAAACCAGTCCACTCCTGCATCATACCAGCCTCACCCCTACATCACCCCTCTTCTTCCCAGTAAGCTGTAGCAATGCAGATGATGAACGGTCAGGTAAATGCCCCTGTTCTGCCAATCACTACTGGAATAAAGTTGTAAATCTCGTTTTTGTGCTCCTTATGAAACAAGGGGGAAAATGCTGCATATCAGGCACACATTGATGCTACTGTTGTTGGAAGGTACAGGGGAGTCCTATATGCCCAGAGATCTTGTCATTGTGCCGTGGGAGTGGTTGAGTCAACTGAACATATTCTTCTGATCTGCCCATTCTATGCAGATCTTAGACAAAAACTTATAGCTCCACTCCTATGCCAACTGAGACCTCTAGCCAGAGAAAGACAGGTGTTGTTTCTGCTGAAAAAGTCTACTGGAACAACAGCCTCCTTGGTGGCCAAATTTCTTTTTCTGGCCCTTAAGTGTAGTAAGGTTAAAATTGACAGCATTTACATGGGTCTAAATGTATAGCCTATTTCTTATTGTCGGTTTAAGTTTTAAGTTCCCTTAGAGGTTTGATGTTTTAATTTTTGTATGGATAAATGTTTATTTCTGACTGACGGTCAAATAAAGTCTGATTGATTGATTGATGCTACTAGACCCACATAACTACTACGGTATCAATAACAGCAGCTCTGCAACTACTTTTTTCAACTTTCCTCATAATGTCTACTATATTGTGATATTATCATGCTTCAATTTGCCTTACCTCCACAAACAGCTGTCCATAAAGCGGAGTTGGAGAACAGAAGCATGAAGTGCAATGTCTGTTGGAGTAACTAGACATGTGAATGGGTTAATTTCCTTCATGAGTGTAAATCACCCCATGAACGAGCTAATCACAGATGCAAGGTCAGCCAAGCCAGCCGTTATGGTAACAGCCCAGTGCCCTGACTTTATCTGTGATTAATGAATGTCAGCTCAGTAGTTAGTCTGTGAGCAACAGAGATACTTTGTATGTATCTATAATGTCTGTATCTACATCCAGAACTGTTTTACTGAGCCTTATCTGGTGCAACAGTAAACTATTCGTACTTTAAGCTGCTTCTGTGTGGTGACTGGTACTGAGACCAACTTCCACTGCGTAGGTATCTCACCTCAAATTCCCGATAATTAGGTTGTCCATCAAGAACCTCAGCAATTTTTAAGTGGTCTGTGGTGTGGAAAATTTAGGAAAATCACAAAACTTTTAGTTGTAATAGTTTAAAATGACCTGTGTGGTTTACATTAAATCACTTTATCTTGCAGTTCTGGAGTTTATGTGGTAATTCATTGACACCAAAGCGTGGTGTTTTTGGTAAGACTGGTGATCTCCAAACTATATTGTGCCTCGCCTGTGCAAGAGATGAAGTAACGTATTCTGGTGCACTTAATGGAGATATATATGTATGGAAAGGAATCAACCTTATCCGAACCATACAAGGAGCTCATGCTGTAAGTATCATTTTCATATGAGAATTGATTGACCAGTGAAATAAATTAATATTTTGTGTGACGTACACAGATTTCTAAATGGATTGCATTGTGATTAACAAATGCAGGGGACTTTATCAGATGTTGAATGTCACAGTTTAACTTCTGGCAGACCCTTTCATAAGTTTCAGGCTGAATATACCAGAAAATGCAAAAATTATGACAAGTTTGCAGTCTCTCCTCATCTTGCAGATTAATGTTTATGAATTATTTATCTGGGATGGCTGAAGGCTAAGTGCATTGGTGTTCAGGAAGGAATCTTAAGCTGTGCCTGTATGACTTGTGTACTACTCCCATGATGTTATTGCTTCACTCTCGGTAGGGGAAAGGCAAGACTGATGGATTTGTGTGCAAATTGAGGAGCACAGCTCCTATTCACAACTCCCAATGAGAGAGTGATTCCATATAATTTTCATCTGAACACCTGTGTGCAATTTATGGAAGCATAGTGTGGTGGCATTTAATTATGGGTTGTATTTTATATTCTAGTTTTCCTTCCAAATGGCAGAGTAGCTTGCATATGGCTGTTATGTAGTATTTCATACAAACACTGCACAGGGCCCTCTTCAGTATTTGAACTTTAGCATATGTCTTTTCTGCAAAAAGGAAAGAAGAAGATGTTCCTTTTCATCATTCTTCATTCCACCTAACCTGTAAATAGGTTCAGAACAATGGGAAGAGGGACACCACTTCATGAAACCCATTTAAAATTTTAGGAGGTGCCAAAAAGTCTTAAAAACATGGGGCAACATTCAATGTTGCACAAGCAAACTTCTCACAACTGCAGCCAATGTAAAAGTAATGCCATTGCATCATCCTAAAACTACCAATAAAATGAAAGCTGAAATAAGTGGGCTTTAAAAACACACACACGGAAGGTCCAAAATCCAAGCAGTTGTGGGAAAGATAACATTGTAAGCATTCACTGCCAGACCTACTCTATACTGCTCTACGCCACGGTCTTCAAGGGCAGCTCTATTTTAGAGCAGTAATGTAACCTGAAATAAATGTAAAAATCTTGAGTGACCTTCCCAAGCTATAGAATAGTGTATTGTATATCAACATATGAAATCTTCTTTTGGATTTAGAATTTAAAAAATGGATCCATTTCAGGAATTTGATATAAAACAGGAAACAAGTAAACAATAATGATCTTGGTCTTGCATGGTTACACTGGTAGGACTTTTATATGAGGAATGTATATACTACACCTCCTTAGTGGGTGAATAATTTATTTCAGTATTCTTTCACAGAGGTGAATACTCAAGTTGTGTGGATTCAAGCCAAAGCTGAGGTCAGATAACAGGCACCCTGTATAAAACATCACCATGTTGCTTGGGCAAGTTTTAATTAAATATAAGTGGAAACAATATAGCAAACTTAAATGAGTGCTTTAACCCTCTTGTGAGCCAACACATAACATCCACTGTTTTGCTGTCTCTCTTTACAAGTGTAAACCAGAATGGAACTCATGGACTTCCAATGAAACTGAATGTTGGGAGATTCAGGACAAATAAATAAAAGTACTTCTTCATGTAGCACATAGTATAGAACTATCTCCCACAGGAGGCAGTGATGGCTAGCAACCTTGTTGTTGTTGTTTAGTTGTTTAGTCATGTCCGACTCTTCGTGACCCCATGGACCAGAGCACACCAGGCACTCCTGTCTTCCACTGCCTCCCGCAGTTTGGTCAGACTCATGTTGGTAACTTCGAGAACACTGTCCAACCATCTCGTCCTCTGTTGTCCCCTTCTCCTTGTGCCCTCAATCTTTCCCAACATCAGAGTCTTTTCCAGGGAGTCTTCTCTTCTCATGAGGTGGCCAAAGTATTGGAGCCTCAGCTTCAGGATCTGTCCTTCCAGTGAGCACTCAGGGCTGATTTCCTTCAGAATGGATAGGTTTGATCTTCTTGCAATCCATGGGACTCTCAAGAGTCTCCTCCAGCACCATAATTCAAAAGCATCAATTCTTTGGTGATCATACTTCTTTATGGTCCAGCTCTCACTTCCATACATCCATACATCACTCCTGGGAAAACCATAGCTTTAACTATATGGACCTTTGTCGGCAAGGTGAAGTCTCTGCTTTTTAAGATGCTGTCTAGGTTTGTCATTGCTTTTCTCCCAAGAAGCAGGCGTCTTTTAATTTCGTGACTGCTGTCACCATCTGCAGTGATCATGGAACCCAAGAAAGTAAAATCTCTCACTGCCTCCTAGAAGGCTTTAAAAGAGGATTAAATAAATTCATCAAGGAGAGGGCTATCATGAACTACTAGCCATGATTGCTATCATCTGCCTCCACAGTTGGAGGCAGCAATGCTTCTTAATACCATTTGCTGAAAAACAAAGGAGGGGAAAGGGTTGGTTTCTCACAGGCATTTGGTTGGCCACTGTGAGAACAGGATGTTGGACTACATGGGCCCATTGGCTTGATCCAGTAGGGTCTTCTTATACTTATTATGTTCCTAAAGGACAGGGTTCTCTTCTCAATCCAGATAGGAAGACAAGGGGAAGAGAACAGACTGCCTGATCTCCCTGTGATGGTGATTATGTTTCTGGACTTGGTTTCAGACTCTGTAAAAGGGACTCTACAGAGGGCCTTTTTTGGCAGCACCTCTTAAGGGCAGCATTTTCATAGAGCTAAAGTGGTGAGAAAGGCTCAGGCTTGTGTACTCACAGAAGTGTGGACTCATATGCATAACATTTTAACTTCTATTGTTATATTTTTTCACTGAGTTTGCATGTAGTTCTGTTAGTGGATCTGTGATTAGCTTCTTTATCCAGTCATGGTGATTAAAGGGAATAAAATCATTTGAGGTGCATTGCCTCTATATGTATTTAATTTAATTTAAGAAGAAAATAACCTGATCATGAAGGTCATGTGTCACAATATTGGATCAGTCAGAGACCAGCATTTGGAAGGTGCAGACAATAATTTGTTCAGCTGCATGGTTACATAGCAATTAAGTGAAACTGTCAGAGATATTTCTCAGTTGTGTGGTCTAGTTGCATTCACAAGCAGGCTTTCTTAGAAAGGCAGAGTTTTGTGTAGTTGTTCTTTTCAAATTCTGATTATTGTTTTTTAAAGAAAAGAGTCTGTTATTTCTATAAACAAATAGTATATTCTAAAGGAAAATGCAGGAAAAATATTTTGTCCCATGTGATTTTTTTTTAAATATCATCATTAATGCAAGTTGTGTACATACTTAAATATGCTCTTTACTCCTCTTTAGGCAGGAATTTTCAGCATGAATGCCTGTGAAGAAGGCTTTGCTACTGGTGGCAGGGATGGCTGTGTTCGCCTTTGGGATTTAAATTTTAAACCAATTACTGTGATTGATCTCAGGGAAACAGACCAGGGATATAAAGGTAAAACAAAACAAAACATATTTTAATTACATTATCAAAGGAATACATTTTTCATTGCCCATTGTTCTTCATAGCCCTATTCATAATTGAGGAGCCATAGCCCCATTCCAGAACAGCAACGCTGGTGTGGATTTTCTGAGTATTATGGATGTTGTATGACATGTGAGCAGGGGCCTATAATAATGGATGTCGGTGTATGGAGTGCAGTGTTAAAACTTCTCTTTGCACAGTAGTGGCACTGTGTGGTGGGAAGACCCATGCATTTAGTGGTCTTGCAGGGTAGGTTTTGGTTAATGTGCTCCCATAGGAATGCTTGCCTAACAAATGATTTCCAGAGAACTCATTGTGTTCAGTAAGCAGGACCTGCATGTACTGATTTTTTGGCTGCTATAAATAGCACATGTGTCAGAAAGAGGAAGAGGCAGCAAGAAACAGGCAAAGAAAGAGAGAGAGAGAGAGAGAGAGAGAGAGAGAGAGAGAGAGAGAGAGAGAGAGAGAGATTCTTAATTACTGTGCATATTTACTTGAAATAAGTTCTACTGAATTCAACTGAGCTTACTCCCATATGACTGCCCATAGGATCATGACCTTCTCCCATCATACATGATCTCCATAAAAGAAAAAGGAGCAGAAGCTTCCACACCACACTCCCATAAGTCAATATAGTCCTAAATGGTTGTGGTAGAATCATAAAGAAACTTGCTTACTCCAGCATGAGCTTCCAGCATGAAGCTTCTTCTGAAATAAACAACAAATGGTTTATTTGTAAGGATTGTGACAACAGCTGAGGATAGGATAGACTGATGAAGGAGGGTTGATGCAGTTATAGTTTCTCCTCCATTCCCTTTCAACAAAGTGCAAGGTGCAGATAAAGTTAAAGTCAGTTGGACTTAACTTATGAGCAAAGTAAAAGGTAAAGGGACCCCTGACCATTAGGTCCAGTTGCGGATGACTCTGGGGTTGCGGCACTCATCTCGCATTACTGGCCGAGGGAGCCGGCGTACAGCTTCCGGGTCATGTGTCCAGCATGACTAAGCCGCTTCTCGTGAACCAGAGCAGCGCACAGAAACACCGTTTACCTTCCCACCGGAGCGGTACCTATTTATCTACTTGCACTTTGACATGCTTTCGAACTACTAGGTGGGCAGGAGCAGGGACCGAGTAACAGGAGCTCACCCTGTTGCGGGAATTCGAACCGTCGACCTTCTGATTGGCAAGCCCTAGGCTCAGTGGTTTAGACCACAGCGCTACCTGCATCCCACTATGAGCAAAGTAGTGCTAGCCAAAACATTACAGCAGGCCTCTAATTTTTATTTATTGTAATGTAAAAATAAATTTTGTCATTTGGGGTAAAAGTGGGGCTTGCCTCAATGTGTACTATGTGATTTAATTAATTTTCTTCCATTTTTTTCAGGAACATTATTCAGGAATATTTTATGATTTCACAGTAAAATTTTCTTTGCTAAACATATGGATAATAAAAGTTGCATATTTACTTTTCACAGGTCTGTCTGTGAGAAGTGTTTGTTGGCGAGGAGATCATATACTAGTTGGAACACAAGACAGTGAAATCTTTGAGATTGTGGTGCATGAACGCAATAAGCCTTTTCTTATTATGCAAGGGCACTGTGAAGGGGAGCTTTGGGCCCTGGCAGTTCATCCTACGAAACCTTTGGCTATGACAGGAAGTGATGATCGATCAGTCAGGTTTGTTCCCATGGATTTTCAAAAGACACATGAGCATCTACAGTAAAACATACTTTGAATTTTAAAATACAAAACCATTTTTGGTGATAAGTTATAATCTACTGCTTTGGTATAAAATATGCACCTTAAATTTTAGATATCACATTTAAGTAAATGATTATTACATGTATTTTATTCATCAAAGTATTTACATACGACCCTCACAAAACATCAGGACTGTGTGCAGAAAGATAAAAAGCTTTTAAAATCAGTACAGAAAAATAAGTAAAATGACTGGCCACTTAAGAAAATTTTAGACAACTGTCATTAAATTATGGAAACAATTGTGCTAAAGCCCCAGGAGTACCAGTGTGACTTCAGTAATGTTACTGTAGTGAGACTGACCTTGGCAATATAATAAAACAGTTGACGGTGTGCTAGATGAAAATGGTTCTGCAGCCTGACAAAATACTTAGATTGGACCTTGCCATCCAACCAACCATATTGGGTTCTGAATGCTCTGTGACACTCAGAAATGTTTTGGGTGTGTGTGAATTGGATCTGGGCTTCAATCCAGTCTTGGAGTACAAGGAGCTAATGAATATAAGCCATATGCTTTTTGGAGGGTATTTTTTTAAAGGATGAGACAACCCACTACATTTTTCTCTGCATGTATGATAATTGTATTTTGTTTACCCTGAATACTTTCTTGCAGAATATGGAGCCTTATAGATCATGCATTGATTGCACGATGCAATATGGAAGAGCCAATTCGTTGTGCAGCTGTTAGCACTGATGGAATTCATCTTGCACTTGGAATGAAAGATGGTTCCTTCACAGTACTTCGAGTTAGGTAGGTTATACATTGGAGACATTTAAACAAAGATAAACTTTGCCATTAAGTTGCTTTTACAATGAATTGTAAATTTCTGCCACCTGCTAGCATGGCATCAGTGCCAGATAATTTTTTCCATTTGGACTTATTTGTAATGCATTTGTTTGTGAATGCACATGTGTGCCCCTGTGGATTATAAGGCTGGCACTTTTGAAGACATCTGATTTTTATGGTGTGGTTCAATAACTTGAAGAAATGTGTGCAAACAATATTTTAATGCAAGCCCATAGGCCTTCTGCTGTAATCTGAGTCCTCAGATGGGTAAATGTGTATTCACATGTAAATAGAGGCTTCCTTATTAATGTGTAGATGCCTCAGTAATATTATATATTGCACTGCTAAGTAGATATTCCATATGCAAGGCTTTTCTTCACTTGACAGGAGTAAAGCTGGATTTCTTTGTATAGGGATAATGTCTAAACTACATGATATTTTTCTTTTTCTGTGTTACAGAGATATGACAGAGGTTGTTCATATTAAAGATAGGAAAGAAGCTATTCATGAATTAAAATATTCACCAGATGGAAATTTCCTTGCAGTTGGTTCTAATGACAGTTCTGTTGATATTTATGGTGTTGTTCAGCGGTACAAAAAGGTTGGAGAGTGTGTTGGGTCAACAAGTTTCATCACTCATATGGATTGGTCATTGGACAGCAAACACTTGCAGACCAATGATGGCAGTGGAAAAAGGCTTTTTTACAGGATGCCTGGTGAGACATCTACTACCATTACAATTATTCAAGAAAATAGATAGTGAGTTCTGTGGTTAGGTTGCCTGATGCTTTTATAACATAGCACATTCCTGGTAAAGTAGTTGTAGTGACTGTAGCTAGTCATTTCTCTCCAAACAATTTTAATCAGTGGGCAGAAGGGTTCCCCAAAATTGGGCAGAGGAATCTTAGACTGCTTGCAGAAGATTACTGATTTTGACCATTTCCTTCCTCCTACTGCACTTGCATAAGACATATCCCTCCAGAGAGACTTTTATGGAGGCAGGGGTATGATGGGCTGCAAGGAAGAGAGGGGGAAGAATTGGTTGCACAAGCAGCCTTCTCCTTGTGCAATATTAAATACAATCCAGTTAATATGATAATTGCCCGTATAAATCGAGTAAATGATTAAACAAGTATCTTTCTATATCTAGGTGGAAAAGAAGTGATGAATAAGGATGAGTTAAAAGGTGTCCAGTGGGCTTCATGGACTTCAGTTGCAGGCCTTGAAGTTAATGGAATATGGCCTAAATATTCAGAGATCAATGATATCAATTCTGTAGATGCAAATTTTATGGGCCAAGTTCTAGTTACAGCTGATGACTATGGAATAGTAAAATTGTTTCGGTATCCTTGTTTAAGAAAAGGTAATTATTTAGCATGTGCTTGGAATGTAAATAACAGAATACCCAGGAAATCTCTTTTTTGGATGGAAAGTTCTCAAAAGTTGGAATTTTATTCTTAACCAAGTGACTGTTAGCATTTGTGACCCTTGTTTATGTTTCAGATAAGAGATTTTGGGGTCAAATTCTGGGGTCAATGAGATGCTGCACTCAGATAAGCCCCCAAAGTCCAGATGTCACATTCTGTTTTCTACATAGCAAAAGGGTATGGGGGAAGGGGGCGGGCGGGGAATGTTACAGTCAAATATCCTTGACTGGCTGAGAAGAGTTTCATATACAAAACAGCATTGGTTGATATAGGTAGCTTGTTGCTCTTGTTTAACAAAGTAGCACAGTTGTGACTGACTGGGCTGGTATGTCAGATATTCTGCAATATACTCAGTTGGATACTCCAAACCTTGAGCAGACTTTTACTTGTGCAGTGAGGCTTTCCTACCTCTTCCACCCCAGCGTATTTTCCTGGGAAACCTGAAAATTAAGGTGCCCCTCAGGGACAGTATTTGATGGAATGAAACTGCAGAGGAACCGTTAGCAGAAATTGGGACTCACCTCTTGCATAACAAAAAGCATATATCTCCTTGGACAAGGCACAACTGGTTATAAGCCATGGTGTAAAGCAACCCTTTAAATTGATACATAATTTGACACATGATAAAACTGTTGTTGTTTTTTTTAATAGGGGCAAAATTTAAGAAATACCTTGGTCATTCAGCACACGTGACAAATGTCAGATGGTCACATGATTATCAGTGGGTTATTTCTATTGGTGGAGCAGACCATTCTGTTTTCCAGTGGAAATTTGTTCCTGAAAGGAAGCTGAAGGATGCTCTTCACATAGCACCACAAGGTGAGTGATGCATCATTTGATAATTTAAAATATTGTTAGTGATATGCATTTTGAAGTGATGGTTGGGACTTCTGCTTCTTGATCTGGATGACTGTAAATACTCCAATGTTTTCTCAGTTTTGAATGGATGGACTTTCTGCTGTTTTGGTCCTGGACCATTGAGTACAATTATTATATTTTTAAGGCATATAAGGCATATAAATATTATTATTTTTTATTATTATTTATACCCCGCCCATCTGACTGGGTTTCCCCAGCCACTCTGGGTGGCTTCCCACAGAAATATTAAAATACCATAATTTATTAAACATTAAAAGCTTCGCTAAACAGGGCTGCCTTCAGATGTCCTCTAAAAGTCTGGTAGTTGTTTTTCTCTTTGACATCTGGTGGGAGGGCGTTCCACATGGCGGGTGCCACTACTGAGAAGGCCCTCTGCCCATATATGCCCTCTGCCCATATGCTTAGGACTGTGCAGTTAACTGATTCATTTTATTACCTTTATGTTGTATCTGCTGTTTCAATATCTACTCTTTTATTTATTTATTTATCAAAGAAAGCCTCGTTGACTCTAATAGTGAAGAATCTGATTCTGATCAATCTGATGTTCCAGAGCTGGACTCTGAAATTGAACAAGAGACACAAATCACATACCGTCGACAGGTATTGTCTTATATTATAAACATAAATATGTTACTACACCCTGCTGCAACAAACCTTGTGTATTTCTAGATTATAGAATGTTGACACCACAAAACTCACAAACTGTATTAGAACTGATCAGAACTGTTATCATTGCTGATGGCCTGGAACCATAAGCTCCCCAAAGCAGATGAGGGCTGAATACCGAAATAAACCAGATCCAGTCCCTGGGGCCAAAAAGCTCCTCCACCCCTGGTGTATAGGAAGGAGAGTCTTGGCAAACGGTGCAGTGAGAAGGGTTGGCAAGGGTTTAGAAAGGGCCTGGTGGGTTGGTAAGTTAAGCAAGCAGAGGAGCCAGCTTCTGGTATGTTAAAACTTTGTACTTCACTCTGGGCGGCTTCCAACAAAATATTAAAATACAATAGTCTATTAAACATTAAAAGCTTCCCTAAACAGCAATAAACAAATAATGATATTAGAAAACAACAGTGGCACCCTATGGCTTCCTGTTTCACCAGGTGTGATTATACCGTGTTTCTCCGAAAATAAGACACTGTCTTATATTTATTTTTCCTTAAAAAAACACCCACAGTGGCTTATTTTCAGGGGATGTCTTATTTTTTTATTACGCGTCCAGCCTCACCTCTTCCTTGGGGCCCTCCAGAACTGCGCCTATCACTATGTCTTATTTTTGGGGTATGGCTTATATCGCGCAAATGCTTAGAAATCCTGCTATGGCTTATTTTATGGGTATGTCTTATTTTAGGAGAAACAGGGTAATTGCTCTAATCAGTTGCAACCAGCATTGGCAGTTGTTGTTCCACTCATATTTCATGCAGTATACTGGTTCCCTGTTATGTTTAGGTTTGCTGAGACATGGCTGTGTGTCCGGTCTCTGGAGCAGAATCGCTTCAGCAGAGCTGTGGGTCATCTTAATGCTGTCCAATATTACCAGTGGGTTTTATGAACTGTCTCATATAAAACTCTGGAGCTAGTAGAAAGATTGTCCAAATACTCTGATTTGGTCAGAGTACCTTTCCTATTATAGTAACAGAAAAAGCAAAGTTTCAGTTCTAATATTGCAACCATGTGGCTGTTGTAAAAATTTGCGGAGCTACACGGTCCTAGGAATAAGTGGATCCTTGACCCAGGTAGAGTCCAGGTACCCTGGCAGGCAGACGAATTTAAGCGTCTCCTGCCCACCAAATAACAGAGACCAAACCAGGACGTACGAAGCAAGGCACTTTTATTTTCGCTGTTGCAACAGGGTCCTTCCTCTCACGCAGGAGAACAAGGAAGGAACCCCAAACAAAGGTGTCTTGCCCTTAAAAAGAAATTTGAAATTGGTTTCAGCCCACCCCCCAGAAGCATCATCCATATGTCACAGAAGGGGTGTAGCCCAAGACCGCCCTCCCTAGATTCATCATAGGTACATCATGAAAGGGGAGGCCTGGTGGCAGTAATCTGAGCATCCTGGACCCTGCCCCCTGCCCCCAAAACCTAATCAACAAAAAAGAGAGATATTTACATTTCCCTGTTTCCCAGCCAAGTTAATCACACCCTTTTGTCTGGCACCCAGGTATCAGGATGCCAGGGATTATCACTTTAATTCCTGAGACAATGAGAAGGTTCCCCCCACCCCCCTTCTTCCTTGCAGAGGAACACCTGGTCAGAGAGAGAGAGTCAAAATGGTGTCAGTCAGGCTTGTTTTCCTGTGCTGCTTCAGACATGTTTCTGTACATTCATGTACATGTTTTATGAACAATTATTTTATATATATATATATGACCTTAAAATTCTTATAACAATCCCCCATTTGGGGCTATAATTTTTCTTAAAAATTGTTGCCCCACAAAAGAATAACCAGATGTGTTGTTTTAGTACTTTGGGAGAAGCATTTCTCAAAAATGGTCTATGTATTACATTTAACAGGATGGTCCACCAATATTGACTGGAAAGTGCAGTTTGCTTTTTTACCCTTTTGTGTGTTCTCAGGTGTCAAAAGCTAGCTCTCCTCTGGTTGCACACCTCCATCGTGGCACAGCAGCAACAATCCCTGGTGAATCCCCTTAGGGCTTTCATATTGACCATGTCGCCTGGCACCCCCCATAGCTGCCACAGGTTTGGACATGTCATGAGAGAGATGTCTTTGCCTTGGGCTTCCTATGGGCCTTTATTATTATAGGCTCTGGCCTTGCACTGTAGGGAGTTGCCCAGTTGCTCTTAAAGGAAGAAAGCTACTTGCACCTTGGATACACTTGCCCAATTAGAACTGAAGCCAAATTAAAATTTATACAGCCCCATACAACATGTCCAAATTAGTCAAATTTAACTCTAAAAGGGATCATTCCTGTTAAATCAAGACATAAATACCTTCATTTATCTGGTGTTTCATGGATCTTGGAGCTTATTCTTGGTAAAATGAGTAAAAACAATTTTAAAAATGTGTAGAGTAGGTTGGTACACTGCAGAGTGCCAGGTGGGACAAGAAAACATGGTCATAAGTTGATCTAATCTAAATACTGGACTATGCAATATCCTGATCTTTTAAAGGGCATACAATGCATGGCAATAATACACTATACATTGGGACACTATACATTTTAAAAAAAACACCAAACAATTAAACACAAAGTTGGTTCACCCCCCCCCCTCCTTGTGGAAATAACATACTGTCAGACATAGTTCAATGTTTCTGTCGAATATCACACAACATAAAACATAATCATATATCAGTTGCGTATCTTGAGGCCAATTCTGAATAGGGCACAGAGTCTTGAAGTCAAAAGAGAGCGTATGTCCTTGCAATTCACTTTCCCTTGCCCCAGTCTGTTTCTTTTTGGAAGGAGATTTTGAAGATGCTGTGGCTACTTTGGAAAATCTGATGTCTGTTGTTGTTGCAGATAATAAACAGTCTTATAGTCAAAATCCTTAAAACTTTTCAACAATAGTTCCCCCCTTTCTTCCCCCTCCCTTTTGTCCCAAAGTCATTTATGGAAACAATGGCTGTGGGCTTTCTCATGCTGTTCAGCTGCTGTAGGTTCATTATTCAGTCTTCAGAAATACAGTCTGCAGAGGGACAGGAGTGCTTGGAACTAAAAGACAGTTAGGAGGAAGTAGTGGGAAACCAAAAGGGGAGAATATCCTACAGTATTTCTAAAAACATTGTCGGGAAGCTGTAAATGATACACATCCTTTTGAAAATAGGCCTGCAGGGGGTTGGGGCCTGAAGATATAATTAGTTAAAAATAATAATAATAAATAGTCAAGAAAGGGGAGAATATTCTAGAAATTTCTTCTTGGGAAGCTGCAAATAATATAAGATCATAGTTAAGCATTTTATTCATTTAAATATTATTATTATCATTCATATTTAATTACTGCTGTTATTGTCTGCTCAGTCTGTTTAATTTACTTCACCTAGTTTGGCTTGATTATGAATTTGTATGTGCTTGAACTGTTGGCTGGAGTTTTGCAGTTAAAAAAATAGCTGACAATATGGTGGGGGGGGGGGGGAAACCCAGACATTCATTTTCAATGTATGATATACCATCTCTACCTCTTTCTAAGTGGCACCTCAAACTCTTCATGCCAAACTTTAAAGATCTATCTTTCCATCCTTCTCCACCAAAGAGTAAAGCTTGACTGAATTCAGGCCATTTCACTACACCACCAGAGTTTAAAATCACTTTTCAGTGCTTGAGTAATCTAGTCCACCCCTTCTGAATTATGGGGATCTCAACACTATCACCGCCCTTAGGATACACATACATTTGAGTACAGATGCCTGACTGGGAAGGAAACACGGGCTATGCCCTATCACGGAAGCACACGTGTGTACTAAGGGAAAAATAAGGAAGGGGAAGATTAAAAGTACCAACGTTATATAGAAGCCTTTAGCAAACCTTAAGATTGGATAAAGATTGGGAAATGTTCAAGACTTTCATATGTGCTTAAACTTTAAACCTTAATAGACAAAGTGATAAAAACTTATATAATCACTCCATATAAAAAAACAACGACACTCTTGTTCCAACTCTGAAAACCAATAATCTTTCCTTGCCAGAAAGCAGAGCTGGGCTGAATTTCAACCCATCACCACATCAGACACATTGCCTTTCACATAGCTCTAAAATGGGAGTTAGAAGGGACCCTGAGGTCATTTAGTCTAACCCTCTAAGATACAGGATTCACAAGATTTGAATGAAAATACCAACTTTATACAGAACCCTTTAGCAGATGAGTTTTTTCCTTAAGAGACTGATATCAGGAGCCCAACAATAACCCTTCTGTCCAACACAATTGAAGTTAAAACTAGACTCAGATAGACAATTCCTGGCTATGGAAGCTCTACTTTTGACAAACAAATCACCTTTATTGGAATAGCTGTTCAATTTTCCTTTAGTCAATATTCATCTAGTCACTTGGAGAAAGACTCCCCTTTGGAGTCTCTCAATACCAAACATTTGCACACCTCATGAAGTGAACATTTTCAAGTTTCAGAATATTTTTCAAAGCATTGAGCAAGCATTTTCAAACTTACAACTCTTTATTTTCCTTCATCCTGCCCCCTCTTTTTTACTTTTGGAGAGGAAAAAATGGCCTTCTACAGCCTCTTTAAAACAAACCTTTACACACTACCTCCACTCTTTTAAATATTTGCCATTGTTTTTGGGTTGATTAAGCCCTTACATAAGATTATTTAAGCAAGCTTGCCTTATTATTATATTATTTTAAACTATGCGTGCTTTAAAAAGGCAGTCTGTGGGTGTCATGGCCAAATTTTAAACACAAACCCCTAATTTCCTAAACCTGGATTACATCTCTCATTTACTTTAAGGGAAACAACGAACTATAGCAGACACAAGGAACAGACGCACATACACTTAACAGACAACACACATAACAGACAACATGTAAACATTCTGAAGGGGGTACTGGTCTTCCAGGGTCAATTTTAAAGTGGAGATTCTCTGTATGTTAAAGGAACCTCCTGGTAGCCATTTCCCCTCATCTGGGTGGTCCATAGTAAATCGGACCCAATGTTTTTTTCTTACAAAGTTTTTGCAATTGGTTCCCTTCAAGCTTGTCCGCCCCGGGGATTTCGTGCCAATTTAAGAGAACGAATTGGAGTGGACTTTCATCCTCAAAGCCTCAGTTGTGCTTTGCCTCGGTTGGGAGTCTGGGAAAGGAATTCCTTAGAGTGGGTTGCACCCATTTTACTTCTGTCTTTTTATACTGCAGTTCGGGTCCCCGACCCTTTCTCCTGGACACACTAACCTTCCGAGTCTATGACCCACCCCCACGTTCTAGTGGTGTTCCTGCCTACCGTTCGCGTGCACTAACTACTAGGCGGCTGGTGCAGCTAAAACCCTGTTGGAACCCTCCCACTGGTCATCAATTGCCTGAGGGTTCCACAGCAACTTCCCTGCCTCTTGCTTACTATGGAAAAAGACTACCTGCCTTGGACGCTTGCGTATGCAATGCCAGGTGGTTGGTCTTTGGAAAAAAAGGTTTGGAAAAGAACAGAGGAATAGGAAACAGAGCTGGGATAGCCAGATTCCCAGATTGGTAGAAAAGCGACAGTTTGCTCAGACTTCTGCTCAGTTTGGCAGAAGGGAGCTGGGACAGTCTTTCTAAGCTCTGCGTTTAACGTAAAGACTGTTGCCCTGGACCTCAGTTCTACTTTATAACTGTGCCTGGCAGCCTTGCTGCAACTAAGGTCCAAAGAGGAGAGTAGAAAAGGATAGTCCAAGCGGAGAAATAGATTTTTAGTTGCTGTGGTTCTTAGCTCACCCAAGGTGTCCCCTTTTAATACTCACGACCGATCCTTTCAGTCGAATCCCGTTGTCTCCAGCTTCCAACTGGTTCCTGAAGAAAAACAGCCTTGTCCCCTTAAACGTTGCTTCGTCCTGGGGGTCCCGCTTGGACTCTCAATTACTACCAAGTGCCTCGGGTCCTGAGGTTGGTTTACCCCCCTGCAAAAGGGGCAGGGGCGCGCTGGGTTCCCCTTCCCCAGTGAACCCGGAGCTCAAGGCAAAACTGGGGTCCCCGAAGTGGTCGCCAAAACTGTTGTAAAAATTTGCGGAGCTACACTGTCCTAGGAATAAGTGGATCCTTGACCCAGGTAGAGTCCAGGTATCCTGGCAGGCAGACGAATTTAAGCGTCTCCTGCCCACCAAATAACAGAGACCAAACCAGGACGTATGGAGTTCATGTAGGAAGCTAAGAAAAGTATCTATCAACCTCTATTCCTCAGAGAGATTTGCTTTTCAGATATGCACAATTACAGAGAACTTTATATTCTCTGCTAAGGTTTACAAAGAAGATCTACCTCAGCTTAAAGAGCAATGCAAAGAAAAACGAAAAACTGCAGCTTCAAAAAGAAGAGAACGGGCTCCAATCAATAGTATAAGATTACACTTTGTTCATGGGTATGTAAATTTATCTTTTTGCCTAAAAGCAAGCAAATCAGATTATTTTGTCTTACATGGATTTAGACATTTAAGGACCAAACTAGATGTGATCTATGATTGGATATTCCACTTTTTATTTTTAGAAAAACACAAAAGCATTCATGGGGGCATTTGGATTGGGACCACAGTGCTGAGGGGAAAGTATGACTCCTTCCCTCAAACTCAATTTTTTCTGATTTAAATCTCCTCCTTCCCAAAAAAGTACTATTTGCTTACAGGTGAAAACACAGAAAGACCATACTGGGAAAATGCATTATACCTGATATCCCCTGAGGGCAAATAACAGTTTTGGGGAGAGGGGATATAACTAGGGGAAATGATGCAGGGTAGAATACTTTAAACCTTTCTCTTCCAGCACCATGGAGCCATTTCAAACCCTCCCCATCTGCAGTAATATATATCCTTAAAAAACACAAACCTATGCACAAGATAGAGAAATTCAATTACAGCTTTCTGAATATCATAACTAAAGAATTTGCTAGATTTGTGAGAGTTTTGTTCGTCTAATGCTTGGTTGTATTCAATGAATCACTAGGACGAATTAAGGATTTTTTCTAGTAAATGGTTAATTTATGTGGGTTAAGGAAGGGTTAACTGGACATTCTTCTAGTAAATGGTTAATCTGGAGTAAATAGTTCTATGAGAAATGGGAGAAAGAAGCAGAACACACCCTTGAAGTTCAATTGGCCTTCATTAGGCACTGAGCCTTTAGTGGCAGCCTGGCCCTGTGGTACCCCCTACCAGTATAGATTTGGCACGAATTCCCCCTGCCTCCTTTCAGATATCTTATGAAAACTGTATTGCTCATAGAGGCCTTCACAACATCAGTTTCTTTTTACAACCAACCTGTATCTACTGGTGTTTTTTAAAAATTATATTTTATTGATATTTATGAACAGCTTTTATTACATTTTGTATGTTTTAAGCTGTTTTAATATAATTTATGAAAGTGCATATTATAACAATTAAATATTTAATTAAATAAATAAACATTTTAAAGGACCAGCTACATAATGCTTTTAGTTTCTTTATGCCTCCTACAATCATCACTTGAAGAGGGAAATTGTTGATGTAACCTTGCCTGATTTACCGTACTCCCATACTAGAGATATTTTCATTCTTTTGGAGTACTTTTGATTGAACTATTAAAATCCTTTTGCAGTATGTAACTATAAAAACTAAAACATTTAGTTGATTGTACTATGTAATGATGCCTAAATGTCTAACTGTTTTATTAGTTACAGAGGCTATGACTGTCGCAGTAATTTATTTTACACTCAGACTGGAGAAATTGTATACCATGTTGCAGCAGTGGGTGTAGTATACAATCGGCAGCAAAACACACAACGTTTTTATTTGGGTCATGATGATGATATTTTGTGTCTTGCTATTCATCCCTTAAAGGACTATGTGGCAACAGGCCAGGTAGGATTCATGTTTAGGAGAACTAGAAATCCTGTGTTGTTTTAGTGAGCTTATAAATTTATATTTCATAATTCTGTGGAATATGCCTCTGTGAAAAACATCTGAAAGTTGTAGAAGACAGGTTTTAGCTTGGTTACTTGAGTAAAAACAAGTAGGCATAGATTTATTCAACTATGAAAGAGCTTATGCTGGAAGTGTGAAACAAAGTTTATTGGCACTTTAAAGACTAACAAAAATACCTTTTGTTTTTGCTGCAAGAGACTAACATGGCTACCACTCTGGAAAATCTTCATACCTGCATCATGCTCTACTGCAGGCATCCCCAAACTGTGGCCCTCCAGATGTTTTGGCCTACAACTCCCATGATCCCTAGCTAACAGTACCAGTGGTTGAGGAAGATGGGAATTGTAGTCCAATACATCTGGAGGGCCGAAGTTTGGGGGTGCCTGCTCTACTGCATACTTCTCCCTGCAGGAGTATTCCTTCTAAAAAGAGAAATGCTCTATTCTTCTGTGGGAGCTTCCTCGTTACATGACTTACATGAAAGTATGCTATAGCAGCTACATGTACATTAGTGCCCTCGTGTGGACACTGGAACTACTGAAGTATAGAATAGCTAGTGTTTATAGAATATCTGAAATAGGAGCATTCATATTTGTAGCTATAGAATGTGGGGAAGATACTGATAAAATGTGACATTTTGCAAAAGATTAAATTCAATTGCATTAACCTCAGTTTGATTAATCAAAGGTGAAAAGGGTGCTCTTTTAGTAGCCCTGCATATTTCTGTTTCTTTATACACATAGCTAACATTCAGAATAAGAACATAGTCTGAGACCTTTGAACCATATTTTATTTCTTGTATCTAAATCTAAATCTAAATTATAACCATGTGAAAGAAAAATGAAATGGTTGTTATGGACAAATAAGCATTATACCTCTTGGAGTTTTTTTAGTTGGTTAGTTTTCTTTCTGCATAATGTGTTCAATCTCTTTTGTTTAAGGTTGGTCGTGATTGCTCAATCCATATTTGGGATACAGAGACAATCAAACCGCTGTCTGTGTTAAAGGGCTATCATCAATATGGTGTTTGTGCTGTTGACTTTTCAGGTATTTATGATTGATTATCTTTTGACTTGGAAACTACAGTGGTACCTCTACTTACAAATAACTCTACTTACGAATTTTTCTACTTACAAATGGAGCTCCGTCCGCCATCTTGGATGCGGTTTAGATAGGATTTTTTCTACTTATGAATTTTTAGATAGGGTTGCTTCGAATTTTTTCTCCCAATGCATTCCTATGGGATTCGACTTAAAAAAAATTTCGACTTACAAATGTGTGTTCGGAACGCATTAAATTCGTAAGTAGAGGTACCACTGTATAGTTGTTGGAAATGTGACACAGCTTTTTAAATCCTAAGAATAGATCACTATTACATTGCTATAAGAACAACTGCAATATTTTGCTCTTAGCTTTGAGGAGATTAGCCTCATTTTCAGGCTTTCCTCTCATTATGCTGTAGAAAATCTGATTTAGGCTTGAAGAAAAATGATTGTGGTAAAAGTCACTAATAAAGGTGCCCTGTATCTTTCGAGGTTGGGGTGGGAGTCATATTACATAAATTTGTGGCCAGCACTGGAATGTCCCTGTCTTTGGTACTCATTTGCCCCCTAACTCTAGGGGAGTACAGTCCATTCAGAACCAGTTGACTCCATTCAGATCAAAGGCCTATATATACCAGTATGTTTTAATATATATTTTAATAGTGTCCAGTGATTGCTAGTCAGTATGTTGAAAGCCTAGAAAGGAGGAAATGGAGAATCAAATGTCCAATTATGGAGGCACTCTGGGAAAGTGGTAAGGAGTGATACTCCTAACAAACATGAAAAAGACATGTAAAGAATAAATATGGGTATACAGAGTATACCCTAATCAACATAGCTGCTGCTTAGATACAAAAATGAGTGAGAATGAGTATTTGAACATGCAGGAGATTTCTACAGACATTAACACTAATTCAGAAACACCTTGCTGATTACAGAATTATGATTATGCCCACCATTCTTATTATAATTTTCTTTTGTAGCGGATGGCAAACGGTTAGCTTCAGTTGGAATAGATGACAATCACACTATTGTTCTTTGGGACTGGAGAAAAGGAGAGAAGCTTTCATCAGTCAGGTAAGAGTTTAGCTTAATTATGGAAACTAATCAAGGCATAAGTGGCCTAGGATGAAAAGTACAAGTACTCTTGAGGAGGTTTGAATGACCTTCTCCTATGCACAGTGGGAAAGTGAGGTTGTGTCTTCTTGAGCCACTGGACAGCGAAGTATGGATATAGCATGCCTAGGGCATAGATCTGAATTGCATCAATGATACCCTACATTTATGTATGATATATGTACATTATACAGTCAAACCTCAATTCCTGAATGCCTCCATTATCGTACATTTCGGCTCCTGAACACCGAAAACCCGGAAGTAACTTCTCTGGTTTTTGAATGATTTTTGGAAGCAAAATGGCTTCCGGGGAGGTTTCCCCCCCCTTTTTTTCTCCATTGACTTTGCCAACCGCCCTTTGATCTTCGGTCGTCTAATGTTTTGGAAGCCAAAAGGTCTTCCGGAACGGATTATGTTCGACAACCGAGGTTTGACTGTATGTGCATTGGACCCACTCACACAAGTCCTGCATACCCAGATGTGGGATAAGAGTACCCAGTGGGAGGGCATACCTTTGCGCCCCCTACTCCATTAAATGCAAGAAGATAACCAGATCTGCACTCTGATACATGGTGTTTCATTTAATAGCCATCTTGTGGATCTGGGCCCTGACCAAAAGGTGAAGTACACAAAGTGAGTAAATAAAATGAATAAAAGGGCTGATACTAGAAGCCACAATGAGTCATCACCATTGTGATAGTCAGAAGTCTTATAGGAATATGTTATATGCATCAATTAATGCAGACATAGATAACCGTTTCTTAGCAGGCTGAGGACTGCTTCATACTGCTATTTCTCAACATGATTGTGTATTCTGATTCTTGAGTGTGTGAACCAGGCTTTTTAAAGTAAAAATATAGTGTTAATAGAGCAGAGGTATTCTTAATACTGAATATAGGCTAGTGAAAGTAGTGTTTCAGAGTATACCATACCAGAGTATACCATAACTGTATTGTAAAAATGATCCAAACCTCTTGAAAAAGTTATTGAAATATAACTCAATTTAATCGTTGTGAACCATTTAATTCACATGCATACAATAAAATACAATACTGCATTGTGTTGGATCAATCTGCATGTTTTTAAAAGTAAAAGAATAGACAGTTCTTCCATTTTCCCCAACACAATGATTCACTATTGAGTGTGAACAATGCATAGAATGGTAGGGTTGGAAGGGACCTCGAAGCTCATCTGGTCCAACCCAAGATTTTTGTTTTCCTTAACTTTGTTGCCATGGGGAAAACTTTCCCCACAAATCAAAAGTCAAAATATTTTGTATATTGTTCTAGGGGGAGCAAAGACAAGATATTTGTTGTCAAGATTAACCCCTACATGCCTGATAAACTTCTTACAGCTGGAATGAAACACATAAAATTCTGGCGAAGAGCAGGTAAGACAAGTCAAATTAATTGCTTGCATCTCTCTTGTAGTAGTGACCACCAAC
Organism: Zootoca vivipara; assembly: GCF_965207765.1. Lineage (NCBI taxonomy): Eukaryota > Metazoa > Chordata > Lepidosauria > Squamata > Lacertidae > Zootoca > Zootoca vivipara. The sequence continues at coordinate 111,836,880 of NC_142582.1, read as the reverse complement.
TTGGATGACTTTAAAAAAGGATTAGGCAAATTCATGATGGAGAAGGCTATCAGTATGCTTCAATATCAGTTGCTGGGGAGCACAAGTAGAGAGAGTGCTCCTGTGCTCGTGTCCTGCTTGCAGGCTTTCCATGGGCATCTGTTTGGCCACTGTGAAAACAAGTTGCTTTGGTCTGACCCAGCATATCTCTTATGTTCTTATCTTATCCTTAAGTGTGCATAAGACTGCAGTCGTAGAGTTGGAAGAGACCATGAGAGTCATCTAGTCCAACCCCTGCAATGCAGGAATCTTTTTGCCCAACATTGGGCTTGAACCCAAAACCCTGAGGCTGGATCTAGACCAGGCATAGGCAACCTTGACTCTCCAGATTTCCAGATGTTTTGGAACTACAACTCCCATGATCCCTAGCTAACAGGGCCAGTGGTCAGGGATCATGGGAGTTGTAGTTCCAAAACATCTGGAGAGCCAAGGTTGCCTGTGCCTGATCTAGACACATCAAAGAAGTGTTTCAGTTAAACGCGTTGTAAATTTAAACAGGGAAGACAGGTAGAGAAAAACGTGGCTCCACAGTGCCATCTGGTGGCACAATGTTATATCGCATATACAATGCATATAAATCGCCTTTTCTTTACTAAACTAGCTGAGTCCTAAGAGTCTCGTGCTTTACCAACTGAGCTGTCTAAGTCCATTTGCTGATTTTCTCTCAATTTTGGAACAAAAGAAATTGCATGTTTAATAAATGAAAGTGACAAAAAGGAAATTAAACTTCATTTAAAATGTTCCTGTATCGTCTTTTCAAAAATGACATCCATACAAATACATACAGTAGTTATGTTCATAGAAATTCTGAATAATTATTTTTATTGTTAATATTTCATTTTAATTTTAATTTAAGGTGGTGGACTGATTGGGAAAAAGGGCTATGTAGGTCCAATGGGGAAGATTGATACAATGATGTGTGCAGTTTATGGCTGGACAGAAGAGATGTCATTTTCTGGAACTTCAACGGGGGATGTATGCATATGGAGAGATCTCTTCCTCATAAAAACTGTGAAAGCACATGATGGCCCTGTGTTCAGTATGCATGCACTAGAAAAAGTGAGTGGCTTATATTGAAAAAGGATCAATAATAATTTATTGTTTTTTTAAAAAAATGTATAGCCAATATCTAAAAGAGCTACTTTAGGCATGCCTTGGTGTTTTGTCAGGCCCCAAAAGATTTCTTCTTCTTTTAACAAGAGAACCATCTGCCATATAATGAAGTGCTTTTGAAAGCTTTCTAGTGCCCCCTAATGCGGCACAGTCTAATATGGATGATGTTTTTTACAATGAAGAAATTTAACTACCGGTAGCTTGTTTTAAAGTAATATTTAAGTGCAAATAAATTGAAAGCACACAGGTAGTCCCACTGTTCTCAGGACAATTAAAGTTAAATCTCTTTTTTGGTGATTTGAATAGGATTTCTAACACATTTTAGAATGAAGCTGGAATCATCATTGAAATATCACCCCTGCTAATCTGAGTTTAAATAATATATTCATCTTGGCTATATTCATATTTATTTACTGTTCTACATGACTTCAGAAGTATGGATAAAGAGGATTGCTGTAGATATGCTATCCAAGATTGTAGTACTGGGATGATTGATGAGCAGGATTAATATTTAAATACCATACTAAAGTTTACTGTACCACAGAACTTTTCTGCTTTCTAATATTTCTAATGTTTTCAGGGATTTGTAACTGGAGGCAAGGATGGAGTTGTGGCTCTTTGGGATGACACCTTTGAACGGTGTCTCAAAACATATGCCATCAAAAGGGCTGCCTTGGCCCCTGGCTCCAAAGGTAACACTTGTTTATTTATTTCATTCATCATGCCTCTCTTTGAACTTTCGTTAATGCTTAGATTGCTGTTCTATATATTTATTTCTGCATATTTTCATGTGGGTCAAGGCAAAATTGGAAACAGGTTTCAGCTAAGACACCGTTTATTTTTTGTTGTATTCTACATCATGCTAAGGAGATGGTTCTATCAATGCAAGCATCTCTGCTTGACTGACAAAACAATCTTCCCTATCCTTCCCCCATGTGCTGTTCTGGGGGTTCTCCTGGACCTCCAGAGCAGATGGGGGGGCTTGGGGGGGAGGAGAATATGGTCCTTTGTACATAATTGTCAGAAGGAAGATGTTTAAAAGTGGATTGAAAAGAGAAAACCCATACATGTCCACTCCCAAATAAGTCTTACTGAATTCCACTGGACTTATTTCCAGGTAAGTGTGCACTGGATTGCCTAACAGAAGTCAAAGATAAAAGAGAGAGACTGGGAAGTCTGAACCTTCTGTTCGAGCCAGGATTATGTTAGAAATTAAACAAGCAAATAATAAGCTTTCCAATTAAAATATTGATTTCATCCAAAATTGAGCTCTTATATATATATATGTATTTTTATTTAGGTCTCCTTTTAGAAGATAACCCTTCTATACGTGCCATATCATTAGGACATGGTCATATTTTAGTGGGCACAAAGAATGGTGAAATACTGGAAGTTGATAAAAGTGGGCCAATAACATTGCTTGTCCAGGTACAGTAAATATTAACCATATATTTCTCTTTTAAAAAATATTTTTGGTTTTGAAATGTTAAAGTACAGCTGCTATAATAATGTTTCATAATTGGTGGTGTAAATGCCAATTTAGGATCGATGTGGTAAGGCTGTGGCTGTGTACAAACAAACATTTCCAGCTTTCTCCTGCCTTCAGCATTTGACAAACTTACTGATTGGCAACTTGGATACTGGTTCAGTCATCTCTCTTGTTTTCCCCCATGTTCATCATCTTCAGAAGAAGAAAATCCATTTTAAAAGATTAGCAAAACTGTGCAGGGAATGGGGATGAGGTGGGTTTGTTTGCTTGTCTATTTGGGGCATTTATACCCTGCTGTTTAGCCTAAAAGGCTTTCACGGCAGCTTTCAAAAATCACTACTAAAACGGTCTCTTCCCTCAAACTTACAGTTGAAAAAGACATAATGTATGAGGAAAAAGGAATGGGAGGGAGGAGAGAAAAGCAAGCTCAAGTACAAGTTCTTAAAATATAGAACACTTACATAGTAATGTCTGTGCCAGGAGTGGAGAACCTTTAGGTCTCCCAAGCTAGTGCTGTATCTACGGGGTGGGGGGTAGCCAGGGTAGCCAGGAGGGATGCCATTGAGGCTCCCAGCCTCTCTCTCTCTGTGTGTGTGTACATGCATAAATGTGTGTGTGTGAGGTGTGTGTGCCAAACTGGGTCTTTGACCTGGGTGAAATACAGTAAAGCCTAGTTTTGCCCCTGCACCAAGCCCATGAGGCTGTTTTAGTCTAGCCATGCCTAGGTGTGAGGCAAGTAAAGCTGGAACTTGCAGAAAGGGACTTTGCAGGCTATTGGTAGTGCCTTCAAAGCACCTTGAACAGCACTTCCCATGTGCCACCAATTGGCTTGGAAAGCACTGTGAAAAAAAGTTCAGATTATTATTATTATTATTATTATTATTATTATTATTATTATTATTATTTTACAATCAATAAAACATAGTAATTTACAGCCCTCAAACTCATAATAATTTCTAGTGTGGTTTAATAAGTTGGCTGCATCCTCTGCTGTTGTTTTTAAATAAATTCTTAATTCTTGTTTGTAATATAGCAAATTAAATTAAATTGCTTTTGTTTTGTTATAGGGTCACATGGAAGGAGAAGTTTGGGGTTTAGCTACCCATCCTCATTTACCTATTTGTGCCACTGTAAGTGATGATAAAACCTTAAGAATATGGGATCTGTCCCCCAGCCATTGCATGCTTGCTGTTCGAAAACTGAAGAAGGGTAAGATGATGGTGCTTTTCATACAAATTTGCAAACATTTTGCTGTTCACTCATATTAGAATCTATGTGAAATTGAGTTAAATAATATTAGTATTAGAACAATAAAATGTAAAAAAGATTTAAACTTTTGAAAATGTAATGTGGAAATAGGTTATCCAAACTTTGATGCAAGTTGTTTGAGGAGGTTGTTGTTGTTGTTACTACCACCTCTCATACTGACTTACCTTGTAGAGATGTAAGGATCAATGAAAGTATATGTAACAATTTGAACACTTGAAAGTGCAACATAATAATACATCAAAATTTCCAGCAAAATAATGCCTGCAGGCCTCCAGTAAGAACTAAAATATGCCTCTTTGCCTTTGGCAGGGGGAAGATCTTGTTGTTTTTCTCCTGACGGGAAGGCATTAGCAGTAGGTCTCAATGATGGAAGTTTCTTAATAGTAAATTCAGACACTCTGGAGGATCTTGTTTCTTTTCATCATAGGAAGGACGTTATTTCAGATATACGATTTTCTCCTGGTAAGTACAGGCAACCCCCCATTTACATAGGGGTTACATTCTGGGTCATCATGCGCATCAGCGGAGCATGTGTAAGCCCATCCTACCCCACCCTGCCCTCTTCCAGTCTCAAACACAGCGGTCGTGGTCATACATGCATCAAACACACACAAATTGAGAATTGCCTGTAATTGGCTTCAGATAAGTCACTCAGAATTGTAGAATGGCATTATGACAATATTTTTCCCACTCAATTGCTGTCAATTTAAGGCCTTTTCTGAATTAAGATTACTATGCTGTGAGGGTGCTGGCTGGGAAAGTGTTGCAGACCGAACACATGTGCACTTATTTGAATGCTCATGTACCAGTAGCTGTATGCTTGGAGGATTTTCTGGACACAACTGGAAATCTTGAATCACATCACTTTGGGGAGAAATTGTCTTGGTTGAGTCCTTCATATGGGTTCACATATCAAAAAGAAGCTCTTTACTGAGTCAGACTATCTAGCTCAGTATAGTTTATACTAATTGACAGTGGCTGCCCAAGACTGCAGACAGGGGAGTTCCCCAGCCCTGAGTGAAGATGCCAGGAATTGAGCCTCAGACTTCTTGCATGCAAAATATGCATACTGCCACTGACCTGTATCCTTTCCCCAACAATTGCACAGTTAAAGACATTTAAAAAACAAAAACAAAAGATTGTTAATAAAATGAACCTAAGAAAAGAATACAAAGTACTGCAGGATGCGAGGGAGACAAGGTAATTGTTGTTTAGTCGTTGTGACCCCATGGACCACCAGAGCACGCCAGGCACTCCTGTCTTCCACTGCCTCCCGCAGTTTGGTCAAACTCATGTTCGTAGCTTCGAGAACACTGTCCAACCATCTCGTCCTCTGTCGTCCCCTTCTCCTAGTGCCCTCAATCTTTCCCAGCATCAGGGTCTTTTCCAGGGAGTCTTCTCTTCTCCTGAGGTGGCCAAAGTATTGGAGCCTCGGCATGAGGATCTGTCCTTCCAGTGAGCACTCAGGCCACTTAAAATTTGAGGAAATAAATATTGGACAATTTGAAAGCTCCTTACATTTACATTGTAATGCTGAGGGAGAGAAGAGATCATTAAGAAAGTGGATGTTGGAAAATGTTGACTCTTTTGGAAAGAGCTATTGGAATATATTGGAATTAAAGGAAGCCCACATTTTACGTGCATTAGATTGTAACCCTTGCTGGATTCTGGATCCCGGTAATTACAAGGGCATCATGTAGGCACCATAATAATAATAATAATAATAATAATAATAATAATAATAATAATTGTCAGAGGTGCTGATGTGGCTACTCTAGAGTAACGACTCCTCGCAGCATAGTCTTTTTAGACTTTTATTAAGTGCTGATTATTTACAGTGGTCAGAACGATCTATATACATGCTTACGGTGAGGTGTCAGAACCTCCGAATGGAGATTGGCGCGTTTTCTTCCAGCAAAGAAGCTTTGGGAGACCCAACCTCTTCCCCCTACGTTTGCGTCGCAATTCCGGAGTTGGGGGAATTGGCCTTCCCCCCGTGCTCTCACCTTCCTGTCCCACCTGGGGCATGGGCTCCGCAACCTTGCCTGAGCCTCGGACACCACTTCCTGACTCTCCGCTGGAGGCAGAGCTCTCCCTGCTCTCCCCAGCGCTTGGGGATGGGCTGGAACTTAAGATGGGAGGGACTTCCCTGTATCCCTTGTCCCTCACATCCACCCCCCTCCCAGGCTCCCCTTCCCCCCTCCCTAGGGGCTCTCCGCTTGCTGGGGACGAGTGAAACCCCAAAAAGTCCGTGGTGTCAGAGTCTGTGGGTGTAAAAATTTCCCCCCAATCCGGCGATCTTTCCCCCTCCCCCTGAGAAGACGGGAATCCCAAAAAGTATGTGGCGTCAGAACTGGTGGGAGTAAAAATGTGCTGCCAGTCCTCTCCTGCCTCTGACGTAGTCGACCTCGGTGAAACCCACACCTCTTCTTCCGTATCCTCAAATTCCGCTTCCCATCTCCATGGAGAGCTGCTGCCTGCGATCCCTTCCTCCCGCCCCTCCCCCTCTCCCTCCCTTTCCATGTGCCAGGGCGCTTGGGCCTGTGGGGGAAAAGGGCGTGGAACTCTTCCACTAAAAATTCCTCTTGTACTTCCGTGGCAGGTATCCACTCATTGTGGGACGGCGGAGTGTCCTCCCATGCCATGAGGTACTCCAGCCCTCTCACCCCTTTCCTTGAATCCAAAATCTCAGTGGCCACATTGAGTTGTTGGGTGTCCCCCCTTTCCCCCCCTCCCTCGGGAGGCTGATCGCTGTCCCTGAACCTGGTGCTTTCTCTGTACGGCGACAGCAGCGATCTATGAAACACTGGGTGTACCCTCATGTCCTCTGGCAGTGCCAGCCTGAAGGCTACCGGATTGACCTGTTGCGTGACCGTGAAGGGGCCCAGCCTCCTGGGCGCCAACTTCTTGCATCGCCCTCTGGTGGGAAGGCCTTCAGAGGACAACCAAACCCTGTCCCCCACCCTGATGACCTTCCCCGGTCGTCTGTGGCGATCTGCCCCCTTCTTGTACGCTTCCTTGGCCCTCTCCAAGTGCTCCCGGAGTTGTTGGTGCACCGTCTCCAGTTCCTCCGCCCAATCTTCTGCCTGCGGGCCCTCCTCTTCCTCCTCCCCCTCCCTCTCTGGGAAAGATCTGAGGTTGCGCCCGTAGTTGGCCTTAAAGGGCGACACCCCTGTGGAGACGTGCACCGCATTGTTGTAGGCAAATTCTGCCAGTGGCAGGCGATCCACCCAGTCCGTTTGCCTCTGGCTGACGTAGCATCTCAGGTACTGCTGCAGAATGGCGTTGACCCTCTCCGCCTGTCCATTGGTCTGCGGGTGCCGAGCCGTCGACAAGCTGACCTCCACCTGCAGGAGGTTCATGAGCCGCCGCCAGAACCTGGAAACAAATTGGCGGCCTCGGTCCGAAATAACCCTTAAGGGTAACCCATGCAGTCTGAATACGTGGTCAACGAACAGTTTGGCCGTCTCTTCTGCAGAGACCGCCCTGGCACACGGTATAAAGTGGCACATTTTGGACATGAGGTCCACCACCACCAACACTGCTGTCTTGCCCCTGGAAGAAGGCAGGTCTGTGACGAAGTCCATGGACACTACTTCCCACGGCCTGTGCGGTGTGGCTAATGGCTCCAGCAACCCTGCTGGTGCTGCTCTGACTACCTTTGCTCGCTGGCAGGTGTCACAGCCCCTTACATAGTCCCGAACATCCTCCCGCACCCCTGGCCACCAGAAGTGTCTCATGACTAGGTGAGTGGTTTTGTCCCTTCCAAAATGACCCGCTGTTGGGTTGTCGTGCATCTGCTTGAGGACCTTACCTCTGAGCTGTGTGGTGGGCAGGTACAGGGCTCCCCTGTAAAAAAGCAACCCCCTCCTTTCCTCAAAGTCTTTTGCCTGCTCCCTCCCCCCTCGCAGCTCTCTGAAGATGCGGGTGGCAAACTCATCTGCTGCCGTCAGTGCTGTGAGTTCTGCCTCGCTCACCACTGCTGCTCCGCAGGACCATGCCGATGGGGGAAACACGTGTCGGGGTGCTGGTGGCAACTCCTCCTCCATGTACTCTGGTTTGCGGGAGAGGGCATCCGCCCTGACATTCTGCTCCCCCGGTATGTAGTGGATGGAGAAGTTGAAGTGCGAGAAGAACTCTGCCCACCGTATCTGCCGCTGGTTGAGCACCCTGGCTGTTCTCCAGAACTCCAGGTTCTTGTGGTCCGTGCACACCTGAATGGGGTGCTTGGCACCCACCAGGAAGTGTCTCCAGTGTTTAAACGCAGAATGGATCGCGAGAAGCTCCTTATCAAACACCGTGTAGTTGCGCTCTGGCTGGGTCAGCTTTCTGGAGAAGAAGGCACAGGGTCTCCACTCCCTGTTGGCATCCAGTTGCAGTAAAATGGCTCCCACCGCGCGGTCTGAAGTGTCAGTTTCGATGCGCAGTGGCGCGTGCTGTACCACATGGAACAGGTTCTGGTCTGAGGCGAACACCCTCTTGAGGCTTTCGAACGCTGTCTGCGCCTCCTGTGTCCACCTGAACTTCTGCTTGCCTCTCAGGCAGTCAGTGATGGGAGCCGTAACTTGAGAGAAGTTCTTGATGAACTTCCTGTAGAAGTTGGCGAAGCCTAGTAGGCGTTGGGCATCTTTGCGCGTCCTGGGGCTGTGCCAGTCCAGGATGGCCTGCACCTTGTCCTTATCCATCGCTAGCCCCTTGTCTGACAGCTTGTAGCCCAGGAAGTCCACCTCCTTGGTGTGAAACTTGCACTTCTCCAGCTTCACATACAGGTGGTGCTCCTTCAGGCGCTGCAACACCTCCCTGACATCCTTCACATGCTGCACTGGGTCCTGGGAGTATATAAGGATGTCATCTAGGAAGACCAAGCAGTTCTTGAAGAGGAGGGACCCCAGGACGTGGTGCATGAAGGCCTGGAAGCATGCTGAGCCCCCTTGCAAACCGAAGGGCATCACCAGGTATTCAAACGATCCCAGAGGCGTGAACATCGTGGTCTTCCACTCATCGCCTTCCCTGATCCTGATTAAGTTGTACGCTCCCCTTAGATCGAGCTTGGTGAATATCTTGCCCCTGCGCGCTGCTGTCAACAGGTCGTCCACTCTGGGCATTGGAAACGCCACTGGTTCTGTCATGCTGTTCCGGCGTCTAAAATCCACCACCAGACGGCGCTGTTGCGTGTCTTTCTTGTCCACCCAGAAGACCGGGCTGCCCCCTGCTGCCTTGCTTTCTCTGATGAACCCCCGCTTGAGGTTCTTGTCGATGAACTCCCTCAGATCCTCCAGTTCCTGGTCTGACATGGAGTACAGCTTGGCTGGGGGTAGCGTTGCCCCCGGTATCAGGTTTATCTGACAATCAAAGGACCTGTGCGGTGGCAGGTGGTCGGATTCCGCTTCGCTGAAGACCTCCTGTAGGTCCCAGTACTGTTTGGGAATCGCCTCTCCCCCCTTAACGTGCATGGTGGCCACCGTGGCTATCGGTGGCCCCTCCCCTGGTTGGCGCTGCATGCAATGTTCCAGACAAAAGTCAGACCCAAATGTAATGCATCTCTGGTGCCAGCTTATGGATGGGTCGTGGTGTGCTAGCCAGCTCATTCCTAGCACTATGGGGGGGGGTCTGAGATGGTGGTGACGTTGAAAGCCAGTGTCTCTGAGTGCCTTCCTACAGTCATTCTCATGAGGGGGGGGTCTGGTGGGTGATGGCCCCTCCCAGTAACTCCCTGCCGTCAATGGTGGAGACGTGCAGGGGAAAGTCCAGCTGCAGCAGTTGGATCTGGTGTGCTTCCGCAAAATTTCTTGGAAAAAAAAAGGCAGACGCCCCCGAGTCGATTAACGCTAAAACCGTCAGTGGGTACCCATTAGGGAGTGTCAGAGTCACTTCTAGAACCACCCCTGCTCTGGGGGGTTTGGGCTGGCACTGCCCCTCTGTGGAAGGGAGGGAGGGAGGGGGCTGGTTTCCGTCGATTGCGCCTGGCTGCTGCCCCTTGTCTCCTGCAGCCAGGCTGTCTCGTTTCCCTGCTGTTGCGTTGAGTCTGTGGGGGCGGGCATAACAGTTCCCGCCCTTCCCTGCCATTCCCGGCGATGCGGACAATTCCTGACGAGGTGACTGGGGGAGTGGCACAAAAAGCAGTTTCCTCCCCTCCCCTCTTTGCGTTTCTGTGGTGCCGGGGTTTGAAAAGCCCGCGCGCGCGCTCCTCCGATCTCCATTGGTTCCGGCTCTGGGCTAGGTCTGGGCGGGGCTTGGGGTGGGCCCTGGGGTGGGGTTTGGTGATGAGGTCTGTCCTGGGAGCGTGGGAACCAAGGTTTTGCTGCGCGCATCGTTTGTTTGTCCTTCCATCGGGATTCCTGCCTCACCCCCACCGCTAGCGCAGCTTTGCTCAACTCATCCATAGTCCGCGGTTTTGGACCTCTCGCCAGCTCATCCTTAACGTCTGAGTGCAAGCCCAGATAGAAAGCTGATTTCACTGGATCACTATGCAGATCCCACCCCAGTTTGTGCTGGTGCATCTCGCCCAGTACTCTCTAACTGTTAATTTTCCTTGTGTTAAGTTATGAAGCTCTTCTTTTGTGGCTTCCATTTCACTGTCACTAGCGTACATAATTTTTAAAGCTTCTAAAAATAGTTTTACGTTCTTCATGCAATCATTTTTTTGTGCGATGAGCGGTCTGACCCATTCGCGGGCGGCCCCAGTCAAATGCTCTATAATAAAGGAGACTCTGTGCGCGTCATCTGGGAATTCCGCTGCATGCAGTTCCAGCGCATAGTTTATTTCCGTCTCAAATCCTAGGTACTCCCTAGGGTCGCCGCTAAACTTGGTGACTAGGGTCTGTCCCCTTCTCATTTGGACTAGCTGTGGCTGGGGCGCGCCCCCACCTCTCGCTGCTCTTTCCTCATCCAGCTTTTTCTGCAGGTCCAATACCATCACCCTTAGCTGCTTCTCAGTCTCCTCTTTCGTCCTCACCTGCTCCACCAGCTTGTTCAGCTCCTCCCGCGCCCCTCGCGCTTCCTCCTGAGCGGCATGTAATTGCTGCTGGGCCTGCGCTGTCAGGTTCCTGCTTCGCCGCTTCGGCCTCCAGCCTCCAATGCTCAGCCTCTTGCGCGCTCATCGCGGCACTCCAAAGTAGCCAAAAAAGATTCGGAGGTTGCTGTCAGAGGTGCTGATGTGGCTACTCTAGAGTAACGACTCCTCGCAGCATAGTCTTTTTAGACTTTTATTAAGTGCTGATTATTTACAGTGGTCAGAACGATCTATATACATGCTTACGGTGAGGTGTCAGAACCTCCGAATGGAGATTGGCGCGTTTTCTTCCAGCAAAGAAGCTTTGGGAGACCCAACCTCTTCCCCCTACGTTTGCGTCGCAATTCCGGAGTTGGGGGAATTGGCCTTCCCCCCGTGCTCGCACCTTCCTGTCCCACCTGGGGCATGGGCTCCGCAACCTTGCCTGAGCCTCGGACACCACTTCCTGACTCTCCGCTGGAGGCAGAGCTCTCCCTGCTCTCCCCAGCGCTTGGGGATGGGCTGGAACTTAAGATGGGAGGGACTTCCCTGTATCCCTTGTCCCTCACAATAAAACACCATGAAGGCTGAACACACACACACACCCAAAAAACCCATAACATTATTTCATTAAACACTTTTCAAAGTGTATGAATTTGCCTTTTAAGATTAGCAGTAGAATGCTTTTGGCCCCATGAACCCTATTTTCCCTAAGTCTGTACTCATCATAAATTACATCTAGGTTGGGTAGTAACTGAAGATTAACTAAGGTTGTATCTGCATCTGCAGTTCATGACACATTTTGTTCTTCATAAGATTCTTCCAGATGGATATTTATCGCTGGTATCAAAATGCGAGCCCGTATTCCCTCTTCCCCATTAATCAAGATCTGCTCTTCCTGGGGAAAATCAAATACATTAAAAAATAAAATATTTCCCAATGACATATTTGCAATGTCTGAACAACCCATTTACAGTAATAAGGCTTATCTAGAGATACCCATTGCCTCAGTATTTATCCTCACATGTTTTCCATATATAATTGCTTTTTTTGACTTAAGGGCTGCTCCCCCCTCCCCTTGGCGTAGGTTTGCAATAATTTGCAATCAAATGCTAACAAGATAGCATGAAACATAAACCATACCTCAAAACTACAAATAAGACATTTCCAAAGATTATGTGATTAACATTTATTTTTGTAGAAAATCAGGTTACTTGGGAAAGTATTCATCTCCTTATGATTGCATTTTAGGTGCTGGAAAATACTTATCTGTAGCATCGTATGATACATTTGTAGATATCTACAATGTAATGAGCAGTAAGCGGGTTGGAATCTGCAAGGGCTCTTCCAGTTATGTGACACACATTGATTGGGATGTTAGAGGTAAGAAATACAATTGCTGCAAAATGACTATATTTCTGTAGCTTGGAAAATGTAAACTATGCATGAATTTTGTGCAGCATTTCCAAATGGTAGTGATGAATTTCTCACAAATTTTAATAGGAAGTGAATTAATAAATATTGTGTTAACAAACTACAAACAAAAAAGTATTCAATAAGATTTTGTATTTGCTGAACATTTTTTAGGCAAGCTTTTACAAGTGAACACTGGTGCTAAGGAACAGTTGTTTTTTGAAGCTCCTCGGGGGAAAAAACAGATAATTCCCAGTACAGAGGTAAGAAGATTTACAATTCAGTTCCAATACTGTACAATTTTGTAAATAATATCTATATTTTCTTTTTGTCATTTACATAATTTTGAAGGCACAACAGGCAGCCCCACATTTACATGGGGTTACATTCTGAGACACCACACGCATTGGTGAAATCGTGTATAATTGACATTTATTGAAAAAGCCTGCAGACACCCCATTCCGCCCCCACCCTGCCCCCATCTTTCAGTAACGTTTCAGTGATGTATTTAATAACATTTCTGGGTCACTTCCAGGTTCGGTATGATGCGCATATACATGGTTGCACACATACTGAATGTGTGTAAAGGGGGTGGTGGTGTCTGCCTGTATGTTATTTGCTTGTGCATGTCAGATGACATCAGGTGGGACTTGAGGTCCACCTAGTGGCAGAATGCAAAAGTTGATGTTCTAAACTCCAAAGCTTCTGGGACGCTAATCCCTTCAGTGAGCGAGATCTAAATTCTGCCTTATCAATTGTGATAGTGTTTTGAGACCTTGGCAGACTATGTGGTTCAGTTTTGTTGTTTTGTCAATATGTAAAAAAGAAATTGTGAAACTTCCTCCCTATATATATTTCTTTAGTGAAGGACAAAGACTTAGCCACGAAAGTAAATGCTGCAGTTTCTCTTTTCAAGATATCCAAAATTTAAATTGAAAATTAAACACCAGTAAATTTTTACTAGATCCCAATACCCTTCTAGGCATTTTACAAAAGTCCTATCAGATGTCATTAAGGATAGAGTCTTCATCTGCAATACCAGCTTTCCCCCCTACAAAAACTGAAAACGCTTTTTATCACCAAATAATGTTATTTCCTTGCTTAATGAAATTGTTGTCAATATCACTCCCCCCATCAAAAAAGCTAGTATCTCTGCTTAATGCTGTGGTTTGTTGCATTGTTATGGGACACTGGTCAGTATTCCTCAAATGAAATGTTTTCCTAGTGGTACAGCCCGTCTTGGAATCAGACTATTAAAAACTAAGAACAAGCAATGAAATAGTTTTACAAGACCAGAATAGATTAGAATAGTGAGTATTACTGTGTTGCACTTTCAGGGAAATTAAGAAACTCACCTATATGAATTAAATTCAAATGCTACAAGTATGGTTTATACTAATCACCAGCAAGACACAGGAAGTCAAGGTACGTCAGGGAATCTTTCAGATTTCCTTAAATAAAGAAAACCTTCCCAAATTATGTCCTACAAATAGAAGTAAAGAACACAAACACATTAAGGCTTCAGTCCTTTGCACACTTACCTGAGAGAGAGAAAAAAACCTCTGAACATAATTGGGCTTACTTCCTAGAAATCTTGCATAGGCTTGTGCTGTAAGTAGTGAATTCTTCTCCCCGTAGTTTTTCCTCAGGACATTAAAGCAAACCATGGAAGCAACCGTTCTTGCTGTTGAATATGGAAACAATAAACTTTCTGCATAGCTAACAATAGCAAATTCCTGTTTGCATTTATGGTATTCACATGGTGGCTCTCAGCCTTTAATTAGTCAAAGTAACTATTACAACACAAATGATAAAAATAAATTTATTTAAGGTATTACTGTACAATGGGAAAGTATCATTCACACAGTGTTCTATCATAGTTCAAAACAGTATTAATGGTCATAGTCAGACATGTGAAGGTAATTGTCAGACATGTGAAGGTAAGAAGAGTAGAATGTAATTGGAATAAATTTTCTCAAATACTGGGTGATAACACATCCTCATAAAACACCCATATGATCCTCCTTCAAACTGAAAGCATTTTGACTGCAGTTGTCATAGGTAATATCTAATTATTTCAGTGGGAGATGTGAATAGTGTATACCTCTAGGATTATGGTGTTTGCTCTGAGATAAGATGTATAACTATGGATAAGTATCCTTTCTCAAACAGGCTATCTTTATAGGCAGAAAAGATTTCCTGGACATCTTGGACAAGTGTTCTAGGCTCCTGCTGTGAAGGAATTTGGCCAATAATTGGAGAAGTTACAGATGTAACTGCTTCATGCCTCACCAGTGATAGTACAGTTTTGGCAACAGGAGATGATTTTGGATTTGTAAAGCTTTTCCGATACCCTGCCAAAGTAAGTAAATATGCAGTGTTTGCATAATGAGACTTAAACGAAGTCCTACTGTTTTCATATCTACAATAATTGAAAATACACTTGTATTCTTATCTCTCATTGGTATATGTGAATCAGCTTTAATACAAATCAAGCATTCATATTGTACCACATTTTCTCAGACACAATGCATTTCAATGGAGACAATTCACATGCTCATCTGTAGGGCAACATAGAGCATATTTTCTGTTAAATAATTTTTTATTGTTTTTCACAATTTAATTCCACATTAACATCAATAAAAAAGAACATTTTTACCCCCAATCCCTATGTATAGCAATATCTTTTCAAAACATTTTCTTCAAGATTCCAGGAATCTCCAGACTTCCCTCTATCTCCTCTTCTGGTTCTTTATTCTCTTACATTTCCATATCCATTTACCCAATTTTCTAATAATTACACATAGTTAATCAAAACTTACTAACACTTCAAATCATTTACCATTATTTAACACAGATGTCATTTAAGCATCTAGAATATCATTTAAAACAACTTTCTGCATTCCAAATCTGTGCTTAACTATTATTTTTTCTTCTAATTTTAGAAGAAAATCTCTACTAATTTAGAAGCCATCTCTACTAATTGCAAGCATTTAATCAAAGCCTGCTAATGTACTAATATCTACAATATTTTTTCCACATAAACAATAACCATTTCCAAGACTATTTCCCATTCTTTTTCCTAACTTAGGCGTACTTAAATTTCATCAGAAGACATCTGTCCGTTGAGGCAAATTCCAAATCCAAACTTTCCTTTCCTCCAAACTTATCTCAGTCTCAGAGGTTGTACTTTCTGCCTCATTTTCTCCACCATGACCTCCTCAAGTGTTTTCTGCCTAAACCACAAAACTTCCCAATCTACCCTGTTCTTTTGGATTTTCTTCATATCAGTCATCTTTTCCCAGTTTTTAGGCTTCCTCTCCAATTTTTGCCTAAGAACATCCCCTTCCTCAGTTCTCCTTGTCCAAGACTCTATTATTTCAATCGGTTCTGTCACCCTTTTAATGCTTTGATCCATTTGAGTTGTAAACTCATTTGTTATTTTAGCCATAATTTTCATCATCTCTTTCATAAATTCTTTTTTCAATTCAGAAAAAAGATTCATCAATTCAAATTGAGATTTATCCCCCAGGTCCTGTACTTGGGCCCTTCTGTCCAGACTCAACTCTGACCGTTTAAGCATTATCATATTTTTGTCTTTCCGTTGTTCTCAAAATAGCTAGTTTTCACCACCACCTTATCAGTTTCAAGGCTATTCCATGTAAGTTCCCAGTAAACAGTAACTGTTTCTGTGCTTTCCCACTATCCCTCTTCTTTCAACCCGTTTACTTTATACACATATGCAATTTAACATAAAATCCAAATTTTAAGTTGATATTCATATATAACAAATATCTACCCTAAAAAGAGGCCGAAACAATATATCCATAAGAATTACCACTTAATTGTCCAGAAGAGAGTGTACTAAATTCAGTATCCAATTTTCTGAAATGTCTCAGGGTGGAATAAGGAGTTGCAGCACTTGAAGATCCTTATAAATAGGTATATCAACCTCTCTTGCCGGCTTTTTTTCCCATCCTTAAAATTCCGATTTATATACAGGAAACCGAGTTCAGTGCTCTGTAGATCCCTCCAGCCGAGATAAGTCTTTCTTATATTTCCCTAACAGAGTACCTTAAATATCTTAATCCAAATCTCCTCTGCTGAGTTCAGTTTTAATGATGGCTGCTGTTCAAAATCCAGTTTCCACTTTTATACTCCAGTATCGATAACAAGCCAAGAAGAGTAGATTTCAATTGCCTTAAGCTTTCCTCCCCGCAACCGGGGAAAAGCTTTGGAAGGGCAGTGCAGTGTAACGGCTCTCAGATGTTGTCAGAATCCTGGCACCACGTTCCCTTTTCCATACACAAATACTGTACCAAGTCATGGCCAGCTTTAAAATCCTGTAGCAATGTCAAGCAATAAAAAATGGGTTTCAATTACTTTCAATTCTCCCATCAGCAGGCCCACACCGTAAATATCAAATAAGATAATAGTTTTTCACTTGCACTTTTTTCCATGTACAGTTAATTACCCAGAAGCCGAAGAACAGACTTCCTTTTTAATCCTTCGTCTGGTGCTGAATTAAGCTTATTTAATTTCAATGGTAAATCTTTTTACAATCACATCGGCTTGAATGTTGGTTACGGAAAATCTCTGCTGGTGGCTGGAGCGTTAAGGCTTCGCTCCCAGGGAGGCACTTTGCTGCCAAGACTGCACTCAAACCTGCTTCTTTTCCCCACTCTCCCGAGCCTTTTGGAGCAGGGGTCTCGGAATTGCGGGAGAGCTCTTTGCAATCTGCTGGAGCCCTTGACATCTTGAGAACCCTCTCAAGACTTTTTTTTGGGGGGGTATGCCTTGCCTTGGCGTTTCCCCTGACTCTCCGTGGGGTTCAGATCTGTCGGAGCAAACAGATCTGTGCTCCGTTCACCATCTTGCAGAGATTGGAAGTCCAGCATAGGGTATATTTTCAAGTGATGTGTATGCATATGTGTAGCAGGTCTTAGTTGTCACCATTTTATTGATTTTGCTTTTGTTTAACTTCTGGCCCACAGGCCTAACTACTGGTAGGTCTAACAGATCTTTCCACTTGGTCTGCCAGGCTGTTACAGTCAAGTTGTGCCATTCCCACCTGTCCTACAGCTGATGTCATATATGATGACAGGGTTTGAATAAAAAGGGCTTTGCAGGCACTGCCAGTTAGCAAATGGTACTTGGAAAGTACTATGCACAGGTTTTTTTGCCCAGTTGGTTTGATTTCAAACTGCATGGGCAAAAATGGTTTGTTGACATCATTGTGACTCTAGGTCACAGTGTCACCCCTGTTAAACTTGGTCCATGGGGTTTTATAGAGCTAAGGTTCCAGCCCACTGGTTGAATCTAGTACCCCACTCCTAGTGGCTATTTCAGGCTGAAGATATTCATTTTAGAACATGTATGTATTTATCAAATCAGAGGCTAGTGTGCTGGACTTGGACTAGAGACACCTGGGTTTAAAATCCCGGGTCTGCTGGTACCCAAAGGACTCTTTTTGAGTCTTACATACCTCAGAGTTGTTGTGAAAATAAAATGGGAGATCCCTCATGTAAGAACTCCTTAGCTCCTGGACAAAGACGCAAATGTAAGAAGAATGTGATTGACATCCCTTCATACTACACAATCCCCCATTCACATACCAACAACTCAAATCACACAACTAACACCACATTTCCACTGCACAGCTTTTCCCACCGATAATGCTCTAGGATTTTTGTTCTAACAGGTTTTTTTTTTGGTTTTTTTGGGGGGAGAGAATGAAAGTATGAGGTGTTCCAGTAAAATCTTTAGTCATCTTCCTCAGGCCATGCAAGCTCATAACCCAAGTAATGATATTCCTCTAGCATCACATCTCGGCTGGCATTGCAACACATAGTTGTGGAAGCAAGGCTACAGGGGAAAAAAGAGGATGACTATTTCTTCCCTTGGGTTCGCCTCCAGCATTCTTAAGGAGTCAGGGCTAGACAAAGGGGAGCAGTGTCAGACTTCAAATGTTTTCTAAAAGTTGTGTAATTCTTTATCTCCCTGACATCTGATGGGAGGGCGTTCTATAAGGGGCGACACTGTCGAGAAGGCCCTCTGCCTGGTTAATTTGTGCGGCAGACGTCCATATATATGTTGGAATGTTCCTAAACATTCCATAACACCTCTGCAGCTGAGACAGTGGTTAAGGGTCATTCATTGGAGTTCGGAGTAACTCTGGTACTGAAAAAAGGGTATTAATGTTTCAAATACTGTAGCCTGTAACTACCTTGTGGTTGTTTCCTTTTGTTGAGTTTATCTGATTTGGAGATAATTTGGCAAACCATTCCTTTTCTGAGAAATTGTCTGTTCTATACTTTAATTAAACACTCCCTTTGTCTTTGTATGGCCATAATAGTAGCTATGTAGATATGTAGGATCACAGTAGTGGATACTGAGGAAAGGCTGTGCTCTCAGCTGACCTCCCTTCAGCTGCACTGCTGTTGCATAGCAGGATTGTTTTCAAACAGTGCCAACAGGAATGCTGGACTGTCTTTTTCCCATTCTGATATGCAGCAGCATTGCAGCCAATAGGAGATCAAGTAAATGACACAGACGCACCAGGCCCTTCACTACTGCCCAGCATATTGTTCAGTGTTAATTTGACTCATATATACTGTAGATGTTTTGTAGCCTTGCTTAAAAATGCTAATGAATGAAATGTTCTACATTTTTTGTATATTTCATATTCAGGGAAAATATGGGAAGTTTAAGAGGTATGTGGCTCATAGTACACATGTAACAAATGTTCGTTGGACTCATGATGACAGTTTATTAGTCAGTGTTGGAGGTGGAGACACCTCTTTAATGCTGTGGACCCATGAGATGGAGGGCCATCGAGAAACCAGGCAGTGTGACAGTGAAGAATCTGATCTAGATTCCGAGGAAGATGGGGGTAAGTAACCATTTTAAGATAACTTCAATCTTATAAAGCAGTTTTAATTCTTCCCACTATAAATGCAATTTCCATAATCTGAATGTCAGTTTGAAAGGTCCAGGGTTTTTTCTTTTGGGTGTGTGTATGTGTGCAAATTAATTATTTAGCAAAACCATTTTACTGTTTTAAATGCCTTTAAAAATCCTAAGTAAATTATATTTATTGTAATTTTGTTTTATGTTGGCTGGGATCCAAAGATCCATTAACAGAGCTGTGCGCATGGAAGTGGGGGAGGTGATTTTCTGATTTCTTGTGCCCACTAGAAATCTACACTCCTACACCCCAATAGTGTAGGAGATTGTACAGGTGCTGCATGCAGTAAAGGAACTGGCAAAAAATATCACTTCCACCAGCAGGAACTTTCACAGTATTGCAGCTACTTCTGCAAACACTCAGTGCCTGGTGGCATCCTGTTTTGCCACCTGAGGTGAAATGGGAATGTACCATTCCCTTCCACTGTTGCCAGATGGCCCCCCTTGCCAAACTTGGCAAGAACCAGAGCACTCCTCAAGGTGTTGCTGCTTGTCTTCTGTACCCTGGGTGGGTGGAGGAGATGAGTGGCAATGTTGTGCACTGGAATGCCTACCTCCAGTGACGGGGGACATTCTGCTGGCGGAGGAAGTAGTGGTAGGTGGGTGCTTCACCCTGCCTCATCAATGGGCAGGCTCTGCAAAGTGTTCTCCCATGAACTGAAGAACTCCTTCAACATACAGAAGGGCTGGTCTTGATCCTATCTACTGTTGTTTGATGTCTCCGGTGCACTTATATGCAAATAGAATAAATTAATAAACAATTAACCTACTTCTTAGTTCCAATAGTTCTTGTGGTTATAAATATTTTACTAGGATATGACAGTGATGTCACAAGAGAAAATGAAATTAATTACACCATCAAAGCCTTATCAACCAACATCAGACCTATGTTTGGAATCAAGCCTCATCTGCAGCTAAAAGAGCCTTCAGTTGATGAAAGGTAACTTGGGGTGTGTGTGTAATTTTATGACATACTGTAATAGAATTTTAAGGGGCATGTGTGCATAAAAGGGGCTGAGATTTTTTTTCCTATTTGGTTTTGAACCATTGTGCTCAAATATTGGATAATATTTCCATTTAACTTTTCATGGACTAAGAATGTTTGCCAAGAGTAAAATATTTTCACATGTAGTAGTGAATAGCACACATACACTGCCGATGAACACCAGTAGTAGCAAACAAATAGTCAGTGATAGCTTTGATTCTCTGTTGTTGGGACAAGGGTGCATGGAATAATACTTCCTCACTGCCACTACCACCAGGTGATCAGTGCTATTAAAGCTGGCCACTAACAGTCATGCAGTGCTAGATGTACTCCCTCCTCCCCGCTGTACTGTGATCTTGTGAATATGCAGGCAACTTACAACTTACGCACATTTAACGTGCAATCACAATGTTCAATGTTTAAATAATGCAAATTAAAAGCACGGAAGGAGGATAACTTAAAAACTCTTTTGTGCAGGGTTTTCCCTATGTGGGAAGAGCTTTAAAGCTCTCGAATTTGCTTACTGAGGTCTAGGAGGCTCTTGCAAGATCTTGGACAACCCTGCAATTTTTTTTAAGTGTCTCCCCAAGCCCAGTAAGTTCCCTGTCTTGGCAGGGCAGGGAGCTCTAAGACCCATTTGGGTGCACTGGCTCTGGGAGGTAATATTGCTCATGCAGGAGCAGTTCAAAGAAGCTGGTTGAAATATATCCAGTTTTGTGTATATGTGCCATCACTGGAATGTAATCCTTGATACGAGTTACCTGTATAACAGAACTGCAGGCATCCAGCCAAGCGCTGAGACATTTGAAGATTTGAAAGGATGGAATTTTTGAGAAGCAGGTAGGGTTAAACAAGCATTTAAGTACTTGTCAAATAATTTTAGAAGTGTACGCAAGAGGCATCTTCAGTCCTTGCATCTAAGTGGGCATGTTTAATTCTGCAACTTTAATTACTTGTGGGCAAATTTTCCCTTTACATTTTGAACTGTGGTTTGGAAAACTAATTCCAAAATACATTGTCTGAAGCAAACATGCATGCCAGATCCATCTTTTGGAAAACAGTCAGAAGTGACATCCAGGAAAATAGTACTCCTCTGCTTACAAATATTTTACAGAGGCACACACTGAATTTTACACACAAATGACCTTTAGACTTGATGCATTTATTTCGTTCTTGGGTCTTAATGCCTGTGTACAAAATGTGAGTTTAGAATTGGCTAACAAATATTTGTTCCGTTCAATTAATTTCAGTTTTCTTTATCCTAGATTTATGATATATATTGTTCATAATTTAATATTCCTGCTTAATTTTTATGCTTCCTGTGAAGGCAAGGGGTTGTAAGGTAAGAACTTACTTACATATATAAAACATTCACTATAAAGTATATTTTATCTGATTTGGAAAATTATAACGTCAAGTAATATAACATCAAGTAATACATATATAGACAAAATCCTAGGGAATACAATGATGCAATGGCGGAGACCCCAGGTATCCAGCCTGGAGAGGTGGTGGCCAGATCCGAACTACCATGTAGCCGCTCTGCAGTCCAGGGGGCTGCGCGCGACCACGCAAAATCACCCCCCGTTTAATGTGGGGAGCAGTCATTCAGACTATAAGACTCTCCCATGTATAAGACGCCCCCTATTTTAGGGGGCTCAGATTTAAGAAAATGGGGGGAGATGTATCCGTGTATATGATGCCCCCTAATTTTTGACATTATTTTTAGGAAGAAGATCTAGTCTTATACATGGAAAAATACAGTACTTCCTTTTCGCTATTGGAAAGTTTCTAGAGCAATCAAATGAGGCTGATAAAAAACAAAAAAGATGCATTCTTCTGATGGCAGTTTTGTGTCCATGAATATACATACCTTATACATCTTCTGTGTGCCATATAGGTTATAGCTTCTAGCCAGGGCCGGCCCTATGGCCAGGCTGGGTGGCGCAGGGCACCACGGCGCCGGCCCGCCAGGAGGGCGTCGCGAGCTGCACCCGCCCGCTGGCCGGCCGGTCCGCCGCGCAGCTGCGCCCATGGCAACCGCGCAGCTGCGCCCATGGCAACCGTGCTGCGCTCACCCGCCCAGGGGCGCTTAAGGCGGCCCTGCTTCTAGCTCAGCACCAGACAGAAAACTTGACATAAGCAATGTCTACAAGCAATGTCTATTAGTTTCAGTGTTCTGGAGTTGACTCTTCTTTCCTTCATTCTTTTCCAATTGCTACGTAGCTTCAGTGTCTAAGGAGCTGATTCTAGAGCCAAACTAGATGTTAAATGTATGATATATCGTTAACTTTTAAAAAAAAAAGTGTGCATGTGCAATCTGCATTAGGATATTGGCACAGGAGGAAGGTGGTTAATTACTCCCACCTGCCTGTTTCTGGAAAATCACATCACTCTCTCCAACTGATAGTGACTTTAATCAAGAATCTGCTATAGGTGCCTATTGCAGTTTCTGTGTAGAGCAAATAGATATTTGTAGAGTATTGTGATTTTCATCACAAAAGCAGCAAAGGAACAATGACAATTCATTGATAAAAGCTGGTATCTTTAAAAAAAACCTTGAGGAATTAAATGTTCAGATTTCACCGATAGCCTATATGAGTTTGCACTTACTTGATTTTTTTCCATCTCCAAATACTGTACAGTGTTGTGATTTATACATAAGCATAAACAAAGCAGAACAACTCCTTTCAAAATACGGTATATATCTGTTCTGTGCATTTTGGAATTTGTATGAGTTGTTTGAAAAGCATTTATAAAATAGTAATATAATACAGAGGGGAAAATAGACTCAGGACCAGGTCATCAAAATTACTCATACAAGAGTTACATTATTATGAGTTGTATTCAAAGTAGTGATAAGGAGGCCGTTCCATCAATGCAAGCATTTCTGCTTGCCTGATGGGACTATGTCTCTTCTCCTCCCCGTATGTGCTGTTCTGCTGATCCTCCAGAATTGGTTCTGGGGAAGTGGGGTGTGGGGTGGAGAAGAGCATCATTGCAGTGTTTTCCACTACTGCTGTGATTTAGTTGAATATGGCCCAATGTGTACAAGCCCTTCCTGCTAACGGTTGTGATAAAAATGACAATAGTATGCTAAGGCTGCTGTCTTTGTTGTAAAACTTTGATTTATTTCCCTATCATGTCTTGGTAAATAAATACTTACTTAGAGGATTATCACACACCTCCTGCCCCACTCACTTTCATGGCCACTACTTCTTCAGTTCCCCATTGCCAGTGTCAGTATCTATTAGGACCTGAATGCAATTCTGCTTTTCCCACTTTCAACCTAAGAGCCTTGAACTCGACATGTGGCTCTGTACTGCCCTTCGTTGGATAGTGCTAAGTCTGGTACTAGTGCAACTCTGCTTTCCCTTCTTCTAGCCTCCAAAACCTAGGGGGAGGAGTGATGGTAACCTGTGAGTCTTGGGTACAGTTTTCTGCTTGGGTTTTTGCCTGGGGTACTTGCAATTAGCTATATATGAGTGAAAAATTACAAAGCTGCCTCATTGTTAACAGGTGAAGAATTATGAAAAAGTAATGAGAAATTGATATGAGAATTAGTGACTAGTGTAAAGATTAGAGGAGCACCCCAGGCATACCCACAATAATTTGATCCGGAAACTTGGTAAGCAGGCAGAAGCATGAAAAATGGAGTTTTCCAAACCATCCTTTTCTGTACTAAAAAGCTATATGAGCAAATATTATCTGTCTTATTTGCAATTATATTGCCTTTGTTTAATGAAACCTGTGGAATATCAAGTTAGACATCATTTTCCTGAAAGCTTGTAAAAGTTCTTCTCCTGCATCACTGTTCTATTGTGTGGTGTTGGAGCATGCTTGATGAGCCTTCTTTGCCAAATAGAGGAACCTGAGTAAATAGTTAGCAAGCTTACTCTTTTGTACCCCAAAAGAGGTAATATATTCCTTCTCATTTTCCCTACACTACGGGCTCTTCCTCTCCCAGCACTCCTTCACTTTCCTATTCCTTTTCTTTATGCTGCCAAACTACTCCTCTCTTGCAAATCATGTCTCAACTTTTTTTTAAAATCCCTCTCCATCTTATACCTGTAAATATTATCCTTGTAAACAAAAAAACACAACCACAAAATAAAATCTCTTACACTTGGATATTGCCAGAAGATCAGATCAACACAATTCTACGTAATATCTTTTCTGCTATAAAATAATTTTAGATGCTTGGTTTTCTTATCTTAAAACACACTTTTCACCAATTCATCATTAAACCAAACTGGAATAAGTAATCATTCTCTCTTCCTTCTGCTGCTGAAAAGAGGTTCCAGGTAATGCTTTTACTTTGCTAATGTCTTTTTCATATTTCAGCACCATCTTCCATTTCCACGCAAAGCTGTCTTGTCATTTTGGTGTCCCTGATACACATATACATGTTTCTACCAGCCTTCAACTGTCATGCTGTCATGCTACTTTCTGTACATATATAGAACTCTGCAAATGTAAACACTTCTCTTCACCCTGACCTCATTAAATTTGCTAAATTTAACATTTTTTTTAAATACTGAAAATAAATAAAATAAAGTAGAATTACAAGTTCAATAAAATCTTAAGGGCATTTTCATATGCTTCCATAGAGATTTCTCCTATGAATCTAGTTAATTTATTATTTTGTTTATTATCACATTCATATCTCAGCTCAAGATGGAGTGCATGGTTATTCCCACCTATTTTACTTTCACTGCGTAACATATTTAGAGAGAGGCCTTATTTAATAGCTGGCTAAACAAACCTCTTTGCCTATAGGTTTGTTACCTATGTAGCACTATGCTCTTCCAAGAGATATTAGTACTATTTCCTTCATGTACTGAGGTATCTATTAGGACCTGTTTACTACATCATCTGCTGCTTTTCAGAATCTCACTCACTGCTTTGGTGAATCTTCTGCTTTTCTGTTCTTTTTCTTACATTGTCTTTCTGTGCCCACCTCACTGACATAGGCGCTTATTTCTGTCCCGAAGCTGTAATTTGTCTTCTCACAGAGCACAGTTTTCGGAAGCAGTTTTGACTTCTTCATTTAAACCATGTGCAGCTGCTAACTTAAAATGACATCAGAATGATAGATGTCACTATTATTTTCAGTTTCAGTGGCAAATCTTGATTCTGCTGTAAGGAATAATTGGTAACTTGTTTCATTGTCATCTATGCTTCCCAAACTAATAGAGTATGTTTAAAGGTGTAGGATGAGAACTGCACTACCTCAATATGGAAGTGGGAGGATTGCATGCTTGGGATTATACCACATGCCCTCACCAATGCTTGAATCAGCTCTTAGCAAATGAAGTGTACCTGTATGTATAAATCCAATATATTAAGTGGAAGTAGAACCACCTTAAAAACCGTGGGGAAGTAAATAATGGTAAGTTTGGGACCCCTATCATTTACTTGGCTGAAACTTAGGACTCAGCTACATGGGTCAATTATAACGTTATATGTGCATTATAAAAATGTGGCACCAGATGGTGCTGTAGAGCTGAAATCCAAAGTGAATGGTAAATTGCATTGGGAGCTTTTACTGTATAGCGGTCTTTTTTCATAGTTCTTTAAAATATCTGTGTAGATCCAGCCTTATATCTATCCACGTGGGTTATTGGCATAGGGGTGTCATGTTTGTGTCATTGCCCCAACAAAGCTTTGGGCCTAATGCAACTCTATGCCAGAATGACAGTTGCTGTTAACTACGGTTGCCATACATCTGGATTTCTCCAGAGATGCCCAGGATTCCAAAGGTGAAATCACCACCGAGGTGGATTTTTTAAATTTTGAAAAATGTCCATTGGGGGTGGTGCGCACTGAGGGAGCAGGTGAGCAGTCCGTGTATCAGTCTGATGGGCAGCTGGCTGGCTGAACGGACCCCGCTTCTCCCCCTTGCCAAGTTAAGAACCGCATTGGGCCTCCCTTCTTCTTCCTCTCCTCCCATCAGTGGCCTCTGAGCCCAGGCCTGGCTGGATGTCCTCAGGCCCCGCCACTGCAGAGCCACTCGCTGGAGGAGGAGGCCGTGAGATGAGGAGCCTCCCTTACAGGCCTTCCTCCTCCTCTTCCTCCTCCTCCTCCTCTTCCTCCTCCTCCTCCTCCTGCCGTTCCGGGAGCGCAAGGTAGAAGCAGCCTCTTTACTTGCTCCCCTTCCCCATGGTGATCGCAGCTCTTCCTTTTCCCCCTCTGAAGCAGACAAGCAGTCCTAGCAGATGCCCCGTCAACCCGATGCAAGTCCAATGCACCCCTGCCCCACAACCTTCTTTCTGGAAAAAACATAGTTTTTAAAAGCCTTCTCAAAGCAAGAGCTATGAATCTTGAGTGTAAAAAATATACTCTTTTCAGATGAAAACTTATTTAAGGTTGCATAGTTACTGGAAGTGTGCCTCACTGAACACAGTAGGGCATACACATTCACTTTTTATAGTTTGTGAGGGGTTACTGATTTTCCTGTTCAATAAGGTTTCCTTGATATCAATTCTGCAATATCCAAATAAAACATGTATTTGTACCTGCAGCCTCATTTGTGTAACTTTAGATTTAGTATCATTTTTAAAATGTTTTAATTACGTGAATTGGTTCATCTAGTTTCTTATAATTCTAGTACACTTTAGAGATCTACAGCTAGCCATAACAGGAGGGGCTGCCATATGGTTATGCAGTTTGGGAGGCTTAACTCTTATTTACTTCCACTACCATTCCTAAGTATTAAAGGAAGAAGGGGGAAAACAAATTAAGTATAGGAATTACTAACTTGTACTTTATACCATCCCCCAGCACAGGAAGGTACTTCTTTTGGAAATTGATTTCCGGCTTTCACAAACTTAGCAGACATCCCTTTCTTATTCTGCTGTGGCTTCTACAACATTATGCTTTTTAGCCCTCTGCTATATACAGTATGTTCACTGCCTATGCCATGTCATCATAGCATTTATGTTTAGCAGGGATCAGAGGGGTCTCCAAGATCTCTGCTCCATTATCAGAAGCCTAGTAATTGCATACAAAACCCCATCCTTTCACTCAAAGCCCATGCCTTGTCCTCTAAGTCAAGCCCCCTCCATATTGCTCTACCCCATACACTGTGATCAGTCTCAGAAGTCAGTAAGTAGTGCAGTAAGACTGGAGATCTTTATCAGTGGTCTGTGTTACATCACCAACCTGTGCTTGTCAAATTGTCTTCATTCTTTGCTTTTGTCATTAAAGTAATGGAAAGTGCATGTCGTGCAATGTTTTAAAATTTGATGGTACTGAACATTAAAGTGTGTATTATAAAATACAATCATGATTTTCTGGTTGAACCCTTGATGTCTTTGGATGACTGGGGCAACCCAGTCAAATGAACAGGGAATAATAATAATAATAATAATAATAATAATAATAATAATAATAATAATAATTTTCATTCATGTTGCTTATATAACATACATTTAAAGCACGTTTAAAACAAAGAATATTGGGAACTAGGGTTTTTTTTTAATAGCTGCTGGAAACTATACCTCTGTGAGGGATAAATTACAGTTCCTAGGATTCTTTGTGGTTTGCCATGTGCTTTAAATGTGTTTTAAATGTATGGTGTGCATGCATAAAATAAAAACTGTACTGACCAGATAGTAGAACAACAATGAGGGAATTAGGAAAAGAGGAACTATGAGTACTACAGGCAACAGAAAGCTAATAACTGCTAACAAGTGTAGGAAAGCTAATAACTGTGAACAAGTGTAGGAAACAAATCAGTGTTGGCTTAGCATTTCATATGAATCAGCTCTCATGGTTTGTGTTCTTGCACAATACAAGGAGATGGATGGGTGTGTTTATTAAGAACCATCACTTGTAAGATCATGTCTTCCATCATGTGTGCACTGCGCCATTGGATTACTTTCCACATGGTGGAAATATACAACATTGATCAAAAGAAGTAATAAAATATACATAATAAAATAACTGTTTATAAAATGGTCCCTTTGGTACAAGCACAGCCTTGTTTTTAAGCACGTGTCTGTCTGGTGGCCATTGGTGACCAGGAATTGCACACACAAGAGTGAATGGAATCCCATGCAGGTGAGTAACTGAGCGGGTCCAAAAGAGATGGAGCACTCTGTTGACTTCACTGTACCCAACTGGTACTGCTGGAGGAGGGTAGCCTCTTCCTCCTCAATCAATATAGAAATGAACCTCTCTGTCCCTTCTTTGCCAGCCCCCGGCAGACTGGTATCATTTCTTTGTAGGGTAATAACTTTAAGGGTTTATTTATAAGGCTGTCCTAGCTAAGTATCTTACAGCTTTCTCTACCCAGGCGACAGTTCAGAAGATGCTGTTTTAGTACTGAATGGGTGACGGACAACCTTTTCTTATTCACAGTTCTTTGTTTCAGACCACCAGTTAGTAGGGCATTGCCTCAGCCTGAAAAACTTCAGACAAATAATGTTGGCAAAAAAAAGAGACCTATAGAGGTAAGAAAACTTGCTATTCCTATTAACATTCTCATTTAAACTTCATTATAGACAACTATATGGGGTATAATATAAATTTAATTAATCAGCTTCTGTAAACAAATGCCTTGTGGACAAACAGGCAGAATAAGTGATAATTTATTCTGCATCTATTTAAAGGGATTTTTCAATAGTCCAGACAGACTGGCAGAATAAAATCAGAATTGGGGGGTAAACTTGTGGGCTGGTCAATACTGCAAGCAGAATATTCCCTGTTTGCTCCCAATATATAAGTGGTGAAGTTAGTTATAGGATTTTTCTTGATGCTTTGGAACACTATTAAAAGAAAACATTAAATTCATTAAACAGCTTGTACAGTGCTGTTCAAAGATGAAATCATGAAATAGCTTTTATTCACAAGGAAACTTGTGGTGATCATAAATCTGTTTTCTTAGGATCTAGTGCTGGAGCTGGTGTTTGGCTATCGTGGTAGAGATGGCAGGAACAATGTGCACTATTTGAATGATGGTGCTGATATAATTTATCACACTGCATCTGTTGGAATTCTGTACAATGTGGCAACAGGTAGGAAACATACACAGTAGATTCCATCTGGCATTGATACAGTGTTTTTCTTTTCTTCCTTTTTTTCTTTCCCCCTCATAGATGTGATATTTGTACTTTAAATAATATACTGTATTTGTCTCTGTAGGCTCTCAATCTTTTTACCAGGAACATAATGATGATATTTTGTGCCTCACTATAAATCAGCACCCCAAGTTTACCAACCTTGTGGCAACTGGCCAAGTAGGTATGTTTGTATTTTTTAAAAAAGAAATTAATACATATGCATGAACAGTTAGTTATGTGAATTCATAGATAGAAGAAAGCATTTGCTTATGCTGCTTCTGTTTGTATGAATGTTACTCAGTTACCTGTGCCAATTATATATTTTCTTGTAGCACTGAAAATTATTTTTAAAACACATTGATGCTTCTTAAGGATGCTAATGCTATATTTTATTGCAGATTTATCAAAATGATTTTTAAAACTACTGAGCCCCATTTAATCACAAAACATTTTCTTTTTTGTTTTCACACCTGCCACAATGTACACTATCATGTCCAGCATACACAACACAGCAAAATGCCCATTGCTATGAGAGGGAGGAAGGAATGCAGGGACCCCTAGGGGTGCAAAGCAGGTCTGTGAGCTTTGCAGATAGATGCATTGTGTACAAACTCCACAATATCTTCTGTGAAGACTGAGAAACTATAGCAGTGTACCTTCACATCAATCCTGAGCCCATGGACTAGTAAACAATCCTGCAAACTCTGCCACCCTAGGATAACGTGGTCCTCTGTAACATCCTGCCAAGTGCTAAGGGCTGGGTTTTTTTTTCTTCTTCTACCATGCACCCAGTGCAGCTATGTGATAAAGTATTGTCTGCTACAGCATTATACTGTTTTCAATAGACATTAATGATCATTCACTTATTTAGGAGAAACGAAGAGGAAAATATACAGTACACTTTTGAAGCAGAGATAATATAAAAAGATTGAGCTTTCAAAATATGTAACAAAATTAAAATCAAAAGTGCACTAATTGAAAAGCAGTGATCATAAACAATCCAGCGCACAGTAATCAGAACAAATTGTCAAATGGGTTGATTAAAGTTGTGCAGGGATGAAAGTGCTCCCTTTTGTACAAAACGATTGCCAAAAGCTAATCATATAATTTGGGGTAGGAAAGTATTTCTGCAATTTGATTTAAAATGATGCTAAATATGTACCTGAATACAAGGTATTTAGTTAGAACAGATGGAATTTTGAACTGCAGTCTGGAAGATTCTCAAATCAAAACATGATATGGTTTAAATGACAAGTTTAAGGTAGATGTCATGATGCAGCAATTGATTCTGAGAGTAGGTGCACCAGTATATGTACAGAATTCCCTATACCGTACTTCTCATTCAAGAGAGGGAGGCTTCTTTAAAAGAATGTACAAGTAGATCTGCTCATTTCATTTAAATGAGTGTGAACCTGCATCCTTGAGATCTCCTTCTGCATTCACATATAGAATCTGGATCTGAACTATGAACTTAATATCACAGAAAATATGTTAAGAGTGGTAATTATGACAGTGGTCATTGCTGGATCTACGTTTTTGGATGTTGATACTTTTTACAAACACATTGAGTTGGTTAAGATCTAACAAAACATGGATTAGGAGGATCAGGAATGTGCTGTGGACATGTGTTCTTCCTCCCCATGTCTCCAGCCCTCGCAGGCTCAGGTTTGATTACCTACTTCCTGTTTAGCACAAATAATAATTTGCCATCATGTCTGAACGGAAAACTGTGCTTAGCCTACCAATTCTGGATTAGAGCGCAAATGTAAACCACCATTCAGCAAACTGTGACCTATTTTAAATAAGAAATTACTAACTGGATCTTAATGCAGAAGGGGAGAGAGGGATAAGGAAAAGAAAGTAGATGAGTCCAAGGCTCACTCATGTAATGTGAAACCATGGCATTACACATAGTCCTCTGCTGGTTTTTCACAACTGTTGAAAGAAAGATTATTTTAAACCATCTCTAACCAAACAATTTTGCTCTCCATACAACTGAGAATTCAACATCACTCAAGTTTGTGTAATTTTTAACTAAACATTGTTCAAGAAAAGGGATCTCCGTGCCACTCTGTATACAGTATTCTGTTATTGGAAGCAATAACAACTAACTACATATGGATAGTAAGTTCCCATTTAATATACCTGCCACAGAGTTCATATTGTTAGACAACAATTCTGAAACCAAAACTTGTACTTATACCACATATATTTTAGTTATCATTTTCATTCTGGTTGTAATTATTTTTCTGCTGCTTTTCCATTACAGGAGACTCAGCAGATATGTCAGGTAAGGGAAACTAAATTTTAACACCTTCAGGTATAACTAGGTTTTTTGACATTACGCACAGTACTGTAGGTAGATTAATTGAATATATTTCCATGATATCAAACGCTACAACATCAGCACTAAACACAAAATTCAACAAGATATAAATATGCAAGATTTTAGATGAAGTCAAAGAATAATTTTAACAAATTTTAAAGTTTATTGTATTATACCCACCACAACCACCCCAGTGTTTTGATAAGTGATAGAACATTTTATAACCTATTTTCTTATTTATATAACTTTAAATTAATTCAGTTTCTGGAAAATCATTGGGGCTGACAGCAAATGTTTCTGTTATAAATATTATTTTGTTTAGCTTTTCACTCAAGAGGCCTTGGTGACTGAGTTAATAAATAAATCATCTTTCACATTTACTGTATTGTCATGCAGTTTTTACCAGCCATCCAGAATGCTTATCAGTGCTATCAATCCATTTTTTGAAATATCATTATGTTCCTTTGAAAGTCATAGTCTCAGCTGTGATCTTGTATAGTTGTTTTCATCTTGCATGAATAGGTAGTCATATTACATAGTTGTGTATCAAACAGCTGACAGAAAAGGATAATGCACATGCTTGCCTATGTAGAGCAGTTGTTGTTGTTGTTTCTGAACTCTTATCTATGCGGCTCCCTTGATTATAATGTCTTGTGCCACTTGTGTTAGATACTATGTCTCAGCATAGTATGTTCCTTCTAGGACAAGGGATGAGGATAGAAGCCCAGCCTTTTAGATTTCCACTGTGGTCCTTGTTGACCATTGTCACATTCCAAAACAGCATCAAGTACATTTCAGAACTGGCAGAGTGTGGCCTGGGATTGTGTAGTGCTGAAAAATGCACTGGAAAACATTTTCCCTCATATATTTCAGTCTTCTACAGACTCTTACCACCCATGAATGCCCCTGTACCATATATAGATATCTATA
Source organism: Zootoca vivipara (assembly GCF_965207765.1). Taxonomy (NCBI): domain Eukaryota; kingdom Metazoa; phylum Chordata; class Lepidosauria; order Squamata; family Lacertidae; genus Zootoca; species Zootoca vivipara. Next base: position 111,804,294 of record NC_142582.1, on the reverse strand, counting down.
CTTTATTGCACAGATGACGTGTTGCATTCCTATCTGGCATTCATACAATGTATTACCTCAAAACAAAAATAAAAAAATCCTTCCAGTAGCACCTTAGAGACCAACTAAGTTTGTCATAGGTACAGTGGTGCCTCGCTTAACGAATGCCCTGCTTAACGAAATTTCCACTTAACGAAAGGTTTTTTCTAGCGGAGGTTGCCTCGCTAGACGAATTCGTTTTACGAAAAAATCCGTCTAGCGAATCGCGGTTTCCCATAGGAATGCATTGAAATTCAATTAATGCGTTCCTATGGGCAAAAAAAAAACCAAAACAAATTCAATGCATTCCTATGGGATTCGCTAGATGAATTTTTCATTATAAGAAAAGACCTGTGGAACGAATTAAATTCGTCTAGCGAGGCACCACTGTATGAGCTTTCGTGTACATGCACACGAAAACTCATATCTATGACCAACGTAGTTGGTCTAAGGTGCTACTGGAAGGATTTTTATTTATTTTTTATTTTACTACGTCAGACCAACACGGCTACCTATCTGTAATGTAAAGCAAATTCAGTGTGTACGGAGGTCCTGCCAGCAGAGCATATTCAGGACCAGAATCTTAGACCAAGATTCCTATTTCATAAATAGTTTAATAAGTTCAGGATGGCCCATATCTAAAGACCAGAGATAAGTTTATTTTAAAAATTAGATTAACAGTACAGGCCTCACTCTGTCTTCTTGGAAGTAAGTCCTATTGAATTCTGTGGGGCTTACTCTCTGGTAAGTGCAGTTAGGATTGCAGTCTAAATTGTAAAGTTGTGAATTGCAGTCTGTATTCATGCTTTGTCCCCTTGTCATTAAACAAATATAAGGTTGTATATAATTTTATATAGATAATCTAAAATTCAGTTTTTTGTTCTTGTGTTAAGGAGTAACTGAATGAGACTTAAGAAGAAGGTTCTGCTGTTAGATGTTTCTTTTCTAGATTTGGGTAGTATCTTCCCAAATGGGCACTTTTTGCAGTGTTGGCTTCAGAAAGCAAGATTATAATTTCAGGTTTTGTTCTTTTAACTAAAGTTAGTTGAATTATTTAAGTGTTACAAATCCTATAAGCTTTAACCAACAAAATAATTTACTGGTGTTCTTATGTTTGTACAGCTACAGCACCTTGTATTCACGTATGGGATGCAATGAATAAGCAGACATTGTCTGTTTTGCGATGCTACCATTCAAAAGGCGTTTGTTCAGTCAGTTTTAGTGCCACTGGCAAGCTTCTTCTGTCTGTAGGGCTGGATCCTGAACATACCATTACCATTTGGAAGTGGCAGGAAGGTAGGAAGGTGTTTTGTTTGTCTAAAACACATTTATCTTGTTCATTAATCACTACTTACTGGTACAATACAATTGTGCATATGTGAATTTAAATTACAATTAATTCTTCCTATTAGGTGCCAAAATCGCTAGTAGAGCTGGTCATAATCAGCGTATTTTTGTAGCAGAATTCAGGCCTGACTCCGACACACAATTTGTTTCAGTAGGAGTAAAACATGTGAGATTCTGGACACTTGCTGGAAGAGCACTTCTAAGTAAAAAAGGACAGACAAGTTCAATAGAAGATGCAAGAATGCAGACTATGCTGTCTGTAGCATTTGGAGCTGTAAGTAAATAAACATACTCTTTACTACAGTTACTCTTTTTACATGTTTTCATTAAACTATGACTGCCTTTACTGCTTTAAAGACTAAGCAGCTCAAACGTAAGTTGCATTATGGATTTTGGAAGCTGTTGAATAGTCTTTAAACACTTCGCCTTCCAATGCAGATATTTTGTATATTTAGAAAAACTGATTTATTTAGAAAAAATATTTTTTAAAACATTTGAGGGTGCTGAGGTACTAGTAGTGATTCAGACTTCTCTGATAAAGACTAGATCTGGAGTGAATATTTTATGAGCAGTTACCAATCTTGTGCTGCATCCATAATTACTAGAATCTGATTGAAACCTCAGTTGAGTTCCAGATCTGAACCTTTCTTTTCACTATATTATAAACACAGAACATTGTTTGTTTGTTTGTTTGTTTGTTTGTTTGTTTATTAAATGATGTTCGAATGTTGCCAGAATGGTCTAAGGCAGTTTTAAATACAGATACAATAAAATCTAATCAGAACCAGCATAAAACTCACATAAAAACAGAATAAACGGTAATTAAGAGAAAATCTGCAGTACCATTAGAAAGCTACTGAAGTGCAACAAAACAGGACAGACTTCTCCTGACACCTAAAAAAAAACTGTTAAGAAGGTGCAAGGCAAACCTTTCTGGGGAGGGAGATCCATATTGATACTACCAGAGAAAATGACATTTCACCTGGCTTTGAGAATGGGAAAACCTGCACAAGGGCCATCGAGGACAATCTTAATTGGCAGACAAGTTCTTATGGGAGAAGGTAGTTTTTTTATTCCAGGCCAACTGTAAGACCAATATTTTGAACTGAGAACATAAATCATTTTGCTGAAGATATTTTGAACTGGTATAAAATGCTTGTAGCAGTTAACCCCAGTTAGTATTCTGTCCACTGTGCTCTGCACCATCTGTAGTTTCATTATAAATATATGCATTTTCCCCCTTTTAAAATCATATGATGAACACATTCCCTCCCTCCTTTTCAGAATAATTTGACATTTACAGGTACAATCAGTGGAGATGTGTGTGTTTGGAAAGAACATATACTGAATCGAATTGTAGGCAAAGCTCACAATGGGCCTATATTTGCAATGTACACAACACTAAGAGATGGCTTAATTGTAACAGGAGGCAAGGAGAGGCCGTGAGTCCAGTTTTCTTACAGATACATTTTACAAATATATTAATGAATGCATAAATGTGTTGAAGTAAATTACACTGTGGTAGTTTTACTTTTAAGTATATACAATTCACTATTTGTACATAAGTAAATTGACAGCCTAAACCTATTTATCTATATTAGCTGTAGCAGAGCAAGTAGTGGCTTTTACTGACACAGCAGCCATGGCAACTCTTGTTAAATGTTAGAAAAATTCCCTACCTAATTACAGTATTTACAATGAGTAAAACAGGAAACTGAATTCAATGATTTTACCTGTTTCCCACTAGTATTGCATGGTTTACTGCTAGACTCAATCTTCTCTAGCATAATACCAATAAGCCTTTCAGAAAAGTAATCATTTCAAAGTGAGTGACTGACTTTCAGAAATAATCTTGTATTTTTTATGTTTTCCTATATTCTTACTGCAACAAAATGTATTATAAAGTAAGGAATATCCTCAGTCATTTTCTCTCACATAGAAAAGAGTTAAGCATGTACAGTACTACCGTAGATTATGTCTAAGATTAGGGGAATGAATACCCAAGTCAAGGAAGTGAAAACTTGAGCAGCCATGCTCTCACTGACTAGCATATTAGCCTTAACTACAATGTGACATGAAATAGTTAAAATAACAGAAGCTTCTACAAAATAGTAAACGTGCTTAACAACTATGACAAATGTGGAAATCTTAAAAATACATACTGTTAAGTAAGCTAAAACCATTGCAAAATAGTTTGTGGATAGCAAAACTGACATAATATTGTATATTTTAAAATACCGGTTTTAATTATTCATTTGTGAACCTCAACTGTGATATCCATTTAATGAAAAGAATATGGGATTTGAACACATGCATTTTACATTGAGCGATTTTATCTATTCTTTCTATAATGTTTCTTTATTTTCACTAGATCAAAAGAAGGTGGAGCAGTTAAACTATGGGATCAGGAGCTAAGGCGGTGTCGTGCCTTCAGATTAGAGACAGGACAGATAATTGACTGTGTTCGCTCTGTCTGCAGAGGCAAAGTAAGTACTGGTCTCCTTAAAGAGATGACAACATCTATCATGCTGATTCATATTGGTTTTATATCATCTTTGCTTATTTGTCAGCAACCTATCATTTCTGTTTGTTTCTAAGCATCATAGCATGTTTACTCTCAATTTTAGCTGTTAAAATTCTATTCAAATATTAGATAAGAAGAGCCTGTTAGATAAAAGGCTTATGTAGTCCAGTGTTCTGACTGTGGAGGTAGCATATAGCCATTAGGATTAGTAGCTACTCCATGAATTTTGTCAAATCCCCATTTAAAGCAATTCAGACTGGTGAGCTTCACAGCATGTTGAGGAAGCATATACGCATGTTGAAAATTTTTGGTATTTAGTTTCGTTGTTGTACCTTTCGCTGCTGTTTCTTGACTTGGGCAGTACTCTAGCAATATTGAGATCCTCTCTGCTGCATGAAAGTATTGAGGACGGGAGAGAAGGAAAGGAGGAACAATGAGAGCAGAAAAGTGGCAGTTTTCACAACAGGAGAGGTTTGAGCAAAGAGGAGATGGAGGAACACTGAAAGAGAGAAAGTGGTGGTTTAAAGCAATTCAAGAGGTCTAATTAGATTGGAAAGGGAGGAACAATGAGGGTTATCTTTTTGTTCTTTAAGTTTTAACAAGCAGAAAGAACGGATATGTCTACAACACAGAAGCACAAGCTAGCACCAAAAAGCTAACATGGGTACAGCACAGTCTTTCCCAATGCCCTTCTTGATCTACTCAAATCTTTCCCAATGTTTAAAATGAGAATGTGTTTGCAAATGGGGGTGGGCTGCAAAATAGAAGAGAGGAGGAAGAGGCATGGAAATGGGGATGGTCTGTGTGCAAGGGACACTTGAAAAAAGGTGGGAGAAGGAGGTAGAGGTGAAAATCAGGCAGTGCAGGGCTTCCGGGTTCAGCGCCAGCGCCGATCGGCGGGGTTTCGTCTCGTCTCCGAGACGGCCCGTCCCTGCTAGGAGTGGGGAGGGCAGCGAGAGCGACGCTGCGCCCCTTAGAACCTCGGGAAGGGCGTCCCGGGGGCAAATTTGCTCGGCACAGCCCCAATCCGGACTCCCCAACCCTTCGGCTAGCTCTAATAAGAGCTCCGGAGCGAGGAGGGTAGAAGTCGCGGGGGCCATTTTGAGCGGCAACGTTATTCTAGCAGGGAGAAGCTTCAAGCCGAAGGCGGAGAGCGCTGGATTCTTCCGAAAATAAAACGATTGGAAACAAGACTGTAAGTAACCTCACGATTTGGATTATAAAACAATTTGGATCTGGGAGAGAGGGGAGAAAAGAGGAAGCCACCCCCCCCCCCACGGCAACAAAAGAGACAGTAAATAGAAACCCGAAGCCGTAAACAGAAGATTTGCAATTCAAAAGGATCCCTCAAAGGCATCAAAGAGAATCTCCCCTTTGATGCAGGGTGAAAGGGGAGAGAGACTGTGGTTGTGAGTGCCCTGCAGCAAGAGGTAAAGACTAAGAAAAACCTTTCTTTTCCTCGGGAGCCGGCAGCCCAGACAACCCAGTGAGTTGATCAGGATTTATAAGTCAATTTTTATTTCACTTTGTATTTCTGGACTTTGTGGAATTTCTTTTTTGGTCTAAATGTTTGTGAAATGTGAGTTCGAATAAGACTTGAAGAATGCAGCCAGTTTGTTAAAATGGAGTCGAGAAAATAAACTGTGATCATATTCCACCCCACGTGACAAGTTTTGACCTTGGCAGGATTGAACTATGTCAACAAAAAAGTGTTCCCCTGAGTTCCAGCGGTCTGTTTTGACCTTAATGTGGGAAACAAGAATAGAACTATGTCAAGAGGAGACACGACGGCAAGAGTTACAGCAACAATTTCAGATGGTGATGGCAGAATATGATTTTTTAGAAGATGAAGCTTTTGACACTGAAAAAGATGAATGTGAGAATGACAATGATGGTGACTGTGATTTGGAAGGAAAAGAGGAAGATGAGGACTGTGATGATTCAACACAAAATGAAGCACACCACGAAAAAAATGATGGCTTTACTCTACAAAAAGTTGGATGGAGTGCCCTGCCTTTGAGGGGGGCACGATTGGTATTACTGGAACTCCAGAACGCCCACAGGGAAGAAGGAAAAAATATGCAGAGAAGAGAAGAAATTCAGGGGTCCCGTATGGTGGCCTGGATGGCAAAAGACTGTAAACAGGGGGTGGGGTGAAGGGAAAGTGATGTTGTGATTATAAGGATGGATTAACAGGTTTATAACTGGTCTGCTGATTATGGAATTTGCTGGATTGGGGGGGTGGAGCCGGTAATCGGGGATGTAAGGTTAAATTGAGAATAGTTATAGTTTTATTTTTTTTTTTTTTTAAATACATTTTATTCCGATTTTCCAAATTCAACAAATTAACAAAACCAATCTTTTATACAAAATCTTATATTCACATCTTTTACCTTGCTCCGCCGAGCTATGACTTCCCCCCCTCCCTTCATGCGGTTTTCTTGTTAATTCCCTTTTTTGCAGTTCCTTTTTTAACATATTGGTCAATTCGTAAGGTTTATTTTAATCCTGCGAGAGTTTTTAATGATCTACAGTTTTTCTCCATATAGTCCACATATTTACTCCAGTCCTTTTGAAACCTTGTCTCCCCCTGGTCACGAATCTTGCATGTCAATCTAGCAAGTTCAGCATAGTCCATCATTTTTATCTGCCACTCCACAATTGTAGGTAATTCCTGTAGTTTCCATTTTTGGGCTAACAAAGTCCTAGCCGCGGTTGTTGCATACATAAACAGTGTTTGATCTTCTTTTCTAATCTCTCCTCCTATTATTCCTAACAAAAATGCTTCTGGTTTTTTTGGGAAGGTATATCTAAACATCTTTTTCAATTCATTATATAAACTTTCCCAAAATCTTTTAACTTTTTCGCATGTCCACCACATATGATAAAATTCACCATCTTTCTCTTTACATTTCCAGCAACTTTTATCACTCATTCTATACATTTTAGCTAACTTAACTGGAGTTAAATACCATCTGTACATCATCTTATATACATTTTCTTTCAAGGCAGTACATGCTGTAAATCTTAAAGTTTGATTCCATAGTTTCAACCACGCATCATATTCAATATTATGCCCCAAATCTTTTGCCCATTTAATCATCACTTCTTTTGTCAACTCATCTTTTGTATACCACTCCAACAACAGATCATACATCTTTGTCAAAAGCTTTGTTTTGCCTTCTAGCACTTCTATTTGAAATTTGGATCTTTTATCCTCAAAACCTATTTTTCTATCTTCTTTAAGCACATCATTTATTTGATGGTATTCTATCCATCCTGTTAACACTCCTTTAATGTCCTCAAAAGGTTTTAAACTCCATCCTTTTTCAGTTTTCGTCAAGATTTCCTCATACGTGGCCCGCCTCTTTTCCATATTTACTTTCTTAACTGTTAATACCTCTGCTGGTGAGACCCACCAGGGTGTTTTAGTCTCTAACAGCCTTTTATTTCTTTCCCACACCTCGTACAGAGATCTTCTTATCACATGATTCGTAAACCCGGTATGTGATTTCTTTTTGTCATAACATAAATATGCATGCCATCCAAATCTATTGTTAAAACCTTCCAAATCTAACAAGTCCGTATTCTCTAGAGTTATCCATTCTTTTATCCAACAGATACAGGACGCTTCGTAATAAAGTCTCAAGTCTGGCAGGGCGAATCCACCTCTTTCTTTCTTATCTACCAAAATCTTATGTTTTATTCTAGGTTTTCTCCCCTGCCAGACAAATCTTGATAAAATCTTTTGCCACTCTTGGAATTGCCTCGTACCTTTAACCACAGGTATAGTTTGAAATAGGAATAACATCTTAGGTAATACATTCATTTTTATTGTTGCAATTCTTCCTAAGAATGACATTTTCATATTAGTCCATCTTTCCAGGTCTTTCTTTATTTCCTTCCATACTTGTTCGTAATTATCACTGTAAAGATTAATATTCTTTGCTGTCATCCATATTCCCAAATATTTTACCTTTTTAGCCACGTCGAGTCCATGTTTTAACTGTAATTCCTGTTTTTCTTCTTTCGACATATTCATTGCCATAACCTTGGTTTTTTGTCTATTTAATTTGAATCCTGCCAATTGACCAAATTTTTCCATTACTTCTATAGCTTCTGCAACACTTTCCTTTGGATTTTCCAATGTTAAAACTAAATCATCTGCGAAGGCTTTCACTTTAAATTGCTTTGCACCTGAGAATAGTTATAGTTTTAAAAGTGAATGGATTTTGGAAAAATGTGAAAATATGGAGGCTTATAGAGGGAGTAAAAATTAGGCACGGGAAGATAAAATGGGAGTTTGATTTTTCAGTGATTTGAATATTAGATGAAAATGTTAACAATTGATTTATAAGTTGTATAAGATACAAAGGTGTATTTTTATAAAGTAAGAAACTGTTGCAGATGATAAAAAAGGGATGAAAACCGGGGAAGGGGGGGGAGGGGAAGCCCACAAAATATGGTTTTACAATTATGAATGTAAGAAAATTTTTTCTGTTTTGTATTGTTTTTTTCTCTTTTTTTGCCCTTTCTTTTTTCTCTTTTTTCCTATTTCTATTTTTCTCTTTTTTCGGTATGACAATAGATGGTTGGATGGATGGCCTCCTGCGTACTGCCCTGGTTTGCTGGAGCTCCCTGGTGGCAGGGGGGGGCTTTGGGGTCAGGGGAGGGGGAGGAGGACAGAAATCCAAGCATAAAATGGACCATCTCTGACTGTTCACATACATGGGATACTTCTGTGGCAGGGGAGGACCCATGTGGGTGGGTAGGAAGGAGGTGGAAAAGGTGTTTATGTATGTACCGTTTTTTTTTTTGTATTTTGTAAAATTAATAAAAAGTATGTTTAAAAAAAAAGAAAATCAGGCAGTGCAAAGGGGTGTGAAAAACAAGGAGGGAGGAAGAAGCATGGAAATGAGTATGAAGGTGAAAATAGGAGTACAAAGGGGCTTCAGAAATAGGGCTGAAAAGGTGAAACGGGAGCTTAGTAGTTGCAAGGGAAGCTCAGGGGTTAACATGGGGGAAATAGTAGGAGAATGGCAATCGGAGTGAGCAAGGATCCTGCCCCCCTAGTATTTAATACTTTCATGATTTCAACAATTTCTTTAGTGAAAATATCTTCATGATTTCTAAGTTATTATGCATAGATTCATGTTACCCCTCATCAACAGATGCTATTTTTAAAAATAGTTTTCATTAACTGAAATTGTTCCAGGGGAAAATTCTTGTTGGGACAAAGAATGCTGAAATAATAGAAGTTGGAGAGAAAAATGCAGCATGTAACATTCTAATTAATGGCCACATGGATGGGCCTATCTGGGGACTAGCAACACACCCTTCTCGTGATGTTTTCCTTTCTGCTGCAGAAGATGGGACAGTCAGACTCTGGGATATTGCTGATAAAGTAGGTATAAAAATTACAGTAAGACTATATAATTGTTTAGAAAAATTATACATTAAAAATAAATCCACTAAGAAAACTTGTACATATTTTCTTTTAAATGTATTTCCAGGAATTAAGTAAACGTAAGAGCTAAAAAAAATAATCATGACATAATCTTGCTGTGCTATATTCATTGTACATAAATGGAAACATTTAATTGTGCTTCCTTTTAAAAACCAATTCTCACAGAAGATGGTGAACAAAGTAAATTTGGGCCACGCAGCACGCACTGTGTCTTATAGTCCAGAGGGCGACATGGTGGCTATTGGCATGAAAAATGGAGAATTTATTATCTTGTTAGTGAACTCTCTGAAAATATGGGGGAAGAAAAGGGACAGAAGATCAGCCATTCAGGACATCAGGTGAGAGATCATGTTCCCTTACCTGCTGTGGTTCTGGATTCTCTAAAAATTATATCCACATCTTGTTGGACATGGTGGATGTGCATGCATGAGGATGCAGCATTAAGAACCTAAGAGTATCCCTGCTAGATTAGACCAAAGTCCCATTTATTCCAGCATTCAGTCCTCACAGTGGCCAACCAGATGCCTATGGGAAGTCCACAAGGACATGAATGGGACTGCACTCTGTCCAGTCATGTCCCCAGCAAATCACTATTAATCTCAGGGTCATGGGTCATTCCTGCATTGCAGGGGGTTGAACTAGATGACTTTTATTTGTCCAATTCTATGATTCTATGATACTGGAAGTTCACAGCCTTATCCTCCATGAATTTGTGTAAACTCCTTTTTAAGGCCATCCAAATTGGTGGAAATCACAACATCTTGTGGTAGTGAATTCCATAGCTTAACTATGTACTGTGTGCACATTGCTGCCTGTCACCATTTTTGAAGGGAAAAGAGTGATTTAGGCCCGTTTAAGACACACAACCAGTAGCAGCCAGTGGGGTGGGGTCGGTCTGCGTTGCTGATCTGGCTTCTCAATGCTGCACATCTCTGCCAGTCAATATGAGGGGGAGGGGCAAAGCAGAGCAAATATTTGAAGCATATGCTATATAGATATGAAATAAAATGTCTTTTATTTCATATTTATATAGCATATGCTTTAAATCTTTGCTCCACTTTATACCACAATCATTTTACAAAACATATGGCATAAAAAGTAAATGAAAAAAATAACATTCTGAGATTTCTTCAATGCAATGTCACCAGCAAGATCTCATTTAACCTGTTTATCTACATAGGTTCAGTCCAGATTCTCATTATTTAGCAGTGGGTTCCAGTGAAAATGCAGTGGATTTTTATGACCTGACATTGGGGCCTACTCTTAACCGAGCTAGCTACTGCAAAGACATTCCTAGTTTTGTAATTCAAATGGATTTTTCAGCAGATAGCTGTTATCTTCAGGTAAATATAACTGGGAGTTTTTATTATTATTAATTTAAACTTGTTTCATAAACATGCCCTTTTAAACCGGGGGGGGGGGGGTATTGCTTTTGTTTATTACTATGGTATGTATTCTTGTGTTTTAATATTGTAAACTTCCCTGTGATCTTTGGATGAAGGGCAGTATAAATATTAAGTGGACCTGATGGTTAGATTATGTCCAGGAAATAAAAACTCCTATTTGTTTCATGTGTTACACAGTTTTGGCTCAGACATAACAAAGAGCACATTGGGAAGGCGCAATGCTGCAAATGTGCTTGCAACATAGAAGCACAGTTAAGCGAAGCTTCTGTTTGTAAGCACCAGTGCTTCCATGTGTCTGCCAGGCCACCAGGATCTGTGTAATTTGTGAACCCTTTTTCAAGCCATTGTTATCATGCCAATAGCCAGCACCCACACTTGCAACCTCCATGCAAGGGTGCTGGTTCTCATGAATGGTGCCACTGTAAGCTTGATATTGGCTCCAAGTTATTCACTTAGAAGCTGCCATTAGGTTTGAACCAGTTTAAAGACATTTCAGCTTTTGTGTTGTGTTGTAGAAGTGCACTACGTACTTTTAATATTCCTAGAATATTCTGTTAAGTATTGTTACCATGACAAGGCTCAAGCAAAAACCAAAGCTAATAAGAATAGGATGATTGACAGCATAGCATAGGACCAGGTACATACACCAACAGTTTTACTGTTGATTTTGACAATTATATTGATTAGTATCTCTTGATATGTTGACCTATTTGCTCCTTAGCAGAAACGTATTTCAAGACAAAAATATCATCAGAATACCTGCAATTGTATCACTCTATACTAATTCTTATAGGTCTCTACTGGGTCTTACAAAAGGCAAGTTTATGAAGTGCCTTCAGGAAAACAGCTCCTGGATCAAACTGTGATTGATAGAATAACATGGGCCAGTTGGACCAGGTAAATCCAGATATACTGTAGCTTACTTAAAATATGTCATATCATTTCCTGCTCAAATTTATGCAATTCCTGTTTTATGGATGTATAAGTAGTTTTTCTGACACTATTTGTGCTGTGACATAATTGCTGTGCACCATCCTGTACTCTTAATAGAATAAATAATCTATGTACCGTGTTTCTCACATTTTAAGACGTGCCTATAAAATAAGGCATGGCACGATTTTCATGCGTTGAAAAAATATAAGACATACCCCGAAAATAAGCCGTAGTGCTACTGTATGTGAGCTCTACTTGGTGAAGAGGACAAAAGTGGCATTTGCGGTGGAGAGGAGAGGAAGGCACGAAGAAGAAAAGAGGAGCGATTAAAGACGCTGCCTCATGAATGACCTCCGTGTGCGTCTCTTTCTCTCCCCCTGTGCGCGTCCCCTGTGCGCATCTCTTTCTCTCCCCCTGTGCGCGTCTCTTTCTCTCCCCCTGTGCGCGTCTCTTTCTCTCCCCCTGTGCGCGTCTCTTTCTCTCCCCCTGTGCGCGTCTCTTTCTCTCCCCCTGTGCGCGTCTATTTTTCTCCCCCTGTGCGCGTCTCTTTCTCTCCCCCTGTGCGCGTCTCTTTCTCTCCCCCTGGGCGCGTCTCTTTCTCTCCCCCTGTGCGCGTCTCTTTCTCTCCCCCTGTGCGCGTCTATTTTTCTCCCCCTGTGCGCGTCTATTTCTCTCCCCCTGTGCGCGTCCCTTTTTCTCCCCCTGTGCGCGTCTATTTCTCTCTCTCTCTCTCTCTCTCTCTCTCTCTCTCTCTCTCTCTCTCTCTCTCTCTCACACACACACACACACACACACACACACACACAGAGCCCACCTCTTGCTTCCCCCCATCTTTTCCTACCGGTATGTGCCCAGCCATGAGTTGCCTGTTGATTTCCTCTTGATGGCCGAGACAGAGAGCGAGGCAGGCAAACTGCAGCTACGGTAGGAAAGTGGCGAGCTCTCGCAGACACGCGGGTGGTTTTTAAAACTGACATCCCCTCGCGTCTCGTTTTGCAGAGAGACCCAGACAACTTGCATTCCTAGGCTTCAAAGGTTATGCATATGAAAGAGGAGATTAAGGAGATAGATAAAGACAACTTCCTATTATCACCTTGCCTTTGTCCTGAAAGGTAGAAACCTTATTGTAGCCATGAGATCTGGGCATCAAAGGAAAGTACTTAACAGCTATTTGATAAAGCCAATTGTGATTTCAGGCAGCATCTGGCTAATCAGTCCTGAGAGAGAGAAACGTGATTTCTAAATAGAGAAATAAACACAGCCAGTTGTACAGCATCTGTAAAATCCATATAAAAAATCATTTCCCTGTTATGATCCAGCCCCCGAATAAGACACCCCCAAAAAATAAGCCATAGGCTTGTTTTCTTGAGTAAAATTAAATATAAGACGTGTCTTAAAATGTGAGAAACACGGTAAACACTTTAAATAAGTAAATAAAATAACATCAATCCTCTAGATCAAATTATATTTCTTTAAATGGCTCCACTTCCTACCCTTTGCTTCAGCATTTTAGGAGATGAAGTCGTTGGAATCTGGTCCAGGCATGCTGAGAAAGCCGATGTAAATTGTGCCTGTGTTTCTCACTCGGGAATCAGCCTTGTAACAGGCGATGACTTTGGCATGGTCAAGCTGTTCGACTTCCCTTGTCCAGAAAAATTTGTAAGAACCTTTTGATTGAAGATTATGAGAGCTCCTTTACTAAAGTGAACCACTGTAAAATTGGAGAAGGAAAATTGCAGGATAATTTTCTTTGCCACCTAGTTTTCTTCAACAGGACCTTTGGAGTCCTTTGAAGATTGAAGATGAAAGATACAAGTATCATTGCTTGCTTGGTGGTTTGAGTCAATGGGACAGTCCTGACTCCATTCATACTGTACAACTTGCCATTAACCTGTAGCAAGTAGCTGTTGCGTGCCCAGGTGCTGCCACCCCACCAACCTGACCCAGTAAAGAAACCAGTCAAGACTCAAGACCACAACTTTATTGATTCCAGATGTAAGAGGTCTGACATGGTCATTGGCCAATTTGGCAGGTAGTCTAGAATTCTAACTTCCTGGCCACCAGAGAGCCATTTTGCTTCTCCGCCATCTGATATTCCCCCAGCAGAGGCAGCCCCTCACTGGGAAACATTGGGCAAGGCAGCGCCGGCCTACAAAGCTGTCCCACCTTCTAAGATGCAAGCGGATTTGCATGCCCAGGTGCTGCCTGCAACAAGTAGCAGTTGCAGCCTTTTTGTGGACAGTTGAGTAGCAGACTGGATTCAACCTAGCCCCAGAGTGCTGTTTCCCAGTGGAGGAGCACAACACTGAGAGATCAAATATGAAAGAATGCATGTGCAACCGCTGTATCACTGTGCTGCAGTTCTCTACATAGAAACAGAAGTGTGGTTCAGCAGCTGGATCACTGCAAACTTTAAATCGATAAGGCTGCTGAACCACACTTCTGTTTCTAAAGGGTCAGGAGAGATTGGGATAGTGTGGCAGTAATGTGGATGGTAGCAGCAGGTTGTGGGGGAGGTAGATTAAAAATAATTCTACATATGCATACTGTGGGACTCATTAGGGGCTCATTCTAAAAATAATGAAAATGACATGTAGATTTTGTTTTATTTCAAAGGCAAAACATAAACGATTTTTAGGTCACTCAGCCCATGTGACTAATATTCGTTTTACAAGTGGGGACAGATATGTTGTTAGTGCTGGCGGAGATGACAGCAGGTATGTAAATCTTTATCTAAATGCTAGAAAGTTGGAGACTTGTGAATGGAAGTTCCGTTCTGTAATGCTTTTGTGTTCTCTCTTCTCTCCATGTTTTCCTTTGTCCTGATTTTGTATATAAAGTAGCTTAGTATTCACAACCCAGAGCCTAGCTTCTGCTGATGTTGTTTCTCTGCTAATGTGTGCTCAGTGTCTCTGGACATAAGTCACAGAATCTCGTCGGGGAAGAAGAATGAGGAGTGGCATGCAGATGAGAGGAACAGGCTGGCATGTATAATGTCATTGCCTGGTTGGCAGCCCTGCCTGCCGGCAATTACCCTAACACTCAGATGCTTGAAAGACAAGCAGTCATGTTGAACTAGCAAAAAACCAAGCATAACAACTTTAAATATACATTGAAATTACTTTTAAAATCTATCAACTTGCTCTAACTTTTATTTCTTCTCTTACTTTCTGTTTGAAAATACAGCATATTTGTCTGGAAATGTGTACATATGCCACATTGAGAGACATGGAGACCTTCCAAAGAGGACACTACTGAAGAGGCGTTAGTGCCCCACAATTGCAAAGAGACATTCTCCAGTGTCCAGCATGCTTCGAGAAATGGTGCTGATAAAAACAGACAACAGTCCACCTGACTGACTAGAGTCTATCAGAAGGATGGAGCACTGCAAATGTATTGAGTCTAGTCACATTACTGCAGTATCAGATATCCTACATCTGTTTCCCACTCACTGCCAGATGCTGAAACACATGGAAAGGAAGAAGTGAGTTTTGGCTCAGTGTACAGTTTCCCAATAAGATCCTGAATTTGTAATCAAGAGGTGTTATTTCTGACCTAGTGCTGTACATTGCTGTGTTTACTTTCAGCATGAATGTTTAAGTACTGGGGATTGACTCTCACTCAAATAGAAGACTCCTTATTTTATTACTGAAATGAAAGCCACCTTTCAGCTCTTAAACTATAATATTTTTTTAAATGGGTGAAAATAAAATAGAAAATAAAAGAGGTAAACCAGCAAAAGGTTTATCTAGTTCACAAAAAAGTCCCAAGAATTAAGTTTGTTCCTAGGACCTGCAGAATTATATTGGTTTTAAGGCTTGGGTTGTAATCATGTCTGGTGAATGCTAGTAGACATGCGTGAACCCATTCTTCAAGGCTAATTTAGTGTTTTTGTATCACAAGCATTAAATTAGTTCTGTGAGCAGAATAACATTTGCTCACATTGTGAGTGCCTTGCCCACAACCTAAAAGTCTAACTCTGGTTTTTGCCTTGTGAATAAAAGTGTTCTCAATGAAAGATAAATCGCTGTGTTTGCTTGCAGAGCTAAGGACCAGGCTGCTCATGTTAATGTTTATATATTTATGAAGCTGTGGGGTGCCATTAGATGCAATAGGAATTATTAATTGCATTTTCACAGCATCGCTTAGTGATTTCAAAGTGAATAGATAATTCAGATATATTGTACCAATTATTATTATTATTTTGCACAGAATAAGACTCATTGAACCTCTTGCTCTCCGGCTAATAATCTTACAGCTAGTCCATTCATTCATTCATGCTTACAGGCACCCACAGGTTCCACCTCAGAAGGCACATGAGGGATCATTTGTTCTGAAAGCAACCCTGTGTCAAAATCGTATCTACACAGGGAAAAATTACACACAAGATGGCGAGTTAGATTTTTGAAATGTAAGTGCCTGTATGTTTGAAATGGTTCCAACAACCAAATGTAAGCATCAAAAAAAGCATACATTCTGAATACACTGGTTTGTGCTTCTTAGTACAAGTATATACCTGAGAATTGCAGGTGACAAATGAATCACTTCTGTGACATTTGTGTCCCTGGCACATTCCACTGCATGCACAGTCTTGGCACCCCTCTTTTACTTCCCTCACTGATTAGTACTGAGAGGCATCCTGACTCCCGTGTGAAACATTTTAGATCTAATTTGAGGCCAGGCATACCCATTCCCTACCTGTTTCTCTGAACGATGAGAATTCAGCATCCCAGCAATCATGCAGCCTTCTGCTGCATTCAGGTTATCTAAATCAGGGCAATGTGTATATCCCATGCATTGTGAGACATCAATATAATGAGATGTGAAAATAGAATTAACTCTGCCCAATGCAACATTCACAAAATTATGTTCTAGTGCTCCGCGAACCCTAATGTGAACGTCAGATTTACCCCAAAGCATGCTTGAAAGTGGACGGGGAGGGGAAAATCCATCTTTTGACATAACTATGCTGATTTACCATTCAGCAGAGTGTTTAACTTATTTGGGGGTAACTAAACAACATAAAATTGTCTTGAGTATTGTCTAAAATTATTTTTCCATGTACAGTAATTATACACGGCAATCCAGGAAATGTAACATCTTTTTTTTTAAGCCAGTTTGATTACATATCATGTCAGAACTCTCTTCTCATAATCAAATACAGTACACGATAACATCCATAACCCATGTTTTGAAGTTGGCTTATTTAAACCATGTTTTTTGGGGGGGTTGCACAAAATGATCAGCTGCAGTTAATTAAAAAACAAAGAGAAGTGAAAGCTTTCAAATTCCACCTCCCAGCTATGCAGGAAGAGGAAGAAGGAGGGGAAAGTGTACAAGCCAGAGGCTCATTTCCATCATGAAAAGCCTCTGGCTTTTTGCCTCCCAGCATCCACATTCATACAATGCGGATAAACATGTGAGCATGCTAAACCTACTATGCACTCACCAATCACTGTGATACAAGCAAACCAAATTCTTCTCCTGGTTATGTTACTTTAGCTTATAGAACAAGCCCCCAAATTCCATTATCCTTGGCCATTGGCCATTTTGGCTGGGGTTGATGGAGTTGAAGTCTAACAACCTTTGGAGGCCTACAAGTCTACCAGCCACCCTCTACCAGATGCCTTGGCTTTGCACTTTTAATACACCATAAATTAGAAGGGATTTAACTACAGACCACATTTGGATGGACTAATTAGGGTTTATCTGCATGCTTACTCAGCCAATATTATTTTCCATGGTGGAGGGAAGAACACATGTCATCTTTCCACTATTTGCATACAATGTTATAACACAGGTGCTTAAACAGGAGTTTATTTCTTCCCCATCAAGGGAAGAGAAGATCATATGGGTTGGGCCTGCACTCCATTTTGTTTTATGAGCATGGTGGAGGGATATGTAAATAACTGTTGTATCAAAGGCGTTCAGAAAGCTGAAAGCTCAGATTGAAATAACTGCAAATGTGTCAGTTTATTTTGAAAACACTAACTGTTGATACCACTCTCCAAGTATAAGCATTTGCATAATATAGAGACTATGGTGAGGTGTTCTGGAAGCCAAGCTAATTGACCAGTTACAAAAATGAGTCCCCCTTTCCAAGCAGGCATTTCAAAAACCACAAAATATATGTGTGAATGATGGTTCTATATTATGTAAGAACAAATATTAGGTACCCAAGCAACAACTTCTTATTAAAATTTCTATCCCACACTTCCTTAATAAGGAGCCCAGGTCAGCAAACACCAGCATCTTAATACGATAAAAAATAAAATTAAAACATATTCAAACATTAAAAACAATAACAACATCCAACAACATTTTGAAATGTCTAAAAGCATTTTCAAACAATCACATTCACAGCTTGTAGTTATAAGGCTGCCAGGAACAGTACGTTTCAGCTGTCAAATGCCTGGGTGAACAGGAATGTTTTTAAGTTCCTCCTGAACGTTAATAATGGGAGAGACGGATGCATCTCACCAGGGAAGGCATTCCACAAACAAGAAACCACCAAGGTTATTTCATAGGTTAAGGCTAACTGGGCAGCAGCAGCAGCAGCAGCAACAGTACCCCTCCTGCTGATCATAGGGCCCTGTATGGTTGATACTTGAGGAGGTGCTCTTTTGGGTACTGTTCAGAGTTTTGTGCTAGTACTAGCACCTTGAATTGAGCCTAGGCTCTGACAGCCTGAGCACTGCTTTCAGGACTGGTGACACACGGTCCCATCCAACCTAGCAGCCATTCTGCACTAGCTGCAGCCTCAGATGATCTTCAAGGGCAGCCCCATGTATAGTGCATTACTGTAGTTCAGGCGGGAGGTCACCGGAGCATGGACAACTGAGGTCAGGCTATCCAGTGCTGGAACAGCTAAGCAGAGCATAAGCATTCATAGCCATGGAAACCTCTTGAGAGGTTAGCAATGGCAGACTAGGGAAACCATACTCCAGGTGCATGGATGACAGCTCCAAACCATGTCATAAAGATGTTAAATAGTGCAGGAGACACCATAGACCCTTTCAGCACCCCACAGATCAAAAGCCATGAGGCTGAGCAATAGTCTCTTAGTACTACTTTATGATAATGACTCTGCCAATAGGGGTGAAACCACCATAATATGGTGCCTCCGACTCATGCTTCTGAGCACTCCAGGAGGACACCATGGTCAATGGTGTCAAAAGCCATTGAGAGATCATGCAAAATGAACAGGGGTGCAGTCCCTATAGGACAATCAAGACTGTTTCAGTGCAATAACTGGGCCTGAAACAAGACTGAAATGGGCATATATAACCTGCTTCCTCCGGGCATATCTGCAGCTGGTCAACTACTAACCCCCTCTTCACCTTGCCCAGGAAGGATATGGTTCCATCTTTATTACAGCAGTAAATAAAGGTAAAGGGGCCCCTGACCGTCAGGTCCAGTCATGTCTGACTCTGGGGTTGCGGCACTCATCTCGCTCTATAGGCCGAGGGAGTCAGCGTTTGTCCACAGACAGCTTCTGGGTCATGTGGCCAGCATGACAAAGCTGCTTCTGGTGAACCAGAGCAGCGCACAGAAACGCTGTTTACCTTCCCGCCGGAGCGGTCCCTATTTATCTACAGTACTTGCACTTTGATGTGCTTTCGAACTGCTAGGTTGGCAGGAGCTGGGACCGAGCAACGGGAGCTCACCCCATTGCAGGGATTCGAACTGCCGACCTTCTGATCAGCAAGCCCTAGACTCTGTGGTTTAACCCACAGCACCACCTGGGTCCCACAGCAGTAAATAGTAATGCTGTGTGCCCCTTACCAGAAGACCGGCTGAAATGGATGTATTCACACAGAGTATGCAATTTATACAGCAGTAAATAGTAATGTATAAATTGCATACTCTGTGTGAATACATCCATTTCAGCCGGTCTTCTGGTAAGGGGCACACAGCACAGGCAGTTAGTGACTGTGCCATGTGCCAGCCCTCCTTCAAGGCTGGGAAATTGTGGTTATCCTATCAGCCAGCCTTTGGGTCTGCAGCTGCTATTGTTGAATGCCAAGCCAGCTTTGAATAACACCTCTCTCAACCTGTCTGTGTTACAGATCTGGATGGGTAAGCAGGATGGGGTTGGTCTACCAGATCCAGGAGCTCTTGGAGGAAACTGATTTTCTAGATCTATTATTTCAATCAGTGTTTAGGCCTGGTTTTGGCACAGAAACTGCTTTGGCCAGCCTGTATGATGGAGGCGAGGAACCACTGTTGGAAGAGAGACAGGGGAAATGTGTCCTTGTCCATTCTCAACCTCTCAGAGGCTTTCGATACAATTGGACATGATATCCTTCTGGGGCAACTGTCCAAGTTAGGAGTGGGTGGCACTGTTTTGTGGTGGTTCTGGTCCTACTTGGATGGTCGTTTCCAGAGGGTGATGCTTGGGGAGTGCTCATTGGCCCTGTGGAGCCTTCAATGTGTGGTTCCACAATTTTATACCCTATGCTGTTTAACATCTACACGGAACTTTTGAGTGGGGTTATCCAGTGTTTTGCAGTGTTTTTTAGTGCATTATCAGCAATATGCTGATGACACATAGCTCTACCTCTCCACACCTATACATGCAGGTGTGGCAGTGGATGTACTGGACCATTGTTTTGCCTCGGTAATGGACTGGATGAGAACCAGTAAACTGAAGTTCAATCCAGAGAAGACTGAAACACTCTTAGTGGGTGGCTTGCTAAACCAGAAGGCTGTGAGGTTGCTTGCTCTTCATGGGGTTACACGCCCTCTGAAGGAGCAGGTATGTAGCTTGGGGATACTTCTGGATCCTTTGCTGTCACTTGAGGCTAAGGTGGCCTCAGTGGCACAGAATGCCTTTGGCTGGTGGCCTAGCTGCACTCCTGGACAGGGATGGCCTAACCTATGTCATCTATCCTGTGGTAACCTCTAGGTTAGATTACTGCAATGTGTTATGTGTGGGGCTGCCTCTGAAGACAGTTCAGAAACTTCAGCTGGTACAGAATTCAAGGCCAGGTTGCTCATCAGCGAAAGGCGGCTTGAGCTTATTACACCGTTCCTGGCCCAACTGCACTAGCTGCCAATTAGTTTCTGGGCCCATTTCAAAGTGCTGATTTTGACCTATAAAGCCTTAAACAGCTCAGGACCGCTATAGCTTAAGGACCACCTCTCTCCATATGAACATACCCAAGATCCTCATCTGAGACTCTTCATCGTGTGCCTCCTCCTCGAGAGGTCCAGAGGGTGGCAACACGGGAACAGGCCTTTTCTGCAGTGGCTCCCCATTTGTGGAATGCTCTCCCCAGGGAGGCTCACCTGGCACCTGCATTACATTATCTTTAGGCGCCAAGTGAAAATATTTCTCTATAACCAGGCCTTTCACTGATTAACATTCTATGGCCTTTTAAAGGTCTTTGTGGGAGAAGGGGGTTGTTGTTTTGTTTTTATTATGCATTTTGTGTTCTCATTTTGTATTTTTATGTTGTGGTCCATCCTGTGATCGTCGGGGAAAGGGTGGTATGCAAATTTAATAAATAATAATGAAAAATATTGAGTTTAACTAATTTTGAATACCACCCAAATGCTTTTCACAGCATGACCACCTTTGCACATGGTGAAATCTCTGGGCCTCTGGGAAGGAGGGCCCTAATGCCAAATGCAGTTCACAGACAACGCACTTAAAGAGCTCCAAAAATCCAGCCTGTGGAGTGTGTGGGGAGCTACAGCATCTGTAACTGGCTGCTACTCCTTTATACAAAATAGGCAGAAGTTGTCCTTGGACTATATTCCCCACCACCACCACCACACACAAGCAATTTCTATCTATTATGGTTGCAAAAGGAGAAATTCTAGCATAGTACCAAACCCAGAAGCCCATAATGACTTGTTCTTGCATAGGTATGAAACTCATAACAAAAATGGCAGTAGAAAAACCATAGATGACTGGGAGTGAGTAGGGAGCTGCAGCACAATTTAAGGGGCTCCAGGAGTGAAAGAAAAACTTATGAGAAAGACATTGGTAATCTTTTGTAATACGGTGAGGCCTGTGCAAGGCCAACATTTGGTGCCTCCAAATGGATCTTCTCAATTATGGATCTTCTTAGATTTATGCCCTCTTGGCTTGGCGCTCTGTGCGGGGGAACCATCCGCACCGCCTTAAAGCTGGCGCAGCTCCAGCCCTGCAAAGTCTACAGGCTGTGGCACACAACAGCTTTCTGTACTGCAGATTCCTAGCCTGTTCCTCCTCAGGTTCCTCCTATCCAGCACTTGGAAACTCTCTGGCTAATGTTTTTGCCCCCTAGAGGCACAAACCTCAAACATGCAAGAACCATGAGATTTGGATAACCAACGGATTCAAACTACAAGAAAGAAAATTCCACCTAAACATTAGGTAGAACTTCCTGACAGTAAGAGCTGTTCGGCAGTGGAATTTGCTGCCAAGGAGTGTGGTGGAGTCTCCTTCTTTGGAGGTCTTTAAGCAGAGGCTTGACAGCCATCTGTCAGGAATGCTTTGATGGTGTTTCCTGCTTGGCAGGGGGTTGGACTGGATGGCCCTTGTGGTCTCTTCCAACTCTATGATTCTATGATTTAGTTTGAGAGGACATTGATTTCATTCAATTGCAAGATATGGGCCCCTAACTAAGACTGTATTTTGCTTCGCATCTAGTGAAAAGTAGCCATTTTATAAATTCAATTTTCATGGATTCTCCTAAATAGGAATTACCACAGACCATCCTTTAATAACTCCCTGCCCCTTGAAGAAAATATAATTTAGAATAAGAAAACACAATTCCATAAGATTTCTCAAGAGTCTGATGTAGAACACTATTTTTTTAAGCAAAATGTGTTGAGTGTAGAATTCATATTTCAGGTGCATGAATGTTAGTTTCTAAACTCCAGACTGACTCCTGCTATGGCCATGAAGGCTGGTGAATATTTTGAGAATTCTGTAAATTATTATTTTAACCCCAAACCCAAATGCATGAAATCTTGCACAAAACTACATGACTTTGTGGTTCATCTTTATTGAAAAATCTTGGTGCTTTCAATGCTTTTCCATAGTGCTAAAGCCTGTTTTGTTTTTGTTTTTTATCATTTTATTGCAAATATTTAATGATGATTGTGCTTTGGAGCCTTGGGGCATCTAAAGTAATTTAAAAGAACAATTGTGTGGCTAAATGTAAACCTTCACCTTGGTGCTGAGTTCTTGAATACAGAACCTTGGCTTAGAAAACATTGATTTGCAAACAATGTAACATTTTAGTTGCTTTTTCTGATAAGTGTGACTCAAGATAATAAGGGCAAAACTATAGATGCTTACTGGAAATTTATAATTGTAGGACTGAACAGACATATTTTTGAACTCATCCACTGTCTCTCTCTGTCTGTCTCTGTGTGTTTGAAATTAATAGGGAATACAGTTTTAACAGCTGTCACCCGGTGAAGTGACCTGTGATCTTAAACCACTTGATAGCACTCAATAAGTTGGTCCAAAATCATAGGCTGTACAAAGGAAGGCAAATTATATATTTAAATGGACCTATACAGTACTCTGTATTTAGAGAACAGCTCTGTGCCACATCTGACCCCCAACAAATTGAGTCCACCAGCTATGTTTGTCAACCCACAACAGATTTGATATACTGAGTTTTCTGCTTGCACAGGAAGACAAAGAACCAGGCAAAGTAGGGGAAAGTTGTCAAACACCTAGCACATAGGTGCTGGGCTGGATTTGACCATCCATACAGGACTGATACAAAACATGCCAAGTTTGGAAAACTTTGGCATTACAACAAACAAAACATCTCTAGGGTGCGTTGCAAGTGGCTAACCTAGGTAACAGAGGATGCATTATCTGACCCACTATGCTGGTGAAACCTACTTACCCAATGTGTGCCCACTTACTTGGTGTCCCTTGTACTACTTATTTTGAATTGTTGCCCTGAAATCAACAGGACTTGCTTCCAAATACATTGGTACCTCTACTTACGAATTTAATGCGTTCCAAGCGCACATTTGCAAGTCGAAAAAAATTGTAAGTCGAATCCCATAGGAATGCATTGGGAGAAAAAAATCGTAAGTAGAAGCAACCCTATCTAAAAATTCGTAAGTAGAAAAAATCCTATCTAAACCGCATCCAAGATGGCGGACAGAGCTCCATTCGTAAGTAGAAACATTCGTAAGTAGAGGTACAACTGTAAATGTTTTGGATCTGAGGCTGAAAGGCACCGGGAAGTGTATTTAGATGGATTTCTTGATGCTTGGTTTGTCTGAAGCCAGATTGGAGAATATGTGGGTGGGAATTGGGTCAACAGAACCATGTTTTCAATTTTGCCAATGATCTGGCAACTGCAGGTTAAGCTGCACAGTATTAAAGGTCAGCTTCTGCCACAAAGGGCTTAATATCGCCAGGCTGCTTCCAGCCGTTTTAGGTCACAGCCAAACAGGGCCGGCCCAAGACATTTTGGCACCTGAGGCAGACCACAAAACGGCACCTCCTTCCCTACCAAGGGAAAAGGGGCGAGAGAAGATCTCTATCAGAAACAAGGGGGAAATAAACATATACAATGGGATGGGCTGCCTGTGTGTTTCTGCTGCTTGAAGTGGTCGCCTCTCCTTTTCTCATGTGAGGGCAGCTCCTGGCTAGTTTTGTCCTCAGTGAAACAGGAATTGTTTTGCAATTCTGCAAATTGAGAGTTTTGCAATCCTGCAAATTGAAAGTATTTCCATAAACAAGGTTACAAATAAGTATTTGAATAAGCTATTTCCAAAAGCCCTGAAGTATTCATCACTATGAATTGAAAGCAGAAGCTTTCATTAACTCGAAATGCCATGCTTTGTCACTGTTCCTGTTTTTTTTAACACACACACTTTTATGCCTTTCACTGTCTGTTTTACCACATTTCACTGAATTTCCTGGAACGATTTATGTTCTAGGTCCACAACATCTCGCTCTAATGTGTTTGTCAGATGATCCATTTTGCTTTAACAACAGCCAACAAAATGTTACATCAAACTATAACCCAAAGGTGTATCTTAACTGTGACCTTTATTACAGTAGCAAATTGTGTTCTCTTTTGGGTTTTCATCATAAAGAGCTAATCCCTGTGATCAAATAATCTTAGAATTTGTTATTTAAAAAGTGTATCAGTTAAGCCTTTTTTTGCATAAATCAAGTTTTTTATTTAAAAAAATCTGAAAACAAAGATTTTGAAATAATTTCCTCGGTTGTTAAATTTCAGAATTCAAGAATATATTGGTCAAACTTGAGTTTAAAATGTGGAGTTAACTTTTGTTTTCCGATATCTAATGTAAATATTTGTACAGAATATTATCTTTTGTATATTTTTGTGAAAATGTGTTCCCCAAAAGATACAAAAGATTTAATAAAAAATACATTTATGTTACTGCTTAATCTTTTATATTACACCCTAAGAAGCCCAGAAGAACACCCATTTCTGCCTTTTAGATTCCAGGATATACCTATGTATAATTATAGCAGAGTACTGTTTCAAGGAAAACCAATACTTCAATACAACTTATTAGCAGGCCTGTCCATATTCCTTCGCTCCTGAGACTAGCCATCCAGACTAACTGCAATGAAGGAAACAGATACAATTTAGGCCTTTCCCTAAACAGCAGTTAAAAGACAGAATGCTCTTTCCCCCATACAAACTACCTTCCAGGAGTGAATTCTAAAGCAAAGCTGAAGGATACGTCAATAACTTAACAGCTAGCCAGACTCTACCTTAACCAGGTTTACAGCCAAACTTTAAAATCTGGTTTCAAATGCTAGTTGTAGCAAGCTTTGACACAAGTACTAACTGCCTGACCCCTTCATGTAGCTGCCTGACCCCTTCATAAACTGGGAGAGGGAAATTCAGTCTGTTGGGATGGGGTGCTGACGGCTGACCTGCTTTTATATCTCTCCAACAGCCGGATTTCCATTCAAAATAGTTATATTTAATTTATTCCATTTATATCTTGCCTTTCTTCCCCGCTGTTCTCTCATTCAGGCACTGACCAGACCCAGACCTATCACAATCCACATACAGTGGTACCTCGCAAGACGAATGCCCTGCAAGACGAATTTTTCGCAAGACGAATGCGTCTTGCGAATCGCGGTTTCCCATAGGAATGCATTGAAATTTAATTAATGCGTTCCTATGCGCAAAAAAAGAAATTTCAATGCATTCCTATGGGAAACCGCGATTTGCAAGACGAATTTTTCGCAAAACGAATTGACTCACGGAACGAATTAAATTTGTCTTGCGGGGCACCACTGTACTTTAGATGTCATTAAATTGGTAACATTTTCCTACTTTTAAGAGCTTGCTTACTGTTTCCTAGAACATGAATTTAAATGGCAAAAAAGAAAAATCTAGAAGGTGAGGTAATCTATACTGAAGATGATGGTTTCTTTAAAGCACATATGGGTTATATTACTTTAACAACGATTTCCCAAAACAAACCATTTCTTTGTAATGCAGTAATTTTTTCCAGTCTTGGAATGGATGGTCCAAAGGAGATTTGTAAAATTGTGAGCAAAAGGAGAAACTTATTGGCCCAACATAAGTATAATAATAACCATGCCTTGACATTTTTATTAATGTTAAAGCAAAATCCTCTTCCCTACTGACATTTTTTACAGTAAAAATATGTAAAACCAGTTATTAAATATACAAGCTTTGAAAATTTCACATTTCAAGTAGGCAATCAACTTCATTTTATGAAACAATATAGATTCAAGGCCTGGCATATGAAATAGCTTTTACAGCATCTTGTTCCATCAGTGAGTATCCGCTCATCATTGTACAATGGTGAATTATGGGGTTGTGCAAATTATTCACTGAAAAAAAATAAATACAGAAAATTAGAAAATGTGTCATGATAATTATCGTTCTGCCCTAAAAATCACCAATCCCCATATATTTCAAAATTAGGAAGAGCAAAACGTTGAAAAATGAGTTCTCAACATATAATGAAGAACTGCTCTTACTCAAGTTTCTTGCAGTTTTTGCCTAACAGCTTGTTAAGCAAAATGATTGTGCATTTTCATGTTTGATTAGCATGTGCAATTTAACAGAGTAAGAGAAATACATTACCTAGTTTGGGTTCGGGTCCATTTTAAGGCATGACGTGGTGGTACAGAAACAGAAGGATGGTAAAACGTACAGTCAACTCTGGTACACTGAGTGTTAAACCTGCAATGCTAAGAAAATAACGGGACTGAGAAAAGGCAATGGCAAGGGAGTACAGTTTTGCCTGTTTAGTTGAATCCATAGAGTGTACACTACTTGCACATTTCTATTTGAAGTACAGCATACCTTTAATAGGTAAAGGTAAAGGGACTCCGACCATTAGGTCCAGTCATGACCGACTCTGGGGTTGCAGCGCTCATCTCGCATTATTGGCCGAGGGAGCCGGCGTACAGCTTCCAGGTCATGTGGCCAGCATGACAAAACCACTTCTGGCGAACCAGAGCAGCGCACGGAAACGCCATTTACCTTCCCGCTTGGAGCGGTACCTATTTATCTACTTGCACTTTGACATGCTTTCAAACTGCTAGGTGGGCAGGAGATGGGACCAAGCAACGGGAACTCACCCTGTTGCGGGGATTTGAACTGCCAACCTTCTGATCGGCAAGCCCTAGGCTCAGTGGTTTAACCCACAGTGCCACCCGCGTCCTTTAATACAACCTTTCAAATATATGACTTGGGTTATCTTAACATAGGGTGGAAGATTTCTGCAGTCGATTGACTACTACAAATCCTAGGAACAGTTGAGTAAAATTCACTTGATGAATAGCATCTGATGAGTCAATGTAAAAACACTGTATTTATAAGGTGATATGAAATTCCCATCTGGATTGTTATTGACGGTTCATTCTCAGATGCATATCACCACTTGAAGCTGCATACATCAAGGAATGAATATGCAAACGGCAACCAAATCCTACAATGGAAGGGGAAGTCCATTGTCACTTATTTCCCCCTTTCCTCTGGTGTCCCCTACCACTGTCCCTCAAATCTGCTCCAGAGGGTTGGGGGGTCCTTTGGAACAGCGAGGGACGAAGTGTGGAACAGGAGAAGGGGGAAACAATTGGATTTGCCAATAGTTAAAATCTAAAATAAGGTGTGTATAAATTGCAAACTAAGGACTACTTCTTGAGTATAACAAGACCATAGGCCTGTGCTTAGCCCTCCTTCCAGGTTGATGCACACAGATGTTTTCAAGTGCAGCATAAGGTACTCTGAAGGCTGGAAATATTATTAGTGATTATTTAATGGGGCTGGGCTAATATTTCATATTCCCTGGGAACAGAATGAGTTCCACTTAAAGCTTCAGCCCAACTTTTTGAAACTCCCCTGCAGATGAAATGAAAATATGGTACTTACTTTGGGATGGTAGAAAGGGCATTCCATTTTCTTACAAGCAGGGAAGAATCGACAGAGTTGGCTGTTAGAAGATGTTGGCGGTGCTGGAGGTGGAGCTGCAAAACCCATTAATGGAAGAGGGAAGTGACTGATACCAGACACAACAGCGAATGGTTTCATGTGTATTGACAACATTCAAAAAGACTGCAATTTCAATTCCTAAAGTTCAACTGCAGGAAAATGTTTCTGGAGGCAAGTGAGACAACCACCTTGCTGCACTAAGATGGTCTGCATCTGGTCAGTGTCTGGGGTGGGAGACTGTAGGATCCATTTGCTGCAAATCCCTTAAGATTATGACAGACCAGATATAAATGTAATGGATAAATAAGCAGTTCAAAACCAAATTCAGGTTGCTTCAGAAAGACGCAACATTAACGAAAACACATAACCATTTCTCCACCTGTGTTCAAAACACAGCTTTCTGTATAATTTCATGGTCTGAAATCATGTTGCACCACAAAGTTGTTTCCAAGCTGAAAAGCGGGGGGGGGGGGGAGAGGAAGGAAATACAGAGAGACTGGGAGTCTTGGGTCCTCAAAGGAGGACAAGGAAATGGCTAGCCATAACATTTGCTGGAGGCAGCAGCAATGAGCTAGGCAAAGAAGGGGGGTGCCTTCCCATCACCCCACAAGCTGCTGCCGGTCCTTGTGGGAGAGGGCTGAGTTCAGAGACCTGGGCCTGCCTCCTCTTATGTCAAAAAGACAACTTCGTGATGTCTTTTAAATTATCATTCAACAACCTGCACTGCTACAACCGAAACATTGTGAAACATGCATACCGCAGACTGCAATGGTCACGACTACCAACGGCTGCAACATGATTCTATCTTATACATTCATCATTGTTTGCAACGCACTAGTTGGCAGAGCTGTTGGCCTGGTATATTTTGTTTTATGCTTTTTTTGGCAGTGGTGGTAGGGGGAAGGCAGAGCTGTCGAAGAGCACTGCGAACTTTTTACGTTGTGGTTTGGCACAGCGGATTTGCTGCTGGACTTTTCTTTTGTCATTAGCAAATGGCAATTTTGGTGTGCCGCTGTGCCGCTTTGTTGCATTTTTCAACAATTGTTTTAGCCATCCAGAAGTGACAGTGTGTGTGTGTGTGTGTGTGTGTGTGTGCAGGTCAGAATCAACAACCGCCCCAATTGATAAGAGAGGCAGGAGGAACCCAAGAAGAGCCCTGCTCCACCAATCAAAGGTCCATCCAGTTCAGTATCTTGTTTCCCAACTTGGCCAATCGGATGCCTCTGGGAAACCCACAAGCAGCCTGCCTTTGGTTTCGCTAGATCAGATTCTTCTGTCACCAGCACATTCTTCCCAGCAAGCCCACATCCAAACCTGGAATAGCAATGAATCTTTACCTGGTTTAGGAGGCGGCAGTGGGGTCCGTCGGCTGGCATGAGTGTAGGGGCAATCTGGCTTGGTGCACTTAGCATCGTATTTACAATTCGGATGGATGAACAAGCATTTGTCAGCAAATTTGCAGTTGGGAAAGACTCTGGAATGTGAAAGGGAAAGCTGCTGGGTAAACTTGTTAGAATGCACTCACTTTCAAAATAACACCTGTGTTTACACCTCAGTCCTCATCCCTGGCATCAAATACAGTTTTACTTAAATCAAGACATTGGTGCTCTTGGGCTAGAATTCTAAAGGAAAACCTCAATTCTGATTTTTTGAAAAAAACCCTCTGGCTTCAAGTGCTTTCCATGTTCACATAATAAACAGGCAGAAATTTGCAAGCCAATTCTAGAGAGTTCAAAGCAACAAAAAAAGTTACACGTGTGCCAAAATCAAGGTCTGCCAAATTTCCAATGAAATCCCCAAACTCCAAAATGGGCTCCCAAAATGGCTCCCAATGATGTCAGTGGACATACTCAATGCTGAACTGAAGGGGGGGGACACGACAGGTTAGTTGTCAGACCTCTAGAGAACTGATCTGATGTTTGTGGATTAAGAACTGGACTGGTGGGGAAAAGGGCATCTTGTCACTGCCACACCATCCTGAACACTCAGCCCTCTGCAGTGACCCTCATTTCATTCTATGTTTTGTGGATTTTTTTAGATTACAGGTGAATTAAATGGTATGAGAAAGAGCTAAAGAACTGAATAGTGTTGACATAAAACTGCTAGAGAGCTGCAGCACAATATATGAAGTAGCAATGCCTTCTGAAACACTCAGCTTTTCAGCTCTTCCCCCAAACCTTGCTGTACTATATAAACCTCACAGTCCTATAGTATTAATTGTATTCCCTCTTTTCTTAATGATTTGCCTTTATCACAATTAAATATATACTTCTATAGTATATATGGATAGAAAGCCAATGACAACTGTAAGGGGACTATCAGAGGGACGGAGAAAAGGGTAACAGGAGTCCAATAAATGTGCTTGCTAGATAGAAAGAAAGCCAATGACAACTGTAAATCAGATCCAGTGATGACCTTCCTCTGAATGCCCATTGTGAAGGGAGAGATCTCTCTTCTCCCCCAAATTCTCCCTGCCCTGCAGAGGAAGTGAGGAAGAGATTCTTAAATGTCAAGAGTCTGGCATAGCTCTGTGCTCATTCCCTTGGCTAGCAAAATTAGAATAAATTATTCAAGCTAGTGAACATGCTCTATTTGCATAATGTCCATAGGCCACGGAAAACTTTTTTTTGGTGTGCAATTTGATGGCCCTAGTTTGAGGACTGGGAACCTGTGTCCCTCTGGATGTTGTTAGTCTGTGTCTACCATCACCCCTGACCAGTGGCCATACTGCCTTGAGCCGTAGGGTCCCTCAACTTTAGCCTCGGTGGGGTACAACCTGACTATGCTACACCTGTTTGGCTACACCTGTTCTACTGTGGTGATGCAAGAAGCCAACTCCACAGCTGTTAGGAAGCAAAGCTGGAGACCCATGAGCAGACCCACCTCCCTTCTCTCTCAGAAGCTTTTGTGCAGTGGCCTGCTCAATCAGACCCCATCTAGTCTAGCATCCAAGTTACTACTGTGGTCAGCCAATGGCTTTTACGAAGCACACAAGCCTTGCAGAAAGGCAATTGCCCTTCCAATATAATCCCTCTACCTGGTCTTCAGAAACGAACCGCCCTGACCCTGGAACTTCGAATAGGCATTATGACGAATAACCAGTGGCAGAGCTCTCCTCCTCCTTGCCTCTGTCCAATCCCCTTTTGCCCTTTAAGCTAGTGGCCATTGCCATAACCCGTGGCAAGGAAATTTTGTTCCAGTGCAGTGAAGGCTTTTGCTCAGGACTCTAATACAGAGGAGAGGACAGAGGGAGAAGCTAATTTTTGTGAATGCTGTGCCTGAAGACCAGGAGGGCCAACTGCCTCAAGAAGCATTTGTACCACTAACTTGCACGGCAATGTGGGGTGATGGAAGGCACATTCATCTCCATTTTTGCAGGCGGGCCAATACTTGCAGCGCTCGGGTACTTTTTCCGCTTTGTGCAGGGCACCAACATCCTCCATCTCCACTGCAGAGAGAAAGCAAAGAGGCTCCAGTTGATCTCAAGTGGTTTGGCTGTTCAAATTTAAGACCGTTTCCATCACAGGGATTATTTACCCACATCAAAACCATGCAAAGTTGAGACTCAAATGTGTCAAAATGTGATGGGCTGTGCTATTTACAGTGGTACCCCGGGTTAAGAACTTAATTCGTTCCAGAGGTCCGTTCTTAACCTGAAACTGTTCTTAACCTGAGGTACCACTTTAGCTAATGGGGCTTCCCGCTGCTGCCATGCCGCCACAGTGTGATTTCTGTTCTCATCCTGAGGCAAAGTTCTTAACCTGAGGTACTATTTCTGGGTTAGCAGTCTATAACCTGAAGCATCTGTAACCTGAGGTACCACTGTATTTAAAATATTCCTGCCCCACCTAGGCCTTCAAGTCAAGAGAAGAAAAATAAACAGAATATTTGTTTAAAATAAAAAAAAACAATCATTATAAGGCAGCAGCGATTGAAAAATACAATACACAACCAGCTGCGGTTACACATGTGACATGGGGAAATTGCTCCTGGCCCATGATTTCATCTCTGGGACAGAAGCGTTTCCGTCCTAGGCAACTGTATAGCCTGTGGCTCCTGGCCCAAACAGTAGAGATGATCATAACTGGCCACCCCCTAGGACTTAGATTCTACTGTTTGCTGCTTCAGTCCCAGATGATCTTTCAATAAATCAGGAAAGCAGGGTTGGCAAAAGGGGTGACCCCTTCAGATGTTGTTGTGTTCCAACTGTCATAAGCCTCATCAGGTGCGTGGCCAATGGCCAGGGATGATGTGAGTTGTAATCTGGCAATATCTGCAGGACCGCAACTCCTCAACCACTGCCTTAAATGTTATGCATCCAACCAGGGGCTGTGCTGTTTGCTAATTATGCTTAGTCAACGTTGAGGGTGGGGATCAAAGCTGTGTTCTTCCCAATGTTGAGAGGTTTGTTAGAAAAGAAACCTGCCCTGGGAACTCAGCCTGCAGTTCAGTCACTGCATTCCTTCCTGCCTTGTGCTCAGCTTGAGTTGCCCAAAGAAAAGCAATGCAAATAAAGAAGCTTTGCAACGAAGCTAACAAAAGATGCTGATCCACTGGGGATGGACTGTTACCATCGGTGCTCTCCAGCTGTCTGGATATAATGTGCATCTGTTGCGCACGAAGGCTTCTTAATCCCTTGTTGGCTGTTGCTTTGGGGGCAACTGGCCTTACTCCTTCCATGAGACTCATTTCCTCCTCCTCTTGATCAGACAAGTATCCTGGTGGGCTGGGGACTCCGTCCAAGGTGACTATGAACTTGGGACTAGCAGGCTTCTCTGGCTGCACAAGCTGCTCCCTGAGATGAGAGAGGGGAACCCAGAAGGAATGTCAAAGCTACTGAAACAGAGAGCAGACTAAATGTGTGACAATACAACACATTCACACCCAATTCATGACAATCTGTTACAAGTTTTCTGTTGACAAAAGACTGAACTTTGTTTTGTTTTTTAAGATACGTTCTTATTTCTAAACCACTTTCCTTAAACTTCTGATAACTGAGATATGCTTTCTTTCTAAGCTAAAATAGAAAAGATGCCCCGCTCTCAGTTTGTGTAAGGAGAGAACGTAAGATTCCTGATGGATCAGACTAGAGACCTCTCTAGCTGAGCATTGTCTTTCTCAGTGGCCATCCAGATGCTTTTGGGAGGTCTGTAAGCAGGATATGAGACCCGAAGGATTTCCTGTCCCCAGAGGCGACTGATTGGCTGAGTCTGTACGAGTCACTGCTCTTCCAATCAGAAGGCCCATCCAGAACTGTGACTCATGCAGGGACACAGTAAGTAGGCTTCTTGCTACCACAAGGCAGGGTGATGGGGACCCGTTTAAGATGGTTTTAAGAATTAGACAAGTTTGTGAAAAATTAAGATTGTCAGTGGCTACTGGTCACAATAGCTGTATTTATGATCAGAGAGAGCATGCCTCTGGACACCAGTTTCTGAGGAACAACAAGCGGGAGAGGACTATTTTCCTATTATCTGATTGCAAATAATAATAATAATAATAATAATAATAATTTATTTATTTATTTATACCCCACCCATCTGGCACAATCACCTGCCCCCAGCTGCTTTTGTAGGTGGGTCCTTTGGGCTCATTCAATCAACTGATTTATTGCAATGTGCTAGCAGTTTGTGAATTACTAGACTAAAGTAGCTCTGTCATTTAATGAGCCATTTGAAGGCAGGTAAAAAAAAAGCCAGGGAGAGGAACTAGGGCAATTCACCATTGCTGTCTTTTTTAAGAAAAGGAGTAAAAAACATTTTCAAAGCTAAGAGACCTGATTCACACAACCCCTTTGATGTTTCCCTATGATATGATGTGACTGAGCACCAAAACACACCACTCGTGTAATCAGGTATGCCAGTTGTTGCAACTAGGTAAGTAAGCTTGAGCTTCTTAGGCCTTTTACTGAATTTTTAAGGAACAACTTTTACCTTGTCTGTATGAGCCGTCCTGAGAGTGCCTGTAAGGCCTCCGTGGCCCTCTTACCCACTTCTAGATTCTGGGGCACCATTATCTCCTCGGACAGCTTGGGCTTCTTCAAGATAAACGATCTGGTGTCCGTGTGGACCATCGATTCCAAGTCATAGTAATCTAAGCCAGATAAAATGGCAGAAGTGTTCGAATCAGGCTGTTGTAACCCAAGCACGGGGACAAGTGTGAAGCTCTTTAATGAAGATAAGCAAAGTCGCGCAGCCTGCCCAGTTGAGCATTAAACTAGCATATTTCCCCCTGCAGCAGAAACAGAACTGTACAGGCAACCCCTCACTTGTGTGCGACCACATATACACACGGCACCAGGAAATCAATCAATCAATCAATTCTAACCTGAAAGTCCTTGTGGCTCGCAAGGAGACCCTCCCAGAGCCCGAAGAGAATGCTAGTGAGCTAAAAGTCCAGAAAAAAAGACTCCCAAGGGCCCCAAATGGCACACAGGAGCTCTCACTGCTGCCACACTACCCTGCTCAACAGCTGTTAGGTGGGAAGCTGCATTTACTGGAGTGGGCTCCCGACTAACGCACATTTCACTTATGGGGGGGTTCAGAATGTAACCTCAGAGTAAGTGGGGAGTTGCCTGTGCAAGCAGCCACTGTGGTCAAGATGGCACTGCACTAGATAGGCTGCTAATTCAGTTCATATGCTCTCGTTACTCCTGGCCCAGCGGTCCTTTAATGGATACAAGAGTGGCCACAAGAAACCACGCTTGCAACCGCTGCAGCGCACAGTGTTAAACGTGGCACAGAGTGATCCATAGGCATAGTCCTATCCCTGCTGCTAGCTCTGCGCCAGGAGAAGCAACTAATATTGGATGATTATTGAGCAAGAGTGGCATTGGTGGGGAAAGAGAGAGCAAGCAAAATAAGGGAGCACAGGGTGGATGGCCAACCTGCACAGGCCATTGCATGACTG
The DNA here is from genome assembly GCF_965207765.1 of Zootoca vivipara. Classification (NCBI taxonomy): domain Eukaryota; kingdom Metazoa; phylum Chordata; class Lepidosauria; order Squamata; family Lacertidae; genus Zootoca; species Zootoca vivipara. Next base: position 111,769,257 of record NC_142582.1, on the reverse strand, counting down.
CATTAAAAGCATCTCTTAAGTACATGGGATGTTGTGTGGAAAGCTATCTAAGATTCATTGCTTGAACAAAGGTGGCTATTACAGTGCAGTCAGAACGAATGCCTTTGACGTGACCCACCAGGAATTTCCCCCTGTGCAAGTCTCCCTGAAATAAATGGTGCCAGCCCAATAATCCATCTGCTTGATTCTATTTATTTAAACGGGACTTTCCTCGGAGAATCTCCCAAGGCAAATAGAATGAACGGATCTGTGCTTCAGACCACTCAGTCAAATGAAAGCCTTCAAAAGTACTCCACAGTTTGCTACAATCTGAAATAAAAGTAATTTAAGCTTCTTCCTTCAACACAAAATTAATGCATCAACGTCGGACATAGTAACACAAAGTCCACACAGGATTGGCTTTGACAGCAGGTGACAAAATAAGTACCTTCCCATTAGCAAAACACTGAAGGGACTTAAGTTTTTTCAAATAAGATTTGGACTTGTAACACAATAAAAGTTAAATGGCACTGTTTTAAACCTAATTTTTTTGGCAGCTAGTGGACTTGGGAAGCCTGCTTTCTTTCTCTTTTTCATTAAACAACCACACCTAACCTTGTGCCTTTTGTAATGCTTCTCCAATGGCTGGTTCGATCTGGAGACGGGAAAAGAGCTGCCTTTGCTGGGTTCCTAAAATAAATGTGGAATGAAAAAGTATTTTACTGCCTGTGCAACTCAAATTAAGGGACAGCTGTGCAGTCACTTCCTAAAACTCTATTCTTAACAAGTGTTCTCCCACCCTTCGCAAGGCACGGGATTCTCTTATAATCAGCTTCCACTTATTCTAGTCATCTGCACAATGTTAGGAGATTTCTGCCTCCTCCTCTATGGACCTTTTTGAGAATTACTTTACTGTTGGATTCGACCTAGAGAGACTGGAAGTGGACTTTGGGCTTCCGCACTGCCTCCCTGCTCTGTAGCTGGTTTTATCTCATAGAGTCAACATTACCTTGGATGCCTTTAAAAGGGAATTAGGCAAATTTAAGGTGGATAGATAGGTCCACCTTTGGGCTAATTGGATGGCTACCCCATAATGACTAATTGGAACATCTCTGTTTAGAGGCAATGAATGCCACTGAATTCCAGTTGCCAGATTGGTGTGAAAAGAGACTTTATGCCCTGCTGGTGAGCTTCACAGAAGCAGTCCAATAACAGAAAAGGTCTTTCTCTATCTCTCCCCCCCCCCCCCAATTATAGTGAGGAAATGAAAGAGGAACACACAATAATCTGAGGCTTATTGGGTTGAGATTTCTGTTCAACAGAATTACATGTGCCTGCAGCATAACACACGTTTTTGGGCTGGAGAACAGAATTAACCTATCCTTGAGAACAGAGCACTTTATTCACCATCACCTGGAAGTCTCCCTAATGCTTGTTCCTTTGGCTCCTCTTCCTGTATCTGGGAGTTCCCTCTGGATGGCCGGCTCTGGCCATGCATCACTTCCAGAAAGGTTTCTTCTTGAGATGTCCGGGTTCTGGGAGCCACAGGAACTGTCTGCTTTGCTGGCACTTTCCACAATTAAAAAAGAAAAAAACCATCAAAGGCTGATATGCAAAGAACAAGTGATTCATTATCACAAAAGTTAATTGCATTCTCTAAAAATCCAGATAAATAGGCCAAAAGAAGCAGTCATTTCTAACGTCATAAAAGTTAGGCTTTTAGATGGATTTCTGGCACGAAATTAACTCAAGACATTAATTAATAAGCTACCTTTTTATCGCTCCACGAAACTTCTGCTTTTGTCTTTTACACCATGTATACTTCTGCTTTCACTTGAATGTGTTGGTTTGGAGAACATTTGTCTCAGTCAAAAGTTAGCTGACACACTGGCTAGACAGTCAGCAGAGAAAGGATAAGCTGTCCGGTTGCACTGATGCTTCCATCTGGCTGCTAATACAGTATCATTATCTAGGGGGCAAGAACATTTGCCAGCACTTCTCAGAGTCCTTTCTTACTTGAGGGGGAGCCACTGAAGGCCCTTCCTGCCAATGCCAGAAGATTAGAGTGGGCTTTAGATTCTCAGCAAGGCTACAATGCTAGAACATTAATGTGTGGTTTCAATGCTCCATTTCATGGGTTGTCTTTACTATTGCAATGTAGTCCTTAAAGCTGCAAGCAATCTTGAAAACCTTCTGCTAGGAGAGATGGAATGGAAATCCCATCAAGGAAATATAGAAATATTTCAAAGACTTAAGGACCGATCTGCACATCGAGCTTAAAGTATTTTATACCCGCTTAACCATCATGGTTTCCCACAAAGAATCCTGCTAAATGTACTGAAAATTCTGTGTTGGGTACTTCTAGTTCCCTCATAGCACTACGGATCCCAGCTTTAGCCTGCAATCCGCACTTCCCTGGGAATAAGCTTCAATAAATGTGCACATAGACATGTATGGGATGGCATTGCTAGTCCAGGGCATAGATAGAGCATAAGAGAGACTGTGGGAGCTTTTCCGTAACAAGTGGGGCTTCTGTTCACTTGCAACACCATTTGGTGCCAGCTCTGCAGCAAACATCTCACTTGTGATCTTGCAATGAAAACTCATCTGTGGGGCTGGTGTTTGCACCGTCAAACCAAAAACCATTTCCAGAGGGGCAGCCATGTTAAGTTTACTGCAGCTAAAACAACAAACAGTGGCACCTTAACATGGATGATGGCAGGATCTTTCAGAGACTAAAGTCCACCTCATCAGATGCTTGGTGCGCTGCCTGATGTTAAAACTTAAACATACGCAAAATAAGCACGGTGAGCATTCACAGCAGATCTTAAGTTCAATCTCTTGTGTCTCGCGCCACTGGAGAGTCGCTGCAAATCAGGTTTGACAATACTGAACTAAATGGACCAATAGCCTGACACGGTAGAAGGGAGCTTCCTTGTGGGGATCATGGGAATTATGATGAGGAATTATGGACATGGAGCAGGTCATGTGTCTCTGGTGCAAACATCGGATTGACTGGCCCTGAATTCATGAGACATTGTTTCTGATAAAATTCCCAGAAGCCTCTGCATTTCTGCCATTCTCTCTAAAGCAGGACAGTCCCGTACACAGACCATTTGCCAGGACATTCTTTCAAGGCACCCTTCCTATCTCCTTCCTACCATAAAAGATCCAAAGTAGCTTTGATGTAGTTATGCTAATGAACAACCCCTCACAGATTAGGTGGTCAAACACAGAGTTGGTAAGCAACAGGGTTTTGATGCCAGGAAGTCACTTCCTTGCTATCTCCTGCTTTGATGCAAAATAAAAAAATTCCTTCAGTAGCACCTTAAAGACCAACTAAGTTTATATTTTGGTATGAGCTTTCGTGTGCATGCACACTTCTTCAGATACACGTATCTTCTTCAGATACATGTATCTGAAGAAGTGTGCATGCACACGAAAGCTCATACCAAAATATAAACTTAGTTGGTCTTCAAGGTGCTACTGAAGGAATTTTTTTATTTTGCTTCGACTCAGACCAACACGGCTACCTTCCTGCTTTGATGTGTAGGTGATAGGGTTAAGTTTCCTGCTTTCTCATGTAATGATTGCTACCTGATCCGACCCCATGGGGAACCTTTTGGGAGGGGCTGGAGGAATTTGATTGGTCCTTTTTGAATTCTGTGGTGCCATCCCTTGGCGTGTAATAAAATGACCTGGCATGAAGTGAGGGGGACTCTCCTCTCTCCACATGAAATCCTGACGTGCTCAGGTTGTCTTTGTATTATTTTCCCTAACCCCATCCTTCCTTAGACTGATGCATTGCAACACTTCCTATGAGCCTAACAGCAAAAATCGAAGATAACACAAACATCCTAACTTAAAACACCTGTAGTTGTAGTAAGATAGAAAAAACATTGTGACTCATGCCACAGGTGGTGGCAGCGATCTTCTGGATACGTTGCTGTTTACATTTATCTTCCTGTGCCTCGATTCATTCGGGCTTCCTAAACTGGGCTTGGAGCTCACGTGTCCCTGTCAAACTACAGTCACTTACCTGCAGAATAATTTGTTGTCTTTGTAACAGATTCCTGGGCTTCAGAGATAGCTTTCAATATTAAATTCTTATTGGCCTGTTTGTTAGGTGGCAGCGACGGCCTGGAGGGATTGAACAAAAAAAAGATACAAGGAAATTAATTTGTCATTGTGGAACTACAGAAGAGTGAAGTATTGCTAAGCTGTGTTTTCAAAAGCTTGGCTGAAATCCTCACGAGGTGCACAGATGAGAATTTTTGGGGTTATTTGATCATCAGCTGCCCTATTGCGTCTGCCACCTTCTGTGCTACTCTGTGAGCCACACATCCTATTACTGAAATATGACTGATTTCTCTCCTCCTGGCATTCATCTCCACACAGAGGGCACCCTTCAATATTCTGCAATCCCCTGCCATACACCCAACAACTGTAGAGATCACGCTTCTGCTGTGGCGGCATCTTCTGACCTCATTCCCTTTTCTGTAACATGATGAAATAACTGTTGGATCCAACTTTTGGATCCACAGCAAAATACACCTTGAGATCAGCACTGGCCTGCGAGGTACTGCTGGGAAAACACTGCATGGAAGCTGAGGTGGAAGGGAAGTCCCACCATTACTGTATAGCAGCAGTTGGTTGTTGGCCTGGGAGGCAGAGGACACCCTAGTCAGCACTTTTAAACATGCAGGTCACATGACCTCCTGACACCAGCAGCGTGACAAGTCAGCAACTGTGGGTTCACATGACGCTCACCGAGGCATCTCCTACCCATCAGTTTCTGATTCAGTTGGCAATTCGTCTCCCCACTTGATCACCCTGCAGCAACGGCAGCAGTTCCTACTAGCGTGCTGCTCCCAGCTTGCCAAGGCTTGCATTTGTTTTCTCCTCCGTAAACAATCATTACTGTAAAATGACCTCTTAAAAGGCCTTACTGTAAAAAGGCCTCTTAAATAATCAAGCAATACGATGGCAACAAAATTACTTCTAATGTATTTTCCTGGGCAAAGGGCATCATTTGATCTTGCAATGTGGCCAGACACCTAGAAACAGCTTAGGCACATCAGGAACTCAGGTGCTTACTTTCTTTGGCCTAATTCAAACCCCACAATTCTTAGGTACCTTCTCTCAGGTTTTGCAGGCACAGAGACGCTGCTGGAGATGCCTCCCAGGCGGAGTCCACAGTCTTCCTCTTCCTCCTCCTCCTCTCCATCGTTGCTGAACCGTTTCACTCTAACTACAGAGCTTACAACTGGGAGTTTTCTCTTCCTCAAGTTTTCTTCCTGCAAGCAATAAGATAATTTATTTGATACGTTTTTGTTTGAGAAATTTGTAGCATCTCCTTTAAGGCAGGCATTTCCAGGACAACGTAACTATTCATTGACTTTGCTTTGAAAAAGAGAAAGTAGCTGGTTTTCCCAATGTCCAAAAGACATGTGTTTTCCATGCCTGATGGTGAGTGAAGCCTGTTAACAAGCAAAAAAACAACAACCATGTAACTGAAGTACTGTACAGTAATCACAATCATACCCCTGCTTGCTCCTGACTCCCTCTGGGGTTTTCCTGTGTTGAATTTCCTGTACATCATGTACATTTCTTGGTGGATATATAGAGAAAGGTATGATTATGTGTGTGTAAAACTTTAAACACACACACACACACACATGCAAATTTGGACAACTGAATGGATCAAAAGCATGTACTTAATCTTTGAAGAAATATGACATTTTCTAAAGTGCAACATAAATAATAATAATAATAATAATAATAATAATAATAATAATATGTACTGAGCAAGTGGTTAAAATTCCAGAAACAGCACCCAGATTCACAAGTACTATGCAGTGTTCAGGTCTTAGTTCCCTTCACCCCAGGCATCCCCAAACTCCGGCCCTCCAGATGTTTTGGACTACAATTCCCATCTTCCCCGACCACTGGTCCTGTTAGCTAGGGATCATGGGAGTTGTAGGCCAAACATCTGGAGGGCCGCAGTTTGGGGGTGTCTGCTTCACCCCAAGAGTGATTCAGATGATCACATTTGCCCTGCTGTACCGCTCAAAGCCAACATCTACCACAGGAAGCCCTCGCTTCTTTCTCATCCACCTGCCCCCTCCAATTTTGCTTCGGAAAGTTGTTTTGGAATCAGAGAGGTGGATGGTTCCCAGTGGATCAATTAGCAAACTCCCCACACTATATTTAAAAGCAATGGCAGGTGTTTAGTTGACTTTTTCTTGGGGAGCTGAGCTAATTTTGTTTTGTTTTGTTCCTCTTCCCGTTACCCCAACCTGTCCCATTTTCAGGATAACCTCAGGATCCCACTGCAACAAGAGGTTCTTAGCACAATGGGTGGGGTTTTCAACCTTTAATTATCACATTCACATCCTGCTTTCCCCTCAAGGAGCTCACAATAGCAGGTGGGTGGTTTCTCCATTTTATCCTCACAACAGCTCTGTGAAGGAGGGAAAGCAGAGTGTCAATCACTACGGTTGCCCAATGAGCTTCGTGGAATTTCAATCTGAGTCCCCTTTATTCAAATCCACGACACTTTCGTCAGCAACTCACGAAAGGAAGAGCTGGAGGGAAAGAATGCATGCAGGATACAGCTTTAAAAGCAAAACACACAAGAACAAAAAAGGGCAATCACCTTCATCAAGGCAGCTTGCATTAAAAAAAAATCCAAATTCTAAAATTATTTACCAAGAATTATGGGTGCTAGGGCAAAATTTGTGCAGATTCACTTGGCTGACTTACTGCAAAAGGCAGAGGCAGCGAGGCAGGAAGAGAATAATACAGGAAGAGCAGTGAGAGACAGAATGAGTGTTTGTGAATAAGCATGAAGGGGAAGCCTGGTCAAAGCCTAGGGGCTCATCCACACTAACCTTTTGCCCCACACTTCCTAGGCACAGATCCAAGCTTTAAAGTGCCATGTCCGAGCATTTTTTTAAAATGCCCATGCCTTTCCAGCAAAAACCTGCTTTTTAATGCTGGATCAGAACAAACAGCAATTAGGGCTTTCTGCAGATTGCAGTTTGCTCTGCTTCAGGGATAAATAGCTGGTTTGGGCAGGGAAAGTGCCAGGGCGAAAAAAGGACTTGGGACACAGCACTTTGAAACACAGATGTGTGCCTAGAAACACAGCACAAAAGGATGTCTGGATGAGCCCTAAAATGGAAAGCCAGAAACTCATGTACGATAAAGAAATAAAGAAAAGTCCTTCTTGCATTCTCTCCCCCCCCCTAAATCAATATGTACATTCACAACCGGGTAGTTGGAAATCTGCCTTCTAAAGAAAACAAATTCATATTTATACTCCCAGCCACTTACTCATCCATACCTAAGAATGTAATGATTGATAGTATCCTGTCCCCTTTACACAATGGGTGAGTGCAGAAGACACTAACACACAGCAAAAAAGGACAGGAGAGCCACACCCACCATGAAGGAAAGGAACCAGTAGCTAATATCATGACAGCCCAAAATATGGTGAGATTAGCTAGATGTGACTGTGAAGAGCAGGTCCAGAGCAAGAGTCTCAATTTTGTATGATCAACTGTTAAGAGTGGGGGATTTGCTGAGAAGGGCACCTACAACATGTGCGACTTATTTTAATACTTTGCAATAAACTAGTGCTGGTCCCTCCAAAATAATCCACTGGTGTATTTTTTTTTAAAAAAAATAACACACTACTCAAGTTATAAAATGGATTGAAACTGTAACCTGAGGAAGAACTCAGAAGCCTCCCACTTCCCACTAGTGGTTCTCCTTAGCACCATCAATGTATGCACTGATATGGAGTGGAGTGACGTGTCGGGGTTTTTTAATGTCCCAAAGGCTTTACAAAATTCTGACAGAGGAGGAGACAGTGGGAAAAGGAGAGGCAGACGTGACAAGGGGCGGTATTTTATTATTTATTTATTCACTTAATATTTATATCCACACCACAATAATGTGAAATACAGTCTTAGAAACGACAACAACAACATCGATAAAGCACACCAGCAGACATTATCTGAAGGCACATGACTAAAAATGGTCAGCTGGTCTAAAACAGTTTGATGTGCATGCTCATTAAGGGGGTTGTTCCAAAGTACTGGTGCCACTACACCAACTGCAGCTCTGTTGATGGGAGGACAGTGAAAGGGGCCTTAAAAACTGAGCCAAGATCTCATGCAGGTTCAGAGAGAAGATGATCCACAAGGTACACTGGTCCCACGCCAGTTTTGAAGGTCAAGGCCAGCGCCTGGAATTGAGCTTGAAAGCAAATTTGTAGCAATGAAGCTTGTACAAAACAGGCGTAAAATGGTAGACCCTGCTGGCCCCAGGCAAGCACTATGGGCCCCAGCATTCTGAATCACTTGACATTCCTGGATTGCAGCTCCATATAAGGCACATTAGAGTAATCCAACCTGGAAATAACCATGCTAGGTTTGATTTCTCCTGGAAAGAGCACAGCTGGCAAATCAGATGGAGTTGGTCAAAGGCAGTTCAGGGCACTGTTGTCACTTCCACATGCAAGAGCAGAGACAGTTCTAGCAGCACAGCCAAGTTGTGAACCTGTTGCTTCTGGGGAGGGTAACCCTATCCAAACAGGATGAGCTCCTTGCCCAGGATCATCAGCACCACCTGTCCAAACCCTGAGGTCATCTCCAGAGGCCCTTCTCTGTGTGCCCTCTCCATTGGAAGTGCCTCCATCTTGAAGGATGTGTTGTCTCTAAGGAAGCTTTCTTTGTCATCCTTTTGCTACCGGGCTAAGCCTTTTTTTGTTCTCCCAGGGCTTTTTAAAGATCTCATTATTAGTTTAGTCCAGGGGTCCCCAGACTTACCGGCGTTTGGGCCGGTTCCCACCGCGCCGATCGCGCGGCGGGCCGGAGGACGGGGGAGCGCGCGCCTGTGCGGGCCGGCGGGCGGGGGAGTGCGCGCTTGTGCACATGCGCACGGGCGCTTACTGGCGCGGCGGCGCACTTCCAGGGTGGAAAAACCGCCGAAAATCCATTGTGCGCATGCATATGGGCCTCCCCCGACCCGGAAGAGGTCATTTCTGGTGCACTTCCGGGTCGGGGGAGGCCCATACGCATGCGCACAATGGATTTTCGGCGCTTTTTCCCCGACCCGGAAGAGCGCTGCCGCGCTGCGCGCCGTAAGAGCGGTCGGCGGCGGTCGGCGCGGGCCGGATTGGCAGGCCAATTGGGCCGCATCCGCCCCCCGGGCCGTAGTTTGGGGACCCCTGGTTTAGTCCCTGTGCTACAGTTGATAGTGCTAACTGCAGTATTTGTTCACTGTTTTCAGCTCATGTGGTCTGTATTTTCTTTTATTGGGTTGCCTTTCAGTATTTCTGTTTTTTGCCGGGTTAGTTTTTTTAAGATTCATTGGATTATTATTTTGTACTGAATTATTCTTATGTTTTTAATTGACTGTATACAGTGCCTAGAGAACTTGTTTTATGAAGGGGGTCTAACAAATATGATTAAGAATGAATACATACAGGCATACATATGTCTGTCTTGTCTGGAGTTTCAGTTTGTTCACCCTCATCGACTTCAAGACTGCCAGACACAGATTATGTATACAAAAACTCTTTCTCCTTTGGGGCTAGTGGCTACGACAACTTAAGTCAGGGGACCACATTCCCATCCAGGTTATCTTCCAGTGGTCACATGCCAGAGGTGGGTGAGGCCGGAGGAAAAAGCTGGCAAAGCAAAAAATGAAACTATTACCTTTGTTCAGTAGGCTAGTTTCTTTATGCAGCCCTCTCTATCCAAGCAAGCACCCACTGCAGGAGGGCGTATAGAAGGGTTGATGAAGCATTTGACATCAGAAGGGGATGTGGTCTGGGGAAAATCTCAGGGCCAGAGGGGAAGGCCTGGAGGGACCCAAATGGCCCCTGGGCCTGAAGTTCCCCACCCTTGACTTGAACCAAAGGCTTCCGACATGAGGATCCCAAACTGAAACCAATTATTTAAAATGAACAATAATACTTATATGCCCTTCTAAAAGATCTGGGGTGGAGAAAGCAGCCGCCAAGTGCGTAGAACAAGTGGTCACAGGGATATTGTCCCATTAGAATATGGGACAAATAGATACTGAAAGCCACATATCCATTCATCCCATTTCCTTTCTTACAGTGTGCTTTGCTTTACAAAAGACCAGAGAGCTAGTGCTGGGATTGACCACAGGCTGATTCAGTGACAAACTCTAATATGCAAGGATCTGGAAACCAAAAGTCACACAACCTGAACAGGCAAGGTTCTAAGAACAGCAGCCAGATAAACAAGATGCAGTAGTTGGTTTTACCTTCAAGTGCAGCTTAGTTCGATGATGTTCAAACCTCATTCCAAGGAACTCTCATTTTTCCTTGCAAATGTTCAGGGTTGCTCCGTGACAGGTCAGCGAAGGTAGTCAAGCTTCTCTGAATGATAGCTGGCCCATCAAGAGTGCTGGGTGTGAACTCAGGCGCACTCTTAGCTCATACAGTGCTGCAATCTGTGCCTTTATTACCCATCTCTCTTTTCAAGGCACTTAGGTGCCATACAAGGTTCCTTCCACTTTATATTCACAACAACCCTGTGAGGTAGGGTTAGGCTTAGATATGGAGACTAGGCCATGCTCACGGATGAGTGGGAATTTGAACCTAGGTCTTGGCGTTCTAATCACTATACCACACTGGGTATAGTGATTGTATAGTGATTGTCTGGGTGAGTGTACACCTTAGGCCATTGGTCTTCAACTGGAGGGTTGGGAATAACTATCAGGTTATTGCCTGATTTAAGGTGGGTCTCAACAGCACCATACAAATATTGAGTAAAAATTAAGAAATGGGTCTGCAAATGCATTACATTGGGTTAAAGGTGAGTCCTAGGTCCGGAAACATTGAAGACTATTGCCCAGGAGCATTATCCAGAATATTCTACGACACGAAGGAGTTCCAGTCAGACACATCGGTGTGACAAGAGCTTCCCAAAGACAGAAAACTTGAAATCCTCTTATTTCGTATTAGCCAATGAACAAACCTAAGAAAAATGGACACCTAACACTCACGCAAGGCCCAGCCATGCCCAGGTGAGGGCTACAACTGCTACTCACCCTATTTAAGGCTAACACCATACAGAAACACACATTTTTCACCCCCTAGTCAATAAAGCAAGTAGAATCTGGATGCCACGAGGTTTAGATGTCATGTGTGAGATATTTTTGACCACTCTTGCTATGTTTGGAACAGGGGACTCCAAGTGTCCATGGTGACCTCCGTTTGTTGAGTACATGTTAAATTACCAGCATAGCTTGGGCTTACATACTTACCTCACTGCTAATTTTATCAGCATTCCCTTTGGCAGTGGGCCTGTAACTCTCAGCCAAGCTGTCAGACACGTCTGGATCGCAGAGCTGGACGGCTTCCAGTGACCTGCCGCCCTGCATGTCAAGCTGCTTGCCAGTCTGTATGCTACTCTGTTGTGGCATTCTCTGAAAGTGCATGTTGCCTTCTGCACCTCGGCTTGCTGGTGGGCGGTAAATTTCCGCAGATGGGCGGGAGGAACCGTAAGTCACCGTCACAAGAGGCTTCTTCCGGGGCAGCCGATTCTCCTGCACAAAATTGAGGTCTTCATCAATGAGGTCATCCGGCTCAGGCTTAATGTCGATCACAGCTTCCAAGGGGGACAGCTCCCTGAGAGGTTTCACAGTTGACATCAGGAGAGATGGGGAGATGTCTTGGCGAGGCTGCCTACATGAGAAAAGAAAATATTACCTCTACCTCATGTCAAGAAAATGCTTGCTTGAACCCTCCAAATTGAGCAGGGAGCATAAGAACATGTTTGTCAAACTTTCACAGCTCTCTTCCAGGTAGTCCTCACCTATCAGGAGGCGTGAATTGCTATAAGGTGTTTCAGGGTCAACCCAATCCTAAATTGAATGAAAAATCTGTTTTTGCTTCTGCTGCTTTGGAGCAATTCTAACCCCACTGGAATGACTGAGAAGACCAGGGAAAAACCCCATGTATATAGGCTACTAGAGGTCGCAGTGACTGCACAAATTGTTGTTTTAAGTTGTGAAACCTACATTTAGTTTAAAACCTACTCAGTCCATTTCATGTGGGAAAAGAACATACCAGACACTCACTTCTTCTAACATCAACACAAACTGTATAGTACCATACAGGTTTATACACACACCTTTCAAACCTGAATTGTTGAAACTTTGCTATGATTTTTAAATAAATTTTGCATTAAGCTTTCTAATCTGACTTGTGGTTCACCGAGACTCCAATTGCATCTGGAGATGGTTGCAAGCAACCAGCAACCTCACCTAAGCAGCTGGTCAGAGCTAATGGCAACCCTTGAATCAAGGAACCTTAGCTGACCACTATTCCCTGCTCACAGTAAGATCTCTGCCAATGATGTGGGGTGGAATTTTTTTTGCATTTCCTAAGTTAATTAATAACAATGAACTGATACCAATAATGGCAGGCAAGCTTGGTAATTTCAAAGTTTTCAGCTCAGCTTACTAAATTCAAGTAAAATAAGCATGCTGATTTAGATAATTCTCTAGACCAAATGAAAATTTCCCAGTGCAAATTATCCTCATTTGAAATGTTCAGATTCAAATTTTCCCATTCAAAACAATTCTTTCTGCCTGCCCCAAGAAAACCCACATCACAGATTTTATGCTGCTGCTTGTGTTGTTCCAGGTTGCCCTTGAGGCTTCTGGGGCACAACGTCCCTAACCTCTTTCAAAAGAATCAAAAAGTCCTCCAGTTTGATGATCAGCTTCAACACCAAACTATCAATGTGAGAGGTAAGCACAACCTATGGAATACATTTACCAAGGATCCCACAAGGCTTTATTTTATATGAGAATGTTGTTGTTGCTATTTAAGGTGCATGCACACACCCCACTTAATCATCAGTGTTTCTAAGTCGTGTTACAGTTGTGCTGTTCAAAAGATGATGTCCAATAAGGCAGTATTACTGCTCTATAGTATTTATTTTAGCATTTCAAAATTGTAAATAGCAATTGGGTGGCTTAGCAGAAAAGCAATACATAAATGCAATGAACAAATGAGTGAATAAATAGCCACTATGTGTTACTGGTTTTTAAGACTTGAGAACCTTACCGGGAGGCAGCAATTTTCTGTTCCTGGGAGCTGGTTGAAACTCGAGAGTCACTCCTTTCTGGTCGAGAACTTGAGACTGTAAGGGGCAGTAGGACTTCCTCCCCACATCTCTCCTCATTTCCACTTGAAATGCTTTTGACAGAAGGCAAACTGCTCTCAAAGATGTTCGATTCAGAAGATTTTAAGTTGGTAGGTTCTGGAGATACAGGTATTCCTTATCTTATTTCAAAGTTCAATGAAGTATTTACACACAACTGTAAAATATGTTCCTCTGCAGATTTCGATAGAAATGCACTTCCTTCAGTTCAGATTGAGTAATATATGCTTTCAAAATAATATTTCCCCTGTTTGCATGAGAACGTTTCTTAAAATTCTAATTTCTGTACAGTCATAACAATTAAATTCTTACATAACGACATGCAACAATAATTATTTTTAATGTCTAAAATGTAAATGAAAGCATACACACATTATCCCTTCCTGAAGATGCTTAATTTCCAAACAATAAGCCAGGTTGTCTTTCCTTTACTTACCTGTAGTTACAGACCGAAGCTTATCTAGCACACCATGAAGCCTGAAAAATAAGAAAAAACGTTTTAATGGCTAACATCTGTTTCAAATGCAGTTTCTGAAGGGATATGTCACTTTGTTATGTTGACTAGTGTCATCAAATTTAGAATAAAGAGCAAATGACTTTCTTAATGCAAGTTATCAGCATGGAGGCAAGTGCAATGTGGATTGGAATACTAGAAACCAAATTCAAGACTCTGCTCTGCCATCAAACTTTCTAGATCAGTGTTTCTTGAGCTTGGGTCCTCCAGCTGTTGTTGGACTACAACTCCCATCAACCCTAGCTAGCAGGACCAGTGGTAAGGGATGATGGGAGTTGTAGTCCAACAACAGCTGGAGGACCCAAGCTCAAGAAACACTGTTCTAGGTCAATGAGAACAAATAATCAACTCTCAAACTTGTTAAGGAATGCAGTTATTGAGTTAATTATCCATGAGTCAGCAGAGATTACTCATTCCCCACAATGCACCTGCAGGCATATTGTGACTCCCTTATCTGTGTTATTGGGTAGATTTGGCAAGTAACTTTGTGTATATAAAAAAGGACTTAGCTTAAAATAAACTGTATGAGTTGTTGGAAGTTGGCTGTTGCAGCACTGTGAGTTGTCCAAACACTTTTCTGAGACAAAGGCCACACTTCAGGACTCACAGAACTCTAAGCAAATTGACTTAGAACTTCATTCAGCAAGGAGTATGAAGCAAAGACCCTCTCTGGACTCAGAGAGAGAAAACATATGTAACATCTGTAAATAGTGTGGGTGGGTGTTGATGTTGGCTAGTAAAGACAACTCTGCTACATGGCTGTTTTCTGTGGTGAGCTTAACTGCTTGACTGAGCTTCTACAGCACATATTCACAACCCCAGCAAAAGTAACATACGTACCACCCAAAGTAATAAACAGGATCATAAAAAGTTTTATTATTTTTTCTGACCCGTTTTTATCAATATCCACATAGATGCCTCTTGTGCTTTGAATTCAGCATTCCAATGCAAAATTGGAAGAATACCAAACAGCACATGTATCACACGTAACAGCAGCAGATGCACTGACTCGGTTCAAAGGAGGATCCAGGAAATGGGTGGGTGGGGAAACTCAGGAAACTGAGTTGTTCTCCCAGCAACATCAAGCTGGATGTTATACTTCATTTGACAACTAATGTAAAAGCGAACCATAAAACGACTCAGTACATAGAACTAGGTCATGAGTTTTAAGATGCATCAACTTTACCATTCAAATTCAGAAAAAGGAGATGGTCAAACCATAGTATTCTTCCTTCTGTGAAATGGAACCAGTTCTTATGCCACGACACATTTGCTCAGCACCTGAAAAAAAAGCTGAACCCCCTAGTCCTGCCCATTTCCACAAGCTCATCTGCCTTGGAAGGCTTTATTTTGCAATGTTGCACAGGTGAAGGGTATTCATGTGCCCTGGCCTAAGCACTCATCTAGTCGTGGAGAAGGTTCCAGGATTCGACTACCAAAGAATTATAGTTCAAAGAATTAGAGGGATGAGAAACATACCATACAGTGAATCTCACAGTGTTGTTTCCTAGAAAGAGGGAAAGGTCCTCCGTCATCTGCTCCTGGCTCTTCTTGTTGGCCACCATGACCATGATATAATCAGGCAGCTCTTCATCTGATTTAAAGAAAGGGAAATATAACTGGATGTTATATGTTTTACAGGCAGCTGTAGAGTTTGACTATGAAACAAGTCATAAAAAGAGAGGGGGCAACTTTCTGATTATCCCAGGCATAGAACAAGAAACAAAACAGAATCATTACAGGAAATGGCATGGACCAGAGACAGTATGAAGCCATGTACTTTGGCCATTAGTAAGACTCCCAGGCGCGCTATTAGAACATATATGTTGCTGGTTGCAAACAGTAGCCCTGATGGCAAAAGGCCCTGCAGCACAATTCTATGAATGCTTTAGTTTGGATTAAGCACCACTGAATTCTGTGGGACTTAATTCTAAGTGGAAGTGCATAGGAATACTTAATGTGAAATTATGGGAAGGGTCTCCTTCCCTTCCCTGTCTTTCTTCTTCCCAATTTAACTTTTTTCAGAATATAGCCTATGTTTTATTGTGGCTATTTCTTTACTAAGTTTGTGGTACGGAATTTCCTTTTTATTTACTTATTTCCTGATTTTATTTTCAATGCTCACCAGTAAGGGGAACCATATATGAAGAAAAACATGGCACATTTGCTTTGGATATTTGCTCATTATTATTTCTATAGCACCTACAACCAGGTGCTTTACAATTAAAAACAAAACACACAAGAGTTACACAGAAATGCACATCAAGGTTATTAAGGATGCATAAAAGCCTTCCCCCCTGTATCCTGATGGATGGCTACAGTGTGAGACAGGTTAGGCTGAGAGTTGACGAAGTGGCCTTCCAGATGCTGCTGAAATACAACTCCCATAATCCCTTACTATAGGCAATGCTGGCTGGGGTGGATGGGAGTAGGAGCTCATCTGGAAAGCCATGGGTTCCCCATCCTGGCTCAATGCCTTTAACAACTGTGGAACAGACATAAATTCAATAGGTGCTGCTTTTCCCAGCATGGAGATATAGTGATGGGAAATGTGGCACCTGCTTACATTATAAACCATTATGGGATACTTGGTAGTAGTAACAAATGGCGAGCAGTCTTTGTACATACATGTAAGAAAATAACCCCAAACTAGATCTGCAATCCTATTCCCATTTACCTGGCAGGAAGCCCCACTGAATACAATGAGACTTACTTCTGAGTAGAAATGCATAGTTGTGCCCTATTTTTACAACTAAAGGCACAATAAACTTACCCACATACGCTCCCAGTTCCTGTAGCTTTCCTTTTATAGCACTCTATATGAAGAACAGAAAAGCAGCCATTTAGGATTGCACAGTTTCGAACAAAAGGCATTCAGAAGTTGCTCTAGAAGTCTCAAATTCAAAACCAAGGTTTAAATGAGGGACTGCCTGATGCAAATGGTAGCAAAATAGTATTAATTTAGACAGTGCCATCAGCAGGCATGGTACCTTCCAGCAGGCAGTGCCCTGTCCTGAGGATCTTACAATCTAAAATTCAACATCAAGAGGAAGGGTTGAAAAATGGAGACAGGTGTAAAAAGGAAAACAATATGCAGCTGTTACATGGGCTCAGATTGCATTTCAGTAGGTCAAGGGAGTGACAGACCCCAATATAATATTCCTTCCTGTGCTACAGGTGGGCTAATGTAAACATACTGTTATCATATACGTAAACACAAGCTACTAATATAAGTTCATCATTATACAGAGGCTTTCCATACAAAATTATAAAAAAACAAATGATTGTGTTTAGCTATAGCTTTCATGGAGAGGTAAGGCTTCAAGACTGCAATCCTGCACACTCACATTTTACTTGCAAGTAACTTTTAAATGCAAAGATTCCTGCCCTCCCCAACGATTGGGCTCATGGCAAACATTTTGTAAAATAAAGGATGATTTGGAGATTCAGTGTGTGTTTTTTTTTGTGAGCATCCTTACAGCTAGGTGGCATAGAGAAAGGACCGTTTGCTTTATACCTAGGTGGATAAAAATGGCATATTGCTTCTAAAAATAAACATATTAATTATTATTGACTAAAAGGTCTTAGAGGAAATCTGAATAAAAACATGTTAAAGCCTATGCTTATAGCATCTTAAAACTGGTTTGCAACTAACTGTATTAAAGGTTGCTTTTCTATGCTAGGGGGAAAACCTTGCAGGGGAGGGGGGAAGTATATGACTCCAACAACCTGATCTCTGCAGTGCTTTCTGTTCTCAAATCACAAATATTTGAAATTCTACTTACTAAACAACATGGCATTTACTGCACTTCCATTCCATGAAGAAACACTATTTTGCCAACTAACTATTAATCACTGATTGTAGAAGTTCTGAATATTCATTTATTTATTCTACCTTGAATTCTGCGATGAAAGGCAGTATATATAGAAATCAGTATTTTGTCTGTAAACAGACATAATTCAGCAGTGTAAAAGGTGTATGGGCTACATGTTTAAATATTTTAGATCATACTCCTAGGTTTACATAAAGGCTCTTTGCATTTGAAAATCAGTATGTTTGAATTGTTACAGCAATCAGTTAAGTGTGCATGACTGTTCAGGAAATAGAAGATGTCCAACACCATTTGTTTATTTCCAAGATGTTTATCCCTTCCTCTAGGTATTCACCCTAAAAACATTGAGAAACTTTACTTAAATAAAATAAATTAGTCATGGTGGCTCAAAATTCATGATTTAAAAACAATTCACCCATGCACAGCAAAGTATTTTTACAAGGGAATCATACAAGCCCAGCACACAAGCCAAAGCAAATCATTGAAAATTTACCAAATAATGACACATTCTGTTGGGATTTACACATATTCAAATCACTTCCCAGGCTAAGAAGGTTGAAAGAACTAGCTTTCTGTGAAATATTTATTCCTCTTAATATATTTGCAGATTTGGTACACTTCAGCTGAATCAGTGCAGGTCTCCAAAATTTGTTCTGCAAACGGACATGAGAAATTCTGCATTATTGAACCATTTTATGTGGATTTCTGGGGCATTATGTCATCTCTATTACTTTCTGCTTAATCAAATCATAAGGATGTTTGTTCTGTGCTATGGTTTCTATGGTGACTGAGCTACAAGTCCAGGTCCTAGGAGGGTTGCCCTACCTTTAGGAATTGCGTAATGAATAAAATTACCCTGTCTGACTTTAGAAAATTATGTTGTTTCTTCTCCTATCATTGCAGCGTTGTGATGGGAAATTCTGCATGAGACCCCACATCTGAACTGAGTAAACAAGCCCCCAAAATCAAGGGGGCAAGGTCTGGTTTAAAAATATTTATTTTATTTTACTCATTATAGATGGTATCCAATATGGCCTGCCCACTGACAGAAGGACTTTTGTCAGCAGAACAGAGGAAAAACCATTTACAATCATTCCCACTCACCCCTCCCTCAAAATCTGCTCAAAGGTCTTTCAACCTTCTGAAACACTTAGGGGGATATCGGGGCTACTTGGGCAAGCAGGTAAATAACAAAAAATGCCCATCTCCCATTCTGATATTAGATTTATTCTAGCGAACACTGTATTCAAATACCTCCTAATACCACACATCTTTTATCCATGGAGCTCGGGTGACATTTACATGGTTCTCCCCTGCCCTTTTCATCCTCAAAACATGTAAGGTGTTAGGTATGATGAGGTAGCAACTTTGCCCAAAGTTACCCAATGGGCTTTCGGTACTTTAGTGGAGAACTTGAACCCGGGCTTTGTTGTTGTTTTGCTGGCTACGTAGGAACCCGGGGAGGAGGGTGGGGGGCGAGGATCTGAGAAAAGAAAGCAATAAAGTTTCGGCCTTTTGCAGCGGGGGATGGATAAGACGGAGGAGGATGCGTGCTTCCATAGTACTCTATGAGCTTTTTGGGGGAGGGGGGTATGCAATATCCAGACAGGCAGGCACAAGTCTTCCCACATCTCTCTGCCCTACAAGTACGTGCTGTGGGTCACCTGTCAGGATATTTAAATGGGCAGAGCAACCCGACAAGCTCGTTTGGGGGGGGGTCGGATTTATCCTGTGGGCCACACATCAAGCTCTGGGGGGTTGGAGACGACTCCGGGTCGAAGGGCGTCCCGGGGGAAGCCTCTCCGTCGCCGGCTCCGGTTTGCGAGGAGGAAGGGCCTTGCCCCCCCCCGAGCCCGCCCATGGGGTTTCCTGGCGGGGCGACGGGTCTGGGCCCACCCCGAAGTTGGGGGGACGGGGCCCTCTTTTCCCTTCCACCCCTCCCGGCTCCCCCCTCCTCCTCCGGGCTGCCCTTCCCCCCGCGCAGCTCCGCCTCTCACCCGAATCTTGCGGCTGATCTCGGTGCCGATCTCCATGGCCTCCGGCCGGGCGCCCGTCCCGCTCCTGCCGCGCGTGGGGGGGGGATGGTGAGGGAAACCAAACAAGTGAGCTAGGCCCAGGCCTGGACCAGGATTGGAGCCCGAACGAGCGAGCGAGTGAGCCAGGTGGGCCGCGAGGGAGGAGTGGCCGCGAGGCGAGGCGGCGCCCCCTGCTGGCTGGAGGAGGCGAAGGCTCAATCCCCAGTAGAGGGAGGAGAGAGCGGGGGCGTTCGGGGCGTTGCTCCTTCTCCTGGCTAAACCGCACAGAAGGACATAAGCAGAGCCTGGTTGGGTCAGGCCGGTGGCCCCATCTAAGCCCAGCATCCTGTTCTCACAGTGGCTGAACAAGCAGGGCCCTTGTGCAAGAACAGCTCCCGCCTGTGGGGTGGGGATTCAGAGCAGCATTGCTGCCTCCTGCTGGGGAGGGCAGAGCATAGGATGTCTGCGAGATGGATGCAGGTGGCACTGTGGTCTAAACCACTGAGCCTCTTTGGGCTTGCTGATCACAAGCAAGATGAACTCCGCAACCCCATAGTCATCTTTGACTGGACATAAGCATCCAGGGGTCCTTTACCTTTACCTTCCCTCCAGCAAGCCCCATCCAGGAGACCCAAGGCACCACTGCCCTGTCTCATGGGGTAGGAGATCTGGAAATAATGCCAATATATTTCACATCTGGCATCCAATGTGCCCCTTTGGTTTCGGATAGTACAGTGGACCCTCCGGATATGAACTTAATTCATCCCTGGGGTCCGTGCGTAACCCAAAAAATCCGCAACAAGAGGCGCCGCTTCTGCGCACGCATACGACACGATACAGCGCTTCTGCGCATGCGGCAAAACCCAGAAGTATACACTTCTAGGTTTGCCGCATTCGCAACCTGAAAGTTACGTTACGCAAAGATATGGTGGCTCATTTACCAGAAGTAGTGTACAGTCATACCTCGGGTTACAGCTGTTTCAGGTTGCGTCTTTTTGGGTTGCGCTCTGGGTTCCGGAATGGGTTACTTCCGGGTTTCAGCACGTGCACATGCGCAGAAGTGTTAAATTGCGCTGTGCGCATGCTCAGAAATGCTGAATTGCAACCCACACATGTGCAGACGCAGGTTGCGAATGTGCCTCCCACACGGATCACGTTCGCAACCCGAGCGTCCACTGTATTTACTTCTGGAAGTGTATACTGTACTCGATTCTGACCAAACTATGCCTCCTGATGTATACAGTCAAACCTCAGCTCCCGAACGCCTCCGTTTTGGAATGTTTCGGCTCCTGAACACTGAAAACTCGGACGTAAATGTTCCATTTTTCAAGTGTTTTTTGGAAGCTGAACAACCAGTGCAGCTTCCGCTTGAGTGCAGGAGACTCCTGCAGCTAATTGGTAGCCATGCCTCGGTTGTCGAACATTTTGGAACAGATTGTGTTCAACAACTGAGGTTTGACTGTATTGTGTTCCAGGAGGCTTATTTTTGTCAGAATCGAGTGTACACTTCAAGAGTTAACACTAAATATATTCCTTCTGGTAAATGAGCCACCATAGCTGCCAGAGGGCCATGAAAAATTGTGTCCCGGGGTTTTTAGACTCTTCTACCCATCTACTCCCAGGGACCCAGGTGGCGCTGTGGTTAAACCACTGAGCCTAGGGCTTGCTGATCAGAAGGTCGGCAGTTCGAATCCCTGTGACGGGGTGAGCTCCTGTTGCTTGGTCCCAGCTCCTGCCAACCTAGCAGTTCGAAAGCACGTCAAAATGCAAGTAGATAAATAGGAACCGCTACAGCGGGAAGGTAAACGGCGTTTCCATGTGCTGCTCTGGTTTGCCAGAAGCGGCTTTGTCATGCTGGCCACATGACCTGGAAGCTATACGCTGGCTCCCTCGGCCAATAATGCGAGATGAGCGCGCAACCCCAGAGTCGGTCACGACTGGACCTAATGGTCAGGGGTCCCTTTACCTTTACCTTTACCCATCTACTATCTGAGACCCAAGGGGCTCATTGGTCGCCAGGTGTGATTCCCACCCCACCCCAGCTCTCCTACCCTACTAGTAACCTTTTTTTGTTTAGAGAAAAGGTGAGGGAGTGTAATTATTTATTTGCACGGTTTTAACAGATATAGTTACAGGTAGGTAGCCGTGTTGGTCTGTATCGAAGTAAAATAAAAAAAATTCCTTCAGTAGCACCTTAAAGACCAACTAAGTTTTTATTTTGGTATGAGCTTTCGTGTGCATGCACACGAAAGGTGCTACTGAAGGAATTTTTTTTATTTAACAGATATAGATTGTTATTGGCATCCATTTGTCTCAGGAGACAATGGAGGAGTGCGTTTTTGAGGGTAAAGTCAATCTGTTGGAGAGTTACAGCGCCTGCTGTGGCTGCAGAGACCGATACGGGAGAGACATGTTTTGTTGCAGCTGAGGCAGATGAAGGCATATCTGGTTATGCTGCTGTAGATGCACCACAGAGTTTCTTCTCTCTTGTGCTCCTCCCAGCGGTCTTTTCTCCTCTGGTCACTGCTCTGGATACATGACCTGACTGCCTCCTGGCACTAGATAGATAGGTATCACTATATATAGTTTCAATGCTATCAGTGTTTCATTGTATTATTATTATTATTATTATTATTATTATTATTATTATTATTATGTGTTTTTAAAGTGGTTCTTATTTTTTTATCTGTAAGCCACCTTGAGTCCCATCTGGGAAAAAGATGGGGTATAAATAAATATATAATAATAGCAATAATAATGATTGAGATGTATGAAAAATTGTCCATGGTGTGGATAGGGAGATGCGTTGCTTCCTCTTTCCTAATGCTGCATCCAATGAAGCTGAATGCTGGAAGATTCAGAGCAGACACTGCAGGGTTGGAACTAGGGGATTTCCTCCTGCAAGAGACAGTGATGGTCACCAGCTTGGCTAGCATTAAAAGGGAGTTAGACAAAGCAAGGCTGTCCACAGCTACTAACCACAATGCCTATATTCTGCCTTCAGTGTTGGGGTATTTTTTATTATTGATGAACCCTTTTAAAATTAATACTTCTTTGCATTAGTGGCAAAAATGCAGATTGTAAAGAAATTCATTGAGAATATTGTCTTCTGCTTCTAAAAATTGTCCCAGTAGGCTAGAGGTTCTCATGGCCACATACAATTAATGTGCAACATTATTTAATGTACAGAGAGCAGCATTTGCTCCTCCTTTTCCCCCTGCATTTTTTCTCCTTCCATCCCCTGTAGCAAAAAGTCTGTAGTTGAGAGGGCAGCTGGATTTCTTTATGCTGTTATCAGTCCCTGCATCACAAGTATTTTTGCTTCAGGTCACAGATGTTTAAAAATATGCCCTTTGGTCCATCTGTACTGTCTGTAAACCTAATTATAATATTTCTGGGAGTTATAAAAATAAGACCATTACACTTGGAGAGATTTTAATTGGAAAGGCTTAATATAAATGACCATATAATGAAAAAGAACTGATCAGCTGCTATTTCTTGTTTCCCCCATATGTATTTCTGCAATGTCCTTTTAGCCAAAGAAGCAGCTGTCCCATTGTTGACAGGGAGAACCCTGTTAGGCGTTCCAACTTTCTAAGGTAATGACTGCAAGCACATACAATATTCTTTCAGATGAGTAAAATGGACACAGCACCTGCATGGCTCCTGAGTAATGTTTTCAGGCCTCAGATTATTCATTTGTGAGTCCCTTTCACCATTCATTTCCAATTACTCCATTCCGTTGCAAAATTTTATGCTCCCCATGCCTTGCTCTTGCTCATTTTCCTTCTATTCATCTCCCACTTCAATGGGCTTTCCTGCCCCCTCCCCATTGTATCCTCTGAGAAGCCTCACCTGAGAGTCAGGGGATCTTCTCAGTTTCTGCCATTTCCCCCTCCCATTGTACATACCCTTGCCACACCCCAGGCTTTTCCTGGGATCCTTGTACTCTCAGGATATGGCTTAGGAAGAGCAGAAGACTGTTGTGTGAAAGGATAGGTAGAAAAGCCCCATTACATGTGTATGCTTCCATTCACACAACTCTAGAACCATCCCACTGAGTTTGCACAACAGCCCTGCAAGGATGCTCACCATCCTATGGCCTTCACATTTCACTAAAGAGGCTGAGTGCCAAAGTAGACGTTGCATGTGAGTGCATGTAACACTACTCCAGTTAGGAGCAGTTAGGACCAGAGGAGAGTTTGTGGAGGACGCATAGCATAACCCTTTCCTCACTTGCCACTTTCCTGCTTTAGTTTGGCCCCAAGTGACCTTTCTCCTGGGCGTGAGCTCAGAGGATAGGCTCTCTCTTACTTTATGAACCACTGACCCCGTGGCTCCTGCCATTGCAGCTCAACTCCAGCAATGCTAAACTAACTCAGCTCTGCTAGGAAGGAGAAATCAGAGGGTTTCCCCTGGAGTCAAATGGGGAATAAACACAGAGATGTGAAATCTGATCTTTTGAGACTGTGGTCTCTGTTCCAACTAGATCTGAGCTCTGTTTCACAACAGAGCCAGGATAAAATCCCAGACATTGGCTGCTGTCTACTGCACCATGCTGTTGCACAGTTGGTGCCAGCTGAGGAATATGTAGATTCCACACCAGCAGGACATTCAGAGGAAGGGAAAGGAAGAAAAGGTTCATGTTGTCTCTAAAGAAATTGGAAGCTAGACAGTAAGCTGAGTACTGCAGCCTCCCTCTCTGCTACTCTAGCTACATGTGCTACACGTTGCTGCTCTCCCCAAAGCAGGTTAATCCACCTACTCTGGTTGCAGATTGAAGACACATGGGACCTATCTAACTTTGTTACCAGTACGGTAAATGTCTCATAGAATCATAGAGTTGGAAGAGACCACAAGGGCCATCCAGTCCAATCCCCTGCCAAGCAGGAAACATCAAAGCATTCCTGACAGATGGCTGTCAAGCCTCTGCTTAAAGACCTCCAAAGAAGGAGACTCCACCACACTCCTTGGCAGCAAATTCTACTGTTGAACAGCTCTTACTGTCAGGAAGTTCTTTCTAATGTTTAGGTGGAATCTTCTTTCTTGTAGCTTGAATTCATTGCTCCGTGTCCGCTTCTCTGGGGCAGCAGAAAACATCCTTTCTCCCTCCTCTATATGACATCCTTTTATATATTTGAACATGGCTATCATATCACCCCTTAACCTTCTTTTCTCCAGGCTAAACATACCCAGCTCCCTAAGCTGTTCCTCATAAGGCATCGTCAGTATCCTTCTTGAACTGTGGTGCCCAGAACTGGACACAGTATTCCAGGTGAGGTCTGACCAGAGCGGAATACAGTGGTACTATTACTTCCCTTGATCTAGATGCTACACTCCTATTGATGCAGCCCAGAATTGCATTGGCTTTTTTAGCTGCTACATCACACTGTTGACTCATGTCAAGTTTGTGGTCTATCAAGACTCCTAGATCCTTTTCACATGTACTGCTCTCAAGCTAGGTGTCTCCCATCCTGTATTTGTGCCTTTCATCCCCCCCCCCCAAGTGTAGTACTTTACATTTCTCCCTGTTAAAATTCATCTTGTTTGCGTTGGCCCAGTTCTCTAATCTGTTAAGGTCATTTTCAAGTGTGATCCTGTCCTCTGGGGTATTAGCCACCCCTCCCAATTTGGTGTCATCTGCAAACTTGATCAGGATGCCCTCAAGCCCATCATCGAAGTCGTTTATAAAGATGTTGAATAAGACTGGGCCCAAGATAGAACCCTGTGGCACCCCACTAGTCACTTCTCTCCAGGATGAAGAGGAGCCAGTTACAAATCCACTGAATGGTAGCATTGTCTTGCCCACATTTTACTAGCTTCTTTACAAGAATATCATGGGGCACCTTGTCAAAGGCCTTGCTGAAATCAAGATATGCTCGAAGGTGGTGATGCTGACATTTACTAGTAAGTCTTGAGATGTGACTAAGCTCAGGGGAATGTCAGAACACTTAATAGTAAATGTCAAGACTTAACAAAAATGTCCAGATATTATCCTCATCTTCAACATTTACAGATGAAAATGGTAAGAGGATCATTTTATAGGAAATTGACATTTCCCAGGCCATGAGTGTTGTTTTAGTCACCCAACCTCTCTGAGCTTTATGGCAATCCTGATAGCTCTAATCACAGACATCTGATAGGAAGCCCACAACAGTACAAATGTCAAAAACGTTGCAAGGATGTGCAAATGTTCATCACATAACTATTTCTGACATTTCCTGTTGATTCCCCTGCTTACATTCTCCTATAAATGTCAACATTCACCAAGTTTCTGACTTAACATTGTCACTATAAGGGACTGGAACTGAGGAGGATGGAGAGAAGGGGCATTAATAGGGGGAAATGCTTGGTGTGTGTTTTTAAAAAGGGTGAGCAACCTGGCCCTGAATTCTGCAGCAGCTGAAGTTTCCAAACTTTATTCAGAGGCAGCCCCCTGTATAATGTGTTGCCATAATCTAACCTAGAGGTTACCAGAGCATAGACAACAGTAGTTAGGCTGTCCCTGTCCAGATAGGGGTGCAGTCTATCTTTATCTTTAAGCCTGATAAACTTTCTTCCAGTAGCACCATAGAGACCGACTAAGTTTATCATAGGTATGAGCTTTCGTGTTCATGCATACTTCTTCAGATACACTGAAACACAAGTCACCAGACCCTTATGTATAGTCAGAGGGTGGGGAGGGGTATTGCTCAGAAGGGTGGTGGGAATGGGTGATTGGCTGATAGGAGTGGTAAACCTGTTGATGACTGTTAACGACTGCAATTGGTCTTGCAGGAAAAATCAAGGGGTGAGATGGCTAAAGAAAGCTTGATCATGTATAATGAGATTAAGAATCCAGTGTCCTTATTCAGACCAGGTCTCTCCATGGTTTTAAGCTTGGTAATGAGTTACAATTCAGAAACTTTCTCTTCAGCAACTTTCTCTTTTCTCCAAACTTAAAACCATGGGGAGACCTGGTCTGAATAAGGACACTGGATTCTTATCTCATTATACATGATCAAGCTTTCTTTAGCACCTCAGCCATTGCTTTTTCGTGCAAGACCAATTGCAGTCATTAACAGTCATCAAGGGTCTGGTGACTTCTGTTTCAGTGTATCTGAAGAAGTGTGCATGCACACGAAAGCTCATACCTATGACAAACTTAGTTGGTCTCCAAGGTGCTACTGGAAGGATTTTTTTATTTTGTTTTGACTACGTCAGACCAACACGGCTAGTTATCAGGTACCTGTAACTAGTACCTGATAAACTTTGTAATTTATTTTTACTCTCATCATCCATATTTCTTACCAGGAGTTGGGTTTTATCTTTATTAATTTTAAGACCTGCTATTTCTCTGATTTTTTAATCTCTTCTAGTGCTTTCGAAATTGCCTCTATTAGTTCTTCTACAGATATCACCACATCAGAGATATCATCACATCACTGCAAAATATTTTAATTTATATTGCCTCTGTCCCACTCTTATTCCTTTAATTTCTTGATTACATCTGATTCTTTGCACCAAAACTTCTAAAACTATTATAAACAATAAAGGTGACAGTGGGCAACCTTGTCTAGTTCCCTTGGTTATTTCGCAATTCTCAGTCAATATATTAATTACTATAAATTTTACTGATTAATCAGTGTATACTGCCTTAACTCCTTTCATAAAAAATGTCTCCACAGCCCATATATTTCAAAACCTTAAACATAAAGTCCCTCAAATTCAATTTCTGAATACACACATTGATTTTAATGGAGCTTTGGCGGCAGTTCAGAAGGAAAGTCCTATTAAGAACTAGGACATTTCTGTGTAAACATAGTGGACTGTTTGCTTGATATCATAATAACTCTTAAGTGTAATAATGATAATGTTGTAGTGAAATCTGTGGAACCTATTCACAAGAAAGAAACTGAATGCAAAGATAAGCGGACTGGGGCCTGACCAGTTCCTGGACTGCAAACCCCTAGAGCCCCACATAAACAATAAGGGTGTGTAAGCTGCAAGCCATGACACAGGAAATGTCTAGTTAAGATCTCACTTCAGCTATGAAGTCAGTACGGTTCTCAGCCTTCCTCTGCTCCTTGGAAATAATAATAATAATGTTGACCTACATTTCCAGGTAATTGAAAAGATTCTTTGCAATTATGTAAAATGGTTTGGAGAGTTTGTGTAAAGGTGATATGTAAATACCAAGACTTGTGGCTATACCATTGTGAGTCTCATCGCGTAAGGTAATAACGTGCCCTATATTTTACAGAGGGGAGTCCTCTGTTGAGGAGAGTTCTCTATTTCAAAGGCTGTCGTGTTCAAGTTTAAATATATACAGTAGTACATAAGAATGGAGAGCAGACACCTCTTGGTTGCCCATTATCAGTTAACACCAGGACAGCCAAGGGTTTTTTTTCAGCTGGAACACACCGGAACTCAATTCCGGCACCTCTCAGGTGGGTAATAATGATAATAATAATAATAATAATAATAATAATAATAATAATAATAATAATAATAATAATATTTTTTATTTATACCCTGCTCTCCCTGGCCAAAACCAGGCTCAAAGCGGCTAACATCAAAGGTATATAAGACATTAACATAAAATCAGGCAATCAGTTAAAATACATCTAAAATCAGAACAGGATCAGAATAAAATCCAATCAGATGGCAACCCGCAGATTTAAGATCGGGGACCTTAAATGCTCACCAGGCCCAACTGTTTGTGCTGAAGTTAGAGGAGCTTGTGAGAAAAATTGGGAGGCCAATGTTGCCCAGCCCCATGTTGTCCCAACCCAGCCAAAGGGCCTCTGTCTTCGAAGGATTGAACTTCAACTGGCTCCCATGCAGCCATCCAGCCACAGCTTCCAAGCACCTGATCAGTGTGTCTGGGGCCGAGTCAGGATGGCCGCCCATCAATAGATAAAGTTGGGTGTCATCAGCATACTGGTGGCAACCCAAACCGAAACTCCGGACAAGCTGGGTGAGGGGGCGCAAAAAGATGTTAAAAAGCATCGGGGAGAAGGATTGCACCCTGCGGCACTCCACACACCAAGGAGTGCCGCGATGACAACTTCTCCCCTAGCGCCACCCTCTGTCCCCGACCTGAAAGGAAAGAGCACAGCCATTGTAGGACTGTGCCCTGAATCCCCATGTCGGGTACCATTGCTATTACAAGAGAACAAGGGAGGTGTTCATGGTGAGTTCCACCAACTCTTTTTTCCTAGAAAAATAGCACTGAGGACAGGAGTCTGAACAGGCAAACAGGTCACTTAATCCCAAACTTCCACAAGATGGAGAGATGTATTTTTATTTAAATGATATGAATTATTTCTAGATATCCATCTATACCAGGGGTAGGCAACCTCAGGCCCATGGGCCAGATGCCCAGTCACCTTCTCAATCCGGCCCTCGGACGGTCCGGGGATCAGCATGTTTTTACATGAGTAGAATGTGTCCTTTTCTTTAAAATGTATCTCTGGGTTATTTGTATGGCCTGCCTAGTGTGTTTACATGAGTAGAATGTGTGCTTTTATTTAAAATGCATCTCTGGGTTATTTGTGGGGCATAGGAATTTGGTCATTCCCCCCCCCCAAAATATAGTCCGGCCCACCACATGGTCTGAGGGACAGTAGACTGGCCCATGGCTGAAAAAGGTTGCTGACCCCTGATCTATACATATAAATTAGTACATGCAAATTTTATGCAGATTGGTGGCCTCTTTTGTCTTCTTTTTTTGAGGACGTGTATCATGAAGATATATGTACCAAATAAGCAAACAAATAAGGATATGAGGAGAAACTGTAACCATGTTCTAAGATTGTTTTGCTAGAAATAGAAATACCGTACTCACTGTAATTCCTGGAAAGGGTAGTTAAGAGGGTTAAATCTCTCCAGGATGCTTGGAGGCAATTTAAAACCAAAAAGATAGACGCTCAGCTAGAATATATACAGCAAAATAGGAAAAGTACTTTCAAATTCAAGTGCCAGCAGGGTTAACAATTGGAGCCAAATACACCATAAATGGCAAGAAGGATTCTTTTCTTGCCCAAATGAGGAGAATGAAAAGGCACATTTTTGTATTTCAGAAGCAGAAAAACCGCCAGGGAGGCGGTTGGACTGCCTGTTGACAAAGGAATGAAAGGATTGCTAAAGGAGGATCCAGAGACTGCAAAGAAGCTGAACCAGTTATTTGCATTGGTATTCACTGTGGAATATGCTGGATAGATATGTACGCCCAAATTGATGTTACTGTAGAGGGAGTTGGGCAAAGCAATCCCATATTGCAATTACATCAGGGTGCTGGATAGGGGGTAGGGAAGATGCCACCACTGTGCCAGTGGAACAGCTTCCATGTCCTATATATGCTCAGCCCAGGATGGTGAGGGGAAAACACAACAGAGAAAATAAGAAAATGAATGGCATAAAAATGACGGACAAACACCTCTGGGATATGCAACCAAATGTCACTGATCAGGGATTGTGCCAACACCACCACTGCTTGCTGCCCACACACAGTGCCAGTGGGGACCCCCAGTGCCCCCCCATCACAACACACAAAACACCATAGTGCTCCAAATCCATCAGCCCCTGTGTCTCAGTCACCACACTGACTCCAGTACTTCCTGTCCCAGGCAGAGAGTGCACACAGCCCCCCTAGGACAAGAATATAAGATTCCACCCAGGGAGGGGGAAAGCTCCTTTCCCAAGTAGCCAAAAGAAAAGGACCAGGCTAGGAAACAAGGGCAACCACAGAGATATGCATCAGCAGCCGCAAACTCCAGCGTCTTCCTCCATAGGACATGGGGAGGAGCATGCTGTTTAAAATATCATGTTAAAAAAAATCCAACCTTATGCCTTTTTTAAAAAGAGTCTGGGCAAGGAAATGCATTTGTTAAGCTAACTTTTTTCGTAGCTAAATTGGAGGGAGCATGTTTAAACACAGATTATATTAAGTATAAAGAAGAAGAATTGTTGAGGGTTTAGCATGGCTTCTGCAAAGAGAAGTTCAGACCCTTCAGGGTTGTGAGCTCTTTGAGAGTGTCAGTATTAAGCATATGAATAAGAAAAACTTCAAATCCCCAAAGTTGGGCAATGCCTTTATTGGGACCAACCAAAATGTTGCAAAAGTGTGGTGAGCTTTCAAGTTCTCAATTAACTTCAATGGGTGAGTAAAACATAGATAGCTGAAATACAACCTGGAGAGAATTTTAGTGCTGCTAGACAACCAGATTGTTATTTTGATATGGTTGAGCCAGCCTGTGGATGGCTGTGTGTTGATGTGTCCTCCATTTAAAGCATTTTTTTAACCAAGCTCATTCATCAGTCACTCTGTACAACCCATGTTTGTTTGTTTGGGTTTTTTTTAAAATAAAAAAACAACACTCCCAAGGACATATTTAAAAATTATTTCCAAGAACTGTATGCATAAATTACATTCAGTCTGGAAGGGTTGCTTGAATTGGAAGGGATTAAAATAACTGAAATAGATTTAGCCCTTGATGCTCTAAATACACTTTTATTGACACATACCAAAATAATAATAAGCAACTGGCAGAGAGAATTGTTATGCTGTGTGATAACCCCAGCAAAAATTCTCTGTACCAACAAGCATTGAAGGGAATCTGAAACTCCCTTAACTGAGAAACAGGGGGGAAAAGAAAAATGTCCAGGAATGGCTAAACTTGTTTTGTTAAGAACTAAGGAAGGAAGACGAAAGTGTAGGCTGCTTGCCAACAAAAACTGACACTTATTTGTGGAGCACTGGCATAACAAAAGCCCAACCGTCATGGTAAAACAACAGAGTATTGTGCTGCCTTAAAGACTAACACATTTATTATGGCATAAGCTGGGGTGCACTCTATCAGATGCCGTATGCTATTGCGTGTTCAGACCCAGAAACCTCCCCCCTAAATAAATTCACACGACTCAAATTTTGGTTTTGGTTTTTGGCAGCATTTAGGCCACAACTTTATTGATTACAGAAAGTGAGTGGTTGCATAGGCTCTGGTTCGACTAGCTCCCTGCTCTGCAGGTAGCGCTGACCCAGGGCCCCACCATAGGTCAGCCAAGGGTGAACACCTGGGAAGGCGGAAGATCGGGGACGGACTACGGTATGTCCGCCACCCAAATGTCCCCATGGACTCGGGCACGAGCACAGCCCCCTCTCAGGGGTTGACCAAACCCTGGATTCCTTTAACGGAATACCCTTCACATAGGGATGGTGAGAGCCTATCTGCAACCTTACAAGTTGTGATGATTTGCTAAGCGGCAGGCGAAACCCAAATGGCAACAGCCAATCAGCCAAGCAGGGAAAATTCCTGCCGTGCCCCTGTCCCAACGACACATGACGGCATAGCAAGGTCAAGAGCAAAAGCCCTGAAAATAGGGAGAGTTGGGTGGGTGTTCCGAATGCATGGGCTGAAAGAGGAAGCTCTGAGTCACGTGCATGGGCATATATAGGGGTCCCTTGATCCCTTTGGACTGTGTCCCATTGGCCAGATTGAACCCATCAATGAAGGACCTACCAATTGGGTGTTGTGGCTGACCAATCAAACCCACCCACAACAAAGGGGATTGGGTTCCAGGTCTCACCGCAACAGGTGCCCTCTTTAAGGGAGGACCCGATTTATCATGAGAAAATCCAGGATAGTACTTCATATATCTCTGATGCAGTGGACTTTAGTCTACAAAATCTTTTGCCACAATAAATTTGCAAGTCTTTTACCAAAGGTGGGGGGAACCTATGGCCCTCCAGAAGCTCTTGGGTGCCAACCCCTGGTCTGCTCCAGCTAGCATGGCCAATGGTCAGGGAAGATGGGAACTGGGAGTCCAGCTACAACTTGAGGGTTCCTTGTCTCTGCTTTATAGCGCCCTAAGGCTGTGGCTGCTTTTGCTGCAATGGACTAACGCCCTCTGGAAACTATTGCGTAAAGTGATGCCAGGCATCCAGTCTGTCGCCAATCTGTGTTACGCCTGTGTTCCCACGAAGAACTGATCTGTGCATCTTGTACAGCATCTTTCGATGCCTTAAAAGTAGACACACAGAACTTGTGGTCCTCCATGTTCTGTTGGACTCCGGCTCCAGCATGGGTGGCACTGGGTGGTGGGGGAGGGGGCAAGTGCCCACCATGCAAGGAGCTCATCCCCCACTTGCCTCACCCCCATCGCCGGATTCCTGTCATTAACATATACTGCTACCGTATTTCTAATGTGTGACACAACTTGTCCACCTAGAAATATACTTTGCCCCTTCTGTGCCCAATATTTTTTTTTCTCCTGGTGTCTCCAGAACTCCAGTCAGCCCCGACCAATATGCCCAGTAATTAGGGATGATAGGAATTGTAGTCCAGCAACATCTGGAGAACAAGGGGTGCCAACTTAAATAAAATATGGGGGAGGGAGATAAGCTCTGCCCCGCAGAATCAATCACATGATGTGGCGGGCACACACCATTTGAATGGCAATGCCCATCAGCTGGGGGGCCCTGATCCCCTCAAATATTTTAGTGGGGGGCTGAAGGGACCTTGGCCCTTAGATCTGACTTTTAGAAGACATCTGAAGGCAGGCCTGTTTAGGGAAGTTTTTAATGTTTGATGTATTATCATGTTTTTAATACTCTCTGGGGAGCCGCCCAGAGTGGCTGGGGAAACCCAGCCAAATGGGCGGGATATAATTAATTAATTAATAATTAGATGTTGTCTCCTATTTCTGGAGGCTCCCAGCTTTACCTCGCCTCAAGACAAGACAAAATAATAATAATAATAATAATAATAATAATAATAATAATAATAATAATAATAGAGAAAGCTAGAGAGTTCCAGAAAAATGTCTACTTCTGCTTCATTGACTATGCAAAAGCCTTTGACTGTGTCGACCACAGCAAACTATGGCAAGTTCTTAAAGAAATGGGAGTGCCTGATCACCTCATCTGTCTCCTGAGAAATCTCTATGTGGGACAAGAAGCTACAGTTAGAACTGGATATGGAACAACTGAGTGGTTCAAAATTGGGAAAGGAGTACGACAAGGTTGTATATTGTCTCCCTGCTTATTTAACTTATATGCAGAATTCATCATGCGAAAGGCTGGACTAGATGACTCCCAAGCCGGAATTAAGATTGCCGGAAGAAATATCAACAACCTCAGATATGCAGATGACACAACCTTGATGGCAGAAAGCGAGGAGGAATTAAAGAACCTTTTAATGAGGGTGAAAGAGGAGAGCGCAAAATATGGTCTGAAGCTCAACATCAAAAAAACCAAGATCATGGCCACTGGTCCCATCACCTCCTGGCAAATAGAAGGGGAAGAAATGGAGGCAGTGAGAGATTTCACCTTCTTGGGCTCCTTGATCACTGCAGATGGTGACAGCAGTCACGAAATTAAAAGACGCCTGCTTCTTGGGAGAAAAGCAATGACAAACCTAGACAGCATCTTAAAAAGCAGAGACATCACCTTGCCGACAAAGGTCCGTATAGTTAAAGCTATGGTTTTCCCAGTAGTGATGTATGGAAGTGAGAGCTGGACCATAAAGAAGGCTGATCGCCGAAGAATTGATGCTTTTGAATTGTGGTGCTGGAGGAGACTCTTGAGAGTCCCATGGACTGCAAGAAGATCAAACCTATCCATTCTTAAGGAAATCAGCCCTGAGTGCTCCCTGGAAGGACAGATCGTGAAGCTGAGGCTCCAATACTTTGGCCACCTCATGAGAAGAGAAGAATCCTTGGAAAAGACCCTGATGTTGGGAAAGATTGAGGGCACTAGGAGAAGGGGACGTCAGAGGACAAGATGGTTGGACAGTGTTCTCGAGGCTACAAACATGAGTTTGACCAAACTGCGGGAGGCAGTGCAAGACAGGAGTGCCTGGCGTGCTGTGGTCCATGGGGTCACGAAGAGTCGGACACGACTAAATAACAAAATAATAATAATAATAATAATAATTTATTATTTATACCCCGCCCATCTGGCTGGGTTTACCTAACCACTCTGGGCGGCTTCCAACAGAATATTAAAATACAGTATCTATTAAACATTAAAAGCTTCCCTAAACAGGGCTGCCTTCAGATGTCTTCTAATCTAAAACTATTATTATTATCATCAGTGCTTTTCCCCCCTGGGGGTACGCAGGGGTACGCATACCCCTAAACATTTTGTGAATCTTTGTACTTTTATCCATTTACTGTACAGTATTTATTTTCCCCCATTTGAACGATAAAACGGTCATTTCCTGGAGTCAAAATGAGAGTACCCCTAAACATTTTTTAAAGAAAAAAAAGCACTGGATTATTATTATTATTATTATTCCTGGTAAGCTTCCATGAGCAAGACACTTTTGGTGCAGCAGGCTAACACGACTTGAGATCGGGAAGGTTGTATCGATTCCATTTTTTGGCGGGACTCCGGAGGACTATTTCGTTGTCGTCCCAAAGCGACGGGAGGTTGACGGCAGTGGCGTGCGTGTGTTCAGTTTCCTTATCTTCCTTTCTGCCATGCCGCCTCCTCCCTCCCTCCTCTCCTCTCCTCGTTTGAGCAGCTGTCCCATTGCTGACATTCCCCCGGCCGACATTCCACATCTCTGAGGTCATGGGGCTGCAAACATAAGAAGAGGGCTGTGCTTTAATGATCGCGCGCCGTATCCTTCCGCATGGCTGGAGCAAAGTGGAACGCCTCCCTGCGGAGGGGAGAGAAAGAAAGGAAGGCAGGCAGGCTGGCAGGCTGGCAGGAGAGGGAAGAAAAGAGAACTCCGCGCGCTCTCGTGGCGCACGCACGGGCCGCTGGCAAGCGCGGCGTGGAGCGAAGCGGCTGGGGGGCGCGCGCGCGAGGGGGCGGGAGGGAGGCCGTCCTGTGCGCTCCAGCAGCCCGGGGGCTTCCTCTGTCACAGGAAGGCGGCTGGGCTGGCTGAGGGGAAGCCTCCTTTGGCTGTAGTATTTCTCCTCCCTCCTTGGCCCCGTGGAATGATCTCCAGCCTCGGCTTTTTCTCGCCGCTGTTGTTGTTGTTGTTGTTGTTGTTGTTGTTGTTGTTGTTGTTGTTGAGACAGGAAGTGAGGAATGTTTTCGCTCTGAGAGGGGGAGAGAGGTGCAGGCGGCTCTTCGCTTCCAGGGAAAGGCGACCCGAGAAGCTTTGCTGACCTTTCCATCCCCCCCCCCCAAAAGGAATACCCATGAAATGGTTTCATCAGGATTGCTTTCCAAACTGCGCCTGGATGGTTAAAAGTCCTCTTTCCTTGAATTGCTGCAACAGGTAAAGGGGCGGCGCGCGGTGGAGGGAGGGGGAGAGAAAGGATGTGGGGATGCTGCTTTTGTTTTTTAAAAGAGTTGTTACGCATTTCTAGCGCCGGATTTCAGGATCTTCGCCCCTTATTCTTGAATCGCCCGGTCGGAGAAGCCCTTCTGAAGGTGGCAGTGCGAAATGAAGCCTCGAGCGAGCGGATTGGTGCCCAGTCGGCATCCTTTTTGGGGATGGTGTTCAGAGCAAAACTTGGTTAAGATCGGGCTGCGAAGAGGATCGCGGCGCTCTCTCGAAAGGATAAAGGACGAGTGCCAAAGAGTCTCGTATCTCGGTGTCCTTCCTCATTTCTGTATGGCAGGGTCTTAACTGAAACGAATAATTGTTTCTTTAAAACGTAAATGCTCCGTTTTCTGCAAACCTCCCTTAAAATAGAATTTCAGACAGATGGGCGGGGTATTATTATTATTAATAATAACAATAACATCACGAGGCTTCCTTTATTAGAATTATAACACTAGATGTAAGAAGTTAGAAGGGTATTTTGCAAGCAAAATGATTTGTTTTACCCTTTGTACAATTCTGTCAGTGAAACACTTGCTGTTATTTCAGTTGTTAAAAGGAGGGAGTGTGGTGGAGATGCTATTGTTTCGTGCATTAATAGGGAAGGTATTTTGTGGGTTGTTTATAATTGGCTAGCAAATGAATAAACAAACTAGTTTTCAGCCCCAGTGCAACTTTAATCTTCATCCCCCCCCCACAAATTTCCAAGAACATTCACAAATGATTTCAGGGGTTAATTAATAAAATGAGGACCTAATCTTGATTTGTGGATTTCCCCCTTTAAAAACGATTGATGTAGAATTAACCCAAAGGAAAAACCCTTTCCCTTTCCATGTCCACTTTTATTTTGGCTGTGCATGGAGTTCCTGGGCAACTGGAGAGGAAAGAAGCAGAAGTTAAGCGGGGAAGGTTGAGTCTTTGATATTAATACTTAAGTTTCTTTAAAAGTGTAGGCTAAATCAGAATATAGCATCTGAAGTGTTCCCAGACCTGCTAAATAGGGAACGATGATTTCAACATATGGTTGATTGGATTTGCTAGTGTTGGCACTAAAGTGCCACCCTCTTACTGAATGCAAACTCCCTTAATGGTGCAGATAGACATTATTTTGAAATAGGCGTATGTGGCAGTGGTGGTGGGGCGGGGGCAGGACGACTAACACGACAGCAGCTGGTAGTAGAAAATAACAGCTGCTAAACAAAGCTTGGTTGTGCTGTGTGTGCAAGAATTGTGCTTGGCCAGCACGAAAACTTGTTGAATAGGTTTGAAGCATTATTCTCCCCCAAGACATTTTATAATTGCCTTTGCTGTAAATGTATTTAAGTGTAGCAATGCTGCATGTGCTTTCCCCTTTGAAAATGATTCATATAAAAAAATGTATGGGGAAAGTGTCCTGAATTCTCAATGGAGCAGCCTAAGGAAATTTTCCCACCGTGTATGAACGTGACATAAATTATTGGGGTGGGGGGAAGAAGTTATGTTTGCTTATGAAGTCAGAGCAAATGTTAGAGCAAATCTGATGGACTTTGAACATAATGGGCACAAGGCAGCCTGATCTCATCCAGTTTTGCTTAGAAGTGAATCCCGCTAATTTAACTGAAAACCAGGAGTTAAAGCGTGCATAAGGTTGAAGGTTTAGACTTTAAGCATTGCTTAGTTCTTCCATTGGAATCAGTGCAAGCAAAATTGCTTAACTTTTTGGATTGTTCCATGCAGTTGAAGGCTTCAGATTCCTAACGTTCACAAATATTTTTT
Source organism: Zootoca vivipara (assembly GCF_965207765.1). Taxonomy (NCBI): domain Eukaryota; kingdom Metazoa; phylum Chordata; class Lepidosauria; order Squamata; family Lacertidae; genus Zootoca; species Zootoca vivipara. The sequence continues at coordinate 111,731,679 of NC_142582.1, read as the reverse complement.
TATTTATTATAAAGACCACCAAAGGTTTGCTAAAATGTTAAAATTCAGTACAGTATATGCCCTCTAACATGGGAGTTTGCTCCATTGACTTATTTCTGAGCAGACATGTATACTGTAGAATTGTAGTGCAGGTTGGTCAGGGCTGAGGCCGGGGAGACTAGTTTAAAAGTCAACCGTTTTGAAAGAATGCTTCATCTTTTAAAATGTAGTTGTAACTGTTTATCCCATGGATAAAACACTGCAGTTGTCTGCAATGGAGAACTAAATGGGAGTCTCCTCAGTAGACTTTATTGTAAGCAAGAAATGGGTTGTATTCTTTACAAATATTTCAAGAGAATAATCAGAGTGAAGCCTGAAACTAATTTTCTCTAGGAGAGTCATAAATAAAACTGCTCCAAATGCATAAAGCTATGGATTATAGCATTAGTGGGGTAAATACTATCTATTCATGAATGAATGAAGGTGCCATTTCTAGTTGGTTTTGTAATGCTTTGTTGTATGTTTTCACAGTAAAGTGTGTTGGTTTGTGGAGGGGGAAGACTATATGTGGAATCACTTTTTTTTAAAGCCTCCAAGTCATGATGTCCAAGACCACACAGAATTAACATGAATGAAGGTTCTGTTACATTCTTGCGGCATCCTTTAAACTTAGTAGTAATCATATGCTTAGCGTTGGGTTTATGTTAGGGTCTGTTTAGAACAGGCATTATTTCTGCACGGAAGAAGGCTTGCAATCTGCACTAGTTACTGCTAGGATGATTTAGGAAAACCTCTGCTAGAATTTGGTTTTGAAAAGAGTTTAGAGCTGCCTCCCCCAATACAATTTTCTGTAAAAAAAATAAATAAAAAATCAACATGTTTCATTTTTCTTGGCATGGAGATGTAAAGTAACGATGCACGGTGATATGCTGTGCCTGTTGCGTTTCTGCCTGTCACACAGCCAGTCTACCAGTTCTGGCAGAGGTTTAAAGGGGCTGAGGCAATGTGATAGGATTGAAGTGGGTGGGAGAGGAACAGTGGATGAGAGCAAAAGTGAGGGAACAGGAAGAGGCACAAACAGCCTAGCAAGTAAATTAGCCAGATGAGTTATCACCAATTGCAGTTCGGCTTGCCTGCACCCCTTTTCTCCTGATTTTATACATCGTGCATAACTCCTACTATTTAACATGTGTTTAGTTTCAGCTGTGCATTTGAATGCTGTAGAAAATATGGAATTGATATGGTCCCTGCCCAATAAATTAAAATATACAATAAGCTTGTAGTTTGCTATTCCATAAATGTCTCTAATTTCCATATAGAACATGGTTTGTTTGTTGTTGTTTTTTTTAAAAAATACCATTAGTTGCAAAACCCTATACAACATTTACTTGTTACACCAACACAGATTTGTAAATCTTAAAGAGAGCTGGTGTAGTAGCTACAAATGTGAGCTGAGAAAGTTCCCAATTCCAGCTAATTATCTAAGCCATGTATTTATTGGGGAGGGATAGATAAGCCCTATATTCTTAGTCTCAACCCTCAGCTTCCCCACCTGTAATATGGGGCTAATAATATTGGCTGAGCCAACAAGTTTATTGTAAGGATTACTGAGATCACGTAAGGCGGGCATAGGCAAACTTGGCCCTCCAGATGTTTTGGGACTACAACTCCCATCATCCCTGACCACTGGTCCTCTTAGCTAGTGATGATGGGAGCTGTAGTCCCAAAACATCTGGAGGGCCGAGTTTGCCTATGCCTGATGTAAGGGCTCTGAGAGTTGAGGAATTGTCTGTGTTGAAAAAAAACAAGCTACAGTATACTTCTTTTGGGCTAAGCTCGCCAAATGTGAACTGACATTGTGAGCTAAACCCATCTCTTTACTTAAACTCCTCTTTGCTTCCTCCCTTCACAGAATTTTCGTCAATGCTTCCTTTGCTCAGATCTTGGAGGAGGAACTGCCACTTTTTGATGGCCGCTGCTGCAGCTGCCGGTTGATCATCTGGGGACTTCATAGCTCCTGACTATTCGTGGGAGGCAAGGCATTCCTGGAAGGCTTTCCGTGACTTCTTGTGAATGTGCTAGGGAAGAAAATGCCTCTGCCTTTCGGGCTGAAGCTGAAACGAACTCGACGCTACACAGTGTCTAGCAAGAGCTGCTTGGTGGCCCGCATCCAGTTGCTTAACAATGAGTTTGTGGAATTTACACTGTCGGTGGAGAGCACCGGGCAGGAAAGCCTGGAGGCTGTGGCACAGAGGCTGGAACTTCGAGAGGTAGGGAAGGTGGCAGCAGGCTTGTGGGACTTTCCATCCTGGGATGGAGGCACCATTCAGGGGTTCCTGTTCAGGGACATAGGAAGCTCCCTTATGCTTGGAGAGAGACTTTGCCTATGCTGGAAGGGAGCAGCTTTGCAGGGGAGTGGGTAGAGACCAAGCCAGGCCTACTGTTAGACAGCATGAGGCACCTGCCTCATGGAGCAGATATTGGGGGGCAGTTCCCTTCTTTGGAGGACAGAGCTGTGTGGGCCACATGCCCTCCCTAAACTGGCCAGTTGCCCTCAGCTGTAGGGGAGGGAGCTATTCAGTCACCAGTACCAAAGTCAGATTCAGCTTCCAGTCCAGCTGGCTTCTGTGCCTAGTATGGAGGCAACGGCGGAGCTCTATCTTCCCTTTAACCTCAGGCGGCTAAATATCTTGGGCAGCCCTGACCTTTCCCATTACTTTTTTTAGCTGGAGATGCCAGGGTTTGGGTTTGGGTCAGGACTTGGAACCAGGGATTGAACTTGGGACCTTAGCATGCAGAGCAGTTCTGGTCCCTCCTACGAACATCTCACAGCATGCAGTCCTCTTTGTCAGCATGTACATGCACAGAAACAGGCTGGTGCAAATGAGAGTTAAATTCCACAGGAATATCGATGTTGAATCTGCTGCAGCCAAAACAACACTTTGAAGACTTAAGAAAAACATTTAGGCACGGAGATTTCTGGATAAAATCCTGCTTCCTCAGAAGCAGAAAGTGGTCACCGAAAAGGTGAAGATAAATCAGAAATAAAATAATAATAATAATTTCTGTTGGAATTTATATATCACTTTGCTACTTCACTGGGACGCGGGTGGCACTGTGGGTTAAACCACAGAGCCTAGGGCTTGCCGATAACAAGGTTGGCGGTTCGAATCCCCACGAAGGGGTGAGCTCCCGTGGCTTGGTCCCAGCTCCTGCCAACCTAGCAGTTTGAAAGCACGTCAAAGTGCAAGTAGATAAATAGGTACCGCTCCAAGCGGGAAGGTAAACGGCGTTTCCATGTGCTGCTCTGGTTTGCCAGAAGTGGCCCTGTCATGCTGGCCACATGACCTGGAAGCTGTACGCCGGCTCCCTCGGCCAATAACGTGAGATGAGCGCCGCAACCCCAGAGTTGGTCACAACTGGACCTAATGGTCAGGGGTCCCTTTACCTTTTGCTACTTCACTAACCCTCAAAGCAGCTTACATTCAACATGCAAATAAAAATATTTTGTAATGATCAGTGTAAACTGCTTTAATTGTTTTTTTTAATGTTGAGTGGGATAAAACTATAATAAAATACACATTGCCTTCTCCAATGCTGCACATCCCCCGAAATCTCATTAAAAACATGCTGCTAATTTCTGCTGCATTCTGTACTTTAGAAGGTAAAGACTTTTGGTTACTCCATCCTGGCTTGTTGTAAAAACAGGCTGTATGTGCAAAACAATGGCAGGAACTCTTTCTGCACTTGGAGCTCTAGCCTTTTTATGTCCACTAAATTGGAAGAGTCCTGAAGATATAAGAAAATAGGAAATGGCCCTGAGTCAGACCACTGGTCTGTCTAGCCCCTGTCTCTGTCTGGTGGGAGCTCTTCAAGATCTCTCCCAGCCTTGTTACCTGAGATCCCTATGGCAGGGATGGGGCGGCCCTCCAGATGTCGTTGAACTCCAGCTCCCATCATCAAGTCATGCCAAAGGAACGAGGCAAAGGTAGCAGCAGCAATGTGCTTCATTTAGACCACAAAGTTGCAGGGTCCAACTTTTCAAAGTGCCGAACTGGAGTTACCTTGGTGCGGTGTGCTCTGTTTTGAACTGTGTGTGCACATGGATCAGTCCTGATCTCTGTAACAAAGCAAACCCTTGCACATTGCTCCAAATGGGGCACGGGGCATGCTTTTTCTTCCTTCTTATCTCTCACAAAGTGGCCCTCAGTGTGTGCGGCGAAATTGGAGTTCAAGCTGAGTCAGCTCAAGGCGTTCGGTTGTTGACAGAGATTTTGCATGCCTGCGAGCAAGCATCTTGCCTGCACATATATTTCCTCATGGACTTGCACTAGCACTTAAGCTTTTCTTCCATTTATGTTCCATTTTATAAGTGTGGTGAGAGCAGAGAGTGAGAAAGAGAGAGAGAGAGGAAAGGGTGGCTGAGAAAGAAAGGAAAGCGGGTGCCCCACCCACTTTTGGCTCGTGTCCTGTCAACACCTCCTCCATCTCTGCCAACCACTGCTATGTGGCATTCAGCAGATTGTGCGCAAGGAAATGTTACCCTGCTCTAACCACTACCCCACAGATATTTTTCCTTATCTGAGCTGTGCTCCTGGTATCTAGGACAGAGTCAGAATTACCAGGGGTGGCAGCAGTGGCATAGGTCCGCAGCTAGTGTTGCTGAGTGAAGTCTGGGACAGATGTCTCATCTGTCCGGTGAAGTGTCTGGCCTGCTTTGAATGTATCCGAGTAGAGATGGCTGTTGCGGCAAAGTTTAGGGAATATCATTTATGCTTGAACTGTTAGCGGTAGGTCCCGCCCTTCCTGAGGAACCTCTTCTGGTACTGACCAGTGCATGCGCCCCTTATGGAGGACACTCCAGTCGCCCGATCCTCTTTTCCATTTTAATTTGGGTTCTGAAATATTTTGGGAGATGGCAGGAACCTCCTTAAAGTGAGGTTAGTAAATCAGATTTAGGGAGTGCAAATCAGACTGCTGAATTTGAGCAGGCTTCCTCATGCTCTCTCCAGAACACATGGTTGTACAGATTATTTTGGCAAATAAATACTTGTGCAGCAAAAAAAAGGAAGCAGAGCGATGATGGGATGGGAAAGGAAAAGAAAGGAAACAGAGATAAGGTAGAGAACAGCACTCACTAAGTGTGAAAATAATATTCTTGGCAAACTGAAAACATGTTGTTTGGCTTCCAGTGCTGTTAATTTTTTTTTCTTATCTGAAATGTTCAGGCAGTTATGTCCACTTTAAATATTACATAATTTTGGAAGCCTGTTTACTACATTCCAGGTGTGGGTTGCTTCTGAGGCAACTACCTCAGGCCTGTATTTTAAAACATAAAGCCACCAGAGATCTTGCCTGTAATTTTTTAATCCCATTTTTATCCCAGCCTTCCTGGGAAAGTATATGTGGATACTCCAGAGGTTTTCAATCTTTTAGAGTCCATGGCTCCCTTAACCAAATACATTCTTTCTGCAGCACCCCCTGTGGGGCTCAGGAACCCAGTTATGTCCCCCCCTTGCCTGCATAGCTGGCAGCCTCTCACCCTTTGAAAAACACCCTCCCTTTTGGAGTGTTCCCTCAGCCTCCTCTCCTCTCCCCTCTCCTTGGGAGTCCTCCAGGCAGCTGCTGCTGCCATCTCTGGTCTCTAAGCGTCACAACGCACCATAATTTGAACCCAGGTCTTCTTGGGGGCCTACTCCAACAGTCTAATCCAGGGCTAGGGAATTTACGTCCCTCCAGATCTTGCTGGACTACAACTTCCTTCATCCCTGACAATTGGCCGTGCTTATTTGGACCCAGGTGGCGCTGTGGTTAAACTACTGAGCCTAGGGCTTGCTGATCAGAAGGTCGGCGGTTCGAATCCCTGTGACGGGGTGAGCTCCCGTTGCTTGGTCCCAGCTCCTGCCAACCTAGCAGTTCGAAAGCACCTCAAAATGCAAGTAGATAAATAGGAACCGCTACAGCGGGAAGGTAAACGGTATTTCCGTGTGCTGCTCTGGTTCGCCAGAAGCGGCTTTGTCATGCTGGCCACATGACCTGGAAGCTATACGCCGGCTCCCTCAGCCAATAATGCGAGATGAGCGCGCAACCCCAGAGTCGGTCACGACTGGACCTAATGGTCAGGGGTCCCTTTATTTGAGGTGATGGGAATTGGAGGCCAACAGCATCTGGTTCCCCTGCCCTAACCACTATACCACACAGTGATTACAGCAACAAGTCTCTGACCTTGCCTCCTTTGTTCTCGGCTGTCTGTAAGTTATCCTTGAGTTATCTTTGTAACAAGAGGAGGCAATGTGGACCATGACAGCTCCTCCAGTGCTCCTCCAGTTTCTGGGACGGACAGTACTAATGCTGGGAGGACTTCCACAGGCACTTCTACTATGGTGCAAAGAAATATTTTGCAGCAGCTCCCGTGCTGAGAAGACAACCTAAGGAGAAATAAATGGGGGATTAAAATTCATTGAATGGGGCACCGACATCAAGAGGCAAGGAACAAGAGTTGCCAAAGCAAGTTGACGTTGGAGCTAGAGCAGGGGAAGTGCAGGAGGGGAGAAGGAGTGCAGTAGGGCAGGAGGATGGAGCAGGGAGCTTGAGGGAGCAAGCCGGGGCAGCAACAGGAAGCAACCGGGATTAGAGAGAGACTGAGCAAGAAGGCGGCAGATATCCCTGGGGCTTATCGCACAAGCATTTAGTCCGGTAGGCTGGCACAAAATTTAGAATCCGTTCAACTTCCAGGGTGTTAAAGGGAAAATGCAAGGGTCTAAGTGCAGGGGATAGGCAACATGGTGTCCTCCAGATGTTGGACTACAGCTTCCATCAGCCTCAGCCAGTGTGGCCAGTGGTCAGGCGTGATGGGAATTGTGATCCATCAACATCTGGGAGGCCACAATGCTAGCTGCCCCTGGTCTAGTCCTTATGGTTTTGGAGAATAGATTGGTCATTACTTGCAGAAGGCTTAGGAGATGATGAAACATGGAATAGTTTCTCTTTATAGTCTGTCCTTTTTTTTTACCCCTTTCTCTTCTACAACTGCTGTAGCACTTTGTCATCCACTCTGAAAACTGCCATCCAACCAAAGTCACACCACTCCCCAGTTCTTTCTCCATTAGTGAAACCTGCATAAATTATGTAAAATAATATGTGCCTGTTGATCTGACATAATTCAGCCCTGAACGTTGTGTTTCTATGCAATAGGGTTTTGTTTAACTCCACATGTCACGTTGTATATGTTGAAAGCTTTGCTTTTGGTCCAATCTATCCCCCCGCCCCTTTTAAAAATCATTGTGCACTATAAACATGATGGAAAAAGCAGGTTTCCTAAAGCAGGGTAGGCTAAGGCACACGTGTTGTGCTATTTGCAGAATGTGAATTGCAGGGAATGTAAATACAATCTGGTTCTCTTTTGACACACCCTGGCTAAGAGGCCAAGTGGTAAATGCGCCTTCATTAAATTCCAGGAGTCAGTGTGGGCAGAGTACAGAGATGATTGAATGGAGCACAAGCAGATTTTTGCTGCCGTAGTGTGTTCAAGAGACTGAACACTCCCTGCAAAAATGCACCCAAAAGCATTTTATACTCAGTGTCAAACTATAGACAGGACGCCAAGTTCCATGTTTCTTTTTAATTCTCTCTCTCTTTTTAAAGATAAAAAGTTGCCCTGGAAGATTGTGACCAGGAGTAGAAGAGGCAACGGGCTGCACAACCCCTTTCCTGCCATTATTTGGGCCACTGCCACCAAGCTTTTCTTGCCGCAAAAGTGAAGATACAGGCCCATTTTGCACATGGTGTCAAGCTATAATTTAGCATTATGTGCATAAGCAGCAGTGAGCCTCAGCTTGGTGTGCACCCTCCCTTCTGGTCTCTCTTCTTTACTCCTTTGGTGAAGCTGTGAAAAGATCTTCAAATAACTAACTTTGAACTGGGGGAGAACTCTGTTTAGTTTAAACACAGGCAAGCCAGGGTCAAACCATGGTTTATGATCCTGGCCTATCAATCTACAGTTGAAACTAACAATGGTTTCCTTCTTTTCTAGCACAACGGGGAACTATAGTTATTTTAGAAGTGGATACTTCCAATTTCTTTGTTGCTACAGCAGAAGAAGAGAGTATGTTCAGGGGTGTGTGTGTGAGCCTGATGCTTCCTGCTGCTCATGCACACAACAATAAGTTATGGTTTACATCCAAAACAGCCCCATTGTCCCCATATTTCTACCCCAAAGGCATATGAAGACAGCACAGGGGCAATATTTAATGGAAAAGTGGCCGAAGGGGAAAGGGTTAAGCAATGCCTCATTTTTTCTGCTGTTGCTTTTCTGATCACAGCCTTGCAAGGCTATGTTCCCCATCCCCTCATTTTAGAAAAAAAGACATTACGGTACATTGAATAAAAAAGAGAGACACAGTTCTTTGACATGCCTAGGATGGCCCATTTGTGCCAACCATCAGGCCACAAAACCAGGAGCCCTTGGGCTGCAGCTGAGGCCTAGCAAAGTGAGCCATCAAGGGCAATCTATTCTTAGACTTGAGAACTCTCTTCAGGAACAGAAGATAAGATGGATAACCACCAACTTATCACAGGTGAAAATGGTACACAGGGTGGTGAGACTAAAAGTGAAGTACAGCAGCCTAGCTGTATGACCTGGTCGACCGTGGCAAGATCAACACGATCCAAACTTGAGCATCTTTCTCACCAGAAACAGGAAATGAAAAGTATGTGCAAGCAGATGGCCCCAGATGCAAATTTTTCAGTCTCTTTAGATTCTGGTGTCTGGAAATTTGCAGATACTCTCACAAATCTTGCCTCTCTAGAGAAATGTCTCATTTGTCTGATGGGCTGGTGCTAATTAAAAGATAATCTTTTAGAACATGCATCTGCCACATACCTAATTAGGTAATAAGTCAGTGTGAGTGCGATTGCTACATCAAACACTATTGCATCGTGGATTTATGGCATAGGCTGTGATCCACAAACTAATTAAAGAGACTTGGACGGAAGCCTGTTCTACTTGGAATAAAATTGGCTTCAACTTGAGTATTGTGACCAGACCTGTTTGTGAATTGCCCGTTCACGTTAAAAGGTGACAAAGCTGATCTCCATTTCAAGGATGTAGGATGATTGCTCACAAGGACCGTATATCTGCTTCAGGCAAAGTCTGCATCCAGAACTAAAATGGGTTGCTTAGGAAAAATTCAGACTTTGTCTTAACTTTACCAAGCATCAATGTTATGATAGTAATAGTACGGTAATAATAATTTATTATTTATGCCCTGCCCATCCGGGTGGGTTTCCCCATCCACTCTGGGTGGTTCCCAACAGAATATTAAGAATGCGATAAAACATCAAACATTAAAAACCTCCCTAACCAGGACTGCCTTCAGATGTCTTCTAAAAGTCAGATAGTTGTTTGTATCCTTGACATCTGATGGGAGGACATTCCACATGCAGTCCTCACTTAATTGTGTAGGGCAAGTAACTTAAATAAGCAAAGAAACATTTCCATGAAGAATACTACCAGATAAAGCAACCAGTTTCTTCCGAAGGTGAATGGAAGAAATTGTAGATGTTCTGTATTTCTACTGTAGGTTAGAAACTCACGCCGAATTGTGGGGGAAAACAATCTCACTTTGACCTCATAAACCCCTTAGTTCAGGGGTCAGCAAACTTTTTCAGCAGGGGGCCGGCCCACTGTCCTTCAGACCTTGTGGGGGGGCCGGACTATATTTTGAAAAAAAAAATGAAAGAATTCCTATGCCCCACAAATAACCCAGAGATGCATTTTAAATAAAAGCGCACATTCTACTCATGTAAAAACACCAGGCAGGCCCCACAAATAACCCAGAGATGCATTTTAAATAAAAGGACACATTCTACTCATGTAAAACCATGCTGATTCCCGGACCGTCCACGGGCCGGATTTAGAAGGTGATTGGGCCACATCCGGCCCCTGGGCCTTAGTTTGGGGACCCCTGCCTTAGTTTATAAGTTATTTCCCCTCAAAAAAGGCTGTTTACCATACCCTAGCACTCCTCTAAAACTGGACTATAGTCACCTGTGCTTCTGCAGGCAGGTGAATTATTAACTCTTTAAAGTACAAACCCATATCTTCTTCTTCAAACAAATTTAGGAGAGCTACCTGAGCAGTAGGGACCCAGGTGGCGCTGTGGCTTAAACCACAGAGTCTAGGGCTTGCTGATCAGAAGGTTGGCAGTTTGAATCCCTGCAACGGGGTGAGCTCCCGTCCCTTGGTCCCAGCTCCTGCCCACCTAGCAGTTCGAAAGCACATCAAAGTGCAAGGAGATAAATAGGGAAGGTAAACGGCGTTTCCGTGTGCTGCTCTGGTTCGCCAGAAGCAGCTTTGTCATGTTGGCCACGTGACCCGGAAGCTGTCTGTGGACAAACGCCAGCTCCCTCGGCCTATAGAGCGAGATGAGCGCCGCAACCCCAGAGTCGGACACGACTGGACCTGATGGTCAGGGGCCCCTTTACCTTTTACCTGAGCAGTAGACATAGCGTGATGATCTATTACCACACCAATTTCTTGAAAAGTATCATTGGGCTTTGGACAAATCCCACCAAAGTTGATGATGGGTAACGGAAACCTGGCAGGCCCTCCAGCACCTTGGTGGGGATAAGGGAATCACATAAGGCAACTTGCACCATTTATGTACTCATTTTAACTACAATTTCCACTGAGATACAGTGGAGGGGGTGTTTGTTCCACATACCTTGTTCAACCTTGTAACGTAGGCTGAGCTCTTTCCGCTGTACCGTATTATTCTGAGACCATCTGGACTCCCTGGACTCAGATTTTAAGAGAAGTTGGTAAATTTTCAAAACCAGTCCTTTCGTGTATCCATCACTATATCTCACTATTTCCCCTCTCCCTCCAATCCAAGAGTTGTCTGGTAGCAGTTTCTCACATAGCCCTTTTGTTCAAAAGAAGTAGGAAGCTGCGCTCAGAACAGTCAGGATAATTGGAAATCTCTTTCGCCAGAATGGGGACCACGTTTTCAAAAAAGTCGTAAAGGTGACCTAGAACTTTATTGAGAGATAATCACTAATCTGGTCTGCTGAATTCAGAGCTCCTTGTAGGTGCTGTGAGGGGCTTCTTCCTTGACTGCCATTGCTAAGCCTCCCTCTGCATCTGACACGGCTTGAGTCAATCAGTCCTGGGCATCTGGCGTTTTGGATTACTGTTACGAAGTAATCTTCTACAAGATTTTCAGCTGTCTGGGTAGTATAAAAGTGTCTTCACTAGATTCAGCAACAATTCATGTTCTCAGTTTCAAGGAAGAGAGATTTAATATACACCCACACCCACACCCCTAATAATTTTCCGTTTTACTTCTCATCAAAGTGCCTTGGACTATGTGAATATTAAATTTCATAAAAAAAATTCCTTCCAGTAGCACCTTAGAGACCAACTAAGTTTGTCATTGGTATGAGCTTGCATGTGCATGCACACTTCTTCAGATATTCTTCAGATATCAGATATCAGAAGTGTACAGGCACACAAAAGCTCATACCAACGACAAACTTAGTTGGTCTCTAAGGTGCTAACCATGTTTCTCCGAAAATAAGCCATACCCTGAAAATAAGCCATACCCCGAAAATAAGCCATACCCCGAAAATAAGCCATAGTGATAGGCAGTTTAACCTTGTAGGTTAAACTGTACCATACTTAATAAAAAAAAATAAGACATCCCCTGAAAATAAGCCACCGTGGGGGGTTTTTTGAGGAAAAATAAATATAAGACGGTGTCTTATTTTTGGAGAAACGCGGTACTGGAAGGAATTTTTTTATTTTGTTTCGACTACGGCAGACCAACATGGGTAGATAACCTGTAACTAGAACTAAATTTAATGGTTTTGAGTCATATGCTCATAGTTTTGGTACCTATTGGTGCACCTAGGTAATTTTGAAATCTGAATTTAGCATTTACTGGTGTGTGTTCTTTAGATGGTTGTGTTGTGTTGTGTTGTTGGTTATTTATTTATTATTTATCTATCTATTATACATACTCTGGTGCATCCATATCACAAGCGCTGGAGGTTGTGGCATAGTATACAAGACAGTGTGAGCTTTCATAGCCTTGATACCCCATGATGCATGGAGCATCCTAGATGGGGGGTAGGAAGTTGTTTCCAGTGTTCAGCAGAGCAGGCCCATTGAAATCAATGGATATGTCTAGGTCCAATAACGTCAGTGGCTCTACTCTGAATGGAACCTAGTTAAATGCCACCCTTGGTTAGGATATAAACACTTGCCTAAATCCCGTTGAAATTAAGTGAAGTTCATGTTCCTCTGGTGTGTCCTGGCAGTTGGCTAGGGAGACCAGAGCTAATTATTCTGCTATTATATCAGCTGGGTAAGTCCCATATACAATGTATTCGCTTGACAAATATTCAGAACTTTATAATGTTCTCTTTGGAGTACTGGCCCAAGTCAGTCTTGTCTAGTTTAAAAAAAAATACTGTTGCCATTCCTGTGTTCTTTTGAGGGAAATCTTTATTTGCCCCTGCAGCTCAGATTTCCTTAATTCGATGTTCTGTTCCCCACGTATATTTTGTATTAGACGCAGGGTTGAGTGCTACCCACCCTCCCCACCTTTTCAGATGTTCCATGCACATTCAATAATATTCCTATTTCTTGTACATCTAACAAAGAGGGCAATTAGCTGGAACATAACTGTGTAGAAAATCCACGGTCCTTTCTGTCTAGGGTTGATTTACTGCCCGGAGGTTGAATGATGAGTAAGTTGCTAAAATAAATAAACCTTGCAACAGTGTTAATCTCAGAAGCTTAACATATTTCAAGAGTTATGTCATGTCGTTTCTGCAGGGCTAGGTAATCTTTTGTGCTATGGATAGCTTTAGCCGTGATTACAAAGTGATTCGCTTTTAGCCCATTCAGCATCAGTTCTCCAGGATGCCTGAATGCCGGCAAGAGCTTGCAAAACTGAAATACACCTTTGCAGCCGTGCATGTTAGCTGGAAACAGCACATTTTATCCCAATTCTATGGAGAATTGCTTCTCCCATCTCAGGACCTCTAGAACTGAAACACTAGCACTTTCTGGTTGTCTGAATTTGGTACCTGTGTCCTTTTCTCTGTAAACCCAAAGGGGTAAACGGGATTCTGCTGCACATACTTTCGATTGTGTCCATTTTAGAATGGCAGTGTCAATTGTTACGCTTTGTGCAAGTTAGAAAGGGGAGGGAAAGCTAGCTATCAATCCAGTATTGGCACAACAGTGCCATAAGCTGCTGCTGCTGTTGCCATTGTTGTTGTTGTTGTTGTTGTTGTTGTTAGCATTAGCATAGCAAACCATAACATATGAATGGCACATCTCTAGAAAAGGAACCACAATAACATTCATATTCATTGCTTCTTTTGCTTGCCTCTCCCTCCCTTTCCATGCACAAATGTCTACATTTAGACTGCAATCTCTGGCAGGCAGAGAACTGCCATTTCAACTAGAAAATCTGAACCAGTAAAAATTGGGCTTATTTTCTTATAAAGTAAAAAATTGCATCCTTTAAGGTGAACATAAAATATAAACGCCAATCTAATAGGACAGTAAGCAGCTCTGACATCTTCATGGGGTTTCCAACAGTTGCAAACTAAGGCACTATTCCCAGTGACTCAGGAGCATAGCTGCCAAGTTTTCACTTTTCTCACGAGGAAGCCTATTCAGCATAAGGGAAAATCCCTGTAAAAAAGGGATAACTTGGCAGCTATGCTCAGGAGCAATGCTATTTTTTCTGGATCATGTGACAGGAGGCCAGGCTGCACCTCGCCATTCACTATTTGGTGTTTTGGGGGGTACATTTTGCATGTGATTACATATGTGAAACAGCAGGTCTTTGGTGCAAGGATGGTGATAATTCAGCATCAGTTGCTCAAACACCAAAATGGCCAGCTTAAATCATGGCACAGAGCCGAAAGATTAGCAGTGGTAGCCCACATTTGTTACTATAACCAGCAAGCCTGCTAAATGCATTAGCACCTGGGCAGATAGAGTTCACCTGCAGTGATGGCAGCTTTGGGTAAGACGCATTATCCTAACTTCAAGCAAGATCAAGTTCCAGTGACTCCCAAACTGTATGCCAAGGCACACTAGTATGCCTTGAGAGAATGGTTGGGGTGCTACAAGCAATTAATGCATTAATTAAAAGAATCCCATGAAACAAAAGTCCCTACCAACAGGAGAGGGTGCCCAGTGCGTCTCATACAGATCCACTGTTCCGGCCTGGCCTCCTTCCAATCAGCTGTCACTGGGGACTGGCCACCTTGCTACACCATTGTGTTGATATAGTTTGATCATTCTCAGATGCAGTAGCGTTGCTGATCCTCGGACAGGGCTGCCATGCGTCTTTGCATGATGAGTCACACTGCTCCATGAGAATGCTCAGATCAGTGACTCTTGCAGAAATGGAGCAGGTGGGAACACTGGAAGCTGCCTCATATGCCAAATGAGACCACTAGTCCTTCTGGCTCAGTATTGTATTATTATTAGTAGTGGTAGTAGTAGTAGTAGTAGTAGTAGTATACTGCCCTATGCCCACAGGTCTTAGGGTGGTTCACAGGATAAAATCACAATTGTTGTTGTTTATATGCCTGTTGTCTTTGTCTATGGAGTTTTTTTGGCAGGGATACTGGAGTGGCTTGCCAGTTCCTTCTCCAGGTGGATCACGTTTAGTCAAAACTCTCCACTATGACCAGTCCATCTTGAGTGGTCCTGCATGGCATAGCTCATAGCTTCTCTGAGTTATTCAAGTCCCTTCGCCACAACAAGGCATTGATATAAAAACACAAAATACATAATCAAAATAAAAACAGGAACAACTCAACAACTCCCCCCCAATATACTGTATTTTTTGTGTATAAGACTATTCCCCCCCATTTTTTTTAAAGTTTCAAATTGGGGGTCGTCTTATAGACGGAATGTTAAAAATATTTATTTCTTAATTTGGGGCTCAAAAAATAGGGGTTGTCTTATACATGGGGGCATCTTATACATGGAAAAATACGGTATATTGGCTGTCAGCAACTCTTCAGGATTTCTGTACACAACATGTGCTCTGCTGCTGGTTCCCCAGAGGGGAGGCGATTTTTTTTTTTTTGGCCTTGTTTTAGTTTGGTAGTGGAATGAAATGTGCCATTAATTTTGTTATCCTTAATAATAATCCTAATAATGTACTCCTCAAACAGCAGAAGATTGGGAAGCACCACTGTAGAAGCTGATTTTATTTTAATTGTATTGCTTTGCTGCTTTGTTGCTTTCCACCCTGGGCTCCTTTGGGAGGAAGGGTGGGATGGAATCTTTTAATAAATAATAATAATAAATTAACTGCAAAGTGTTCCAGGTTTCACTTTGGAATAACTGAGCTCTTCCTTTTGCCCTTTTCTCCTAGATCACTTATTTCAGCCTCTGGTATTTCAACAAGCAAAACCAGCGCCGGTGGATAGACTTAGACAAGCCTCTGAAAAAGCAACTGGACAAATATGCCTTGGAGCCGACTGTATTCTTTGGTGTGGTGTTTTATGTGCCTTCTGTCTCCCAGCTTCAGCAGGAGATTACCAGGTGAGTGGTGCAAGAATGCATCCCATGTTTGCAATGAGAAGGGAGCATCTTTTTAGCTATCTTTACCTGGCACTTTTCAGCCTGTAGTTTTCTGTGTACTGTATATCTTCTTTTCAGATCAGTGAGCATGATGTAGTTTGCTGAGGTTACGGTCTGCCCATGTTCACTATAAGCCTTTCATTTTAATTAACCATAAAGATGTAGCAGGCAGGTAAATTATATTAGCGCATGGTGTTATACCAGGGGTCAGCAAACTTTTTCAGCAGGGGGCCGGTCCACTGTCCCTCAGACCTTGTGGGGGGCCGGACTATATTTTGGAAAAATATATGAAAAAATTCCTATGCCCCACAAATAACCCAGAGATGCATTTTAAATAAAAGGACACATTCTACTGATGTAAACACATGCTGATTCCCGGACCATCCACGGGCCGGATTGAGAAGGCGATTGGGCCGCATCCGGCTCCCAGGCCTTAGTTTGGGTACCCCTGTGTTACACACTAGGTGTAGGTTCCCGTCAGAAGCCGCACCATGAAATCCATGGGGCACGAGCTTCTAAAAACTTTTCTTCTAAACAGAAAACTTATTTTGTCAGTAATACTACTTAGGTCGAACCAGGATATTGGATTTAGGATTCAGGACAAGGTAAAATATGCACTCTTGCCCCACCTTTAGAATTTTTTATTATTTGAGTTCTTAACTATGACACGGGTGTAGATACGTTTTATGTTGTCCCATAAGTGAACCTCTCCTGCAAATAAAATTAAGTACGCTCCTTTTGGTTGAGGGGGGGAGAGTCACTTTTTGTGTGTGATACAGGCTGGTCCCTCTATTCTTCTCCTTAGCATGGATGCTGCATTCTCCCTATGACCCCCCCCAAAAAAAGCCAGGATGCTCCCAAGTTCAAGACCACCTTCAACTGCAGCCAGAAATGCTGCTAGGTTATGTGTTTGGCAGCGCACGGTCAGAATCCTCAGTCTGACCCCTGTGCCCAGACTCCATGTTATACACCCAAACCTGAAATGTTGTTGCAGAGGGTAATCATAGTGTCACCCTGCTGGCCAGACAAGCAGGAAAGAATATAATTGCGCAAGCATAAAACAGGGTTGGGTCACCTCCAGATGTTGCTGAATTATAACTATAGTCATCCCTGACCTTTGGCCATGCTAGCTAAGGATGATGGGAACTGTTGGATCAATCCATCAACCTCTATATTCACAGGCTTCAGAAAATTGCCCTGAATGCATGTTCTCTTTCCATAATAGATACCAGTATTATCTACAATTGAAGAAAGACATATTGGAAGGAAGCATCCCATGCACGTTCGAGCAAGCAGTGCACCTGGCTGGCTTAGCTGTTCAAGGTAACTCACATGTTTAGCTGATTTTAGGAGGTGAAAACTTATACAGCTGCTTGAACTTTGTGTTCCTGGGAGAAGTGGGTGCATGGCCCACAGTCCACCAAGGCTCTCTGTCCCCTAAAAGGCGTTTCAGCACTTTTCTGTGGGGCAATGTGGTTTGAGGGAGCTTAGGTATACAACAGCTGTTTCTCCAGCCCATGGCCATCATTGTGTAGCTGTTAGTTTTTCAGCTGGGGAATACTCTTTTGGCAGGCTAGGGATAGCAACAAACTTCAGGTCCCTTCCCGCTCACAACCCTGCAAGGTAGGCAAGGCTGAGAAATGGAACTCCCTTCCATTTGAAGTCAGTTGAACTACTGGCACCTCCTGAATACTTTTATTTTAAACTGGATTCTGAGTTTATCATTTTGTTTTTGTACTGAGTTACTTGCACACCACTTACATACAATTAAGTGGTATATAAACAGAGGATGTAATAAATGAATGAATGATGTTTTGCCTAAAGCTTTGTTAGTTTGATTGAGCCTGGGATTCAAGCGCCGACGCTCATCACTCTGCCTAGTCTGCTGCACTACACAGATCTAGTGTACCCATAACTTATTATTATTAATTATTATTATTAATTATTATTATTATTATTATTATTATTATTATTATTATTATTATTATTTATACCCCACCCATCTGGCTGGGTTTCCCCCGCCACTCTAGGCGGCTTCCAACAAATACCAAAATACATTAAAATATCACAGATTAAAAACTTCCCTAAACAGGGCTGCCTTTAGGTGTTTTCTAGTTTCATAACCCCAATACATACTTTTAAAAAGTGCTGTTGTAAACTAACATGTAACACAATAGTAGCATTATTTTTTATGCCAAGATAAGTAGGCGAAAACTGATCCATATTTAGTTTCCCCTGCTGACACCATCAGAAGATTGTAATTTTATTTTATTTTTTAAAGGAATCATTAATGTGTTGAGGTTCTGTGACACCCTGCTTAAAGACTAGCAGTTATAAAACAAACTGCTGTGTTGCTGCCGTTCCACCTATTAAGATAAGGAGGAATTCATTTTTCAGTAGTGATTTGCTGATTCAGGGAGTTTTAAGTTCTTAAAAAATAAAATAAAATGCACAGGTAGATAAGAACCCACACAGAAATGACTACTTATTTTAGGCTGATGCAGTAGCAAAGATCAGAATACATTGAAGATAAGAATACATTGGCCTCCCAGTAATGATTTCCTTTTAAAAATCTTTATTTTAAAAATGGTTTGTGGGGGAAATCAACAGACTCAAATAATACAATATATAAATAATCAAGATCCATAAATAAGGTTCCATGCACTCAATTGCTCATACAAATTGCACATTCATTGATGCACCCGTGGCTCAATCTACATCTGCACACGTTCTTCCTCACTTCCAACAACTGCCGTAGTCCAACACCCACCAGTGCATAGCTAGAAAGACCACACTGTAACCCTGCTAGCCTTAAATGATAAACCTAAAACCAAATTCACTCTTGGGAATCCATGAGCGGCGCATTCAAACAAATCACTTTCTTGTCGCTTTTAAACTCCGTCTCAATTCTTGTTGTATTTTCAAGATCTAGACCTTAGTGTATATCAAGGGAACTCTGTGGTGTGGTGTAGTGGTTAAGAGCGGTGGACTCATAATCTGGGGAACCGGGTTCGCGTCTCCGCTCCTCCACATGCAGCTGCTGGGTGACCTTGGGCTAGTCACACTTCTCTGAAGTCTCTCAGCCCCACTCAGCTCACAGGGTGTCTGTTGTGGGGGAGGAGGGGAAAGGAGATTGTTAGCCGCTTTGAGACTCCTTCGGGTAGTGATAAAGCGGGACATCAAATCCATACTCTTTTTCCTCCTCCTCCTCCTCCTCCTCCTCCTCCTCCTCCTCCTCCTCCTCCTCCTCCTCCTCCTCCTCCTCCTCCTCCTCCTCCTCCTCCTCCTCTTCTTCTTCTTCTTCTTCTTCTTCTTCTTCTTCTTCTTCTTCTTCTTCTTCTTCTTCTTCTTCTTCTTCTTCTTCCCATGTGCTTCCTTGTTTGCAAATGAAATAAAATATCATACCACTCGTCCTCTGGATTCTTTGAATTTGTGGGATTTCCCCCCAGAGGAGGACTATTTACCATACCCTTGAGTAACAATACCCGATATGATTCCGAACTATGGCTTTCCAAGGTTTTGCTATGGATGCCTGTGCTGCTGTAAGCAAGTGCAGAATAAGCTCTTCATTTTCTAAGACCTGCAACCTCCCCTTCATACAAATTCAGTAGAGCCAAATAACATTTTATTGTGTGTTTTTTATTATCCGAAAGTCACATCTCCCATGAGCATAGCCAAAAGGCTAGTACAGTGGTACCTCGAGTTACATACACCTCGGGTTACAGTCGCTTCAGGTTACAGACTCCGCTAACCCGGAAGTAGTACCTCGGGTTGAGAACTTTACCTCAGGATGAGAACAGAAATTGCATGGCGGC
Organism: Zootoca vivipara; assembly: GCF_965207765.1. NCBI lineage: Eukaryota > Metazoa > Chordata > Lepidosauria > Squamata > Lacertidae > Zootoca > Zootoca vivipara. The sequence goes on along the minus strand of NC_142582.1, from coordinate 111,712,260 downwards.
GCGGCGGCAGCAGGAGGCCCCATTAGCTAAAGTGGTGCTTCAGGTTAAGAACGGTTTCAGGTTAAGAACGGACCTCCGGAACAAATTAAGTTCTTAACCAGTGGTACCACTGTAAGAAACTTTGCAGGGAAGTGTGCTTATTAACATTGTTAATAAACTGCAGGTACTTTATTAGAATTATAGAGTTGGAAGTGACCGCAAGAATCATTTAGCCCAACGTCCTGCAATGCAGGGCTCTAACCCACAACCCTGAGATTTAACAATCTCATTCTCTACTGACTGTATAACTGTAGAGAGAATCGCGCAAATAACAAATGCACCGTCTTGGCTTTTAAAACCAGTGGAGGACTGCCCTAAATGAAACCAGCATAGCACAAGAGAGAGTTGCAGCCTTCAGCAATTTGTGATGCTCACAGACAGCAGTTTTTAATTTGGGTAGAGAGGTGTTTCAAGTGTGGCCTTATTTTCATCTGCGAAATGCGGGAGGCAGCATCACTCTTGGTTTTAACTTAGTACTTTGGTGTAGCTGCTATATGCCAGAGAAGAAAACCACAAAGATGAGGTGGATGCCTGGCAGGGAAAACGAATAGAGAGTGCTTTAAGCCTCTGGTCTATTTTCCTTTGCTGCCTCCGTTTACTTGCTATGAATGGTGATCTCGTGTGCTAGAAAAGACTTGCCAAGAACGTTATTTGCCAGGGAGATCAAACTGATGACTTGAAATAGCTTGTTTATGCAACGACATTCTTTCATTTTTTTCCCTTTAGCCTCATCTGGCTCTTTAATAATGACTGTTCAACGAATTATATTTATTACTTGTTTAATTGCTCTTGTACAATTTAGGCAGTGTAAACTATCTTGGCTTTGCACAATTTTATTTTGAGATGAAAAACCAAAGGGCACCAACCTCTATGCTGTATCTTTTATGAGACTTTTGTGAAATAGTGAACTTCCCTATGCACTTGATGGAGGGTTAGCTTCATCTTTTTGTGAATACCTAATTCCTGCCTGTTTTCTCTTAATTCCTCAGCTGATTTCGGAGATTATGACCAATATGAATCGCAGGAATTTCTACAGAGATTTGCCTTGTTTCCTGTGGTAAGAATAACTGTTGTAGAATTATCAGAAGTGAACACATTCTGCCTGGTGGTTGCTAATATTTTTATTTTGTCTTTTAAACCAACAGATGTGTGTTAGTCTTTATTGTAATTCACTTTAGAGGATTGCCTGAGAAGCTTTATAAATAAAAATAGTGGTTTTATATATATATAAAAACCATTCTTCAAAAGTAGTAGATAGATTTATTGCAGCTTTAAGCTCATATACACATAAAATTAGACACAACGAGACATACTTGCTTTACAATCAGTAAAAATAGATATAGAGCTCAAAATAATAATAATTACAGATAGTATAAAAATTAGGTACCACTCATTACTAAATCCCCCCCTCTTCCAAAAGGGTCAGTTAGATATCCTTCCTATTCTGAAAACTTGTTTAATGTTAATATCATAAAAAAAAAAACCTGGGAGAAGTTAAAATATCACTTCTGTCAAGGCAGTGGACATAACTCCCTCCTGCAGTGATGCAATGACCATGCCATCTAGTCAGTTACCTTCTACCTAGTTTTATCAGCCATGGTGGGCAGGCTGGGATGAAGAAGGCATATTGTTGGTCTCACTGCTGCAAGCAACCCACCCACATCAACGGGCTGAAGCCACTGACCCACCATGGTGTAAATCTTGGTTGTTCCCAGGACCTCCCAACAGATCTGAACCAACTGTGGTATCAAGTTCAGTACAGTTCCAAGTGAACTGGCTCTCAAAATGATTCACAAATCTCTGACCTCAGGCTACTGACTGGTTCAGTGTCAGTAATTTAACACTGTTCTGAGACAGCTCATTTACCACTCTGTATACAGCCCTACTTGGAGATTCACTGAGGATCCAATAGAGACAGAGAGTGATACTCTCTTCACCTGCCATGTGGTAGGAATGCATAGCTGCCAAGTTTTCCCTTTTCTCGCGAGGAAGCCTATTCAGCATAAGGGTATTTCCCTTAAAAAAAGGAGAACTTGGGAATGACTGTGTATTTGCACCTCTGTTTGGTCAGTTATGTGTCGAATTTAGTGCCACCTATGCTCTAGCCACCAACATGAGTCTGACCAAACTGCGGGAGGCAGTGGAAGACAGGAGTGCCTGGCGTGCTCTGGTCCATGGGGTCACGAAGAGTCGGACACGACTAAACAACAACAATGCTCTAGCCCAGGCTTCCTCAACCTCGGCCCTCCAGATGTTTTTGGCGTACAACTCCCATGATCCCTAGCTGGCAGGACCAGTGGTCAGGGATGATGGGAATTGTAGTCTCAAAACATCTGGAGGGCCGAGGTTGAGGAAGCCAGCTCTAGCCACTGACCAACCTCCTTCATAGCCTGAAACTCCTCAGGAAACTTAAGGAGCCTACTGGAACTCTTCATGAGCAGGGAGATTCTACCCTCTCTGCCTAAAGGCAGTTGCTCAGTCCCTCAACACTATCCAATTGCCACCCATTAAGCATCTTGCATTTGCACCCATGGATGTTTTCCATGCTTTCACCGGGTCACCGTTCACTAGCACACCATATCTCACCAAGAGGCTTGGTTAGGGCACCTACCTGGAAACTGGAACCAACCCACCAGCAACCAAACGTTCCAAGGACTAAACATTCCAAGGACCAAGTGGCTCCCATTGGGGGGAAACCCCTTTGGTGGTAAGCCCTGCGCCCAAGGCAGTGTTTCTTAAGGAGGTACTGATAAAGGCAGACACAGGTGCCTGCAATCAAGAACTGCTGAGTCAAGCCTGACTGGGCCCTCTAGGAAGCCAAGCTCTCTTACAGAGCTAAACTGCTCTGCAAGCCTACCAGAAGTTGAGACAGCAGGCAATAGATGTTAAAGTGCACTAGATGGCCCAGGCTTCTCCCTCTGCTGCTGCCGCTGCTTGGGGTATGTGAATGTTAGCCAGCCCTTCATTACGTTTGGAGGGTTGTGGATTTACGTGGGAGGAAGGCTCATGGTTTCTGTTCTGTTGCTTAAGGGTTGGTTGCAAGATGAAAAGATCCTGGAAGAGGCAACCCAGAAAGTGGCCTTACTCCATCAGAAGTACAGGTAACGGTTCCGAAATTGTGCTGCTGTTTCAGGTCTGAATGTTGCTAGATGAGCTTGCTCACATATGGGCTAGTGCAAATGTAGCCCTGGCTCTGTGCTAACTAACACCAATTTAAGCTAAACGTGATTTTCAGTTTTCAGAAGGTTCCGTCAAAGAGGGTTAATAGAAACCCCGGTTTGCTTTAACCCATGTTGTTGTCAGCATGTTATTAAAGGGAGAGGGAGAAATTTGCTCAGATATTGGGCACATATTCCTTGAGTGTGGGTTTGTTGTTGCTAACCACATTTTTCAGAGATCCAGAATTATGTCTGCACTGGCCCCAAGCCAAAAGGTTGCAACAAACCTTTTGAGTACCAGAAACCTGATCATTGGAGATATATGAAGCAAGGGAAACTATAAAAGCCTTAGAATTATTTTTTATATCCTGGATATAATTCTTAAATGCACTGATATTTCATGATAGAGCAGTCAAATACCTCTGTCAATAAATACCTAAAATAAATAATTCCACAGGTGCTTATGGAAGTTAAACAGTGATCATTTTAACCCTCAGTGTAGTTGCTTTTTGCAATTTTTTCTGCACCAAGTGCAGAAGTGGGGAACATAAAAAAGTGGACTCTTGACATGCTAAAAGAAGCAGTCTAACCTGCCTCAAGAAGCTACTTAACAAATTGAATTTCTTTTTTTTTTGTTTCTGAAGGGGCCTCACTCCGCCTGATGCAGAAATGTTATATATGCAAGAAGTTGAGAGGATGGAAGGATATGGTGAGGAGAGTTATCCTGCAAAGGTAAAGCTAAGTTTCATCTGTGAATTTGTTGACTGTTTGTGCCATGACTTCACAAAGGCACAACTATAATAAAAAAAGAATCTCTCTCTCTTTGCATTTTATAAAAAAGATATGTTAAGCTAACTCAGGCCTAAGTCACTTTGGCTTGTTACTTACAGTTCTGAGATATCAGAATATTTTTGCCGAAACGTCAACAGATTGCTCAGGTGTCAAACTGATTGCTCTGGTCTCTGTTCAGCATGCAGAATTTCTGTACTTAAAACATTCCAGATTTTCAGTTTGGAAACAAATTAGGCAAACAGGAACATTGTTTGATTCTTTTATCATGTATTTTACATTGCATTTTATGTAGAAAGGCAGGGTTGTTAAAACACACTCAATTTTTTTATTGTTTTCACATAAATCCACAAAAAGGCAACTATCCACATCCATCAGCACAATAAGAAAAAAGTAATATACCAAATACTCAAAGTCAAAATATTTCAAATAAAAACACAAAGCCATAAATTTAAAAATGTCTTCTTGCTTTAGACCAAACTTCCTGACCACTCCTTACTTCAGTTACTAATCACCAACTTGCTGCCGAAACATAGCAGATTATTAACAGAATTTAAATAAAATTTTATCTATCTTAGGTCTCACATCATACTTACTTAAAACTCTTACTTAAAACTACTACTGAAATTACTCAAATGCTGCGACAGAGTTTAAACTGCAACAGTTGTTTTTCAAATATATTTTGAAGACTACCCATTTCGAATTAAATACTTGTTCTGGTTTGTTCTTTATTCTTTCAGACATATTATCTAGTTCCACATATTCAGCCAACTTTTGAATCCATTCTAGCCTTGAAAGAACTTTTTCACTCTTCCAGTTTGTTGCAATAAGAACTCTTGCTGCAACCGAGGCATATAAAAAGATCTCCCTTACATTTTTGGGAATATCTGAGTCTGTAATTCCCAGAAGAAAGGCTTCTGTTTTTTTTTAAAATTAAAGGAGATATTTAGCATTTCAATTTTCAATATATCCAATGAGCTTACTTTGCATTGTTGGCGCAAATTTAGAGCACAAACATGGGAGCAGGATGTTGTGGGCAGCGTATGACAAATGAAGCTGTTGTCGCAAGGAGAAAGGTGCAAGTGATATGCAATTTCTGTACTGTGATTTGTATCTTTCAGGACAGCCAAGGAAGTGACATATTCATCGGAGCTTGTCTTGATGGAATCTTTGTGAAACACAAAAATGGTCGGCCTCCCGTCATCTTTAGGTGAGCTCATTTCCTGCGATGGTGATTCTTTCAAGAGTCTTTGTCCCTTAACCTTTAGGTGCCCAATCATGTGGTCAGTTCATACCTTGTGATTCTCTGTGTTGCAGATGCATGTGTGTATGCAAGCAAGCGTCGAACCAGCCAAATCATAAGACCTCCTGAAGCAGAAACTTTCCAGAGTAGCTAATAATTTTTTGCAGCTATATGGGAAATAGCATGGCGAATTCGTATCCCCTCTTTTATACATGCAGTTAAAGCAGAGTGCTTTGTGAGGCCTTTGTGAATGTTTGATGGTGTTTCCTGCTTGGCAGGGGGTTGGACTGGATGGCCCTTGTGGTCTCTTCCAACTCTATGATTCTATGGAGGTCTCTCTCTCTCTCTCTCTCTCTCTCTCTCTCTCTCTCTCTCTCTCTCTTTCTCCCTGTCTCTCTTACACTCTCTTCTTTCCTTACTCCTGCCTAGGTGGCATGACATTGCGAACATGTCCCACAACAAGTCCTTTTTTGCATTAGAATTGGCAAATAAAGAAGAGACGATCCAGTTCCAAACTGTGAGTGAGATTTTATTTATATGCATTTTAAATAAAATGTATGGCATGAGAAAGAAGGCATAAATCAGCCATCCCCAAACTGCGGCCCTCCAGATGTTTTGGCCTACAACTCCCATGATCCCTAGCTAACAGGACCAGTGGTCGGGGAAGATGGGAATTGCAGTCCAAAACATCTGGAGGGCCGTAGTTTGGGGATGCCTGGCATAAATCATCTGTTGGCTTTTAGATATCAGACCTTTGTAGACCTGAACTGTGGTCTTTTAAATGTGTTTTGGGGGGCCAGGCTTAGTGGTGTTTTTTCTTTGTTGTTGTTGTTGTTGTTATGTTGTGTATTTTGAGTTTCCCTTTTCAATTTTTATGTTGTAAATAGCCCAGTGATCTTCAGATGAAGGGGCTGTATATAAATTTAATTAATAACAACAATGGCTGAGTAGGTTTCTGTTCCTTTCCACTGTCCTTGATGTTTATGCAGCATGAAGATAGGCCAAAGCAGGCCCTTAATTTGTTCCTAAGAATCCTCTTAGTAGGAAAGTGATTTAAAAGAGATGCATCTAGCCACTCATTTTGTCTTACATACAATCTCTTTTGTTTAACAGGAAGACATGGAAACGGCAAAATATGTCTGGAGGATGTGTGTGGCCAGGCACAAATTTTATAGACTAAATAAATGTAGCCTGTAAGTATAATAATCCTTTAGTGAATCTCTCTCCATATTAATTTATATTCTGTAATTTCCTACTTGAACACCTTAACCAAATAGCTTTGTTTCTGAGTGCAGACTCCTGAGACCATAGCTGCCAATTCTCCCGTATTCCCTGGGAAGCCCCCGTTTTTCCAGCCGTTTCCAGCTGGAAAAACGGGGTTTTTTGTTTCCCCCCAGTTTACTTACCGGCCGGGGGAGGCTTCTTCTGCACATGTCTGGGGTCTCTGGACATGCGCAGAAGCTATTTCTGGAGCGACGGCCATTTTGGAACTGGGCGGAGCATGCTCAGAAGTGACTTCTGGTGCTGCTCTACCCAGACCGGAAGTAGCGGCAGCGCTACTTCCGGTCTGCCGATCCCTTATTTCAAGAAATTACTTATAATTTTCATTATCATTTTACCAGAACACTTTTATGGGAATTTTTTTTTGAAGGTTGATCTAAAAATATAATAATAAATAGTTTATTTTATTACTGTGAACACGATCTGTTTATTATTGCTTTGCAATATTATGGTGTAATAAATGTCGGGTGTCGACAACACTAGCTCAAGTGCCTTAAAAAACCACACACAGCCAAATAAATCTATCTCCTCCCTTCTGTTGGGTTTCAAATACAATGAGATTTGAGGTGGGGAAACTGTGATGCAGTTGAGCATCGTTTTGTCTGTCCATGTTTCTTTAAGATACACAACTAGCATTTTTTCTTCTAGCCGTGTGGACTAGGAACTTACTTGCTGTGAAACAGGAACAGAGACTCTTTGACTCCTAACTCATGCCTGCTGTCCAAAAACACATGACCTCAGAAACCACATGTTTTCCATCCCTGTCATAGACTAATCAAATCATTTTCCTATAGACTTTGCTTTATCTTTTTAATTTGTGATTATAGGAGGGACTTGGGTGATCATGACCATAGAAGCCCCCTTGAGGAGCCCACTTGACAGTCTCTTGAAATGTCTCCTCCATTGATAAGCATCCTTTTTGTTATAAATGTGTTGTTTCATTGTCTACATTTTGTCTGCATGTGCCTTGTCTTTAGAGACTCCCCAGATTCTCCGCCTGAGGAAGGCTCTCAGAAATCTTTCCTCATTCTTTCCTTTCCACGCTTTCCAATCCTTTCTCGTCCTTCTCTGCTCAAAGGGTGAGCCAGTAAACATTCTTTCTTTCCTTTTGTGTTCTTTGCATGCAACGTATTTGTACTGCTCCCCTGTTAGTTCCCATGATACCAACACAATGCAGTCATGCATTGCTCAACTCTTGGAGGCAGCGTATCTCTGAATATCTTTGCTGGGCATCAGATGTTGCGAGGAAGCACTTGAGTTCTGCTTTTGGGCTTCCCATAGGCATGTGATTGGCTGCTGCGGGAACGGGATGGGCCATAAGCCTGGTCCAGCAGGGTCTTCTTATTGTTATACGGGGGGGGGGGCGCAAAATGCCCCTCCCTCCGCCTCCCTCCATATGGCATTAAACACATGAGCAGGCTATGAGGGTGGGGTGAAAGAATTGCTTTGGATTCAGGCCAAGCATATCTAAGGTTGGCATGGGCATGGCTTTTTTTCAGCCGATACTCAGTTTCTGCACCTCTCAAGTGCAGGGAGGCGTTCATGTTGAGTTCCAGCACCTCTTTTTCTAGGAAAATAGCACTGGGCATGGGCTTGTGCTGTTACAAACTGAACATGCCGGATGGGACAGAAAGATGAATGAAGTGGCATGATCCCCAAATTCAGCATAAGTTAGTGAAGTGATAATGTGCACCATAGGACCAATTTATGCAAGAAGTGGGGTATGCCTTGTGGAAGGTTCTGCACAGGTCACAACCTGATTTATTCCCATTGTCACAGGAGTGATTAGACCAGGAGTCTCTGCATTGCAGCCTCCAAAATACCCATTATCTGTTCTTTTTGGCCAGTAGCTGCATCTGGCAAGGAGCACAGCTGGAACTTTCTGCAACAACTGAAGCAGAAAGTGCCCTGAGACCTGATGGATCAGTTAATGCTGGTGTGTCATGAATGAGCTACAGGAAGCGCCCATGTCTTACTTTTCGACGTGGTGGTTCTCTTCCCTGTGGTTCTCTTCCCTGTCGCTTGCTGCAGCAGATGAGCCCAGAGCAGATGGGGGAAACAAATTAAACTGGGAGGATCTGGAGGGGGTACAGAAGGAAAGAACTGAAATGGATTGAAAAGGGCAGGCAGTTATGCTTAAGCCATCAGTAGATAACTTACAGTCCTTGATATGTTGCTACAAGCCCCATCTCTGTTGACTGCTGGCCTTGCTGTTTGCAAGAGGTGAGGCTACAAAATTCCTGGATAAGGTCTCTGCCATATTGCAGGAGTGCGGCAGGAGTGTGTCCTACCATACAAGCCAGGCAGGGCTTATTGTTGGGCATGGGTGTGCCTCTTCAAACAAGGACAGCTCTCAAACAACTCCACTGTTACCAGCATGCTTGAGCCACTCAGAGATAAACTGAGCCAAAGTAGTAAATTGAGCAGCCTGATCTATCTAATAAAGACAAAGAACCAGGTGTGTTTAAGGTTTACTTGGGGATTCACTAACTCTGAATACAGCTACAGTATGGGCAGGACTGCTTGAGGAATACTGTATTAGATTGCCAAGCAAAATGCTACTGTCTCCTTCCAGCAGATTTCTGGAAATCTGAGTTGTCCTCTCTTTGAATTCCTGGCATTAATGCAATACATGCAAGATGAGCTTTAATGCCACCGTTTCCTGATGGGGAAAGGATGTTAAAGTCACAACATCTTATTCCATTTGCCTTTCTTGGCGGCCTCTCTTACAATGGAGTAACAAGCACTTCACACTTTTTGTCCCCAAGACTACAAGCCTAAACACACTTGACTGGGGGGGGGGAAGTCCCTTTGAACACAGTGAGACTTACTTTTGAGTATGCATACATAGGACCGCACTGTCAATGACATTACTTAAACATCTGTTTTTAAGTGTGTAACTTTGCTTTGTAGACAAGCTCAGGCGGTGACCGTGAATCCGGTTAGAAGGAGGTCTTCCTCCAGGATGTCTCTGGTAAGGTCTTTAGCTCCAAGCTCTTTTTTATTCTTTGAGGTTTCATTTAAAAGGTTATTAATTAAGGGGGAAAAGTTTCTCATTGGTTGAAGGGCTGTCGATAGGAGAAACTAGAAAAAAGCTAGAAAGGACCAATTTCCTTTGTGGTGAATGGGCTGCTGACTCCTATGTGATAGAAGGCCTATGGATTTGAAATACGCTCTTAATAGAAATATGGTATAGTCATGAATATTTGAATAGCCCATCAAAGTCAATTAGAAATAAAAAAAATCTGAGCACTTTACCTTCTACCATTAAATCTCATACCATATCATTATTTAATCTCATACCATATCATTAAATCCTACAAAGTATTTAATGGCATTGCAAAGCCATAAAAGAGGCCCCATTACCACCACCTGCTGGCTTTAGCAGTTTCTGCACCTCAGTTAAACTCGCTTGTATCTGTCAAAAACTTCCACAAAGTCTTTACCCTCAGACCCCAAAGACATTTTTTGTTCTAAAGCACAGCCCCCAAAGACAAAATTGCAGTGCCCAATTCATTATGTTTATGGACAGGGTCAAACAATCCCATATTCCATGACCAGCTGTTTCCTCTGCCTCACGAAACTTTGCACAGATCAGTGTTAATCCTCCTGAATTTGAAGAGATGACTCTGAACAGCACATCCTGCAAAAGCCTAAACAGACTGGCTTGTTTCATCTACATTTGCAGCTTGAAATACCTGAAAATAGTCTAGTCAGGGTCTGCCTCTGCCATCCACTTGTCAGTTTCCACTTAACCCAACTTTTTTGCTTCCAGGGAGGACAATGGCAATAAAGCGCCAATGTCTTTAGGTCTCAGGGCTTCCTTAGAATCCAACAGACACTCCCCATTACTGCTATAATGAATTCAAGAGCCATATTTCATTCACCAAATTGCATTTGCATCCCATGCCTCTATCTGATTCTGAATGACCAATGACTCTGACAACGAATCAGTTTGGATTATTCTGTGAATATTCCTGCTTTTAAGCTAATCCCTTTAATTAAAATAAAATATAAGCTTCTAGATGTTTTTTTGTTGGGAGGAAGCTGTCCACACTCATGTCCTCATATCACACTGTGACTCAGCAGCCAGCGTAGTAGGTTCTTCTTTGTTAAGGTACAAAGGCTAGTTTTGCTATACTGTACCGACTCTATTGGATAATCCAGGTTTTGCACAACTGGAGTGAGTAATTTCTTCATAATAGCCTTGAGTTGGCTGTTACATGCTTATTGGTTTAACACAGATACTGCTAATTGGGTGATTGGCGGGTGCTCTTGGCTGTGCCCTGTCAACTTCAAGAGATGCGTTTTAGCTACCTAAGGTTGTGTTTGCCTGATTCAGCAGTTTTCTTGCAGACATGGGGATTCCAATAGGTGTAGGCTTCCCCCCACCCCATCCTGCAGCTGTGGGCATCCTATTCACTTCTAGTAAGTTAGGGTTGTCATACGTCCGGAATTTCCCAGACATAGCTGGGATTCAGCTGTTGGAAACAGTGTCTGGGCAGAAATTGCTTTAATGTCTGGGGAAATCCTGATGTATGGCAACCCATGTCAGAAGTGTAAATTTGGGCAAATTTCCTTTAATAAAGCGCAAATACTTCCTTTTCTTTTAAAAAAAAGATTTAGCAAAAAACGAAACAAAAATGAAACCTCAACGACTTTGGCCAAAAACTTGATATATTTTTTTCAGATTTTGCTGTCACTTTTTGAAATATGGCAACCCTAAATAAGTTAGCCAGTTAGAATGAACCTTCCTTTTTATGTACAGCTCTCTTCCGCCAGCGAGATGTGTGAGGCAGCAAGTGCTTGCAAATAACACTTCATGCATACTGGAGTGCTTTTAAGTTATAATAAAAATAATTTTAATAATAATTTTATTATTTGTACCCCGCCCATCTGACTGGGCAGCTTCCAAAAGGTATTTAAATATATATATATATATATATATATATATATATATATGTGTGTGTGTGTGTGTGTGTGTGTGTGTGTGTGTGTGTATATATATATATAATCATAATTTTGTGTAGATCTCCACTTAGTTCTATAACATCTTTTTTTTTTTTAGCAGCCCAAACCGCCGCAGCCTTATATGATGGCTCCGCCACCACCTCAGTTGCACTACAACGGACCCTACGCAGACCAGTATACATCTTCCCAAGGTAAAGGTTTAAGGTGCTTGGGAAACTTCAATATTTTACTCTGCCAATAAAGGGGTTTGAGGAAAATTACATTATTGAATTGGAAGTGGTAGAGAAGAGACTGGGAGGTCATTATACTGTTACTAATGTTATTAAGAATTAATATACTGTTATTAATGTTAGCAATGCAGTCAGTGCCTGGATGGGAGAATGTGACCTGATTTGCATGTAACACCAAGCCGCGGTTTATTAACAATGGATTATTGAACCGTGATTTGTTTGATTGTTTGATTTGTTTGATTGAACCATGCCCAATGGTTTAACTGTGGTTTGTTAATTGCTAGCACACCACAAACTGCAGTCATGTTTTTTTTTAATACTTATAAGCCTTGGTTTGTTTTATCTATGCTTTGACATTGCACATGGACCTGTCATGTATCTGTTGTCTTATGCTAGGACAGCCTACTTGTTCATTTAGACCAGAGTTTCCCCAACTTGGGTCTTTCAGCTGCTGTTGGACTACAACTCCCATCATTCCTAGCCAGCAGGACCAGTGATCAGGTATGATGGGATTTGTAGCTGGAGATCCAAGTTTGAGAAACACTGATCTAGATTAACACTGCCTATTTTGATCGGCAGTAGGATCTCAGGCTAAGGTATGACCCACCATTTGCTACCTACTCCTTAAAACTGGAGGTACTGGAAATTGAAGCTGGGTAATATTGCAAGGTTGGGGACTTATTGGGCTCTTCCATTAGCTACGTTCCCTCCCCACAGTTGGAAGCAGTAATGCTTCTGAATACCAGTTGCCAGAAACCACAGGACAGGAGAGTGCTCTTGTGCTCTGGTCCTGCTTGTAGGCTTCTCCTGTTACACCTAGTGTGAGAAAAGGATACTGGATTTATATAGGCCACTGCCTGATCCATCAGCCCATTCTTATGTTTAGGCTGTTCTGTGCAGTGGATTGAAATTAGATATTCAGCCCATTTTAGTTGTTGACCATGAAATTGTCAGATTAATTTGCTGATATGGAGAGAGGCACGATTCTGTTACCGATCTAAAAGCACACAATGCACATGGAGGAGGGGGAAGGTTGACACTTTGTTAACAACTATTACGTGCCTTTTTTTGAAGCTTCTGCGGGTGGCTATAAATGGACCCTAATTTGTGTATTTCAGATAACCTCTATGGGAATAACCAGAACGGCTATTACTGCCACTCTCAGACCAGCCTGGACAGGGCGCCGCATGACTACAATGGCAGAATCCGCAACGGCAGCGTCTACAGCGCTCACAGCACAAACTCGTTGAATAACCCACAACACTACATGCAGCCGTCGCCCATGTCCTCCAACCCGAGCATCACCGGCAGCGACGTCCTCCGGTCTGATTACGTCCCGTCACACCGGCACAGTGCCCTTATACCGCCTTCGTATCGGCCTACCCCGGATTATGAGACGGTGATGAAGCAGCTTAACCGGGGAATGATACACTCGGACAAGCAGAGCCACTCGATGAGGAACCTTAACATTGGCAACTCCTACGCCTACAGTAGACCCGACGCCATGGTTTACAGCCAGCCTGAAATCCGAGAACACGCCAATTTCACCTCCCCTCATTCTGGCCACTACCCGTTCAACCTGAATTACAGTTTCCACAGCCAGTCACCCTACCCCTATCCTGCCGAAAGGCGCCTGGTGGTTGGAGCAGTGAGCGTCCCTGAACTGACGAACGTTCAGTTACAGGCCCAGGAGTACCCTGCGCCAAACATCATGAAGACTCAAGTGTATCGCCCCCCTCCTCCTTACCCTCACCCGAGACCCGCCAACAGCACACCGGACCTTTCTCGGCACCTCTACATCAGCAGCAGCAACCCGGATCTCATTACCCGGCGGGTCCATCACTCGGTCCAGACGTTTCAGGAAGACAGTCTACCCGTTGCACATTCCCTCCAGGAAGTGAGCGAGCCCTTGACGTCGGCCCGGCATGCTCAGCTGCAGAAGAGGAACAGTATTGAGATAGCTGGCTTGGCCCACAACTTTGAGGCCATGAGGATTAAAGAGAGGACCATGTCGGCATCAGCCGCAGATGTGGCCCCTCCAAAGGTTATACTTGCCAGCTCACAGCCCACTGTTTTCTTGGAGAGGATGAAACAAGAGGAAAATGAGGAGCAAGAGGAAAATGTGAGCTATGGACACAAGAAATCTCTTTCAGATGCCACTATGCTGATTCACAGCAGCGAGGAAGAGGAAGAATTTGAAGACGAACACAAGGCCAGTGCAACCCTCTCTCCCTTCGTCAACGGGAAACCCCAACTTCCTTCTGTCATGGGATGCTATCCTTCTGAATCCTTACTGAACTACCCCTACAGCTCCGTCACTTCACACCCTGGCCCTTTGCACATACACGAACCCAAGTTGCATATTACTGAGACCGAGAGAGTAAAAGATGTGAGTCCTTCCCACATCGTGGCTGACACTCAGGTACAGAGAAGAGGCGATGGGCTGCTGACTCCGTCTGTGTCAGAGTCTGACTTAACAATGTCTGCAAGGTACAGGGTGCGGAAGGATTCCATAAAGAAGAGGCCTGTGTCTGAATTGCTTTCCGGGAAGAAGAACATAGTGGAAGGGCTTCCTCCTTTAGGGGTGAGTTTCTCTAGGATGTTCCTCTTTTGTCTTTCTAGACGCATGTTCACACATTACACAGAACACAGGCAAGCAGTCTCTACACATGTACAAATGTTTGTGTGGAAGCATGTACACTTGTCGATTTGTGCAGGCCAACTGACTGTATACAAAATATGCGTGCATGTAACGTGAGCTTTACATATGAATATGCCATCGAGTGTTAATATGATTAATAGCTCCCAAACAAGCTAGGATATAAAGTCCACTTCAAATAATAAGTTTGTGTCTTGATGTGTTTGGAAGCCAATAACCTCTGCAATTTCTACTTTATATTAAAGATCACCTGCCAACTTACATGCTCAGCTGGCATAATCCTAAGGGGTCTCACCATTTTGCTTGTGTGCTAGACGTTGAAAGGCTGAATTCTCTGGGTTGGGAAATGTTACTTGCCTGCCAATAAAAAAATGTTCAAATTTCTGGCAGCTAAATGTTGAAAGGTATTTGACAGCTTGTATTTAGGGCTGTGTGTAGTCTGGGATTCTACAGAAGTGCAGGAAATCTGCAGAATGTGATATTGGCTGAAAGGCAACAATGTTCTGAATACATCTTTGTCCCAGAAACAGGATCAATTCTGTAAAACAGTAAAAATTCCTGTGTCTACTGTGCAAAATGAGAGTAGGAAATCTGCTGCTTCTGTAGCAGAATGTTTGATTGTCCCATGCTTACCTTTGTATATGAAGTCAGGGGGCAGTGAAGAGAGTGTTTTTGTAAAGTGCTTTGACGGGCTATTTAATTTACAATCAAGTGGTATATAATTTTTTTATGAAATAAGCATACCAGATGTTCCTTCACACTTTCCTCTTAATTTCCATTTGTCTAGTTCAGGAGTGGGGAACCTGAGCCTCTAGAGAGGGTTTTTGTTGCACTCCAACTCCCATCAGCCGCAGAGATGATTAGAGTTGTAGTTCATCAACATCTGGAGTGCCACAGGTTCCACATTCCTGCTCTGTGCTAACTGATTCCAGTTGTGCCACATTTAAGCTGTTCAAACCTCACTGTAAGGCAATGTGGTGCAGTAACAGTGGTACCTTGGTTTACAACCATAATCCGTTCCGGAGGTCCGTTTATAAACCAAAACAGGTTGTAACCCAAAGCACGCTTTTGCCAATGGGGCCTCAAAAAATTTTTGTTTGTAATTTAAAAAAATGGGTTGTAATAAAAAAAAAGGTTGCAAACTTCTGGGTTTGAAATGTTTGTAATCCAAAATGTATGCAAATCAAGACGTATGCAAACCAAGGTACCACTGTAATGTAGTTAGAATACTGATGTTGGGGAAGGAAGACCTAGGTCCAAAGTTTGGGCCAGTCATACATACTAGCCTCAGCTGTAAAAACCTCAAAGGGTTGTTTTTGTGAGAGTAAATGAAAGCAGGAGGCACACATCTGCTCATCCTGAGCTGCTGGGAAAGAAGGGCAAGAAGAAAATAATAAAAGTCACTGGGACCTATGCAACTTGGGTGCAAAATTTTGCTGTCCTACACTAATTTTTGGACTGTAGCCTGTGGCTGTTCATGAAAGCCCATTGTCTGCAATGATCCTTTCTCCCTAAGGTCTGTTTATCCTTCCTATGAAGTTTCGAAAACCTGGGGAATGAAGACAGACCAGGTGGAAAGAATGTTGCTTTGCTACTGCCGTGTTTGTAGGATTCTGTTGACCAGAGGAGGCAAGGGCTGGCGGTTCTTCCCTTTTTGGGGTGAGCCCCCTCCCCTCCGTACTCCCCCACCCACCCTAGCAATTTCATTTGAGCCAGGTTTCTGCTGCAGCACATTGTCAGATTGCCTTGTTTCCAGCAGGTCATGAAAAAGAACAGAGCCGAAGCCAAAAAAATGGGACCTTTGAAGTTAGCTGCTCTAAATGGACTGACGTTATCTCGGCTGCCGCTGCCAGACGAAGGGAAGGAGGAACCTGCCAGAGCAACAAATGATGAACGGGTTGGTTTGATGTTTTCTTTGAGCTGTATGTTAAAAAGGTTTCATATTCAGTTCCCATAGTTGCAGAATCTTGGTTGCCGTCAAGCAGAAGTTTTATCCAAGTAAAGGCATCAGGATTTGGTTTTATTTCTGCACCAAGTTTGGAAGGAAAGTGTCAGGTGCTTTTTATTTTTGCTGGTTTTGTATATCTTCTTGGTCCAGCTCTGTGGTTTTGAGATATTGTATTCTGCGGATATGTAGAGAATTGCCAGGGGGGTCCCTATAAAGCAGAAACCTTAAGTTGCGTTTTTGTTTTGGATCTTAATATTAATGAGCTGGACGGCTGTTTTAAACAGATTTTACGCGTGTATATAGTTTTAAATCTATTAATGTTTATCTGCTTTTTAATATTCTTTTTCTATGTTCTTTGCGGTTCTTGTTTTTATCTGTAAGTTGCCTTGAGTCCTGTCAAGAAAAAAGGCGAGATATAAACAACAATAATAGTTTTATTACAACCACCAGCTTTTTAATCAATTTGTGTGTGTGTGTTTGTGTGGTTCTTAAAAGTCTATAAGCCTAATTGAGAGCACCCGATATAAAGGCAACTTAAAAGTATCGGGGTGTGTGTGTGTGTTAAAAAATAGAGCACGCACACAGAGGCAGACACCTGTTGAAAAACAATAAAACGTGTTCTTTCTTTCTAGTGTAAAAGTCTGGAACAAGGGTTGGAACAAGGGATGGTGTTTACAGAATACGAGCGGATCCAGAAGAAAAGGCTTCTGGATGGGGACTGCTCAATTGCCCGCCTTCCAGAAAACGCAGAAAGGAACAGGTTTCAGGATGTGCTTCCTTATGACGACACCAGAGTAGAGCTGGTCCCTACTAAAGAAAATAATACGGGTTATATCAATGCTTCCCACATTAAGGTGAGCTCAAGAAGCAATGGGAATGTTTTCCTGAATGATTTATTTCACCTATCTATGATCTTTCTTGTGAGACGCTTTTTTAAAAGTCAAAGCATGCCATAGGCTTGTTTAACTGGATGGTGTTACGGATGGTGCAGAGAAGCAGGAGCCCTGGAGAATGTTGCTTTTCTTAGTGGGCAAAAGGAACTGTTAAAACATCTGCTGTACATCCAACATGCCACTTGCCATCATTTATTTTCCATAAGGCTAGACGGAAAAGAGAGCCAACATTCTTTGCATTTTCTGATCCTTTTGACTTATCCTACCTCAGAGCGTATCTATCAGAAAGTAGGTTTTAGCTTAGAGCCTTTTGCTTATTCTCGGTAGGGATTATCTTGGAAGTTGATCTTTTCAGAATCTCTGTCTTTGAACTAACTTAGTGCAGGCCCATATTATGAATTTATCACAAGCCTGGGCCCTACCGTAAAGCAGACTGAGGCAGCTGCCTCATGAAGCTGATTTGAGGTATCCTGAAAGGGCAACAATTTTTAGTTATCTGATTTACTATTTTTCTGTTTTTCACTGGCAGAGAGGGGCAATTGTGGATTTTTTTTGTCTCGGGTGCCAGAAACAAAACCTAGACTGGCCTTGCATACAATGCTCTTTGACTTGGGGGCACCTTTTGCTGTTTTGCCTCAGGCAGCAAAATGTCTTGGGCTGGCCCTGCTTATCAGTCAACCTTCCTTCACTCTGAAGTGATCTGAGGCATATTATGATACTGCCCGAGGGTTATAGCTCTGCCAAGCATATTTTGAGCTTCCTAGTTGCCGTGAAGGTGACAACAGTCAAGGAAGAGGCCCTTACCCATGTTCTGTTCTCATCATTATGATATGCTGGGTGGTATGAATTGTCTATTTTTGGGATTAAATGTGAAGAGAGGAAATCATATGGCAGGAACAAAAGGTATACAGGTTGATCTGTGCTGACTGACTTCCACCTCTCCATTTTTAAATCAGAGGGTGATATCTAATGGTTGCCATGCTCTGACAAATCCAGTGAAATTAATAGCCCAAGTTACTCATGTCTGTTTATTTCAGTGGTTCTGCTCTGAGTATGGGGAACATTGGGTATTTTCCGGAACTATAGAATGTAGAGTTGGAAGAGGTCTCAAGGGTCATCTAGTCCAACCCCTTGCAATGCAGGAATCTCAGCAAAAGCATCCATGACAGATGGCTATCCAACCTCTGCTTAAAAACCTCCAAGGAAGGAGAGTCCACCACCTCCCGAGGGAGTCCATTCCACTGTCAGAAAGTTCTTCCTAATGTTTAGTCAGAATCTCCTTTCTTGTAACTTGAAGCTAATGGTTTGAGTTCTACCCTCTGGAGCAGGAGAAAACAAGCTGCTCCATCTTCCGTTGTTGTTGTTGTTGTTGTTGTTGTTGTTGTTGTTGTTGTTTTATTGAATTTATATACTGCCCTATACCCTGAGAATATGGCTGTTCCATGTGACAGTCTTTAAGATAGTTATCATATCTCCAGTGTGGTGTAGTGGTTAAGAGCGGTAGACTCATAATCTGGTGAACCGGGTTCGCGTCTCCGCTCCTCCACATGCAGCTGCTGGGTGACCTTGGGCTAGTCACACTTCTCTCTCAGCCTCACTCACCTCACAGAGTGTTTGTTGTGGGGGAGGAAGGGAAAGGAGAATGTTAGCCGCTTTGAGACTCCTTCGGGTAGTGATAAAGCAGGATATCAAATCCAAACTCCTCCTCCTCCTCCTCCTCCTCTCAGTCTCCACGTTTCCAGGCTAAACATATCCAGCTCCTTCAACCGTTCCTCATAAGGCCTGGTTTCCAGACCTGTTGCTGCTGTTTTCTTTTAAGTCTCACAATCCACTCATCCCTTGCATAATTTTTGTCTTTTCTTTTTCTTAGGTCTGCGTTGGGGGCATGGAGTGGGATTATATTGCTACCCAAGGTCCTTTGCAGAATACATGCCAAGATTTCTGGCAGATGGTGTGGGAGCAAGGGGTTGCCATTATAACCATGGTGACTGCAGAAGAGGTGGGTACTTGCGACACTTCTGGGGAGGAAATAAGCTTGGAAACTACTGTCTTCATAGCCCTGACTCTGAACGACCTTCCTCTGCGCAAGAGCATAATAAACATGAAGCGACTTGATTATGTATGAATGTACTGACCAAAGGAACACGGGAGGGTAGCTTATACCAAGGTGGACCAATGGTCCATCTTCCTCAGTATTGTCCACACTGACTGACCACATTTCTCCAGAGTTTTCCCCCAGTTAAGAATAGAGATGTAAAATTTCCGAAAATTTTGAAGCTCAGAAAAAACCCCAGTTTTCTCCCGGTTCCCTCCCCCCCTATATTAGCACTTCCTTTTTCTTTTCCAGATTGAAAGTCATTCTGTTACTTTAGAAACATAAAATATAACTATGGACAATTTTAATGGGCATAAAATTATCACAACTAGCATATTAAAAATATAGTGTATCCAAACAGGAACTGAAATTTATCTTTTCATTCATCACTGTTTGCTATGCAACATGTTCAGTTTATAACCTAGGACTTGCTTGTCCTACCTAACAGAAATTAGAATAACCTGATACCATACATATTTTTCTTTAAAATGATTTATAAAATATTTGAACCCCTTATCTTAAAACATTTTATTCATCATGTTAAAATAAAACATTCCATAATTATTTATTATTTTTTCAATTTTTCAAACTTTTCAGAAAAACAAAACAAAAAAGGCTTCAGGGGAAAAAACCTCTAGTTACGAACATAAGAAGAGCCTGCTGGATCAGGCCAATGGCCCATCTAGTTGAGCATCCTGTTCTCACAGTGGTCTCCAGGTGCCTGTAGGAAACCTGCAAGAGGGATTTGAGCCTGGGAGCACACTACCCTCTTGTGGTTTCCATAAAGTGGTATTCAGAAACATGGCAGAGCAACAGCCATCATGGCCAATAGCCACTGATAGGTTTAGCTGTACCTGGGGAAGCCAGGGTTTGAAGCTGGGCCCTTCTGCATGCAGAGCAGACCCTCTACCTCTGAGGTATGGCCCTTTCCTTCCAGTCTAATTTTGACTGACCAGGTTTGACAGGGCAGTGTAGAAGGGCCCATGTAGTTTAGTGGCTAGTGGGCAAATCAAGCTTCAAATCTTCACTCCCTGGGCGACTTTGGGACTTGCCCCTCTTTCTTAGCCCCAACATACCATGTTGGCCTGAATATAAGGCGCACCCACAAATAAGCTGCACCTTAAAAATTTAAGGGGGGGAAAGAAAGGAAAAATAATACCCGAATATAAGCCGCTCCCTTAAAATTGGGTCACAGGCTGAAAATCGCTGCGGTTGGTAGAATTGTAACTCCAAGCCAATTTAAGCCCTTGATCTTGCGAGCCCGCAATTGCTATTCAATTGCTACAATTCCGCAGGCACTCAAGCTCGCAAATCGGCAATAAAACATTTTTTTTGTTCCGCTTTATATCTGTTTCAGCAGCGATATCGCAAAAGCCAATTTTTGTAAGGTTGCGGATATAAGCCGCACTTTAACCTTTCACGGTCAGAATTTGGAAAGAAAGTGTGGCTTATATTCGGGCCAATATGGTACCTCACAGGATCGTTGTGAGGTTGGAATGAAGGGGCGTGGGGGAAGAAGCGGGATCTAAATTTTGAAAATAATAAACCACAAGTCCTTTTTGAAACAACTATGTTTCTGCGGAAGGTCACATGGGAGCTTTCTGTTGACGAAGCTTAATGTTTCCAGGAGGGATGCCGAGAGAAAAGCTTCCGATACTGGCCGCGGCTTGGCTCGAGGCACAACACAGTGACGTATGGGAGGTTCAAGATCACCACCCGATTCCGAACGGACTCTGGCTGTTACGCAACGACAGGCCTGAAGATCAAGCACCTCCTCACGGGGCAAGAGAGAACGGTTTGGCACCTTCAGTACACAGACTGGCCGGAGCATGGCTGCCCAGAGGACATAAAAGGGTTTCTTTGTACGTGTTTCCGAGGGTTTTTTTTTGTCTTTTGTGGTGGTAAATGAATCCTTTCTCGGGAACTAGGTGTCAAGAGATGCTATGGAAACGTCTTTTGTGGCTAGAAGTACCCCACTCCCATCTGTGTTGTTTTTACTTTGCCCACTTTTGGTCAAGTTTTGGTGTGATCTGGGCATGGTCTTGAAAAGCACATAATAAGGCAAGCTTCCTGAAAGGGAGCTGGCTAAATGCTGGCCAGGACACAACCTGGTAATGCTCCTGTGTTCTGCCATGAGTTCTTTTGGAGAAGGGAGAGATAGAAATAATTTTTTTGGGGGGGGATGCAGAGCAGATGCCACTCCATGGGGAGAACAAACCAGAGTCATGGCCTCACCATGGAGAAAGCCCTTCTGTGAGCTTCCCGACTACAAATCCTCACGGGGACTGGAAGTAAGGCTCCCCACCCCCTCCTGATCTTCAGGATTAATTGACTTGGGTGGTATGGGAGTTGAGGTGCTCCCGCAGATACTTGGGCCTTGAGCCGTTTGGGGCTTTATAATCCATTAGCAGCGTGTGGAATTGGGTCTGGTAGCTTATAAGCATCTTTATAAGCACCAGTGTGGTGTAGTGGTTAAGAGCGGTAGACTCATAATCTGGGGAACCAGGTTCGCGTCTCCGCTCCTCCACATGCAGCTGCTGGGTGACCTTGGGCTAGTCACACTTCTCTGAAGTCTCTCAGCCCCACCCACCTCACAGAGTGTTTGTTGTGGGGGAGGAAGGGAAAGGAGAATGTTAGCTGCTTTGAGACTCCTTAGGATAGTGATAAAGCGGAATATCAAATCCAAACTCCTCCTCCTCCTCCTCCTCCTCCTCTTTCTTCCTTCTTCCTTCTTCCTTCTTCCTTCTTCTTCTTCTTCTTCTTCTTCTTCTTCTTCTTCTTCTTCTTCTTCTTCTTCTTCTTCTTCAGGAGTGGTGTTGCGTTCTGAGTGGACGTGCTTCAATTGCGCTCTCTGCCACCCTGACTTACTTGGCTGCCACTTTTTGTACTTGCTTGTGTTATTGCCTGGTTTAAATAATTTCTCTCTTCTTTCCTCTTTTCTGTTGGATCTGACAGCATACTTGGAAGAGATACAGTCAGTCCGGCGCCACACAAACAGTACTGCGGATCCTACAGTCCCCAACCCTCCCCTGCTGGTGCATTGCAGTGCTGGCGTTGGGAGAACCGGTGTGGTCATCTTGTCGGAGATCATGATTGCCTGCTTGGAGCACAATGAGGTTATTTCTTGGCCTTCTAAAACTCTGGTGCATGTGTTGGGGAGTTTGATCAGGGGGGGTCCACAGAGCAGGGGTGGGGGTAGTCCATGCCCCTCCCATGCAATGATGTCAAGGAGTAGCACTAGGGGTTGCTGGTGAACCCTTAAAGCTGCTGTAGTCTTGGTAGGTTCCCCAAGATGTCATATTTATACACACAATTTTTTGCTGTTCATCATCCCTGTCCTGCCGCGGAGTAACAAAGCCTACCAATTGCATCACCAAATTTTGCTTTCTTGGGGCTTTAACAGAGCGTGATCTGGCAGGGATCAAAGACAAGGAGCATTAATGAAACTCATCCCAGTTCTAGCAATCTGGGAATGACTAACTTTAAGACAAAGGTTTCAAAGCATACTTTTCACCTCCTTCTATTATTTACAGTCTATGTACACAATATGCATAGAGCTGCAAAACAAAACTCATTGAAACTGATTTCTTCTGAGAATATTATTATTTAATTAAATTTGTATACCTCCCTTCATCTGTAGATCTCAGGGCAGTTCATAGCATGGAAGGACGGTTTCCTGTCCTGTCCTACACTCACCTGTGACACCTCCCCCCCAAAAAAAAACCTGGGTTGAGGGGGATGCTGGTAGGAAGAAGAGATGAGAAGCATCTCTTTAACATGTCTTAGGGTACCACTCTTTGGGCAATTCCCTGTCATACCATTCCCCCATTGTTCAGAAAGGTCTCTGGCCCTACAGAAAGGCACTCTGGAGCGTACAGCAAGGGGAAGAAGGGAACATGAATCTTTCCTTCCATTCACTTCCTTAGGTTCACTGATCCCCAAGCTAAAGTCTGTAAATGTGCCTGTCTGTCTGGTGCAGAAACCTATAGACTTGCAGGCATGATGGTCTTCCATTCTGATCTTTCTTTTGCAGCCACTGGACATCCCAAGAATGCTGGATATGTTAAGACAGCAAAGGATGATGATGGTGCAGACCTTGTGCCAATACACGTTTGTCTACGGAGTCCTCATCCAATTCCTTAAGAGTTCGAGGCTTATATAAGCCTTCCTTACTACGCTTCCTAAGTTTCGCTGTTTGCAAGAGTTTACAAAAGCAGTTTTGCCTTCCACCGGGGCAACGTTTCTGGCTTGGTTTGAAGATGCTGAGTGCAAGTCCAGTGGCTTCGCTGGTTTCTGCAGAGCAAGACTTTGGGGTGGATGGGTTTTCTTCTTCGTGTGCAGTTGGAACAAGAAAGGAAGGAGTGTGTGTGTGTGTGTGTGTGTGTGTGTGTGTGTGTGTGTTTGTGTTTAAATAATGTACTGGTATGCAGTGCTTTTTGTGTACTTCTGACACTGTGTGACTGTAGACAAAATAAGTGTGGATCCTACCAAGACATCACCATTTCGAAAACCAAGGATGGATGATTTTTAATTCTTTTTTTTTTAAAGCCCACTTTTAGAATGAAGAGAGGAAAAACCCTGAAACTATATTCATGTACTGTATATGTTTAGATACATCATGTGGGAGATACATGTGCCCTGCAAACTGACAGCAGTAAGCTATGCATACTCAGAATAGACCCATTGAAATCAGTCTATTATTTCTGTGAGTTTTCTCTGGTTATGACTTCGTTGGGTACCACCCTGAAGTTACAAACGGCATCACTGTACTTTGAATTTTGTATTTAAATCAGTGCTAATTTTTATATATATACACACACTTTAAGACGCTCATGAAATGTACAGATTTCATATTGGAACCAGCATTTGCAAGAAGATGGCACTTAAAGCAGTTACTTTTTTTGTACTTAACTTTTTCTTTTGTGTTATTCTAAAAACTCCCAATAGCGCAATATTTCAGAGGTATATAATATGTAAGGGGGAAAGTAGGGGTTTGATGAGTCTGCTGGTTTATAGTGTGCAGAGGGAAGTGGGAAGAAATGGGAAGTGACAATGACACGTACAGTTTGAAGTGTCATAAAATGAGCAAGGACAGTGTCTGCTTTGAAAGAATGCTAGGTTTAAAAAAAATGAAGAAGTAAGGAGGAATGGTTACAGCTGGCACTTTTTTTTTTAAGCTAAGAAAAGGAAAATTCTTTTTGCTTACAGTTCTAGGCCAAAAGAGGGAAAAGGCATTGCCTAATATGGTATATAGATCCCAGAAGCTCCAAAATTAATGAAGTATATTCTCAGTATTATTCTTTCAAAAATATATGTATTGAAAACTGGTTGCTACTACTGGTTGAAATCAAGGTGGATGCAGGTGAAATTGAAGCACTTTCTTCCTCTTATTTATCTAGGGAAACATACTAGTATGTTTTAAGTGGTTGACATACCCATTACTAAGTCGTTTTTACTTTTTGTTTTAGAAAAAGTTTTTTAAGACGGAGTCAGTGAGTGAGAGGAACTTGTATGTGAGAGTGGGTTACTGGTTTACATGCTTCAGCAGGGAGGCTGCACTATCAACCCTTCTAGTTTTATGTCCCCCTGTCAAGGGAATCAAAAAGTATATTAGGTTCAATCTAATCCCTTCAGTGACGTTGAAAGGAGATAAGAAGGAAGGGGTATGCATTTTGATAGGTCTGCAATCACTTGGAGAACCAGAAACGGCAAGTGTTCTAACTGGATGGCTATGGAAGGGATACAAAATTAACAGGTTTCCCATAATTGCTTAAAATGGAGAGGTGCTCATTCTCTCTACAGGCACTTAGACCATAAACTTATTTTAATAAGTAAATAAGCTGTTTCAAAGCACCTGTGGCTGTGCTTTTGGGATTGTGGTGAGCTCTTTAGTCAGGAATCAAATTGATCTATGTGTGAGGTACATGCCTCTAGGTATTATTTTTCTTCTCTTGAATTTTGACCATGCCTGTCCTTGCTGTGTACCACCCCCAGTGAGATGAGGTCAAACTACTGTCCAAAGAGGTTTATGGCATACCTTGAAGAATCTCATTAGGTCTCGCGTCATGTTTTAGAGCTGGCCCAAGAGCACTGGGCCCGGACACTTTGGCTGCTTTCGATATCACTGATGCGAATTTACACTGTGTAGACTCAGTTATGTTGGTCATTTCTCTGTTTGAAGTCAGTCTGGATGAGCCACTTTTGCTGCCAGCCTTTAGCTGTTGACCACCACCAGCAGTTTCCGCAAGTTTTGAGTTTGTGGCATTTTGGCTGAATTCCTTGACTCAGCATTTTATTCATAGATTCTGGAAATGCAGCATTTTTTCAAGAGAGCTTTCCCTCAGGCCAGGGTCCATATGTCAACATTGAAAGGTGGGATGAATTTAGGCAGGGAAGGCAGCACAGAGGGATTCGGAACTGTTCTGAATGCACAATATGGCAGTCAGAAGGGCTTGCCTTCTTACGTGAAGTCAGAGACCAAAGAGCAGAGCCGGGTAACTGAGGGCCCTCCAGATGTTGAACTATAACTCCTAGAGTCTCTGCCTATTGGCCAGAAGGCTTGACCTGTTGGGAACTGTAGTCCAGCGCCATCTGGAGGGCCAACGGTCAATCTCACTATAAAGAATTGCTTTTAATATTTTGCTTTTAATTTTCTGGTTTGTGTTTCCTCTCTTGGTTGTATCGGACTTTCCCTGGAGATGTAGTTTGGCGCAATAGTTTCTGTATAATGGGACTGAGACTCTGTTTATCTAGTAGCCTTGCTTGCACAGCACAAGGAGGAAGGGAGAGCACCGCATTGGCTACCTCTGCGTAACTAAGCATGCCCTTCAATATGTGCAGTTCATAAACACCTTGTGGCGCAATATTCCAGTGTCTGCTCTAAGCACAACACAGAGTCACAGAACTCTAGTCTCTTACCAATGGAGGCTCAAGTCTCTCCCCACAGCAAGCCCGTTGCCCTGCAAACCATTGCTTAGATTGCGTGGCAAGTTGCTTTTTGAAAACAGAGGAAAGTGGTTTGGGATGGAAAAATAGGAGGTGCGAGGTGGGGGTGGGGGATTTTGAATATGTACAAGACTTTGGGATGGGAAAGGGAGATCTCCAAGTGTGTCTTTTACTGAAGTTTCCTTGGTTTTCCTCTGTCTCTGTACAGCCAAACATTTTGGGATGGGTAGAAATGCAAGCTGTAATGGTGAATATTTTAGAACTCTGGCAAAACTCTGGCAAGAGAAAAGAGCATTCTTGCTGTGAATGGACAAGGGGGTGTGTGTTTCTTCCTCACTTATCCTGAACTGGCCTTTTCGGTGATTCTGATTTCCTTGAAGCTGCATTTCATATCTCAAAAATGCAAAATCAATGAACTTAATAGAAGTGGTTTGTTTGTTTGTTTGTTTTGGTATGTGTAGCCAAAACGTACATTGACATGATGCTGTCTTGTGAAGAAAGTGCCACAATTTCCCACCCCCCAAAAGACCTGTGGTGCTAAATGAGGTAGTGTTTGACCCAGTTACTATAGATTAAGCAAGACATGGAAAACTGGTGAGAGAGTTAGAGATCTGCAGCTGTTTTGAAACAGCTTGAAAATAAAATCTTCCTAAATGAATAAAGGGAAGTTGCATGCCATTTTATTTCACTGGAATGTCCCAATATGCGTCGAGGGTGTTTGAAACAATCTAAACGGAACCTTAAGGAAGATTCTGGAAGGAAAATGACCAGTCAGGTGATCTAACCCATTTTCTTACTAAAGGTAAGAGAACTTTTATAAAAACAGGTGTGTGAGGTTCCTTTTCCTGAATGGCTCTTGGGCCCAAAACTTAACTTCGCTGCTGGCTTAATCTAGCTAGGATGTGAGTCTGTGTTCATTTGCTCCTACGGTAGTGTGGAATTGCCCCCCCAAAAAATATCCAATTCTCAGCCGCTCCTGTCATGTTTCTATGTAGGGGCTACATGGGTAAGGCAAATGATGTCGTTTGTTCCCACACCAGTATTGTGCTTGCTGTGGGAAGGAGCCATGTCTTGCGCATGATCCTTCCATGTTGCTGGACTCCCAACTTTGCATCATTTCCAGCTAGCATGGCCGTTGGTCAAGGATGATGGGAGTTTCAGTCTACCAACATCATTAAGGGCACTCCTGATCTGCACGATTCCACCGTAGTGGGAAGACATGAGACTGGGCCACAAAGAAGCAGTTCCCATGCCATTCTGGAAATATGTGAATCTGTCTAGGGCTGGAAGCTTGTTGGGGAGCAGGGTTGACCTTGCAAGTTTTCCTGAGATTCGGAGACTTCAACATCTCATTGGCCATAATTGGGTGCTCAGATTTAATTGTATGTGAGTGAAAGATGCTGGATCTTGGGCTCTATTTCCACTTCTTGTTTTTTGTGTGTGCCAGTATACAGGGATTTATAAATTTCTTTCCTTTAACAGTAGCACATGTCTCCTACTCAAGTATTATTTTTCTAGCATCAAGCTAAAGTTTTGTTTTCGTTTTTTAAAAAGTTTGCTCTGCTTTGTGTCTCTCTCAATCAGTACTGTAAAAAATGTAAAATTTCTTCAGCTTTAAACCGTGTACAATTGAAATGGGGTTTGTAAAACAATGTACAAATTGTATTTGATAGACAGAAAGGCTTGGTTTTTTTTGATATGTAATATATGTGAAATGAATTATATCATAGTCTATTTTTGCCATGGAAATAAATATTTGAAGCGCTTACATACTAGTTTTGTTCTATTGCTGCATGAAATGTTTTAAGAGGAAGAATCTTTGGAGTGCAGTCCAAATGGTTTCATAACCCGAAAGCTGATGCCAGAAATGGATTGGTGTTTATTGCACTTGCTTACTGCTATATTATATTTTAGCCAGACAATCCAGTGAAGGGAACAAAGGATCCCAAAGCAAGGCTCTCCTACAGTTGGCAAAGACCGAAGGAAACTAGTTAATGGGAGATTTGATATGGAGCTTTGGATCACTCTAGCAAGAGTGGGGAAGCTCAGGCTCATGGTCCAAATGTGGCCCTCTAAGCCTCTCTAGCAGGCCCTCAAGATTCTCCTTAGACATACCACTGAGTTCTTTTTCCTGTCTGGAATGTGTTGTTGAACTCTTAAAATGTATCCCTGGATACATAGAGGGGTGTGTGTGTGTGTAATAATAGTAATATTATTATTATCATTATTATTATTATTCATACCCTGCCCATCTGGCTGGGTTTCCCCGGCACTCTGGGCATCTCCCAACAGAATATTAAAAACACGATGAAACAACACACATTAAAAACTTCCCTAAACAGGGCTGCCTTCACGTCTTCTAAAAGTCAGATAGTTGTTTATTTCCTTGACATCTGATGGGAGGGCGTTCTACAGAGCAGGCGCCAACCACTGAGAAGGCCCTCTGCCTGGTTCCCTGTAACTCCGCTTCTCGCAGTGAGGGAACCGCCAGAAGGCCCTTGGCGCTGGACCTCAGTGTCTGGGCAGAACGATGGGGGTGGAGACGCTCCTTCAGGTATACTTGGCCGAGGCCGTTTAGGGCTTTAAAGATCAGCACCAAACACTTTGAATTGTGCTCGGAAACCTACTGGGAGCCAATGGAGGTATTTCAGCACTGGTGCTACATGGTCTCGGCTAGCTTACAGTACGAAGTGAAAATTCACATTCATGCCTTCAACCATTTTTGCCTCTGCCCCCAACTGCTGCTGGCGTGTGGTTTCAGTGGGTGGCCTCTGTTGCCAAACCCTTACTTTCATTTCTTAGAGTGGGTCATCTTGTCCAACCCCCTGCAATGCATTTCTTCCTCACTTGAGCAGAACTTCCGCCATATTGTTTCTGGTGTCTCTTAATAACAAAGAAAACAAAAGTTATTTTCACCGACTGCTGCATGCCTGGTTTGGAGGAGATGGATATTTGCTAGTAACTGAAAACAACAGCAACACACTTGTTTGAACCTGAACTATACAGTTTGCCCCTTAGTAGCACTACTGGAAAAAAGAATCCAAACCCTCTCCACGAATTCAGTTTCTGACTAATTCCATTTCCAGAATTATTTGCCTGTGAGTGGCAGCCAAACACCCAAATTTAAACCAAACATCTGTCACCCTAGACATAGCAACTTGGTATTATTAACAGTGCTGCATATTTCCTGGACTTAAGGTATCTTGTGCTTAATGAACAAAGCATCTGGCAAGAATTTTGGAGGACTCACCGAACAGCTTGCTACTGTCTGACTTTATTTTTGTGTGACTCAACAAGATTATTATTAGCAATGGTAAAGTGGGTGCCATGTGCCTTATTTAAATTTAGAGCGCCTCTTTCTTTCTTTCTTTCTTTCTTTCTTTCTTTCTTTCTTTCTTTCTTTCTTTCTTTCTTTCTTTCAATGCTGTTGTGCTCATCTGTCCAGTAAAGGAAAACAAGAGATTTTTCACTGTGATTCAAAGTTCATAAAAGGAAAGCGTTTGTCAAGTCCAGCTCATGTTGCTAAATGATCTGATGCAGCCCAAAATACCATATTTTAATGATTCTGTTTTGTTTACTTCTATTTAATGGAATCTGTGTCGACTTCCTTTATTTATTAGTCAGTGTATGACTAAAGGACTAATTTAGAATGGAAGGGAGGGAATCTGCACTCATACTCACATCTCCAGCTATGTAGTCCAGTCTCCACTGGACGCAGAAGTATTTATGAAGACAAATGACAAAGTGATAAAGGAAAACACAGAAAACAGAACACAGCTGTATGTAAACCAAACCTAAAAAAATCTAGGGCCAAAGTGGTTTTATTGGGTGTTATATTGGGGTGGATGAAGTGATTATTGCTTACAGTGGTACCTCTACTTACGAATTTAATGCGTTCCGAACGCACATTTGTAAGTCGAAAATTGTAAGTCGAATCCCATAGGAATGCATTGGGAGAAAAAATTCATAAGTCGAAGCAACCCTATCTAAAAATTCGTAAGTAGAAAAAATCCTATCTAAACCGCATCCAAGATGGCGGACGGAGCTCCATTCGTAAGTAGAAACATTCGTAAGTAGAGGTATTCATAACTAGAGGTACCACTGTATATATATATAGCGGACAGATGAAGAATGGGAAGTTCTTTAGTTTCAGAACTATGTACTCATTCTCTTTTAAGTTCTTTTCTGCCTCTCATTATTTCTCTATGTTTTTATCTTATTCAGATTCATGTTGAATAAAAGCGATATTTGATATTAAGTTTTGTATTTCTCTTTACAAACACTGATAAAATTTATTTTTTTAATTAAAAAAAAACTGGGACCAATTTTTTTTTGGGAGGGGGCTGTATAAAAAGTGATACTGCCTAAGCAACTAAAACACAGACAACAAACAATTTTTTATCTTTAAGAATAAGAACGGGAAGGGTACTGTGAGGGATACATAAATGCAAGCTGAACAAAGGCCACCAAACTCTTGCTGACATTCGGAGACTAATGAAATGGCTAATTTCCCCCTTATCTATATTATGACTTTGCATGCATTGGAAGAAAAAGGAATCAGAATTGCAGGCGGGCACTAAAGATCCCCACCCTCTTGACATTCTTTCTCTTCTAAACAGATGGCCTTGATCCAGCTCTAGGTACCCTCAACTAATTGTGCATGCTTATTTGCGGCTCTGGATAGAGATGAGAAGGCCTAGCAAAATTAGCCCCATTACCCCCTTATCATCTCAATGTTACGAATGCCCCACATGTTCTGTGACTACAAAGCTCTTACTACTAGATGGTGGCAGCCTTATGTCAGAACTGGAATACTTCGTGATAGGTATGAAAATTTCTGCTGTAAAAAATATTTCTCGGACCCTGGGCTGGTTGGAGCTGGGATCAATCAGGAAGCGTATTGCACATATCCGCATTAGCGGTATTGTTTATGCCCTTGTCACACATGCAGCAGTGAGCTGTCCTGCTACCGCCTGAAAGGATTAGTCCCACCAGAAGATGGGAAACACTTGTTATCGTGCCGATCACCTGCTGACAGGTGGAGTGCTGGGACTCAGCCCCTCCAATCAGCTGATCCATGCTTTCAGAGCTGACGGTACCACACATCTGTTTGGGCACTGCATTGCAGCCACCGTAATAAACGTGACAACTCTGGTTGAGAAAACTCTGCACTGGAATGCATACAGCCGTAATAAATCCATCTGGTACGCAGGCGCTCTACATGGGGCTACCTTTGAAGGTGACCTGGAAACTACAATTAATCCAGAATGCGGCAGCTAGACTGGTGACTGGGAGCAGCCGCCGAGACCACATAACACCGGTCTTGAAAGACCTACATTGGCGCCCAGTACGTTTCCGAGCACAATTCAAAGTGTTGGTGCTGACCTTTAAAGCCCTAAATGGCTTCGGTCCAGTATACCTGAAGGAGCGTCTCCACCCCCATCATTCTGCCCGGACACTGAGGTCCAGTACTGAGGGCCTTCTGGCGGTTCCCTCGTTGCGAGAAGCCAAGTTGCAGGGAACCAGGCAGAGGGCCTTCTCGGTGGTGGTGCCCGCCCTGTGGAACACCCTCCTATCAGATGTCAAAGAGAAAAACAGCTACCAGATTTTTAGAAGACATCTGAAGGCAGCCCTGTTTAGGGAGGCTTTTAATGTTTAATATATTATTTTATTTCATTTTTCTGTTGGAAGCCGCCGAGAGTGGCTGGGGAAACCCAGCCAGATGGGCGGGGTATAAATAATAAATAATAATAATAATAATTATAAATCACTGGGCCAGGGCATGTGTGTTAAAACAAATGGTTACTTTGCGCAGGCACATCAATTCAAAGACTGTATTTTACCGTTGCAAATGTTATATTCATTTATTATAAATAAATCTTATAAATAAATCACACCTGCCTTTAAAATATATAGAAAAGTTCTACATTCAGGAGTTTTCAGCACTTAATCTCATTACATGTCAGCTACCCACTACCGTGTATGTGTGAGGACTCAATTCGCTACAGCCTGATTCGTAAAATACTCGGGCCCCTTTTTTATGAGTGCATCCAAAAGAGAAGGTTTTGAAAGAGGGGGGGGGGTTGTCATTTGCTATCGTTTTATTTAGTTTGCAAAGTTCAGATATCTGCACCTCTGGCTGGCCTGGTGCTTTGCTGCTAGTTCTACTGCACGTTGTCGGTGGAGATGGGAAGGGATTCTGCAAAGCTTTCTTTGAGCTCGTCGACTTCCCTCAAAGAATCGCTCGTTTCAAAGTCAGCGTCGCAGGTGGTTGAGCTGAGTGCCGGCGGCAATGTGCACGAGGTATCCGCAGTTTCATCGGTGACCACAAAGGAGGAAGGATCCAGCCCCACGCTCGCTGGTTCGCTCAGATTTTGGGGAAAGCTACCCTTTCCCTCCACCTTCTCAGAGTCATCGCTGTGTACAGGAGATACAGCGGGATCGTTTCCATTTAAACCCACCGCTTTTAACAGCCCCTCGCTTTTTGCTGGCTTGTTTTGTCTTTGAGCTTTGCTGTGATGTTGGCGGTGCTCAGCTGGCTCTGGCCTGTGCAGACCAAACATGTCCAAGCCTCCCGCAGGCTTCTCCTCCTTGCTGCAGCCCAAGTCTACTTTCAGAATCTCCAGCAGGTGGCGCATTTTGGTCTTAAGATTTCAAGGAGGAAAGAAGAGGAGAGTTCGGAAAAACAATTTTAGATTTATTTATTCTTTTTCAAAAGATATATTGTGCAAAGATATATTGTCCAAATAGGTCATTTTCAACCCAGGCTTTTCTAGGTAACTGAAACTGAAATATATATTTAAAAAAACCTGCTTATTCCCTGTCATACTGTAATGCATCCGCTTCAAAGTGCGACCATCATCTTCCAAAGCAGGCACCCCCAAACTTCGGCCCTCCAGATGTTTTGGACTACAATCCCCATCTTCCCCGACCACTGGTCCTGTTAGCTAGGGATCATGGGAGTTGTAGGCCAAAACATCTGGAGGGCCGCAGTTTGGGGGTGCCTGTTCCAAAGCAACTACTTTATTCCAAACTTAAAAATGTAAGCATAACGCTGGTGGTCAACAAAAGACTCTCTCAAGGCCAATCTTTTAAAAATGTAGTATAAACACCAACAACTGGGAAACACTGACCCGTGAGTGCTCCAGTTGGAGAACAGCCTTAACCAAAGGTATCATGGGCTTTGAAGATGCTCAAACTCAGGACAAAAGGGAGAAATGTGCTATGGGGAAGGTACGCTTGGCAAACCCTCACTGTGATCAACTCCCGCCTGGAAACCTATGTCCCCGCGGTGGAAGGACGTGTGGATCCAGAATTGGCCTCCACAGTCACTGTGAAGACCGTGTTCATAGAAGACAATCTTACTCGGCTACGAGCGATCGCCAAAGAAAGTAGAAGATAATGCATCCAAGAATGAGCAGTTCAGTACAAATTCTCAAATGGGTCTATATAACATGTATGTATATGAAATAAGGAACTCTCTACGTACGTGTGTGTGTGTGTGTGTGTGTGTGTGTGTGTGTGTGTGTGTGTGTGTATTTTCTACTGTAGGGGGGGGGGACAGATTCACAGAGACAAGTGCTTATGTCAGTCAGCAGCTGTCTATGCATTTAATGCGAAGCCAAAAACTATGGTTTAGTTTAGTTAGTAAGTCATGCTTGTTCATGAATGCTCCATGTGCTTCTGCTTTGCTCAAGTGGGTAAATAAACTACAAACCTAACCTGTTCGTTTTGACCTAACAACCCAGAATCGCCATCCAGCCTTAAGCCACGGTTTGTTGCTGACTTTGCAATAATGGTTTGTTAGGACAAAATAAACCACAATCTCAGGCTGCTCTTTGTGATTTGTTTGCCTGGCCATTCCAAGGGAAGAGCAAAGTGGGTGTAGCCTTATCAAATGGCCTTGTATACACAGGACATACCTCATCCAGGTGGTTCTTATTTTGTTCTATGTGACGTTCAAATAACCTTTCCAGAGCCCTTTTTTAAAAAAAGAAGAAACAAATTTTGCAATGAAGGTGCTGATCATTTTTCAGAAGGAAACAATTTTAAAAATTGCTAAAGGTGTCTAAACACCAACATTTACAAGTGTTTTCTAGAAAAAAAG
Source organism: Zootoca vivipara (assembly GCF_965207765.1). NCBI lineage: Eukaryota > Metazoa > Chordata > Lepidosauria > Squamata > Lacertidae > Zootoca > Zootoca vivipara. Next base: position 111,677,902 of record NC_142582.1, on the reverse strand, counting down.
CAGAAAAGAAGCAGCAGCTAAGATTCTCTTATTTATTATTTGCCAGGAATATTTCTCTATAAAATAAAACGCCATTAAGCAAAAGTTTAAAAAGTTATTAACAAAGTCAATAATTGACTCAGTCACTTGCACCTGCAGAACCTGCACTTCTACAAGTGCCCTGCAGTTTCCATATTGCATTCATCAGGAGTCAGGCCTTAGGGTGGCAGGATCTGTCCTTTGGAACTCCCTGCCTATTGACATTAGGCAAGTGCCATGTATTCTTTCTGATGCCTGCTTAAAATGCCTCTGTTTTGGGTGCTGGTTATTCCGATACACAACTTCGTACATGCTTAATTGTCCTTAACTGCTTTTAGACGTTTTTAACACCCTTTGAATGTTTGAATGGGTTTTTATTTTATTTTTTAACTGTATTTTTATTGCAGATATGTTTACTGCCCAGGGCTCCTTTTGAAGGAAGGACATGATATAAATGGCTAAAAAAAGAGAGAGAAAATGGTCATGTCCAATTATTTCCCTTTGCTAATACAACTCTCTTTGATCCAGTGGAGGCTTAAATGACTGAAAAGCAGGGGGCAAGCACTTATTGGTGATTCCCAGTTCCTTCTGCAGCCTAGAGGGCTACAGGATCCTTGGGAAGAGCATAGGTAGTTTTGCTGGATCCTTCTTACAGAACTGTTTTTGGTTTCCTCTTGTCTGTTAGACGTCTGCCTGACCAGACCTCTTCACTTCTGCTCCCAATCACTTATATAATGCTTTTCACAGCATCGCTGAAAAGCTCTCTCTATATATTTTCAAAAATAAAATAAATCTCAAATATATCCAAACCTGTTGGAAAACAATCCGAGCTTAAGAATCTCATCTGTTATGTCCTGAATGAAATTTAAATACAGAAGTTCTTCTTCTCTGCAGAGGAAAAAAGAAAGCAGATATCCCTCTCTGAAGTAGTAGATTATAGAGATGTAAATATAGCTATTGGTAAATTTAGGCTGGAGATCATTAGAAGCAAAGGATGCCCAATACATGCAGGTCCTGCCTGCTCACTTTGTAAAAATTATGCCCAAACCTCTCTATAAACCTTGCAAGGAATTGGATATCCAAACAGCTATATCAGACAAATCAGAGAGCAAGAGAGATCAAGCAAATCAGTTTTCCCTTTATCTCTTTGCTGGTTGGCTGCAGCCATTTCGGAAAGAAACTGGGGAGGGGAGGGGGGGGAGAGAGAGAGTGGAGAAATCACAGATTAGAAATGTTCCCATGGGAATCAATGGGAATTGTGGAATTGTTATGTGAACATTTGCCTAACAAAGGAAACTCACTGTTTTTGGTCAGCGGGACCTGCATGTATTTTCAAAATGCAGCCATATAAAGCTATCAAGATTGAAATGACTAATTTGAACCTGATAAGCTGCTGGGGTTAGATATTCAACAAAGTTTTAGGGAATGAAATTAATGAAGATGACTAAATTGGGCCTGTTAATTTCAATGGGTCTGAATACCACCCTCTGCTTCCATAATGGGCTGCAATCCTAACCCACTTTACCTGGGAGAAGTTCTCATTTAATTCAACAGGCCTTGTCAGACATGAGTAGAATTGTGCTATAAATGGGTTAGATTAATGAACTTCTTGAATGACTAAAGATGCACCAATTAATTGGGCAGCAGATTTTTTTTAGAAGTTCTTTAATAAAAGCACTAAACTGTTTTAAAACAAACAAACAAACACCACACACACCCTAAAGATGGCAAGCTGTATTGTAAAAGAGGCATTCTGCTTTCTCCCTCAGGCAAGAGGGAACACCTATTCTGAGATGATGCCTATACTAAGACACACTCTCGTCACCTAAAAACAAGGAAGGTTCTTTTTATTTTATTTGCTTTCCCATTTGAATTATTTTTATGGCTTCAGAACATCCCCCCCCATACACAAATGTGAATCAATTAATCAACTTGTGTATGATTAATTGGGCCAGATTTCTGTTATCAGGCATCTGCCTTCATTCTTAACCCTGCCTCGTAACAGATTAGATCACAACAGGTGCCACTATGCTAAACCTTCTGTACTACGTAGGAGTTAACAGATTAACCTACTGGCAAATGGGAATGCTTTAACTTCTTCACTTCTCCACCAATTAGAAGCAGGTAACCTCAAGGCTGTTCCCTCCCCTGTTCCCACTCAGTCTCAGGTTGCCCACACATTGTTGCATGTGATTATATCTGGGGCCTTAATGCTTAAACAATCTTCTTTTATAAAGTTATTGTATCTCTCCCCCCCCACCCTTTAATAAACATGTTTAATAAAACAAGGCAAAACATTTCAAGTCACAGGAATGTAATTTAATTGCTCAGATGTCTAAACAGTAAGCAAACAGATGCAAACTAACGTCGGGGAGACGCAGACACTTAATAGAAGTAATCAGCCATCAGTATGCAAATCTGTTGATAGGTGCTGCTAAATTTCCTTCCATAAACAGAAATGGCATCTCTGAAGGAGTTGTTGCCTGACTGAAGGGTGCCGAGCATCGTGAACACCTTGAATGGCTCTGGCACAGGGTCCTTTGCACCCACCGTAAATCATATAGGGGTTGGAAAGTTTCCAGCTACTTGGCATTCTGATCAGACCCCATGTTGATGCTTATAATACTACATTCCTGCAGTGCCTTCCAAAGAATACTAGAACGCCTTTCAATATTGTGTCTTGCAGCTCATATGTATTTGGGAATGGCTTTGAAAGACGGAAAGGGAATGCAAACGGCCTCCCCGAAATCCGTGGCAAAGCTGGGATAGGGGAGACTTCTTAACACCATTTCCCTGGCAGGGGAAATAATCAGTTAGTTTTTTCCATCTTGGGTTCCCAGATTCAGCTGGACTACAAACCCCATCATCCCTAGCCCAATGAGCATGGGATGATGGGAGTTGTAGTCCAACGTCTGGGAACCCTAGGTTGGAGAAAGCTGCTTTATCCTGTGGTGGCATGCCTTTCTTTACGGTGAAGGAGTGGACACACCATCACATCTCCACCATGAAGCAGATGAAGCTGTATGAGCTGGGTGATCCACACCAATGCCTAATTATGCTGTGATGCTCGTCATTCTCATTCCTCAAAGAAAGGGAGGTTTGTGAGCCTGTGTTAAAAGTACACAATTCTCGCATGCAACAAAGGGCTGCATGTTTACTCCCACTCCTTTCCCCTCACGTGTACAGAGCTAAGATTCAAGTGTCTGAGTATTCCCCCACCATCTCCCACGGCATCTTATAGGTGTTTTTCTCACTGTGTGTGATGCATCTTTGCTCCTAAAAAGCACAGGAGTGTTTTGCTACTTGCACTTTTACGTGCTTTCAAACTGCTAGGTTGGCAGGAGCAGGGACTGAGCAATGAGAGCTCACCCCATCGCGGGGATTCGAACTGCCGACCTTCTGATCGGCAAGCCCTAGGCTCTGTGGTTTAACCCACAGCTCCACCCGTGTCCCATAGCAGTGATAGACACTGTTTAAACCAATCAACCAGGTAAAGAAGCCATGGCTTGCAGCATCATATGCTGATCTGGTTACAATTGGTTCTCTCCTGTCACTATGTGCCTCATTCAGGCATCAAAGGTGGAGGGCAGAAGAGGAGAAAAAGGAAAGAAGGAGCCCCTGGAACAAAGGAATAATTGCTCATGAGAGGCTTTTGCCGCTATTGGGCTGATGGGATTTGGAGTCCAACTGCAGCTGGCAGGCCACAGGCTCTTCTTCCCTGGCGTAAAGGGATCAGCTCAGAATGCGATCCCTCATTATTGATTCAGCTTTACCATTTACAATTCTGAACGTTCAGAATTTTTGCCATGCTGAAATGAAAATGGCACTTACTCTGCTTGGATTCTTTTCATCGTTGGGGACTGCACAGAAGACGGTGACGTCACCCTGAGCCACAAGCGGTGGGAGAGAGGACAGCAGAACTCAGACACTGAAGGCAACACACTAACACAAAGCCGTCATGCATTTATGCTCATATATACCTCAATTAATAGACTGAATGTGGAGGGGGAGGCTCCTATTGCCAGAGGGTGGGCTGAATACCATGTGCTTAGTCTACATGTGGAGAGGAACATGTGTAAAGGGTTTCTGTCTAGCTGTTACTGCTTCACTAAATAATCTTGGGGAATTTATGGCTTGGGGAGGGTGCAGAGAATTTTGTTAGTGATTCCCAGCCCTCCTAACGTAACTACATTTCCTAGGATTACTTTTGAAGAAGGGTATCACTATTAACCTGGTTTCAATATGTTAACATACACTAGTGGGGAAATTAAGGTTAAGCAATATTCTAGAGACTGGCTTCATTCTATTCATCAAATTCTGGCAACTCTTTATGAAATGACCTTCACATAAAACCATCTTTTAAGGAAGATGCCCAGGGATCTCTTATAAGCCAAGGAATGCCACTTCTGATGGGCCTCAAGTACGTGACCCGCATGCCATTTAGACTGAATTTTTTTTAGCATGAGGAATTTATCCAATGAATGGCCCTGTTGGTGTGTTCTACATACTAATGCCTTCGTGATCACAACAAAAGGTAGTTTGAAAAATCACTTCTGACAATGCTGCTTTTCAGCTCAAGAAAAGTACATTGGCTTTTATGAGCTTCTGAATTTACAATATCTCGTTTCCTAAAGGGAAATGGTCCTTAAGTAGGTCTTTGATTCAGTGATTTTACAGCATGCCTATCATAGAGCTCTCATGTTGCCGAATATGCCACCCACTAAATCTATTTTATTTCAGTGCTTTTGTCGTCGGTGCAGACAGAGAGTGAACAGAATGCACAAATATATGCTGCACCTTTTTATTTGGGGGGGGGGGCTCTGTGGCTCAGCACAGGTGAGTCATCAAGAATATGAGTAGGCTTGAGTTTGGCTGTAAACTCAAGAGGTTTATCAGGAAAATCAAAACAAAACACAATTGAGCTGAATCTAACAAAGCCGTCTTCCATTTGTGGAAAAGAACTTCCCTTCTCCCCAAAATCAGTCATGGAGGCTCCTCCAACCTTCAGGAGTAGATTTGGGGGAGTGTGTGTGTATGTGTGTGTATGTAGGGGGGGGGGAATTATGCTTGCATTAGCAGGGCAGCTTTATTGATTGGGTTGTATTCAACTAACTTATGTCCATCAATTCCAAAGGGTCTACACTTGAGTAGAACTTAGCTGGATACAGCCCAATGTGTGGTATCCAACTAAACTGTCACATCAGCGCACAAATTTGTCTTTCTCTTCTCCCCTACCACGTGTGCCCTGCACCCTCAACACATCTGCTTTGGAGAATTGGGGGAACCCCTACAAAAGATTTTTTTGGGGGGGGAGCTGCATTGCACAAGTGTGAATCCTTGTGCAGCTCAGTTTTGTGGGGTGTATGTTTGTGTGTCAGGGGAGGGGCAGGGCAAAAAGGTATCTCAGCTATGGTAAAAGCCAGTGAGAAGAACTGCGACTCTGCGACTTTCTTTGAAGAAGGAATTTGGAGTTTTTAAAAGGTATATCTGATGTCACAGCCATATTGGTGCTGGAGTATAAGAACAGGACAAAATTTACCTCAAAGCACTCAAGAGGCAGAGGTGTACATGGGCTGGCTAATCTGGCAGGGCAGATGTTTCCTCACTAGGCCCTTAACATCGACTCTGTCTGGTGATACGAGAATCAGATCCTGAGAGGGGCTGTTAGTCTAACAGCCACATGACACAGCAACTTCACATGCTCAGTTTTTAATATGACTTAATGAAGATTATTTGACACACAAGTCCCATTTAAATTTCTTCACATGTATTCATATTCATAGCCCTTCCACTCCTACTCCCTAACCTGGCCTTGTTTCAGTAGCACTTTAAAGACCAACTAAGTTTATATTTTGGTATGAGCTTTCGTGTGCATGCACACTTCTTCAGATACCTGAAGAATCTGAAGAAGTGTGCATGCACACGAAAGCTCATACCAAAATATAAACTTAGTTGGTCTTTAAGGTGCTACTGAAGGAATTTTTTTATTTTGCTTCGACTCAGACCAACACGGCTACCTACCTGTAACTGGCCTTGTTTGTTATTATACTTTTTATTAAGCATGAATGCCTCAAGTATTTTGGCCTCACCCAAATGAACCTGAACCTCTTTTCCGTCTTTTGTTACCAACAACTCGCCCCAAAATATTTCCTGGTGTACCACCCTGGGTCAGAGTTACTTCCAGTAACCATTTTGTTTTATCGCATTCTCGCCCTTTATTGGTAGAGGGATGCTCTTGCTGCTAACAAAATTGCCCCCTCCTTTCAAACACGCTTTCCCTCTTACTAGTTTTGCTGCTGAAATTTTGTTTGAAGGAATATGCAAATATGTCTGCTTAGAAAGCATATATAATAGCCTTAATCTCAAAAAAGGCGCCTTTTCTGGATTTCACAGACATGGTAATGAGCCCAGCATCAGCAGAACGGCAAACAAGCCAAGTTGAGTATGAATATTGCCACCACCACCCCAAACGCCATGTACCTTGATGAGGAGAACTGGGGGAAAGACTTCATTTCATCAGCCTTATTATCTGCATTGTCTTCCACCTACAACCCAGAGAAAGCATCTCTGTTATTGGTGCAAAAGAAATGAAAAGCGAGAGGGAGGAACTGTAGTCTGTTAACATGTGGAACCGAACCTGCCCCCCCTCAACATGCATATGCTCTGCCACCATACCAGGAACAACGCAATGCGCCTGGACTTTTCAGGTATGGGAAAGGGCCATACCTCAGCGGTAGGACATTTGCAAGCAGAAGCTTCAGGTTCAATCTCTGGCATTTCCAGGAAGGGCTAGGTAGGGACTCCCGTCTGAAACCACGGAGAGCCGCTGCCAGACAGTGTACACAATAGTGAGCTGAATAACCCAGACAGCTTATTATGAGAACACTAGTGGAATTCAGCCTGTTAAAAATAAACGGGCGCTAGAACAGATTTTATTGATTTTTAGTGTGCAAAGCAGAGAGGCTGGGACCCAAGAGCAGCGCATGGGGTGGAGGGAAGGAAGTCAGGTGGGCCGCCGCTGCCGCCGGAGCTTCAGGGTTGCGAGGGGGGGGGTAACTTCGTTGCTCCAGCAGGCGGAGCAGAACCGGCCAAACGGTTAACTAAGGTCTGATGTTGCTGAGTCACAGAGCATAATTCATCAACCCAGATCTCTTTACCTGTCAAGACTTATCATATAAACATTAATACCTTCCAGAAGATAATCAAAGAACTGCTGAAATTCATCTGAAGCCCCACTGTCATCGAGTAACTGGGTGGGTGGGACTGATGCTACAGGGGCAAATGCCCCTTTGTCTGGGATCTGAGGGGTAGTTCCCCCACCTGCAGGAATGATGGGAACGGGTGTGCAGCCCCGCCGAAGCGGCGTCCGTGGGAGGGGCCAGCCGGCCCCCCCACGCGCCGCCGCCACAGAAAGAGGCCGAATTGCGGCCTTCTTCTGGGCGCCCGCTGCCCAGCTGGGCTCAGCTGAGCGCCCCAACGAAGCAGCGGCTGTGGGAGGGGCCAGCCGCCCCCCCCACGCGCCGCCGCCACAGAAAGAGGCTGAATTGCTGCCTTCTTCTGGGCGCCCGCTGCCCAGCTGGGCTCAGCGGAGCGCCCCAACGAAGCGGCGGCTGTGGGAGGGGCTAGCGGCCCCCCCACGCGCCGCCGTCACAGAAAGAGGCCGAATTGCGGCCTTCTTCTGGGCGCCCGCTGCCCAGCTGGGCTCAGCTGAGCGCCCCAACGAAGCAGCGGCTGTGGGAGGGGCTAGCCGCCCCCCGTGCCGCCGCCACAGAAAGAGGCCGAATTGCAGCCTTCTTCTGGGCGCCCGCTGCCCAGCTGGGCTCAGCTGAGCGCCCCAACGAAACGGCGGCTGTGGGAGGGGCCAGCCGCCGCCCCCACGCGCCACCACAACAGAAAGAGGTCGAATCACGGCATTTTCTTAGGCGCCCGCTGCCCAGCTGGGCTCAGCGGAGCGCCCCAACAAAGCGGAGTAAACGGTAGGCAGAGGTGGGGGGGGGAGAGAGCGCGCACGTGTGCGTCCTGTCTCTCCGTCCAATCCCTATGTCCCTGGGGTACATGCACAGTAACCCAGGGACACACGGGACATACAGTTGTGCAGCAACCTATTTCTCTTCAACCCCCTAGGACCACAAGCTACTCTCACAAAATATGATGGCCATCTGCAAATATCTCAAGGGCTGTCACATTAATATAATAATAATAAAAATAATAATAATAATAATAATAATAATAATAATAATTTGTTTATTTATGCCCCGCCCATCTGGCTAGGTTTCCCCAGCCACTCTGGGTGGCTCCTAGCAGAATATTAAAAACACAATCAAACATTAGAAACTTCCCTAAACTGGGCTGCCTTCAGATGTCTTCTAAAAGTCAGGTAGTTGTTTATTTCCTTGACATCTGCTGTGAGGGCATTCCACAGGGCAGGCGCCACTACCGAGAAGGCCCTCTGCAATGAGGGAACTGCCAGAAGGCCCTCGGCGCTGGACCTCAGTGTCCGGGCTGAATGATGGAGGTGGAGACGCTCCTTCAGGTATACTGGGCCGAGCCTGTTTAGGGCTTTAAAGGTCAGCACCAACACTTTGAACTGTGCTTGTAAACAGCTCCATGGAAGATGGAGCAAGCTTGTTTTCTCCTGCTCCAGAGGGTAGGACCTGAACCAATAGATTCAAGTTATATGAAAGCAGATTCTGATTAAACATCAGGCAGTAAGAGCTGTTTGGCAGTGGGACAGACTTTCTGAGAAGGTGGTGAGCTCTCTTTCTCTTTTAAAGCAGAGGCTGGATGGCCACCTGTTATGGATGCTTAACACCAAGGGTCTATATAGTGATCCATTTCAATGTTATTACCGCTTGGAAGGTTAAGATGTAAAATGGCTTGTTGACTGAAATACATTTAAATATATCACTTGAATTACCTCCTTTATGATCTTCTGAAAGTCAGCCACATTACTTTTTTCTGACCCTTCAGACGCCACTTGAAAACTGCAAAATGTAATATGATATATTAGGCAGATCTTGAAGTTACCTCTAAACAGCACACTGTTTTCTTCTTCTTTTGTATGTCAGAACATCCAACTTCCAAAAAGCAAACAAACAAATAACCCCTAATGGAAATTGTAATGCTTTTAGATACACCTGGGACAAACTCAGCCATGCTCTTGCCTGTGTGATGAAGACACTGATGGGTGAAAAGTGCAAATCCATCTGCTTAGTTATCACTGCATTTTAGTATTGAAGGCAATTGCAACATGGATGAGGAAGCCAGATGATATTAATAGCTACCGTTGCTCAGCTTGGGCACGTCCTCAGTCCTATGAATAACAAGCTACACAATAGATATTCATGGTCCTGACAGCATTCAGCAACCCCTCAGAATGGGAAGATCTGACAATATTAGATTGGGAGAATGTGTGCTTTGGCAAAGAGGGTGTCCGCCATGTATCACACATATTTCTCAATAATTGGATATATTTCCTACGACACTGTTGCTGCTTATCTTCCATTATTTTTTTTTGGGGGGGGAATTAGAATTAAAGAATTAAAATTACATGGAGGATATGCAGCAGCAGGGCTTAGTGAATTTATTATTGATTGAAACAACTCCATGAATGTATATAGCACTTCACCGCATAAGAAAACGCATGCACACAAAATAATTTGATCATTGTCCAATACACTTATCGTGCACACAATGCCAAATGTAAGAAAGGGATTGAGGATCGAAACTTTGTTTTTTTTAAAAAACTTTGCTTATATCAGTGTAAACCCAAGGAAATTGTTGTGGTTTCAATCAATGACACTAAGATTGTATACCAATGTAAGTCGCGGTGGTTCTCAAGTTAGGATGTTGGCCTTGAATCTTCAGAGACTTGGGTTCAACTATTAAGTCACAAAGTGACCTTGGGCAGGTCACAGTATCCTAGTTTTAGTCTAACCAACTTATCTGTTGACATGATCAGACACTGCATATGGCAACCTGTCTCATTTTAACTCTGGAACAGAGGTCACCATTTGCTAATGTAACAACAACAACAATTTATACCCAGCCACTCTGAGCAGCTTCCAACACATATAAAAGCATAATAAAACATCAAACATTAAAAACTTCCCGATACAGGGCTGCCTTCAGATGTCTTCTAAAACTTGTGTAGTTCATATATCACAATGTGAATACATTTCAATATTCAGAGCTTTAGAACATTGTTTATGTAATTACGTATTAATATTGAATTCCATGGCTTAGAGCCAGACTAACTTCCTGTTTGCTTCTGAGCCCAATTCATAGCTTAACACTGAATCCCTAAATGGGTTGGAACACGAGTATTTGAAGGAGCACCTCTCTTGGCATCAGCTTGCCTTTTGTTTAAGCATCAGTGGATGAAAAGTGGGCCGAAAATAAATTTCAATAAATACTGTACATTAAATCAGTTAGTTGAATTCAGGACCTCTTGAAATTAATGGGACAAAATTAGTTATGATTAAGGCCAGTGTCCACTGCACTCATTCTGTTAGTGCAAGGATTCCCACTTGTGCAATGGAAATCCCCCCTCCAGTCTCTCTGCATGCCCGGCACCCTCCTCAAATCTGCTCTAGAGGGTTGGGGGAACCCTGTAGGGTGTGGAGGTGTTTGCAGACAGAGGAAAGGGAGGGGAAAGTTTGCATCCGGTACACTGGGTGCAAATATTAAGTCGTGGGTTGCAGGGAAGCATGCAGGTCCACTGCCCCACGACATGTATAGGTTTCCATAGCTGAGATTAGACATGAATCGGTAGCTAGATGCAGCGTTCATTATAAGAAAGTTTGCAGCATGACTGAGCACAGGCTGCTTATAAAGGTTTTTCACCTGCTTATGTCGGTCTGTGTTTCTGCTTCCACCTGCTTGGTGAGATTGCTTATTTTCTGTCTTGGTGGCTTATAATATCGGTACTGCGAAAGGAAGGACTTAGCATCCGATTTCAAAGTGCGTGGAGTGAATGGCTGCCGACCATTGGTGAAATGTTCAGAGTGCTTATCAAGGAGATCCCCGCTGCACACTTTGGGTTCAGGGTTCGGAGCCTTTTGAGGATGCCTGTTTGCAATGCTGTCTGAAGAAGAGCTGGATGAAATTTTGGAGTGCAACCTCTGGAGACTCGATGCACTGACACATGAGCTTGGGTCAGAGATGTTGGAGGCTTTCGGAGCATCTTTCCTGGCAGGATTTGCAGCATTCGGAAGGGCTATGTTTTGCCTCTCTGGAGTTGCCTGAGGGCCCAACACACACCTTTGTTCACTAGGTGTACACGAGGGTAGCCCAACGTTGTCTTCTGCTTCCAAGGTATCCTAGCAGGGATTTAAAAATACATACAGAGAGAGTAAGGCTCCGTCTGCTTTATTTCATTAAAAAGTACAGTCTTTTTTCCCAGCTTTAAAGTGTGCAGAGGAGGGCAGTCAAAATAATACAGGGTCTGGAAACCAAGCCTTATGAGGAACAGTTTGAGGCAGTTGGGTGTGTTTAGCCTGGAAACGAGGAAACTGAAAGCATAGCCATCTTCAAATATCTAAATGGCTGTCATGTGGAAGATGGAGCAAGCTTGTTTTCTCCAGCTCCGGCGGAGGCTAGGATCTGAACCAATAGATTCGAGTTACAAAAAAAGGAGATTCCGACTCAACATCAGGAATTACTTTCAGACAGTAGAATGGACTCCCTTGGAAAGTGGTAAATTGTGTCTCCTTCCTTGGACATTTTTAAGCAGAGTTTGACAGCTATCTTTACTTGAGATCCCTACATTGTAGGGGGTTGGACTACTTGACCCTGATAAAATACCTAAATAAATCACATTGTAGATTTAAGGCATCTGAAAACTGAATGCTTCAAAGAAAACACCAGGCGTGCTACCTGCTTCCTTTTAACTTTCTTCATAGATTTATCAGGACTCCTATTAGTTGGAAGTCTTGTGTCCTATGTGCCCACTTCTTGTTAAGGACTCTTAGGTGGAAAGCACACCAGCGTCTCGTGGAGTGCTGCAGCAGGGGGAGAAATGGCCCCAGGTGCAGAATTCTGAGGGGGTGCTACCCAGCACATCCACAACAGGCTCTCTCACCAACGCCACATGACTGCCACCTTCTGGAGCCACGGGGAGGCGAGCTGTGCTTGGGGAGCTGTGCTTGGCGAGCTGTGTCTTTAGGGCTTCGGCGGCACCTCCTTTTCATGGCTGGCAAAAGGAACCATAACAGCACATTCTGGGACGCCCATTCAGAATTTTTTAAAAACTCTGAAGAAACCTTCTCTTGCAGATTCCCTTACCACAGGAATTAGTATCCCCGCGATGTGTTTCCCATCTTCCGAATGCTTAGGTAAAGGTAAAGGGACCCCTGACCGTTAGGTCCAGTCGCGGATGACTCTGGGGTTGTGGCGCTTATCTCACTCTATAGGTCAAGGGAACTGGCGTTTGTCCGCAGACAGCTTCCAGGTCATGTGGCCAGCATGACTAAGCTGCTTCTGGCGAACCAGAGCACTGCACGGAAACGCCATTTACCTTCCCGCTGGAGCAGTACCTATTTATCTACTTGCACTTTGAGGTGCTTTCAAACTGCTAGGTTGGCAGGAGCTGGGACCGAACAATGGGAGCTCACCCCATCGCGGGGATTCGAACTGCCAACCTTCTGATTGGCAAGCCCTAGACTCAGTGGTTTAGACCACAGTGCCACCCGAACGTTTACCCACTCACAATTAGCATCAATGCTGTTTGCTGGTAGGGAAACCAACTATTATTTATTTGTTTATGGATTTCGCTTGGCCTTTCTACACATAACTTCTAAGGTTGGAAAAACAAAGTTTGTCATGGTGGCTAAAATATGACAGAGTAAGGACAGGCAAATGGTGTCTGAGGAGGGAGGCCACTGCAGATTTGGGGTACCACAGTGGAGGCATCTCTGTTCCTTATTCCCAAGGACTGGGCTTCCAGAGCAGTGCCTCATTTGATGACCGCAGTGCATGGGCAGGTTTATAATAACTAGATGAAATGCTGGTGGCAATGGCGATTTGCCATGGTGAGACCAAACCCTAAAGGAAATCTAGGGAAGTTGTGAGAGCTAACCTAGGACACATCTTTGTCTCATAACCAAAATGGCACTTATTGCTCCCGCTTTTTAAAAGAAACAACAGGTGGATGCTGAAGATGGTATTTGGAACTGGATTCCAAATCAGACCACTTCCTATCACTTCATAATAGGGTACCAAGGAATCCCGGCCTCATTACTATGTGTCCTCTTTACTGTCTTCTTTCAACTCCATTTATTCCTGCTTCTGGTCTTCAGCTGTTTTTTATTTAGTGAGATACAAAGCTAGCCGGAAAGGCACATCATCAAAATGCAGATGCTGCAGTTTTCTAGTGTACTGGAACTTCTAGCCAGCTTCATCTGAGAAAGCTACTTTGCAGTGCCTTTGAAAGCTCTGGTTTATTTTTCACTGTCTCTTAAGGGTAGCCTGCTTGGTCTGAATATGATCGCATTTCCCTCTGATGTGACACTTTTTAAAATGGGCTTGAAGAAAGAGGAATGCAGAGAATACATAAAAGTAGGAGAAGACAAGTAGAATGTGGAAATAATCCATTAATAGATAGCAATAAAAATCTAAGGTAAAGGACCCCAGATGCTTAAATCCTGTCAAAGGCGCTCGTCTTGCTTTCAGGCCGAGGGAGCCAGTGTTTGTCCACAGACAGCTTTCCAGGTCATGTGGCCAGCATGACTAAACCACTTCTGGCGCAACAGAACACCATGACGGAAACCAGAGCACACAGAAATGCTGATTACCTTCCCACTGCAGGGGTACCTATTTATCTACTTGCATTGGTGTGCTTTTGAACTGCTAGGTGGGCAGGAGCTGGGACAGAGCAACGGGAGCTCGCCCCGTCATGGGGATTCAAACCGCCGACCTTCTGATCAGCAAGCTCAAGAGGCTCAGTGGTTTAGACCACAGTGCCACCTGTCTCCCTTTAATACAAATCTATACCTACAGTGGAACTAGACAAAAGGGAAATATGGCTCATCAACTTTTAAAGAAGAATTGGGAGAGGGTTTATAATCCTTTTCCTGTCCACAAGCTCTCCCCTGAAAATCCCTCCTGCCATTTTTAATGGATTTCCTCTCTACTGCTGTCTCCAAAACCAGAAGAGTGGCTGAGGGGAAAGCACCCTGGTGGGGAGAAGTATGGAATTTGCTTTAGAGAATTAGAAGACATGGGCTTGTGTACACTTCCTTCATACTTGCCAATTCTCTTATGTAAGCATCGCTCCAAATCCCTATTACCACCTATTGCAACAAGTGTTTTGGCAGTTCAACAGGGTAGTATCTCACTCAGCTGTTACTTGAGAAGAAGAAGAAGAAGAAGAAGAAGAAGAAGAAGAAGAAGAAGAAGAAGAAGAAGAAGAAGAAGAAGAGGAGGAGGAGGAGGAGGAGGAGGAGGAGGAGGAGGAGGAGGAGGAGTTTGGATTTGATATCCTGCTTTATCACTACCCGAAGGAGTCTCAAAGCGGCTAACAATCTCCTTTCTCCTCCTCCCCCACAACAGACACCCTGTGAGGTGGGTGGGGCTGAGAGATTTCAAAGAAGTGTGACTAGCCCAAGGTCACCCAGCAGCTGCATGTGGAGGAGCAGAGACGCGAACCCGGCTTCCCAGATTACGAGTATACCGCTCTTAACCACTACACCACACTGGCAAGTCCCACTGAAATCAACAGGCCAGGAGTGCAAGATTGATGTATGTTATGAAGCAAACTTACAAAACATCTAAGACAGAGTTGCTGGTTGGTAAGAAGAATGCAAAAGAATAATACAACGGTAGCCAAAATGGTGCCCTCCTGATGTTGTTGGGATACAACTCCCATCATCCCTGCCAACTGGCCATGCTGGCTAGAACTATTGGGAGTTGGAGTCCAACAACATTTTGAGTGCACCGTTTTGGCTATCCCTGGACTATGAGATACATTATTTTGGGGAGGGGAGAGAGATGCAGACAGTCTTGTAATGCTGGAAACTCTAGATAATGGACCAGACTAAGGAATAATAATGTGAATGATAGCAAAAAAGAAGAACAATTGCCTTGAAGTAGGGAATAGAATGAGCCACACATTTGAGGATGCTCAGAGCTAAAGAAAACCTCAGTATAGATAGATGTGCATCTTTAGAAGAGAAGCTTTTGGCCAGCTGTGGACAGCTGATAAGACCAACAATGGCTCTATTCTTGTTTCTGTCACCTCATGCCTATAATCAGAGCATAAATTACACAACGGAGACTTAGTGGTTATCATCCCAGTTTTGATTTTATGTGATAACAAGCTATATTCCTCTCCACTATACCCCACACCAAAGGAATTCCTGGGTGTTTGGTTTTGGAAATAATTTTGATTAAAGATTTTCTTGAATTACAAAAGAACATGCAACACCTCTCTCTCTTTTAATCATAGAGTCTCTTAGTTACATTCAAACACCAGTGATAACCATCCTGCTACTGTTTTATTTCTTCTTATATCTGAGGTCTCAGGATTTCATCACAAAAATCAGATCAATCATCCCCACCCCCCCAAAATCTAACACACTCTTGGCTGTCTATTCTGACCAACAACTTTAAAATGAGCCATTCCACAGTATGGCTTGGCCTGTTCAGCATGGTTATCAAAAACAGATTGTTTTTAGAGGCATAGGAGATCTTGTCTTCTTGTTATGTTATTTTGATGTGCTAAATATTATTAATACAATAAACTATACAACAAAAATTTGGTAAAATCCAAAAGATAAGGAGTTCCCAAAACTTTGCCCCCATGGAGCACTTGAAAATTGCTGAGGGTCTTAGTAAACCACTTACTGTTTTTATATTCCTCCTGTCAAAGCAAAACATAATATGCTGTGCCACCTCCAAGATTTCTCCAATGAAAATAGGGACGTCCTAAAGGAAAGCGGGACATTGTGGGATCAAATCAGAAACCAGGATGGCTTCTGTAAATCTGGGAGGGTCCCTGGAAAATAGGGACACTTGGAGGGTCTCTGCTAAATGTTGTAGAATTTCTAATTGTATTTTCTTAGCTTTTGATTTTTAATATTGCATTTTATTGTACTGCAATTTGAATTCTATAGAATGCAATATAAAACATGATAATAAATAATAAAATGTAGAAATACTAAAGAAGGAATAAAAATACAATTTAAAATCAACAAGAACAATCAATGCGCTGTGCCCACCATTCACAGCTGCTTCTCCCATTGTTCTTCATAGACCAGCCACTGAGGACCACCTGAATGAAGCCCATGGGCCACTGGTGATCCATGGACCACAGTTTGGGAACCCCTGCAATAGATCAGTCACCACTCAAATAACAAAGATATGAGACATCAAAATCGCAACAATGCGGCAAGAACAAAAGAGAGTGTTCCCAAGAGAAAGAATTATGAAGTGCTCCTTAGAGGCCTTCTGACCTTCAGTGGGTCGATTTCCACAAACACACTTGCAGAACAGAGTCCTGTACAATGGGAAGGAATTAGGAAAGTTGGGTTGCAGATAAAACTAGTAAGTCAGCACTCCTGAAGGCTTTGTCTAACTTTGAAATGCAGAAAGTCATTCAAGATTTACAGAAAACCATGAATCTGAACAGGCGACAGACACATCCTGTTCCTAGGGGAGTCTTCCCATGGCTTCTATTCCATACTGAAGCATGAAACCAGAAGAAAGATACTCATGGAACAGCTAACCTTCAGCAAAACATATATATCTTTCACACAGATCCCATTGAGTGGTGGAAGCGCTATTGAATAACCCTGACAGCACAAAACAAACCACAAAGCTTCCTAGTTTTGCCTCTCTGCCCAGCCACCCAGACCCAGGCTTAAAAAATACTGCGATCTGCACAAATAGGATATGTTTTATCGAACAGGAGAACTTTGTAACACTTGCTCAACCTGATGAATTGCAACACGTCAAGGACACAGCTGTCGTTTTTTTCAGTGCACGTAGGTTGCTTTATGAATTTCTGCATTACATGAGAAGAGGTAAAAAGACTGATTTGCGGATAGCTCAAAGTGTATGGTACACACTACTTGCCAGTTTGTAACATAGTATTTTGACTCAAAACACTGGGCTAAATCAGACTTAATGCTAAACCATACTGTAATGTTCTGAGAATGTGCCACCGCAGCCCCCAAACTTCTGTGTGCCCTTCCCCTTGGACACAAGGAAATTGGAAGTTTTCACTTCTGTATTCCAAACCATAGTTTGCCTTGCCGCCTTAACCTACAGAAACTGTGGTTAATCTTAACTTTGGTTAGCAGAAAAACCAACTTCAAACCATAGTTTTGTAATTATAGGTTTTTTTGGTAATGTTATAATTATAGTTTTGTAATTATAGTTAAGATTAATCACAGTTTTGGGTTCTGATGTCATGTTAAACTATTTTTGCTTCTGTTTTAAAGTAACTGCAGTTTAGCATGTTGTCCGAACCCTAAACTCTTACTCCACAGTTTAGGGTTGGGAAAACATGCTAACTTGTGCTTAATCAAAAACAGAAGCAAATTCTTCTGACCTCTTCCTTGTAGCTTTGCCCTAGGAGATAGGAGAAGGAGTGGGGGGGACACATTTAGTTCTCCAAAGCTGATTCTCATAATGCTAAACCAGGGATAGGGAACCTATCGCTGTCTAGATATTCTTCAACACCAACGCTCACCAGTCCCAAACAACAAAGCCAATGGTCAAGGCTGATGGGAAATGTAGTCCAATAATACCTGGAGAATCACAGGTTCCCCATCCCCGTGGTAAACCATAGTTTAGTGTTACATCAGAACAGAGCAGGTGTATTTTAAATCCCAAATCTGGCATAGATCCAGCATTCTCAGGGGCTTTTCAAGCTCTAAGGTTTGTTTATTCAATTTTATTGGACAACAAAACTAGTTATAGATGAGGCTTTCCAATTACATGAATAATTTTTCATACAGGCCAGAAAATTCTACTCTATCATATTAGGATATCTTAAATAACCACCAAGCAATGCGCCTATCCAGTTTATAAGGTGCTTCATTTACTCTTTCACATGGGCAACTATTGCAAAAAGCAGCTGGTGATCTCTGTGAGTGCAGGGTTTCTGAATGGAAAAACGGGGATCGCATGTAGCCTTATGTCTGCAGCAGGTAGATGCAACTGCAACACTAAATACTAATGCTAAAGCTAATAAATGCAAACCCGCTGATGCATGGAAGATTAGATGCCAGCGCTCATCCCTATTAATGAGAAGAGAATGCAAATGAAAAAGAAGAAGAATAGAACAGAAAGTCAGGTGAATAATCAATGCTAAGATGGGCTAATTTGTTTGGACATTGATTTTGTTGGTTATCCAGGAAAGTGTATTTATTATACTTAGATGTAAAACCTCAGAAATTTCTATTCATCCATCACTGACTGCCATAATACCACAAAGTGCTTAGACAGTACAGATTCATATAGTGTAATTATTTAATGACTTTTCATTCTGTTGTCTGAATATTAAGATTCATTATAATTTACTTTCCTGACTCCCAATAGCTGAGAAATTATGAACAGCCTGATTTAGAAGATGAATGCCTTCTAATATGTAATCTTAGAGCAATCGAAGCAGATCCGAGTTAAATTAATGGAATTTAAAGATTAAACAGGTGAGCAGAATCTCCACACAACCTGCTTGATGCTTGGATGTAACACTGAGACAGGTTGCTCTGCTTGCCACACACTGGATGCCTGCTATAAGTAAGACTAGCATAAACCACTCCCTATACTTTTGCTTCTACAGATATCTTAGATTTTCAGCTTAATCCTAAACATGTCTTCACAGAAGTAAAACAGATGAACAGGGGATCCATCAGTTTGTAGAGCTATTACAAAAACATTGCCAATTTATATGCATAGGTGACTCTAGGCATTAAGATGGTGAATGGCTGGGATCACACCGGCACTGTGCTTTGCAGTCTGCCCAGATCTGGGGCTCATCGCAACAGACCCACAACTTGGGCCCCCACCCCAAAGCTTAGCACCTGTGGTACAAGTGGAGGATCTCATTTCTCAACCTGACTCCCTCTTCCAAAACACTAACTGCACGGCATGAAAAAGAGGCGGTTCTAGGCTAACCCTTTTTAGACAGATGATATTGCAGTGGCACAGAATAAGCCATTTTGGCATCTAAGCAATACATAAATGAATGAATGAAACAGCTGCATCTAAGGTAGCCAAACGTGCTTCAGGGTGGAAGCCCCACTTTTCCAGTTGCAAATATGCTGTATTTGGCAACAGAGGTTGCTTATGATTATTTTATGATTATTATTTATTGAATTTATATACCGCCCTATACCCCGGGGTCTCAGGGCAGTTCACAGATTAAAATCAAGATATAAAACCACAAAATACATAATAAAAATAAAAACAACAACCCAATAGCCCACCCCCCAAAAAAACATTTTATAAGGGCATAGGATGGAAATCAGATCAACCAAAGGCCTGGTTAAAAAGGAACGTTTTTGGCTGGCGCCTAAAGGTGTAGAATGAAGGCGCCAGGTGAACTTCCCTGGGGAGAGCATCCCACAGACGGGGGGGCCACTGCAGAGAAGGCCCGTTCTCGTGCTCCCACCCTCCAGACCTATCAAGAAGAAGGCGCATGAAGAAGGGCCTCAGAAGATGATCTCAGGGTCCACTTAGGTTCACATTGAGAGGTATTGCAGTCCTGAGCCGTTTAAGGCTTTATCAGTTGTTATCAGTGTTGACGAATTTTGACCCACACGGTTTCATCAACACAAAGTCCTGGGTCAGTTACCACTGTATCACAATGAAATGGCACTAGGGGTGGTCATGTGTTAAGGAAGGAGTGAGATTGTGCCCACCGACAAGACACCTCCTCTTCCTGCATGTTTGATGTACATGAGGGCCCTAAGTGCACCATCACAAAGCTCTTCCACATGAGGAAGGTGAAGAAACGCACAGCATGTCGATGTCACGGCATGAGGCCTGTTATTCTGCATGTTAAAGAGAAATGATGAGGAGTGTTGAATATGCAGGAATGCCATTTTCAGTGGTGTTCAGAAGCAGCCCAGTAACCCACACAATGCGTACTTGACTAAAAGCAATGTGTGCACCAGCAAAGGAAGACCTGTCTGAATTATGGCTGACTCCCAGCTGCTCAGCCCCACTCCCCTACCCCAGATGATTTTGGTGGGAGAGCTTCTGCCTTGCATGAAAGCAGAGAAGAACAAAGGATGAGGGCAGGAAACATTGCCTTGATAAATCTAGTTCTATACAGACACCATGCAATTTCAGTTCCTGTAGTGGACTTGATTGCAATTTTATTTTGAGCATCGTTTTGGGAGGTTCTCGGGCCTATAAAATGAGACTGAAGTATTCTAAATAAATGCATTTAAAAAGTCATATTCTACTTCTTCCTATCTCACTGGCAGCAAGAGCACTTATTTTTAAAGTCTCACATATGTCTTGTAAGACACCTGCGTTATTGCAAACCCCACATAAACACGGTCAAAGCAGTAGTTTGCTAGCAAGTGCTGCAGAGCATCTCAAGGTTATAGAAGCATCTTCATCCAAGGGCTAAGAAAGACATAACAACATCCTTGATGCAAGAAAATAATGGTGACTAAAAGATGAAACCTCACATATTTTATCTGACATTCCTCTCTCCTTCTTCAAAATGGAAAACAGAAGTAACTACCGTGCATATTGCATCTCCAGCACCAACAATATTCCAAAGCACAATTATTTTCCAGAAACCTAATAATGTCATCACTCACATTGTCAGATACCAAATAGTCATGCAAGAACCAACCAGCTAATGGCCAGCATTATGCAGCAGCTGGATGCAAAATACACCCCGGTGCATATTTTAAACTGAAAATGAATCCTGTCAATTGTTTCTCCTGCTCTCATTGCTATGAAAACGACATTATTCTTCCAAGTGTTTGTCTTACAAAAAGATTCCTCTCCTGGTTAGCATAATTCTACCCAGTGCTAGTCAACAAGTGTAGCTATGAAACCAAAAGTTTACGAGAACTAGTAATCTGATGTGCTGTTATTCAACACGACAATGAAAACAGTTAGAATGAATCCTTCTCTGACAAGAGTGGAATCAAAGGCTAATTTTAAAAAAAATCATTATACAGTACCTACTTTTCTATAGGTGGCTGACAGTGGTCTTCTACTCTCCCTGGAACTAGATCGGGACCCATTTTTAGATGAAATCATCTCTTTTTCACATTTTTCGACTTCTTTCTTGAGTTTCTCTCTTCGCTGCTGGTCTGAAACTTAAGGTAAGGAAAAATGAACCAGAGTTAAAAAACAGGGATTCATATTAAGGCTCTTTTTAGTAATTAAATTACTGAGCTATTATGTGTTGTGATGGACTGAGGAAATTGAAAGTTTAGAGATATTGTCCAAAAATGTATAATGCTCAGTTTAATTATGTATCACATAAGTGTTATCATCACCCATCTGGGTCTACTACCACACAAATAGTTATGTGTAACAACTACAATTCCCCTCATCCCTGGCCATGATTGCTGAAATTGATGGGAGTTGAAGGCCAGCAACATCTGGAGGGTGAAAGGTTCCCCAGAACTGGAATAATCAAATACAAATAAACAAATAAAACAGTTGCTTCTTTAAAGTCAATTGGAATTTCATTTGTACTTCAATGGTACTAAGACGAACTCTTATTTTGTTGTGGTTAACATTAAGTAGACAAATAATATTTACTTGGCAATGTCACATATTTGTCATAAATATGCTGAAGATGCCCCTCTGGCCTTTTGATAGCTGAACTTTTAACAATACAACCTACCTGGAAATTATTAATTAATGTATGAGAGTTTTCGGTTGGTGGTTTTGTTTGCTTTTAAATTGGATTATTCATGTTGTCGTAACCCAAACTGGCAGCTAATGGCAAAGGTTGGGCAAGGAATCAAACCAAATGAATAAGTATCAGTAGGGCTTCATTAAGAACAAACGTATTAAACACACAGGTTGGCAGCTAAAGTTATATTTCACTCTCATAATCAATTTGAGTCAAATGTAATCCAAGAAGCTTGGACTTCATTCCCCCCCTAAATTGTTAACTGTTATTTCAACTTTCAGATAACGGGCTACAAGGTGGACAACTTGTGGTTTCTGAAAAATGAGTAGATATTCCTTTAAAATAAACGCAGGCTCTGAAACATTCTGTCGAAGTGAGTAATTCAGTGTGGCACCAAGTATACAAAGTCAATGAGGCCATACTTCTGTGAAGTGATCTGTGAATCATCTTTATAGATGACACAATAGATATCTGTTAATTAAAATGCTAGGAACCGTTCTGGCTTCATTTTTTCTGGCTGCTCATACAATCAGACACACTATCTTTTATATGACTGCATATGGAAGAAATCACAGTGAGTGACTGCAGAATTCCACACATCAATTTGTTATAGCTAAAACTTTGGCTCAAATCCAAAGAAAGTTAGTAACCTGAATGTTCCATTGAACTTAGTAGGATTCAAATAAGTTTCAACAGGTTTGTCATAGTGATCTCTATGTAAATTGAAACATTGGAAGTTTCCCCTGGGTTTATGTTTCATATTTAAAATGAATATACTTCAAGTGTGCTTTGGATCGCCAATGTGTAGTAGTAGTAGTAGTAGTAGTAGTAGTTATTATTATTATTAGAATTTATATACCACCCTAAAACTGGAAGTCTCAGGGCAGTTCACAGGACAAAATCAAAATATAAAGCCACAAAAGATATAATCAAAATAAAAACAATGTCATAAACCTCCCCTGCAACCCCCAACCCACCCACCCCGCATTTTAAAAGGGCTGTCAATCAAATCAACCAAAGGCCTGGTTAAAAAGTTTTCCTCCATAAATGATTAAAGAGGAAAGTAAGAGGTGAAGCTTTGGAGCCAGTGGATAAAATTTATTTATGCCAGCTTGGCATTTTCTTACAACATAAAGCTTATCAAATACAAACAAAAACAACCCAATTTCTTCAAACCCATTAGAACAGCAGAAAAGCCTTACTGGATCAAACCAAAGGCCTACCTCTTGCTTGCACAGTGGCCAACCAGATGATGCAAGGAAGCCCATAACTGTCCACTCCCACTCATGTCTCCAGGAACCAGCATTCAGAGGCATGCTACCTACCTCTGATCCTCATGGTTACAGATAACCACATGACAAGTAAATGCTGATAGCCTTTTCCATCATGAATTTACCCACACAAACCCTTTTAAGACAATGAGCATAAGCCACCACACGTTCTCTAATGCAGACCCTCTAACAATGAACAGCTGTGCAATGCTACAAATTCTTTTGTGCAGGAAGCTTTCCTGTTGAAAGCCTTCCTACCCTAAAAGATGTAAGATGGGAATACAAAGAAGGAAAAGTATTATTGATTTAACAGGTCGGGTTTATTTAACGTATTAAAGTAAAGCACTAAGTGCTGACTATTGTATTGAAAAACTCCAGGTACAATTTTCTATATGCAATTTTCAAGCAGAACCAAATGTATGTTCCAAAGATACACTGTTTTCTTTTCAGGAAACCAGCAAATTACGACACTGGCCAACAGTCAGAGAGCACGAGCCTTGTATGCAGAAGGTTGCTGGTTCAATCCCTGGCATCTTCAGGTACAGCTAGGACATTGTTGTGGAGCTGCAGCTAGTCTCTTTAAACAATACTGAACTAGATAGACCAATAGTTTGGCTCAGTAAATTCTATGTTCTGCCCATGGATAAGAAGATGGCTCCAACTGTCATGTAGCACTGCAAGATGATGCATGCATACGTCACCTAATGAATGCACAGAAATAGCTAGAAAAATAATGAGCCTGTAGCTTGAGAACAGATACAGTGGAATTACAGGAGGGATATTTATTTTTAACTTGACAAGCAGATGGGTTCCCCCCCCCCAACACCTTTGAGTGATAAGTTTGGTGCCCGGCAAGCTCAAAATTTTTCAAATCATTACTCCAAAAGTTGCATATGCTTCAACTGTAAAAGTATATTCCTTTATTGTGTTCGCACAGGAAATGCTGGAGACACGCAGACAGCTTGTCTAATAATGGTAATTTCAGATCAGCCAACACCTGACATGACATTTTCTGTCACATATTGGCTATAAGTCCAATGAATGAATGAATAAGCAAGCAAAGCAGTCAGGCTCTGAAGGAAGATGACAGGTTTTCCACCAAAGCCTGGAAGGCAGGTATTAGAGAGAAAGAGTAAAATATTCCTACTCTCTTCTATGTTATTATGGAGTGTTTTAACAGCAATGAAGTCATCCGAGTGGGCTTGGCTCACCCTCAGAGTCCGACCTTATTTGAGATCTGTGGAGAATTCCCGCCCCCCACTCCCAAAGCTAAATTAGGTAGCAACCTGAAAGGATTGATGGGATATTTTCAATGTTAGTCCTACTCAGAGCAGACCCATTGAAATTAATGGAGATGACTAACATAGAATCATAGAGTTGGAAGGGACCCCAAGGGTCATCTATGAAAGGACAATGTATTAAAAAAAGAAAGAAAACATCATAGTATGCCTTCAGAAAAGTTTTTAGAAGACGAATGCCTCGGAAATACGTACGTTTTATGCTGTTTAACCTGCTTTTTGGTACTGAGCAGTCTACAGCAGCTGAAAAACAAACAACAAACCATTAAAGTGAGTGAATCAACATTCCCTTTGAAGATTTGCAATAAAGAGACTTTGCTTATTGGTGGGATGTCTTTTCGCCAAAGCGACTAAAAATTGAAGAAGAAAAAACTTCTATGGCTGAAACATAATGGCCAGTCTACATTTTAAATGTTTTCACTTGTTTAACTAGATTTTTTTGTTTTAATGAATCCACTTAGCTGTGTTAAAGAATGAAATAGAAAGCTTGTGACCGGCTTTTACGGGCATCATAATGAGGATTCCGTGCTGTACTTCAACATCTATGAACTCTTACTACAGAACGGTAAGGCCTGTAACTGTAGCTGTGGATACGTACTGTTCCCTGACACAGTATTACTTAATAAAGAATGTTTGTTCCTGTCCAAGGCTTTAATGGTTATGGAACCTGAGTATTTGTGCCCATGAAGCGACTGTAGAGAATGTGGTCAGTGGTGCATGGAAAATGAGCAACATCTGACGACATCAGCATATTCTAATGGTATATTTATTCAAGGCCGCACTCAGATACATACAGAGCATCTAGTTTCTGATACTGTTAATTCTACGAATCAGCCCCATCTGCAAAAAGAGGTACAGTGGTACCTCGGGTTACAAACGCTTCAGGTTACAAACTCCGCTAACCCAGAAATAGTACCTCAGGTTAAGAACTTTGCTTCAGGATGAGAACAGAAAACATGCTCTGGTGGCGCGGCGGCAGCAGGAGGCCCCATTAGCTAAAGTGGTGCTTCAGGTTAAGAACAGTTTCAGGTTAAGAACGGACCTCCGGAACAAATTAAGTTCTTAACTTGAGGTACCACTGTACTTTTACAGCCTATTTATCAAGCAAGATGCTAAAGTATGGATCACAGTATAATTAAATGTTTTGGGCACCCAAAGCAGTGTTTTAAATGTGCACTCCCAATTAGGAGTTTTTATAGCCACAATTAAGTAAAGAGATGATGCGCTTTTGCCCACTGATTTCAAGACCAAGCCATGGCCTGACTGGGCACTGAATCACAGGAAATGGTCTTAGTGTAGACCACTGATCCATTTGGTTCTAGATTGTGTGCACTGACTGGTAGTGGCTGTGACAGTTACCTATGTTTAGTGCTGGTGGGGAAATAGTTAACTGGGAGGTCCAATCAGAACCCAAAGGGGTGGAGTCAGAGGGACTATAAAACCCAGCCCTGAGGGGTAGTAAGGGAGTTGAGTTGAGTTGGGGAGTTGATGGGGTTCTTGTTGAGAGAGGAGAGTGAGGGAGTTAGAGAGTCTGTGGGCAGGCTGAGTTAGTGAGGAGAAATAAGGGGAGTTTGGAACAGCTAATTGCTAGGAAGGTGTAGGTCGATATAGGAATAGGAAGGTATAGGCCGGTATAGGAAACAATTGTATTTGAAACTGAAGACCTTTATTGCAACCACAAGCTTGTTAAACTGCAAACTAATAAACAACACTTTGGGTTCCAATTTTAACCCTGACTGGACTCAGTATTGTACCAGTTAGAAACTGGTTGGTGGCAGCGGAAGAACTCAGTGGTGGCACAGGGATCAACAGGCGGTGAAACGTCCGGGGACCCTGTGTGATCGCCACAGTGGCTAGCCAGTGTTTCAAGCAGGGGTCTCTCCCAGTCCTACCGGAAGGTGATGGGGATTGGGATCTTTTGCATGCAAAGCAGATGCTCTAATACAGATGCCCTGGCCCTTCTTATCCCTTGCTGAGGCTTAGCAGTGCCTGGATGGGAGACCATGTGACGGAAAAGTTTGTTTACTGAGCAGGTTGAGTCACCTGAGTGTCCCCCCTCCCCAGGCAACCAGCAGTTAACTAGCAACAGCTTCTGATTGGCCAGAGTTCCAAGGGAGGCTGTTGGAGTGGAGTGAGAGACGGTGTGAGAGATTCATGGGGTCTGGGAGTCGGATTCTGTCAGGAGAGTTTGTTCTGACAGGTGGTAGAGCTGAGGAGAGCAGAGAACTCTCAGTACCGTATATGCTCTAAGGTTCTGAATCGCAGAACACTGTTAAAATAGAAAAGGCACAGTCCCGCAAGGTGTTTACAGGGAAAAGGGTCCTCTCAGGGAATACTCTGACAGGAAAGGGCAGTAGGGATTTCAAGGCCAAGGAGGATTTGGGGGTCTGTAAGGAAAACAGTCCAGTTAAAATCCCAAGTTCCTGAAGTGTGAGTGGAGAAGTCTGATCTATGAAAGATGTGTAAAAGAAAGTACGTAACCATAAGCTTAAACAGCATACAGTCTACAACTTGGAACAGTATACGTTTTAATAAAAAGCAACAACACTGTTTGTTACATTGCTGTGGAAGAAGAAGGAATAAAACTCCTTGTTTACATCTGTTATAATAAAGTTTGTTTGCAACCTGTTTCCCCAAAAGAAAAACCCACTGTCGCAGCGTAATTCATTCTCCATTGGGGATTTCACTGGAGGGAAAGGGAAACAGAGGCACCAGGGGAGAGAATGCTGTTGCGGCGTTGCACTTGAGAACTCTATGCCACCTTGAGTTGTGGTCATGGAATTCTAGAGGTCATCCAGACCAACTCCCCCCCCCATTTTTTTTCAGTGCAGAGGCGCAACTACAGCATCCCTGAGAGATGGCTGCCTGGTCTCTGCTTAGATGTCTCGATGTCATGGACTGGCTGGATGCAGAGTAGTGGGAGGCTCCACCTGGCAAACCCCCAAGGGAATCCCCAAGGGAAGAAGGCTCAGAGCCAGGGGACTGGTGGTGGAATGGTGAGGAGTGGTCCGAGGATGAAGAGGGGAGGATACTGGGAGGAGGAGGAGGTGTCAGAAGCTGAAGAGGTAACAGTGGTGAGCAGGAAGAGGCGGTGGCAGAGGGCAGTCCAGAGCCAGAGGCAGAAGCAGAGGCTGGAGAGGAGTGGGGCAGGCTTGTTGGAGAAGCCAGGGAGTCTCTCTCTCCTGCTGTGAACATCTCCCCTCCTCCCTGCTCTTCCAGAACATGGAATGAAGAGGGCAGAGCAAAGAGAGACAAGATGAAGGAGTCTCAGGTACTGGGGAAGGACCCGGGGAAGGAATCTTAGAGAGCAGTGAGAAGTCCTTGCAACTGCCTCATTGGGGCAAGACCGACCGGGAAGAGTTGTTGTGATCACTAGGCCTGCACTGTTTTGGTTTCTTTGAAAAAAAAGAGAGAGTTATCTTCACTGATACCAGGTGTTTTATGACTGACCTTCTTCTGACCCTGACTCCTGGCACCCTAGTGAAAGGAAGCCTACTGTCCCCCTTGAGAGAATCATGATGGAGAAAGTAAGGGATACAAATGCACTAAGTCAATAACCAAAAGTGGTCTGAGTGATGAGGTGGTGCCACGGAGTCACATGGGATTGGGCAAGGCAGCACTGCCAGTTCAGGGCAGCTAGGGCACATGGACAGAGCCAATCCAATGTTCTCACTGGTGCACCCACACAGCCCCTATCTTGCCACTGAAGAAGGAGGAGGAGGCGGCGGCGGAGGTTTGGATTTGATATCCTGCTTTATCACTACTCTAAGGAGTCTCAAAGTGGCTAACAATCTCCTTTCCCTTCCTCCCCTGATGTGACCTAACCCCATATCCAGGTCAGCTGCGGTTCCACCAGGACTGACACCATTCCACTACACAGGCTGCTATTGTAAGTATATGTGTGTGTGCATGCACAGTAGACTGCGCTTGTTTGACCAGAAGTTAATTTCCCTCCTCACCTCCTTCTGTGAGGCAAAAGTAGAATTCTGTTGGGTACAGGGGTGCTGGTAAGAAGCAAAGGGATCTGTGGGGTGGCTGGGAGTCACAGGCCCGGTGTGCACTGGATGTGTGTCAGGAAACCGGGGGGCACGCTGTAGTCTAACTCCTCTTCTTTCCTTCCTCTCTTCTGCCCACAAATGCCCACAGCATTGCATCCACCCCATCTGTAACCATGGTATCCAGGGTGAGACGCGGGTTTGTGGATTCCAGCTAACCACATGGTTAATGTGGTAAAATTATGCAAACACTGCACCGTGGGTGGCTCTGAAAAGGGTAGGAGGCAGGCACCCGGTGCAATGCTAAGGGACTGCCTCTGGATGAAAACCCAGGAGCTGTGGTTTCCTTAAGCTTTGCTGCAGGGTGGGCACTTGTCCTCTCCCCATCCCCTTAATACAGGACAGTCCTCTTTTCACTCTGCTACCTCCTACATTTTCAAGAGGACAGCACTTGGTCCTCTGTTTGGCATACCATCTTGAATTTGGGGAATTATCTGGACGTCAAGATTTTAATCAAGTACTCCAACTAGCATATATTCCGCTGCACATTCTAAGCTTCCATTAAAACACAACAACACCAGTGAAGTTCAACCCTCACAGTTACAGAGAGACAAACTGCAAGCAAGAAAATGCAGAGGTTGCACCACGATGTTCATTTAACAAAGAAACGCTCTCCTCCGGTCTTAAGTGAAAGGCCTCCAGTCCAATTGACAAGCCAGAGAAGCTGCCAACAGCAATTCTATACCCTGAGTTAGCCTGTGAGGGGAAGGGGGCAAGAATCTTCCACTTAACGTGGTTGTATTTCATAGCAGTGACTTCACCTGCATGACTGTCCAGCACACTGGGAAGGCTGGAAGATGGGGGAAGACTATTCATGATAGAAACACATGCACTGTATTGAGCTGTCAGCTGTCAGCTCCAACGGCAACAGGCTGGTTGGAATGATAAATCAAGGCATTCTGGGTTTAATTTGACCCAAGGCTTTCCAGAGGCCTCAGCTTTGGAGAAGTAGCAATAATGACCAAGATTATATCTGACCATGTGCAGAGTGCGGAGTCTTCACTACTGAGAAACTCCAGCCGTTCCCCGAATATCTAGGGCTAGGGACAACGCTTCCCAGTCACCTGGATGCATGAGAGGCTGAAACAGTTGTCAACAACAGCCGGGACAACTGCCATTTGGTTCTTTCCCTGCCAGAACTGGCTCCATCCGCTGACATTCCTCTTGGTTGCTCCAGAGGGAGAAATAAGCTTAGCAAGCCCCATTCTGTGGGCTCAAGTGAAGGGATCAGTCGCCATTTGGCTCACTCCTCTGTCAGAGATGTCTCCATCAGCAGAAGAAGAGATGAACAAGCCCCCTTCCATTAGCCTGGCTAGGGCCAACTGCCATTGGGCTCCTCCCTCCCCAGAACTGTCTCATGCTATTCCGTTATGTCTTCCCATGAAAAGGTTGGTGCTTTGAGCTTGCTTCTTTTCCTCTTCCCTCCTGATTTTTCCTTCTTAAACCCTTCCATCTTAAACTATATGCCACCTTGGGTGCCAGGACAGAAATGCGGTATCTAAAGAAGCAAATGTTGTGGCATCCAAGAAAGCTTGAGTTTTACGAGCACAGGAAAATCCAAGTGAAGGGAAACACAGACCAAGCCCAGGGGGTCGGAGGGAGGGCTATTATGATACTTTTCCAGCGAATCCAGGAGATATTCTCCTACTATTGGACTGTGCTGTGACTATTAGGCTCCATTCCCGTTCTTCTTTCCTCCTCCCTCTTTCTCTCCCTCCCCCCCCCCCGGCCAACTGTCTTCTCATCCTCTCCATCAATTGCTGCCCGAAGTAGCAGCTTAGAAATATGAATTACCTAAACAAGTGAACTCCCCCCCCCCTTTCCAGGCGCAATTACAGAGATAAATGACCTGCTGCACGGGGCACAAATGAGATATGTTAATTTAGTGTGTCTAATTTGCATATTCATAATGTATGCTACCTTCTGCACCTCTTGGACTCCTCAGCAGCAGCTGTTTCCCTTGGAGAGGGTCACTTTGAGATGCGAGTGAGGACCAGCATCTCAACCAACTTCTGTTTGCACAGATATCCACATCTGTCTTGCCTCTAATCTGGCAAGTGGAAGGTGCCTATGTGTCAGCTGGCATTCCTTGGGGGGAATACGCTTTGCCAGAAGGGACTCAGGGCATGGTCAGTCAGAAAACACCCATATCTTTTGGCCCTCTCCTGCTCTCTTTTCAGGACAAACAGCTGTGGTTAGTTACTGTTCCCCTGCCCCCTGCCATTGTGCCTTGACTGCTTCCCCAAGAACAGCTGCACTCAATGCAGAAAAACAAGCAGCATTGCCCTTCTTACATCCCCAGCAGTGTTTTATTCTTCTTCTTATTTTCTGAATATCTGATGATACACACAGATCACAATGGCTAGAAAGTTAAGTTTTTTTTTTTAATGTGACATGAAACTGATAGTACCAGTATACACCCTGGGCAGACGATGCTTATGAGCTCAGGAGCTGGGAATTAATTTTGTGCAATGAAGCATGCAACTGGAGGAGGTGCACCTCAACAAAATGATTGGCTGATTTGTTTCACAATGATGTTCACTGAACTGTACAGTTGTTGTTTTTTAATAAACCTGGTAGGTGTGGGGTAGCTTGTTAGATTTGGGTGCAGGAGAACTGGGTTTAAATTCACACCAAGGGTGAACATCCTGGACAGCTTTGGGTTCTCAGCTTCTATTCTAAGTTTGCAAAACAGGGAAAACATGTCAGGGGGCTTGAAGTGAGGATACATAGCACAGAGACTGTAAAATACCTGGCCCTATAAATTGCACCTTTAATGAAATTATTTTTAGCACCATCTATTAAGGTCTTTTGTACTGCTTACGTTTAATCCAGCATTTGCAATTATCATTGACATTTTAGAAATACAAAATGGATTCAATAGTTTGGTATAGATTTGTTTTTCTAAGTCACATTGAGTTCAATTTTTTAAAGCGATTAATATATGTAAATGATTTCATTTAATAACAGGGTGAATATTTTCTGCAAGATGACCAAAAAGTTGTTATATGTAATTTATGTGGGAAACAAATGGATTTGGAGACTAGTTTGATTTGACTGGCAGAGGCTGAAATCTTAAACACACAGTGCAAGTATATATACCTCTAGTGAGAAGAAAGCCCCACTGAGTTAAATTGGACTTATGTCCAGGTTAAATGTGTATCTAGGATGGCAGGTGTAATGAGGAGTAATTGAACACAAGGGGCCTTTCTTCCTTCTGGGTAAATATGCATACAATTGCACTGCAAAACCAGGAACCTGGATGGAATTGCTACAAATCTGAAAATATATAAGGCAGATGTGTGAGTAACCCCATCTAAAAAGGTATTAAATATTAAAATCAGAATGATGTTTTTGTTGTTGGCATCTGTCTGTCTTGAGAGACAATGGATTGCGCCTCCTGGGGTGAATTCAATCCACTGCATTAGCAACACTGAAGTGATCTCCCTGGGGCACAAGTGTGTACGGAGGTCCTGGACTGCCCAGAAGACAAGACCCACACCCCTCTCAGCCTTGCCGGTGTGCTCCAAAGGAAAGCAGAGCAATACGTCTGTCACTGGCTTGGCAGCAGGAGTTGCTGGAAGGAGGCATACAAGATGCCATCCTACTGTCTTAAGGGCTCCACTGGATTTGTATAGGGTTTACTCCTTAGCCTTTTCCTCTCCTGCAAGGCAGCAGAAGTTTAGGAGCAGAATTTTCCTTCTCCTAGATGGGCTACCTTCCCAGCTTGATGAGCCCCATCTGCCCCTCACTTCCCTCTACAGCACGTACAGAAACAGCCTTCTTGACCGTTGGACCCACTATGGTTCTCGTCCACTCAATCTGCCAGAGCCAGTCTTTGCATGCAGGGAAAAGTCCCTAACTCATCAAGGGTTTGAGACTCATTGGCTACTTATGGGGAGAATGATGTACATGAGTTAAAACCCAACCAAGTTAAGACAGCCAGCACACCAGTCCAAACCCTTCTACACCAGTCCTTCCTCTCAGCCATGCCACTTTCACTGGCCTCTTCCCAATTGTGCCTGTATGGACCTCTCCCTTCCACCCACCGAAGAGGGATGCTCACCAGCTGCCAATGGGAAAGCCCTGAAACAGGGCGTTCTGAGGACCAGGAGGGTCCAAGCCAGCCTTGCTCCCATCACATGACAGCACTGGACTCCATCTGGGCCCAACAGCGGCACCAGCTCCAGGCTGGCACAGCGATCTGCCTGCCCCACTTTCCACTCCAGCTGCTGTGTGCAGCAAGGCTCAATTCAGGCCAGCAGTCAATTTTAGTATTACCCCCTAAGTAAGTGCAGACAGAACAATGCAGATCATAGTTGGAAACATTTTTTTTTGTCTGAACACATGACATTTGAAATTAAAGATCATTTTTAAAAAAAAGGTTGTTTATTGACTATGCATCTTAAACTGCTACAAGGCTTAGGCTGCATCCCTATATGCATGTACCTGGGAGTAAGGTAAAAAAGGTAAAGGACCCCTGGATGGTTAAGTCCAGTCAAAGGCGACTATGGGGTTGTGGCACTCATCTCGCTTTCAGGCCGAGGGAGCTGGGGTTTGTCCACAGACAGCTTTCCAGGTCATGTGGCCAGCATGACTAAACCGCTTCAGGTGCAACTGAACACCGTGACGCAGAGAAACACAATTTACCTTCCTGCCACAGTAGTACCTATTTATCTCCTTGCACTGACATGCTTTCGAACTGCTAGGTTGGCAGGAGCTGGGACAGAGCAACGGGAGCTCACTCCCTTGCGGGGATTCGAACCGCTGACCTTCTGATTAGCAAACCCAAGAGGCTCAGTGGTTTAGACCACAGCGCCACCAAACCCAATGGGACATACAATACTTCGTAAGAGGCATACATAAAATTGTGCTCTTATTTTAACCTTGCTCCTACTTATGGGAGTGACAACTGAAACATTTTTATAAGAGAATCACAGTATAAAGAGATTAGAAATATGTTTGTTTTTTAATATTGAACCACATATTGTGATTTTATAGAGGGTTAAAATGGAACTGTGTAAAGGCAATGTGATGCAATGAGAAATAAAGGAGGATTAATTAATGCTCACATGTTTGTGCCAAATATTAATTAGCATATAGCACTGACTTTGGAGAATGACTATCTGTTCACCGATCCAAGAAATAGCAAATGATGTACCTTAATGATAGAAAAGCTTTAGACAGACATATTGGCACAAGCTGTATTCAGTCTAGTGCATATATTCTTGATGTAATTTTCAGTGGGAAAATAATATCTCTTCAGAATGCACAAACACTAGAGCTTCTGATTAAATTTAGCATTTCAAACACTCAGTTAAATGTTGGCAAGGTCAGGCATTAGCATTTTTCTTTTAATTCTAAAATGGTAGGCTTTAAATGTGAGTGATCCCCCCCAAGCTATAGATAACAGGGAAAATGTATTACTAAATAATTACTCCATTCAAAGTGAGGTGAATGACTTGTATATGCTTACCTTTAGCTGAAAGTATTTTATTGTAATGGACAGCCATGTGATCCCTGATCAGGTACTGGTTGCTTAGTCTGCGGGAGGAGTCGTCAATGCAGAAGGCTACAAAAATAAAGCACATTTGATCATTATTATGGAAAGTGCCTGTTGTCTTTGTCCATGGAGTTTTCTTGGCAGGAATACTGGAGTGGCTTGCCAGTTCCTTCTCCAGGTGGATCACGTTTAGTCAAAACTCTCCTCTATGACCTGTCCATCTTGGGTGGCCCTGCATGGCATAGCTCATAGCTTCTCTGAGTTATTCAAGCCCCTTCGCCACGACAAGGCATTGATCCATGAAGGGGTCACCCTTTTAATGAGGGTGAAAGAGGAGAGCGCAAAATATGGTCTGAAGCTCAACATCAAAAAAACCAAGATCATGGCCACTGGTCCCATCACCTCCTGGCAAATAGAAGGGGAAGAAATGGAGGCAGTGAGAGATTTTACTTTCTTGGGCTCCTTGATCACTGCAGATGGTGACAGCAGTCACGAAATTAAAAGACGCCTGCTTCTTGGGAGAAAAGCAATGACAAACCTAGACAGCATCTTAAAAAGCAGAGACATCACCTTGCCGACAAAGGTCCGTATAGTTAAAGCTATGGTTTTCCCAGTAGTGATGTATGGAAGTGAGAGCTGGACCATAAAGAAGGCTGATCGCCGAAGAATTGATGCTTTTGAATTATGGTGCTGGAGGAGACTCTTGAGAGTCCCATGGACTGCAAGAAGATCAAACCTATCCATTCTTAAGGAAATCAGCCCTGAGTGCTCCCTGGAAGGACAGATCGTGAAGCTGAGGCTCCAATACTTTGGCCACCTCATGAGAAGAGAAGAATCCTTGGAAAAGACCCTGATGTTGGGAAAGATTGAGGGCACTAGGAGAAGGGGACGACAGAGGACAAGATGGTTGGACAGTGTTCTTGAAGCTACGAACATGAGTTTGACCAAACTGTGGGAGGCAGTGCAAGACAGGAGTGCCTGGCGTGCTATGGTCCATGGGGTCACGAAGAGTCGGACACGACTGAACGACTAAACAACAACAACAACAACATGGAAAGTGCCAGTAGACTTCACCTGCAATTGCAGAAATATAAGTTCAAATTAAAAAAACACCTGCTTCTTGGGAGAAAAGGGGACAAACCTAGACAGCATCTTAAAAAGCAGAGACATCAACTTGCCGACAAAGGTCCGTATAGTTAAAGCTATGGTTTTTCCAGTAGTGATGTATGGAAGTGAGAGCTGGACCATAAAGAAGGCTGATCACCGAAGAATTGATGCTTTTGAATTATGGTGCTGGAGGAGACTCTTGAGAGTCCCATGGACTGCAAGAAGATCAAACCTATCCATTCTGAAGGAAATCAGCCCTGAGTGCTCACTGGTGGGACACATCCTGAAGCTGAGGCTCCAATACTTTGGCCACTTCATGAGAAGGGAAGACCCCCCGGAAAAGACCCTGATGTTGGGAAAGATTGAGGGCACAAGGAGAAGGGGATGACAGAGGACGAGATGGTTGGACAGTGTTCTTGAAGCTACAAACATGAGTTTGATCAAACTGTGGGAGGCAGTGGAAGACAGGCATGCCTGGCGTGCTCTAGTCCATGGGGTCACAAAGAGTCAGACATGACTAAACAATTAAACAACAACAACATGCAAATGAGGTGCTGCGGAGCATTGTGGGGCAGTGCTATCTGTGCTCGCTGTGACTTGAAGGAGTGTGGGCAGAAGGTAGCCCAGGTACAGGTCCAGGTTTCCTTCAACGGAGGCAGTTTCGCTGCCGCTGCTGCCGTCTCACTTCAGCCGAGCAGGCGGAGGTGGAGCACAGCTGGCAGCGTCCCTGCCTGTCGTGCTGTGCCTCCGGCTGCCCGTTGCACCTGGCCCTGCCCGGCAGAGCGCGAGGATAACTGGAGGGATCATCACACCATGGCGCCTACCGGTAGTACACTTAAGACGGCCCTGAATATATATATATATATATATATATATATATATATATATATATATATATATATATATTGCACATGGCAGCCAGAGCTGCACTTATTTGGACCTCATATTCCAAGTGGTAAGTAAGTGCACATCTACGGTACTGACAATCCATTCTTCCTCACTGCTTGTGGAACTAGCAACAGGCATACTCAAATCTCTGCAGTTTCCACCCGTTTTCAGACCCCTTACAACATTTGTTTTCTTTTTATTTGCTGACTACTAAGGTCCCATGTCTTGCCGTGGCAAATCGCAGGAGGACACTTTGTACTCAAATGGCTTACACATGGACATACTGAAAAGCTACGGGTAGAATCAACGCTTAACATCAGAATGGCTGTCTTCAGTTATGAAGCCATGAACAAGCAAATCACTCACCACAGAGCCATTTCAGTGATGATTCTGAGATGTAATGTTTACCGTTTAACAGCCAAAGCAGCAAAACATATCCCTGCATATGAAACTAGGATGAGATCCTCAAAAACAGCTACTCCAGAATAGCCCCATTATGAAGTCAACATGACTACTTTGGAGCAAGTAGTTTAAGGACTGCAGCCTGAAGGCCCTGGCAGCAGACTTATCAGGACTGAAAGCACTGATCAACTATCTGGTGAGGCAAATAACAAATTATACATAAAACAGGTATGTAGATTCTAACTGGGTTTTAAACAGCACAAGCTCTTAAGAAAAATGCCTCCATATTCGAGGTAGTGCTGTACCTAAATTGTATCCATCACTTGAAATAAACAAGGGGTTGCTAACCCACAGCCTGTGGAATAAATACATCCTCTAAGAGGATTTTGTGTCCCCCCAAGATACCCTTAAAAGGCCTTTTAAAAGTTTGTTTTTACTGCTCCGATGAGTCCCCCACTGTACTGCCATTGTGCCAAAATATTTTTGTGGCCTCCCAAGCCCCCCCCCATCAGCATTATTTAAAATTCTTTTTATTTTCATCCCCCTGATTATTTCCATAGTTACCCCACTGTGATGTCAAAAGTTTTTGGTGATGCCCTAGAATCCCAAACTGTTTCCTTATTTTGGCCATGCTAATTCTGACAAGGACTGACCAAAGATCAATGTGGCCCTTGCCCTAACCCCCCCCCCCCCAAATTAACTACCTCTGAAATAAATCTATTTTTGTTTTTCCCAAGATATGTAAGCCAAGCTTCAGCAACTGTCTTCTACACTGAGGTGTATTATTTACTGGATTAGTTAAAACCAAGACAATGCAAAGACTAAAAACTTTGGGTCAGCTGATATTCTTGCATTGAGTATCAGTATTTTGTTTTTAACAGTTCTGATCAACCGAAAAAGACTTCCCCTTTCTCTTCTCCCCCCCCCCCCGAAGCCTCCCCCACTCCAAATATGTGTACTGTGCAATGACAGATTTTACTCATTAGTATAGTCTCAGCCAAACTAAGTTCTTACCACAATGCTTTAATGTTTAATGGAAAATATTTTAAGAGTCCACACAACAACAAGAATTCTATGCAAAGCTATACTTTAAAAATGTTGCTGTTTACCCCATTATGCAAATTACTTACCATTACTTTTAGTACTTAAATGTCCTCTGAATGGGCTTGCTGGTCCATACCGAGGAATAGCTTGGTATTCAATCACTGATATAAAAAAAGAAACAAGGAAATTAGGGCAGAAGCATAGCTTTCAGCATACAGAATAAAAAAAAAAAAACTCATAAAAAGCCAGTATGTTCATTATGATGACCTATTGTGAAAAACATGAGTTTGTAGGAAAGTCATCAAAATACATGAGGTGAACTTACTTTAATACTACATCAACTGAAGAGAACAAAATCTCATTAATAGTAGTAAATCACTGATTAAATCAAGTGTGCAACCATACATTAAAGTAATGCATAAGCCTATATATCAATGTACTTAGGCGGATTTAACTCTGCCTATTATTGGACTGTAAGTGAAGGAAAATGAAGTCACATATTTTTTTTCCTTTCATCTTGAAATGAATATACTGTGCCTATTCATTTTACCATAACTATAGTAACTATACTTTTGAGTTTCAAGCTATCTAAGATCATAGTTTTGGAGCTGAAACATCATGGTGGCAATGGACAATTCTCTGGAAGATGTTCATTTTCTGAGCAACAAAACTTTGCACCCTGAGTTCTAGTAGAATACAAGATCCCAGTAACAGTTGTTGTTGTTTGTTTGTTTGTTTGTTTGTTTAGTCGTGTCCGACTCTTTGTGGCCCCATGGACCATAGCACGCCAGGCACTCCTGTCTTCCACTGCTTCCCGCAGTTTGGTCAAACGCATGTTGGTAGCTTCGAGAACACCGTCCAACCATCTTCATCCTCTGCCGTCCCCTTCTCCTAGTGCCCTCAATCTTTCCCAACATCAGGGTCTTGGTATTGGAGCCTCAGCTTCAGGATCTGTCCTTCCAGTGAGCACTCAGGGCTGATTTCCTTCAGAATGGATAGGTTTGATCTTCTTGCAGTCCATGGGACTCTCAAGAGTCTCCTCCAGCACTATAATTCAAAAGCATCAATTCTTCAGCGATCAGCCTTCTCAGTTCCATACATCCTAGTAATAGTAGTTCTGTCTTAAAGGAAGGCACATGGATCTTCCATGGCACTTTATATTTTGGGGAGGCGGGAGGGGACATCAAAAACATGAAAAAGTCTGGAAAGGTCCGATGACATCTGAATCCTGAACAGACTATTGCTTGGTTTAATATGAGCAATCCTAGGGCTCACTTGCTTCCTCCTATCATCGCATACTCCGATTCTCTCCCAGATTTGATTTCGCATGACATACAAACTGGGTAAACCTTGGTTCGTAGCAGTTATAGAGGTAATACCAAACTACGGTTTGCAGGAAAATCGAAAGTGATAAGAGAGGACACAAGGCAAGGGAAGGTGAGTACATCAATCCAAACTATATTTGGAATTAGCAAACTATATTTGGAAGAGAGGTGTGCAGTGCCAGAGAAAGAACTGTGAGTGGGCAAGTGTCCTATTTGCTATCCTTTGGACTATATGGGAAACTCATCCAATAAATCTGCTATAGCCTGGAATTGGGTGTGCACAAATGCAGCTGACCGAGCGCTAAACAGCAACCAGCTGTGGGCAGGCGGCCTTGTGAAGCTCTATCAGCCTTTTTGGGGGGAAGTTTCTTTGGGGAAGTTAAATTGCCAAATATTAGAGGTCTGCATTGGGTCCCTCTAGCGACAGATGGTTTGAGAAGGTATGAGTGCTGCCTTGTCTGATCACTGAACTCATCATGCGAGGGTTCTTAGAGAGATGTTGTATGGTCTCCATTGACATCCTTTACAAATAAAAAGAGTGTGCTGCATAGGCCCCCAACAACATATGCCTCTATGTGGCAAGTTCTATGTTATCCAAAATGTCCCTTTGTTGAATTTATTATGTTGTCTGCAAAAGTGTACGGAACCTTCTGTTTATTTTATTTTAACTGCAACAATGTCTACACCCAGTTCTTGTTCTTTGTTTTTGTCTTGTTTGTATGTGGTTGTTGTTGTTGTTTTAAAACTTAATAAACACATCTAAAAAATATAGCTCTGTCAAACTTGGTGCCTCCCCATAACAGAAAACCTAGAGTAACAAGGCACCAGAAGGTTCCTGGAACCCCCATTGCTGTGAGTTTTTGAGAGTGTGTTGCGAGTTTCTTTGGCTGAGAGTTGGCATGAAAGGTTATTAATGTTATTTATTATTTATTGAATTTATATACCACCCTATTCCCCGGAGGTTTCAGATGGAGCCCTGGGTGAGATTCCATTCTAGAATCATATCTGTGTAGTTTATTTCTGTACCAAAGACTTATTTTTCACTTTTTGTGAAATATTTCCTGCCTCAAATCATTAACATAATTAGTAGGACCACATGTATCCCATCAAAATGGATTATGGATTCTAAGGCAAAAAGAGAAAAGGTTGCCTTGTACTATATTTTTAGTACTCAGCTGCAGTAAACAAGTACAAAATATGTGCATGTCATGTCAGATATGAAGTATGAAATTGCCTCTCTCTTCCCTTTTACACCCTGCTTTTCCACATTAAAAATTAAACATATAATTATCTTTGCAACCTGGGCACTTAGTGTGCTTGTGGTTGCTATTCTGGATTTCTTCAATCCCACTCCTCTTAAAGCTACAGAAACTGAAATACCTAACTGATCATAAAATAAACTGGGGTCAAATTCTGGGGTCAGTAAAGCAAATGTCTTTTGTTGAGACTGAAAGTGTTTCCATATTATTTGGCATTCCTAAAACCTGCAAGTAGGGGCCCTGCTGATCTCCACAAGTACAAATGGAAAAGAAGGGAGATGGAGAGGGAATTAGTAGAATTACAAGTTTCAACTGGTAGTACGAATCACAAGTTTCAAGTTTGCTGTGCTAAAAGGATGCAGCATTTAACCTGTGGAGTACTGCTTTCTCCACATATGATTTCATTGTAAATTATGTATAGGGTGATATTTTGGTGCATCCTAAGATTTAACCCACCAAACATTTTTTTTAAAAAAAATCATGTGCAATGACTAGCTTCCACGTATGTTTTGCATACTGTAAGGATGACTCCCTACAGGGAACCAGCCCCCATCATCCTAACGTCTACCTCGCCAAGCACAGGGAGCAGCAGTGGGTCTGAAGCAGCCAGGGGAGAAGGGAGAGACTTGGAGGGAGAGAGCAGCCAGCGTGCAGAACAATGGGAAGGCTCAGGGGAGTAGAGATACGGGCAAGGGCTCAAGGATGCTGGCGAGCCCTTCCACTGCCCTGACAGGGAGGAGACTGAGAGGGCATCGCTCCTTCTGGCGCAAGAGTTAAGGACAGCACCGCGACACAGGTCAAGGGGGAGGCGTTTTGGGGTGCCCCGACTACTTTGCTGGCATAGGAACAGACGTACGCCATTGCCGGATTCTGGTTCGGACTGAGAGGTCATGTTTTAAGCTATCTCTGCACTGTAAATACAATGCACAATAAAAGTCTTTAAAGACAAACTGGACTCAAGTGGAGTTACTCTAGAGTAGCCACGGCGACCCTCTGACACATAGCATGAAACTCCGTTTGCCGACTGCACTACATTAAAAACAATTATATTACTACAGTATATTCAAAATGAACCCTTGCATACGTATAATTAACAAGTGGAACGGTTAAAGCTAGAATACTGTACTGTGAAAAAGAGTCTGCTTAATAGGCAGGTATCAGTTTCTGCCACATGTGCTGTGGATTTTTTAAAATCATAATCCATTAAATAGATTAAGACTACTAATACATTTTATCATGGAGGATTACATATTCTCTCATTCCTCTGAAGCAGCAAACTGACATAAAATATGAAGCGAGCCATTTGCAGTACAGTTCTAAAAACTATTCCAGCTATCACTGTCATCTTATTATTATTATCTAACGGATCTCTGAAATATGTGAGCTTTCAAAAAATATTCACAAATGTTATTTCTTGCTTTAGAAAAAAAAGAGTGGTTTAAAAACAAAAAACAAAACCCAGAGTGTGAGCTGGGCCTCCTTTTCTCTCTCTCTGCCACAAACTGGTTCTGGACCAATGGTGCCGAAAACAAGAGAGCTCATCACTGACCTTGGGGCGGGTTGCAAATAGGGATTGGAAGTGGCAGGTGGCCATGCTGCTTTCATACAGGAGCCAAGCTCAGCTCCCATCTATTGGTTAGATGTAATGAATATTCTACTGTGGCTACCACAAACAGCACTGGGCCCTGCTCTAGTTGGGTGGGAGGCCTATTGCTGGGAATGTGCTAAGGGCTCCTGGAGTCTGGAACTGGCACTGCCTACCTGCTCCCCCACTCCACCCCACCCCAGGCTTTGGGGAGTTCTGAGAGCTGGACCATAAAGAAGGCTGATCACCAAAGAATTGATGCTTTTGAATTATGGTGCTGGAGGAGACTCTTGAGAGTCCCATGGACTGCAAGAAGATCAAACCTATCCATTCTGAAGGAAATCAGCCCTGAGTGCTCACTGGAAGGACAGATCGTGAAGCTGAGGCTCCAATACTTTGGCCACCTCATGAGAAGAGAAGAATCCTTGGAAAAGACCCTGATGTTGGGAAAGATTGAGGGCACTAGGAGAAGGGGACGTCAGAGGACAAGATGGTTGGACAGTGTTCTCAAATCTATGAACATGAGTATGACCAAACTGTGGGAGGCAGTGGAAGACAGGAGTGCCTGGCGTGCTATGGTCCATGGGTTCATGAAGAGTCGGACACGACTAAACAACAACAACAACAACAACAAAGCCCCTAGAATTCTGCATTGGTTAATCATGTTTGGAGAAGAGCGGCCACCATCATTTCATTATTTTGTCTTAGTTGGACTTGCTGAACATTTTAATCTATATAGATTATATGG
Source organism: Zootoca vivipara (assembly GCF_965207765.1). Classification (NCBI taxonomy): domain Eukaryota; kingdom Metazoa; phylum Chordata; class Lepidosauria; order Squamata; family Lacertidae; genus Zootoca; species Zootoca vivipara. The sequence continues at coordinate 111,635,558 of NC_142582.1, read as the reverse complement.
AGTCATACAGCCCCCTGCAAAGTTGGCTAAGAAAAAACTCCACTGTTGAATCTCCATGCTAATCTGGTGGGGTGGGGGGAAAATCCATTTAACCCCTAGAAAAGTCCAGTAGCCAGCAACACAGTCTCTGTTAGAATTAAGTGTCTTAACTTTTAAGTACTTGGGAAGTTAGAATCGTAGAGCAGGCAGATACAGCAAAGTTCATCTGGTAGTCTACTGCTCTGGAGACGGTTTTATTAGCTTCAATTAAGTGAATTTGCTACAGGTCACGGAGTGCATGCTTGTTCTTCAGTGCAGAGCAGTCTCCACTGAACGTGAGGTGGAATTAACGATGCAACTGGACAGTCGGACACTCAGAGGGCTAAATTGGTGCAGGCTTTGGTAGCACATAGTCTATGAGGGTCTGGATGAAAGTCAACACATAGGTTACTTCTCAACAGAGGCTACTTCTCTATTCTGCCACTCTTGGGTTCCTTGCAAGACAATTTTGGCAACATTTTCTATAATAGAAATATATGATCCCGAGTCCTTGCCGCACTAGATTATGGTAGTTCAGAAGGCTTTAGGTGGTCTGAGCAGAGGTGGCAAGAATTGAGTTGACAGTACAGGCAAGGAGCCAAAGCCATTAATGTAGTCCATAAGATGAAAGAAGACCTCTAGACTGAACAAGCTGTAGGAAGCAAACCAGGGAGGCAGATGAGAAAAGGAAGTGGTTAAAGGAACAGCCAAAAAAGTTATTTTGGACCAGCCTAGTGCCCTCTCCAGACTATATCAGATTCCTCACACTGATAATGGCTCCTGTGTACATGGAGAACAGAGAGGTGTGTGCAAGTCTGTGCAGAAACTAGTCTATTATGCAAAAATAAAAATTACATTGCTCCATCTACTTTTGCCTCTGGCCCTGATCAGTATTGGCACATGGCCCCCACTGGTTGCCCATAAAGGAATGCAGCCCTTGGATGAAAAAAGATACTGAGCTAGATGATCCAATGGTTTGACTCAGTATAATGCAACTTCCTGTGTTCTTTAAAGATAAAAGGGACCCCTGACCATTAGGTCCAGTCGTGACCGACTCTGGGGTTGCGGCACTCATCTCGCGTTACTGGCCGAGGGAGCTGGCGTACAGCTTCCAGGTCATGTGGCCAGCATGACAAAGCCACTTCTGGCAAACCAGAGCAGCGCATGGAAACGCCGTTTACATACCCGCTGTAGCGGTACCTATTTATCTACTTGCACTTTGACGTGCTTTTGAACTGCTAGGTTGGCAGGAGCTGGGACCAAGCAATGGGAGCTCACCCCGTCGCGGGGATTTGAACCACTGCATAGCTGCCAAGTTATCCCTTTTTTAAAGGGATTTTCCCTTATGCTGAATAGGCTTCCTCGTGAGAAAAGGGAAAACTTGGCAGCTATGCCACTGACCTTCTGATCGGCAAGCCCTAGGCTCTGTGGTTTAACCCACAGCGCCACCCGCGTCCCCCTGTGTTCTTTAGATGCCTCATGAATACATCTTTATTTATGTTGGCAACAAGATTTAATTTTATTGGTTTGGTTTACTCCGCTCTGCATGGCTGTGACCTGGTAATTTGTAATAGTATGTTTGTTTTTAACAGTTGTTTTATTGTTGTTTTATTATCGCAAGTCTTTTTTTTTTGAGCAATATGTTATTGAAAAAATGGCCAATACATTTAAAAGCTAATCTAAACATTTCAGTTTTTTATTTTACAATTGAACAACACACATAGCTCCTACTCAAACAACATACTGTAAATATCTCAGTAATCAGCCTATAAGTAAATTACGTCTTATTTGCCACAAGTAAAATCACGTTTCTGTGTTACAGATGTTGCTTTATTACTGCTTCAACCTTTGGCAAGCAAAGGCATTGGGAGATAAACAGCTCAGTGCAAACCACCAGCTTTGAATAATAAAGCTGTTTTAGAGCAGTTGCATTAATGTCTAGTTATAAATAACACTGGTCTGTCAATAATGCTAAAAATGTTAGTGCTTCTTTCAGTGGTGAACTGTTTTGATTGCTGCATATGTTAAACTGATCCCAGGGAAAAATTAACTTAACTACACTTCAGCAACTTTGTTCCGAAGATTGGAATCCTTAGATATATTCTAACTGAGTTGACATCATGCACTGTCCGTCTTAACCCAATGGATTTTAAGCTTTGTACCAGTAAGCCTTGAAAGCTTAAAAAGGGATTCCTCAATGAGAAGATGGAAGAAGAACATTTGTGGAGAAAAACATCCCAGTTGAAACAACAAAGTCAAGGTTTATGAGTGTCAGTCTTCCAACTAAAATCAATTATGACTGCATATATACTTCGGTTGAATTTATACCCTATAGCATGGGGATATTTATCTAAATCATTTCGAAACCATCTTTCAATATAAATACCCCCAGTCAGGTAACAACAGAACCCGTGTAAAACATTAAAAAGTCATGCTGTGGATCAGACCACAGACCTTTCTAGTCCAGCACCCTTCCTGGTTGACATGATTCCTATGGAAAGCCAGGAAGCAGGACCAGAGAGCAACAGCGCAATATAAAAAGGACAAAATGTTGGAAATAATACCCGCTATAACCACCAGGCAGGGCCGGATTTAGGTTTGATGAGGCCCTAAGCTACTGCAGGTGATGGAGCCCTTTATATGTCCAGCTGTCCTTTGTCAACAACAAATTGTCGCTCTTTTTGTGTTGATTATGCTATATGGTAATTTATGGACCAGTCCATGCAGAATGTAGGCACCCTATATATATATATATATATATATATATATATATATATATATATATATATATAATGAGCAAACCATTGATATTTTAGGGAGCAGGCTAGCAGGCGAGGCTCATTACTTACATCATAGGAGCCTACACAACACAAAGCACTGTTGCTGTATGTAGGTTTTATTTTATATTTTGCAAATGTACACCCAGTTTATTTTTTCCTTTAATTTTTTTGGGAGGCCACCCAAGAGAGTGGGGCCCTAAGCTATAGCTTGTTTAGTTTATACGTAAATCCGACACTGACACCAGGCCCCCCTAAAAAAAAAAAAACCACCAACAAAACCATGAGCTATCGGTTCTTTAAAAATAACAAGGGTCCATTATTTTTCTCAAAGTCTAAGTGACAATTGGGAAAACCTTGGCTCCTCCTTTCAAACTCTCACAATCATTTACTGCACATGCTGAGAAACTGCACAAGAAAACAAAAGGGCATAAGGCCAGGCTTATTGGCTGGACAGAAGCTTAAATGTAAAGGTAAAGGTAAAAGGACCCCTCTGGGGTTGCGGCGCTCATCTCGTTAAATTGGCTGAGGTAGCCGGCATACAGCTTCTGGGTCACGTGGCCAGCATGACTAATTCTGATTCTAGAGAACCAGAGCAGTGCACTGAAACGTCATTTACCTTCCCGCTGGAGCAGTACCTATTTACAGTATCTACTTGCTCTTTGACGTGCTTTTGAACTGCTAGGTTGGCAGGAGTAGGAACCAAGCAACAGCTCACCCTGATTCGAACCGCCGACCTTCTGATCGGCAAGCCCTAGGTTCTGTGGTTTTGACCACAGCGCCATCCGCGTCCCTGGACAGAAGCTTAGGCATGCATAAACGAACCAGCACACCACAAATCCTGCACATGTCTACTCAGAAGCAAACCCTATCTAGCTCAGTAGGCCTTTCTCCCAGGTCAATTTATTATATGGGGCTGCCGTCTAAAAAAACACTTTGTACAGTGGAGGGGGCCGCAATTTCTGTTTCATCCAGCTTGCCCAAAATGGCAGGTCTCCCAGGTCAATTTATTATAAGGGGCTGCCGTCTAAAAAAACACTTTGTACAGTGGGGGTGGGGGTGTGGCGATTTCTGTTTCATCCAGCTTGCCCAGAATGGCAGGTCTCCACAGAACCACCTGTGTGCAAGGGAGGCTGGGAACCAGGACAACACAGCCGAGGAGGAGTGCATGCTGGGAAACTCCCACGCTCCTCATCCTTTTCCCCAGCGCGTTCTGGAGCCCTTTCTTAGCCGCGGGATCGGAGCGGGGCGTTCTGGAACCCTCGCGGAACGCCAAAAGAGAAGCCTCGCGACTGGGGCGGCGCGCGCTGCGGGGTCCCCTGCGCGCATTTGGCGATGTCGTCATAGTAAAGGCTTAGAGGAGAGGAGAGGAGAGGGGCGTGCGAGGGCGGGGGAGGGCTTGTTTATCGCGGGACGCGCGTCTGTCTGCTCTTGCGCACGGAACTGCCTGCAGTCTGGCGAGAGGGACTTATTTGGCTATACATTATAGGACGGCGACGGCGGGGGGGGGGAGCAGGTGAAGGGCGGGTGGTGCAGGATTAGCGATCGCTTCTGCCGGTGCGAATCTGTCCTGGCAGGCGCCAGAAGAAAGGGGCACGGAAAGGGAAGCGCAGAGCGCCCCCAGCCTCTTCCTCCAGCCCGTGCAGCTCTCGCCGCCTTCCCATCCGCAGGACATGCCGGCGGACCTCCTCCTCCTCGCTCTCCGGCTCGTCCCCTCCAGCCCGCCGTCTCTACCTGGGCTCCTCCTCCTGCTGCTGCCGCCGCCGCCGCCGCCGCCGCCCTCCAAGCTCACTCCCATCCTCTTGGCCCGGCCCGCCAGGCTCCTCCTAGCCCAGAGGGCCACCGGAGGCCCGAGCCCGGCGGCTTCCTTCCGTCCGTCTGTCCGTCCCTCCCTCTGCCCTTCCTTCCTCGCCTCTCCCGGCCGGCAAGGGGCGGGCCTGGCAGCCCGACGGGTTGCTATGGACACCGCCGCTCGCTTGGCGGCCGCCGCAGCTGGGCGCGTTACGTCCTGGGACCGGGGGAAGGGCAAGGTGGCGGAGGAGGAGGAGGCCCGGAACCGCGGTTCTCTGGGTCGCCGAGTAGGGCTGCTCCCGTGTAAAAAAAGGAGCGCAGAGCTTCAGAGGTAGAGGCTGAACAGCAGGTCTACTCAGAAGCAAGTCCCGCCGTGCCCAAAGGTGTTGCTTGAACGCGGAGGGGACCCCTTGCCAAGTATAGGAGCGCGGGTGTCTTGCGCCGCGCAGGGTGGACTGTAGGATGGGCGGCTGTTTTCCACGGCGAAGGTCCACTCCCTGGTTCATGCTACCACCTATTTACGTGGGGTTGGCAGCAAGGCCCCCTCCGGAATCCCAGAGAGCCACTGCCGCTCATTGTAAACAGCACTGAGCTACGTGGTGCAAGGGTCTGGCTTAACCTAAAGTCGTTTTCTATGCTAGCCTGTGCACATTTACCAGGGAGTAAACCCCCTTGCCTCGGAGTAAACAGGATTAGGCGGAGGGGAGAGCAGTGTTGCTCTAGACAGGTTGCCTGACGCCCCTCTTCTGTGATAAACAAATTTAATTTTTGCTTGCCTTTCTGGAAGTCACAGTGATCCTTTGAGGAACCCGAAGACCCCTTTGCACCTTATCCGAAAGCATGTGCTTGCTCAGCATGGACATAGCCAGAATGTATGGGGGGGGGCAGGCTTTTTGTTGGGGAGGGGACAGAACAAAGTTATCTGCAATGCAAATGGTCAGTTAAGTGTTTTACTTATTTACTTGGTTTAGGGTGGGGTAGCTGCCCCCCTGACTGCGCCCATGTTGCTCTGGGTTATGTACACATCCCTGCCTAGCAACTATTTTCCCCCTGAAGTACCATCTGGAGGAGGCAGTGAAAGGTAGTGGGCCAAATCATCGCCACTGTCACCAGATGTGTGGTGTTGAAATCACCATTAAGGCATGGGTGTAGCCAGGATTTTTGTTTGGGGGGGGGCAGCCCAACTTGTTGAGCTTTTTTCAGGCTCTGCTTCCCTGCTGCAGTGCTCTGGATGCCCTTACCGCCCTACAGCCTCCCCCCCCCTCACTGCCGCTCTGGGATCCCCCCTGTTGCCCAGTGTGCCTGCCTTTGTTACTGAGAGTAGGGGGGGGGGGCAGAACCAACCAACGTGATTGGTACGCCCATGCATTGAGGTGTTGCCTCACAGCTCACAGTTAGTTAGCTGTGAGTTAGCTCACAGCTCCAATGGGACCCACTCCTTTCTCCTCAAGGATCAACCAGACACTTTGCTTGACCATAGACCGGGGGGGGGGGGGATCTGCTGCCTTGTTGGCATAGGATTTTGAAGGGGAGAGGTAGCTTGCAGAAGGCACAGATCTCATATTCCTGACTTTGCTCTCTGCTTGCTCCAAGATAAGCTACGCTTTACCCCTCCTTTCCTTCCTTTTCTTTTCTTTTAGTGTAAGTGGTATGGAACTTTGCTATGCTCACTTTCTTTGGGCTTGGGGGCATAGCTGCCAAGTTTTCCCTTTTCTCACGAGGAAGCCTATTCAGCATAAGGGGAAATCCCTTTTAAAAAGGGATAACTTGGCAGCTATGCTTGGGGGTGTTGGAGATTTTTTTTTTTAGAACTAAGATATTTATTTATATGTGCTTAGTGATAATTTGCTACCTGCATATTTGTCACCTTTGCTATCCAAAGCAGCACCCCTATACTCTGCCTCTTTCATTTATGTGTAACAAACCCATATATAAATTTTACTTCCTAGTGTGCCGCATTCTTTGTTAAGCATAAAAGTTAAATGTATCCATGCATTTTTATCAGAAGCACATCCTGTTTCCATGCAATAGGTTCCATTCCCCTCAGTAGTGTACGTTGGGTACATTGGTGGACATTGGGGGAGGGGGAAATATTCAGTGAACCTTGACACAATATATATGAAACAGGTCTTGTATCTGGAGAATTGAGAACTAACCAGAAAACCAGTGTGACCATGTTTCATGAACACTACACAGCAAACCAGCCAACACTTATTTAAAGAGCAATGCATTGGAAATGAGAAAGAAAATGTGGAATTCTATGCTGAAAAAAATGTTACCGTCTGAAAGAGCTACCTGTCTGCCATTTAGAACTTGGCTTTGTCTGCATGCTAGCAGTAGCATCAAAATGTGTCAGTAGCATAATTTTCACATTGATTTGAAGAGTGTTTACAAATGGCAGCACATTCTACTAATTTTCATTCTTTGTAAGATACGGCTGTCTTTTAAAATGTTCAATATTTACAAGGCATTTGAGCATGTTTCTCCAGATCTAATGTCAAAAACTAGATTTTATTTTTTAAAAATTCATAGAAGACACTTCAATGAGTTTAAGTACATCAGCTCCATGCTGGGCCGGTCCTGTAAATAGTGTCTGTTGATGAACCAAATTTGGATTGCATTGGCTGAATTGTATATAATTCTCTTAACATCCTATATAGACAGTACTTGCATTAGTTATTGTCCTCAGACAGGGGCAGCCAAATACAATGCAGAAACATGCACTTTAAGTTTCTAGCCCCCTTACTATGCCAAAATTCTGTCTGCAGCAACAGCTTACTCTTTCACCTTTTTGTACTGTACTCTGAAAGTTCATTTTTCCCAATGGAAGAATTCTGTGGATGAATCTGCCCCAACCGTCACTTGATGCATTGTGCTTCCAGTTTCCCACAAAAGTTGGGGGTTTCATTCACAGAATACATTTTTTTAAGGGATGGGGACAGTCTCCCACTGAGCAAACAAACATTTCAAAAGCATCACAGCTATTCCCTTGTTACCAGGCAACGCACTATGCAACAATTTCTATTGCTTTTCTTTCTTGTCCACTGCAGTTTATTAGAATTACCCTTGTTCCAGAATTCTGGCCCACTGGTGCCAATACATTTCTACAGTTTTTAGCACATTGCCATTGGCTTGAATAGCCTCTTCTGTCTTTTACACAACACCTTTCAAGGGCAGTTTCCAATGTAATGCATGCATGGAGTTGCTTTTGGATTAATCTCTCTGTGTGTACACTGCACACATGTTTTTAAAAAGCATTTAGTTGGCTGTCTTATTCGGGCAACTTATTCATCAATGAGCCTGTGAACTCAATGATTTTAGAAACCTAACCTTGACTACCATGATAATCTTTGCACAAATTGCATGAATGATGCATTCTAACGATATGCTTGTGAATGTAACCATGCAAATAACACCAAAAGTCATGGATGGAAAAAATGTAACCTAGGAACTGGGATAGCTTTTATGATAACCCTAAAGACATTCAGATGTAGAATGACAGTTCTTTGTGATATCTTTAAAAACCACATGTTCTTATTTCTTGCACTGCTCTGCCAGAATTGAAAGCACATAATTTCATAATTTAATTCCCGCCCCCTTATATATGACATTTCTGTGCCACCCCATAACATAAAGACTGGATTAAAGTAAATGACAAAAACCCAAAACATAAAAACACTATTAATAAAATCAAAATCTAGCCAACCTCTCCCTGTTGGTGACCCACCTCACTTCATTTGTCAGAGGCACCCAGTATAGGCCCACTGTAGGGGATGCTGAGGTATGGGGGAAGGTCCCTATGGATTAGTAAAAAATGGTGGTTGATGTGTAAGAAAACCTGCTTCGGTATTTCTACCTAAACTGCACCATTTTCTGTTCACCCATTTCCTCCTATAAACTTTTTGGAGTGGAATTAAGGACATGACAAACTGCAGCTATATTTTATCACTGCTAAGAGCTGTTTTATTCTCGCTGTTTCAGTTTGAAATGCCAGGCATTAAAGAACACAGACACTAATTAGCAGCGTTAACTGGAAGAGTCAAGAAGTTGAGAATCTGACTTTAGTCATCCAGGCCATAAATTCCAAATTTTTACTTCCTCTGCCAGGTGACACCAGCCTAACGTGACATATGCAAATGCCCCTTTGCGATAATTAACGATCAAGAAGATGCATATTCCCAAAGTATGTCTATATGCCTAAAATAACAAAAGTAATGGCTCAAATTAGTTTTAAAAAAGAAGAAGTTTTGTGACAATGTAAAACAGATTTATAGCTGTGTATTTGCAGAACGGGAAATAATCCCCACTGACTCTAATGGAATTTATTTCCAAATTCGGGGGTGGGGATTGTGAAGCCCCAAATTCATGAAACTTGTTACATGCTTTGAGACATTCTGAAACGTTGGCTTTGGAAAATCTCCAGGATGAATTCCATAGTTTGTGAGGCAGGTGCTGAGAATGCTTCTGTATGCGTGCCCTGTCTGCTTGAACCTGGAACGCAGATGGTCTAATTGCCAGGAGACTCTTGGTTGAAGATTCAGATGGGACCAAGGGTTCCCAGTGGTTCAATGCAGCATGTGGGCAGCTGACAAGCAGAAGCTCTCATGGTGCAGATGTGAAGTCATCCAAGTAGCAAAAGCATTACATGGACAAGACCCTAGGGGTGGCTTAGAGCTAGGGCAGGTTAAGAGCTATTTAAAAAATAGAGGAGGGGATTACTTTGCAAAAAGGATCTTATACCAGGAAACTCCAACCTTGGAAGGGCTTTCAGGTCTCTGAACCTTTTGCCGAACCTCTGCCAAGTGAAGTGCTGGAACTAGGCATGAATTCTGGGTGGACCCTGGGATATTTTCTCAGTATTGAATCAAGGGCATTAAAAAGGGGTCGGTGGGTTATAATTTCCAGAGATTTTGGTTGGCAGTCATCTGCCTCAGGAGACAATTGGAGGAGAGTGCCTTCAGGAGTGATGTCAAAACACCAGGGAGTCGCAGCACCTGTTTGTGGCTGTAGAGACTGATATGCGAGAGACATGTTTTGCTGCAGCTGGGGCAGATGATGGCATGCATTTGTGCTGATGCAGGTGTACCATGACTTTTCTTCTTTCTGCACTCTCCTCAATGGTCACTCCACTGGCCACTGCTGTGGATACACAACCTGATTGTCCCCAATCAGAGGTACATGTGTAAAGAAGGATAGATTTGCATAGGGTGGAGGGACCTCCGGCCTGGGGACAAATGTAGCCCTGGGGGCCTCACTGGCTCATGGAATTATGCCCAGGTCACCTTTCTTCCATTTTTTTTAAAAAAAATCAATTTTATTAAGAGTTTTCAACATAAAACACACTAAAAGCCAAACTAATCTAAAGAAGATAAATAAGAAAGAAACAAGAATAAACAAGAGGAAAAAATGAAGAAGAAAGAGAAGAAGAAAAATAAATAAATACCAGGCCCTCTATCACAATTATATCTTAACTCTTATTCCACATGCAGAAGAGTGAACCCTCCCAGGTCTCATCTTGGAACTTCCCCCTCTTCCCCCAGCCTCCCACCCTGGGAGATCCTCTCTACCCTGCCCCTCACGTAGGGCCCTTTTTTTCTGTCTATCACCTTCCTGTGTGTATCTCCATCATCCAAGATAGGAAACTTCAAAAACCAAACCAAAGATATAGATAGACTTAACAGAGAGAGAATTAAAGATAATAGAAAAATAAGCTAAGAAGAGACATAAAGTCAAAGAAAAAGAGGGTCTTTGATTCTCTGTCAGCCGATTATGTATGTGACAATTATTAAAATATTCAAAGCATGCACTCTGGGATAACATCTTGCTGCCTTAATATCCAGCTTTTCTCAGTCTGCTAAGTGTTGTTTTCCCAGTCTTCAGTCCCAGGCATCCCACCCCCTCTTCCAGGGCCACACCCATCATTGGCTCTGCTTTTCACCCAAGTATTTTTGCCAGGTTGGAACATGTTTTTGAACTCTGGTTTTGCAAGTGGAGGGCAGTTGTGGATGCAAGGTGAAAGTTGATAGTTTGCTAAGTTTTCATCCCTTGGCTGAGCTGGGCTTTCTCTTTATAGCAAGCAGCATCACTGTAGTTTCAGACTTTTCTACTATAGCTTGGGATAAAAACTTGCTTTTTGATTTTGTAAGGAAGGTCAAACTATTCTCAAGCCATTAGATTCCATATCCTGTGGCATGCTCTGCAGTAAATGGCCCAACTGACCTCGTTGTATCTGGAAAAGTATTTTCAGCTTCCAGGTTTAGTGGTGATTGAAAAGTTCCGTGAACATAAAAGAAATAAGGGTCCACAGACAATGAAATAATGTGTGTTTTACTGAGTTTAGGGCTACCTGCACTACCAGGCAGTCTGACATTCTGGAATATCAAAATATAGCAAGCCTATTATGAGCTGGAAGAAAACTCTGAGTCAGTTCCCATGGCAGCACCCACAGCTGTAAAGATGCCATAGACAGTGACACTGTTATGAGCCTAATGTTTGCAACAGCTGGATTTCCTCCTCCTCCTATTCATGAATAAGAAACAAATGGCAACAACGGGAGGCCAGCTGTCTCCCACTACTTACCCCTGATTAATGAATAGGATGGTAGAGACAAAAATAGACCATGATGTAAGATGCATGCTTCCTGGAGGCTAAACTAAGCCCTTGTTCTTCCAAACAGCAGCTGAAATGGTAAACCTGTTTCCAGCCTGTGCCACTTTGGACTGCAGGTGAGAATTCACCCAGCTGAATTTTCCTCGACACACAAAAATAACATATATATAAATACCTGTGTATAGAAAACTAGATGTCAATGAAAAAGAAAGGCCCATAGCTCAGCGCTGGTGTATGTTCTAAAACCAGGACACTTGAAAGCACAATCTGTTCATAAATAAACCCAACTAGGTACAATGGGGTTTAATCCTGGGGAAGTGTGTCTAGGATTTCAGCCTTAGTGGTTTCTAGAAGTAGGAAGAGCCACTTTTCAACTTTCCCACATGACACAGGTAGGAAACCCATGGCCCGCCTCCAGAGGTTGCTGGACTACAGCTCCCATCAGCCCCAGCAGGGGGGGCGTGAGAGTTGTAGCCTAGTAACATTGGGAGGGTTACAGGTTCCCCACTCCTGCCTTAGAATATCTGCCTTGAGCTCTGGTTTGGTGTACAATAGTCTTGGCCAACCAATGCCAAGTGGCCATTCTATTGCTGGTTCCCAGAGCAGAGCTGCTTATTATTATTATGTGCAGATACACTCTGTTAGGGATTAGTTGCATTTATTCATCTTATTTATTTACTGCCCTTCATCAGACGATCTCAGGGCGGTTCACTGAATAAATGAGGCTGGTCAGACTATACTAGAGACAGGGAAGTTGTGGCCCTCTAGGAATTGTTGGACCACAAATCCTGTCATCCTGACTAGGGCTAATGGGAGTTGAAATCCAGGAACAACTGAATGGCTTGAGGTTCCCCACTTTTGCTTTAATCCAACAGGCTTTAACTGTGGTAACATATTCCACTGTTGTGCCTGCTATGCAATGAAACAATTTCAGCACACTTGTGAAAGCAACCTAAGCAAACATTTACCGGCTACAGCACTTGCCTTAATGACAGCAAACATCTTCTGCTGTTTTAGATGGGTGTGCTTGTGTGTCAAGAGAAATGCCCTATAATTCCCATAGCTGTATTTGTGGAGATGAGGAAGAAGAAGAAGAAGTAACAGAGAGCTTGGCTCTTTTAAAAATGCCATTGCCCTGCAACTAAAGAGTCTCTTAGTAAACGTTTCCATCTTCTCAATAGTCATGAAACATTGGATGGATTTACAGGAAACAGATTCCCCTTTTGCTACTGCAGGTAATTGGATGATACAACAAAAGCTATAGGAAAACAGCACCAATTGTATTTTTAAAGTGATGTGATGGATGGTTCTACAATGACAAGAGAAGCCATCGAAGTTGAAGGCTGTATTTTGAGCAATGGACAGACTTGTATTTCAATGGTTAACTCCAACATTTAGTAGTAAATGTTACATTTTGCTACTTTGTTATAGCTTCTGGTCAAACAAATAAATCATATATCTGCCCACTTGTATGATATTAGGAGCAGGAACTGAAACGACAATTGCACTGCAATGCTTCTTAATGATGTTTCTATTGACACAAATGTCAAGCTTAATCATAGGTTATTATTTCAATTCTACTGAGCGCAAAGCAGTTATATGGGAGACTGAAAATGGCTTTAGAGCTCTAATTGTTAACAAAGTTTTGAAGAAGTTGAGTAATGCAATATTCTCCCATCAGAATATAATTGGTAAGGACTGATTTTTCTCAAGAAAATGTTCAGTATTTCATGAAAGTCAGTTCCTTCTCAAGACTTTATCAATTAAACAACTACAGGATGGAAGCATCCAACTTTAGTCATCATTCCTAAACGGTTTCACAAGGCTGCTCATAATGCAAAATGATAGAAAATTCTCCATATCATGTTCTAGTTTAGACATCTTATGTCATTTTTAAAAATCTGTCTATAACTGGAGTATTATCGAAGCAAACCAATTTCTGTACTTCTATTTACATGCTGTAGATTCAGGAATCTGGTGCCAAATTTGATTCAGAGTCTTTTATCTTTAAACAAATGCAATTTTCATTTCTAACCCCAAGTTTCTAGCCATTATGATTGTTGGGGGGGGGGACCACATGCAGGTAGCACCTTCTGCAAGTTCAAGATCCAATTGGGTTTTGCAAGCAGTTCCAATGGAAAGCATGCATGATTAAACTCCAGTATGCTACACATGCCTTGTTCATAGCAGCTAATTCCTATCACCCTGCTCGTGGTTGCATCCTGACTCACAAACCTCCTTTTTTTTTGCTATCCTTTGCCATCTCACTTCCCAGAAAAAATATGTTACTTTATGCACATCTTCATCAATTTATTATAATATCCACCCTACAGAGATCTGTTCTAGGCAGTTGGATCATGGCGAGGTAGATCAGGTTATGAAATAATATGAAAGATCATGTCTCTATTAAAATTCCCCTGTAAATCGTGTTATGTTACACCTTTCCCAGCGGTATGCATTGGGAATCTATAGCATGCCTTGAAACACCAGCTGCTGTTCATGGCTGCAACACCCCCCCCCCCCGAGCCTGACAGCCGATTTAGTTTGCAGTGACAGCCTCTCCATGAGTGACAAAGTGCTGCATCCTCATGTTCATTCCACAGAAGCAATTGCTTTCTCATTATGTTCTCACCCAGAAAGTTAAACTTATTAAGATGGCAAATACCATTGGTGCTGCTTTTGTCATAGGTGCCAGTTTTTATATTTGGGGGCAGCTTAATATACTTAGTGCTATGTTTTCTCTCTCCTGCCTGATGGCAGAAGAGAAATACACAAATTTAGCTTTCCAATTTTCTGTATATGAAAGTTGTGAAGAAACCAGTGCCAGGATACATCTGCTATGTGCCTGGATATGTAAAAATGCAAGTTGGCTCCTGATATCTATCCTATTATCCATCCATCCATCCATTGTATCAGTTGTCCAACAATAATTGTTCTCAGGGTGATTCACAAAGAATAATACAGTTTAAAACCATAAAGATCCACATCCATCAAAAATCCACATCCACATCACATCCATCAAACTAACACTAAAAATAATAATTTTAAATCCAAGAAGTCTAAAGATCATGACTAGTAGAAATTAATACAAAGCCTAACAAAGGGATAGGGAATCCATGGAACTCCAGATATTGTTGGCTTTCCATCATCTCCAACTGGGGATGATGCAGTCCAGAAACATCTGAAGGACCACAGGCTCCTCATCCCTGGTATAACAAGTTCCACAGGGTCGAAACACAGCATAATAGCTGAAAATAGAAGCAATGGCCCATGAAAGTAAAAGAAACTCTTTGCCTGATGCCAAAAGGACATTAAAGTGGGTTCCTGTTGAGCTGCTCTGAGGAGGGCATTCCATAACTGAGGAACCACTGCTCAGAAAGTCCTTTCTCTGTGTCCAGCTACTGCATCTCAACTTCCGAAGGCATTAGCCATTGATGGTCTCTGGGCTCTAGTAGGTACATATGGGAAGAGATAATCCTTCTGATGGGTTTTTAATGATACTTTTATTAATATACTAATACACATGCTGCATAGGGTCTGGTCATCCAAAAGCTTGCAGTCCAACATTCAACCCACATTGATGCTTGAGGTGGAATGCAAAACTGCACCTTCTGCTTGTAAACAGGTCTCTTTTTTTTTTGGGAGGGGGGCAATCACAATGGGCAAAAGAACAATGCTGAATGCAGCTATCCTTCTGCCTATGTACTTCTTTTCACATTGCACAATTACTCTGTGGAATTTATTTCCACCAGATGTGGTGATGGACACTAGATCACATTTTTAAAAAAAGGAAATTAGACAAATCCAGTGATTATTTGCTATAATGGATATGTGGGTTCAGAGTGGCTGGGGGAACCCGGCCAGATGGGTGGGGTATAAATAATAAATTATATTATTATTATTATTATCTAATTAAATACCAGCTGCTGGGAGGAAGCCACGAGGAAGGAATATTGTCTTCAAGTTCTATTTGTATACTATCCAGAGGCACCTGGTTGGTCACTGATGGGAGGCAGGATCCTAGACTGGATAGACGTTTAATTTTATCCATAAACATTCTTCTCAGTCAAGTGGCAAGATAATTAAAATGCATTGTGTAATTGTGTGATACACACACCATGCATACTCTAAGGACTTGTTCCACACAAATGCAAGTTAATCAATGCCAATACTGACAATGCCATATGAATCTCTCTCTGTCCTGTTGTGTCACATCAGGCCAAGCTTTTTAATGCAGTGACTTCAGACCAGGGCTAGGGTGCCGGGCCACCAGGGGGCGCCGCTGCGCCCACTGCAGCGGTGCTGTGTGCTGTGCCCGCCCGCCGGCCGCAGTGAGAAACGGGGCAGGGGGGGCGCCGGAGCGATCATCGCACCATGGCGCCAGGGCACCCGATATGCTTAAGACAGCCCTGCTTCAGACATTCAGCTGTCAATCAATGTGTACATCAATCAAGTCTAATTTGTGTATATTTGAATCATCCACATTTCTGAAATCTGATTCTAGTTGCTAAAAGAATCAAGTTCTGGCATCTACGTATTTTCACTGGTTGTTCAGACATGAGATTCATTCTTGAGACCATTTACCTGACTAGTAAATTTGACATCTCAATGTAATTTCAGAGGCTGTCACCAGTGTGGTTATTATAGGCAAGATTCTGCACATTATTACTGATGCCATTATATTATTACTGGTATTAATATGAAATTGTTTATTCATATTAACAATTATTTTGGATACAGGGATCGCCACAAAAGAGAATTATGCAAATAGCTGTCCAAGGTCCTGAAATACAACTCACTATATTGCTTGTCAATTTGATCTACCTATATTGGATTTCTTTCATAATGCTCATGGAATTAATGAACTGGAAGGAAAAGCTGAAACACTGAGTTAGAAGCTACCTCCTCCATTTACTAAGCTGCTCTGAAATTTGTAGGAGGTCTGGATGAACTTTTAAAGGAAAGAACATGAAGGGATTCACAGACCAAGGAACAAGTTTAGCACTTCCAAAAGACATTATCCCTTGATTCTCCAGGGACAGCTAACATCTGTAGAACATCTACAGATCAAGTTTTTGTGTTCAGATCATTACTGCAGCAATTTCATGGTAAATAACTGAAACGTGTTACAACAGCATAGGGTATATACACCACACACACACACACAGTATCATATAACACTACTGTAAATAGCATTTATTAGTAATAATGCAATATGATGACCTTCAAAGTTGAATATTGTAAAGAATGTGTCTTTTAGACTGCCAGTTTGATTTAGTTCTTGCCACTATGGTTAGGATGACAATAGGCCTCAGTCTTGGGATGCTCAGTTAGAAGCAGAGGGCAGCACTGCCGGCCCAAGACACTCCGCTGCCCGACGCAAAGGATAACACATTCAATGTACAGGTCAACTGGACTGGCACCTGGATTTTAATACCTACAATAGGATAGTGTCCTCCATGACACCTGGGGGTCGTAGGGTACTTATGGGTGTGCAAGGCAGGCATAAGAACATGAGAAGAGCCTGCTGCTATTTATCTAGTCCAGCATGCTGTTCTCATAGACCACACATTTAAAGCACATGGCTTCCTCCAAAGAATCCTGGGAACTGTTGTTGTTGGTGCCCGTCACAGAGCCTGCTGTGGCTGCAGAGACTGGTAACTCATAACTGCTGTCTCCCACATTTTTATTTCTGCGTTAGTGACCTTTCCAGGGTGAAAGCCTGGGTAGTGTGTATGGAGGTCCTGGGCTGCCCAGGTAAAAATATAGCCTCTCCGCCTCACTGATGTGGTCCAAAGCAGAGCAATATATTTGGCGCCAACTTGGTTGCAGGAGTTGCCAGAAGGATCTGAAGATGTGTGCATGTACACGAAAGCTCATACTAATGGCAAACTTAGTTGGTCTCTAAGGTGCTACTGGAAGGAATTTTTTAATTTTCTTTCTGTACACTGTAGTTTACCCCTTACAAAGCTACCATTCCCAACACCCTTAATGAATTACAGCTTTTCCCCACCCCCAGGTAGTTCTGAAGGTACCATTAGGAGAGAGGATGCTACGTCAACCTGTTTAAGTCCTTAATGTAGCTCGGCCCTTTAAGCAGTCTGACAGCCATAAAGAAAAACCCACATTTAAACCTACCATCAGTTAATCAATACAACACCAATTGATCAATTGGTGCTTTCAGTCTAATTTGAGCCTCCTCCATCAAACACCACAATGGCAGGTACAATATGGAACATGAATTATTGCTTGGTGGAACATTTTTATATTTCAGAAGTAACACCACCACACAATTAAACATGGTGGTAATTACAGTTTAAAGGGGTAGAAATAATTCAGCAAGATTTGCCGATAGCATTTATCAGCTGCATTGCGGTTTTCTGACCCTGGGTAGCTTCAACATGCAAAGGGAATACTACTGGCTTGTCATGAGCTGCTCAAGCCATTTGGAGGATGTCAAGACAACTTTTCTTTTGGAACTCTTGACATAATGCTCTGTTCATAAATAATGAATTGTGAGTAGTCTCATTAATATGGCAGACGAAACTCTTGGCACTTAGAAAATTAGCCTTGAAAACACCATAGACACCACTGCAGCCACGGAAGCACTAAAGTAATTTTTTAAATTCCAGTATAAAACAAAGGTCTGGACAACTCATAAGATTAGCAATGACCTAATGTGATGATGTGAATAACAATGTCCATGACATTTATTTTTTTATAAAATACTTCTTACCTTCCCATCTTTATAAGGTCCCAGGTAAAGGTAAAGGTACCCTGAACGTTAGGTCCAGTTGCGGACGACTCTGGGGTTGCCCGCTCATCTTGCTCTATAGGCCAAGGGAGCCATCGTTTGTCCACAGACAGCTTCTGGGTCATGTGGCCAGCATGACTAGGCTGCTTCTGGCGAACCAGAGCAGCACATGGAAACACTGTTTACCTTCCCGCTGGAGCAGTACCTATTTATCTACTTGCACTTGACGTGCTTTCAAACTGCTAGGTGGGCAGGAGCTGGGACCAAACAATGGGAGCTCACCCCATTGCGGGGATTCGAACATCTGACCTTCCGATCCGCAAGCCCTAGGCTCTGTGGTTTAGACCACAGCGCCACCCACGTCCCATAAGGCCCCAGGGCAGGTTACAATCATAAAATATATGATTATAAAAATGGATGAAACCATTAGAATTCGAAAGCATGCAAAACCATTCCAAATGGAACAGAAGAGTGACAACCATTGCAGTTTAGAGTTTGAGATTTGTTCATTCACATCAGGTTAAATTTAAACATGTAACAAAGAACGTGTTTTTTCTTATACTGTATTTGCAACTTTAAAAAAAGAAAGGGATCGGATTTAATTGATTACAATGCCAAAAATTACCTATCACTGCAGCCTTATACTTGAATAATGTGTTATTTCTATATTGTTATTGATTTATGATTTATGACATGAGACTAGTTTTGGCAGACAGAGGTGGAACTGAAAGGGACACTGGAAAACCTGAAAGGAGCTCCCAGGAGTAGAACCAAAAGAGACCAAGGATGGCCACACTCAATTCTAGGAAGAACACAAGATTACATTTTCTTTTAAGGGTGTAATCAAATTGTTAGGCATACTCAGAGTAGAACCATGGAATTACCCATGTTTTTAAAGAACTATAGTAATACTGCTGGCATTCATCTGTCTCAGGAGACAATGGAGGAGTACGCCTTTGGAGTTGACGTCAAGCTGTTGCAGCACCTGCTGTGGCTGTAGAGAGCAATGTGGGAGAGACATGTTTCGTTGCAACTGGGGGCAGATGAAGGCATCCAGTTGTGCTGCTGCAGATGCACCATGGCGTTTCTTCTCTCTGCCCTCCTGCAGGTGGTCATTCCTCCTCTGGTCACTGCTATGGATACACAACTTGACCAACTGTCTCCAAACACTCTGGTCATCTGCAAGGGATTCCTACATGGCAGGGTTGATGTTGCCAGCCTTCGTGTCACATTTGCAGAAATCTTTTTAATGCAGAGTTGGTCTGCCAATTGGCCTGGTGCTGGAAGCCTGCTCCCCATAGAGCACGTCCTTGAGGATCCTGCCATCTTCCATTCTGTGTACATGACCAAGCCAGCATAGACATCACTGAGACAGGAGTGCAAACATGCTGGGAATGTGGGCTTGGGATAGCATATATAACTTTTAACTACATAAAATATGTCACCACAGATTACAAATTTACAATGCAGCAATAAAAACATCAATGTTAATTACCGGCAATGTGTGTGTCTTTATAGCACTTCTTGTAATCTTATCCAAATCTGCATCTGAATGATGTTTTTTTCAGCTGAGGTCAGTAGCTGGATCTGAAAGTCTGAGAAACGGGAGCTGGAATTGGCAGGAATATAGAAAACACCAAGTTAAATTATTTGTCCATCTAACCTATCAAAGTCTACCTTGACTGCCAGACTCCCGTCTCAAAACATGATAGCCGTGACTTTAACTGGAAAGTAAAGGAAAGGTCTTTATTCAAGCTGATAGCAGCACAGGATCAGCAGCAAGCAAGAAGTCCTGAAGTCCAGATTCCAAAGCAAGGCAAGAGGTTCATAACTGAACAGGCGCTACAAAGATGTCCCAACAGTGACATGCCCTTCCTGCCAAGCCTTTAAAGATGAGGCAAGGGGAGCACACTCATGGGACTCTCTCGCCCTATGAGTCTGCTGTGCACATGCCCATGTGCTCCATCTGGATGGTGCATCTAATCCTACCCATGAAGGCACCATCTAGTTCAGGCATCCCCAAACTTTGGCCCTCCAGATGTTTTGGACTACAATTCTCATCATCCCTGACCACTGGTCCTGTTAGCTAGGGATCATGGGAGTTGTAGGCCAAAACATCTGGAGGGCCGCAGTTGGGGATGCCTGATCTAGTTCTTGGCAACAAGACTGTGTCCTGCCCCTCTGTCTCCAGCTCCCTGCTTGGCAGGGGGTTGGACTGGATGGCCCTTGTCGTCTCTTCCAACTCTATGATTCTATGATTCCTCTGCCATCTGTTCCACCTGTTCAGCTGGTCAACGTCCTCCTGCCTCCCTGATGAGGCTCAGTGCTCTGCTAGAGGAGGAAGCTGGCAGATTTGTTTCTCCTTGACAATACATCTAGAATCACAAGGGGAGGACCTTTCTCCTCCATCCCCAGGTGCCAGCCTTCCAACCCCACATCTGCCCCTTCTTCTTTTTCCTCTTCCTGATCTACCTGAGGCTGCCAAACCTGACAGACAGGCTGCCAAACCTGAGCGGCCCACAACACTAACTGGAAGAGGCTGTCTAGGGAACTGGGTAGAGTGTATTTCACCCACACCACCTACTCAGTAATTTTAGATGGTATTGCCAGGGACTGAACATTGGACCTTTTCCATGCAAAGCATATGCTCTCTACCATTGAGTTAATCACCTTGCAGGAAAAAGGCATTGCTCTGTTAACCAGGCAGCAACATAAAGTCAGGCTCCCAGGGCTTGTCAATCCAGAGGTTTTATACTATCCAATTGTAGGGGCTGGTGTCGCACCTCCCCTGTCCCATTCCACCAATAAATAGAAGTCTGAGAACACACAATCCAGGCCAGTGCATTAGGCTAGGGCCTCTTCCTCTGGCCTGCATTACGCCTCCCTTTGGGTTTTCAGCTTGTAAAAAACCACCTATTGCAACCAGTAGGAGGTTTTATTCAAGAGTTAACACTGGCATGTGCAGTCACAGCTGGGGAGAGATTAATCCCACCGCCCTTTTGTGCTGTGACCCTCCCCCATGCCACACAATTTGGTTTGAAAACAGCCTTCTGTTGGTGCAGTGCGACCGTGCATTCTAACTGTAGCGCAAGGGGGTGGCATTTTCAGGGGGAATCACAGCTGGGGGAGGAAGCATTGATCTCCCCTTCTCTGTGCACTGTGACCCCAAAGTGGAAAGCATCCGTGTGCTGCAATTAAATCCTTCTGTTGAAGGCTGTTTTCAAGCCTAATTGACAAAAGTGGGAGAGATCTTTGTTAAGAGTGAAGCTGGCCGGTGGGGGAGGGAGAAAACAGCGGCCCCGCCTACTCTTCTTTTGGTCCCGCCCACCACTGACATGCACCCCCCCTCAGATGGTAGACCAAGAAAGAACGCAATCCTCAGGCTGGAAAAAGGTCCACAATTCCGAGGTGTAGACAGTACTGAGATTGACCACTGGTCTGGCTTGGTATATAAGGCAGCTTGCTATGATTCTCTTTGGGTCTTCCCAAGGTCTATAGGTCTGATGTACCTTGCTGTTAGTGCTGCAACTAAAGCAGTGTGCTTGAAGCTACTGAGACTTGTTTTCAGTGAAACCAAGGCTGTGTACACATGATTGGCTTAAAATGCAGCAAGGCCATTGTTTTTTCTCAATTCGGATCACAGCTGGTTTGGAGGGAAACAACAAAACATTCCCATGATTGTAATTTGTTTTAACTGTTTTTACTTCTGAATTTAAATTTGCTGTAACTGGGACCTGCTGGTGATGGGTGGATAATAATAATAATAATAATAATAATAATAATAATTGGTTATTATTGGTTCAAACTGATTGGTTCAAAATTGGGAAAGGAGTACGACAAGGTTGTATATTGTCTCCCTGCTTATTTAACTTATATGCAGAATTCATCATGCGAAAGGCTGGACTAGATGAATCCCAAGCAGGAATTAAGATTGCCGGAAGAAATATCAACAACCTCAGATATGCAGATGACACAACCTTGATGGCAGAAAGTGAGGAGGAATTAAAGAACCTTTTAATGAGGGTGAAAGAGGAGAGCGCAAAATATGGTCTGAAGCTCAACATCAAAAAAACCAAGATCATGGCCACTGGTCCCATCACCTCCTGGCAAATAGAAGGGGAAGAAATGGAGGCAGTGAGAGATTTTACTTTCTTGGGCTCCTTGATCACTGCAGATGGTGACAGCAGTCACGAAATTAAAAGACGCCTGCTTCTTGGGAGAAAAGCAATGACAAACCTAGACAGCATCTTAAAAAGCAGAGACATCACCTTGCCGACGAAGGTCCGTATAGTTAAAGCTATGGTTTTCCCAGTAGTGATGTATGGAAGTGAGAGCTGGACCATAAAGAAGGCTGATCGCCGAAGAATTGATGCTTTTGAATTATGGTGCTGGAGGAGACTCTTGAGAGTCCCATGGACTGCTAGAAGATCAAACCTATCCATTCTTAAGGAAATCAGCCCTGAGTGCTCCCTGGAAGGACAGATCGTGAAGCTGAGGCTCCAATACTTTGGCCACCTCATGAGAAGAGAAGAATCCTTGGAAAAGACCCTGATGTTGGGAAAGATTGAGGGCACTAGGAGAAGGGGACGACAGAGGACAAGATGGTTGGACAGTGTTCTCGAAGCTACGAACATGAGTTTGACCAAACTATGGGAGGCAGTGCAAGACAGGAGTGCCTGGCGTGCTATGGTCCATGGGGTCACGAAGAGTCGGACACGACTAAACGACTAAACAACAACAACAACAACAACAACAACAATAATAATAGAATATACAGGCCAAGACTGCTTTACTTCTTAAGCAGCCATGTTGTCAGGAAGGAGAGGGTTTTCTTTTCCAGAAATACCAGTAAAGCATTTTCTACAAGCAGTGTGTGTGTGTGTGTGTGTGTGTGTGTGTGTGTGTGTGTGTGTAAGGTGATTTTACAAGAACTCTTTCGAGGCCTCACTGATATCTGGAGAAGGTCCGGGTTTGGAATGTACCTCCCTCAATGTGGGTTTAGGAAAAGATAACCTCGAACAATCTAAGCTCCCCCGTTTACAATCAGTGTTATTGTTAACATGACTGTAAAGCACAGCCTAATCTCATTCTGTTTCCCATTCAGGGTTGCTGAACTTGTGTCACTTGGAATCCCAAAGCCTCTTCAGACTTCAATGGGATTTTCTTCCATTCAGAGGAAATAAAGTCTTTGTCCTGGTCCCATAGCAGCAACAATCACGTTAAATCCAAGTCTGACAGAACAAGCTCATTATCATTCTTGCCATGTCTGTGTGCCGCCTGGCAACTCCTTTCCCTACTATATCGACAGCAACTGAGCTCCACGGGGGTGTCAAAATTAGAGAGAAAGATGGAATGCAAACTGACAAAACTTCATGCAAACTTGTTATATGCGTCTTCCCACAACTTAACTGTCATTCATGGAAACTCTCTTGCTTGCACATGCCAAAATGATGCCAAATTAAATGGTGCCACCATTATTTTTTCCTCTTCCTGTTCCAATAGCAATGTACAAACTTTGGGATGATTCCAAAGGCTCCTGGACAAGATGTACTGGCAGTTTTTTTTTTTTTAAGGAACACGTTGGAGAAAACGTAATGGAATGTTTCCAACGATGTTCTGCTCATGCAAGAGACTTTTGCTTGTACAGTGGGACTCTCTCCCTCCTGCACTCTGATGTCCCATTGCAGATGTAGAACTCTGTGCAGTGCACAACTCAGTGGTTCCCCCAATATTATGCATTTTCTGGACTGCTCATAGGCCAAAGTCTTCTGAGTGGCTTATGACATCAAATCAAATACAAAACAAGTCAATAAAACAGTCTTGGCAGAAATGTCATAAAAAACACAGCATAAAACATTGTCAGAACAGCACAAAAAGAGACCAGTATGAAGTGCTGTTGCTCAACTATTAAAACACCAACAATAATGTGAGGGACAGGACAGTTCATGGCAAACATAAATCATGGTTTATATAGACTGAGCAGTGGCATGCTTGAAAGCGATTTGTGCCCACGATGAACGATTCAATCAATTTGCCACTGACATGGTACAACCTAAGCATCAAAAGCGCTGCTGCCATGCACAGCTGCTTATGCAGTGTGATTTGAGAAGGAGCCCATTTTAATGATCACCTTCTGGACTTATTTCAGTGTGTATAATCATCTTTTGCATTATCTACTGCATAAATTGAATGGACTGGTGTGGTGATCCGGCCCTTAAGGCAGGTATGTTGCAAAACAGCATTCCAGATACTTTGATCACTCAAGTGACTTGGGCCTATGGGTGGTTCACGCCCCCCCCCCATGAACCAACCTTGACCCAGTGTTCATCATCTGAGAAGAGGCACCTGCTTGTGAGGGCTGACATCCCAACTTAGCATGCGAGACATAAGGAGGAGCCAGGGGTGGAACCAAACACGGGGGTCATACAGCTCAAAGGCTGGTGGCTCCTCCTCTTCCTCTTCTGCTGCCACCAGTGGAAGGCTGCTCCAGCCCTCCTCCCCCTCCATGGCAGAAGGAGGAGGAGCCAGCCAATGGAGGTATGCCACACACAGCTCTGCGCTTTGGTTCTGTGGTTTTGGGACATTGGGGGAGCAGCCCCTACCCCCAAAATATAGGGGTCACCAAAAGGCCTCAACCCCCAGGAGCTGCTGTCCCTGTATCTGAGACTCTACTCTGTGTGTTTCCACCGAGGGAGGTACAGAGGGTGGTGACATGAGACATGACCTTCTCAGTGGTGGCTCCCCATTTCTGGAATGGTCCCCGCAGGGAGGCACATCTGGCACCACCCCTATCTGTTTTTAAGCACCTAGCAAACCAAAAAAGCAAAAGCATTTTTATTCACCCAGGCTTTTGGACCTTAATTTTCTGCTTATTTTTTAGTGTGGCAGGGCTGAGCTGTATCTGCTCTTTTATATAAAACATTGGTGGGCATTTTTTCACTTGTTCTGTAAGCTGCTTAGAACAAAAGCATCTAAACAATGCCAATGTGCATATTCACTATGCGAAAGAAAAAATAAGCCTCATAGACAAAGTCTAAAAGCAACACCCAAATCACTGACTGAGCTAAGCGGCCACACTGCTAATTCCAAGTCCCAACAGAGCTGAAGATTGTCTCGTTTTTCTGTCTGGGTGAGTGTAGTCAAGTGTGCAAGGCTGCTGTGATTCCGCCGTCTCCAGAACCAGCTGATCCTCCCTTGGGAGTCCTTTGGTGCCAACCTGTCTTTGACCAGAAGTCAACCCCGGAGTGGGAGGAACAGGGCAGAACCAGCAAACAACAGCTGTAGCAATGCAAACTGTGTGGCGTGTGTATGAACAGCAGAGAATCCAGTGCTCCAAAGTTGAGGGAAATTTCCTTTCAGCATAAAGAAAAATCTGATGAAGAAATTTCCCCCTTAAAAAAAAATTATAATAGAGGGACATGTATCAGAAAAAGGGTGAACTGGTACCTGCATACTTTCAAGGGAGCTTTTTTTTTACTCATTCATATGTTACAAAATTTCCATACTTCTTTTCAGTTGCAGATAGGAATACCAAAGTGTTGTTCTTTGAGTTCCTCCATGAACACAGTTGCTTCAAAACATAGTAAAAGCTACCATCCCTTATCCAGGAATGGGAAAACTTTGGCCCTTCAGATGGCGTTGAACCCCAACTCCCATCAGCCCCAGTCAGCTGATGCCAAAGGTCAAGGGTGAAGGGAGTTGTAGTCCAACAAAATCTGGAAGGCCACAAATTCCCCATTTCCAGATCTAGTCACAATGCATGCCTTGCTTGGGATAGTGTTTACCTCACATTGGACTTGTGCCAGCAAACCATGGGCAAGTGTGTTGGTTAATGTGCTGTTTATCTGCAATGAGTCTTGCACCAGCCATTTTGTGGTTTTGAAGAAGAAGAAGAAGAAGAAGAAGAAGAAGAAGAAGAAGAAGAAGAAGAAGAAGAAGAAGAGGAGGAGGAGTTTGGATTTGATATCCCACTTTATCACTACCCTAAGGAGTCTCAAAGCGGCTAACATTCTCCTTTCCCTTCCTCCCCCACAACAAACACTCTGTGAGCTGACTGAGGCTGAGAGACTTCAGAGAAGTGTGACTAGCCCAAGGTCACCTAGCAGCTGCATGTGGAGGAGCGGAGACGCGAACCCGGTTCCGCAGATTATGAGTCTGCCGCTCTTAACCACTACACTACATTTTCCTGAATGCAGAAAACTTGTTCCAATGGCCTTAATGTAACTGTGCATGGCTTTTGCTTCAGAAAAGAACGTTCTTCTTATGCCACGTGGAGGGGAAATAATTGAACACAGAAGGTCTGTGACCACAGAGGTTGCAATTCCATGCACATTTCCCATTAAATACAGAGGCGGCAGCGGCCCATTGGCACTGACGGGATGGAAGGAAAGGTGGCACTACCAGCAGTGCAGAGCTGGATTTAGGGCAGTGTGGGTGATTCCCCCACAGAGAGCACCGAGCTGAGGGGTCGCAAAATTGATAAGGCCTATAACTGAGAAGATCCATTTGAGAGCGCCAGATTTTGGCCTCGCACAGGGTGCCATATTACAAAAAATGACCAAAGTCCGGTCCTGGTAGGCGGAGCCTGAGCCAATGACAGACAGAGCCACCACTGACTTATTGTAAGAAAGGCAGGTGAGCAGGTGAGCAGGGGCTGGCTGAGGTAAGAGGGGCAGTGCTCCTCCTCAGCGGCGGAACTAGCCGCTCAGGCACCTGGAGCGGCCCTAGTTCATGCACCCGGAGTGTGTGCGATTGGTGCAGCGTTGATCCGCCCAGTGGGGATTTTGTCACCCCTCCCTCAGGGATGACACCCGGGGCAGGCTGCACCCACCACGCTCTGCTCCTCCTTTCACTCTAATGGACCCCCTGTCAGTGACAAACTCTGAAGTTGCACCTCCTAAGAAGGAGGCTGCCCGATTGTCAGGAGCCGGAGTCAGGGGCAGGTCAGAAATAAAACACCCGGGGTCAGTGAAGTTAACTCTTTATTAAAAGGAACCGAAACAGCGCAGACCTAGTGATCACAGCAACTCTTCCCAGTAGGTCTTACTCCAATGCAGCAGTGGCAAGGACTAAAAGGTCCCCACCTTCCCACCACTCCTCCTGCAGCAGCCCAAAGCTCCATCCCCTTCTCTCTGTTGCTCCATTCTCTTCATTTTTCTGTGTGTCCTGGGAGACCAGGAAGAAAGGGGACTCTCTGGATCCTTCAGCAGTCTGGCTCATCTCTGTCTCCTGGGCCCCCTCCTCTCCCGCCTCTGAGTCTGGAATGCCCTCTGCCACTGCCTCTTCCCACTCACTAAACCCTGTTACCTCTTCAGCTTCCCACACTTCCTCCCCCAACTTTGCTTCCCCTGAACACTCACTGTAGTCCCAGTGTCCCTCTGAGCTGTAGTCCCTCTGAGCCTTCTTCCCCTGGGGGTTCCCTTGGGGGGTTCCCCAACTGGCACCACTCCTCTGCACCCAGCCAGACCATGACATTGATGGTGCTCAGATTGCTCCATCTAACTCAGTATTGTCTCTACATCAACAGCTCCCAAACGTTTCCCTCCACGGACCACTAGAAAATTGCTGTGGGTCTTGGCCGACCGCTTAATGATATTTCTGTCTGCTGCAGCAATGGTAATGCACTGTGCTAGATGTTGTAGGCTTTTTAAATGGAACTCTATGGGATTCATATCGTAACGTGATAAAATGCCATCAGAGAAATAAAAGAAGCAATAAAAAGACAATTTAAAAACAATATGCGCGCGCGCACACACACACACACACACACACACACACACAGTGCTACCTCTAGTGAAGAACCTAATTCGTTTCGGAGGTCCATTTTTAACCTGAAACTGTTCTTAACCCGAAGCACCACTTTAGCTAATGGGGCCTCCTGCTGCCATCGCACCATTAGAGCACAATTTCTGTTCTCATCCTGAAGCAAAGGTCTTAACCTGAGCTTGTTTGTAACCTGAAGCGTTTGTAACCAGAAGCGTTTGTAACCTGAGGTACCATTGTATATATATATGTAATATAATCTTTATTGGTTTTCCAAGCTTCATACTTTCCATATATATTACATTACATTGTACATTTGTACAATTGTACACATGAGCTGACTTCCCTTCTTCCTTCTTCTGACTTCTTTATGTCACTTTTAAATTATTCGCATTGTCTTTGTTTGTTTTGAACACTATTGTTTGTTTACAGACTTATCTATAAATTGTTTGTAAGTAGATAAACCCTTCTAAATATACAGATTTGTTGTCTATCTTACTATTTGTAGATACATTTAATTATTTTAATTACCTTGTAGTTCATGTTGTCATTATTACTGTTAATACAATAAAAATATTTATATGCACATTATGAGGTTTAATTCAATTCTACTGTATATCATAAATCTTCCCCATTCTTTTTGAAATGTTTCATCGCCCTGTTGTCGAATTTCCCCCATTAATTTAGCCATTTCTGCGTACTCCAATACTTTCTTTTACCAATCTTCCGCTGTTGGCACTTGTTGTTTCCACATCTGAGCTAGCAATAGTCTCGCCGCAGTTGTATCATATAGGAACAGTTATTGATCAATCTTAGCAATATCTTCTCCAACCATTCCTAGCAAGAATGCTTCTGGTTTTTTCTGGTATATGTACCTAAGAATCTTCTTTAATAATATCCCAGTAAGTTTTCACATTGTCGCATAACCACCACATGTGGAAAAAACTACCCCACATTTCCAACAACTTTTGTTTCCTGTTTTATACATCTTTGTTAGTTTGGTTGGAGTGAGGTACCATCTATACATCATTTAATAGACTTTCTTTTAACGATGGAACAATATGCATATTTATAACGTGGGCATCCATGGAGCTGAAACTCCTGGGGTGCCTCGAATGCAATCCAGGAATCTAAGCTTCACAGGCCCTCCAAGTCTCCTTATTTTCCAGGGACAACCCGGGATTTACAGAAGCCGCCCTGTTTCTGATTTGATCCTGAAATGTCCCGCCGCTTTTCCTTAGGTCAGGACACCTCTATTTTCATCAGAGAAATGTTGGAGGGTATGTGACCACGGCTCTACAGAGTTTCAGGGTGGGAGTCCTTCCAAGGCCTGCTTGGAGACTGAACCCGGCGACGTTTCGCACGCACAGCTGCTTCGCCAGCGCTCAGCGTTGGACTCGCCTTTTTGCGCCAACGGTGGAAGTCCTTGGCGCGATCCAAAAGCACCCGCCTCGCCTGGCAAAACTTCTCCCGCCAGTTCGCTCTCTCTCTCCCGCCCCCGCTCCAACGTTTCCTCTTTTCCTTTTGCAGGGGCTCCCTCTGCAGCTCTTGTTGGCGCGTCCTCCCCCCCCCCCCCCAGCCATGTGCTCGTGCCGCCTCCGCCGCTCCTACTACCCAGCCAAGCGCGCATCCGCTGCAAAACTCCACCTAACAACACTGCACTGCAATCTCCTCCTCCAGGCGAGGAAGAGAGCCAGTAAGTAGCCAGCCCCCACCCGCGCCCCCACCCCACCCGGAGCTCAACTAACCCCCGCCCCCTTTCCCCACCACGTATAGCCGATCCCCCTCTCTCTTCCCCACCCCTCCCTCGGAGCACACACACCCCTCTTCCAAGGCAAGGTGCCCCCACTGAAGTTTGACATCAGCTGTTCGAGGAGAGTCTGCGCTTCCTTTTAGCTTGCGCCTCCTGCCGCCGCCGCCGCCTGCTGTTGCTGCATTCAGATGGGATGATCTCGCCCACCCTCCCACCAGCCATGCGGCTGCAGCTTCCACCAGCCAGCAGTGGGTGACTTTCTCCCCCTCCTCTCTCTATCGTCTGCTCTCTCCTGGTGTCTTCTCTCCGCCCCCGCCCCCCCCCCCCGCCACGCGCACATCTCGAGCTGGGCTCGCCCTTCAGTGGCTGTTGAGTTTGGTGGCGGTGCAGGGACGGTGATGGTTTGCTTGAACGCCTTCTCCAAATGTATTAGCAGGGCGGAAGCAGCGGCAGTGGCTGTCTGGCTCTCAGGCGAGGCTTGACTGAGTGACTGGCTGGCGAGATTCCCTGGCAGCCTTAGATCTGCATCTGGCTGGACGATGCATTCACGTGTGCGCCAGCCCAGCGTGTAATGCTGCAGTGGGCACGCTCAGCAGCGCCCAAGGAGCATCTGCAAAAAAATAGAGGGACGGGTGAGAAGACCAGCCAACTGCTGTTGGAGCGCGTATAAAACCAGGCAGCGCCTTGGATCTGACTTCCTCCTTTCTCCAGCAGGCGATTTCGACTCCCTCTCAAATTGTACCAAAGCTCATTCCACGGCTGCTTCCTTTGCCACTTGCTCTCCAGTGCAAAGCCCACTCTTCCTTGTTTTCACGTGTAGCTTATCTTTGCCTGGCAACCACTAGTTCTCTCTCCCTCCTTACACACACACTCACAACGGCGCACACTCCCCCTGACCTGAAATTAATTTGTTTGTTTGGTTGCAGCACCGAGCCAGAAAAAGGTTAGGATTTCATTTAGCCTTTTCCCCATCCTGGTGCAAAGGAAGCGATGAAATTTCCAATTGAGACTCCAAGGAAACAGGTGAACTGGGATCCTCAAGGTTGGTGTTGCTTTCTCACTCATTTTTTGTTTGTGTTTTAAATTATCTTCATTGCCCATCTTCCTAACTGGGATTGTTATTCCTCCTACCTAATGAATGGGAGAAAGGAGACAGCTTTGGTTATGATTTGGACTGGAGGCTTTGTTATGGACCCTCCTCTCCCTGCTGACTCCCGTCTTGGAAGATGGGCAACAATGCTATGATCTTTCTGGAGTGCAGAGTGGGAGGGAGAGAAACTTGTCCAACTGAAAAACAAAACAAAACCCAAGAACCAAAAAAGCAAACGTGATGTTGCTTCTCGCTCCCCCACTCTCCAATTATCATCCCCCCCTCGTACACTATTTTAGTCTTCTGGATGATAACTTGTCTTGGCTTGATAAGGTCCTGGAGATCCTTATATTTTGTTTGCGAGATTCCTTTGTTGCTTCTGGGGATCATTGTCTCCCGTAAAAGGGTCGGTGGAGGTGGAGAGTGAGCATCCGCTGTCCACTTTGGTGCCCTCAATGTCAAATGTCTCTTAGCAGCTTGGTGGGTGGGATTAAAAAGTGAATGCGGTAAGACTCCTATTGGGATTGCAGTCAGAAAGGCATGGTAAATAACAAAGCTTGACAAGACCTTCAGCTGTTGGGTCATCGCCCTGTTAACAACAACTGAGTTAGCACTCCTGCCTTGGTGGGTGGGTAGATCACCTCTGTGTTTAAGCGGAGGCTGTGTTGTGAGAAGACTGTTTGGGTGGGTGATGGTATAGCACACAAGGCTCGTGTACGTGTCACTGCTGTGGCTTTCTGTACAACGGTCGGAGTTGTTTAGAGCACAGGAGTACACACAAATGCTTGTTTTCAGCAATCTGTAGCATGTATTGATTGTGAAATAAATGCCCAGTAGCATCCTTTTGCTTTATTCTTCTTCTTGGGAGTGTGGCACATATTTATCTGGGTGTACGGATCCGTTTAGGTTTTGGAACCAGTTGAAAATGCATGTCCATAAACTTGAAAAGAAATATTCTAACAGTTCAGTGTTGTTGATGCATGTCAGGTTTATATGTTTTCTGAAGGACTTGGTTCAGCTCCTTCCTTTCCCTGCTCACCTAATTCTTTGTGCTCTAAAATGTGCATGTACTGGGGAGAAATATCCAATTCAGTGCTGACTTCATGCATGGCCATGTCTTTAACAGCATGACAACTGAATTATGGAAATATCCCAGACACTTGGATTTCACCAAGGATACGTGCAGAAGAGGTGTGCTTGCCTCTACCTTTCAGAGAATGATTTATTACCATCATGAAAACGATGACGATTCTGAAATCTTTATTGTGTGACAGCTGGGAGAATGGCTGTCATGCGATTCTTAAAAAAAAAAAAGTTTGATGCTTCTCCAGTCTAAAAATAAATAAATTGGGCATTGCATGATTACTGTGGTGAGGATGGGCAGTGATGCTTATACATGTGGCCAGAGCCAGATATTTAATCAGCTGTGAAGGATGTGATCCTTCGTTCCCAACAGGTGGCTGGCTCCAGTTCACCAATTGGCCTGAGATGTTCAAATCTTCAAGTGGCAGACAGCCAATTAGTTCAAATGCTGGGATTTGTTTCTCCTGGGTGGTGTGCTACTGTGTCCGTTCCCACGTTTGTGCTGACATCACGTATTAGTCATAAAGTAACGCCAAGTAGAAGGATAGATTAAACTTCAGCTATGTTGCAGACACTAGGGCTAGAACAACTTTGGCTGTACTTTTAGCATCACGAGAGCCGCTTTTCCATACGTTTGCCCAAGAGTGCTGTTGTGAGATTGAAAGGTCTGCTGCCACCTCAGCCAGTCCAGTGCCTTGGGTCCTTACCACCTGTTTGTCACCCTCAGTCTCACCCATGATGACCACAATGTGCCTGGAGTGAAATTGTAGGGCATTAGAGCAGTGGTTCTGTGACCTGGAACTGTCATGGTGTGAAAGGAGATGATGATGCCATTTTGCTGATGCTAAGCATGTCTGAGTATGGTCAGTAGCTGGATGGGAGGCTGCCTGAGAGACATGTTTGCCACCTCAGATTCCACAATGGGAGAAAAAGTGGGCTATAAATATTAAGGTTGTTATTTTCATGATTAGCAAATATTAGTAGCAAATGAATAACAACAACAACAACAACAACAACAACAACAACATATGGTCATATAGTAATAATATGGTATTGTATTCATATATCTCAGTACTCTTAAGAGTCAGCATGGTATAGAGCTTAGAGTGCTGAATTAAGACTGGGGAGACAGATTCAAATTCCCACTTGAATATGAATGGGTGATTGGGGGCCAGTCACCTACCTCACAGTGTTGTTGTGAGGATAAAATGGGGGGGACCGAGAACTCCCAGAAGTGCAAGCTGGATTTCGAAAGGGCAGAGGAACCAGAGACCAAATAGCAAACATGCGCTGGATTATGGAGAAAGCTAGAGAGTTCCAGAAAAACGTCTACTTCTGCTTCATTGACTATGCAAAAGCCTTTGACTGTGTCGACCACAGCAAACTATGGCAAGTTCTTAAAGAAATGGGAGTGCCTGATCACCTCATCTGTCTCCTGAGAAATCTCTATGTGGGACAAGAAGCTACAGTTAGAACTGGATATGGAACAACTGATTGGATCCAAATTGGGAAAGGAGTACAACAAGGTTGTATATTGTCTCCCTGCTTATTTAACTTATATGCAGAATTCATCATGCGAAAGGCTGGACTAGATGAATCCCTAGCCGGAATTAAGATTGCCGGAAGAAATATCAACAACCTCAGATATGCAGATGACACAACCTTGATGGCAGAAAGCGAGGAGGAATTAAAGAACCTTTTAATGAGGGTGAAAGAGGAGAGCGCAAAATATGGTCTGAAGCTCAACATCAAAAAAACCAAGATCATGGCCACTGGTCCCATCACCTCCTGGCAAATGGAAGGGGAAGAAATGGAGGCAGTGAGAGATTTTACTTTCTTGGGCTCCTTGATCACTGCAGATGGTGACAGCAGTCACGAAATTAAAAGACGCCTGCTTCTTGGGAGAAAAGCAATGACAAACCTAGACAGCATCTTAAAAAGCAGAGACATCACCTTGCCGACAAAGGTCCGTATAGTTAAAGCTATGGTTTTCCCAGTAGTGATGTATGGAAGTGAGAGCTGGACCATAAAGAAGGCTGATCGCCGAAGAATTGATGCTTTTGAATTATGGTGCTGGAGGAGACTCTTGAGAGTCCCATGGACTGCAAGAAGATCAAACCTGCGGGAGGCAGTGCAAGACAGGAGTGCCTGGCGTGCTATGGTCCATGGGGTCACGAAGAGTCGGACACGACTAAACGACTAAACAACAACAACAACAACAACAAGCTCAATGAAGGAAAGGCAGAATATAATTGTAATTAATAAATAAAAATAATAACTACATTATCTTGAATTATACCCTCTGTTTTCTCCACTAGGGATCCCTCTAGTTGGAAACATGGGCCAATTCAGACTAAAACTTCCAAGCTGCCACTGCTAACCTATCCTTCTTTTCTGAGAAATCAGCAGGGAGCACCCCTTCTCCCCAGATTGTGAGCATAGCAGGATCTGGGAATATGAGATCTCTTGAGCACATGTCATTATTGGATGATGTGCTGTCAGAAGGTTCTGGTGGTTTGATTTCAATGAGCAGTTTCCCTCTCATAGCAAACACATTATTTGCAAATGCTCCTAGCTTGCATTAAAACAAAGCAGATGACCTATCTCTCCATTACACATTTGCCTTGGTGCATCAAAGATAATTCAATGTACAAAGGGTTGGATCCAGAGTTCCCATGAGAAGAACTCTGCTCATGAGATGCTCTCAAAGGAGGAAGGGTGTGGGCGAGGAGGCAGTTTCTGGCAGTTCCTTCTTCCATTTGTAGCCATCTCTGCCCACTAAAAAAACTGCTGGAGGGAGGCAGTGAGTGACCCTCTGGAATAGAGTGTGACAGGCAAAGGTGAATTGGAGAAAATTGCTGCTGTCCACTTCAGCGTCGGCCTCCCTTGAGGCAAGGTGAGGTGACCTCAGGTGGCAGATTCCAACGGGGCAGCAGATCTCAATGTTGATATCTCCTTGTTTCTGATGAAAAGCTTCCCTGATCCCTTCTTCTCTGGTGTGGACAGGAGCACCATTTTGGAGTCAGCCTCAGGTGCCAAAATGTCTTGAGCCAGCCCTGCTCTCCTTCCTCCAGAAGTGGAAGGTTGCTAGATCTCAGTCGCTTCCGTGAACAGAAGGGAAATCCTGGATTTCATTCAAAGAATTAATAAAATAAACAAATGAAACCAATAGGAAGGTTGTTTTCTGCTGCTCCAGAGAAGCAGACACGGAGCAATGGATTCAAGCTACAAGAAAGAAGATTCCACCTAAACATTAGGAAGAACTTCCTGATAGTAAGAGCTGTTCGAAAGAGGAATTTGCTGCCAAGGAGTGTGGTGGAGTCTCCTTCTTTGGAGGTCTTTAAGCGGAGGTTTGACAGCCATTTGTCAGGAATGCTTTGATGGTGTTTCCTGCTTGGCAGGGGGTTGGACTGGATGGCCCTTGTGGTCTCTTCCAACTCTATGATTCTAGGAAACTTTCAACACACAACTCCATTAGTTTATCCTTTTTTTTGAGGGGGGACACACCTGAATTACTAAATTACTAAATTACAGTGGTACCTCACAAGACGAATGCCCTGCAAGATGAATTTTTCACAAGACGAATGCATCTTGCGATCTGATGGTGACTCGCAAGACGAATTTGTTTTGCGAAAAATTCGTCTTGCGAATCGCGGTTTCCCATAGGAATGCATTGAAATTTAATTAATGCGTTCCTATGGGCAAAAAAGAAATTTCAATGCATTCCTATGGGAAACCGCGATTTGCAAGACGAATTTTTTGCAAAATGAATTGACTCGCGGAATGAATTAAATTTGTCTTGCGAGGCACCACTGTACTTGTTCACAATGTATGTTAATGCCTTATATTGAGGTAGGGGGTCATATAATATAGTTTCCTTAATACCATTGAAAGGAACTGGTATTCTGGGTCTGTGGTTGGCAGTATCATCCACCTATGTCTGTTGATTTTTAAAAATGTGAACTGCTTTGAGAACCATTATTATTATTATTATTATTTATTGAATTTATATACCTCCTGATACCAAAGAAATCTCAGGACTGTTCACAGAACATTATGGCTGAAAAGCAGTATAGAAATATGGTAAATAAATACATTATATGGCAAAATGTAGGGGATGGTTTCACTTGGTACCATAACCTTGCACAATTATTAAGATAGACACTTAGAATTTCAAACCTCATGGATCACTTACATGCGAGAGATTGGATGAGTATTTGGAAAAATAGAATAATGTAACCCTGACCCTGAATCCAAAGTAAGAGGTCTGGCAGATTGCTTATTTGTTTGTTTATGTGCATTTTAGTTTTCATGGCCATCAATTGTGGGGTAATAATAATTATCTGAAGAATGTGGGGTGGGCAATGATAAACATAATTGTCAACTGTTAAGTGATTTGACGTCTGACATGGATGGAAGTATTGCAAGGTAATTACAGTGCTAAAAACAGTTAAAGTGGGTGAACAACTTCAAAAGTCTACCTACATTACTTTTCTGAGTGTACGTGTTGTGAAATGTCTCTAAGATGTGTGCCTTGTGATTGGCAAGTGACTAAATGTGTGCCTGACTCCTGGGCTGAGTTCCGATCACCCTAGCTTTTAATGTGATGAATGATGTTTGCTTGAGGTTTTTAACCCACAAATATATCCAGTATTTCAAACCCTTACACTTGGTATCTGTCATTGAGACAATAGCTCCCATTTGTTCGAATTATCACTCTGCAAAGTAGTTGTTGACAGACTGAATCTATACCCAGAGGCAAACTCAACCATTCTCATGGAAGAACCAAGGACTGGTCCAAACACAGCTTTGTATCCTGCTTTCTTCGCACAAGTGTGAACAATGGTAGGTTTGGAACTTGTGAAACTTAGAAATGGCAAGTTCTGTTGGGCTCCCTGTTGAACACACATGCTCTGAGTGATAAGTGACATGGCCCCGAGAGCACCATGTATAAGACAAGCATTGATAATAATTGCAGAGCCGCTCAATTCACTTGAATGGAATCAGCATGAGCGTAAGACGATGAAGTGATGAGGAAAAGCTAGATAGATTGGCAGAGATGCTGGAGAATCATTTGCAAACTTTGTGGGACTAATTTTACGGTGCTTATCTGCGGCTCAGTGTTTTGAACTTCTGTAGTGTTATAGTTGTGTAGCCTGAGAGAGAGCGCAAGCTCTCCACAGTTGCCACGGTAACACTAGTCATTTGGGCCTGTCTTTGTTGGGGAGAATGTGCGCAAGCTCTTCAGCCTTAAAAGAGAACTTTGTGAGATCTGAACACCTCTAGAGTTTCTCACCAACCGAGCTTGGATCTTTATGATGTATTGCCTTTTGCTTTTGACAGGCTTTTTGAGATACAAGATATAAATGGAACCTGCCACATCTCCACAGAAGACTATAGCTTATGAGAAACTACACACCCACCCACCCTTAAATTTCTTTAGCAGGGGCAGAAATTCTCAGATTCTCAAAAAAACCCACCCCCCCCAAAAAAACCCACAAAAAACACCCAGTAAAACCACCGAGTGAAGAATTTGAGGACTGTGGCCTAAGAAAAAGGAGAGGGCAGTGAGGCAGTAGAGACACCATAAATGACCGAGCACACAAAAACAAAACAGGATTACAACTGTGTGTAGGAAATTGCCTACAGTACAAAGGTAACATTCACATGTCTTGCTCTGCCCATTTTTCCTTCTGACCCTGCCTACCACCAGCATGTGGTCCCTGGAAAGTTGCCCAGAAGGAAATGTGGCCCTTAACCTGGACAGGATTTATCACTCCTGAACCACATCAGTGCCAAGTGCTATATGTGGAAGATGGAACAACCCCCCCCCCCAGCTTGCCTACCTAGGCATGTAATTTTAGGAGGCATGTAATTTTAGCATACAATTTTAACGTGATTTCAGTAAGTATAATAACGTTTAAATGACTGGTTTTGTTCTATATTTTAACTATTTTAATGTAATTTGTTTTTAATATTCACTTTTACTGGTGCCTTTAAGGAATATCTTAGATTGTCTTTTGTCAACTGTTTAGAGGTCTTTCATTTGAGAAAGCGGTGTATTCCGGCAGGCGTTTTAAAACGGATTATATAGTTTTAACTCTTTTTCAGTCTTATCGTATTAAATCTTCTGTACACTGCTTAGAGGTGACTGTGATTAAGTGGAATGCAAATTGTTGTTGTTGTTTAGTCGTTTAGTCGTGTCCGACTCTTCGTGACCCCATGGACCATAGCACGCCAGGCACTCCTGTCTTGCACTGCCTCCCGCAGTTTGGTCAAACTCATGTTCGTAGCTTTGAGAACACTGTCCAACCATCTTGTCCTCTGTCGTCCCCTTCTCCTAGTGCCCTCAATCTTTCCCAACATCAGGGTCTTTTCCAAGGATTCTTCTCTTCTCATGAGGTGGCCAAAGTATTGGAGCCTCAGCTTCACGATCTGTCCTTCCAGGGAGCACTCAGGGCTGATTTCCTTAAGAATGGATAGGTTTGATCTTCTAGCAGTCCATGGGACTCTCAAGAGTCTCCTCCAGCACCATAATTCAAAAGCATCAATTCTTCGGCGATCAGCCTTCTTTATGGTCCAGCTCTCACTTCCATACATCACTACTGGGAAAACCATAGCTTTAACTATACGGACCTTTGTCGGCAAGGTGATGTCTCTGCTTTTTAAGATGCTGTCTAGGTTTGTCATTGCTTTTCTCCCAAGAAGCAGGCGTCTTTTAATTTCGTGACTGCTGTCACCATCTGCAGTGATCAAGGAGCCCAAGAAAGTAAAATCTCTCACTGCCTCCCTTTCTTCCCCTTCTATTTGCCAGGAGGTGATGGGACCAGTGGCCATGATCTTGGTTTTTTTGATGTTGAGCTTCAGACCATATTTTGCGCTCTCCTCTTTCACCCTCATTAAAAGGTTCTTTAATTCCTCCTCGCTTTCTGCCATCAAGGTTGTGTCATCTGCATATCTGAGGTTGTTGATATTTCTTCCGGCAATCTTAATTCCGGCTTGGGATTCATCTAGTCCAGCCTTTCGCATGATGAATTCTGCATATAAGTTAAATAAGCAGGGAGACAATATACAACCTTGTCGTACTCCTTTCCCAATTTTGAACCAATCAGTTGTTCCATATCCAGTTCTAACTGTAGCTTCTTGTCCCACATAGAGATTTCTCAGGAGACAGATTGTTGACATAAGATAAATAAATAATATATACATGTTGTTAAATAGAGTAATACATAAATAAATAAGCCTTGGCAATTGTTTACAATCAAGCATAGTTTTTTTTAAAAAAAAAACTGTAAATGTCAGTTAAAACAAAGAAAAGATAGACAGAGCTTGATTATAAGAAGAATGGGAGAGAGAGAGAGAGAGAGAGAGAGAGAGAGAGAGAGAGAGAGAGAGAGAAGGACTCTTGGGAACTGTTCGTGGTTAAACTGTGTTAATCCTGGGCTTCACTTTAAATGATAAATATCACACTTTATACTGTTGCCACATATGGATGTGAGAGGTCCATTCATTGATTTATGGATAGTCCCTGAATAATCTCTCATTTCCATGCATTGCCACCTCTAAGCCCTTTTGTGCCTCTTCTACAGAAGGAGGGGACAGTGAGAAACCACATGCCATTGGACACACCTTGATTTACTATGGATTAGAAGATACTTTCATATATACTTATTTCCCTGTAGAGATGTACAGAATGTGCTAAGGTGGCATTGCAGCATGATTCTCGCAGTCATAATTTAGCATAATATTGTTGTTGACTTATTTTTACAGCAGCTACATATAACTAAACCTCGTCCAAGCCTTTATTCAAACCACATTGGTCTCATTGTGATCAATAGCAAGTCAACCGGTAGTTCCTCAGTATCGCAACCACCAATTCAGGTTGTCACAACTGAGCCACTAAATTGGCAGTTTGTTACAGGCAATTTTGGGGTCCACACATTCACCTGGAAGCCTGAAAAGATGCTCAGGTCACTGGCATTATCAGAGGGACAAATGAAAAACTCATGGTTAGCTGCTTCCACTTTAACTTCCTCCAAGATTCATGGTGCCTACTCTATAGTTTGGGGAGCTCATAATACAGCAACAGCTTCCTTGCCATGCAGCCAGAGATGTCCACCCTTCAGCAAATTAGTCATTGAGAAACAGTGTCATCTACAAATTGGATGAGCACCCCTCTCAGTTCCTTCATCCAAGTCTTTTATGAAGACATTGAACAATAATGGGCCCAGGACAGAACCCCGCAGCACCCCACTTATCACTTTTTCCAGGATGATGCTTCACAGGAAGTCACTCATAAATGAAATAAATAATAAAAGAATAATGATACCGTAGTAGCAGAAAGCTGGGACTTTGGTGGAGCCCTTTGACAAAGTCCATGTATTGCTTACTGCCCTTTAGTGGAGCAGCAACAGAGTGATTGAAATCTGTACTAGTGGAAAAGGATCGGGAACTGATTCCATGATTCTGTACTTCACAGTCATGGGACTAGACGTGACCCCTCACCTTCTTTTTGTACATCTCCTGCTGAAAGCGTGGAGCTGTCCCTAAAAAAATGGGTTGGGTAAATCTTATAAAGATGCTTTGTTGTGGTGAAGCAACAATTAGCACTACTATAGCAACACAATCCCACAGGAACTGCTTGCTGTTTCGTGCAACAGGTATAAAACACTGAGATTTGCTGCAGCCGCAGAGTTCATATCCCCGAAGAACTGACTCAGCCGTTCTCTTGCCTAGGAAGATAAATAGGAAGCTATGCAGTTTGCTATAAGGAGATCTCTGGAACAAGACCTTAAAAAAAGTGGGTATGCTTTATTTTCCTTTGTGCTCCTTGAAGAGTAATGTGAGGAAGGAAATTTAATTATATTCCCCATTGAGAGGGGGTTTAAATCTGTGCTTTAAAGAGAGCATACAAGATGGATTCAGCTGCACCATAAATGCGCAGAACATGAATTTTTTTAAAAAAAGAAAGCTTTATAGGTCATGTGATTGATGTTTGGGTCAGCAGGAAGCTGCAGGTGTCCACTATGGAGTTATTTGGACAAGCTTTCACCATCCTTTTCACGGTGGATGTAAGAATGGCTGCCATCAATTGTCTTTATATCAAAGGCACCTTCTGAAATGCCCTTGGGGTGAGAAAATAAATTAACCTTGTGAATGATTTTATTCTGATTGCGGTGACTGGAAACCCCCCTCCCCCCAAAAAAATATAAACAAGAAGCTGCTCAAAGGCCACTGCCCATGAAATCCAAGCCACATATAAACTGCTCTGTGTGGGTAGATGTTTGTGTGTACTCCTGCGCTAGGCAGATATGGCAGATTCATTGTGTTGCTGCAAAACATGTTCTCTGTAGGCGCGATCAGTATGTGCCTCCTTTGTTTAGAAGTCAAAATCCTGTGGCTTGTTGTATCTGATGTGGTTCTGAATGGGCAAAACCGAAGAGAGCAGGACTGAGATGGGGGAGGGGGAGTGACGGGGGAGGGCAGGGGGTGGTGATAGTTTCACACAAAAAAGGTAGAATAAAAAAATCTTAACCATTACTCCACTGTATCCAATTTATGATAAATATAATTGGCATTAGGCTACTTTTATGGATCCAATATGTTTGAAGGGAGAACCACTTGCCTAAGTGGAAAGGCACAAAAGAGGAGTCTTGAGAAATCCTGGACTCTACTTGTTTGTAACTCAATAACTTCCTTGACCATTGGGCTATTGCAATGAAATGTGGTGCTTAAGTTCAGGATGCAATTCTACGTTTCAAGCTAGAACACCTGTTTTCAGAGGGCTGGAAATATGCAACACAACATAATATACTATGTTTCTTGAGCACTGAGATATTTTAGTGTATGTTTATGACATGATTCTCAGTTTTAAAGTTCAAATTTACAGGAAGCACTAGCTGCTTCAGGTGTCTTGTAAATACATCTTTTTGCCCAGACTTTCCCTGGCCCATAAAATTGAACCCTGTTATTACTTAATTTCAGATATTGTTTGTTTTTATAATTCTTAACTGTGTTCCATGATGTATCTCAGTTTTTATGATACAGCTTTAATGTTTTTAGGTTGTCTTTTTGTATAGCACTTGGTGATTTTTTTAAAAAAATATTAAGCAGTTTAGAAATGCTTTTAAACAAACAAACTTCTCGGGATGCAAAGTACAATGAAGTGTGTTATTTAAACAAAGCTGCTTGAATATTGTGCTTTCCTAAAAGAGTAGAGGAACACATGGAATTGGCCTCAAGAAACTTTAAATGGATGTGCAGACGTACAGTACTGGTAAAACATTAATTCTTTTTTTGGTCACTTATCTATGACCAAACATTTCAAAATATGGTTACTATGTAGAGTAAGATGTGTGGAGCACTTGCATGAGGAAGAAACGAAGGAGAATTCTAAGCCCACAATTCAATAAGTTTCATCAAGTTTCAGAAGGCTCGAAGCATTCATAAGGCTGTGTGTATAATCATGGTTTAGAGAACAGGGATGTGACCTTTTTTGAGACTAGTTTAGGCCACAAAAGGGGATCCTGAGACCCCCATTATTGATTTAAGATAGCAGAGCCTGATATCTGAATGATTTCAAAGTTATTACTATCCATAGCTGCTAGCAGAAACAGGGAAGGCAAACTTTCACAGGTGGCAAACATTACTGACTGTACTTAACTAAATTGGAAAAAGATACATCAGGGATGCAGGGTCTTGTGGAAATTAGGCTGGAACAAGAAAGTGGGGAATGGAACTAGTGGACAGTGAAACTAGCAGAGCAAGTGTTAGAGGCACTCTGCGCATGCTTGCGATCTAAATAGATACAGGATACAGGCAGATAGGTAAGGTAAATGGCATGGGTTTTGGATGGAATATCTGGTGACTATTTCAACAATCAGAAAAGGGAAATGTTATCATTTCGAAGCTCTTCATGAACATGTAACCAGGGTGAGCTCATGGCAGCAAGGACTCTGGGGTGTTTCTTCTAAACTAGGGTGGCACTAGGGAAGGAGTTGTGGTTGCGGCACCCCAATGCTTTTCAATATTGTTAATGCGCCTCGTTGCCCAGATTGTCCGGAGTTTTGGGCTGGGTTGTCATCACTATGCTGATGATACCCAACTTTATCTGTTGATGGACAACCATCCTGACTCGGCCTCGAACACATTGACCAGATGCTTGGAAGCTGTGGCTGGATGGCTGCGTGGGAGCCGGTTGAAGTTAAATCCTTCGAAGACAGAGGTCCTCTTGCTGGGTTGGGACGACATGGGCTTGGGGGGGCAACTCCCATCTCTTGCGGGGGCTCAATTAGTGCCAGCGCCTTCTGTCAAGAGTTTGAGTGTAACCTTCGATGCCTCCCTTTCCAGTGAGGCGCAGGTTGCAGCCACAGCTAAGGTGGCATTTTTCCATCTCCACCGTATTAAGCAGTTGGTCCCTTACCTTTCTCGCCCTGATCTGGCCACAGTGATCCATGCAACGGTCACCTCCAGGTTTGATGATTATAACTCGCTCTATGCAGGACTGCCCTTGAAGCTGACCCAGAAACTCCAGTGGGTGCAGAATGCTGCGGCGATGCTCCTTATGGGGTCCTTGCTGTGGGATCACATTCATCCAGTGCTTTACCAGCTGCACTGGCTCCCGGTGGAGTACAGGGTCAGGTTTAAGGTGCTGGTTTTGACATTTAAAGCCCTATGCGGCCTAGGACCCTCATACCTATGGGACCACCTCTCCTGGTATGCCCCGCAGAGGACCTTAAGGTCCATAAATAACAACACTTTGGAGGTCCCGAGCCTCAAAGAGGTTAGATTGGTTTCAACTAGGGCCAGGGCCTTTTCAGCATTGGCCCCGACTTGGTGGAATGCTCTGTCACAAGAGACCAGGGCCCTGCAGGATTTGACATGTTTCCGCAGGGCCTGCAAGACGGAGCTGTTCTGTCTGTCCTTCAGCTTAGACTCACTCTGATCCCTTATATGGGATTTGGTATATAAATTTTCCCTTGGCTTTTTTGCTGGCCCATGTAGGACCAGCATGGATAGCTGGCTCAGGTGAATATCTGATGTTTCCTCCCTTTATGGTCTTGATTTAAGGGCTACTACTAAAATGAGGCTGCATTTTAAGCTGTATTTTAAGCCGTATTTTAATTGTTTGTTTGTTGTTGTTTTCTATTACAATTTATTGTAATTTATATTTAGTGTTAGCTGCTTTAAGCCCGGCCCTGGCCGGGGAGGGCGGGATATAAATAAATAAATAAATTATTATTAATAATATTATTATTAAATAGTTGTGTGACTTTATCCTGTTAAGTGCACATACATATTCTTGAATAATATAACTTTTTTAAAA
This sequence comes from Zootoca vivipara, assembly GCF_965207765.1. Taxonomy (NCBI): domain Eukaryota; kingdom Metazoa; phylum Chordata; class Lepidosauria; order Squamata; family Lacertidae; genus Zootoca; species Zootoca vivipara. The sequence goes on along the minus strand of NC_142582.1, from coordinate 111,591,596 downwards.
AACAAAAACAAAACCATAGCCTCATTTGCTGTGTTTGTACTATAAGTTCAGTCATTTAAACTGGCATTACTTCATTCAGACAGTCATGGACCAGTTGGTGTTTTCACTTATTTCCAACCAGTGTCAGATGTTGCCAAAGCTAGTTCATTACCTGTTTCCTTAGATGGCTCACATGACGATTATTCACACTGAATGTGAATCTGTAAATAGTAGAGGCTGTTTGAACTCATAGTCCCCAAATATTCATCCAGAGGCTGGTAGAAGTATATAAAAGCCTAGGAATAGTTCGCTTTAAAACTTTAGATGGGGTAAATACACACACACACACACACACACACACCCCTCCAAGAATAGAGCCCTTCAAAGCGGTTAGACAAATTCATGGAGGATAATAAGTCATGATGGCAGCATGACAGTGAAGGCCAGTGGCTTGAGACCAACAGTAGGAGAGGGCGACTGCATTCGTGTCCTGAACTTGGGTTTCCCATACTAGGCATCTGATTGGCTTGAAACTGGTTGCTGGATTTGATAAGACTGTTGATTTGATCCAGCGAGGCTGCCCTCGTGCTCTGAAGAAGGATATAATGAAGGAAGGCAACAAATGAGAAGATTTGGAAGGAGCTAAGTATAAAGACAAGCAGACAGAAATCTATATGGCTCATCAGCCTTGTCCAAACACTGTTTGGCAGCTTGCAGGTGCTGATGACCGCAGACAGGATGAGGTTCCAAGCCACAAGTTGAGTTAAAGGAATTGATTTCAGATATTTTGTTTGTGTGTGTGTGATTTTTCTTGGAATCAGGGCAGAGTTGGGAGTCTTGAACAGGATCCAGAGTCTTGATTCGTGATCAAGCCTCCATCCTAACCAGGCAGCAATTGCTATTTATTTATTTATTTATTGAATTTATATTCCACCCCTTTCTCTCAAGGTGGTTCTCCCCTCACTCCTAATTTAATCCCCACAACAAACCTGTTGTTAGGTTAGGGTGGGAGCTGCTGGCCCAAGGTCACCCACTGAGCTTCATCCAACACCCTTTTAAATGTGTTTGTGGGAGCAGGTGGAGGAGAGTGGGGTTATAGTTTTTATTATGTATTTTGCGTTCTTTATCTTGTGTTTTTTATGTTGTCAACTGCCCTGAGATCAACGGATGAAGGGTGGTACACAAATAAATTAATTAAATATGATGATGATGATGATGGCCTCCCAGGTCCTAGTCCAACACTCTAATCGCTACCCCACTTGGGCTCTAGTTTAAAACTACCATTGTTAAATGCGACAGTGCATTTAACATGATGCGCCATTTGGCCCTTAGCTATACATGGAATGCGGTGTGGTGCAAGAGAAGTCAAAGGCACAATAACTTCATGTAATGACAGAAGATATCATTTCCTGAAGGTTAAAAGGAAATCTCCCCCAACCCTCTTTAAAATATTTTAGGTCTTCACAGAGCAGTCTCCAGGGTGTCATAGTCCTTTTCCAGACTTGCAGAACTTGTCCAATCAGGAAAGAGGTGCAGCGTAAGGGAAGGGAGAAAGGACAGCTGCTCATGCCTGTGATGTTTATCTCAGCCCTGAGATTTTGCGTGGGAATTTGTGCACTGCTGAAAAGCCAGCCTTGGGGCTCCTTCCCGTAGTTTCACTGCTCTCATTACTGCGGAGCACTTGTAAAACTCCCTCCCCTGAGCAATCTGACCTTGGTTGCAGTAGGGGCAAATGAAAGTTCGGACTGTCTTTCATAGTTCAGTGTTGCATTTTTGCCTGTGTCAGATCCATGGAAGATGCTTGCTGTGACAGGTAGGTTGCTGTAGCATCCAAATTGGTCCTTATCAACTGGGTCAGCCTTCCCTAAACTGATGCCCTTCGGATTTTGTTGGACTGCAACTCTATTCAGCACCAGCCAGACTAGCCCATATTAATAATCAACTGAAAGGACTATCAACAAATTGATGGTGTTTAAACATACAATTGGCTCTTACCCCATCATATCAAACATGCTTTTTAATGCACAATTTCCCACTTGTGAACCAGCCGTACAATTGGCTGTGAAGTGTGGTCTCCCTGCTTTATTTCATTGTCTGGACGACTGTTTTCTACAAAAGCAGTTGTCACAGATGGGGTGTTGGCTACTCCCGAGTAAGCACTCCACACATCCTCTGGATTTTCATAGTTTTATTGTGCATGCTATATACAGTGGTGAGATGTCTCAAATCATGTCTGCTCTGCATGGGGCAGAAGCCCACAATGGCGTCTCGTGGGCTCTGACCCCCCTTTTAAGACTCCAAACGCCCCTCCTCCTTGCTCTATGGGTCCTCCGTGGTCCCAAACCAGGCTCCTGAGGTGCCGTTCTCTCTCCTCCCTCCTTTCCAGCCCCTGCTGAAGCTAGCTCCTCCCCTGCTTCCCTGCTACCAACCTGGAGCTGAGCCACCAGGACTCTGCAGAGCCCTGGACCCGTCTTAACCCTTCCTGTTCCTGATTTGAACTCCCAGACTTGCTGCTGCTCTCTCATCTGATGGAAGTAAGCAGAGTGGGCTGCTCTCTGCAAGCCCTCTCTCTTACATCCACCCCCCCTCCAGGCTCCCCCCCCTCTTTCTGAGGCCTGGTTTGCCTGGTCTGATGTCTGTAAAGAGGGCTGGAAGCCTGACAGGTCTTCTTCCTCTGTAGTGTGTGTAAAATCCTGTTCCCCGTCGGTGCTGGGTGGCTGGTCCGTGTAGTTCCTTCCGTTGTCATCCTCCTCCTCCCTCTGGAAAATTGCTTCCGATTCCCGGAGGGCTCCTTGGGTCTGCGTCTCCCCTGTTCCCCACCTGGGATCGCCCTCCCCCTCTGTGTTCCCTGTGCTACTGACGTGTGGTGGTTTGGGTCTGTGGGAGAAAGGAGCGTGCAGTTCCAGTGTGCGGTCCTCCCCTTGCATGGTGTGCGTGGTTGCCTCCGCGTTTTGGGAAGCAGGAGTGCCCTGCCTGGCCATCAGACATTTTAACCCCCCCTCCCCCCACCGGGAGCCCGGGCTCGCTGTGGCACTGTAGACCTCCTCCTCTTCCTTTCTTTCTGGAACCTCTTGGCTGCCTTCTCCCTCCACCCTTCTGTCTAGTGTCTTTTGTGTGATTTCCTCCCCCTCCCTCCTGTCAGCGTCTTGTGTTGGATGTGTGTCACGTCCTCTGAACCTTGGGCTTTCCCTAAAGTGTGAGAGCAAAGACCTGTGACCCACGGGATGGACCTTTCTCGCTGTAGGTGCTTCCCCCCTGAAGGTGACAGGGTTGATCTGTGTCAGAACCTTGAAGGGCCCCAGCCTTCTGGGTGCCAGCTTCTTCCCCCTTCCCCCCATGGGAAGGCCTTCTGACCACAGCCAGACCCTGTCCCCTCCGTGGAAGACCTTCTCCAGTCCCCTGTGATGGTCTGCCCCCTCCTTGTAAGCCTCATTGCCCCTTGCCACGTCTCCATCCAGTTGTTGGTGTACTGTCTCCCTCCTCTCACCCCATGCCTCAATAGGTGGTCCCCCAATCTCCCCCTCCCCCTGCTCTGGGAAGGCTCTGGGGTTTCGCCCAAGACTGGCCTTACTGGGTGTGAGCCTCGTGAAGACATGTACTGCATGCCCCTCCGTGGGGTTGTCATGATATTGCTTGAGAATCTTCCCTCTGAGGGAGTCCTGGGGCATATACCGGGCATCATTGCTAAAGAGTAACCCCTCTTTCTCGGCAAGCCCTTCCCCTGCCCCCTTTTTCTCCCTCAAGTCCCTCCGTATGTTCTGGGTAAAAGTGTCCTCTTTGGTGAGTTGGCTCAGTTTCTCTTCCTGCATCCCCGCCTCTGCGTCGTTCCATCCGCCTGGGGAGCTGATGTGGTGCGATCCTGAGGATTCTCCTTCTTTCCTGCAGTGCTCCTTGCCGTCTGCATCTCCAAAGGTGAGATCTCCCCGGCGCTGGCTGCCCACAGGGTCATTGTCCATTAAGTCCAAAGCTAGCACTTCTGCGTGCTTGTTCACTGTCATCTTCCGAGAGGGGGTCTGTTGCGTGACCTCACCCTCCTGCAATTCCCGGCCGCCTACGGTCAAGACGCTCATGGGCAGCTCCCTTGGGAAAATGGGAATCTGATCCTGCTTAGCCAAGTGCACCGATAGGAAATCGTTGCTGCTGCCCCTGCGGAGAAGCCCGACTGTCTCCTGGGTCTGGCCTCTTGGCAGCTGCAGACTCACTTCCATCTCTTTGTCGTGCTGTGGGGTGTTACAGGAGGGCTCAGTTGTTGGTGCTCTGCCTGGCCCCTCCCCTCCTGATCTGGCATCCAGGCTTGTGTCTGTGCCTGCCTGCTCTCGCCATTCCTTCCTCTGGGGGCAGTGTTCCACCCAGTGGCTGGGTGCATTGTAAAGGCATCTCCCGCCTTTCTCTTCCCTCTGTTTTCCCGCGTCAGCGTTTGAAAGTACCCGCGCGCGGGCTTTGTCCCTCTGCATCACATCTGGCTGGAGGGGGCTGTGCTGTGCTGCAGCTGCCTCCCCGGGACTGTATGGGAACTTGTGGCCGCTGCCTTTCCCCTCCGTCTGTCCCCTCTGCCCGGACTCGCCTCTCAGCCTCCTGCACTTCCACGCCACCATGCCTCTCAGTCTTAGAGCCAGCTTGTGCTGAGGGTCGCCCTACAAAGTGCTGGCCCGTCCCGAGTGTCCTCTCTGCTTGTCCAGCCTCCGCTCCTCTGGCTTGGCTGTGTTCCGAGCTGCTCGGTTCACTAAGCTTGGCTTCCCCTGTGCCTGGGTGCCTACCTGGTGCTTGAGCCGTTCCATAGTTGCAGGGTGCTGGCAACTCATGCCAATCCTCCCTCGGCATCTCTCTCTTCTGCTTTAGATGCTGCCAACTTCATGCCGGCTGCTCCATTTGCAGCCCTCTTCCCTCGGGGTAGCCATCAAAAGATTGTGGGCTTGCTGTCACAGATGGGGTGTTGGCTACTCCCGAGTAAGCACTCCACACATCCTCTGGATTTTCATAGTTTTATTGTGCATGCTATATACAGTGGTGAGATGTCTCAAATCATGTCTGCTCTGCATGGGGCAGAAGCCCACAATGGCGTCTCGTGGGCTCTGACCCCCCTTTTAAGACTCCAAACGCCCCTCCTCCTTGCTCTATGGGTCCTCCGTGGTCCCAAACCAGGCTCCTGAGGTGCCGTTCTCTCTCCTCCCTCCTTTCCAGCCCCTGCTGAAGCTAGCTCCTCCCCTGCTTCCCTGCTACCAACCTGGAGCTGAGCCACCAGGACTCTGCAGAGCCCTGGACCCGTCTTAACCCTTCCTGTTCCTGATTTGAACTCCCAGACTTGCTGCTGCTCTCTCATCTGATGGAAGTAAGCAGAGTGGGCTGCTCTCTGCAAGCCCTCTCTCTTACAGCAGTGAACAAAGCATCTGCAAAATTAGAGGCATTTAAAATTTACTCTTTATACTAAATTCCAAACTAATTAGGAGTTGCTTTGGCCTAAGAGCTATTAATTACTTGGATTCCAATTATAGGCTGGTGGAATAGAACAATGTTGATTTTTCAAAGACTATCAGGAATCATGTTATTAGACTCTGGTTGGTAATAGCTGACAATTGCCACTTCAGAATTGCTTTAATGTGACAGTTTCAGGGTTGTTGGGGTTTCTTTTTGGAAAAAGATCTGCTAGGATGACAACCAAGCTTCATTCCTCGTGGTATGCGGCATCATAAGATCTCCTGAGCACCATATATATCAAAAATGAAGGATCAAGGTCAGGCATCCCCAAACTGCGGCCCTCCAGATGTTTTGGCCTACAACTCCCATGATCCCTAGCTAACAGGACCAGTGGTCGGGGAAGATGGGAATTGTAGTCCAAAACATCTGGAGGGCCGAAGTTTGGGGATGCCTGACCAAGGTTATAATAAAAGCCCTGTGGGATCAGACTAAAGCTACACCTCTCCCTAGGCCACAGCTCTGTCCCCAGGCATCACCCCTCGCTGGTCTTGCTCTGTATCCTCCTCAAGTGCTTTTGCATGACTGGAATGTACCCCCAAATTCTGATAATGCTTCCTGCATGCTTGGACAGAGGTTAGAGAGAGCCGGGTGGCTGTGAACTGTGTAAATGTAGAAACCCTGGACTTCCTGTGGCTCAGATGTACTCTACTGGCCAATGCAGTGTGTTAGCCCCGTCTAAGTCCTGTTGCCAAGCAAGCAGGGGCTTGGAGTCTCCAAGGAAGTCTTGCCTGAGAGCAGAACTCACATACAAAGTCAGACAGTCCAGAGGCCAGGGAATCCAGATGACCACAGAGCCAATGGTCTGGTTGGAGAGCAGGAAGCAGCAAGTTTGGGCCGGGGACCACAGGCGCTGTTTCCAGCATCCGACTGCTGCTGAGAGCTCTGTTGAAGAAGGCTGGAGCCAGCTGGTTCTCATCAGCACCTTCCCCTCTGTGCAGGCTGATCAGTTGCAGGTGGAGTCACTCCACTTCCCCCTTCAGACTGCTGTTAAGCTGGTGAAGCATGGCCCATGGCATGCAGTACTCCAGCTGCTTTTGCCTCTGACTCCACTCACCACTGGGGAGCTTATGAGGGAACGTGGTCCTCGGGCTGAAAAAGGTTTCCCAGAGCTGAGTTAGAACCTTAAAGGTCAACACCAGGACTCTGAGTTGCGGTGCTCTGAGCAGAGCAGGCACCCACCAAGCTGAAGGCAGGGGCTGCTTTTGAAGTTGCATCAAAGTGAAAAGCAATTCCAGTGTCGCTTCAAAGAAGCAAAATTTCTCCCTGTTGCTGGTCAACAACATTTGATGTCAACCATAGTTTATGCCTTTATTCTGGCTTGCTTGCCTCTGCTTCTGCTCCACCCCCCCCCCCAAATTCATTGACACCAACAGCAGCGATTGCTGCAGCTTGCTGAAATGTTGCTGAAGTCAGCAACTCTATGCACTGCATTAGAGAATCCACTTTAGGGAAACGGACGCAGCTGTTCTCTTAGCAGTTTCTCTTACAACCTCTCTTCAGTGTTCTGCGACTGCTATAATGGCAATTCTGCCATGGTGAAAAATAAAGCCCCCCCCCCTAGCTCAGTCTGCAATGCAGTTACGCCAAAGGCAGGGAATTGTTCCGGGGACTTGTTCTGTCATCAACTGTCAAGGTTCAGCCTGATAAGTATGAAATAATGATTAAAAAAGAGGAAAGTGCACCTCTGATTCTGTATCAAGTACCTTTATCTCACCGATAAATAACCACAAGGAGCTTCCAGAAATCTGGAATGTGGGGGGATTGCTTCCAGGTAAGAGAACATGACTAGAACACTAGGATTTATCTTGTAAAGTGCTGGCTGTTAAGCCCTTGCCAAAACACTTAAGGGCTGTGTTGATTTAGTGATGAAGACTGCAATCCTAACCCCACTTACCTTGGAGTAAGCCTGGTGGAAATCACTTCTGAGTAGCCATAGTCAGTAAGTAACAGTAAGAGCTGTTCAACAGTGGAACAATCTCCCCTGGAAGGTTGTGGATTCTCCTTCCTGGGAGGTTTTTAAGCAGAGGTTGGATGGCCATCTGTCATGGATGCTTTAGTTTAGATTCCTGCATTGCAGGGGGTTGGGCTAGATGACCCTTGGGGTCACTATGGTACTATGGATCAGGATTGTGCGGTAAGGCGACATGGTAGCAGTCTTTTTGTTTTCTGTTGGAATCTGCCATTGCTCACTTCCTTAATCTCCACAGTTCATTTGAATACATGTCTATTCCTGTACCTCTAGATTCCTTCGGCGGACGCCTCTTCTGGTTTGGCAAGCCATTCTTTCTTTTCTTCTTAGAACAGCAAGGTCCAGTTTAGATGCTCTAAAATACTCGCTTCTTGGGTTCGCCATGCTAGTAGGCACTCTTGCCCCAGCGTCAATTTACAGGAACACAGTGAGCAATAAATACGCTACTGTGCACATATGAATTTCTCCTGGGAGGTAGCATCTGTTGGCATGCATGGGCATTACTGTTCTGGCATTGGCTTCCTCTTCCTGACTGGGTCTATCAGGAAGGCCCTGCACCACCAACCTGGTGCTCTCCAGGTATTTTGGACTACAACTCCCATCAGCGCCAGTTTTTGTGGTCTGAAAACAACTGGAGGGCACCAGGTTAGCAAAGGCTGGCACAGAGCACAACTTGGGTCAGAAGACAGCAAACCATAGGCTATGTTCAAGCCTCTAGTTTCCTTCAATGGGTTGACTTCAGTGGGTATTCACAAAAGTCATACTGGCTTGTTCCAGTGTGCATAAGATATATCAGGCACCCCCAAACTCGGCCTTCCAGATGTTTTGGGACTACAACTCCCACCATCCCTAGCTAACAGGACCAGTGGTCAGGGATGATGGGAATTGTAGTCTCAAAACATCTGGAGGGCCGAGTTTGGGGATGCATGAGATACATTGACCACAACCCCTAAATTTAGGCTTCTTGTGAGATATTCTTGACTCTGGAGAAGTCAATAGTAAGCTTGCAGTTGAAAAGGGTGTGTGTGTGTGTTGTGGGGATGGGAACAGAGGGGAACCCACTCTTTTGAGTAATTAATTTCCTTTTTTTCTGTCAGATCTGAGCCCTAGACAGCTGTGAGGTAAGAGTCAGGAGCCGAGAGCAAGGAGTCAATGGGGCAGAGCCCGAAAACAAGCTAAGAGCTACCCCTCATCAACAATGATGCTCCAACTTGATCCCCTTATATTCACCACACAGGGAAGCTATGTACAGAGGCAGGAGCCTCTGTTTCCCCCCCCCCCCCTGGCAGTCCCAGCTGTTGACTAAGGGCAAGGGTAGCCAACTCAAATCCGCCCTCACCACTGACCATGGTGGCCGGGACTCCTGGCACTTGTGGTCCTACAATATCTGGAGAGCCTCGTGTTGGCTACCGCTGACTAAGCAGGGGAGCAATTCACATGGCTATTTTGTTCCTGTTATTTCTCCCCCCCCCCCGGAGAGATTATGCTAGTTTAATGAGGAACAATTTTGCTGAATCCTGTGTCACAACCACTGATCACACCTATGGAAGCCACTGCTGAAGGGGCATGTGGCAGGTTCAATTTGTCAACATAAAGCAAACTGAGCAAGAAAAAAGAAAGTGCATTGCCCTGCATGTTGTCATTTATGCCCTGTGAATTGAAGAGCAAGCAGCTAGCCCTAACTGACTGACAGTAAATATTTCAATAGATTACTATCTTTCAGTGTTTATTAATGTAGCCAACCACCTTTTTCTTCTCTATCAACAATTGAGCATTTCAAAGAAAAGAATTCCTGGATATATTTTGCATGCCTCATCTGGTGAGTAGGATAAAAACAGCAGACAGAGTGTGGGTTACCACAGCTCTGCACTGATGCATAATTGTAGATTCATAACAAAGGAAATTTGGAAGAGAATCCGCAGGGTTCGGTCTTGTTAGGAGCTGCTCCTATGGAAGCTTAAAACTGGAGTTCACGTCACCTTCAGATTAAATTAGGTACATAAAAGGATGACAGAAATTGAATTAGAGCTGGACTGACATTTAGACCATCTGGTCCTGTTCCAATTGTATGACACCTCTCACCCATTCCCCTCAGATAATATGTAACGGATACATTTTTAGTGCCCAATTTTCATAATATAGCTGTTAACTTGTCAGAGGTATATCATCTTTATATGTAAACATTTATATACCTATGAAATCACCGCAGGCCACAGATAATGGAAAGATAGCTTGCAAGGTTGCTGATGTCTGCTGCTCAGAAGTAAGTCCCACTGTATTCAATGGGGCATACTACAAGTGTGCAACGCCTTCCAACTCTATAATTCTATTATTGTATGACTACCTTTGAACTTTTTTTTTTTTTGGTGCTGGAAATATTAAATGCAGCTTTTATTATTCAACATTACAGTAAATGATCTCCCCCTTCCTTTGGATGAAGTAGTAAGGTGTTGTTCAGCTTACATGCACCCCCTACTTATTTGAATGATAGAATGAAGGGAAGACTTACAGTATTCTTTTGGTACAGCCCTAGAGCCCTTTTCTACAAATGTTGCTGCCTGTAACTCTTGAAGAGGGCTGTGGTGTAAATCGGGAATGGGGAACCTTTGACTCTCCAGATGTTGCTGGAATACAGCTCTCCTCTTTCAGGACCATTGGCCAAGCTGCCTGGGGCTGATAGGAGCTGGAGTCCAGCAATGTCTGGAGGATGGCAAGTTCTCGATTCCTGGTGTAAAGTGATTTCTGCAAGTGGGCATGGAAGCTGCAGTTGTGCCACTAGCTTATACTACTAGAATTCGGGATTCTGAAATAATATTTATTACATAAGTATCCAGCCAACACATACCATCGGTGAAAGGATTTATGCTAGCACAGCTTAACTTTCCTTCACTTTCCTCCCCCTGTGTGTTCCCCAAATCTGCTCTGGCATGTTGGGAGAACCTCTTGTACAGATTAAGGGGCATGTGCAGGGAGGAGAAAACTTCTATTGCAAATGTGTAAATGCTTGTGCTGACAGGACACATTAGTTGGTCACCACCCAACATCTGATCCTTATATGAAGTTTCCAGATGTTGCCAATCCACAGATCCAGAACTTCTTGTCTTCTGTAATAGTGTAGCTTTCAGATGCTCTCTGACCATTCACTGACTCCAGCATTTAGTGGTCTTTAATTGATGCAGACATTGCAGTTTCTGTGGTTGTGTTTTTAGTACCATCTTGTATGTGTGTGTGTGTGTGAAGTACATTTCTAAATGTGATTGCTTTTATGACTGCATTATTTTACCTTCTTCATTATTCATCGCCTTGGGTGACTTTGTGCTGAGAATCAATTCGTAAATATTAAAACTAGAATGAGCTAGACGTGTAAAGGAGGAAATGCTGACATTTAAGGCAGCTTGTTCATGGTTCCTTAATGTTTCTATACTGTGCCCTCTCCAAACAAACAGGAAGATACCTTTCCCAAATGGCACCATCTCGCGGGGGAAAGGGCTGTGTCACAACACTGGCGAGTCCCCCATGAGGCACAAGGATCTGCCAATTTAATGTGCATGTTGCATAAACTGAGATTTGTCATTGCTTTTAATGAGAGAGATTAAAACCTCTTTCGTGACAAGTTAACAAACAGACACAAGAGAACCTGTCATGCTAGGGAAAGCGGACTCTGAAGATGCCTCTTGAAGAAGTCAGGCTCTAGACAGACACTTATTTAAGAGTTTCAATGTAGGTTGGAAGCAGGCAGACTCTTAGTGGTAGCCCTTTTCAGACGTTTTGATGCAGGGGTGAGGAAGTGGCTTCGGCTGGAGGATGTAGGAAGGGCTGTTGTAGCACATCTGCTTGGCATCAATCTCTAGTATCTCTAGCAGTGCTTGAAATTAGCCAGGCGCCAAGTGCATTTTGCACCTGGCTTTCAACCACTTGCGACCAGGTGAAGATGCCTGGGCACCAGGCTGGTACGTGACATCTCCACCATCCAGAGGTGCATGCCTAGGGATCATTGGATCTGGACTGGTTTCACACACTGATGCTCCATCCTGTAGAATTCTATCAGTTATATTTTATCTGTACAATCAGAATGCAGTCGCCATTAAGAAAAAGAGGTCAGAATGGGCCAATATATATGTGGACTGCCCCTGGATCAAGCGACTTTTCTTCTTTAAGTTCTCAAAGCTCTTAACCTAGCCCAAGGTTGTCATATGAACTAGCCAGATGTTTAACTAAGAATCAACCACAGTCAGCCCATTGTTTGAAAAAATAAGGCATTAGAGGCGTCTTGCCTCAAATTGATAACTAGACATTCCATTTTGGTGACTGTAACCTTTGTTTAAGAAGCCAGTTGGCACCTAGCTTATATATCTGAGTTTCTAACACTGATCTAGTTGGGGCTGGGAGAGAACCCAGTCTGAAATCCTGGGAAGCTACTTTTGCTCAATGTAGACAGTTCTGAGCTAGAGGGTCTAACTTGGTCAGCTTCCTAACTTTCCTGGTGGCAGCCATGGTTTTTTCTTGTTCAGTTCCTCCCCAAAGTTATGGAATGTCATCATCACTCCTGGGTCCAAGTTGCTGTATGTGCAGCCAAAGCAAAGCATGGCAGCAAGTAGCCCCCTGCAGTTGAGACTCTAGGGTGAGGGTTCCAAAGAAAGACTTAGACTTTAAAGGAAAAGAGGCAGTGCTGCAGCCTCACAAGCCCTAGGACATCCCACCTCCTCCAATATGTTCAGCTATTCTATTTACCATTTAGGCCCACATTTTGACTAGAGCAGACTAAAAATGGTGTGTGTGTTTTTAAAACTCTCGCTAGCATCAGTGTAGGTGTAGTGCTCAAAATGTCAATTTTTTGCTGATGCTGGTAGCTAGATTGTACCCAAAATTATCAAATGCCAGTGAAATAGACTGCTATTAGGATCAGGTTAGGGGGAAAGCTTGGTAAATTTATTGACGCTTTTAATCATATTTCAGAGTTTAACAGCCTTTGTGAATGGATTGCATTTTGCTTTATTTATTGTACATTGAAAAGTTTTCAGGATCTTTCCACCTCACTTTCCAGCCTGACATCAATACCAGGAAAGATTCTTAAGCAAACGGTCTGTGAGCACCTAGAAAGGAACGCTGTGATCGTCAGCACTGGTTTCTGAAAAATAAGTCATGTCAGACTAATCTGATGTCATTTTTTGACAGAATTACAAGCCTGGTAGATGAAGGGAACGCTGTGGATGTAGCCTATCTTGATTTTAGCAAGGCCTTTGACAAGGTGCCCCATGATATTCTTGTAAAGAAGCTGGTAAAATGCAGGCTAGACAATTCAGTGGATTTGTAACTGGCTGACTGACCGAACCCAAAGGGTGCTCATCAATGGCTCCTCTTCATCCTGGAGAGAAGTGACTAGTGGGGTGCCACAGGGTTCTGTCTTGGGCCCAGTCTTATTCAACATCTTTATAAACGACTTGGATGATGGGTTTGAGGGCATCCTGATCAAGTTTGCAGATGATACCAAATTGGGAGGGGTGGTTAATATCCCAGAGGACAGGATCACACTTCAAAAAGACCTTAACAGATTAGAGAACTGGGCCAAAGCAAACAAGATGAATTTTAACAGGGAGAAATGTAAAGTACTACACTTGGGCAAAAATATATATGAAAGGCACAAATACAGGATGGGTGACACCTGGCTTGAGAGCAGTACATGTGAAAAGGATCTAGGAGTCTTGGTCGACCACAAACTTGACATGAGTCAACAGTGTGATGCAGCAGCTAAAAAAGCCAATGCAATTCTGGGCTGCATCAATAGGAGTATAGCATCTAGATCAAGGGAAGTAATAGTACCACTGTATTCCGCTCTGGTCAGACCTCACCTGGAATACTGTGTCCAGTTCTGGGCACCACAGTTCAAGAAGGATACTGACAAGCTGGAACGTGTCCAGAAGAGGGCAACGAAAATGGTCAAAGGCCTGGAAACGATGCCTTATGAGGAACAGCTTAGGGAGCTGGGCATGTTTAGCCTGGAGAAGAGAAGGTTAAGGGGTGATATGATAGCCATGTTCAAATCTATTAAAGGATGCCATATAGAGGAGGGAGAAAGGTTGTTTTCTGCTGCTCCAGAGAAGCGGACACAGAGCAATGGATTCAAACTACTGTATAAGAAAGAAGATTCCACCTAAACATTAGGAAGAACTTCCTGACAAGTAAGAGCTGTTCGGCAGTAGAATTTGCTGCCAAGGAGTGTGGTGGAGTCTCCTTCTTTGGAGGTCTTTAAGCAGAGGCTTGACAGGCATATGTCAAGAATGCTTTGATGGTGTTTCCTGCTTGGCAGGGGGTTGGACTGGATGGCCCTTGTGGTCTCTTCCAACTCTATGATTCTATGACTTCCTATAAACTTGGTGATTGATATATTTAAGTACTGCATTTATACCCCCACTTTTTCTCGAAGGAGCTTGAAGTGTTGCACACAGTCCTCCCCCCCTTCATTTTATCCTCAAAACAACCTTGTGAAGTAGGTTGGGCTGTGAGACTGTAACTGGCTCAAGGTCACGCTGTGAGCTTCATGGCTAAGTGAGGATTTGAACTCTGGTCTCCTGGATTTTCTACAGCACTCTAGCCACTACATCCACCCCACACACCCTAGAGTTTTGACAATAAAATGTGCTTGGTTAGAAGGCGCAAGGACAATGGGGAGCTGACAATGATGATGTCCTCCAAAAGTTTTAGACTATAAGCCCTATCTTCTCTGACCAAGCTGGTTGGGGCTGATGAAACTTGTAGTCCAAAAACACTACCTGGGTACTGTTGGGCTAGGGCACAAAACATATAATATTTGTTATGATAGTTCACCCAAATTTGAGGTGAATAGGAATTTATTTTTAAAGGAGACAGAACTGTATAAATAGAATATCTGACCACACTGCTCCTTTTATAAGATGCAAAGAAAAAAAATTGCAAAAATAACCCATTTGCTTTCCTGGGAGGCATTAAGGCAGGTTCTCTGAAAGATGATGTCACACTTCAGGGAATTCTCATACACCATTTATCGGAAACATTGTCTAACATGTGCAGATTAACCTTTGACTTCTGACACCATTTCTCTCAAAGTCTTGAGCTAATATGATCCTTCTGGAGACTCTGCAATTTATAAATGATCAAACACAGTTACTAATGACTTCAGGTCGGCGCCTCAATCCCGACATACTGATGTGAATGAGAAACACCTGTGAGTGTTCTTGATGCAACCCATCTCCCATTGAAATAAATGGCACCCTTCTGTTCGCCAAGAGATTGGTTCTGCACCCTTCATTCTGTTGCATGATCCTATGTACAAGGTGCTCAAAAAGTAACTATACACTATACTGTAAGTAAATGTCCATAGGTGTAGAGTTACTTTTTGAACACCCTGTACATCTTTATGCATTGTTTTGAAAATCAGAAAAATAGGCAGAGGTAACATTTGCAGGATGCTAGGCTTTAAACATCTAAACTGAGTAACTATTTAGTTCTCCCGCTTACAGATTGAGAAATAATAACAATGGGTGTAATCCAACTATGTCTTCCTCATAGTAGCCCCATTGAAATTAATGAACCTGACTAAGTTAGAGCCGCTAAGTTCAGTGGATCTACTCTGTGGAAAACTTTGTTAAAATAGTAATATGAATACGGAAAGCCTTTTGCATATGTTATCTCAGCAGTTCTTATAACACTTCTGCAAGTTAGGTAAGTATTTTAGCTTTGAGGGTTGAGAGAATACAGTAGCTGCTTGCCCGAGGCCACTTAGTGAGTTTATGACAGATACTTGAACTAATTCACTGCTCCCTCACTTCCATCCATTAAACTACAGGAGAGGACCAAGAGTTGCTTAGGAAGTTTTGGCCTGAGATCATAGACTCGTATTCCAAGCCTCTGATAGTAACCTTATTATGGCCCTCCTGGCCCTCTGCATCATTATTCTGCTAAATATTAATGAGTTAATAATCTCACAATCTGTGTGAAAGACATTGTGAGTCATGGTATCTATATCCCTACTGCCTTCCAAGCAGCGCTGATTTCCTTGGTGTATGTGGTGGGATTTTGATGAGGAAACAGTTCAGGGTGCTACTTTTTCAGTTCAGTTTCCCCTTTTATAAAAGTTGCTTGCAGTTCGACCCTTATTTTAACCATTTACCTGTATAATTGAGCTTGCTAATGCCAGGATGTTTGTGTTATTGTTAACACTTGTGAACAGTCACTGTAATACCACACTGCATTCCTATACTTGTCTACTCAGAAGTAAATCTCATTTAATTCAGTGTACAGGATTGCATCCTTAAACATGATCATAATGGTCACAGGGCATTTTTTGTTTCTTAGCATTTCATTTCCCTCTGACCTTGCTTCTTGTGACCCCACACCCCCAATCCCTCGCCTTGTGTATGTATTGCCTGCCAACTTGGAACAACGCTTTGTACATCTGATGAAATGAACCTCAAAAAACTTATGCCACTATGTTCTGTTTTGAGGGACGGCTTCATCAGTAGCGGAGTCGTGATCTAAGAGCAGAGTTCCAGTTTAGGCAACCACAGCAAGGCAAGGGCAAGGTCTAGATTGCAGTTCAGCACCTTGGATAGCTCCATGTGTGTCAAGTGGACAGAAAGGGATGGGAACGCTTGATGACAAGATCTGGTGTTGTAGGAATATAGAACAGCAAGTCTTCTTAAGCTCATAAAAAACATAATGAAAATTCATGCCAAGTTCCACTTTTAAAAACAGCAGTTGCTGGGCAAAAGTCTAGGATCATTGTTATAGGGTTTTCAGCCATACAGTTAACAGACAAGTAACACCAGGGCTGGCCCTATAGTTAGGCAGAGTGAGGCAGTCACCTCTGGCAGCTGATTTTGCTTGCCATGAAAAGACAGCAAGTTATTATTTATGGACTTCAATTAGTAGGCAGGGTATAAATGCTCCCAAACACACACACATAAACAAACAAACTACCATATTTTTCTGTGTATAAGACTAGGTTTTTTTAACCCAAAAATTAGGTTTAGAATTGTGGCTCGCCTCATACACAGGTAGCGCTGAGAGATGATTTCTTAATTGGAGTCCCCCAAAATAGGGGGCGTCATATATGGGGGCGTCTTATACATGGAACAATATCATTAGTGTATTCTTTGTGCCAGGGAGCAGGAGATATGTTTATGGGATTTTCTGCTTCAGGTACCAGAATGGCTTGACCGGTTTGAGGCATTATAGATTGTAATCAACCCATTGAAACTAATGGAGCCAAATTAGTAATGTTCACTAATTTTAATGAGTCTGCTCTGAATACGTCTAATATTGGATAAATGCTTTGTGCCTTGACATTGTTGTGGAGGACAGTGGTGCCATTTGCTTCTCCATTTCAGGCTGCACAATATCCTGGTTATAATAATTTTATTTATTTGCTTGTTTTAAAAACTTATATACCACTTTTCATTTATAAATCTTCAAAGGTGGTTCACCGTAGGCATAAAAGCCATTAAAATAAATATCAACAATGAATACATCCAGGCCAGAACACAAAATTCCAGCAACTGCAGCAGCCAGAATTCATTATCAACAGCGAGGAAATTCCAAGGCAAACAGAAAGATCTTTAAATCTGTGAAAACATCCCATTTTTGGTCCCTATGGTGTTGGTCCATAGGGAGCTCATTCCATAGAATGGGTGATGCAACAGAATAGAGTCCCCTCTGAATCCCAAGCCAGCTGAATTTTTGATAGGTCGCAATGCAGTCAGGAGGGCCTCAGGACTATAAATCTAAAAGAAAACCAAACTCTTGTTATCAAGCAGAGATTTTAACATCCTGATTTGCTTTTTTGTTTTGTTTAGTGACTGTTCCAGCAGCTGTTCCCTTGGCGCGTGAACCTGAGAGCAATAAGACTAAGGCACACAATCCGGGGCCACGACTCTCTATTTCGTCCCCCCGGGCAACTGTGATCGCCAGCATGGAAGCCCCATCACAGGGTTTGCAGACGGTCATGAAGTGGAAAACGGTGGTGGCCATCTTCTTTGTGGTTGTGGCCTACCTGGTCACCGGGGGGCTTGTGTTTCGTGCCCTGGAGCAGCCAGAAGAAAGCAGGCAGAAGGACAGAACAGCCAACGACAAGGCAGATTTCCTTCTGGAGAACAAATGCGTATCTCAACAGGAGTTGGAGGAATTGATTAAGGTGAGAAAACTAGAGGGGACATACTAATGAAACTCAATGACACTGCCATCTAAATTTGAAGTTATGGGAAATCATGGTTCACCACTGTGAAAATGAACTACAGCAAGCATTGGGCTTGGGTGCTCCCCACCCCCCAATTTCTTCAGTTTTATGACCATAGGAATGAAATCAAAAGCACCTGCCTTTGGTTTTAAGTGAAGTGTGGCTTTCCGTCATGCCTGAAGCTGAAAACTGTGGCTTGTTAAAATTATGGTTAATGAGAATGTGCCATGCTCAAAGTGTGCTTTTACTTGAGGTGTGATCTGAAAGCATCTTTTTGCACAAGTTCTGGAGTGGTTTTCCTGGTGACCTGAAGGGGCTGCTGTGGATCCATTGGATCCCAGCCACTGTTTCCTAAAATGTTTCCTCTTCCAATAAGCCTTTTATGCCGAGATCTTTCATAGTATGCATCTGTATTGACATTGCTTTTAGCCGTTTTGTTGTTTGCGTGTTTGGGAGGAAGGCCAGCATGTGAACATGGACAACAATGACATCCAGTTTTGACTCTGTTTTTATTAGGAATAGCTGGCCCTGCACGTGTTGCTGTGCGTTAGTCTGTCAAATGGAGGGTAATAGGCCCCCTTCAGATCCCCCTGAGCCTCAGAGTCCCCCTGTTTTACACGTGTCCCAATCCATTATCTATTCTGTTTGTGTCCCGTCCCCCCCCCCCCGTGACCGGCGTATTTCATGACGTTTTGAAGGATGGTATTTATTTTTGTCTTGTGGTTATTTGGGGGGGGGATTTGGGGGGGTAGTGGTGCTAAATTTTAAAGTAAAAACCACTTGCCGTGCCCCCAAGTGCGTTGCTGTGGGTTATCTGCCCCCCCCCCCGGGGCCTAGTGGGGGCCTGGCAGCGGGCTACATAAAACAAAGGCCATGCTGCGGCCTGCAATCCATGCGCTTGTCCTCCCCCCCAGGGAGACCCCCCCAGCCAGACGTTTTGCAAGCCAGCAAAGGTGGGGCAGGTTGTTGGAGACAGCAGCTGAACAGCTGATCGGCTGAGCATCCATGACCAGATCCACTTGGCTGAGGAAGAGCAGATTAAAGTGCAACACCAATAAAGTGTGAAGTTGTACTTAAACCAACAAACCTCTTGGCAGTACATGTTGGCTGTCTTGCAAGCCAGCAGGTTTGAAGCCAAAGAGAGCAGGAAATGGGTTGACAGGATGGCCAGCTATTAATAAAACCCCAAGCAAAAAAAAAAACACACATCTGCCCATATATAAGCTTTGGAGCAGCTGTCCTATCAACTTTGTATGTGACTTCATTTGCAAGGATCCAGAAACAGTGTGAATTCTTGCATCAGAAGTCAGCCTTTAAGGTGACTTCAAATAGGGATTTAAAAAGCCCACACAGAGACCAACCAATGGTAATAGGTGGAGGCTTCCAGCCTAATCCCTCCATCTGCATTCAATGCATGGGGTAGCGATCACAAACTGTTATCACCAGACAGCTGTGTGTTGGTCTGTATGAAATAGATTCCATCTTGCCGCAGTTCTCGGTTGAAAGGTGACTTTGTTTCCAGAGCCTTTCTTTGTCAAACTAAGCAGGGGTCCAGAGTTATATGAGTGGCCTTGGAGACCTGATTCTTGTCTGTGCAGTTTAATGGGTTTTCTTTCCTGTCAGTAAATGTGGGGCAGGAGGGGGGTGGGAGGAGGCTCTGTTGCTGCTCATGCTGTTTGTGTTGTGTGTGTGGAAAACAAAGGACTTGGTATTGCTGCTTTTAATGTGGCACTTTCATTCATAGCGATATTTCTTTTTACAAACATCAAGGAACTGGCTGCAGGTCTGCTCATTAGTCCTGTACAGTTGTATGAAAGAGGTATTCTTGATCGTGTGCTTGATCAAAACAAGGGCTTGTTAATTAGAAATTAGAGGGGTTTTTAGTTGAATTTCAAAGAAAATGAAGATTTTGGAAATTCACTGACCTCTTTCACATGTTGCAGTATGCATGCTTTATCCTGCATGAGCAGATTGTGTTCGTTTTACTTCTCCCTACTAGCATGTGGACTATGATCTCTGGCTCAGGCTACATTCACACCATACATTTAAAGCACTATGGCTTCCCCCCTCCCAAAAAATCATGTGAGCTGTAGTTATGTAGTGCTGAGAGTTATTAGGAGACCCCCCATTCCCCTCACAGGACTACAATTCCCCCAAAACCCTGTGAAGGGGGATTGTTACAACACTCTGGGAACTTTAGCTCTTTTAATTGTAAGACACCTTTGTACAAATAAAATAAACTTGGAGGTAAGGTAGGCTATGGATGGGTTCAGTGCCCCACTATGCACTTATTTATTACATTTTTATCCCACCTTTCCTCCAAGGAGCTCAAGGTAGCACACAAGGCTCTTTTCTTCCCCATTTTATCCTTCCAACAACCCTATGAGAGAGGTTAGGCTGAAAGACCAGGACTGGTCCAATGAGAATTGTGAATGGGGAAGTTTCAAGAGACATGAGGGGGACACATTTTTATTAAAAAAGAAGAAGAGAGATTGGGATTTTGACCCCCAGGGTAGAAGACTGCCTACTAATATTCTGCACCTTTAGGAGTTTGGCCAAAATGTGATTGCACCTACACCAGAGTTGTGTAGGAGAGGGGTAAAGACATTCTGCTCTCTGCCAAAAGTCAGTGGTGTGAAACCCACACCACTGTCCATTCCCACACTGTTCTGTCCATTCTCAGTGAAATATTTATTCCCTGAAAGGTCAGTTCTGGTTTTGCTTGTGCAAAGTAGGTCATCAAGCCATTATGGTTGCCAGCTGGCCATTTTTAGAGCATTTTGGGAGTTCCAGAGGCCTGTAGAATATATAAAAAAGAGCCAGTTTTGCATTAGCGGGCTCCCTATCCCTTTCTTATGCCCCCCCCATGCTTGAATCTCCTCCATTGGGCCAGTCACAGTCTCTCAGCCTAGCCTGCCACAGAGGGTTGTTTTGAGGATAAAATGGGGAGGAGCTCCTTGGAGAAAGGCAGGCTAGAAATGTAATGAATGAATGAATGAATGAATGAATGAATGAAGTTATCTGATAAAAAATAAATTGATACCCCTCTTGTGCTGGGGGAAGAGCAAAGCAGAAAAGCCACCTACGGGTTCATGCTAAACCATTCGCCGTGGGTTTCCATGACCTGCAAATGCTGCTAATGCAGAAGTGGAGCGTGTGTACCTGGGGTTTGTCTCTGCTGTTCTGCTGGTGGGTTGTAAGTCCAAACTGCACATCACCTTACTTGAAGCTGACCTCCATCAATTGCACCAACACATTTTTTCAGAAAGAGAGAAAGCAAGAAACACAAGTGGAAATGATGAAGGAGAGAGGGCGAGAGGGGAGAGAGAAACAGAGACCGAGAAAGAGAGAAGAGGTGGGAGGGGAGCAATTGAGGAAGAGAAAGGCATAAGACACAGGCTGCATTCACATGCTACTTCATTCCATTTTCACTATGTTTCCCTAGCTGTTTCCACATGTATGTTATGGATTATTTCTGGAAATGAGTACTAAGCTTGCAAAGTATTCCTCTATTGTTCCAGAAGTGGCTTTTGTGCTGTCTGAAAGCTCAGCTATAACGTGGAACTTAACAGCTAGGGAGATGTCATGAAAATGTACATGTACACATACACACACACACTCACACACTGAAGGTTAAGTGAAAGGTAAGTTCTGGGCCTGCAAAGGCTGGAGACTCTTGCCCCGAACCTTCGTGTGAATGTCAGTGGCTCTTTTCTCCTGAGCGGCAACTGGGTTTTCTCTCTCCCTTTTGTCATGCGTTATTGCCTCCTGTGCTGTGTGCTGTGGTCGGTCTGCTTTTGCCCAGCCGTGGCGCATTTTTGTTCCTTTTCTCTCTTATCCTTTAACCTCAGTTGAGGTAATGAATGATCGCGGAGCTAATGAGCAGGCCGGCTTTGTCAGCGTACAAGCCAGGTATTCTAAGCAAGCTTTTCCGCAGGGGAATTAACTTTTGTCCTTAGGCGTTTCATTGGCTCGAACGGGAATCGTTTCTGAAAAGTAAATTAAATAGGTTTAGCTGCTTATCGTATCAAATGGCTTACGGCCAGCAAGTGCACGGTATTGGAATGGATTTTTTGCTGGTAAAGGATTTTTGATTTTTTTGCTTAGGTGCTGGGAAGTGGGTAAAGATATCTACACAGAAGCACATATTTTAAACATAAACTTTCCCCAAAACGTTGGTTGTAAGTAAAGAGGTCAGAAGGTCAGAAGGTAGAGGGTGGCTTTTTTTAAAGAGTACTGTTGCTAAAGGGTTATAGCATTATCCTCTCATACCTCCATGTGGATTTTTAAAAATAATGCTTCCCCTACAGCTGGCAAAGGATCTTACTGCATTGCAGCAAGTGTTGACCTGCCTGTAAAAAAAGAAATTGTGTGCAGAATGATAGAGACCCAGTGGAGCATCTTCCTTGGACACGGCCTTCAGAGCTACATCTAGGCAAGAACAATGCGAATTAAAGTGTGACTTACTTGCAATGTAATAATAATAATAATAATGATAATAATAATAATTTGTGACAAAACATCAAATATTAAAAACTTCCCTAAACAGGGCTACCTTTAGATGTCTTCTAAAAGTTGTGTAGTTCTTTATCTCCTTGACACCTGGAGGGAGGGCGTTCCGCAGGGGGGTGCCACTACTGAGAAGACCCTCTGCCTGGTTCCCTGTAGCTTCACTTCTCGCAGTGAAGGAACCACCAGAAGGCCCTATTCTGTTGGATACTTGGTTCACGACTCTCCCAATGGCAGTGCCTGATTCCTTTTATTCTGCAATTGAATGCTCCCATGGAACAGATTCAGTGTGTGGCAGGAACGATTTAAGTCAGCGGAGGATGCTCCATTAGGGCGAATGGGGCACCCATCAGCCAGCCCCCACTTGCTTGCCTCCTTACTTACAACCAGAGTACTACTCCCATCAGCCCCGGTCAGCTGTGCCATGGCAGATTACAACAATTCTGACCTCATTATAAGTCCCAGGGTACAGTCTGAAGGCACACAAGGCCACCATCTTGCTGAAGCTAAGTATGCTATTGTATTGTGAGTGGAACAGCGTTCGTATAAGGTACGTTTACATTGCAATGTAGCCGAAGCAAAATTCCAAGTATGTTGGTACTTGGCCAATAAAATTATTCCTGATTCCTAATTCCCTATTCCTAAAATTTATACGGTATGCAGAATAAATGAAGTAACATCAACTTTATGCCAAAACGGGCACATCAGTTTTTATGAACAACTGGTATCCATGTCCGGCAAGGGCCGGAGAGAATATATAAATAGCAGTTGTCAGAATGCCAGTCAGTGTCTGCTTTAATTCAGAGGTGATCTGAAAGAGAAGGTACCACTACCAAAAGGGCTGTCCTGCATTCCTAAGAGGTTGGGTAGAGAAAGACCATAGCTTAACAGCAGATGACATAGTGAAGTTTGCGCGGTGTAAACTGACTGGTGGAGCCAATCTGGCATTCCTGATGGCACACTTGCACTTTGCAAACCTCCTCTCCATCTCAGTGTGTTGCAGTGACTCAGCCGGATGGAGGTCAGGTGGGCAAAGCAGCCCCTCCACCATCTCCACCATCTGCCGCTGGCACAGCCTTTGAACATATTCTACAAATTTGAGTGTGATCAGCATTAGAGCCCATTACACATTTACTAAATGTTTGGAAATTATAATCAACAGCACATTTACTATAACAGGATTTCTTGCTAGTTTGCTAGAATTTGGTTAGGGCAATTGGTGGCGAGGAGAGAAAACTGTTCTATTATAATTCATAAGACTCTTTCACACACACACCCCACATTTCTTACATAAAAAGTGGGACCCCTCCCCCTATTATTTCCACAAATATTTTGCCTCACTTAAAGTGGCATCTTACAGGTAAGGTAAAGGTAAAGGACCCCTGGACGGTTAAGTCCAGTCAAAGGCGACCATGGGGTTGCAGCACTCATCTTACTTTCAGGCCAAGGGAGCTGGCGCTTGTCCACAGACAGATTTCTGGGTCATGTGGCCAGCATGACTATAAACCGCTTCTGGCGCAGCAGGACACCGTGAAAGAAGCTAGAGTGCACAGAAACGCCCTTTACCATCCTGCTGCAGCAAAACATATTTATCTCCTTCCACTGGCATGCTTTTGAACTGCTAGGTTGGCAGGAGCTGGGACCAAACAACGGGAGCTCACCCCGTTGCGGGGATTTGAACCGCCGACCTTCTGATCGGCAAGCCCAAGACTAGAGGCTCAGTGGTTTAGACCACAGCGCCACCCGCACTTACATCTTACATCTTATAGTTGGGATACTCGCTCACCAAAGCAGGATAGAGCTTTTCAAGAGGCTAGATTTTTCTCACAAGCTATTTTGGATCCAAGAATTATTGAATTATAAGTAAGTAAGTAAGTAAGTAAGTAAGTAAGTAAGTAAGTAAGTGAATCAAAATAGGATGAATTAATTCCGCATTCAGATATTTAAATAACCTAGTATTCTACATGCTGTGAAATGGACAATATCACACTAATCTTGTGCAGTTTAATCATCCATGCCTTTGTAACTTCCTGGTAGACTATGGCAATATAGTTTTCTGGGGCTGCCTTTTAGGACTCCTCATAAATATGCGTAATAATAGAATGTAGAATTCTGCCGTCTAACACCTGTGGATCTCATACTGTACTAGTGATTGAGAATCAACACTGGCTTCTTGTTACTTTCTGATGATAGCAATTGAAGCCATGGGCTTTAACTTGTCACGCCCCCATACCTTGGATGAAATATATTTCTCCACCCTGCTTAAGATCACCAAGAGGACTGCATCTCTGCATTCATGTAGAGTCTGTCCCTCAGTTACGAAAGTCCCACAAGTCCAAGCTCCTTGCAGAAGTACAGTAATATAAAACTTTTAACATGTCATTTTGGGGTAGATCATTCCTGTGAGGTGCTGTCACTCTCTTAGTTTTGTTTCTGTTCGGTTTTATCCTGTTTTTCTTGGTTACTGTTGCCTATTTGGAATCTTCTGAATTGAAGGCAATCTACAGATAAAATAACTTTTGTTGTTCACCACACATCATACAGATTCATGCTTTCGTTATTTCATTTTATTGAATGTGCTTTTGTACGCCCTCGAATTAAAACTCGCCAGGTTAGTTTACAGTAGGCCATAAAACACAATAAACAAGAGCTATTGGGAAAACAGTAAGTTATATCACTACAAGTATTAAAAACAACCACAAAAGAAATAAAAGCACACACACCACAGTTTAACAGAGTCATGATGTCCAGTGAAATTAGCTGGCAAAATTATGCAGGATTGAGATGGGTCATCACCTATCCCCCCCCCACCAATGGCAGTAACTCAGGCAATTAATTGGCCACCAGGGAATATCACTTTGTGCGATGAATATGCCACCTGACAGCCATTGACCAAGCTTTCTGCAGGCCCATAGTGCTGTTTACAACTTCATTCACTCTTTTAAAGATGTTCTTACAGAGTGTGGCTAGGAGCTAATTTATTTTTCATGAAGACAGTGATTCCAGAGAACAAGATAGGAACTTAAATCATGTATGTTGCAATGCAGTCTCCCAAAAGCAGGGATAAGTGGTGATCTACCAAATAATTCAAAAGGGTAGAATGGATTTTGGAATCCATTCATTTGAGCTCTGGGTCTGTTGCCTGTTTTTGGCAGGGGTCGGGCATGAAGAGAGCTTATCTTTTTCATCTTCCACGTATGCTCCAGAGCAGGCTTCCTCAACCTCGGCCCTCCAGATGTTTTTGGCCTACAACTCCCATGATCCCTAGCTAGCAGGACCAGTGGTCAGGTATGATGAGAATTGTAGTCTCAAAACATCTGGAGGGCCGAGGTTGAGGAAGCCTACTCCAGAGCAAGGGTTACCAAAGTGTTGCCTTTGGATGCGCATGCACTTAAAGAGATCTCCCCTGGTACCCACAGGGTCCCTTCCCCCTGTCTTTTGTCCTGGTTTGCAAATGTAGCCATGCACCCAAAAAGGTTGGCAACCCTTCCCCCAGCATGTTCTGGACTTGGGTGGGGCGGAATCCATAAAAAGGGACCAAAGTTTAATGAATGGAGTGCAAATTTCACAGGTAGTTTTCATGTTTTGTTCTGGTTGGTTCTTTGATTACCCCCCCCCCCCCGCCGCCCCATTGTGGAAGGACGTGTGGATTCAGAATTGACCTCCACAGTCACTTATGGACTCAACTGTTATCGCCGCCGCAACAGGGCGGAGGGTCACCGCCCCCCACCCCTCCCCTTTATGTAAATGACTAAAGGATTCCGCCCAAGGCCTGCATCCGCCAAAGTTGTGACGAATTGCTACGGGAAAGGCAAAACCTGCCAAAGCAGGGAAATTCCTTTCCAGCCCCTTAACAGCGACCGGTCGTAGCAGTGCCTGCGTGCGTGTATGCCTGTGGAAGAAAATGAAGAAGACATGCTTTGTACACAAAAGGTTCAATTCCTAGCATCTCTAGGTAGGGCTGGAAAGGACTCCTTTCTGAAATTGTTGAGAACGTATGCTAATCAGTGTGGAAAATGCTGAGCTAAATGGATCACTGATCTTATTCTGTACATGTTTTCAGTGTCTGGGACTATAACTTTATTAAAAAGCTTCTTGATCATCGTAATTCTGCAGCCCCTTTCCATCTTCTCTTAGACCTTCAAGCTGGTGACTTGTTCTGTGTTTGACAGAATATTTATGGATTAGCCAGGAGTCTATTAGCAAGAAAGATGAGCAATTTGGGGTCTCATTTAGACTTACAAATCAGTCACTGTAATCATAGCCAATTAGGCTCCTTTTGTCATCTTCCACCATTTAAGTTCCCCCCTAACATTTCTCCTACACAGAATTAGAGAAAGTTCAAAGAAAGTATCTTGCAATCCTGTACACACTTCCTTGGGAGTAAGGGTGCTTCCAGTTGGGGGTTTAATATTGTAAATGGGTCACTGAGCTATCAGAAAAGGGTTGGTTTTCTTGGAGTATGTGATATGAGCTGGCATTTTGATGATAACAATGTTGTGTGAACATTAAAAAAAAAAAGCTTGCATGATACTGATACAACAAGAAACATCCATACAGGGCCGTCTTACCCATAGGCACTAGGGGTGCGGGGCACTTGGCCTCTGGGCTCTCAGGGGCGCCAGGCCAAGAGGCCGGGGCCCAAGAGTTGAGTCAGGTAAGAGCCCGCATGTTGGTCGGAGCACCACGGCGGACTCTTCTGCTACCAGTGGCGCTGCGCCATGAGTTTGGGGCGACCGAGCCAGTGAGACACTGAGGTGGCCTGTCTGCTCCGCCCTCCTGTGCACCTGGGATTGAGCAACTGGGGGGGGAGGGCGCCAGGTGGATCTTTGCACCCTGGCACTGCATATGCTTAAGACAGCCCTGCATCCAGTGGCGGAGCTTCATACTCCAGCACCGGGGGCGGGGCTGGCGCCTGTTCTGGGGCTGGGGCGCACCTCCCGGAGGGGCGGGGCACACATTCCAGAGCTGTGGCATGCCTCCCGGGGAAATGGCGCTCCTCCCGGAGGGGTGTGGTACGCATTCTGGGGGCAGGGCACGCATTTTGGGGGTGGGGCGGGCGCCCGGGATGGCACCCCTTGGAGCCCGCCGCTCGGGGCAGCCCGCCCCCCACCGCCCCTATCTTCCTACACAGAGCCATTTGCACAGTGAGTAATACACACAAAGTCTGTTTCAGAAGAATAATTAAAAACAACAATGACCCCACATTACTTTTGTAGAAAAGATCAAATCAGACAACAGATGGGAGCCTCAGACTGGAAACCCTTCAAACCACTCTGTCTATGCCTCGGGACTCCCTCCAGGCCACCCCTGGTATTCAGGGTAGGATTCTTCTCAGGAGCCCCATATGTGGAAGCCCTGCACAAGGACTTCTACCTCCCCCTGCACACTTTCTGAACCTCCCAAATTGGCTCTGGTTGGAATGTGACTTTGAACCGTGATAATGCCTCTTGCTTGGGAGATGGAAAGATGGGGTAGGGTTGTAGAAACCTCTGGTGCCTGGAATGTAGCCTATCATGCAAAAGCAAGGGCTGCATCCATGGCTTCACCCGCTAATGTCTTTGGCCCCACCCACCCCTGGAAGGTTGTGCATGAGAAAATGCAGCCCGTGGGCTGAAAAGGGTTCCTTGTTCAACAAGCACACACTGGTCCGTTTAGTTGTAAAGCTTTCCCCTCTAAATTCATGAAGTGAAAAACGCTGTCATGTCGCAAGCAGAATGCCAAAGCAGCCTTTGTCTGGGGTGCACTGCTTTCAGGCAACTTGTTCCTGGAGGTGCACTGCACACCTTTGGCCGAGCATGTTTAAGTTAGGCTGGGCGAACCACAGATGTGGTTCTCGTACTCTGGGTCATGCCGCATACGGTGCTGCCTCTGGAATGGAGAAGGCGACACATCCTCTGGCACAAATAACACCAGTTGAGGTGGCCTGCCTGTCACGTCGAGGTGTCAATTATGCTGATTTATGCTCTTCCGGGTAAATAAACAGAATGCTCTCTGCACTCTGAGATTCTGCTATGTAGCAAACAAATTTTTCCCTGACACTACTGGGAACGTAGGAGAAAGACATCCTAGTCCCCTTCCTCTATATTTTAGCTATGCTGTTAACATTTCCCAACTTCTCTTTTCCCTGTTTAAGTATCTAGATTTTAGGGTAATTAAATATTCAAAGATAATTAAATAACCAGAGGTATTTAAATGATTTGGGGCTTTGGATAATTTTGACCAACACGAGCCATGCTGCACACAGAGATCCCCGCCCTGGCTCTCCACATTGTTTCAGCACCAGAGTTGTACTTGGTTAGAATGGACAGGAGGCCCTCCTTTGTCTCTATGCCAAGACTTTGGAAGCCCCTACCAAGGGAGGCTTATTTTGCCTCTTCTCTCTGATGGTCTTTCAACGCGGGGCAGAGACATTTCTTTGCTGAGTTGCTCATCTTAATCTTCCTGAAGATTAAGATGACACATGAACGATATGCTGCCTTTCTTTTGCTTTTGTTTGTCAGGTTTCGTGGGTTGCTTAAGCTGCAAAGCAACCTGAGCATTAATCCTACATCACTTGCAGGAAGCCACCATTCCCTCAGCCTCAGGGCCAAACCTAAGAGGCTGTGAAACCTTAGAGACAGGTGATAAAGGCTTTCCCATGTAAACAATCCTCTGCCAATCGCTCCCACCCGAATGCACTTGCCGTGGGGAAATAGTCATTTCTTTTGTGAGCCAGAGAATCATAGTTTCTTAATGCCAATGTGATACCTTCTAGATGTTGCGGATTACAACTTCCATTTGATGTAGCTAGCATGGTTTTCATGCACCATCACAATTCAGATATTATTATTATTATTTTGAAAAAAACACAAGTCCAAAGATTTTGTGAATTTGCTCATGTAATATTACTATTTCGTATGAATGAAGATGGATGTACGCCCTATGCAACATTAGCAAAGAGGAATGGTTGCTAATGGTTACCTTAAAGAAGCAGGACTTAAAACATGAGAGTAGCACCCCCCAAAGAGCAGGGTGAAGCCCGCTTCATAAATCCACCTGTTCTGCTAGACCAGCCAACTAGTTAGACATAGCAACTGCCTTTGGTAACTCTATCCCTATGCAGCTTGTGTGACTGAGAGCTCTTGAATAAATGAATTTAATAGATTTCGACAACTGGTGCCAATGCCATGGGCTCTGTGCTTTCCCTCTCTGATCCCAGGTTGCATTCATGACATGGTCAATGGTCAGGGATGATGGGAGTTGTATTCCACAATATTTGGAGGGTTACTACATTGGCTACCACTGCTCTATGCAACTAGGAAGATGAACACAACAAGTGCATTTAAACATGGCAGGATAGACATTGAATGCTTAGGCAAGTAAGCATTTTACCTGTGGTCTTCAGCATGTCTGATTCAACTCTCTCTTCCCCATTTGCAGTAGTAATGCTGGCTTGTTTTACTGGGCTGTTGAGATAATGTGCATCAAGTGCTTGGAATGCTGTACAAATGTTTTGTGGTGATTTAAATGGTTTGTGGTGATTAGATATGAATGAGATGAAGGCATTACTGTGCTTTCTGAGTGTGTCTGTTCAGATCTCTATGCTGCACATTTCCTTAGTGAGCTTTGGATAACAGGTGAGAGGAGCATAGCTCAGTGGCAGTACACATGCACTGCGTTGAGAAGGTCCTGGGTGATGGGAAATACCTATACTGAAGAGCCACTGTCAGTTAAAGCAGCGGTAAAATGGACAATAGGTCTGACCTGATAGAAGCAGTTTCCTAGTTCTTAAGCTTCCATTGAAGTCCAGTTCCAGCTGTGCTGTATTTCACAATAAAGTATTTTGCGGGTTAATTTTACTGTTGATTTTTTTCCCCAGAGGCTCATTAATGCTACCAGTGCTGGAGTCAATCCTGTCGGAGATCCCGTTAACAGCAGCAGTCACTGGGACATCGGAAGTGCCTTTTTCTTCGCTGGAACCGTCATCACAACTATAGGTATGCATTTATATAGTATTTAAGGTGGAGGCAGAGATGGAAAAGATTGGGGGTTTTATAGGGCTGTTCATGTAGGCAAACAATCCTGATCAGTTTCTGCATGGAAAATAGGGGCAGGCACCCCAGATACTTTGGTTTCTTTCTTTCTTTTAAAGCAGCAGTCTGGTCCTTCTAGAAAGAAAGTTATGAAGCAAAGTGTGGAGGTAGCTTTCTAAGCAATTTATGTGACGTGAGCTTGCTGGCTACTCTTGGCTGTCAGTATTTTAGCTAATGAGTGAAGGCAAAGCTGTGATTGATAAGTGAGTTGTTTGGACACATGGCAATAGGAACCCCATGGGGCCCTAAAGAGCAGCTCTTCCCCCCTCTGGTCTTATTATTGGAATCTCCCTAACCATGTATTGGTTTGCATATCCAAGAGAATGTACCAGCTCCTTGAGAGCCAGTGTGGTGTAGTGGTTAAGAGTGGTAGACTCATAATCTGGTGAACTGGGTTCGCGTCTCTGCTCCTCCACATACAGCTGCTGGGTGACCTTTGGCTAGTCACACTTCTTTGAAGTCTCTCATCCCCACTCACCTCACAGAGTGTTTGTTGTGGGGGAGGAAGGGAAAGGAGAATGTTAGCCGCTTTGAGACTCCTTAGGGTAGTGATAAAACGGGATATCAATCCAAACTCCTCCTCCTCCTCCTCCTCCTCCTCCTCCTCCTCCTCCTCCTCCTCCTCCTCCTCCTCCTCCTCCTCCTCCTCTTCTTCTTCTTCTTCTTCTTCTTCTTCTTCTTCTTCTTCTTCTTCTTCTTCTTCTTCTTCTTCTTCTTCCTGGCAAGGAGGTTACACCTGCTTTTCTCCCCTCCTGGGCTTCCTAGGTCAGCACGGGATGACAGCTAAGCCAAGGTTTGAGTTAACAATTCACACATCTGCAGGTAAATGTTTATTGAATTGTAGGTAGCTGCAGAGATTGAAAACCAGAGTGCCAAATGCACGTTCTTGGCTCTTGGAAAAATGAGCAGAGTGCATTTCTCCAGGGGCTGAAACTTCAACCTGCATTCTGAACTTAACAATGACATCAACACAAGAGTGAGAGAGAACAAACAGAAAATAATAGCATAGGTCGTAATCCAACTCTTGTCATCTTACAATTGTGCTACTGATGTTAACGCAGATGGTGCTCTCTGTTTTGGCTCTGGGTTATGAGGTGGTTATTAAGGGGGTAAAATAAAAAATATAAATATCTCAATTAAAATTAATATTGAAATGATAAGAGATCAAGTTCATAGGAAGCTCAGCTTCTGGATCAAAATGCAAATGGACTGCAGCATTATATGTGAGGATAGGGTCCACCTATTCATTGGGCGAAGAGCTGCATGGCTGATCTTGCTGTGTATAGTCATGCAACATTCCCAACAAGGGGGATCCTATGCATGCAGACCTTCTGAGGAGCCGGGATGCTAAGAGGAGCCCTGATGGATCTGGCCCTGTTCTAGTCATATTATTTCTCCTAGCTGCTGATATTCTGCCAGAGTCCACCCACCACCCTTTGTTAGGGCTGCTTTCTCTCTCTTGCTTTACTCACATGGGTGATCCAGTTCAATCCAATCAGAGGGAATCTAGGGAATTTGATGTTGTTGTGATGGTTACTGACATCACTTAGGGCAGCACCTATTCAGGGTTAGGGCTGTGCTTCCTGAATAGAACACTTCTGAGGACATCAAAGCAATCATTGGCTCATTTTGCCCCACAGTGCCTCTCTACTACTACTACTACGCCATGATGTAGTATCCATTCAGATGTAGTGTTGAAGGGAAATGCTGGCGCTAATCCATTTAAGAAGTGTGTGTGTGAGGAGAGTGATGGAGGGACAGAGGGATACTAGAGTCTTTTGCAGGGTGCATGGCAGATCTAATCTAAAAAGCTTATCCTTTGTTCTGCTTGTTTCTGGGTCTGAATAATTCATTTTTGGTCTGATCTCTGTACATGGGTGGCATGTTTCCGATGTGAAAGTGCATTTTTATTGCCAGGCTGCAAACCGCTGAAATGAAATGGATTTTAATGGAGTAGGCAGTAAAATGGTCTGAACTTTGGTGCCGTAACTATACTTTTAATTTCTGCCTCTTGTTTCAATGAAAAGGGGTGAGTTGAGGAAGCCCAGTGCAACAGATAATGAAGCAATGAAGTCTAAGTGGCAGTACATTGATATCAATGAACATCTGTTGGATTAAATTGTCTGCAGCTATAGGTAACTAGAATATATATATATATATATATATATATATATATATGGGAAACCTCCAACCTGCAAATCTAGATAGGCCTACCAGGCCTCCCCATTTGACCCAAGAAGCCATTTGGCTAACTGACACCCATCTGTCATCGTATATGATGTCACATGTGGGGCAGGTGAAGAGATCTGACACAACCAAAAGGGGGTTTACAGGCACAGGCAGTCAGCTGATCGGCAGCACCAGTAAAGCCCAATGTAAAGTTCTGTGTATACAGGACTTTGCAAGCCCCAACAGTCAGCTGAGTGCCAAGTCTTTTGAAGCTCCTTGCAAAGTGCTATACCAGGCACCCCCAAACTTCGGCCATCCAGATGTTTTGGACTACAGTTCCCATCATCCCTGACCACTGGTCCTGTTAGCTAGGGATCATGGGAGTTGTAGGCCGAAACATCTGGAGGGCCGCAGCTTGGGGATGCCTGTGCTATACGATATGGTGCTTTGCAAAACTGAACAATCAGCTGATTTTCAGAGCTCAGGAAGCCCTTGGCAAAAGCACTATGAAAGAGAGACCTTGCAAAGCTCCTTACATAGCACTGACAATCAAGTCAATGTTGTTCCAAATCCTTATTGCAAGAAATTAAAATGTCTGGGTGAATAAATTTGTCTGGATTGCAGTCACCAGGTGAACCTCTTTGTAGGCAGGGCATCCCATACCTGGGGTACCACTGCTACGAAAGCCCCTTGTTGTTGTTGTTGTTGTTGTTGTTGTTGTTGTTGTAATAATAATAGTAATAATTATATATTTATTTATTATTTATACCCCGCCCATCTGGCTGGGTTTCCCCAGCCACTCTGGGCGGCTTTCAACAGAATATTAAAATTCAATTATCTATTAAACATTAAAAGCTTCCCTAAACAGGGCTGCCTGTTAAATGCACCTCTATTAATGAAAGCACTGGAGGAGGCCCTGGGCTTTGAAAAACTAAATTGCAAATATTGGAAGCTATTTGCACTGGGAAGTAGTTCCAATTCACTGCAGACAGTGTGTGGGTGTGGGTGTGGTGATCCTGATGAGGGCTGGATCCCCTCCTCCCCCTCCGCCATCGCCGGGGCGGGAGGAGGGAAAGCTGGCAAGGGAAAAGGGAGCTTTCCTTGCCCCGCTGTGGCCCCTCCCCCACCCCTTGGCCCCGCCCCTTGGCCCCGCCCCTTGCCCCCCTGATTTTCATCCTGGCTACGCCCCTGCCCTGGACATAAATTGCATTGAGAATTTGTGGGCTACACGCCAATGTCGCCTCCGTGCTATAGACTGTATGACTATGAAGAAGCTCATTCAGGCGCTGATTCAAGTGTGGTACAGGGATCCGAAAAGCAACAGTGACTGTTTGAAACTAGTAGACTCCATGCCAAACCGTTTTCAAATGCTGCTTAAAAATAGTGGAGGTCATATCTGTTACTAATGTACGTATATGTGAGTTTTGTACATGTATATGTGAGTTTTGTACTACTAAATTCATTATTTGTTTCAATTAATTTGCACAAGGGTGTACTTCATCCAATATGTGAGACAATAGGCAAGTTTAAAACCTGCAGTTGTTTCTATCGTGGCAGGACTGATATTGCTTTAATCTAGAAGTTAGGGAACATATCTTGAAAGTCCAAGTTCTTGGACAATGCATGAAAACAAGTGCTTAAAAAGGGTGTGTGTGTGTGTGTGTGTGTGTGTGTGTGTGTGTGTGTGTGTAAGAATGTCAGATAATCTCTTGAAGATTCACATAAACTGGGAAATGTGGGGAGAGGGGTGTGTGTAAGAACTGGACATTTCACTAGGTATAATATGAGATAAAGACCGGACATAATTCAGAACTCCAGCCTGAAAATGTGATTACCCTGTTGAGTCACATCAGGAGTCAGTTTGCAAAGGCTGTGTGCAGGAGCATGACAAAGCATGGCTTTCCTTTAGCAAAATTTGTATCCTGCCGTGCTGACAAAATGCATTTCAGATTAATCAAATGATAGGTTTCATTAGGAACTCAATTCCATTAAGAAATGGTAGAAATGGTGGGGACTGCAGGTTTTCAGGGCAATTAACTCCCGAGCTGCTGTGAATCCCATTTAAATGGAGGACCAGGCAGTGCTATCTCAAAGTACATCTTATAGAGATGAGCACAATGTATACTTGGGTTCACACAACCTTGCTCCTGTGGCTAGATCCTGGCAATAGCTCCCTCTGATTGCACCAGTTCCCTATGGGCATTATCAATCGGAACTGTATTTTGGCTTGGTTGAGGAAATGTTTGTCCTGTGTGTTTTGTATGATGTCTGAATAGACATTGCAGTTCACATCTCAAATTAGATCTGCTGGCTGGGAGCACTCCAGGCTCTTGCCTGAAATGAATCCCCCATTCATTGGCAGATAGATGCCTTACATGTTTCCTCGGTCGCGGTGGCTGTGCTTGGACCAGCAGAAAAGGACCCTGTTTCTTAGAACTGAGCTCCCCTACTCACCCCAATCAGGCAGATTTCCAAGTACCTCAGTAAATCCGCCAGTGCCAGTGAATGAGGACCCTGATTCAGTTGAGAGGCTGGAGTCATTTCAGGAAGTCCTTCCATTGAGGAAGTCCTTCCATTGAGGAAGTCCTTCCATTGAGGAGTCCTTCCATTGAGGAAGTCCTTCCATTGAGGAAGGACCACAGCTCAGTGGTAGAGCATGCAGTAAGTCCCATGTTCAATCCCCGGCATCTTTACATAGGGCTAAGAAAGGAAGTGGCTTGTCAGGTAGGAAGGAACTGCTGTGTTGGTTTCCTGGCAGGTCGGTAGCTGTTGCTTACAGGCAGGGAGAAGGTAGGGAAGTCAGGAGGTTGGCATGGTGCATCTGCATCTGCAGGAATGCTAGATTGCACTTTGCTGGATTGCACCCCACTGCTGCATTTGCGCTACCTACCAGGAAGCTACCACATTGGATCAGCTCCAGCTGGCAAGCTGCTTCTAGCTGGGATTGTATCCTCTATGAAGCCCAAGAGAGCCATTGCCAGTCAGTGTAGATCGCACTGAGCTAGGTGGACCAGTGGTCTAAGTCAACATGTAAAGGTAATAGGGAAGCGGGTAGCACTGTGGTCTAAACCACTGAGCCTCTTGGGCTTGCTGATCAGAAGGTCAGTGGTTTGAATCTGCATGATGGGTTGAGCTCCCGGTGCCAACCTAACAGTCCAAAAGCATGGCAGTGCAAGTAGATAAATAGGTACCACTGCGGCAGGAAGGTAAACAGCATTTCCATGCTCCCTGGCTTCCGTCATGGTGTTCTGTTGCAGCAGAAGCTGCTAGGTCACGCTGGCCAGATGACCTTCAAAAATGTCTGTGGACAAACACTGTATCCCTTGGCCTGAAAGTGAGATGAGCACCACAACCCCATAGTCACCTTTGACTGGACTTAACTGTCCAGGGGTACTTTACCTTCTTTTCCCTTCTAACTCAATATAAACTCTGTTCCTAATTCCTGGCCACCTTGAAATTATTCTGCTGTGAATATATTTGATTGCTTTAAAAACTTTCATCTTTTGTTTTGTTGTTTGCTTCCCTGGTTGCCTTTGGGGAAAGGGGCTGGATTAAATCTAGTAAATAAGTACCTGTGAATAAGTACCTGTTTGGAACAGGGCTCTTGCTTTTGGGTATTGTGCAGCTCCTTTTGGTGGGGACAAACCCAACGTAACCTCAGATGAGATCAGAGAGGTTTGCAATACCTGCAGTATGTCCAAGGCCTGTCAGTGAACCATGCTGCTTTTCCCATTCATTTAACCAGAGATTTATTTAAATGAGGGTTAAGTAAAGGGATGTTTCAGTATGTTGACAGTTCAAACAATCACAAAATGCTGCACTACCACACACTTCAGTGTCATTCAGGTGAGGATAAGGCACTTTGAGCAAAGTGCTAATAGCTGCTAAAAGGGCTTCAGCGGATGTGCAGTTCAGTGAGGAAGAGAAAGGAACAACGGTAAGGTTCCTTTTATTTGCGTCAACGGTCCGCTTCTATATCTGTGCAGAAATCAGTTGGGAGCCCTTTGTATTCATTTCCATTACTCTTACTTAAAAATAATTTGCTACAATTTCTTCTTACTCAGGGTTAAAGGTTCAGATGGTAATGGTTGCAAAATTATTTCTGGGTTGGGTTTTTGTTTGTTTGTTTAAAGAGTACAGCTAAAAATGGGAAGTTTGGACCTGACAAACTTGTGTTTGAAAATGTGTATTGTAGACAGGCAATAAGAGAATTGGGACTAGCTGCAGCTCCCTGTTGAGTACACCTAGTGACTAGTGGGGTTTTTTGTGCAATGTGTGAAAAGGTAGTCAGATAATCAGTAATCAGGTATCATTTCACTTTTACTTTATGGCAAGATAGCATTGTGTCATCCTGCTACTTAGCATGATGGCTATATCCTGACTCCATAGTTGCAGGCAGTAATACTTCTGAATACCAGATGCTAGAATCCACACGAGGGGAGAGGGCTCTTTTGCTCGAATCCTGCTCTTGGGTCTTCCACAAGCACTTGGGTGGAATCTACACACATATAAAAACTGTTCTGAAGAGCATTTTTAAAAATACATTGAATTTTCCATAAGCCTGACCATCGCCATCTAGTGTCACATTGTATATTGCACTTAAGACACACCTAAAACGTTTCATTTGCAGCTGTATAACTGAGTCCCTGGTTAGCCACTGTCAGAACAGGATGCTGGACTCGATGGGCCATTGACATGATCCATCAGGCTCTTCTTGTGATGTTCCAGTGGCATTATTTCTTTTGAGGAGTTGCTAACATAAGCTGGCATTTATTGAAGTAGAATCCATTGTAATTAATTAACATGACTAAGTTAGATCCATTAATTTCAATTTCTGCTCTGAGTAAAACTTTGTTGAATACCACCCAGACATCTTTAAAATATGCTGGAACAATCTCCACATGATCATCAACATCAGATCCCAGTATCTGTCTGCCAAGAACTCTTATCCGTATCTCAGTTTTACTTTGTCAGTGAGGACTCAACCACCACTCCTTTTGTTTTCATTCAGTATTCGATATGTTCTACTTGTTTAATAGGTTCGAAAAAGCTTCTCAATAAAGTTAACAATTACAACAAAAGAAATTGAGTGCTAACAAGTATGCTTTGTTTATGGGATTCACATCAAGTTGAACACTTGTGCAGATGTACATGATGCTGGAGGTTCAGCCCCACAGGGTGTATAAATTAAGGCAAGGTGAATGCAATGCTTTCCACACCCCATTTTTATTCAATTTCTGGCACACAAAGCAGGTGAGATACTGTAAGGGTAGTGGGGGTGCTCTCCGCAAGAAATGGTGCTGATCACTCAAAGCTATACATATTTCAGTCTTTATTTACATATGTACAAAGCAGCAGGCATCATTCAGCCATCTGTACTGTTGGATTCAGATCCAGGAAGTAACTTTTGGCGGCTTTTCTTCCAACATAAAAACTTGGGCAGCCCTACTCTCCGCCTCTGTGTTTTACGCTGATGGGACCTGCGTAATTTCCCCCTCTGTTCCCAAGCTGGTGGAGCAGTGCTGAGGCTCCTGCTCAGCATCCCCGAGCCCTTTCACTCCCTGGCTACTTCCTGCCACCCCCTCCCCTTCTCCTACTGCTATTTCCTGTCCTTCTTCTCCCAGCCGTCCCTGCCCAGCCTCCTCCTCCTCCCTCTCTATCCTTAAGGTCTTGCTGGGCAGTGCCCCGAAAGATACTAAAAACTCCAAGTAAATCATTGCATGTGCAGAATGATTTTTGTGAACACAACAGAGGTTCTTCTGCCTTTGCAGCTCCTGCACCACCCGCAATGTGCTCCAGAGGCTTGGAGGAATTCCTAGAGCAGATTTGGGGGTGCATGATTGGAAGAGAGGGAGGGGAGATTCTGTTGCATTTGAGGAACTCATTCCACATGTGCAGTGTAACTGGATATAACCTCATGAGGAGATGTGGGGCAATGGAAATGGGAAATTCCTCTTTCTTTATATACCTTCATTGTTGTTTAGCATCTCTCCCTTTTTCATTTTCCTCAATGACTCTTCAGATACTGATCTGAGAGATGAAGGTGCTTTCTCTCTCTCTCTCTCTCTCAACAGGGTATGGAAACATTGCCCCAAGCACAGAAGGTGGGAAAATTTTCTGTATTTTGTATGCCATCTTTGGGATTCCACTCTTTGGCTTTCTGCTAGCCGGCATTGGTGACCAGCTTGGGACCATCTTTGGAAAGAGCATCGCACGAGTGGAAAAGGTTTTTCGAGTAAGATTGAAATGGCTTTATCTCTTTCTAGTCTTGAACCCTAATGACAGGTCATACACACAGCTAGATTTTGAGTGGTAAGACACAGTGAGAGTTAGGTATTAAAAACATTTCTTGTGTCATAAATACGCCTTAAAATTTTGGGGAAATGTGTTCTTTATACCTCTCCAAATTCATTCATTCATTCATCTTCATAATCACTGATTCAGGAGATGAATGGATTTGGAGTGCTTGTAGACTAGAAGAGAAAATAGATATAGTGGTCGTATCAGAACTGGTGGCCCTGTGAAAATATCTGGCTAGAAAACCTATATTGAAAAATCCCTGGATATGAAACTTGTATAAAATAGATCCCTGGGTATAAAACCTGTAGAAAGATCCAATACTGGTGTTATATTTATTTTATTTTATTTATTTAACAAATCTGATATACTGCTTGGTTGTTAAAAAAAGAAGCCCATCTTACATGGGGAAAAAACACCTCATGAAAGCAAACAAGTAAATGCTTTAATGAGTGACTTACCTAACATACATAATGAGCTACCCTTACATTGACCTAGTTTACACGTAATGCTAAGCCATGGTTTATTCAAATACAGTGAATTGAACTATGGCTTGTTTGATACTCCAAACCCTGTCCAGTGACTTGTATGCTACCAAGAAACCAAGCTCTGAAGACATGATTTGTTTTTGGCTTATAAGCCTTGGTTTGTTTTAGCTATGGCTTGGTGTGTACGTACAAAGTTGCACTCGTCTTTAATCATGGGTTGCATGACTGTCCCATCCCAGATGCTACAAAGGCATGGAAAAGGTAAAGGGACCCCTGACCATTAGGTCCAGTCGTGACCGTCTCTGGGGTTGTGGTGCTCATCTCGCGTTATTGGCCGAGGGAGCCGCCGTACAGCTTCCAGGTCATGTGGCCAGCATGACTAAGCCGCTTCTGGTGAACCAGAGCAGCGCACGGAAACACCGTTTACCTTCCCGCTTGGAGCGGTACCTATTTATCTACTTGTACTTTGACGTGCTTTCGAACTGCTAGGTTGGCAGGAGCTGGGACCGAGCAACGGGAGCTCACCCCGTTGCAGGGATTTGAACCGCTGACCTTCTGATCAGCAAGCCCTAGGCTCTGTGGTTTAACCCACACCGCCACCTGCGTCCCACAAAGGCATGAGGCAAGAACAATTGGAAAAGAAACAAAACTTTGGAGAAACAAGCCACGGTTTGGTTGCCTGTAGAAAAATGCATGGTTCAGTTCTCATTAACTTGTGGTTTGTTAAACAAACCATAGTTTTGCATCACGTGCAAACTAGGCCATTGACTGTTAAAAATAACCATGTGACTTCTATTGGCCCAGCCCCATAATGTCAACTTGGAAATAAACCCCTATGAGTTCAGTGGGACTTACTTCCAGTTAGGCATGTATAGAATTGTGGCCTCAGTATATACAAAACTACATAGGACAAAATGCCTGAATGCAGCAAATGATTGTTTCTTAACAGTCACATGAACAAAAAATAGAGAGGCAATGCTTGCTTTAATCCTGAGTGGCACCTGAGATCTGGTGCAAGATTACTGCTATGCACCACTTGAGTCTCCAAGTAGTGAGAGACTCCAGGGTTCCTGTGCTTACCCAATTTTGGTTTGGAATGAAGGTCAATGGTGACTGTGGTGTCTCTAAGATACAGTTGTACCTTGGAAGTTGAACGGAATCCGTTCCGGAAGTCCGTTCGACTTCCAAAATGTTTGGAAACCAAAGCGCGGCTTCTGATTGGCTGCAGGAAGCCCCATTGGACGTTCAGCTTCCAAAGTACATTCACAAATTGGAACACTCACTTCTGGGTTTGCGACGTTTGGGAGCCAAAACATCCGAGTACCAAGGCGTTCGGGATTTAAGGTGCGACTGTATATGGTTTTATTGACACACAAATACAACCTCAGCATTAAATGGAGGGACTCATAGCATCAACACCCCAATGGATCTTGCTTCCTCATTTGGTTTCAAGGGAAGCCCTGAAATCTAGCAGAGAGCATGCACACCTAACAACAACAACAACAACAACAACAACAACAACAACAACAACAACAACAACAACAACAAAAACACTCTTGTTCTGTGTAGCAGCTAAGTGAGGGAAGGCCCTCCCATTTGTTTCTATGGCACAGGACAGCTTCTTCAGATAGGCTAAATCAAGGCACTTACTGTAAGTAGCAGGCAAAGCCATTGCCTTGACAAAGGAACTGGTTCTGTGAGCTTCCCCTTATACATTCTACCCTCAGAGATACAGGATTGCAGGTTTGGAAGGGGACTCATGGGGGGGGGGACATCCAAACTATGATCCCCTGTGCTCATGTCATTATAAAGGATGTTGAACCACTAGGAAACATGGTCTTTCAGGGCTCTTTTCTCCTTAGGAGTGAGGAGTTAAAACTGCTTTTCTCTTAGTGATTTTTCTTATGCAACCCAGTTGGACTTTTCGGG
Source organism: Zootoca vivipara (assembly GCF_965207765.1). Lineage (NCBI taxonomy): Eukaryota > Metazoa > Chordata > Lepidosauria > Squamata > Lacertidae > Zootoca > Zootoca vivipara. The sequence continues at coordinate 111,550,496 of NC_142582.1, read as the reverse complement.
TTGAAAGAGTATCTGTGACAACAGGGTATCAGCGCCATGTTTTGCCAGGATCTACCCCTTCCACTTATCTCTGCTGGACTCCAAGGCAGTCTGCTTTTCAGTCTGCCAGGCTATCACTATAGATAATTTATAAATGCTTTTAAAACCTACAATCCTTTGAGATCTGTGGATGAATACACTTCCTCTTTCCTCCTTTTGGCATAGCTCTCAGATCCCATGGGACTGTCTCCAGAACCATATGCAAATTAATATTAATCATATCCTCTATTAGGATATTTTTCTAAGTCTGCAGAAGGAATTTGCCTGCGGGGTGGGGTGGCTGGGAGGAAGTGACTCTCCAGATCAGGTACTGCGATGAACTGCAGCATCCCCTGACTTAAGCTAGTGGACCCATGAAAAGAGCAAAACTCTAGTTTCTGTGAAGTTAATCTTGACTGGGACTTGAAGAATCTCCCCTACTGAGCTCCAACTAAATCAACCGTGTTTCTGTAAAGCTCTGAGTATATAGAAATTGCTTTTGTGCTAGCTGTAGCTTATAGTCTTCTCCTTTTGATGTTTGCTGTTTGACCCTAAGGGAAATCAGTGTACTAAAGGATTTTTCCTTCCTTCCTATTCTTCTATTTTTTTAAATGAAAAAATATTTAGTTTTTCAGTTTAAAATTTTAAATCAATTATCGAACAACCAACATAAAAACAAGATTCCAAAGAATCTCCTGAACTTCCCTCCTCCTCGTTGTGCTTCCTTTTGTTAACCATTTCCTCCTGCATCTTTTATAATAATCCAGATCTTTTTCATCTCCATTATATCCAAAATTCAACATGAAACTACAAGTGTTATTCCAATCCTACTAATGATTTTAGCCATTTATAATGGTTTTTAAAGATAAATTATGTATTTCCCCCATTCCTTATTAAAATTTTGGTCTTCCTGATTTCTGATTCTTCCAGTCATTTTTGCCATTTCGGCATAGTCCATCTGCCATTCTTCTCTGGTAGGGACTTTGTCTTCTTCCCATCTCTGGGCCATTAATATCCAGCAACCTTCCATTCATTCTAGTGTCCTGCACAAAGTCTCTCTCTCTCTCGCACTCCAACAACATAAAACTGCATTCCTGCTTTTGTGTCCTCAACTTGTTCCATTGCTATGCGGTGGAACTGACTTGGACACAAACCTTTCTCTAACTCTGCTGGCTGATGATGTGTGCGTGTGGGAAGGGTTGTTCTTTCTCTCTGTGCGTGTGCCTGGAAAGCCGATGGGATGTGCTCCACAATTTGGAACTCTTCCCAACCAATTTCTTCTGTGAGCAATTCGGTTGCTCGCTGCAGCAACAGTACTTTTAGCAGTTCTCCTGGAGCAGAACTGGAAAAAGGTAATTTCTGCCACAGGAATAAAACTATAGTTCAGCTTTAGCTGAACTGAATTTGAAAGGACTAAATCTGGTTGCACCACGTTTTGCAGACACCTTCAAATGTTCAGATTGCACACAGGCTTCAGAACTGCTGAGATCATAATTGAACCTCTTCAATGTGATGTCCAGAGGTATTCTGTTCTCATGCTGCAAACATTTTGATATATGAAGTTTAAATTATGTTTGAGTCTCTCTTGTACCGTTTACAGCAGGCATGGCCAAACTTGGCCCTCCAGGTGTTTTGGGACTACAAACCCCATCATCCCTAGCTAACAGGACCAGTGGTTAGGGATGATGGGAATTGTAGTCCCAAAACAGCTGGAGGCCCAAGTTTGGCCATGCCTGATTTATGGGAATGTTAATATGGAATGGAAAATCAAAGGGAGGTGTTTGTATTTTCAGATGAGAATTCTGGCCAACCTAGGCTTTACATTCTTATTAGAAACTCAACTGAATCAAAAACTGCTTTAAGCCTCAGGGCCTTTTGGGGGGTGGGATATAAACCATGGCTGTAGGTTAAAATCAAACTGAATCCAATTTCAATAATTTAGAAACTTACAGTTACAAAAAATGTGAACAAACCTTTTGTACAAACAAACGGACACCCTTCATTCCTTTCCTGTGAGCTACCTACTTAACCATGGTTTCCTGTTTCATTCAAACAGGAATGAATTCCGCTTCTTAAGCTTGAATTCCGCTTCTTAAGCTTGAATTCCGCTTCTTAAGCTGTGATATCCTTTCCTGACGATTTCCTTACCTGATATTTTTTAGCAGTGTGAACTGCATTATACTGTGCAGGCTCCTCTAGAATATAAGCTATGGAGATGTTGCAAACTGTTGTGACTTTAGCTCTTAAGAATCTGCTATCGTTGCTTTAGAAAAGTAGGGAGCTGCTGTTTCAAAGACACATTTTTTTTTTAAAGTCAGTGTGATATGGGGATTTAGCTGCATGGCTCCCCACTAAATGTGTTGTTTAAACACTCCACTTTAAATCTCACTGCAATGGTTTTATGAGTCCAAACCAATTATTCCCATCACATGGAGCTGGGAAACAAGCAAGTATTGAATGCGCGATTAAGAGTTTACTGCACTGCTTGTGTTACCTGGGCTGCACTGTGTGAAAAGGACAGTTTGATATTGAGGCTACCTCTCAGATTAAGAGTAAAGATTTATTCACATTTTCCAAACACCAGAGCTATATGCTAGCTAAATCACAGCCTGCATTTTGCACAAAATCACCATGGTAAGTAGAAACAAAAGAATGCTGAAGAAGCACGCTTGTAGAACCAGCACTTTTAAAATGCCTATCATCAGTAAAGCTAAAATGAAAAAAGATGTCATTCATTTTTCCAGCATGGTTATTTCTCAATGCACACATTCCATTGGTTTTCAGCCCCTTCCCATCACTTGCTTTCCCTTAAATGAAGCAGCCACCTGGAGAGGATGTCCAAGAGGGATGTGGGTGGCGCTGTGGTCTAAACCACTGAGACTAGGGCTTGCCGATCAGAAAGGTTGGTGGTTTGAATCCCCGCGATGGGGTGAGCTCCCGTTGCTCGGTCCCTGCTCCTGCCAACCTAGCAGTTCGAAAGCACGTCAAGTGCAAGTAGATAAATAGGTACTGCTCCGGCGGGAAGGTAAACGGCGTTTCCGTGCGCTGCTCTGGTTCATCAGAAGTGGCTTAGTCATGCTGGCCACATGACCTGGAAGCTGTCCATGGACAAACACCGGCTCCCTCGGCTTATAGAGCGAGATGAACACTGCAACCCCAGAGTCATCTGCGACTGGACCTAATAGTCAGGGGTACCTTTACCTTTACCTAGAGATTAACATGCATTCATGTTGGGTGCTGAATGATTTTCACCTGGGCTGGATCAACGCGTTTAACAGAATAATAAAAGTGATTCAGTTAAATGCATTGTAAACTTCATACAGGGAAATCCCAGTGGTGAAAGATGGGCCTCCACAGCGCCATCTGGTGTCACTATGTTATAACGCATGTAAAGCACTTTATTTTTAGAAAGGTAGCTGAGACCCTGAAGTAAATAAAAGGGTAGAAAACGCAAGGCAGATAGTCTTTGAGTTAAACATAGTTCTTTTCAATTAGACCCTTCTCCAAACATTGAGCTACAGGAGACTTCCCATTCTTAGCATGCATGTGTGTGTGTGTGCAATAATTGAAAATGTTGTGGTTGTTTAGTTGAGTCTGACTCACCTGATGTTGTTCGTGCCAGCAACTAAAATGAAAAGCTGCAGTCCATTACCTCAGAAGATTTGTGCACCCCATACGGCGTTGGCATCTCTAGGAGAAGAACAAAAGGGGGCTGAGAGATTGCTTTTGTAAAGAATGCAAACCATCCATCATACATTATTTGGCTTTAGCAACTGCAGTCTTTTGGAAGCATGGTCGATTTTATGGGATTGCAGTTGCTTCATATTTTAGTGCTTATACTGCATTATGTGTTTCTTTGGACGAGCAGAAACATGCGTTGGGCACAGCAGGGGGTAAAATAAATCATGAGCACTTCTATACCTGTCAGCAGTAGGATCCCTGTCAACCTAAGGCATGCTTTGTTATTCATGTTTTTAGCAGGATAGGTGCACTGTGCAGACAGTGGCTACCTCCAAAATGAGGGTCTGTTTGGAAGGGTAGGCAGAAGGTAGGTTGGGATCTACTGGTAGATTTCCAGATGATTGGCAATAGATCAGCCTGGGTTTCCAACTACCAAGGTTTCAAAATCAGCAGCACTTTTTTTTTGGGGGGGGGGGAGTTTGGAGATATGCTGCTTTGGCTTGGAGGAGCCCCAGATCTGTCCAAACATCTTGATGATCTGGGATTTGTCTGAATTCAATGCACAACCCCACAGGGAACCTCAGTGGGTACAAAAAGCTGCCCACTGCAGTCTCCTTTCGTGACAGAGGGGTTTGTGGAATTATTGCATTTGCCCCCATTGCCTCCCCTATGTGTTAATTAATATTTTAAAGGAAAGCCTGAAGAGAGCTATAGATACAGATATGTCACACGTTGTGGATTTGATGGGCTTTTTTATTGGGTTATATTGCTCCTGTTCATTTGATTTCTTCAAAGATAGACACAGAGCAGACATATAACCAGGGAAATTACAGGAGGGAATAATAACTTGCAGTCTTAGCAGCAAAATTGTGTTGCTGAGACCTGTGGGATTATTATTCCGCCCCCCTTCCAAGCTGCTACCTGGCGATTGACTCTGCAACATTTCACATTCAGGTGACCTTTTCAGAGCTGAGGAAATGCAGTTTCAGCTTCTTCAGTCCAGAGCAATGGAGATGCTCTTTGGCAGGTGGGATTGGTAACTGCCAATTTTGCAGCTGGCATTTCCATAGGGAATGAGGTAGAGAGAGTTTTCTGAAACCCTATTTCCTTTTAAACCACTGAGCCTAGGGCTTGCTGATCAGAAGGTCGGCGGTTCGAATCCCTGTGACGGGGTGAGCTTCCGTTGCTTGGTCCCAGCTCCTGCCAACCTAGCAGTTCGAAAGCACATCAAAAATGCAAGTAGATAAATAGGAACCGCTACAGTGGGAAGGTAAACGGTGTTTCCATGTGCTGCTCTGGTTTGCCAGAAGCGGCTTTGTCATGCTGGCCACATGACCTGGAAGCTGTACGCCGGCTCCCTCGGCCAATAATGCAAGATGAGTGCGCAAACCCAGTCGGTCACGACTGGACCTAATGGTCAGGGGTCCCTTTAATCTGAAATGAGATCACAGCTCTGCATAAAAGCATATTCCTGGTTTGAAAAAAACCCACCCAGTTGGGAAGCATGAGAGGAACAGGCCTAATTCTCACTGAGGTGGTATGTTTTTGTTTTGAATTTCATTTGTAACCTACCTTTCGTCCGTGGAACTCAAGGCAGTTCATGGAGTTACCATCCAGGCACTGACTGGACCCAGACCTGTTTAGATTCAGCAAGGTGGTGGCCTCACGTGCCTTCAGAATATGTGGTAAACCGCTGCCAAATGGGCTCATATAATTTAATGTTCCTCTACCCCCGCTCTAACCTGGAACTCTACCTCACATTCTAGTTGTCTATGTGCAGGATATTTCTCTTTTTTATGGATAATTCCATCTCATGATCCATCACCCCTGGAGACAAGTGGAACACCCAAGGCACTGTTTCATCACCTCAGTGGGAACTAGGCCACGAGCCAACCAATGTGAGGCACTTCGATATCTCCTTGATTTTAATGAAAAAATTGACAATATGTGTTAAATCTCTCCCATTGAGGTAGCTATTCTGTAATCTTCCTTCCCACTCCTTTATACCTCACCATGGCACTGTCATACGTGTGGAGGAAAACCTTCAACATGTAGCAGAGTTCCCAAAAATAGACCGGAGGCAATTGTATTTCATCCAGCAGAGCTTTCCTAGTGCTGAAGGCAAATGAGCTTAATGGTCACAAATCCAAATACATTCAGGATTGGCACAGTCTATAAAAAAATCCAGTTGCAGCACTTACAAAAACTTATAACAAGACTAAAACTTAACAATAAGCATACTATGTATAGAACACCACACCAGAAGGAAGAAAGATAGAAAGAGAAAGTAAGGCCCAGGCTCCTTCTGCCCTATATTTATAGTCAGCATGACCTTAATTGGAAGAGATAAGAGAACTAGTTCAAACTAGCTTCCCAGAAGCTATAACCCAAACAGTCATGAAGCTTCTGCCTGCTTCTCTCACTCAGAGAAACTTCTAGTAGCTTCTAGAATCCTCTTGTATTAATCAGAACAGGAAAGATCTCCACACATCAGATCAATACTTTCTGCACTAAGAAATGCAAATTGACATAGCACTAGTGGAATTCCTTGCATGGACTTCCACTAGCAGGACAAGTTAGGAGAATCTGGGCCACATTCGTCATTAAATTGCAATGCCATAAAAGTTACTTGATTTTTTATTGCCCTATCTTTCTGCAGGCTGCTTTGAAGTGCTCCCAGGCAAATGATTCATTTTCTCTTGGTTTCAGGAAGCAGTGCATTAACAATCACAAATGAAGTTTTGATTCCATTTCATTTTCTTTTGCAGAAGAAACAAGTGAGTCAGACCAAGATCCGGGTGATTTCAACCATCCTCTTCATCCTGGCTGGTTGTATCCTCTTTGTCACTATTCCTGCAGTCAGTTTCAAATATATTGAAGACTGGTCAGTTCTGGACTCCTTTTACTTTGTGGTTGTCACTCTGACCACAGTTGGCTTTGGTGATTTTGTGGCAGGTGAGGCATGTAATTTGGCACCCCAGTGCCTAGTGGTACATGCTGGGGGAAGAAGTTCTATGGTAATTGTGTTTTGAAATAGACAGTACTTTACAGAATTTGTTTTCATTCCCTCCCCTTAAATTTAACTGCAATGTAATCTGTAATGTAATCCAGTTGAGGATAATCAGGTTGGAGATCAGACACTGGATCAGGCAAACAAGAGTCAAGGGCCAGAGGGAAGTGATATGGTCATGGATGGGCTAGTGGGCAGATCCCAAGTCTGAGCAAAAACTGGATTTTCACTTTTTGAAATATGGCAACTCTAGCCTTCATTGGTTCCTCAGGTTACCAGTACCCTTTTTGGTCATTATAATGGTGGTGTTTCAGAACAGAAAACACCAGGACAAACTCATTCAGCCCACAAGCTGCCTATTTGGCATGAGGAGTGCAATGCCTGGGCCCTTCTATCTGAGCCCCAGATGCAAATCACCCAAGTACCTAACAGTAGCTCTATTTCCTGATTCAGTAGCTAGGCTGCACAAACAGAACCAGTTTTTTTAAAAAAAACCTAAACTTTAATTATTATTATTATTATTATTATTATTATTATTATTATTATTATTATTATTATTTATACCCCACCCATCTGGCTGGGTTTCCCCAGCCACTCTGGGCAGCTTCCAACAAAACATTTAAATACAATGGTCTGTTAAACATTAAAAGCTTCCCTAAACAGGGCTGCCTTCAGATGTCTTCTAAAAACCTGGTAGATGTTTTTCTCTTTGACATCTGGTGGGAGGGCGTTCCACAGAGTGGGTGCCACTACCAAGAAGGCCCTCTGCCTGGTTTCCTGTAACTTGGCTTCTCGCAGCGAGGGAACCACCAGAAGGCCCTCGGAGGAGGACCTCAGTGTCCGGGCTGAACGAAGTGGGTGGAGACGCTCCTTCAGGTATAATGGACCGAGGCCGTTTAGAGCTTTAAAGGTCAGCACCAACACTTTGAATTGTGCTCGGAAACGTACTGGGAAATCCCACCAGGAGGAGAGGGAGAGGGAATAGATTAACTCTCCCCATGTTTGGTAGGATTTTAGCATTTTAAAAGGATGGTGCATGCATAGCCCAACCCATCCATGCATCTTCAGTTTGATTGGAACCTGGAGGGGAAAGGGAATCGTTTGTTTGTTTTGTCTTGGGGTAGAGAAAAGAGGTGCAGTAGTTAGTAGGGGAAGAAAGGAAATTATCTGGAAAAAGGAACTTTTCAGAATGCAGATGTCCTGCTGAAGAAATGAGTGAACAGCTGCAAGTCATTTGACAAAATACTAGTGTGTGTGGTATCCCCTGCTGGGAATCAGCAGTGTCCAAACCATGCATAAAAGTGAATGCAGTTTTTCTATTTCATACATATTTCTTCGGAATAAAAACAGCCTTCCTAAGGACAACATCAATGTTTTAGAAACACCTAAATTCAAAAGTGGAATTAAGATCAGAGGTATAAATGATAGCTGTCCAAAACGCTGTTCTACAGTCTTTGAAAAAAGGGACACACACAAACACTCAAAGCAAATGGACAACAGCTTCCTAAGCGCTAGCTTGCAGAATTATGTTCTCTATCTTTAATAGAATTATTGGCGCTGGAGCCATCCCATTATAGAAACCTGACATTGGAAGTGAAAGACTAATGAGGTGTGTAGTGCAGATGTTATGTACTTGCTGGGATGAGAACACTACAATTCGGAGCCATAAATATCTGTTCCTGTCAATTACCAAAAAGCAAATGTACCATTTTGGACTGGAGGTCAACGAGAAGAGGGAGTGTCGTCCCCCGCCCACCCAGTTGCCATGATGAAGAGAAGATGCTTTGACTCCATGTTTTTCTGTAGAATCTCTTCAACATAACGTGCTTAACATAACATATCAGTTGGCAGGAGGGGGCAACAGTGGGGGGCGGTATTACCTTCGTGCCTTATTTGTGGGTTTCTTGCAGGCATCTGAATGGCCATTACTTGATGCCAAATGAGGGATAAGGTGGGCATTTGATCTCAACCAGACAAGCTCTTCTTATAATACTATTACTGTATTTGGTTGCAAAACCAGTCATTGCTGCCACAAATTCCATTCATTTCAGTGTGCTTTCTCAAGAAGGCCATGAATGAAGGATATACAGTGGGGAATCATTGTGAGATGGCTCTTTTTATCTCTTCTTTTTTCAACATTTTTTGTTTCAGTTGTATCAATATTATCAGGGTTTAACAAGTGCTTCGAAATGAAGATGAAGCCCTGTGTTAAAATGAAAGGATGTAGGGAATTGACCATTTTGCTTTCTATGAAATGCACAAAATTCTGGGTAGATTAGGCTGCAAAACTATATTCCAGGGGTTGGCAACATGGTGCCCATGGGGACAGTGATGCCCTGTTGGTCTGCTCCAGTATCCACAGAACCTCTGAGCCCACACCCCTTGCTCCTCCCTTGGTGATGAGGTGATAAAATTGGTTAGCTTTCTCATCCCTGAAAATCACATAGGGTTGTATTCAACCAAGTCCCACTCAGACCAATTAAAATTAATGAACCTATGTTAGCCATGCTCATTAACTTCAGTGGGCCTGCTCTGAGTACAGCTAGTGTTGAATACCACCTATAGATCTGAATGAGGATGACACTTTGTCCACTTCCTCATTCAACGCTATTTACTCAGATCCCTTGGAGGAGAGAAATGTTTGTGCATGCAGTTTCTCTCCTCTCTCTCTCTCTCTCTCTGGGGTGGGGAGCTGATTGAGGGAGAGGTGATAAGAGCAGAGATCTAGTTATTGGGCCCTGGAATGTTTACCCAGAAAACTTGAATAGAACTGAGTTTATCCATGTTTCCTTATCCTATCAGTGTTGCCAGTCTCGATGGTTTTCTTCTGAGATTTATGAATGGAATAGAATACGGAATTTGTAAGGATGGAGCTGGTAGCGAATCTTAGGGCACTGGGCAGATCCAGATCATCCATTAACAATCCAATAACATGTTGATGAACCTAGGAGCTTTCTTCCTGTTGGCAGCTTTTTTAGGAGACTAACTCTTGAGAAGAATTGTCATATGACAAGTTCCTTCAATGCACCACTGTGTTCTAATACCTAGCAACTGCCATCCAATAATGTGTCGGTTGCCTGGACCTTCCGATTGCTCTGTATTGGCAGCCTGTCAGGCTATCTCCCCTTTGATCTTGAAGGAGCTGTTTGTAAAATATAAATGACACATTACCACAGAGACACAGATTAGTGGACGTTGGTTGAATTACACCAAAATGGCACTCGCTGTGCTTATTACCTTTTTAAAAAAATGTGTGTGGAATTGTAACTGTTGATAGATTGAGGTGGCACCGGTGGATGGACAAAGAAAATAGCACAGGATGAAGCGGCACCTCTGCCATGCTCCCTCCTTAACTCTGTGCTTAGATCGCCATTATCTTGGTTTATGGCAAATTCCCACCGGGGCACATGTGATCAGAATAACCTCACCGCCTCGTAGCAACAAAGAGTACAACCGCTTGCCCTTTGTTATACTGGGAAAGGCATAAAGCAGTGGCAGCACGTATAGCGTACGTTGAGAGAAAACAATATTTGGATCCCTGCCAGCAATTGTATGCTTTGGTTTTTATATGAGTCTTCAATCATTGCAAGCCCGCTCCTGGACAGGTTGGGCAGAATGCACTTTAAGGCTTCATTGAAATGGATCAGATTGCTAACAGCCTGCAAGAGTGCAAACGCTCAGGGGGAGTGAGAGGGATGTCTGGACTGAACCATAGTGCAGGGGAGGGGGGGCACATCTACATGCATAAATGTTATTGGGCATTGGTGCTGTCAGGGCAGAAGCCAAGGGCCTTGAATGAACAGGAGGGCCCCAGGAAATTGCTTAGTTTTGAAGTAAGGTAATACAAATATATTGTATATATTGTGGTGTTGAGGACTGAGCTCCGTAGGGCTAGTTAAGTCCAGGCTTAGGAACATAGGAATCTGCCTTATACAGAGTCAGATCATTGGCTCATCCAGCTCTACACTGTTTACACTGACTGGCAGTAGCTCTCCAGGGTTTCAGGTAGGAGTCTGAGGAATCTCACTCAGATCTACCTGGAGATGCCAGGGATAGAATTGGGGACCTTCTGCATGCAGAGAAGATGCTCTTCCATTGAGCTGTGGTCCCTTAAAATTGCCTAACTGCACCACTGATCTCAAGTGGGCCTTTGCCAATCTGTCAATATTTAGCTACATGGAAAAGGGGGAAATTTAGGGTGCAATCTAATAAACATTCACTATAGTTGAAACTTAATTGGGCTTCCAAATAGGCATGGAAAGTTGCACTTCAGCACTGCAAGTTGGTTATGTTTGAAATCTGCCTTGGCATACAGCAAAAACATTTCAAACTCTATACTTGGATTCAACATTTGCATTCCTGAACTTTAAACTTTGAAGAAAAAACCCTTGCATAATGACCTGGCATATGGTTGCCAGTTGCTACCCCAATTAGTTTGAAACAGAGCTTGCTCTAATATGATCATTATTGCTTTTAAAAAGTTATGAACAAGAAAAAAGGAAATAAACAAATGAAAGTTCCAATTTTAGTTATGGATTTGCAACATTTTAATTTGATATTCCAATCCCTGCACAGTGCTGGCTGCTGGGACAGAAGTTATTACAGCCTGATTTTAAAGGACTGATTCATGCTGCTGTTTTAAAGCCATTGGCATGGAGGAAATTGTTTCAGGAAATGAGTGGTTGAAGGTCCAGTTTCAGTAACGCTATTGACTCGAAAAAGGAGCCACTACCATACCAATTGAAGACTTTGTTCCTAAAGCAAAGGTTCCAGAACTGAACTGGGTGTATTTCTGAATAAGAATACTTCGGATATTATTATTGTAAGTCTGCCATCTTGCATCATGTATGGTTAAGAAATCATCGAACCTGCACAGGACAATGTAAATTTATCAAGCAGCAATTTGCTATCACTTTGTAAATAGTCATTTGCAATGCTTATAGAATATTAGAGTTGGAAGGGACTCAAGGGTCATCTAGTCCAACCCCCTGCAATGCAGGAATCTCATTGCAAAAGAAAAAGGTGGGCTGATAACAGTGACAAAACATGGTTTCGCCCTTTGATATTTCTGCATTTAAATTCCTGGGTAAAACCAAACACTCTTTGTTTTTGTCTGTTCCCGTCCCCCCAGGAGGAAATGCCGAAATTCCTTACCGGGAGTGGTATAAGCCCTTAGTATGGTTCTGGATCCTCGTGGGCCTTGCGTACTTTGCTGCTGTCCTCAGTATGATTGGAGATTGGTTGCGAGTTATTTCAAAGAAGACTAAAGAGGAGGTAACTACAGGCAAATGATTGGCCCTGGTGGGTTTTCCTTTGCCAGTTAGTGCTGGCTTTGATTTTCCCTTATTAGTTCATTAAGTCTGTTTTAGAAGACTTGTACCCCACCTTCCACTGTTAAAAAAAGTGTTCGAAATGGTTTGTATAAAATATTAAACAAAACATTTTATTTGTTTTTGCCCTTATCACGGAGAAGAAAAGGCTAAGGAGTAAATCCTACACAAATCCGGAGTGGAGTCCCTAAGATGGATGGGTGGCATCTTGTATGCCTCCTTCTGGCAACTCCTGCAGCCAAGCTGGTGCCAAACATATCACTCTGCTTCCCTTTGGCCTGCATTAGCAAGACTGAGAGGAAGGTCTTCTCATTTGGGCAGCCCAGGACCTCCATCCACTCTACTGAGGCTCGTGCTCCCGAAAGGTCACTTTGGGGCTGCAAAGGCAGTGGTTTGACTTCACCTCCAGAGGCATACTCCATTGTTTCTCGAGACAGATGGATGCCATCATCAATACCCTTATCACCACCACAATTTTATTTGTATGCTGCCTTTCCGCAAAAAGAATCAGGCTCAAAGTGGCTTACATCAAAGAAAAGGGGAAGGCATCTCAAAATCTACCATCATTAGAACAATCCTATATAATAAAGTCCCTGTGTCTCTGCGTCCAGTCCCTGTGTCCCTGGGTTTGCGCCCAATCCCCGCACACTCCCTGTCCCCATGCACTCACTCGCGCCCTCAAGCTGGGGGCGCGGGGGGGCAGAATGCGGTTCTCTCTCCCTCAACGGCTTCCCCTCCAAACTGCCGTTCCGCGCCTTGCCTCCCGACTAACGGTGCGAGGGGAAGAGGGAAAGGGACCGCGAGGGATTGTGACGTGAGCGCGCGATGGAGCGTGTGCGTTCGCGTCCCCGCCACCACCGTTCCCCACCCTCACCCCATCGCCACATCCCAACCCCTCCCCCCACCCGGCGTGAGGCGGGCTCGGCTCTGGGTGGGTTGGGAAAGGCGGGCGGGAGATGCGACGACGTCGGGGGAAGCACACAACGGACGCAGGCCTCCCCCCAGTGACCAGCAGCAAGATGACGAGGCAGCCCTGCTCCTCCGTTGCTGCTCCGCCTCCTCCTCCCGTTCTAGCACCCGTTAATTTAACAGGCTTCACGATACTAGTTTAATAATAAAATAATAAAAAAACCGGCATAATGGCAAATATAACGACATACACAAAAACCACAACAATTTTCAGTGCTATAAATATAGCAAGATTGCATTACCAACAGTACACCTCCTGGCCATAGCAAAAATAAGAAGGGAGCTTGACAGTTTCAGCTTGGTCAAAGAAACACCTCTTCCATGATGTTGCTCTTATACCCTGCATTTTTTCCATCATAGAATCCAGGTCGGCATACATGTGATGGATGCCCATTCAAGCACCAACCAGATTCAGGCCTCCTTAGCTACAGCAAAGTGGTAGCATTGCGTGCTTTCAGATCATGCCCTGTGATGATAGATATAATATCTTAACAAAAGCATCAATAAAACAAAGCACAGATGGAATCCATTAAAAACAGGCAAGGGGCCATTGAAAACAACCAGATCCCGTGTTAGAAATTGCTAAGAAGGCAAATTCTAAGCCTATCTAAGACAAAACAAGGGAGGGCAAATAGAGAGGGAGCCTGCCAGGCCTTCCTTGGAAGAGAATCCCAAATTTTAGGTGTAATCTCATAGAAGGCTCTCACTCAGTTTTGCCTCAGTCATAGTTGAGACACAGAAAAGAAGCACCTCTATTTAAATTCCTTTTAACATTCTTGCTGGTGGCACTTTATAGAGCTGTGGTATTGATCCTATAGGGTGAAAGAAAAGGGACCAGGCATTGATTGAATCTGAAAGCATTTTGATCATCAAAGCTAACGTCATGGGGGAAACAGAAGGGTGGGTCCATACTTATTAACACAATGCAGAGACCTTCTGGTTTCCTGGAAATCCACCTCATGGTGTGTGTGTATGGGGGGAACCACACACAAAAGCCTGGCTCCTTGTGAAGAATCTCAATTTGTTATTTAAGCTTGGTGTTGTATGTCTAAATGGTGTATTTTGTATGAAGCTGAATGTCACAGCTTTGCCACAACTGGTCTCAAAGGGAGCTCTTATGCATTGAATAGCTTGTGTGAAAGAAGACATTTGGCCAGCATCGCCTCCCGTGTAACTTTAAATGGCATGAATGCAATATAGTAGGAAGTAGACAAGAGCCATTTAGAAACCAATTGAATAATTATAACTAGCGTAGCTTCCCTTCCCTGCACCATTTGATCTATACTTGCAGGAGTTTCTAAGTACCAAACAACAACAACCCACCCTTTTTAAAAAAAATACTATGATTTTTTCAGCTCTTTGTTCTTGACTTTTTTTACAGGTTGGTGAAATAAAAGCCCATGCGGCTGAATGGAAAGCCAACGTGACTGCAGAGTTCAGGGAAACGCGGCGGCGGCTGAGCGTGGAAATCCATGACAAGCTCCAGAGAGCAGCAACGATTCGGAGCATGGAGCGCAGGCGGCTGGGGCTGGACCAGAGAGCCCACTCGCTGGATATGCTCTCTCCAGAGAAACGCTGCGTCTTTGCTGCCTTGGACAGTGGCCACTTGAAGGCTTCATCTCAGGAAAGCATCAACAGCAGGCCTAACAACCTGCGCCTTAAAGGGACGGAACAATTGAGCAAGCATGGGCAGGGGGCCTCTGAGGACAACATCATCAACAAGTTTGGCTCTTCCTCCAAGCTGACAAAGAGGAAAAACAAAGACCTGAAGAAGAGCATCCCGGAAGACGTGCGCAAAATCTACGAGACCTTCCGGAACTACTCCTTGGATGAGGAGAAGAAGGAGGAAGATTCCGAGAAAGGGTGTCTCTCGGAACATTCCAGCACCGCCGTTCTCACCGAATGCATTGAGCAGCACATGGGCCTCGAGAACGGGATGATCCCCAGCGAAACCAAAGAAAGGGAACACGAAAACAAAGCATTACTTGAAGTTAGGAATTAAATGTGAAAACAGACAAAAACAATGACCCTTGACTCTCATGAACCAATGTTAGTCTTTTATATACGTACAGGATATATATACAGATATATCAAGAAGACATGTGCCTTATGCAGACTCCTAATTCAGTCTGATTCCATAACATCCTGGGATATTTCACTGTGCCATAACAACCGAAGTTTGCTCTGCCAAAAGAAATGACACTGGAAAATGGCGTCTGCAGCTGGAATATTGGCAATGACAGCCTACGTGTGCTTGCCATGGAGGAACATCCAGACACCAGGGTAATACAGCTGGAAAGGCAAATAACACAGCAGGAATGTTTGAGAGCAAAGACAGACCTCTTAGAAGAGCATTTCGGGAAGTGAGGAAAGAAGGCTTCTATCTTTTCAATGAATGACAAGTTCTTTGCTTCTATCACTGCTGTTTTTTTTTTAATGGAAAGGCAAAATAACTTTAAAATAAGGCAGTGTTTATGATTTGGCATAGGATCCAAATATGATTGTTCTCCCATTTTGTATTTCAAATATATATATATACACACACATACAAAAATGGATGAATTAGCTTTCAGTAATCCAAAAAAAAAAATGCCCATGCACAAGGAAGTTGCCTGGACACTGCTGAAACACTGCTGAAGATAACAGCAGGATATTCCCCCCCCCCAAGAATAAAGAAAAGAAAACACATAAAAACAGCACATAAGAAATAAAAATTTTAAAAGGGGGAAATTGGGGTGTGGGTGGGTGTTTTTCCCTGCCCTTGGAAGAAATTCCTGTTATAAACTGATAATCATACACTGGAGAAGCTTCAAAATTTCAGGATCTGCATTGTTTAAGCGAGGAATAACCTTGCACTTGGTTCAGTTAAACAGTGAGCCCCTTGTTTTAAAATGTTCGCGTCCACACTTTGTATCACTGATGGAGCTTCAGTTTTAAT
The DNA here is from genome assembly GCF_965207765.1 of Zootoca vivipara. Classification (NCBI taxonomy): domain Eukaryota; kingdom Metazoa; phylum Chordata; class Lepidosauria; order Squamata; family Lacertidae; genus Zootoca; species Zootoca vivipara. The sequence continues at coordinate 111,534,550 of NC_142582.1, read as the reverse complement.
GCTGTAATACAATGAAGACAGAGGGCGAAGCCTTTGCATGATGAGAAGTTGAATTTTTTTAAAAACAGTAGGCATTGCATATAAAATGTAAAGTCATGGGGCAGGGCAACTTTCAAAACTCAGGGCTCTGTGTCCCTATTGGTGGTTAGGGTTTAGGTATGAGGGACAGACAACTTCCCAAAATTCCATGTGGATGATGAAGACTATGATAAAAAATATGATCAAAATTTTTAAGTGCTTATAGCTTTAAGTGCCATTAATAACATCATATTGTGCAACTGTTAAATCACATGCTTTGTCGACTATCTTCCTGTATGTGTTACTTTTCTTTCTCATTCGTCTTAGTTTCTCTTCCTCCCTCCCTCAGAACCTAAGCAAAACCCCTTTTGTTTTCAAAGCTAACAACAAACAACAAGATAATTATTGCTACACATTTTATACCCATTGCCATATCTTTGATGAGCGCACATGCAGAGCACAAATAGCTTCAGACCTCAAAACAGAGGAAGAGGATGTGAGAAAATTAATTAATGAGATCTTTGGTGTAAGAAATAGAGTGAGGGGAAAGGCATTGAAATGAAAGGTTGGTTGGAATACATGTGCAAACTTGCATATCGTCTATGAATTTTCCGCATAGCCTTCAAAGACTGTCGCCAACAACTGTGGTTCTTCAAATCCCACCAAACCCAGTGCAACACACTGCACCTCCCTCCTTCCATACAATCCACCCAAACTTAGTTTATGAAGATAATACAACCAGGAATAGTTTCTGTAATCATGCCTTGACATTCTAGGGAAAGCATGGGGTGGGCCCCATCTACAATGCATTGGGTTTTTGAAAAAAACCCCTCACCAATGAAGAGTTGTCACCTGTAGCAAATGTGGGGAGGTGGTGGTGATTGAGACAGTGGGGAGCTTTGTACACCCACAATACCAAACCTGATTCCCCTTGTGAGGTTTTTTTTTTAAAGAGACGCATTGAATGCTGTGTAGCTTGATCCTCTGTTTCAGAAGGATGCGATTAAAGTGCATAATGAAAGGAGGTGCTTGGGAGTTGGGACCAGATGCAAAACTTGGGGTGGGAGTGTCCGGAGCGAGAGCAGAGGCTGCGAGAAACTTACCTGTGGCTGACATTTTCTCAAAGGCTGCCTTGGAATCAGCTGGTCTAGGAGGCCATTGAAGCAGTGACAAGATCAATGCTGGATAAATTCATAGATTAAAAGCCTTGTGTGACCTTTATAATGAAAGATGTTGCTTCAGAAACTGAAAAAAGGCTAGAAAAACAACTCTTCCCACCCTTGCAGTCTATGGATTTGTTGAACCAAGACAACCGTGAAAGCTTGCTCAGTCGGTTGCCCTTCACTTTATGATCAGATACTGGGAATTACATTCTCTTAAGACATGCAGTTTCTATGATAACCTTGAGAGGGAAATAGTGGCTAGACTTGAGAGAGCTCGAATCGCACAGATCTGATGTTTTAAAGACCTGATCCTTCAAACTTTCATTCTTTGAACATCAGATATGAAAAAAAAGTTTAACAAAAACACCCTCTTTAAAATGCCAGCCATTAAATGTTACTGCGTTCCCAGCTTTCTCTTACAAGTGTGCACTGGGGGGTGCTAGTGCTGCTAGGTGAGAATTAATTAAATATCAAAGGGCTTTAGTGAGCCCAAAATGTCCCATCATCAAGGATGCCCCAAGTGCCTGCTGCTCTGGCCTTGCCATCTTTCAGACAGCCTCCGCTGGGAGGCAGGTATTTCTTCTTTGCATTGAATATAATTGGAGAATCCATTCATTCCAGGAGCAGAGGGACAACAAAATGGCTGCTCCTACAGGAACCTGTCACTTCTTTCTGAGGTGGGAATGCCCAGCCATTGCCTATTTACATGCATTAACTAGTGGATAAGAATGCAAATTGAAATTGCCCACTGACTGTTTATTGATTGACTGCATTTCCATTAGTGCTGCTAATATAACTTTTGGCACAATCCTTTTTGTGTGTGGTGGTGGTGGTGGTGGTGGGATCTTCCCTGGCAAATTTTAGTGACACCATGGAAACATCAGGGTGTTCTTTATGGTGGCTGTGAGTTGGTGACCTTTTTTAAAAAATAAAAAAAATATTCAAAGACAGAGTGACACTGCATAATTATGTAGCGTCACTCCTGGAGGATTCGGGGAGAAAAAGTGGCTGCTATCAAAGGAGTGCCAGAGGCAGGCGATGAGTTTCCAACTCGCCCTGAATTCTTGGCCTCCTGAAAATTGACCAGAAGAAGAGAAGAAGAGTTTGGATTTGATATCCCGCTCTATCACTACCTGAAGGAGTCTCAAAGCGGCTAACATTCTCCTTTCCCTTCCTCCCCCACAACACTCTGTGAGTTGGGTGGGGCTGAGAGACTTCAGAGAAGTGTGACTAGCCCAAGGTCACCCAGCAGCTGCATGTGGAGGAGCGGAGAAGCGAACCCGGTTCCCCAGATTATGAGTCTACCGCTCTTAACCGCTACACCACACTGGCTCTCTTCTATCAGTTCTTGCAAAATGGAGAATTTCAGATTAAGCCCTATACGTCTGCTTAGCTGTGTGAGTCTTCAGACCCTATTCTTCCTGGTGCAGGGCCTGACATGAAAAGTATAAACAAACCTAGGGCTGTCTGATATGTAAACAACTGTTGAACTCAGCATTGGTATCGTGAAGCCTGATTCTACTTTTCTAAATTCAAACGGCAAGTAAAGTCCCTAGGATTTCACCCTTTTAGATCTGTTTACGTTAAACTACACTGAAAGCAGCATTTGTCAAGGCAGGTGAGCAAGCTGACTTCTCTTCATGACAGTTTGCAAGTTACAGTTGGCCCCTTTCTACAATAACGAGAGCAATCAACTTGAGAATCTGGAAGACGCATCTTAGAACTTCTCTGAGGCCCATCAGCTTCACACTCATAAATGATGCTGCTGGTGCAGATTGATGTCTTACATGAATGATGGGAGTGGCTGAAAATAACATCTAAGTAAAGGGACTATCTGGTTGTTTTTTGTTTGTTTTTTAAATGAGGTAGTTTACTGTTTCAACTCCAAGGGAACAATGGATGATGATGAGATAGGATGCACACACCTCTGTAAATTAGCAATTGGCTCAGACCCTGGGGGATTAAGTGCAGCCCTCTTTGTGTGGTTTCAATGAGCTACATTGTGTGTGTGTGTGTGTGTGTGTGTGTGTGTGTGTGTGTGTGTAGAGAGAGAGTGTGTTCACAGGCATCCTTCCTAAAATAGCTGAGCTGTTTATGTTTATGAGCTGTCCTATAGCAATACCAAATGTGTTGGAGAAACTGGCTCTCTAGCTGTTGTGTTACAACTCCCACCATCCTTGGCCATTAGCAATGCTGACAGAGGCTGATGAGAGTTGAAATCCAACAACCTCTGGAGGACCACAGGTTCCTCACCCCCCCCTTTTAAGGGTTGGGTGGCCTCATAGGTTTAAACAAGCAAAATTTATTTTGGAGAAAAATATCTCTAAGGAATGACTATGGGTGCCTATGTTTGGAAGAAATTGATTACTTTTGAATTGATGGGGTTATAAATGTTTGTTTCATGGTTTCCCATCATTTCTCTTTTTTATTGCCAGGCTTTGATAAGGTGTTACTATTTCCCTTTCTCTAGTTCAAATAACATCTGGTTTCTGCCCTGCGGATCTGAGAAAATTGTTAATTGATATATGTAGATATGCCACTGTGTAAATGACAAAAAATAATTGCAGTCTTTTAGATGGATTCTGAGGCTTAAGCTATTCACATTAGATGAGATAATCCCAAATGCAAATTAAGGTGGAAAATAATCCAATGTTAACTATAGAAAACCGTTTTGAAGTCTAATTGTAGTGGCTGGGGGTAGGGTGAGGCAGGAACCTGCAGACCAGATGTGGAGGTCCCAGAACCACATCTGGCCTGTGGGCCACTGTTTACCCACCTCTGCCTTAACAACTTCCAAGGCCAGGCCCACAGCTTCCAAGATCATGCAGAAAATATTCCTGCCCCACTCCATCAAGGGAGATTCAGGCATAATGCCCACCCAAACCCTACTGAGATGGCTAAATGTACCTTCTTAGTTGAATAAGAATGTGCACCCATATTTTGAAGCCACCATGTGTTATATATGACTAGACCATTATTCCAGTTGGATTGGGACCATTAATTTCAGTTTGAAAGGTGGGCGAGAACAGCTTAAGGGCTGAAATTTTTGAATAACTCATTTGGACTCATTGGAGATAAAGGTTCTCATTACTGTGACTTAGGTAAATGTTGAGATTTCTTAAAACCCAAAGCCATGAACTGGAAGTCTGTTTTGACTGAATGAAATTGAGGATTTGGAGTGAGGGCTAGGATGGGCTTTCTCAGTAGCAATGTGGCGTCCAATATTTTCAGTGTGGCTCCCTCTCTAAATTGATAACAACAACAACAACTCGGTCCTGTTGCGGAAAAACCTTCTACGCCTTCTCATGCCATTTTGACCTGCTGGTTTCCATATAATTTCACAGTGCTCTAGAAAGCTATTTTTAGAACATGAGGATTCTCTAATCAATATCATTAGCTGGCTAACAAGCCACATACACCTCTTGCCATCTCAATAAGTTCTGGTGCAACTGTGTTGTTTTGTTTTAAATAATGTAATGTCTTCCAAAGATGAGTAAAACTGCAACAAAGACCTTCTGGAGGATTACAACCATTCTTCCTGTTGTTTCTTCTTCTTCTAAATCTTTTGTAGTTGGATATTCCATTCATCTTTTGTCAACACTGTTAGCATGTTGTGACTAATATTTCATGAAGAAGAGAGTGATCAATGGCTACAAGCCATGATGGATATGCTCTATGGCCACAATTGGAGGCAGCAATACTTCCAAATACCAGTTGCTTGAAACCATGGGAGGAGGGAGTGCTCTTGTGCTCATATTCTGTTCCCTGATTTCCCACATGCACCTGGCTGGTTACTGTAAGAACAGGATGCTGAACTAGATGGGAGATTAGCCTGATCCAGTGGGCTCTTCTTATCTACTTATTTCTTTATCCCGGGTCACCTTGTGATTTGAGATCTAGTGTTGTGGAGGGAATGCTGGACCAGAAGGATTCAAAGACATGTCTCTGGTCAGCCACTATCTTCCATTGCTAAAGGCCTCCCATTGTACTTGCGTGACACTGTACCCAACACGCTGCCCTCTCAATATTGACAGTCTTAAATTCAGTGGTTTGCAGCACCAGGGACCCATTATCAGGACTGGAACTGTGTCATGTGGGGAGGGAGGATTTAACCCCTTTCCTCCTAGGCGTCAGTCTCAATGAAAATTACTTCCCACCACCAAGAGTTCTGTTCCAGGAATGGGCACAGCAGTGTGAGCCTTTGGACTGAAGCAGGGGGAGGGAGGTGGTTGTCCTGGCAAGAGTTCAGGGTTCAGCAATGCAGAGTGAAGAGAAGCTAAGCAGAGCAAAGACCACACTTTAGCAAACACAGGATGCAGGTAGCACCATGGACAGCTCTGCAAGACACCCAAGCTGGGGATTCATTGGAACAAGATTCAAATGTTGAGCAATGGGCAATCTCTTGACTGAGCCACAAAACAAATCAAAACAAAACAAAAGCAGCACTTCTGTCTGAAAGTCTTGCTCCATTTCTGGTGAGAGATGCTTCCTCAGGTAAAGTGGCATACTTGCTTCAGCAGCTACTGAGTGTAAGGGAACGTGGTTCCATGGGGGTTCCATGGTATTGGAGTCCATGGAACCAGAGGAGGGCCAGACAATCTGCACCATCTGCCAAAGAGCAGGGCATCTGCAGCTGACTCTGCAGGAAATTCTCTCTCATGGGAATATATGAAGGAACATCAGAAGCTGCCTCATACAGAACCAGGCTATTGGTCCATCTAGTTTGATATTGTCTACATTGACTGGTAGCAGCTCCGCAGCCTCATCCTTTGAAGACAGGGAATGAGATCCCGAGTTCTTACACCAAGGTTCTAGTTGGCATAGGAAAAAGTTGTATGTTCTGTTAATCTTTGTCAGGTTTGTAGCATCAGAGGACACACCCACCCTGTGTGCCGTGCCCATCCTGTGTAGCTACTGGGGCAAACTATGGTACCTAGAACTTGTAGGGAGGGTGGGATTAGACAAATTCATGGACAATAAGGTTATCATTCATGATGGCTATGCTCTGCCTCCATGGTTGACAGTAGTATCCTTCTAAATACCAGTTGCTAGAAATGGCAGGAGGGGAGAGTGCTCTTGTGCCTTGGTCCTGCTTGTGGGTTTTCTATAGGTATCTGGGTAGTGATGGTGAGAATAGAATGCTGGACTAGATGGGGCATGGGCCTGATCCAACTGGCTCTTCTTGGGTTCTTATGGGTGTAAATGCAGCCATAGAAATAATAACAATAAAAGAGGTGTATTCATCACTGAAATACACAAGTTACATAAAATTTCTCCAAAGGGTGATGTGGGAGTTCTCTTTGAAGTCAGAATCCTGATACAAGTTGGAGCTGCTTGTGGTTATTCAGTGGTGACTCATATTCTTTCACATTGTATGGCACCATATGCTTATGCTGCAAGCCAAGACTTGCTGCAGGCAGCCTCCAGTCAGTACCTTATGTTTTGCCACCAGGGCTGTGTTTCCAGCAGGTCCAGCAGGAGGGGTTGGTATTGTTGGGCAGCTGCTGAGACCTAGGCTTAGTAGAAGGCCTGGAAACTCCTGGCTCTGTAGGGGCTCACCCTTCTTTCTGTTCCTTCTTGTTCACCTGCCATCTCCAAGCAAAGGAGCAATGAGAGCAGAAAGAAGGTGAAACAGCAGGAACCTCTGCTACATCACTTCTCTCTCTCCTTTCTTTCTATCTGTCCTGTCTCTGTAACACACTTTGGGAGGAAGGGTGGAATATAAATTGTGTAAATAAAATACCAACTCTCACACTGAAGTCCCGAAATGATTGGTTTCCTGGTGAGAGTAATGGAACTTTTTGGATGACTGTAGCACCCCTCCCTGTCATACCAACCTGCCGAGATGGGCAAAGCTGGATAAAGGCAAGGCCCCTTGGCTTGCCCACCCAAGTTTTGGGGATGTGCATGACCTTGTGTGCATAACCCAAACTTGGGTGGACAAGCTGTGGGGCCCTGTCCCTGTTGGGAGATCTATGATCCCCTGTTGGGGATCTGTGATCAAATCATGGATGGGATTTGCTTTATTGTGGATTGAGCTGGCATTATTTAACCACCAGATGGAAGGGCACATCGGCATGGTTACCCAAATCTCCATTTAGGGATGACTTTGCAGGGGTGACAGGCATCAAGAATCTTCCCTTCTCCTATGCTGATTATTACTTTTCAGCCCACTCCATACTTCTCCGTCCCCCAACCCCCCAAACTTCCTCTACCTGTCCTCTCTGTCCCAGGCACATGATGCTTTTGTTATTGTTTCCTCCACCCAAATGCCACTGCTCAGTCCCACCACAGAGAAGTTCGAGATCACTCCTGCCCCTATCAATGTGAGAGATAAAATGGTAGTTATTCCACTTAGCAGAGTTATTCCCTTGCATCCAGGTCCTCTCTTTCACTCAGAACCCAGACTCTTGTTCTGGTCCACCTCTGCCTTCTCTTGTTAAGGGTGACTACCACAAACACATGCCAGGGGTTCATGCTCATGCCCCTGTATTGGCTCCCCAAGGGGGCAACCCGCAATTCCCCCCTTTTCATCTGTCTCAACCCACTGACTGACAGTCACTGAGAACTGGGCCGAGGGATGGGAGGAGAAATTTGATCCTGTTTGCATTGAAAGTATAGCCTATTTGCACTTTCTGAAACTAATTGTGAATTGAAACTTCTCTGAAGTTTGCAGCACACTTTCCCAGCCTGTTTCCTGTTGCTTCTACAAGGTCTTGATCAACATAATTTGTCTTTCTCAGGGAGAGGCAGACAGAAAGCAGGAGCCATTAGCAATGTAGCAGATTTCATGCGTTGCTTTTAACCAGATCTGATTTGCTACTCTAAGCACACATCAATATTCCTCCTCTCTGTAGCTGAGACTGCTGAAGGAAATTTTATTCTGGAAAATTAATGACCCTCCTTCTACCACCACACTTTCATGCTGCCAATTTAACTACTTTAATTAGATGATTTAATTGGACCAGAATACACTAAGAATAGCTTACTGGTTACTTCCAGTCTTTTCAGCATTATTGGGCATATATTTTAAACTGATTCTATCAGAAAATCGTATCAGGTGTCCATCGTTTGTCAGGACAATGGTCCATGCAGCTCAGCACTGCCTATTTTGAATTCCAGGGTGTCAAACAGAAGTCTTCCCTGGAATTTCTAACAAAGATGGTTTTTAAAAGGCAGATTGGATGTCACAGGTATGTATGTGGAACTTTTTAAAAAGACATACTTGCAACCCCCTGTCTGCAATCACATGTTGAGGTGAAAAACTGGGATGCACTTGTCATGTGACCCTTGTGAAGTTGTGGCCTCAAAAGACATGGTGTTTTTTTTCCGGGACGGGGCATGATTTCACACGGCGCCCAAAAATGTGTGTTTGGGGGTGCTGTGTGAGACCACGGCCCCGGAAGAGATAATGGCACCCCCAAAAAACATGTTTTTGGGTGCTGCGCTCTCATAGGAAAAAAATAGGGTGTCCCTATTGAGACATTTGGAGGGTATTTATTAAGAAAATTAATGTCTCGTAGCTCACTATATTAAGGAAAATGTGTGTGTGGAGGGGGGTGAGGCTTGTGGGAGAGCAAACAGTAGAGTGGAGAGGGAGAAGTGGGAGGGAGAACGCCATTGTTATTGACAGGTGAGACGGGAAATCAGAAAGAATTGTTTTATCAGGGCTCTCCAATCCTCATGATTTTGGAGAGGGATGTTGAAGTAAATTGGCATACCACCTAGGGCATCTATAATGCTATTGTACCCAAAACTCTTGAGCAAATGTTTGCAGGGAGGAAAGTAAATCCCTTTTATGAATCCCTGCCCCCGCATCAATCAACTTTAAAGACTACAAATATGGCCTTGTTTGCCTGAATGCATGGCTTCTGGTAGTTACAAGCATCTGAACCATGGAGCACCACTAACAGAGACTCCTCTGGATCTCTGTGACTTGGCTGGGCTATAAGGGATTCAGGTATGGTATCCATGTACTGTAGTAAATTAACACAAGAACCTTGAACCAGCCCCATTAACATATGGGCAACCTGTGAAAGTTTTTAAGCACAGGTGTTAGGGTGCTGGTGGTAGCCTGTCCCCACCTGCAGTCTAGAAGCATTTTGAACAAGCTGGAGCTACCCAACCAGGTGGAAGGGTAGCTCCACACAGAGTGCATTGCAGCAATCAAGACAATGTTCCAGACCACGGTCAGCCTCTCTTGACTCAGTTGTAATGGAGAAACAGAGCTACCCATCGTCAGTGTACTGGTGACATTTTGCCCCCAAACTCTGAATGGCCACTTTCAATGGCTCCCATTCAGGACTTTTCCAAACAAATTTCCTATTGGATTTTAGCCATCACAGACTTGACTTTCCTTTGAAAGTTTAAGCACAACTGAATCAGCTTTGAGAGGTGCCCATTTGAGAGAAGTTTCCGTGCATTTCACCTGACAGATTTACAGCCCCTTTGATGGATGTTCCCAGCCCTGAGCATGTTCCATTATTAGCCTCTGTGAAACAACAAATAAAAGGCGACTTTGAAAGCGGGCACCTTCTTTCTATTCCTTCAGAATTTATGGTGGCACTAAATCAGGAGTGTTCTTGCTGGAAGTGAAGGGGTGAAATCTTCACATCACCACTTTCACATGCTTCTCCAACCGTCATTCTACAAACACATGCTGTGAAAAAGCAAAATTGTTGGGGGTTTTACCAACGCATTCCCTCCTGGTTTGCCTTTAATATGATTGCTGTGCCCTCAGATTACATTACACTGTGTTTATTTCCTGAGTTTGAAATTGAGCTTAACGTTGACTATGTGAAACTGAGCAGCAGGGCCATAAATCAGACACTTTCTATTGGCCCTTCTGCATCATGATTAATCATTCTGCAGATGTAGAACCAAAAGTCTTCTCATGACAGTCCTTTCTTTTAAGCTACTTAACACCATTCTTCCCCCACTTTTTAAAATTAAACAATACCAGTTGTCACTATAGATCCATGGATGGGAATCCATTCAAAAATGATGCCATATTGACAGTTTGGGTGCAATTATAATGTTGTTCCACCACCCATAAATGAAACTTCGTTTTTTCCATTCATAGGACAGATTGACCAAATATCTGGCCAAATATTGAGTTCAATGTGCATTACATCATCTCTGTCCAGATTGGTTTTCAGCCCATAGTGACAATCTAGAGTTGCGGAAACTTCAAATAAAGCAATCTGAGGATAAAAAATGATCCAATTATCATCATTCATCATCCTCATCCTTAAAATTTGTATGCTGCCCTTCATCACTGATCTCAGGGCAGTTCACAACATAAAAATACAACATAAAAGCACAAAATACATGATAAATAGAAGAACAAAACATAACACATAACCCCTACCCCCACAATCCAAAAATCACATTCAAAAGGTAAAAGATATTCATCAGTCAAAGACCTCGTTGAAGAGGAACGTTTTCACCTGGCACCTTAAGCAGACCCTCCAAGTGTCCTTATTTCCCAGGGACATCCCTGATTTAGAGAAGCCATCCCAGTTTCTAATTTGATCCTCGAATGTCCCACTTTTCCTTAGGATGCCCTTATTTTCATTGGAGAAATGTTGGAGGGTATGCTAAAGGTGTATAATGAAGGTGCCATCTGAACCTCCCTGCTGGATCTTCATCCCTCACACTGGCCACTTGTGTATAAGATAAATAAAGTAACCATTTGCTTTGGCTATATATATATAAATCATAATCATAAAATAAAACCAAAGTACACAAGAAGCTTCTCTCCTTTTAGATTCTGAAGCAAGTAAAACTTCCTCACAAAAAGCTCATTAGAAATTACATTTGTTCTCCTCAGCTTTTCTCCTTCCAGCTGTCTGGAATATCCAGGGGCTGTCTGCTCCCCCTGGGTGAAAAGGAAGAGGCAGAAGACTTCCTCGGGGAAAGGAGATGGAACAGCAGAAGGCTTCCTGTCTGCCAGGCAGTCACAAATGGCTTCCTGCTTCCTGTTCCTTGCTGCTGATATATGGAAATGCCTATGAGCAAGAACCAGAGTAGCTACATTTGGGAAATCTTAAATGGATTCCCCTACCCCCCCTTTGTCTGAAGAGGAACGTTAGTACAATTACATTTGTAATAATGTGTGAGATCTTCCAACGGGGGCTGGGAAAAATATTTAAGAAGAAAGAACAGAATCGTTTTGTTGTTCTTGGTAACCATTAATAAACTGCTGCATTGGTGCATTTTAATCATTTATCCTTTCAGTAGCACTTAACACACACACACACACACACACACACACACACACACCTTGTTAGAATAGGGACATGGAAGCCACTTAAACATGTAACTGTGTGGGCACCATTCTATGTGGGAAGCTTTTTGTGCAAGTTGGCTTCTCACATGGTTATGACAGTTTCAACCACACCATCGTGAATCTTCTTTCTCTAGGGGAACTGAAAGTGTAAGGAGAAGAGATTACCCAGGTTGAATTCCCAGCTGCTTCAACACTACTCCCATCATCCCTAACTAGCAAGACCAGTGGTCTGGGATGATGGGAATTGTAGTCCCCAAAACAGCTGGAGACTGAAGTTTGGGAAACACTGGTTTATGTGTCCTTAAACCGTGACTAGGCCCAAAGGCATGTCATACCTGTGCACCAGACAAGGGCCCTGTCATGGCTCTGGAATCCATCAGCAATCAAGAAAAATAAATAGAATTGATTTAAAAAGGAAAGGGAAGGATATTCCACAAGGTTTGCAGAAGAACAAAACTAATAGAGAGTGAGGGAGACAACTTCAAAAGCAGTTCAATGAAAAGACTGAGGGTGCTCAATGACTGCTTGTTTGTGGAAGGGTGATTAAAAACTCTAGAGTGGGTGGGAAAGTGGATGGAATGGAAAATAACAGGAGGACTCCAGACTGCAGCATTTTGTCCTCAGGCCCATTTTGTTCCCTGTTTAGGGAAGTTTTTAATGTCTGATGTTTTATTGTATTTTTAATATTTTGTTGGAAGCCGCCCAGAGTGGCTGGGGAAGCCCAGTCAGATAGGTGGGGTAATAATAATAATAATAATAATAATAATAATAATAATAATAATAATAATAATTTATTATTTCTACCCTGCCCATCTGCCTGGGTTTCCCCAGCCACTCTGGGCGGCTTCCAACAGAAGATTAAAAGTACATTAAAACATCAGTAATTAAAAACTTCCCTAAACAGGGCTGCCTTCAGATGTCTTCTAAATGCCATGTACAGTAGTTGTTTAATTCTTTTAATTTATTATTATTATTATTATTATTATTATTATTATTATCCTTAATGAGGAAAGCTTCAAACGAGGAAAGTCTATCTGCACTATATAGTTAAAGCAGCATCATGACACAATAAACAGTTGTGGCTTCCCCCAAAAGGAATGATTGGAACTGTAGTTTGTTAAGAGTGCTGAGAGTTACTCAGAGAACCGACTTCTCCACAAAGAGCTATAGTGGTCCGAATGGTTTAACAACCAAGCCCCATTCCTAGAGAACTCTGGGAATTGTAGCTCTGTGAGGTGGATAAATGGTCTCTTAGTAGCGCTTGGCACCCTTAACAAACTACAGTTCCCAGCATTCTTGGGGGCAAGCCACAACTGGAAAGTGATTAAAGAGAGCGCAGCTGCCTGGACAATAATATGTATATTATAATCACCGTGCTTCCTGAGGCAAACAACCCCACACAACATATATCTTCTCAGTACCGCATTCATGGCATGTACAAATTGAAAAATAGCAAGGGTCTTGCTGTTTGCTATACATGGCAATTACCTCAGGCAGTGAAAGAGCAAAGTATTTAGGATTGCAGTCATTATTTGAGGCCGCAAACATATCCATCACTGTAATGTGTTCGAGGGTAGAGTTTGGATTTTTAAAAATAATAATAATAATTTCTTTTTGCCTGAAGAGCTTCTAAACCAAAATTACAGTGACGTATCTTAGTCACTGGAAAACTTTTTTTAGGGATAAAAATTAAAGAGATTCTATGTATAGAATAAGCAGAGATTCAATGTACAATATTTGCAAAAAATAAAATAAAAAAAATGAAGAGACTGCCAAGGCCAGATATTTATAACTTGTGTTTCTTGGTTGTCGGTTGTTTCTGGACTGAAAGACTGCCCGGAAATTTCTCGGGTGATAAGAACGGCAGAGAGGCCCTCTTGATTATTTGGCTGCCCTCAGAGGTTCAGGGAAGTCGAGTGGTGCTGGTAGTCTGAGAGAGGGCAGCCCCTAAATTGTGGATCAGTGCATAATCGGTGTACTAATGGATTTGTATACTGCTTTCCCCCAAAAGTGCCTAAACGGTCTGGCTTCAGTCATCCTCCTCTGTTCTGCAAAATGTCCCATTTACTTGCAATTCTTTTAGAAATATTGCTTGAACAAAGAAAAAAAGAAACAGCCTAATGAGCTGCCACCATCCAGCTCCCAGGGGTGGTGAATTTCTCCTAATAAACACAATTTTATAGGCTGCTTTGGCTGATATTGAACATATTTTCCCCTAATACAATGCATTTCATTGCTATTTCCACCAATGTATGCAGTTTATTATTATATAATTTATTTTCACTGACATATCCTTATCTGATTCTATTGCTTATCACTTTCCCCTCAATCGTTTACTGTTAGCGCACATGAGAGATAGGCAACTGTTTTGTTATTGGTGTTCTTTATTTGTACTGCAATTTGCAAAATAAAATTATTATTTTTAAAAACTAAGTTTATGCACACTTTCCCCTGCTATATGCATCATTGCATGCCTTGCTTGGTTGGAGAACTCTATCACAAAAATCAAATTTTCCAATATAATTTTTAATTTTTTGTAAATCAGCTTCAAATTCAATAGTTACATTGTTTCTCCCACCCCACCTCTACAGTGCTTTTATTCAAACTAATTTCATTATATAACAAATTATCATCTATTACCAATATCCCTCTGGATAAAATTAAAATTTTCCAGTTTATTTACTACTGTACTCTAAAAATCTTAAGTTCACCACTTGTGACGTTCACCTGAAGATAAGCTATTTATACTTTAAATGAAACAAAATAATGAATAGCTATTTGGTGGTCTAGTTTTTATTAGGAACACAGGAAGCTACCTTCTATATCAAGTAATAATACCTTGGTCTGTCAAGTTCAGGATTCTCTATAGTGCCCAGCAGTGGCTATCCAACATGGGACTGCTGACAACTGTACTGCCCCTAGGCCCACTGCCCTACAACCATGGGCCTCCTACTATAGCCGGCTGCCTTTTCCCCACAACAGGGCAAGAAAAGATTATTGTCTTTCTGCAAGCAAAACAGGCAAACACCCGAGTTTTCAGCCAGCCACCACCTACTGTTGGGTTAAGCCATGACTCTTGAGAGGAAGAGTCTCATGCTCTTACCATGCTCTTTCTAGTCCTGTGTAACACTCTTGCACACATCAGTCTGGAGGCTCATTGTCAAGAAAATATCATCCATGGCCCAATGCTGTTAAATGAAGCATGCTCTAACCTGGTTTCAGGTGGAGAAATCTTTCAAAGAAATCAAGGCATGTCAGTAGGACAATTGGACTTAATACTTAATCTCTGTTTAGTACGTTAATAATAACCAAGGAGAAGGATATTTACTAGGGATTAATTTCCTTTGGGTCATCAAGGAGTCTGAGCTGATCATTAATCTCCCGGAAATGCACTGTGTCTGGATCATTAGTTAAACAACAAACTGTATATTAAATCTAAATTAGATTGGGCACTCTACTTCCCTTGCAAATATCACAGGCGGTCTTCTTGTTGTCAGTTCTAGGAGTCATGGGAAGCTGCCTTATATAATACTAAAATGTTTGACCAATCTAGTCCAGCACACTGGCTGGTGTTAGTGCTCCGGGGCCTCAGACAGTGTCCTGCCCCCCCATCCGCTACCAATGCCAAGGGATTTAATCTCAGACCTTCGGTACGCACCCTAGTATCAAGCTAAGGTTGCTTTTCTGTCCTGTCCATTTGGCTTGCTATGATCAAATGATCTGAATGAAAATATCCTATCCAGGGCAAAGCTCCATGCAGATGTGCTCTTGAAGTAAAATCAAAGGCATATTTTATTTCCTTAAACTTTTTTTTTTATGTCACCATGTTTCTCGAAGGATAGTGCCAGAAAGCCAAGGTTTTGCCAGGTTACATTTGATTAAAATCTATCCTTGCACAGCTCTTTCTTACTAAGATTTTCTTAATTTTGACCTGCAGATTAGTAACTTGTGTGTGTGAGGTCTTCAATGAAATCCAGTTTTCTGTGAGGTTAAACTTGTACACTCCCCCCCCCAAAGGTTTTTCCTAGCAGAACACTGGAGTCCATTGCTTCCCTTCCTTCAAACCTCCTCTCCATCATTCATTGAGTATACAGAAGTGTCTATGTTGCACCATATACTTTATGATCCCTTTTCCATACCTTGCAGCACTTTCCCAACCCTGCCTAATATTTTCATCCAGTTCACTTTTACACATTATTCTCTATCACCATGCTTCAAAAGTTTCCATTCATTTCCTCCATGTCTTTCATGGCTCCCATTTATACAGAATTGTACTCAGAGTCACTGTTTTTTTTAAAAGGTCTTTTTTCAGCTGTAAACTATTTCCTCCTGCCTGCAGGCATTTAATCTAATAGAACACCATTTTTGCCATGCCAATTTCACTTCTAATTTCTGTTCTGGATCTTCCATCTTCTCGTTATTTTACTTCTGAGACTTTTTATATACTGTATGAGTCAGTCTTGCAACCATAAACATTGGAAATGATTTCTCAATAATTTTCCAGCATCCACTGACTTTTGAACAACCATTTACATCAGAGGTGGTCAAGAGGAGTACCTGGCATCCATATATTTTTGGACTTTAACACCCATCATCCCCAACCAGAATGGTCAATGGTCAAGGGATGATGAATGTTGTAGTCCAACAATATCTGGGTTACAACTGATTCATGCTCTGATTCCTGCAGTCTGGTTTTCCATCATAAGCTGGAAGAAAGATGCAATACCTGAGCCATCATTGCTATTGATCTTTAGGTATTGCTATGATATGTTTCCTAGGCTATTTCGGTCCAAAGCCTTAATCAGAAAGAGAATACCCAAAGCAAACCAGGTTGCAACTGTGCAGATGTCTGGTTTTTTAAAGAACCTTTCTTGCTCAAGACAATTACCCTTCCACCCGTTTCCTTGCACAATAATTCTAAAGACTACTCAGTGTAGCAATCAATTGTCTATGATTGATAGTTGGTGGTCCTGCAGTTTCTCAGCCTCCATGTCCGTCCTAAATTCCTGTATTCTTCAGGCACTATTATTCCTTCAATAATGATGTCGTTTCTCTGCAGTGCTTTAATGGAGTGTCATGCTGGTATAGGCAGGCTATCAGATAATGAATAGCCCGATGGGGGCACAGGGGAACAGTGAAGCTGAGATATTTTCTGGATTCCATCTTTGGGTTAAAAGACTCACATATGTAATCAATAGATTATACTTTGAAAGTGACAGCAGAGATAATAGTATGTTGCTTCTCTAATACATTGTTGGAACAGTTTTTTAAAAGCCATCATGTGTGTGTGTGTGTGTGTGTGTGTGTGTGTGTAATGGTCCTTAAATTATTTGTTTCCATTGAGGCTATTAAAAGCAAAATTGGGGCAGATGGGTGGGTAAGTAAATTTAACCGAAGAAATGACCGATTAGCTATAAATATGCATATGGTGTAGTGATGTAGTGGTTAAGAGCGGTAGACTCGTAATCTGGGGAACCGGGTTCGCGTCTCCGCTCCTCCACATGCAGCTGCTGGGTGACCTTGGGCTAGTCACACTTCTCTGAAGTCTCTCAGTCCCACCCACCTCACAGGGTGTCTGTTGTGGGGGAGGAGGGGAAAGGAGATTGTTAGCCGCTTTGAGACTCCTTCGGGTAGTGATAAAGCGGGATATCAAATCCAAACTCCTCTTCTTCTCTTCATATCATCAAAATCTCAACCTGTGCCTTTCTGAGGTATCAACTGAGAAATTAACTTCCAATAAATAATGGCCACCTTTCCTTGTTCAAAAGAAAAGTCATCATGAGTATTATTTTTTTCATTCTGTATCACAGTAGTGCAAATGAGAAAAAGTTGCTTCTAAAAATAAATGTGCTCCCTTGAATTCATAGCCCCTTTGTCTTCACTGCCTGACAACTCCACCTTGACTTCAGATGTCAAATAATTGGAAGGGATCTGAAAAGTCATCTACGTAGTCCAATCCGCTGCAACATCCCTGAAAGGTGGTCATGCAGCCACTCCTTAAAAATCTCTAATGCAGGCACCCCCAACCTGCGGCCCTCCATGATCCCTAGCTAACAGGAGCAGTGGTCAGGGATGATGGGAATTGTAGTCCAAAACATCTGGAGGGCCGAAGGTTGGGGGTGCTTGCATTAATGAGTCCACTATCTTCCAGGGCAGCCTACTCCACTGCCCAACAGGTTGTGGGCTCAGGACATTCTTCCTAAAGATTTAGTCAGGAAGAACTAAAAGATTATTGCTTGGGGGGAACTAGCTTATATCTCTAAACCCAAGGTGGATGAGTGGGCTGCTTCTTTGCTTCACACTGAGGCATGGAAGGGAATCTTAGGCTTCTCTATATGGCTCACAGACTCTCCCCAGGCAACACACCACACCAGCCCTGCTCTGCACCCTACTTGATTGTTTTTGCCTGACTGGAATGTGCCATTGAACTCTGATAATGCTTCCCAGATGGAGGATAGAGCTGCGTGTGTAGAAACTAGTCTACTGTGAAAATATGAAATTAGCATTCATTGCTCTGAGATTTTTGCTTCTGGTCCCACCCACCACAGGCATGTGGCCATCAGAAGGTTGCTTAGAAGGGAATGTGGCCCCTGAGGTGGAAAAAACGTTCTCAAATGGCTCTCAGCTCCTCCCATGTCAATGGCCAGCCATGCAACATGCTGCCATGACTCTATCTCTCCAACCTCATTCTTTCTTCTTGAAAGGGCTGAGGCATAGCCACCTCTCTCCCACGATGACATGGAAGGGGATGGTGCTGTTCTTCTGCCCATTAGAAATACAATCTTCACATCGTTCCTATCCAGGAGGCGCACAAGCTGTGTTTTTTTTTGTAAAGGTCAGAGGAATGCAAAGGCTGACGGGATGCAGGAGAAACCTGTGCTTCCCATCCTTGTATACTATTACCCGATGCTGCTCTTGGTAAACCAACATCAAGAACCTTAAGACTGGACCCATGAGCAGACTACTGGGAAATGGTGACTGAAAGTATTGCAAACTCTCTAAAGTCCATACAATGACTTCAGCAGCTCACAGCAAAGCAACACCACTCTTTGGACCGGAACAAAACCCTTGTGGTTGAACTCGTAACTAAATATCATTCAGTCTGCCTGGGAATGCTTTGACTATTTTTGTAAAGCATTTGTAAATTGCAGTATTATGTCAAGTACACTCAAAAACCAAAAGGAAAAAAAGTTCTCTTGTTGAGGTAAATCACTATTCCACATGGACCACACTGCTGAGCTAAATGCGGTTGTAAATGCGTGTGTGTTTGTCCTTGCTTTGAATATGCGCATAGTGCTTCACCAATGCTCTCTTCTCAGCTGTTTAAATAGTCTTCACCTGTCATCAAATGTGACATCGTTTGCCACTGAAAATGTTAATGGGCGTCACAGAACTGATACATCTGTTAAAACCGTTAGAAATATCATAGTATGCAGGAAATGCTTTTGGAATGGCTGCGTGAACAAAATGCGGAATTATAAGTGGGTGATTAATATGAAATGAAAGCTAATGGCATGGTTAAAATTTCATGATAGATATTTTGTGCTGTTTGTATATGAAGACAATGTGTCTCTGGCTCTCGCAGTCCAGAAACTTAAAAAATAAATAAATAATTTTTATTTTTGCTACTGTGAGCTAGGAAAACAGCTTGTAGTTGTCCGTGGTACCTTAGCCATACTAGCTTTAAACAACATAATGAAATTCAATTTATGAAGAAGCACACACATTGTGGGTTTTACTTGTCTCTGATTTTCAAAGACCATTTTGCCCGCAGATCAGGATAATAATCTAAGTGAAACCACTTGAGAATCTTCAGGCAAACGCTTGATACCCTTTCCCAACAAATTTCAAATAAGAGATTTCTTGCACTTTACAATTCTCTGAAGCAGACAAGGAAGAAATATTCTGGTAATTAGTGACAGCTTAAGAACCCATGAATAGCACTTCTGTACAAAAACTTCTAAAACCTTAACAGACCAAGCGTCTTTAAACACAGTATGCCTAGGTCTAGGCAATGATGCACCCACAGTAAAATCAATGAGAATGTATTGATTTTCATGAATTAATCCTAGGCCGCATCATCTTATACACATTAAGCATAGGCATTCAATGACAGGCACATTCATCCACTTGTGTATCTTCCTGTTATTTTGACAGAGGTGCAAGTAGCCACAATGGTGAGATGAAGTGCCCGAAGCTAATCTGCATGTTGCTAGAGATCAGCAAATGATTATTCAGTGGCAACAACCACTGCTGTTTATGAGATCAACATGAGCATTCATGTTGAGTTCTGAAAATTCCATATCCTAACTATTCTGCTTGAATCTGAAATGCTGGAGGGCTAGAAACCAAATGTTTGTTTTAGTCAACGACTTTGTTGTAAGAGCATTTGTAGAGGCCCTGAACCGTGTGTTGCTACCTTCAAAAAATAGAGCCCCTACTGTTGCTGCAGAACTAGTGGGTAGCAAAAAGCAGATTTCAGCTGTACACTGGGAGACATGTCCTAATGGTAAGAGCTGTTTGGAATGGTGCAGACTGATTCAGAAGATCATGGACTCTCTTTTGCAGGGTGCCTTTCAGTAGAAGGTAGGTGGCCACATGCCAGGTATGCAATCTGCATTGTTGATCAAAATATTGGACTAGCTGATGTTCAAGCTTCTTTCTAATGGGCCCATTGGTGAGCATGGCCTGGTGTAAAGAGACATTGATAATCTGGTTGTGGAATTCCATTCCTTTGGAGACTCAACAGTCTCCTCACTAATTATCTTCAAAAGACAACTAAAAAACCTCTCTTCGTGCAGGCATTTGGCCTGGTTTTGGTTTTAATGCAGAGTTGCATTGTTTTTAGTATTGTTTGATTTTGTGTATATTTTATTCTG
The DNA here is from genome assembly GCF_965207765.1 of Zootoca vivipara. Classification (NCBI taxonomy): domain Eukaryota; kingdom Metazoa; phylum Chordata; class Lepidosauria; order Squamata; family Lacertidae; genus Zootoca; species Zootoca vivipara. Next base: position 111,514,199 of record NC_142582.1, on the reverse strand, counting down.
TCTTGCGCACCACCCTGAGATCTCTTTTGAGGAAGGGCAGTATAGGAAAACAACTAACAACAAGTCAATAAGTAAAGATGTGTCTTAGGCCTTTGTACAGCTTTGGAACACTGCTGAGAGACAGTCCTTGGCCACAAAGAATGGCAGGCTTTTTGTAATTATCGGGGAAAGAAAGGGCCACAGCAGGACTGTGAGGTGTGGGGAATCAATGGTATGAAGTGGGAAAGCTGGGTTGCTCCAGATGTTATGGAGCTCTGCTTACTGGGGCTATTGGGTGTTGGAGCCCAAAAGCATCTGGAGGACCACCGGACCACCACCCATGCTTCATAACAGGGCAGGGGAACCTTTTTCATCTCTATGTCCTGAGATAGCATGAGACTGTGTGGGGCACTGCTGCTCCACCACCTTCTTGGCATTGTTGGTGTTGCTGTTCAGTGGGGTTGGAGTGGGGCAGGGTGGCAGTGAGCATGGAGGAAGCACTGAGTCGGCAGTGGTGACTGCTTAGTTGTAGGCTTAGGTAGAGCATTGCATGGATCTAGGGGTCGTGGCAAAGGAGAGATTCATGGAAAAGCAGGGATTTAAGGAAGGACTTGAAGGAAATAAGGGAGGTGGCATCATAGACATGTTCTGAGCATACAAGCTAGCAGTGCCTTTGGAGAGAGCAGGAGGCCTTCAGGTGGTGGAGGCTGGAGGAGCTGGAGGAACAAATACCAGGGGCAGGGATGTATTGGGATATTAGGCCAGAGAGGTAAGGGGGGACCAATCATGAAAGGCTTTGGAGTGAAGTAAGTGACATTGTAAAAATCAAACTTGTCCAATCGAAAATCAAGCGAGCACATGCAATAGGTTTGGATATTGTGCAAGGACCCTCTGCTTTGGGTGGTATAGCTGATAATGGAAACAAATATTGAGCATCTCCTGTGTACAAATATGGCAAAACCAAGAAGTGGTAATGAACAGGTTGCTTGTCATATTATTTTTTTAAAACCATTTGTTCTTTATGAGTTATTTGGGAAAGTCTGCCATATCCTTAATTTCATTATACTGTTTGGCTTTCTCAAGGGGATAATTTTTGATCTCCCAAATCAATCTAATTATGAAGATTAGAGTAAATATGTGACTCCTTCTGTTCTAGTCTACTCACATGAAAGGCAGTTTTGGATTGGATGCAGCATGTAACAAACTAGCCCTCAGTGATTTGCAGCTAAATCATTTGAATTAAGCATTTATTGGCCTAGCTTGTAAAATGCTATCCCTCATTTTTTCACTCTTAAAGACTTGGCGATGAAGTACAAACTCATTTTTTTTATTTGCATTCCTAAACTCACCTAATAGGGACCTAGTCCCATTGGGCACTGCAAACTTACAACTTAGTAGTAGTAGTAGTAGTAGTAGTAATAATAATAATAATATATTATATATACCCCACCCATCTGGCTGGCTTTCTCTTCCAACAAGCCTTTAAAGTAGAGATTTGATATATTGTTTTAATCTCCACCTTCATCTCCATTGGATCAGAAATGATATTTATTTTTTATTTTTTTAGTTTTTTTTATTATTATTATTATAGAAAACTTTATTATATACAGTCAATACCATAAAATGAGTAATACATCTAATAGTTACATTGTTCTTATTCCGTTCTCACCCGATTATATCCCCTCAAATCCCTCCCCCCCCCTAACCCACCCGTTGACTTCACAACCGTTTCTAAACTCATCCCACTATTCCTTTTGGTTGTTCTGCATACCTTACTTTACGGTTTTGTGATGTTACATAATTTCATTTAAATTTTCTTTATATCCTTGTTTGCTAGCTTTATTTATTAAAGAGCCCTTTAAATATCCAAAAAAATTTGTGGAATTTCTAACTTTTTTTGCAAATAATTTAGAAATGGTTTCCAATTACTTTTGGATTCTTTGTTTTTTTTACTACTGATTTCATCGTGTTTTATCGCCAAATTATAATAGTTAAGAAGTTTTCCTTGCCATTCTTCTTTGCTGGGGGCGCTTGTGGTTTTCCAGTTTTTTGCAATTAGTATTCTCGCAGCGGCTACCGCATAGCTGACACAGCATCTATCACTGGGTTTGATATCATTGGGCATCATCCCCAAAAGGAATAGTTTCGGGCATTTCTTAAATGAGTACTTCAACATTTTCTTTAATTCCTTATAAATCGAATCCCAATACACCCTGATTATCTTACAATTCCACCACATATGTATGTTAGTTCCTACTTCTTGGTTGCATTTCCAGCAGATGTTGCTTGACCCCGGGTAGAATCTGGCCATTTTAATTGGTGTAATATACCATCTGCTTTGCATCTTTAATATATTTTCTCTCAAATCGTAATTTGGTGTGAAATAAAGATCTCTTTTCCAAAGACTTTCCCAATCCTTCATTATTATTGGTTGTCCTATGTCTTGGCTCCATTTTATCATATAATCTTTGGTCATTTCCTCCTCTGTTTTCCATTTTAAAATGATTTGATATAAATTTGATATAAATTTATCTTTATTCACCAATAATATTTCTTCTAATTTGGATGGTTCTTTATTAAATCCTATTTTTCTGTCAATTTGTAGCCTTTGATTTATTTGAAAATATTCTAGCCAAGTGTTTAATAATCCCTTTATTTCCGAATATTCTTTTATCTGCCAATTCCCGTCTTTTTGAATTAATAACTCTTTGTATGTCGGCCAATTTGATTCCATGTTCCTTCTCCTCACCGCAACTACCTCTAATGGTGAAATCCACCAGGGTGTATTGGGCTCGAAATATCTTCTATATTTCTGCCATGTTAAGTATAGCGATTTTCGAATGATGTTATACATGAAAGTATTCCTTTTAACTATTTTTTCCTTTAACATATAATGATGCCAGCCGAATCCCAGCCCTTGTCCCTCCAGGTCTAATAGGTCAGTATCTTTAAGTTGAATCCATTCTTTAATCCACCATATCGCTGCCGCGTCATGGTAACTTTCTAAATCTGGTAGACCATACCCCCCTCTCTGTCTAGAATCTATCATAATTTTGTATCTTACTCTAGGTTTCTTTCCGTTCCAAACAAATTTAGCGATGTCCTTTTTCCAATCTTTGAATATTTTTTTCTGATCCCCTAATATAGGTAAATTTTGAAACAAATAATTCATCTTTGAGGTCACAAACATTTTAATTGCTGATATTCTCCCCAATATAGACAATTTCAACTTGTTCCATACCTCTAGCTTTTGTTTGATTGTTTTCCAAATCTCCTTATAATTTTCTTGTATTAAGTCGATTCCTTTTACAGTTGTTTGAATTCCCAGGTATTTTATTTTTTTTACTATTTTTAGTCCAGTTTTTTCTTGAAGTTCTATTTTTTCTTTCCCCTCCAAATTTTTCACTAAGAGTTTTGATTTTTCAAGATTTATTTTAAAGCCAGCTAGGTCTCCAAATTCTCTTATCTTTTCCATTGCTGCGGGGATGCCCTCGACAGGGTCTTCAGTAGTTACTATTACATCATCGGCAAACGCTTTTACTTTAAATTTTTTCCTTCCAATTACAATTCCTTTAATTTTCTCTTCTTCTCTTATATTTTTTAATAGAATTTCTAAAGTAATTATAAAAAGAATTGGAGATAGGGGGCATCCCTGTCTGGTGCCCCTCATAATGTTAAATTTGTCTGTTAATTTGCCATTTATAGATATTCTGGCTTCTTGCGTTTTATATATTGCCTTGATTGCGTTATCCATTTTCTTTCCTAAATTTAAACTATCTAATGTTTTTGTCATAAAAAGCCATGATACCCTATCGAAGGCTTTTTCCGCATCAATGGAAAGAAGGGCTGCTTTTTTATCTCTTCTGTCCTCTAAACATTCCAGGATATTTACCACTGTTCTGATATTATCTTTAGCATATCTTCCCTTTATGAACCCTACCTGATCTTTATGAATAATTTCTTCAAGAATATTATTTAATCTTTTCGCTATTATTTTAGTAAAAATTTTATAATCACTATTTAGGAGTGAAATTGGTCTATAGTTGCCTGGGATATCCAAATCTGCTTGTGGCTTCGGTATTAATGTTATCTGAGCTTCTTTCCATGATTGAGGTATACTACCTCTCTGGAGAATCAAATTCATTAAATCTTTTAACGGATTTAATAATGCTTCTTGTAGCTCCTAATAAAATTCTATTGGGAGCCCATCCGGGCCTGGGGTTTTCCCTTTTTTCATATCTTTAATTGCATTTGTTATTTCCAAGATTGTTATTTCATTGTTTAATTGGCTTAATTTTTCTTTTGAGATCTTTGGTAATTTATATTTCTTTAGAAAATCGTCAATTTGTTGGGGGGAATTTTCTTCTTTTTGATATAAAATTTCATAATATTTTTGAAAGATTTTTAAAATTTCTTCGGTTTTATATATATAATTTCCTTCTGATTTAATTCTATTTATTATTTTTTCATTTTTCCTTTTTTTTATTTGCCAAATTAATAATTTGCCAGGTTTGTTGGCCCATTCAAAGTTTTTATATTTCCAATATTGCAATTGTCGTTCCAATTCTTGATCAATTAGATTTTCAAATTGCATTCTCAATATTTTAACTTCTTGTTCTAACGTTTTATTATACTTTTTATATAGAAGGTTTTGCTTTTTCTTTATCTCTAGCAAGAGTTTTTCTTTGTTTTGTTCTCTGACTTTTGTAATTTTGGCCCCTTGTGCAATAAAATAACCCCACATTACCGCCTTTGCTGCATCCCAAACAACTAGTGGGTCAACTCCACTATTATTATTAAGTTTGAAATATTCCTTTAATCTTTCTATTGCTTCCTGAGTGATCTTATCATTATTTAATAAAAAAACATTTAACCTCCATTGTCTGTCTTTTTGGTCATTTTTTAATATCATAGTAACCGGGTTGTGGTCTGATAGGATATTTGGTCCTATTTCGGATTTTTGAATCCTTGATGACAATTCTTTCGGGATCCATATTGAATCTATTCTACTCGCAGAGTGGTGTCGGGCGGATATGTGTGTATATTCTTTTTTTAACGGGTTTTTAAACCTCCATACATCTATTAGGTTTAAATTTCCCATTATCTCCATGAATTTTTTTGGTAATTTTGTCTTATTTGTACCTTTCTTTGTACTATTTCTATCTAGTTCTGGGTCAATGACTCCGTTCATATCGCCCATTATTATTATTTTTTGTCCCATATAATTCATCAGATGGCTCTCTAATTTTTTCAAATATTCCATCTTGCTCCCATTAGGTATATAGATGCCCACCCAGTACCAGTGTTCTCCTTCTATCATCGTTCTTACTATTACCGTTCTACCTTCTCTATCTGACCATATCATCTCTGGATTCCATTTATTTTTAATATAGATTACAACTCCTTTTTTTTTTTCTTATCAGCTGCTATAAACTCTTTTCCTAACTTTTCATTTTTCAAAACTCTCATATGTTTTTTATTAATATGTGTCTCTTGGAGACATATGATGTCCCAATTTTTCTTCTTTAATATATGTTCCACTTTGTTCCTTTTTTTTTGTTATTTAAACCGTTCACATTCCATGAAATCACTCTCAAATTCATATTTATTAATCGTTACTTATCACTTTAAAAAGAGATAGAAAAAGAGAAGAGAAAAGAAAAGGAAAAAGGCAAAAGAAGAAAAGAAAAGGTAATTACAATTAGTTCTAGAATCATTCAATTTGACTAAGCAGGGTCTAGGCAATTATCTTACTCAATGCATTGAGAAGTGATTCCTTAATTAATTAATACAAATGGTTAATTCTAAAAACTATTATTTAGCTTACAGTGTCTCTATCTTAAGTTACATTATCAATTCAGTGATCATTCTTTCGTTTCTCCTTCTTCCTCAATCTCTCCATCCTCGTCTTCGTCTTTGCTGGGGTCATCTGCCTCTTCTTCTTTATCCAATTCAGATACAGATTTTGGTTTTAGTCCACCTAGTTCATTTGAGTAAGTCCTGAAGAATCTGTCCGCTGAGTCTTGGTTATCAAACCTTCTCCACCTCCCTTTAAAAGAGAACGCCATTCCCTCTGGATATTCCCATTTAAAAAAGATTTTCTTCGCTTTCAATGGCTTGGCTAGGAATTGGTATTTCTTTCTTTTGTGCACCAGCCGTGGCGGAATTTCTTTCAGGATGATGATTTCTGTCTCTTCCATTATCAGTTTCTTTTTTCCTTTAAGTTTTAAGACCTTGTTTCTTAACCACATCGATGTAAAAGTAACCAGAAATGATATTTATTTGGGCGCTTTTGTTGTTGGTATTTTCTTCCCTGTTAATCAGTTTACATTCATAAATGCAATGAAATAAATAATAAACATTATTGTGGGAAGCTGCCTTACCTGAGTCAGACCACTGCTCCATCTAGCTCAATAGTGTCTACACTGACTGGTAGCAGCTTTCCACCCTGGAGATTCCAAGGATTGAACCTGGGACTTTGCATGCAAGGTGGATGCTCTAAAGCCCCTCCTTTTTATGAGGTAATGGCTGAAAGAAAGTCACCAGGCAATGCATAACTGAGCCAAGATTTGAACCCCCTTCCCCCAGACCTATTTTTACAAGGACTCTGAGGAGTAAGCAAATGGTTAATATTTTTCCTGGTTTACTGTGAAGAACTCAAGTTATACTAGAAATACATCTAATCAAAAGAATCTGATACTATACTCAGGATCAAATTACTTCCTGAAAGGAAAGATGAGCTTTCTTTGTCCCTTGCTAAAAATTAAAAGCATTCAAATAAGTAAAGGTAGTTGCCATAGCAACTGGCTGTTCATTCCCAACTACCGTTTGACTTTTTCTCTTTTTTTTAAGTCTCTAAAATGAGAAACTGGGTTTGTATCAAAGCAACTGGGAAACAGACTGATATTCTCAAAAGTATTTAAATGATTGCCATTTTTTGCAAATTCTTCCTAAGATATGCATCTCTGCCCTCATCGACTTCCTTTTACAACTTTTCTTTAAAACTAAATGATATTATTCCAGAGACAAAGGTATGGGTGGGGGGAACGCTCTTGACTCCTGAAATTAAGGGCAGAAGTAGCACTGATTCACCCATTTTTTGAAGTGTACATCAAACATGTATTACGTCTGCACTTGATAACGTAAATTATTGCTCCAGAACCATTATGGGGGTGGCGGAAACACTTTGCTGCAACATTCAGGCAGAATAATAAAGATCAATGGCAAATACTGTATATCAGTCACAATGTGCTCATGACTAGTGCTGTTCACATTAAGTACAGTGTCATTTTGAATCTGTGCAAAGATGTGGTAAAGGAACCCCTGACCATTAGGTCCAGTCGTGTCCGACTCTGGGGTTGCGACGCCCATCTCGCGTTACTGGCTGAGGGAGCCGGCGTACAGCTTCCAGGTCATGTGGCCAGCATAACAAAGCCACTTCTGGCAAACCAGAGCAGCACACAGAAACGCTGTTTACCTTCCTGCTGTAGCGGTACCTATTTATCTACTTGCACTTTTGACGTGCTTTCGAACTGCTAGGTTGGCAGGAGCTGGGACCGAGCAACGGGAGCTCACTCTGTCGCAGGGATTCGAACGCCAACCTTCTGATTGGCAAGCCCTAGGCTCTGTGGTTTAACCCACAGCGCCACCTGCGTCCCTGCAAAGATGAGACTTCATTCCAATTGAATGCCAGAGAACTGGGTGTATTGTAGCAGCTCTGGTTGAACCAAAATTCCCTCAGCCAAAGCCATTTTGTTGCACACTACAGAATCTAATTCCATTCACCTGCATCTCCTGTGGGGATGTTAGTGGGGAAGTCCAGGCTAGCTATGTAGTGAGCTGCTGATACTTATTCGCCCCCCCTCCATCCAAAGGGGGTCACAAACCTAAAGGAAACATAGGCAGTGCTTCACAACCGTGGGCCAGCACCATCACTCATGCACAGCCAAGGAAACCCTATGCAACAGGCCCCAAATGCCTTAGCGACACTCAGAGATGTAGTGTGGGGAGGGCCAGGGGGCTGTGGCCCCAGGTGCCGACTTATGAAAGGGTGTGAGGGGGCAGAACCAGGCACCCTTGCAACAGGTTCTTTCACTCACCAAACCGCTCCCAGGCTGGGCCTTCAGGGCTGGGACAGCGGTTGCACCTCCTTCCCCTCGTGGCTGGTGAAGGGGTACAGGCTGGAACTGGTAGACTGTAGATCAAATGGAAAGGTTCCAAGAACTCAGGCCAGGAAGGAGATTAATTATAATTTCTTCAAACTGTTTAAAGCTTCAAGCAATGGGACAAAGTCCAGTTAGAATAATTTTCAAATACAGGACAAGGCCTTGTTTCGTTTATTCTTCATCAGCTGAAATATTAAATATTATTAATATTTATATCCTACGTTAATATCCTACATTAGAAATATATCTTATAGCATTATTATACATTTTATCATCTCTATATAGAAAATTATACATAGAAAATTACGTAGTTGATAACAAACAGAGACAGCTTACCTATAGTTTCATGGTCAAAGTGTACCAATTGTGTTTGCCTAACTTGCTCAACATGTTTGCAGCATTTAAATGAAAAGTAAGGTGTGGTCTACTGAGAAATTAAAGTAACAGTAAAGTAACGTAACGAGAAAGTAAAGTAAAGTAACAACTGGTAGACAGCTGCCCCATAGCTGCCAAGTTATTTTAAGGGATTTTCCCTTATGCTGAATAGGCTTCCTCGCGAGAAAAGGGAAAACTTGGCAGCTATGAGCTGCCCTGGACACAGAATTGACCTGTGCCTCCATGGACAGCCGTGAGTTCAAGATGATGCTGAGGCTGCACACCTGGTCTTTTAGGGACACAGTTACCCCATTCAGGGGTCCCCCACAACTGCCAACCCCCTGTACCCCAGAAACAGTACTTCTGTCTTTTTGGGGTTCGACCCCGAACCATTGACTGCCATTCATCGTCCAACCACCTCCAGATGCCCACACAGGACGTTCACCGCTTTCATTGGTTCTGATGATGGGAATGACCTGCTATTGCACTCCTGTGAATGCAATGTTAGAATTGGCCATTCCTGCCAGGCACTTGGGTACATTTGCGTTCCCTTCCTGAATGAGCATTTAACAGTTACGAGTGACCTTTTAATGAGAAGCTCTGACAAAACTCTCCTTTTTTTTATTTCATACCTTTGTAATCCAGCAAAGTAAAAGCCATCTGCCCTGTTCAGTTTTTGCTGAGTGCTTGTTTGTCCAGGAAAATTGACAGCCTGCCAAAAACAATAAAAGACCTGAATGTTGGACAAGTGGGTTTATATTGCTATGGTATTGGCCACTTGCTGCATATAATACTAGGAAGACACAGAGGCTGGCTACTGACAAGACATTCTTTTCTATGGTAGCATTACAGCTATGGAGCTGCCTCCACATTCCAATTTATTGGGCACCCATTCTTCTAGCTTTCAGCTGCCACATCAAAACCTGTTTGTTTTATCTATATGCTTAATGGCACAATATATTAATTTGTGAGCCATTGTGTTTGCTCCATGCTTGCTCCATCAGAGCAGTTTATCAATCAACCCTCTTCCCAGGGACCTTTGGAAATCGTAGCTCAGCAAGAGAAAAAGGGGTTGCTTAACAACTCTCAGTGCCCTTGACAAACTACAGTTCCCAAGATTCGTGACAAAGTGGCATGACACGATTTTTAATACATAATGCACATGGGGGCCTGGGGCTTCCTGTTTCCGGTGGTGAGAAATGGCTGACTCCCACATGATCGGACCTCAGCCGTGCCAGTAATTCAGGGTGGATATGGGGGTAATTAGCCCTGGCAGACTCCCCAGGGTGTAGGAGGACTGTCTCGTAGACCCGCAGATTGTCAGCTTGCATCAAGGTGCAAGCGGCAGGACGCTGGGTCCCAGAGCACGACATGGCTGGCACTCTCCAAAGTCTCTCTCATAGCCGGAAATATCTGTTTGATAAAATAATTAGATTTGGACAATAAACAGACATAGTCTGGACTGAAGAAGACTGAGTAAAAACCTGCAGAACTGCACAGTCCCTGGTGTTTCAACTCGGACTTCAAAGAGATTCTCATCATGGTGTTTGCATTACGGAAGGGATTGGTATGTTATTTTTCTTCTTTTCAATACCTACAATTGTTTTTCTATACCAAGCCTCATTAAGAAACCTATTTATTTTTTAAAGTACAGATGGACTTCTATTTATAATTAAGTATTCAGTTGTGCAGCTTTACTTAGACTTGGAAGACTTGATAAAGATAAAAGAAGAAACAAGAAGAAACAAGATGGCGCTTGTTAATATGACGCAGCACGGAAAAATGAGAATTCCTCCCTTTTTCGAGGGAAGTGGGAAATACTTGCTAGCTGACTTTATAATGACTTGAGACAACAATTTGGAATAACATACAGTGCATCTGTTTGCAGAATTTCTTCATTATGAGTGAGAGAGAAGGCTAAATGGATGTCTAGCAACCCCCCTTCTAGGGTCCAGGGGGGGGGATTGTGTGGTCTCCGGGAAAGCTGATCAACTGCCAAATGACTTATATCTGTGGAATACAGTTCATTTACATTGCAATATTGCAAACAGTATGCTCAAATGACAGGCTTGGACAACAGCCTGGATTGGAATAATTAACAACTTGGGAGTTGCTGCGTCATTAAACTTTAAACGATAGACTTGGACAACAACCCACATTGGAAGATTGGAATGAAATCAGGAAAAGCTGTGCTGGCAAATAGACAGTTGAAAAAATATATACAGTATGCACAAATAAAGCTGTACTCGATGGATGACAGGATATATGATTTCTGACATGATTGAGAATCACATAGCCAGGGATGGAGAACGTTAAAGCGTTAAGATCGGAATGTGGAAAATATGAGAACATCAAGAAGAAGGCAGGAACAAAGATATTGGAGATATACTTCAGAGGTCCAGACTATGGGAAGCCCAGGGAAAATTAATAATTTGGATTGTAATCTGGTTGGTTTTTTTTACTTTAGTTTATTTTTTTAATTGAATTCTAATTTGATGATTATGTTAATTGGCTGTTTTTATTGGAAAATCAATAAAATGATTGTTTTTAAAAAATAATGCAGATGGGGGCATAGGTTTTACTCAGAGGAGACCCACTGAAATTAACATACATGTCTAAGGTAGATCCTTTAACTTCAATAGGTAGTTGCATACCACCCTTTGTATTTAACTTGTTTTTATAATTATTTATTGTAAGCTACCCTAGTGCACTTTATGTTATGAGGTGTCATGCAAATACCCTAAAACAAGCAAGCTCAGTTAACAGAAGCCCACAAGCAAGACAGAAGGGTTTATAGGCCTCATTTTCTCTTTGCAAGAAATCAACAGGCCTCATTTTCTCTTTGCAAGAAATCAACTGGACTGATAGTATCCCATCCAAGGCTGGCCTGGGAGAGTTTAGGATCTTGCTAATGTATGAAACACTACAACACAGTGGAAGATTTCTTTTTCTTAAGCTGCTATGAAGCTTGTGGTGTTATTATACTGTTTTCTTTATATTTGTTAGCTGTATTTTCAACTCTATTTCAAAACAAAATTTGATGGAAAAGAAGAAGAAACCACCTAAACCATACTGTTTTCTCAAAATCACAAGACCCAGCCTATCATCGTTACAAAACAATTTGTTTAGCAGTAAAGGTTCACAAGGAGAAGGTTGCGTAAGTGCTGAGGGAGATAATGTTCTAACCTTGAAGGTGATGCAGTCTAGAAAGATACAGACAGCAGAAAGTGAAGAGAAAGTGATACACAAACAAGACAAGACAATTGAAAGCATGCACGTGACTTATCTATTGTGCCTTTGTTTTAACCTGATCATATTTAATTTCCAGATCTCTGGAGAATTCTCCCAAGGAGAGCTTTACTACCAAAGAACCCGGCCAAGTTTATGTAATGGAGCATGGCAGAATAGAATGGCGTTGTTTGATTAGTGGCAGAGTGGCAGAGTGACATGGTTGTCTCAGGTGGTAGATGCAGGTGGGCAGGGATGAGAGCAGCAAGGTGTTCAAGGATGGAGCTGTGGGATGGAAAAGGGATGGAAGAATGTGCCAATTTCAGTTGTCTCAGTTTCTCATTTCCCCAATCTTAAATTCATGTCTCCACATTTCTTCAGCAATTTGTGAATTTCTTTAAAATAAATCCTCATGAAAATTCTCCAGTAGTTTAGTGTGGATTTCTCCTATAAATATTTTTTTCATGCAGTTTTTAATGATGTGCACATTTTTGCAAACACATTTGTGTAATATAATGCATTTTTGTAGTTTATTTCATTAATATATTGATTTTTATCCATACTTCTCCCTAATATATGATTTTTTTGTTGGAGAAGTGCATTGCAAAATTCAGATATGTGCAAATTTTGATGAATGCCTATGCTTCAGTTCTCATACTGATTCAAAAAGTTTGGTAATGGCAGATTTGCCATTAAATACTGTCGTTTGGTAATGACAGATTTGCTATTAAATACGAACTGAATCTATTTTCTTCGCCATCCCTATGAACCACATCTGAGGCTGGCCATGCCTTCATTGTAGCTCCAGCCTTCTGTCCATTTGTGTCACCTTCTCTTGTTCCTCTCTTGTTCATGGCAGAGCCAGAGTGGCAGCAACAGGCACACAATATTGCTTTCTAACTTGTAACTCAATGATGCAAAACAAAACAAGAAAGCTAGAAGTATAACTGGTCCCCTCCAGATTATCTGTTTCTTGAGCACCCATTCTGATTTGCTTGCACAAAGCTTGCATATCAGTTTTGTGATGTCTTCTCTTCAATAAGCCAGTGTTATGATGTCTTTATGGGGAGGTTATATGCAATTTGATTCATTTTGCATTTAAATGTGAATTTACCTAATTAGCACTTTCCAGAACAGTACGTGAACTGAAACATGGCCATCCTTCAAAATACACACTTCTCTGAACTTTGCAATGCAGTTTGCTATCCACATAATGTGCAAAAATATGCAGATTTTTTACTAGGGTAACACATGCATATAAATGCATGTATCAGTAAAAAGGACATAAAGCATGCTTTACAAAATGGCTTTACAACAGTGCATACATTAGGATAAATTGTTTTGGGTAAATGTGTATATTAGGAGGAATCAGCACTAAAATACTGCTGAATTTTCACGAGGACTTTAACTCCCCTCCCCCCACTGCAAACCAATGTGGAGAACTGAACTTAAGATTGGAAACATGTGAAATGGAAAAACCCAAAATGGATAGATTTGCTCATCCCTGGAAAGGTTCCCGCCAATCAGTCATTTATCCCACACATTTATCCCATCCCGCATTCCCCTGTCACTTTCCTAGCTGCAGCAGAATGCAAACAGGAGACATATTGCTGTGTTCTACCCCCTCGAACAAAAAAAAAAGAGTGATTATTTGTCTCTATTCTCTGCCTATGTAGGCAGAAAAGAGAATACCAGTACTATACTTCAGTGGAAACAGAGGATGATGACAAGGAAGAAGAGTTTTTTATTTTCCAGCTCCTTGCTTGTGGAGTGCTCTCCCTAGTGAGGTCTGACTCATGCCTTCACTGGCATTTTTTTGGGTGTGTGTGCCAAGTAAAAACTTACCCTCTTCCTGCCAGGCTTTTGGTGGACTACAGATTTTTTTTGCTGATCATATGCTATAGCCAAAGATTTCTGTTTCTTTTATGCAGTAGTTTTATGGTTTAAATACAACAGATAACAGGGGCACTTATATTTAAAAGTTAATCATTCCAGTCCAACACAGGGCCTTTATGCTAGTCTGGCTGAACATTTTCCCCTCAGCTTTTGTCAAGGGCAGATATTTAAACATCCCTAGAAACGATAGACCTTGCAGATGTTTTTCAAATGTGCCCGACACAATAGAACATATTATTTTCTACTGTCCATTGTACAACCAGCTACGCAAACGTGTGCTATCCCCTTTTTTGGGTAGTCTAACATCATGGCACAATGAAAATATTGGATTCTATCTGTCTGGCATTAACCCGGAAGTAACTGCAAGGGTGGCTGAGTTTATATCAATAGTATCTCTCTGTGTTGTGTCAAACGGACTTCTGGAACAGATTAAGTTTGGTGCTTTTGTTTTTGCTATTTATTTTGCGTTTTTGTTTTTGAGGCTTATTCGGTTTATTTGTTTTTGTGACTGTGTGGAACCCAGTTCAGCTACTGACTGATTGCAGAAATAGATAAAGCCCCCTCCCCCATCCAAACATCATCAGTGCAGGTAAGAAAAATAGTAATTTAAATTTTTATCATCTACAATACTGTCTAATTTATTTTATAGTACAGTACATTGATTATTGCTTTCATTTTATGGATCAATGGTCTCCTTAGATAGTATAATTCATGTTAAATTGCTGTTTTAGGGGTTGTTTTTAAAAGTCTGAAACGGATTAATCCGTTTTGCATTACTTTAAATGGGAAAGCGTGCCTTGGTTTTGGAACGCTTTGGTTTTGGAACGGACTTCCACAGCGGATTAAGTTTGAGAACCAAGGGACTACTGTACTGTAATACTTTGACAAAGTAATTAAGTAAGTACTTTTAAGGAGGGGTTGCTTTTTGTGCGCCCCCCCCATGAATTGCACGTGTTTTTCTGTAAGTATATTATATTACTTACGCTTATGTTTTCAACTATTCTTATTTAACAAAATTTAATATACCACTTCAGTGTAGCAATACCTCTAAGCCGTTTTCAAGAAATATTAAAATTATCAACAGAACAGTTGAAAACATTTAAAAACATTTTTAATTGTAAAAATACAATAAAAACACATCAACACTTTTGTGTCTGGATAAGCTTGTGCGAAAAACAGTACAGTAAATGTGTTTTCTGCTGCCACGCTAAAATATATTGCTGCATATCTCAACCATTTTCCCCATAGGTACCCAATCAACCATCTGCCTCCTGCTGCCAACTAGGTATCTACCGGTAGTGTAGCTGCTCCACTGGGAATCTGGTTTAAGAACTGTGAAGTATTCGGCTGGACTTCTAATAGAGGCAATTTAAGACCACACCATTTTGAATGCCCTTGCAAATTATATCCCAGGAGAAAACCTTGATAAATGCTTCCTCCCCCTCCCCTTCCTTGCATACATAGCTCAGTAATTTATACCTTGGTTGAATCCGAGAAGGACATATGGTCTCCGTAATCAATTAGTATTGACTCCTCCTCACTTGTCTGCAGCTGTACACACTACTGAATTACCTCTCTGGGACGAAAATAGAACTTGTCAATAGGCCACTGGGGTTATCAACATGTTTTGCTGATCACTTCCAGGGACACAAATCTTTCCTTCGTGGCTTCAAGGTCCTAAGTACCATTACTGCCCAAGGCAGTTGTCATCACAACTATTCACCTTGGATTCACCGTAAGTGTGCAAGTAACATCAATGAGAAGAAATGATAATTAGTACTAAATAAAACAGAGTGGAATACATTCTCATAGATTCATGTTAGACCACTAACAACTCATCAGAATTCTTTGTATATATTCCAACAATAATGCATCTATAACCAGCACGGTATTGTGACATTTCTAAAAAGGTCACGTAAAGGGACCCCTGACCATTAGGTCCAGTCGTGACCAACTCTGGGGTTGTGGCACGCATCTCGCGTTATTGGCCGAGGGAGCCAGCGTACAGCTTCCAGGTCATGTGACCAGCATTACTAAGCCGCTTCTGGCGAACCATAGCAGCGCACGGAAACACCATTTACCTTCCCGCTGTAGGGGTACCTATTTATCTACTTGCACTTTGACGTGCTTTCGAACTGCTAGGTTGGCAGGAGCTGGGACCGAGCAACGGGAGCTCACTCCATCTCAGGGATTCGAACCGCCGACCTTCTGATCAGTAAGCCCTAGGCTCTGTGGTTTAACCCACAGTGCCACCTGCGTCACATAATGCCTTGTTAATCTGTCTGTTAAGTTTTAGCCAGTTTAAAAACAATTTGGGGGACATGCTTCATTTTCAGAACAGATGGTGTGGTGGGGTAGCGATGCTCACCTGACCTCCTGACAGCTGAGTCGCTACTGCTTTCCAGGAAGGTGAGAGGGAAGACTGAAGTGTTGGGAAGGTCAGTTTGGTGAAAATGAACCAGCAGAGCCCATGTAGCACTCCTGTATTCATTGATCTCTCGGCTGCCTTCCTCCCTCTTTCCCAGTACAGAGCGGAGATTCAGCTGCTGGTAAGTCAGATGAGCACCACTACCCCACCAAGCCACCAACTAAGCCCCTGGCACCGTCTGCCTCTGCTATGCCTCCTTACTGCTGCTCGTTTACCTGCCTCTCCGAACATGCAAGCAGTCATAGGAGTGAGAAAATGGATCATCCTGCTCCACTGATGCAAATTTTCATAGGGCTGGATTGTATGACAAGTCCCCCCCCCCAGTTTCTCACTTACATGCAGTGGCTATGGGCAGTGAGACTGCCTTCTCATATCTATTTGGCATGCCTGCCCTACTTCTGAGCAGTCTACTTGCCTCAGACATGAATGTTGAATACAGTCCAGTGCACATAAGCCCATTCATTTCACATGACTGATTTCCCTAAAATCCAGGGAGCCACTGCATGATCTGAGTCTCTGCGCATTTACCGTAACTGCCAATTTGACAGTCCCATTGGAACATTACATTCCCACAGGAATGGCTTGCTTGAACTGGAGGTATGGCGGGTGGGGAAGGAGGCAAGACTTTTGCTCCACGCCATATGTAGGGAAGCAACATGACAATTTTTTATTTGACCTATACCCCTACTGTATAGCATTTTCGCTTGGAATAAATAACAACAAGCTTTGCCTTAAAAATACCTAGCAGTGATTTTAGCTGCCTGCCATTATTATCTGTATCTGCAAAGGGATGGTAACAGCTGTGTCCAGCTTTCCATTGTTCAGGTGATGGGCGCTTGAGATTCCACATGAAAAATCCCACAGTGATGTCTGTCGAGCAACCCTAGCATGCTGGCATTACATTATTTAGCTTTTATGTTGTTGTTTCAAAAAAATGAACTCTTATTCCTGCCTCTCATTGTGTAATGTGAGGCAGTCCTAGCAGATGTTAGTCTATTTGCAATAATACACTTTTGCCGAGCAACTACTCGTGTACATGTTGCCCTATAAATGGAAAGGGGGGGAAAGTAGCCTTATTTTCACTCCGATAAACTCCTAATTTCCCAAGGGATCAATAAACCTCATGAACAAGACCAGAGAACAGAATCAAATTGACTGAAGACATCATCTATTGGACGAAAGAAAAATCTTTATTTTGAACCAAGGAGCTATATTTAGCAGTAGTATAAGGGTTTGCTCCAATTAACTTTGTGAGCAGGAACTTGACCCTTCCGTGCATGTTGGAGTGCTTCTGTGTGCATACAAAGAACAGATGGACAATGAGGGATGGCAGGTTCTATTCTCTACTGTCTGTGCACTGAAACATACATCTGGAATTTGTTTTTATGCAACAACATGCAAGCACGGGGCCAATGGCAGGGCACGGTGGGCGTTAAGTATAATTGATTTAATTGACACAGAAATGGAAAATGTACATGTAGTAATGAAGGTTTGAAATGGAAAATGGTGAACTGTGTATTGCGAACATCGAGGTTTCTTCACAGTAGTTTTTCTAAGGGCCTTTAATGGGTTAATTGTTGGTTGTTTCCTGTTATTCTAAACTGTTGTAACCTTAGATCAGGTGATTGCAAATTTGCCGAGCTGCAAATTTGCCATGTTGAAAGGATGGTGGCTGTTAGTTTTTCCTCTGAACACAGGGAACAGAAGATGCAACTGAAGCTCTCAAGGAACACAGCTCTAGGGAAATGGATGCTGTTCAAGAGAGAGACACCTTTGCTTATAGGTCTGTTTGGATTATATCATATTTTCTAAGATGCTGAGCCTGTGTTGGACAGCACAAGACATTGTATGAATATTTTGGGTGTATATTTGATGCTTTAGTTTTGTTTTGAAAAGTTCTCTGCTGGTAAAAGTTTGAATAATATTTCTATGGGCCTGGACAATAATTTCTTCCAAAAGGAGTCAGTTCTTATGCTTCCAGTCACTTCAAACTGCGCAATATTAATATCTGCAACAGTGGGCAGGATTCAGCTAATGAATCCCAATAGTGGAAGTCCCGTGTAAGGACTTCTGCTTACACAATGGGGTGTTCCCCTCTCTCCTCCCCTCCCGCACCCCTGAATTTGCTTGGTGGGGTGGACAACCCCCAACCAGAACAGCATGCAGGTGGAGAGGGAGGATTATTATCTCCGGCAAGCTGAAATGCTTGTGCTTATGGAATGATCAGAAGGGTGCAACATTGAAGTCTTCCCTATATGATTTGGAACAGTACCATGATGCAAAGATAATGGGTGTAGGGGACTAATAATAAATAAATAAATTAAAAATACCAACACATTTTGAGTAACTAGCAGTTCACCTGGAGATGTTGCTATGATATTTTGGGGCGACGTCCTCCAAAAGTAGCCTCTCAGCTCTTGATTTCTGTAATGGTAGCTATTGTGATTTCTTACAGTAATCGCAATATACGGCAAAGAAGTTGGAGGTGTCTCGGAAATGCTCCATGTTTGCAAGAGTAAAAAATAAATAAACTTTTTGTTAATTTTGGAAGGCAGAATATGTAAATGTACAGAAATTTTAACATTAGGGCCAAACTAGGCATGAGATGGAAGGGATGTAATCAGGATGTCCCATGCCACATGTCCAAATCAAATTAGGACTATGGCATTGGAGGAGAGTTAACCTATAGGACCATAACTGGTAGAAATGTGCATTGTCAAAGAATATTTCTTGAAATCAATCAGCACTCAAATGTCAAATATGTTAGGGTATAAGATACCACTGAACCCAGTATTTTTTCTGTTAAACTATACAGATGGTTTAGTTAACCAGGAACATAAGGAACTGGCATCATATATGGTGTTGGCAGCAAGAATTTAGTTTTCCGGGGGGGGGGGGGAGGGAGGGAAATGAAGACCAGCAACGTTACCAACTGTTAATTAGATAGAAGAAAGAGAAAATGTGGGAGCTTGTCTGAATGGCCAAATTCACTATTTTTGATGGATTTAAAGAAAAACCAAACACAAAGACAAGATAAATCTGCAGCAAATTGGCAACAATTTTTGGAACACACACACACACACACACACACACACACACACACACACACACACATATATACCATCTCTTAAATTCACAAATTCAATCCGCTTCATTATTTCAGCCGTTTCCCAAAGCTTGGGTTGCAATCCTATGTATATACCGGTACTTACTTGGGAAAAAGTCCCCGTGAATCCTGTGGGGCTTACTTCTGAGTAGACATCATTAGTCTTACACTGATGGCTCTTCCTGCAATGCTGGGAAAATGGAAAATTCTATGTACACTCCCCCCCCCTGTAATTATTATTTTAGCTCCAGTTCCTAAGTTGTGTACTAGCTCATAGAACTGTAATCTGATATCAGGTCATTTATTTGTGGTAAATTCTATCCTATCTGTGGGCTAAGGTTGACTAACCGCCATTGTGAATTGTAGATTCGCATGCATGTCCCTTATAGCAGGATGTGGGGAACCTGTAACTCTGCAGATATTGTCAGACTTCATCTCTCATCATCCCAGACTATTGGCCATTCTGATGGGAGGACCACATTTTCCCCATCCCTCCCCAACTATAGACTATGTAAGGAGGAGGAGGAGGAGGAGGAGAGGGTGGGTGGGAAGAAGATAACATGAAATTTTAAAATACTGGTAAACACAGATGAGGAATAATTAGGAGAGGAGGGAATCAAAGGAACCAATCCTGGCTTATCCAGCTGCTTACAAATATTCTGAAGGAGAAAGCTGCAAATTATACATGCTTGCTGCATTCTTTGTGCTAGAAGCAATACAAGTGTACATTGTGCTTGGGTATTAGAATCCAAGCGGAACATGTATTGCTAGAAGGATGGAACGGAATGCTAAATAGAGCTTTTCCTCAATTAACTCACACATTCTGTTGTTTCTGGATAAAACAAACCCCTGTGCTTCCCTCTGGCATATATATTAGAGACATGAACCACGCGCATGTACTTGAGAAGAAACTCAAGACACTCATTCATATATTGAACTACTTTCCACCCCTCCCTCCCCATCTCTTTGCCTTATGTTATCCAAGGGGGCACTAAATCAGATTTATGAGTCATTCTCAGCAAGGCTGTATCCTTCCATAAAGCAGATGACTGTAAGATATAGACAGTGGAACTAATCACAGATACCAGAAGCCATTTATTCTGCAATAAGAGCACTGCAAAAAGCCATACCGCTACTTCACACCTTCTATAGAGCCTGTTATTGACCTTTCAGGCAAAATGGATAGGCTGGAAGGCTAAGATTTGCTGGCATAAGAGGAAAAATGGGATTACAAGGGAACAATTGAATTTCTGCTTGGTACGACTGGAAATCAATCCAAAGCAGAGATGGGAGAAATAGGGGTTCAGTCATTTTATTTAAAGTTCAATTTTTTTAAGAGGGAGAGGAGTGTCTAAGATTCATTGATAGGATACAGCTGGCAGAAAAAGAATTTGCTAGATTTTATATTCCTAGTGGTTTTGAGATTAATATCCCTCCTCCGGTACTAAAAGTAAATTGGAGTCAAGAATGCCTTAGCCACTCATGGAGAATAGTGATCATCCATATACCACACATGAATGAGGAAAGAGGAACAGAGGAGGGTTACTCCAAGTTATTTGTTTCATTTAAAATAAGCCCACATTTCATCAATATCAATATCAGGGCTGGGTACATAAAATGAAATAAAAACAACAAACCAAATAAAATAAACAACAATACACACTCAATTCTACCATCAAACAAATAAAAACAACAGAGCAGGCTGAACCAGTTTACAAAAGTTAAAATGCCTTGGCCAATAAGCAGTTCTTAACCTGGTGCTGGTATGATTATAGCAGTGGCACCAGTTGTTCCTGTAAGAAGGGGTGCCACCACAGAGAAGGCTCTCTGCCTTGTTACCACATTGCAAGCTTCTCTAGACTGCAGAATATGGAGAAGAGGCTTCACTGAAGAATTCTTAAGCTACCCCACCCCACCAACATATTGAGTTTAGATAGATAGATAGATAGATAGATAGATAGATAGATAGATAGATAGATAAACAGACAGACAGACAGACAGACCTCTACGGTACATTCAGAGCTTTACTGACCCTGAGGCCTTTACTGCTGGACATGAATAATGTGTAGTAGACATTATTTTAAAGCCTTGCTTCTGGAGACAGAATGCTTGACTAGACAGATTTCATACTAATCTGGAACAGAAAGTCCTATGCTTCTTACAACTCAAAACATCAGTTTTACTTACAGTATTTTTGTCTAAATTGTATTCTGATCCATAAATGTAGCAGCAGAACATGTTCTTGCTGACAGTATCGATGCTTCAATCAAAGCAGATTCATAGCCATTATTTATAATTGCTCTCCTTGCCCCCCCCACCCAATACTGTTTTTCTGTGCCTGATATAGAGAAACTGAGGGGAGGCTTTCCCCATAATTTAACCTTTGAATCAGAAAGTACTCTCCCTACTAAATTTCTGTGCATCCTATTGAGGGCAAAATGTTGTGAAAGCCACCAACTTGGATGCTTTAAAGTCATGGAGGATAGGACTAATGGCCTGATCCACAATGGCCCTTCTTAAGAACTTAAGAACTCACTTGATTGTCAGGTTCTAATTAAGGCCCTATCTGATAAAGCAGTAACAGTAACGTCTTCCCTCACAGAATCCTGGGAACTGTAGTTGTTAAGAATGCTGAGTGTTGGAGTTAGACAATCTATTCACCTCACAGAACTACAATTCCCAGAATTCCTGGGAAGAGGGATTGAGTCTTAAACCACTGTTGGAATTCTTCATCGGTGCGGGGAATAGGAGTCTCTTAACAACTTGCAAAACCCTTTAAAAACTGCAGTTTTGAAGATTCTTGGGGGGGGGGCATGACTGTTTAAAGCGTTGTGCTACTGCTTTAAACGTAATGCACAGATGGGGCCCAAGTGTGCTAGCTGTTAGTCCTCCTCATCAATGTCTGAGCAAGAATTTAAGAGTTGATCTCCCTCTTCCAACATGTTTCTCCTTGAAGTTCATCCTACTCAGGCATGGCAGAAATGTATCCATTAGTATGACGGATGTGCTTGTGCAGAAAAACCTCTTCCTTGCTACGTTTCCATTAGACCCAATTGCCCTTATTTACATGTGCTGCACATGTGCAAGGAGTGAAAGGTAATTGATCTTCATTCATTTTCAGGGTACTGTATTACCATTCATGTTGAGAGTTTCCCTGGAGACAGCACTCTCACAGTGGTGAATTCATTCACAAAATAGAGACACTGGAGGTAAAATAATACAGTACACCGTGCTCTTTCTTTCTTTCTTTCTAAAAAAGAAGCATGTTGCATTTTTCAATCATTAAAAAGGGTTCTTGATTTTTATGCTAAGCAAGTTAGCTCTTTTATGCACACATTTGTGTTACATCTGACTTTCCAGTACGGATGTGTCATTTTGCTAAGCAAAATGTGTAAGGCTGAAAACAACACATGGTTCAGAGTTTCTTGGAAGATAAATTACCTTAGAATTTGAAATGTGGTGTAGGCCCCAGTCCTAAAACCACTTCAATTGGCTTCATATTCACCTTTGTGCATTTAGGGTAGAAGCATCAGAATTTGGCTCCAAGAATTCAGCCTGCAAAAATTTAGCAGGTTATTTTGAGGTAAAGTTACGTGATTCACATCCAGAAAGGTCTGTTTTGTTTTTAAAACAGGAGGATATAATTGGCCTGGAGAATATAATTTCACCAAGTATGGTCAGGGTAGCCCAGGGGTCAGCAAACTTTTTTCGCAGGGGGCCGGTCCACTGTCCCTCAGACCTTGTGGGGAGCCGGACTATATTTTGGAAAAAAATATGAACGAATTCCTATGCCCCCCAAAACCCAGAGATGCATTTTAAATAAAAGGACACATTCTACTCATGTAAAAACATGCTGATTCCCGGACCGTCCGTGGGCCGGATTTAGAAGGCGATTGGGCCGCATCTGGCCCCCGGGCCTTAGTTTGGGGACCCCTGGGGTAGCCTAAGACATTTTGCCGCCTGAAGCAGAATAGAAAATGCATTCCTTCTGCCTATGTTGGCATACAGTAACCACAGGTGGCTATGTTACTTTGATAACTAAGGGGTAAGAAATAATCCCACAAGCCCCACTCTCTGTGAGTAAAAGTATGATACGTTTTTTTAAAAAAGGTTTGCTGCCTTTTTCATGCTTCCTGAGGTGGTTGCTTCTTTCTGCCTAATGTTAGGGCCGGCCCTGTTTTCACAGTACCATAGTGGAATTTGCTATATAGGATTGTCTAAGCTCCCTTGCATGTAAGATAATCAGGTGCAAAGGGATTTAGGTGTCAACTTTTTAATAGTTGTATGGAGAAGGGGATTTCTACTGCCCTGTTTGGGGTGGGAGTCGCATGCTAACCAAATGTGTGAGCATGGAGTGGAGGAACCAAACAGGGCAAAATACCACCAATGCTGGTGTGCTGTTCTGACCATGAACCTAACACATTCACACGTTCAATGTGTGAGTGAGGATTTCCACACAGGCATCCACCCTCCACAACTGGGGTTCCTGACTGAATGGAAGCCTTCACAGGTGTACACTGTAGGGGTTTCCACACAGAATATGAACAGTTGAAAATGTGTAGTCCTGCAGGAATATCTCACCTGCAAGCATGTGCTTGCCAGCGTGGTGTAGTGGTTAAGAGCGTTAGTCTTGTAATCTGGTGAACTGGGTTCACGTCTCCGCTCCTCCACATGCAGCTTGGGCTAGTCACACTTCTCTGAAGTCTTTCAGCCCCACTCACCTCACAGAGTGTTTGTTGTGGGAGAGGAAAGGAAAGGAGATTGTTAGCCGCTTTGAGACTCCTTAGGGTAGTGATAAAGCAGGATATCAAATCCAAACTCCTCCTCCTCCTCCTCCTCCTCCTCCTCCTCTTCATTGAGGGGGGGCACATCTCTTCCATTCATCGGAGCCATTGAGCAAGTGCTGAACACACCTCCACTTCACCCCAAATCCTATTCAGCTACCTGAAGCTGCAGATCATCTCCCTCCCCAGACTCCAACAATGCTATCTCCCTGGGACTCCTGCCTCACCATCAAAGCCTGCAAGGTTTGGGGGGAGGTTGTCCACTATCTTCTGCTCCGGTGTTCCAGCTTCCCACCCCCCTTTTGCCCTCGTTTCCCTCCTCCTCTCCCATTAGAGTCTACCGACCCCAATCTGGGCCTGAAGGCACCGTGGGACTTACAATATCCCTTTAGGAACATGGGGAGCTGCCTTATTGTGAGCAGAAGGAACAACATTGAAGAGCTGATGCCACTAACCCAACTTTTGTCATGCTGGCTGGGGCTGATGGGAGTTGGAGTGCAAAATATCTGGAGGACACAAGGTTGGTGAAGGCTGTGCTAACAAAACTACTATTGCAAACCAAAGAAGAAGAGATATACGGTATTTTATTTTTCACATAGCACCACATGCAGTGTTAGGTGGCAACACAGCTTGCTAGGGAGCATTAGCAGAAAGACTGGTGTTCAGCCTGAACACACAAAAGGCAGCATGATGCCATTACAATGGCATCTCAAAATGGGTTTGTAGTGACTAGCAAATTAAGTTTTTTTGGTAGTCTTTTTATGAGGGGGGGAATGGGATAGATTTGATTGCCCACAGACAGCTCACCTGAGTCATGTTGCTACCACTTTGTCACTTAGCTCAGAAAGGGAATATTAGAGACTGGATGGTGGTTTTATAAAATCTCTGGATGCAGGGAGAGACTGTTCAAGATTGGTCACACCAGGTAAAAGGTAAAGGTAAAGGACCCCTGGGCGGATAAGTCCAGTCAAAGGTGACTATGGGGCTGTGGCGTTCATCTCACTTTCAGCTTTCTGGGTCATATGGTCAGCTTGACTAAACCGCTTCTGCCGCAATGGAACACCATGATGGAAACCAGAGCGCACAGAAACGCCCTTTACCTTCCCGCCACAGCAGTACATATTTATCTACTTGCACTTTAACGTGCTTTCGAACTGCTAGGTTGGCAGGAGCTGGGACTGAGCAACGGAAGCTCACCCCGTCACAGGGATTCGAACCACCAACCTTCTGATCAGCAAGCCCAAGAAGCTGAGTGGTTTAGACCACAGCGACACCCACACCCCACCTCTTTCATGGAGGTGGGCATAACTCCCTTCTGTATTGAGGCATTAATGATGCATGGGACCCATTCAGTCAACCCCCTCCTACTAGATTTTACCAGCCATGATGAGCAGGAATAGAGAGGGCATGTAGTCAGCTTTACTGCCATAGTTGTCCTGTCGATCTCCCCAGGCTGCAACTGAAACCGACCGTACAGCCTGTAATTCTATGCTGCTCCAGGATCCTCCAACCAGCCTGAACTAACTATGACATCAAGTTCAGCATGGATCTGAGGAATTTCCGCCTTAGAGTGATATCCAGGTAATATTCTCAATATGATGCCTCCTGAACTAAAGCTCCCATCACCACACTGGCTACCCCAATTTAGATAAACAGATAAATCTCCCTTCATCTCTTCAAGACTTCTAATGCAAGGCTCTCCTCTTCTTATTAATTCCCCGTGTGCAACTTTAAAGTCTTCGGCTGCAACTGTATTTACACTTGCTTGAGAGTAAGCTCCGCTGAACTCAGCAGGGCTGCCTTTTGAACAGACAAGCGTTTGGACTGTGTGATATGCCATTATCTGATCTCCTTGTTTTGTAAGTGTTTCCAAGGGACTAGAACCATCTTCATATATTAATTCATTTAAAAGGCCTTTCAGGGTGTGATTCCTCAAATGATGGTGCAATTATGAGGCTTTGACAAGAAGGACAATTTACAACACCAACAAGCCAAAGAGTCCACGTAGGCACCTGCTTAATATTCACTGCCATGCCTTTGAGGAAGAAAATAAAATCTCGTGACCACTCAGTCTAGCAATGCGAGTCCAATTAATGTTATACTGAATAAATTAAAGCGTCCTTTTGTTTACTATGGGGAAACTGCCACGGTGCTGTGAAAGGTATTAATTTTATGTGTTTGCAATTAGCCTCCATGCTTCTAACAAGCCAGAGCTCCTTGAACGCGGGGCCTTCAAAAAATAACTTTGATATGAAGTTTAGATAAGTTTGTTTTCTAAGTTAAAAATTGAAATATATAATTATCAGTTCAAGCAGTGCAGCTTTTCTCTGTGTGGAAACGCAGTAGACAATCTGTAATCCTAGGCATTTAAAACATACCAGGCATATGACTATAATGCAGTGGGGCAATTCATAAGGATGCAGTCCTACGCCCACTTTAGGCAAGCCACTATTCTCTCTCAATCTAAGCCTCACATCTGAAATACAGGAAATATCAGCTTACAGGGCAGTTGTAGAGACTTAACATGTGTGAATATATATATATTCACACATGCTAAGTCTCTACAATGCTCTATATAATGCTGTTTACAAATGCCCTATTTTCTTTAAGGATTTTTAAAATATGGTTATTGGCTGTTTTTATGGCCAGGACTATTCACTCTTGTGGTTTTGATTTTGTCCCTGTATCTGTTTTGTTTATTGTATGTTACTGATCATAGCTGCCAAGTTATCCCTTTTTTAAAGGGATTTTCCCTTATGCTGAATAGGCTTCCTCGCGAGAAAAGGGAAAACTTGGAAGCTATGGTTACTGATACTTGTCTTTTATTTCTCTTGTATTTTATTCCCCTCTGTGCAAATTGTGAACGAAAGACAAGTCGTAATTTTCTAAAACCAAACCAAATGATCCATCCTATGAACATTTGCTTCCATTGACCTCAGTGGAATTCATTTTTGAGTAAACATGTGAATGATCAGCCTGCAATGCCCAGTCCGTTTACTGTGTTTTTATTATACTGATCATTCCCAGCAGAGAAAGTGCATCTTAACAGAGCCATGCTAATGACTTTTTCCCATCCCCCCTTTTTTGCCTACACACTGTAATTACTTCCCCCTTTCACTCATTTCTCATTCTCCACATTTTATTTCATGGACCGTGTACAGTGCATAGCTGTCAAGTTTTCCCTTTTCTCGTGAGTAAGCCTATTCAGCATAAGGGAATTTCCCTTAAAAAAGGGGAGAACTTGACAGCTATGCATAGCTGCCAAGTTTTCCCTTTTCTCGCAAGGAAGCCTATTCAGCATAATGGAAAATCCCTTTAAAAAAGGGATAACTTGGCAGCTATGCAGCTATGGTACAGCTATGGAATTGTAGCTCTGTGAGGGGTAAACTCCAGTGCTTTAAGCAGATGGGGTGTGTGCAGCCAAGGTCCCCGCCTTCCCACAAGAAGTTAAAATAGAAATAAAAGTGCTTCCTTTGATCAGGAAAGCCCGAAAGCCTCGTTCTAAGAAGAGTTGCTTGGAAGGCCTCACTGAGTTACATGGGAATGACTCCCAAATAAATGCGCACAGGATAACCATTCTGTGATAACTACTGTATCTCCATGTGGGAAGATAGGAAGAGTTATCCGAATCTTGGAGA
This sequence comes from Zootoca vivipara, assembly GCF_965207765.1. Taxonomy (NCBI): domain Eukaryota; kingdom Metazoa; phylum Chordata; class Lepidosauria; order Squamata; family Lacertidae; genus Zootoca; species Zootoca vivipara. The sequence continues at coordinate 111,486,600 of NC_142582.1, read as the reverse complement.
CCTCAGCATCATCTTCTATGTTGCTTATTCCTGAGGGATGCTGTGAATGACAGCTTTATCTTCCAGCAAGAATGGTCTCTTTTTGCACTGAGCTACCTCTAGGGAGGGACGCAGGTGGCGCTGTGGTCTAAACCACAGAGCCTAGGGCTTGCCGATCAGAAAGTTGGCGGTTCGAATCCCCGTGCCAGGGTGAGCTCCTGTTGCTCGGTCCCTGCTCCTGCCAACCTAGCAGTTCGAAAGCACATCAAAGTGCAAGTAGATAAATAGGTACCGCTCTGGTGGGAAGGTAAACGACATTTCCGTGCGGTGCTCTGGTTCGCCAGAAGCGGCTTAGTCATGCTGGCCACATGACCCGGAAGCTGTCTGCGGACAAACGCTGGCTCCCTCGGCCAGTAAAGCGAGATGAGCGCCGCAACCCCAGAGTGGTTCGCGACTTGACTTAACAGTTAGGGGTCCCTTTACCTTTTACCTCTGGGGAAGTATAAACTCCCTATTGTCGTAGTTGCAACATGAAATTGGCAATAAAGTGCTGGCGCCAGCACAAGTTAATAGACGGGAATAAATCTTCAGTGGAAAAGCTAATCCAACCTGTTAAGAGTGTCAATTTACTGGAAAGCAGGGGTCTTTTACGGCCTGCGGTCTTAAAAGTAGTTTGGTCTGCTGAAATATTAAGGGTGTTCCCGCAAATGCTCCTCAGACATTGATGGGGCAGTCCAGGAGTCCCCCCCCCCCCAGCAGGTGAATCCCACACATTTTATGTGTTCTCTGTCTTCAGGAGTAGATAAGATCATAAAGGGTTCCAGCAAGATGAGGCATCTGTGGCACTTCAGATGTTGGTGGGCTATAAATCCCACCATCCCTGATTGCTGGCCATGTTGCCTGGGGCTGGTGCAGGTCAGAGTCCAATAACATCAGGAGGCCCACTGGTTTTCCATCTCTGGCTTACAGTTTTCATTGATACCTTTGGTGAGTTCCAATGATACATCTAATAGTTGATTTTGAGGGGTAGTGTATGAGCACTGTGTTAGAGCAATTAACTTCTTGAAATAGCACTTTTTCAGTTTTCAGGCTTTTGGTCATTAATTTGAAGAGTGTTGTAATGTGACTTCTTTTAGTTGAGTGGGATCTAGAAGTCCTGCCTTTTATTTGTTTTGGGGGTTTTACTCGGTTGTTCTTAATTGCTTTTAATGTAACTCACTTTGGGTCACTCTTTGAGAAAAGCAACTAACAAATATAATAAACAATAATATTATGAATAACAATAATAGAGGAACTGAGAAGTTCTCTGTGTTCACAGCTGTGCATACATATTGTTTGTGTATTAGCTGGGTTAAGGCAATATATTCCCAAGCTCTTCCCTAAATGAAGACTTGGGAGTTTAAGGCAGGAATTGCTTAATGATGTTGTGTTTTCCTTAGTAGTATATTCTATATCTCACTTTACTACACAGAACTGCACTGCCATCTACTGATAAACAACAGCTCTAACCACCCACTCTTTTTGTTAAGCAAAAGGGTGTTCACAAACAAGGGCAACTTCCAATTATTGGGTCAAGTGTGAGTTGCACTAATTGATTTATTAGGGATCTGAGGGATCGTCACATGGATGATGGAGAAAATTTGTTTTCCATTGTTCCAGAAGTAAGGACCCAAATTAACAAGATCAAATGACAAGAAATGGGATTTAGTCTAAAAATCAGGAAGAACTTCTCAAGAATGTGAGCTGTAGAGCAAACTGACTCAGAAAGTGGTGGGATCTCTTTTGTTAAATGTTTTGAACCCGAAGCCGGATGCCTACCTATCAGGGGTGCTGTAATGGTGCATTCCCAACATTGGCAGGAGGTTAGACATGATAACCCTTTATGCTCATTTATGATTCTGTCTACTCAGAAGAAAATTCATGTGAGGGAGATGGAGAAGCTAGAGAGATTAGTGTGCCAGAAGAGGCTAGGGTTTGGTTTTTTTATTTGGTTTTTTACCTGCCAATATTAAAGGGGAGAGAGGCTGAGAGCTGCTGGGTGGGCGAAAAAAAGCTTCTGACTCAGTGAGGCACCTGTTCTGAATGAGAGACCAAGAACCAAAAGAGAGACATAAACTGCAGAGATAAGATTACAACAGAAGTAAGGCCTTTTAGGAGGTGAGGTTTGAGCAGAAGAAGCCTCCAACCCAATAGAACCTGTGCCTAGAGAAAAGTGCAGTAGGGAGAAGAAAGTATCAGGAGGTTTCATTTTTATTAACAAGGAGACCAGGCAGGAAGCGAGTAGTTTTTTTGTTTGAAGGGGAACTTCCCAGGGAGACCTTGTAATGAAAAGCCACTGCTATTCCTGAAGTAAGGGAAGCAGGCTGGATTTTGAGGGTGCCTGGTAAAGCGGGTTCTCCTTCATGGAGAGCACGTGTTGCGGTAGGGTCTAACAAGATTCCTCCTCTGCTGATGGGTGGGATCATCTAGATGGCCACATTTACGACTGGGTCCTTTTGGTTGTTAGGGAGATTTATATGTTGCAATTTTTTATTGTCAGACCAGAAGCTATAAAACCTTTGCTCTCAGCGTTGCACTTTCTCTTTCGCAGAGTGCAACGGATCACCCGCCCACCCTCCCTTTATTTAGGCTGGTGCTTTGACCTTCCTACGCCTGTCATGGGGTCGTCTGCTGCTGGGGCAGGGGCCCGGGAGGAATTTTTTCAATTTGGCTGATTGGCTGGTGCCACCTGGTTTTCGCCTACTGCGTAGCAAATCGTCACAACTCGTAAGGTTGCGGTTAGGCATTGGTTGGTGGAGGGATCAGGATTGGCTGTGCCCGTCCCTCCAATGCTGCTGGTTGGTGGCATAGCTGCCAAGTTTTCCCTTTTCTCGCGAGGAAGCCTATTCAGCATAAGGGAAAATCCCTTAAAAAAAGGGATAACTTGGCAGCTATGGTTGGTGGAGGGGCCAGGATTGGCTGTGCCGGCCCCTCCAATGCTGCTGCTGCATGGGTGAATTCTGTTAAAGGAATCCAGGGGCTCAACATGCTTTCGTCTGTACCCCCGACAAGGGGCTAGGGCCATGCAAGAGCCCCTGAGAGCATTTGGCGGAGAGCCGAAGGGTCAGACCCCTGGCTCCATTCTCTCCCCAAAATGGTTTCCCCACACTGACTTCCGGAGGCGGAGGAAGTCAGTTTTGTCATAGGGACAGATAGATGGAACCAATGCCTAAGCAACCACTCACATTTTTGTATTTAAATAAAGTTGTGGCCAAAATTATGCCAAAAACCTTAAACTTAATTTTCTGTGTGAAGTGTGATTTATTTGGGGTATCTTGGGGGACCTCTGCAAGCAAATCATAGCAACTCCTCTGAGTTCAATGTGGGTCACACCCTGGTAAGTGGTGGAGGATTGCAGCCTTAAACTTACTCAAAATTTCACATGCAGTATCTTGGTAATAAAACTCTGTCACCCTTAGCAATTCTATTACATGTATATCATTTCTTAAGTAAGCGGCCTAGCCGGAGCAACTTGAAACTCCAAAGCAGACTTCTATTATTAGATCCAATTGATGTAGATTTCATAATATTTTGCATGCATAACAAAGAACAGGATGCTTCATGAATTTCCTAGGTAGCTGCAGGCTGCACCAAAGTTAGTCGCTATGCCCTTGATAGTATCAGGTTACTATTTTTCCATTTCCTGTGTTGCATGCTCCTCTAGCAACATATGGGCTAAGATGACTTGATAAAACCTTGACGTCAAATCGAGGAAAATAACACCAGGGTGCATCTAGATAAAGTGCACAGGAAATTATGAGCTCTACATATGCGATCCCCCATGCTGTTTCAGAAGTAGCCCAAGAGTTTGTTTTGGAGACAAAGGGCTTATCCACATAATGTGGATTTGAAGCTGCTTGTGCCTCAATGTGTCTGGCATTGTCCGCATGGCATCCTTCCCATCCACCTGGCAGCCAGGAATTTGGCCATGCCAAGCTATGGTGGTTTCTTTCTCTTGTGTAATAGGGAAGAGCACAGGTGTGTTGAAATCAGCGGTCGAGAGTGGCGTGTACATGGTAAATCATTATGGTTTACTGCGTCAAGTGAATGATACCATTATTTCTAGCCCCCTCTCAAAATCTTGGCCTATGAGCAGCAGAGTTCAGTTTAAGCTTCTATTTTCCCTAATTTATCCTCCTTTAAGGTTTCCTTTCTGTTTTCTGGGCCTGTGACCTTTTGATCGTACAATGAAGAGCAGTTTCTAACTAAAACAGAAAGCAACAGAATGATCTAGAACAGCCTTCCTGTGCACAGAAGACATTTTATTTTTTAATAAATTAAACTTTCACCCAGACTTTTTTAAAAAAGCAATCATGCCAATGTGGAAATATGGCAAACTGAATTCGATGATGGGGGGGGGGGAACCAAACTTTACAGCTTCATTCATTTCAAACTCCCACTCCAATTATCTTTTGCCAGGGAAGAGTAAAGTAGCTGCCTTGGATACTGAGGGGGTGGGGTGGGGATGGGGAGCGGTACTAAGATGTTGGAGAACAGAGTTGTTCTCCAGTGTTGAAGTAAGATTCAGCTGGCGGTCCAGTCAGCTTCTGGCTTGGGATGAGGGCACCATCTTGTACTTTTCTTCAGGCACAAAAATGCTGGTCCCTTTCACTCACACAGCCAGGGGCCGATGAGACTTGAAGTCCAACAACTTACAGAGGGCCACAGTGCCCACCCCACCCCCTATTCCTGTGTCTCTGCTCTATAGCACAGCTTCTGATTTCAGAACCATCATGGCTTTGTCCTGTGAACTACTGGACATGGCAACCTTTTGTGAAAGTTGTGCATCTCTTTGGCTCTCAGAAGGGCCGCACTTGATTATGTTCCAAATATCCCTTCTTCCAGTTTCACTCACGAAGCAGTAGAGAATAGGGTCAGCTACACAGTTCAAACTTGTCAGTGCAGTTGTAATCCTGTAAGGTATAAACATCCTCTGGGCAGCGTCACAGCCACAGCCACAGTCACACTCACATGGCTCAATGATACTGCGAATGAACAGAACGACATGATATGGAGTGAAGCACAAAAAGAAAGTGACGACGATGCTCAGCAGTAAGTGGTTGATTTTCCTCTTGTCCCTGTTTTGGGTCGCTTGATTGTGCTTTACGGCTCGGTATATTTTCTGATAGCAGAAGACCATGATGGCCAGTGGGATTGCATACCCCACAACCACACGGTAGAAGTTCAGTTGGGCCTGCCAGTTTACTAGAGGGTATGTATCATAACAAAATGTATGGCGGCTGTGGTTTGTGGATTCCAAAGTTTCATTAAATATGTCTTCGTTCTTTAAAACCTGATAGTTTGACATGATTTCGAAGGCCCAAACAAAGATAGAGGCAAGCAAGGCAAATCTTCTTGTACGCAAATAATGGAACCTCAATGGATAGACTACAGCTAAGTATCTATCAATGGAAATGCAGGTGAGAAATGCTGAGCTGGTATAATAATTCAAGTACTTAAGGAAAACAGAAAAAGTGCAAAGTTGCTTGGAAAGCTCCCAGTTATCGTCATTCTGAGCATAATAAATCCATAGAGGCAGGGTCAAAGTGTACAGTAGGTCAGCTAAAGCTAAACTTAAAAGATAGATGCCCAGCTCATTTTTTCCCCTTATTTGGCTGTAGGATATATAAAGGGATGCAAAGTTGGCAGGAATACTGAAAATAATCAAAATGCTGTAGAGAACAGGAAACAAATGTTGGTCTAGTTCGTGAGTTACAAGACATGTTGTTGCATTGCATAGTGATTTATTACAGGCCATTCTTTCCATTAAGACCAGTTCACTCCAGATGGAAGGGAATTACTAGTTGTCTCAAGTCCAATTTTGGGTCACAGAAGAGCAGATAATAGGTTCTTATGGTCCAGATTGTCACCCTTCACCAAAAAGCAATTCACTGCTTTTTGTTTCTGTTTCTTTGCTGCAACGGAAAGAAAACAAAAGATGCAATTAGATGGTTTGTTTGGTTACTCTGATCAAGACAATTGTCAATGACGCTCAAAGCAAAAAACAGTAGTAAAGGGATGGAGATGATTAAAGATACCACATCTGTCATTTTGGGTGGCTTTAGTTTCTCTTTCCCTCTTTTAAAATTCTGAAAGGAAGGATAGGAAGAATGTGTGAAGCAAATTCCAAAAAGCAGAGAAGCAAACATTTATTTAAATGTACCATCAGCAGGAATCTAGCCAATGAGACAGAAGAAAGTCTAGACAAAGAAAAAATGTGGGGGGATTAAAATACCTGAGGGAGGGCAGAGAGGTCACAGAGAAGGTAGATAAATTCTTTGCATTGGTCTTACTGTGGAATCATAGAATCATTGAATTGTAGAGCATGTGTGTGAGAGATGCAATGGTGTACACTATACACTAGTAATGTGAGACATTAATGGGAGTGGATATATGTCATTTGATCAGGGTTGTAGACCCTAGCCAATAAGTGCTTTGACCTTCAAGAATCCACACTGCACACTTGCTAAAATAAATGCAGTAGCACGAGGGTGGGTGGGTGGGTGGGTGGGAGGAAGGTCACTTTCCAAGCTAATCTATATGGATTTATGTTTTGGTGGAAAATAACTGTAGGAAGAGAATTATATCCTGCCTTTTTCCTAGCCCGAGACTCTAGGCGGCTTACACAGATAAAACAGAACAAGCTGAAACCATAGAAAAGACTATCATTAAAATGTAGTTAAACACTAATAGAATTAGAATAATATACAAAGATCCATTAAAAACAAAAACAAAAACAATAAAAAAAACCACAGCACCAGCCTTTTCCTTTAAAACAGTCCGTTCACAAAGGCATTTTGAAATTGAAAAGGACAGAAGGACAGAAAGGAGGGAGCCTTTTTCAGGAAGGGGGTTCCAAAGTCTGGGAGCAGCCAGCAAGAAGCATTTGTCTGGGTTCCTTTGCAACAATTGCACTCTCCAAGTGCAGAAATACTTTTGTTTGAAATTGCTAGGCCAGGCCTACTGAGAGTAGACCCATGGAAAGGCACGTTATTAGTTATTCAGATCCATTAACTTCAGTGGGTCTGTTCTGAGCAGGACTAGCACAGGATACAACCCTGGAGGTGTTTTTTTAGAGTTATAAACTGGTTCATAATAATTGCACTTGTGAAGTTGTTTTCCAGGACACACACACACACACACACACTATTGCAGGCTTCTGAAGCAGGGGGGTATTAGTTAACTGGCCATTACAGAGAGCAACTCTAACAGTGGTGTAACGTGCGTTGCCAGTGCCCAGGACCGCGTGGAGGCTGCCTAACGGCATCCGCATCACCCAGGAGATCACAGCCACAGAGATAAAACAGAAGATTTCTGTTGTCTGGAAAGGTCACTTCCTGGTTCGCATGAAGAAGCCATTTTCAATGGAGCCCAGCAACGGAAACCCACAGCTGTATTGAGGCGCCACCAGGTGTTGAAATTTTTGTGCCTCTAAATTTTTTGCACCTGGGGCAACCACCCCTGTGCTATGCCACTGAATTCTAAACAGGTGTACTTAGAAGAAAATCCCACTAGGTTAATTGGGATCTACTTCCCTGCTAAGTGTGCTTAGGACTGCAGTCATAAAATTGAGCTCAGAATAGGGGTACTTTTGCCTAAGAACACAAGGAGAGCCCCCTTGTTCAAGCCAATGGCCCACCGAGTTCAGCATTCTGTTCTCATAGTGGCAAATCAGATACCTATGGGAGCCCTGAAAGCAGGGCCTGACTGCAACAAGGCTTTACTCACTTGTGATTCCCATCAGCTGGTATTCGAAGGCACACTACTTCTCACAAAGGAGGATTAATATGCCCATCAATGATAGCCTTACCATCCATGAATTTGTCTAATCCATAAATTCATATTCTCAGAATTGTAGAGTTGGAAAGGACCATAAGGGTCATCTAGTCCAACCCCCTGCAATGCAGGAATCTTTTGCCCAACATGGGGCTCGAACCCATGACCCTGAGATTAAGGGTCTCTTTTTATAACAATTTTTAAAATTGAATTTTCAAACAATTAACATATACTTCAATAAATAACAATTTTGTCTTTTCTTGACTTCCCACCCCATTTTCCATGGTGTTTTAATTTATCCCCCTCTGATGCACATTGCATGAAGCTAAAAGTCTCATGCTCTACTGACTGAGCTATCTTCTTTGAAAGCCGTCTGTGTTGGTGGCCATCACTCTATTGCAGAATACCTGGAACTCAGAGAACATTCAGCAACATAGAAGTTCTCTCTCTCTCTCTCTCTCTCTCTCTCTCTCTCTCTCCAAAATGCAGTGGTATTTGCATGCACTCAGAGATAAGGGGGACGATTGAGACCTGATAAACTCTTATTGCGCTTGTGTGTGAGTGCATGCTTGCATGCATACACTACTGTAGTGACAAAGGCGTTTTCTGAAAGGGAGGACGGAGATTTACCAGGGACAGATTCCAGAAAAAGGGGACAATTACAAAGCTGTTCTTTATTAATCATCCGCTTAGATGCTAGCTGCCCTGCACTGGCTTCCGAAACAGTCTAGTGGAGGGATCCACTAATTTATTTATTTTTTATTTCATGCAATTTATATACTTCTTGATTGTTAAAAAGGACCATGGAGCAGTTGCCGTTCACCCACCCACATCAACATAGTTGCACCTTGTGTTACATTCACTGCCGGCCGCCGGCCAGTCTGTCCATACAATGCTCCAAAGCCTGGGCCAGAACAAACATTACTGATCTGTTTGTTTGTATATAGTTTGTAGAAGTTACTGATCAATGTATTTTGAAACAGTTTATGTCATTGTCTGTCAAGAGGGAACCTCTTGTGTCACCCTTTGTTTGATGACATAGATGCCAAATCCCTGAGGTGCTGGGTGCCCAAACACCCACAGAATTCCCCATAAAAGTGCTGGGCACCCATAAATTTCAGTGCCAGGGCCATGCATGCTGCATGGCACCCACAGTCGCGGGCACCCACAGTCAAAGGGCCAAGTTGGCACTGCTGTTTGATGATCTCAAACAGATCTCGTAGTTTCATAATAATAATAATAATAATAATAATAATAATAATAATAATAATAATAATTTATTGTTATTTATACCCCGCCCATCTGGCTGGGTTTCCGCAGCCACTCTGGGCGGCTTCCAACAGAAAAATAAAACACAGTAATCTATTAAACATTAAAAGCCTCCCTGAACAGGGCTGCCTTCAGATGTCTTCTAAAAGTCTGGTAGTTGTTTTCCTCTTTGACATCTGTTGGGAGGGCGTTCCACAGGGCAGGCGCCACCACCGAGAAGGCTCTCTGCCTAGTTCCCTGCAACTTGGCTTTTCACAACGAGGGAACCGCCAGAAGGCCCTCGGTGCTGGACCTCAGCCTTTATACCTAACCTGAAACCTGTATTTCTAGTTAAAACCACGCAGCAGACCATATTTAGTACCAATATAAGAGAGTCTGTTAGTATTTTGTAAGAATTAGGACTTACCTTACTTCTGTTGTGACCCTGCTCTGCTGCTTTGTTTTTGTTACTTTAGACACTTCACCCTCAGAAGACAATGTACTCTAATGAGAACCAGTTCTCATGCAGAGACAGGAAATTGCTAGAGAAATCTGCTTTGAGAGGTTAGGAAAAAGAGGAAACAACTTTGCAGTTGCTGGTGGTGATGGGAGGAAACCATAGTTTCTTTTCTGCCCACATGATCCGGAGCTTAAATCTTTTCACACCAATACTAATTGTACAGGGAAAGGGGCCATAAGATTCACCGAGTCTTTACCTTACCAAAGAGCGAACTAAAAGGATTTCTATAGGGTTGGAGAGTCAGTCTGGATGATATTTGTGGGTCTCTTCAAGGCCTGTGATGTTCTCTGTGAGAGGAAAAAATCTACAAGAGAAAATCTGCTGAACCAGCCAGAGCAGTCTCTCTCTTAGGTGCTCTCACCAACATCTCAAAAAGTGAGCCATGTTGCCATAGTGACAAGTAAGTGATGGTCCCTGCCCAGGAAGAGGACACATATTTTCCTCACCTCCCTCATTTTAGGAATACCATAACAGGCCAAGGGGATATCTCTGTGTGAGAGAGTTTGGACTGATGCTGTAATCTGGAGAGAGAGAGACATGTGTTTGTGCTTCCTTGGAAGCCTAATGGGGAAGTAAAGATGCCGCGGTTTCCACTGATCATCATTCGAAGGAAACCAAACCCTGGGAAAGCACAGGTACTCCTGGAGTCACTCCTTGAAGACTGGGATGTGTACAACAATATTGTAGGTTTCACTTACTTAGGGGGAAAACATGCAATGAGATTTATCATAGATTTATATACATATATGAAACCCCTTTATTGCCACTGATTTTCACTTGACAATAAGTTTACTCTCAATTTTTTAACAAATCTGTTTCTCAGAAGATATTATTTCATAGCTGGCTAACAAATGAACATATCCTCCTTGACCACAATCCAAGACAGATCTGGGTGTGTTTAATACCATTAGAATCAATAGGCGGCATTCACCGACATTTTTTGTGCTAGTGCAAGGGAATTTCCCTCCTCTCCTCTGCCCCACACCATCTCCAAATGTGCTCTGGAGGGCAAATTTAGGGGGTGCATAGGAAGAAAGAGAGAGGGAGATAGTTTCCTTCCACAAGGAAAAAACTTTGAGTTGACAGTCTGATTAAGATAATTGCATCTCTGCCTCTTTAACAGTTTATTAGTTTGTGGATTTGGGCAGGAATGTGTCATTTCTGCTTAACAGAAGCTTAACAAAATTCCTCCCAACATTTCATGTTGCATGAAAGCAGAAGCTGCTATTTACTATATTTTCCATTACATCTGGCTTTGGAAATGAGAAATGAAACTCTGAATCAAAAAGGTCTTTCAGTGCCACAGGATATTGCAGTGGAGGGCTTCTGTTCCATTTCCTGTGCCCCTCCCAATTTTTGCTTCAATGGAGGTTTTAAAGCAGAGGTTGGATGGTCATCTGATACGAATGCTTTAGTTGAGATTCCTGCATTGCAGGAGGTTGCACTAGATGATCCTTGGAGTCCCATCCAACTCATTCTATGATTCTGTTACTTGGGCTTGCCTCACTCATCCTTGATTTGCAATATACAAGGCATTAAACCATTTGCTGTAGTAGATTAGAAGCAATTATCTACCCAGTTTTGACACATTGTCAATGTATGACTTCAGGAAAACTCATCGACCCATTTGCCTTGGTAAAAGCAGAAGCTTGATTTGTACATTAATCAACACCTTTATCTGTCTAATCAATGAATCTGTCTAATGAGGATAAGGAAAAGCATTGAAAAGCAAGCACAGCCTCTGGGCAAAAATATTGATACTGGGATGGAGACCAAAAAGGATTACCAACCTTAAAAAGACAACAGTGCAGATACAGGCTTGGAGACAGAGCCTAGGAGGGGCAAAAGAGCAGAACAAAGGGCAGGGAGAAAAGCCCAAATTAGAGATGGTGAAAGCTCTCAATTTTGGTTTCTCTCTATTTCTCATTTTTCTCCTCTTTAGCTTAGCTCTCCACATTTCCACACCCGATTCAGGGTCTTTCTCTCTCTCCTAGTTTACACATTTTCTATGTGGGTTGACCTAATACACATGTTTACGCAAAGCATGTTTTCTCTGACGTTTACATTTTTCTTAATTGAATGCATTTTTCTATGTTACTTTCATAGGGGCGTAGGAAGCTGCTGTATACAGACTCAGACCCATTGATCCATCTAGCTCACTATTGTCTACACTAGTTACAGGTAGGTAGCCATGTTGGTCTGACGTAGTCGAAACAAAAAATAAAAAAAATTCCTTCCAGTAGCACCTTAGAGACCAACTAAGTTTGTCATTGGCATGAGCTTTTGTGTGCATGCACACTTCTTCAGATACACTGAAACAGAAGTCACCAGACCCTTAAGTATAGTCAGAGGGTGGGGAGGGGTATTACTTAGATGGGTGGTGGGAATGGGTGATTGGCTGATAGGAGTGGTAAACCTGTTGACGATTGTTAACAACTGCAATTGGTCTTGCAGGAAAAAGCAAGGGGTGAGATGGCTAAAGAAAGCTTTATCATGTATAATGAGATAAGAAGGCAATGTCTTTATTCAGACCAGGTCTCTCCATGATTTTAAGCTTGGTAATGAGTTGCAGTTCAGCAACTTCTCTTTCCAGTCTGTTTCTGAAAATTTTCTGTAATAAGACTGCTACTTTGAGATGTAGTATAGAATGTCCTGGGGGATTGAAGTGTTCTCCTACTGGTTTCTCTGTCTTGTGATTCCTGATGTCAGATTTATGTCCATTTATCCTTTGGCGTAGAGTTTGGCCTGTTTGTCAAATATAGAGAGCTGAAGGGTACTGTTGGCATTTGATGGCATACACAATGTTAGAAGATGAGCAATTAAATAGTCCTGAGATGGTATGTTTGATGTTGTTGGGGCCAGTAATGGTGTTGTCCGGGTGTATGTGGCAGCAAAGTTGGCATCTGGGTTTATTGCAGGCTCTGGTACCAGTATCCATGTTAAGTCTGGTAGTGGTATTATTGTGGGTGAGGAGTTGTTTAAGATTGGGTGGCTGTCTGTAGGCAATGAAAAGTCTTCCTCCCAGAGCTATACTGACTGCCAACAGATCTCCAGGGTTACAGGAATGGATCTCTTCCAGCCCTACCTGGAGAGGCAAGGGATTGATCCTGGGATCTACATGAAAGGCAGATGCTCTGCCACTGAGCTATGGCCCTTTCCCAGAGCTATTCCACCCCCCTTGCCAATTTTCAGAAATATATGCATTTTTATGCACACTTTACATTTGCTTATTCATTTTTGTGCACATTACTTGGCTGGAAAACTGCACTACAAAATTCAGAGAAGTGTGAATCTTGAAGGATGGCTGAGTTTCAGTTTGCACATTTTGGAAAATACAAATTAGGTAGATTCACATTAAAATGCAAACTGAATCAAATTTCTGATCTTCTGGAGAACACCATGTTGGCTATCCCAGACTTAAAAGAAATGTGCAAAATTCACAGAGTAATGCATACTGATAGAGTAATGCATCCTGTGTGAGTGCCTGGAGGCGGTTGGAGGATGGATGGTGGCTAACAGATTGAGGTTGAATGGGGACAGGAGGCGGGCAGGTGTGGAGGATTGCCTGGTTCTGAATGGGGTAACTGTGCCCCTGAAGGACCAGGTGCGCAGCCTGGGAGTCATTTTGGACTCACAGCTGTCCATGGAGGCGCAGGTCAATTCTGTGTCCAGGGCAGCTGTCTATCAGCTCCATCTGGTACGCAGGCTGAGACCCTACCTGCCTGCAGACTGTCTAGCCAGAGTGGTGCATGCTCTAGTTATCTCCCGCTTGGACTACTGCAATGCGCTCTACGTGGGGCTACCTTTGAAGGTGACCCGGAAACTACAACTAATCCAGAATGCGGCAGCTAGACTGGTGACTGGGAGCGGCCGCCGAGACCACATAACACCGGTCTTGAAAGATCTACATTGGCTCCCAGTACGTTTCCGAGCACAATTCAAAGTGTTGGTGTTGACCTTTCAAGCCCTAAATGGCCTCGGTCCAGTATACCTGAAGGAGCGTCTCCACCTCCATCATTCTGCCCGGACACTGAGGTCCAGCACCAAGGGTCTTCTGGCGGTTCCCTTGTTGCGAGAAGCCAAGTTGCAGGGAACTAGGCAGAGGGCCTTCTCGGTGGTGGCGCCTGCCCTGTGGAACGCCCTCCCAACAGATGTCAAAGAGGAAAACAACTACCAGACTTTTAGAAGACATCCGAAGTCAGCCCTGTTCAGGGAGGCTTTTAATGTTTAATAGATTACTGTGTTTTATTTTTCTGTTGGAAGCCACCCAGAGTGGCTGGGGAAACCCAGCCAGATGGGCGGGGTATAAATAAAAAATTATTATTATTATTATATAAATTGATCACCCTGTGGTGATTCAAACACAATAGTTCCCAGTCTCACTTTCCCAAGAGATAATCGACTTTTGATTGGCATATATGTTGCAAGCCACATATGATTCATGACTGATTCATGACTGTGTGCAATCTCAAGTATTTACACTACAGTATATATTTAGCACCAGAATGACACTTAGCTGACTGTGCACACCTGTAATTTAAAATAATGAGCTTAGGCTTCAACATTCAACAGCTGGAATGTACATCAATTAGCAGAAGCATTGCATAAAAACAAAACAAAAACAAACCACCAAGCCTTGATCTGTTATGTTTTAATTGATTTTTGCCTGAATACAAAACAATGAATGAATCAACCAATACCATAGTGGTGAACTCAGAGCAGAGTCAATACATTTATACCATAACACATCAATAAAGTGAATATAGTACAATAAGACTGTAGCAAATTCCCACGCCATGGAGAAACCTGGTTGGCTTATGGAGTACGTGTTTGCGTATTCACATAGCTAATGAAAGGAAACCAGGTTGCATCAGATTAACCAAATCTTGATGTTTAAGCTCACAGTGAATATGGTTCTACTTTTCTGTGCTGGCTCCATGTTTTGGGGATCTCTAGTGCAAGATGCTTGTTGGGTGTGTTGAATTTTTCAGTTCTCAAATTCCGAACATGTGGGGTACTAATAAGTTGTAACATGACTTGGGAATTCAAAATATATTTGGGTTAAATTCACACAATTTAGTTTGCATGGTAAATAAAATGTGTGTAATGTTGCATAGAAATCATTAAAATGATTGCCAAGTACTTGCAGTTATATTACAGTACTGTATATATATTTATTTTATCTATATATTATACATATTTTATATTTCCTGACACTTTCTGAAGGTAAAATTAAAATTCTTTGGTTTTCCCAGTTTATTCTATAGACCAGTGGGAGGGGTTGAGACCTTTAGAACAGCAGTATACACTTGTTCACACAAATATTTTTGGGAGGGGGATTCCCATCATCTCCCTAAAAGAGAAAACAGGCTTACTTCCAAGTAAATGTGCATAGGATCAAGGTATAAGCCTATGCACACTTCCTTCGAGAGCAAGCCCCACTGAACTCAAGCCTTCTTTTAACGTTACCAGGACTAGGGCTAGGGAGACCTGAGCTGAAATCACACAGGCCACGAAGCTCAAGTCCTTTCTCAGGTTAGTTAGCCCAATCCTACCTCACAGAATTATTGGGATAAGACTGGAGGGCAGTGGTGGTATGTGTGTGTGCACGTGCAGAAGATAAAAGAATCCAGAGCTTCTTATTTGCATGCCAGTCATTCATTTTATTGCCATTTATACGGATATACGTAGTTTCAAACGGGATGAGACTCCGGCATTGCCAGGGGGTAGGGTCCCTTCCAACTCTGCAGTTCTAGAATTCACTGCCCCAACTCCCCATCTCGTCCTCACAACAACCCTGCGAGGTAAAGGTGGAGGCTGACAGCCCACGAAGGACACCCAGCCAGCTTCTTGGAGGAAGGGCGAGCTTTGCACATGGGTAAGTAAAGACAAATCGCCGTGGGATGCTAGACAGCCGAAAAAAAGAGCCTGCAGCGCGCAATCCTCCTAACAGCAAAAACAAAAACAAAAACTTCAAAAGCCACCCAGCATCAACAGGATAGTCCCCTCACGTGACTGCAATGACGCAGCGGGAACGTCATCGGAGGTGAAGAAGGGGGCGGGGTGGCAGCGGCCGGGAACAGCATTCCGCGGAACGCGCGAAAAACCTTCTCTTTCTTTTCGCCGAAACACAACAACGGCGACGCAGCCGTCAGGTGACCTCGCGTCACGTGACCGTGCTCGGGTGGGGGAGTGGAGGCCTCGAGCCGCTCGAGCCGTTGCTGACAGGATTTATGACAGGAGCCGGTCGGAAGCAGAGCAGCGCTGAGGCTACGCGGCTGCACCTTCGTCCCGAGGCTGGAAGCGCGGCAGGCCCGCCGGTCGGTCAGCCGTTCATTCACCCGTCTCGTCTCGTCTCGTCCTGCCCTGTCCCCGTCTCAGCGCAGCGTGCGAGGATGACCTGGGGGCTGTGGGGCTTCGCGCTGCTGGGCTGCAGCCTGGCCTCGGCCAGCGGCGTTTACCGGCTGGACGACGCGGTGGGGCTGGCCTGGGAGTTCGACGGCATCGGCGCCCTCAGCGGTGGCGGGGTAGGTTGAGCGGCGGTGGCTGCCGCTACCCCCGGGGGCAGGTGGGGAGGTGTCTGTAGGCGCCTCACCCCGGTCCATGAGGGTCCATGCGCGGGAAATGCGCGCGCGCGTGTGTGGGGGCTGGGGGATCCTATAGAACTGTAGAGTTGGAAGGGACTCCTAAGGGTCATCCAGTACAACCCCCCTTGCAATGCAGGAGTCTCGGCTATAAAGCATCCAGGGCAGCTGGCCACCCAACCTCTGCTTATAACCGTACCCTGTGTATCTGTTTGCTTTGTAACACAACCCCCCCCCCCCAATAAAAACTAATTAAAACGAAATGGGAGACTGTTCCTCAGTCCAACAGCTCTTCTGGTCAGGAAGTTCTTCCTGATGTTTAGTCGGGAGGTTTATTGTTCCAGTCCGTTGCTACATTACACATTTTTGGTTTTTGGTTTTATATTATGAACCACTTTGTGATCCTCGGGCGATGGGCGGTATATAAATTTAATAATAACTAATGAACTATTTAAAAATTTAAAAGATGATGCTGTTAAGGTGCTACACCCAATATGCCAGCAAGTTTGGAAAACTCAGCAATGGCCAGAGGATTGGAGAAGATCAGTCTACATCCCAATCCCAAAGAAGGGCAGTGCCAAGGAATGCTCCAACTACCGCACAATTGCCCTCATTTCACACGCTAGCAAGGTTATGCTTAAAATTCTACAAGGCAGGCTTAGGCAGTATGTGGATCGAGAACTCCCAGAAGTGCAAGCTGGATTTCGAAGGGACAGAGGAACCAGAGACCAAATAGCAAACATGCGCTGGATTATGGAGAAAGCTAGAGAGTTCCAGAAAAATGTCTACTTCTGCTTCATTGACTATGCAAAAGGGCACAAGGAGAAGGGGATGACAGAGGATGAGATGGTTGGACAGTGGTCCATGGGGTCACGAAGAGTCGGACACGACTAAACAACAACAATTAACAGGGGTTGGTGAAACTGGCTCCGGTTTGGGTTGTGAGCCCAGGTGTGTGTGCAACAATCACCTATCAGATTATGGAGTGTATGATTTTTACATTTTACGGTATAGAGATAGAAACAGTAATTCCAGCATTTTCCTTTTTTTCTTTTCTAGGCTACTTCCCGGCTTTTGGTGAATTACCCAGAACCTTATCGCTCTCAGATTTTGGATTATCTTTTTAAGGTAAGTGTGGCATTGCTGTTCTTGTAGACTTTGACCTAGGGCAGTCATTGAATCAACCTCTTTTTGACCGTTTTTTAATTTCTTTAAGAAATGTTTTAGCCATCCAGCCTTGTTAGATATCCTAGGGTTAGCTGTTGCATTATAAAACATCACATAAAAATAGCCGAACCAGAGCACATAAAATGCATAATCAAAATTCCATATAGGTGCTTCTATCCTGGGTGTCAACTGACTTTCTCAACCTCTCCAAATTCTGGAACAAATATGTCTTTAGTTGGCACTGAAAAGAAAGTAAGGCAGATCTCAACCATTCTTGTAAGGAAGGGTGTTTCATAACTGACGTGGCACTTAGTGCTCTGGCAGCTACATTCTGGGCTGCCTTCAAGGGCTGCTCCATGTGTTAATGTGCTGACAAGTATTCTTTACCATACTTAAATTTATATAAAACCTGTGAAACTGAGATGTACTGCTTTTCATTTCAACATTAAGAATGTTGATGAAAGACTGCAGTTCAGAATAGAATGTAAGAAATGTACTTACAGAAACAGCCTGGGTATTTGGGCAATGCTGAAATGGTGAATGAATAAGGTGAACAGCACAGTGCTGGGGCTTTTTTCATAGCAAGAATGTCATTTTCTGGAGTGCCTGGGAAATTTATGGTCTTTCCTGGTAAATGAATGGGGTGATAATGAGGCTTTCAAGATTATTTGTGCTGCTTGTGACAAAATGGTGTTGAGGAATATGATAAGCTTTTTATTTCTTTTCAGGCAAAATTCTTTTTAGTTCAATTTATTGCTTGCCTTTCACCATCAGGTTCCAGGGTGCACCTCAACAACTTAAAATACTATATTAAAATTGTTTAACACTAATTGCAGTCAAAAGAACAGAGTGAATCCTAAAGATGTACGTCAAAGGCTACAGTGATGATGTGCATCTTCAGCATGCATCAGAAACTATAACAAGGGTGCCAAATGCACCTCTATGGGGAGAGAATTCCACAAATTAGGGACTACTACAAATAATGGGCTGCCCCTCACACAGCCTTCTGAGGGCATTGGAACTACCCAGAGGTGGGATACAAATGGGAATGATGTAGAAACTGAAACCCTTTATTGGAAGTTGTGGGATAAATATATATTTCCTCCATTATCATTTTTCCCCCAGTTTCAAAGTTTATTGATTGGAGCAGAAAATAACAAGAATTGTTAAATCAAACAGGTTGGGGGAAAACCTTATTTCAAACTATTCCCAATAATGGTACAATCTACATCGAAGTACAAGAAAAAAGTTAATAAGATAATACTTTAAAATTCAGCTAAGTGTTTAAGTATATGTGTTGTTGTTGTTGTTGTTTAGTCGTTTAGTCGTGTCCGACTCTTCGTGACCCCATGGACCATAGCACGCCAGGCACTCCTGTCTTCCACTGCCTCCCGCAGTTTGGTCAAACTCATGTTCGTAGCTTCGAGAACACTGTCCAACCATCTCGTCCTCTGTCGTCCCCTTCTCCTAGTGCCCTCAATCTTTCCCAACATCAGGGTCTTTTCCAAGGATTCTTCTCTTCTCATGAGGTGGCCAAAGTATTGGAGCCTCAGCTTCACGATCTGTCCTTCTAGGGAGCACTCAGGTCTGATTTCCTTAAGAATGGATAGGTTTGATCTTCTTGCAGTCCACGGGACTCTCAAGAGTCTCCTCCAGCACCATAATTCAAAAGCATCAATTCTTCGGCGATCAGCCTTCTTTATGGTCCAGCTCTCACTTCCATACATCACTACTGGGAAAACCATAGCTTTAACTATACGGACCTTTGTCGGCAAGGTGATGTCTCTGCTTTTTAAGATGCTGTCTAGGTTTGTCATTGCTTTTCTCCCAAGAAGCAGGCGTCTTTTAATTTCGTGCCTGCTGTCACCATCTGCAGTGATCAAGGAGCCCAAGAAGGTGAAATCTCTCACTGCCTCCATTTCTTCCCCTTCTATTTGCCAGGAGGTGATGGGACCAGTGGCCATGATCTTGGTTTTTTTGATGTTGAGCTTCAGACCATATTTTGCGCTCTCCTCTTTCACCCTCATTAAAAGGTTCTTTAATTCCTCCTCGCTTTCTGCCATCAAGGTTGTGTCATCTGCATATCTGAGGTTGTTGATATTTCTTCCAGCAATCTTAATTCCGGCTTGGGATTCATCTAGTCCAGCCTTTCGCATGATGAATTCTGCATATAAGTTAAATAAGCAGGGAGACAATATACAACCTTGTCGTACTCCTTTCCCAATTTTGAACCACTCAGTTGTTCCATATCCAGTTCTAACTTCTTGTCCCACATAGAGATTTCTCAGGAGACAGATGAGGTGATCAGGCACTCCCATTTCTTTAAGAACTTGCCATAGTTTGCTGTGGTCGACACAGTCAAAGGCTTTTGCATAGTCAATGAAGCAGAAGTAGACGTTTTTCTGGAACTCTCTAGCTTTCTCCATAATCCAGCGCATGTTTGCTATTTGGTCTCTGGTTCCTCTGCCTTTTCGAAATCCAGCTTGCGATTTTGCTACAAAGTCATAGTACTGCACACAAAACAGTCTCAGGGATGACTTGGATTGAAATTCAAATTCCTGCATCCTGTGTCCCCCCCCCTCCGCCCTGTGGAAGTCCCCCATCAGGTCAGGCTAGCCCTGTTGTTGATGCTGGAGAATAAATTTCTAAGAAGTAAGAGGTTTACAAAAAAAACAACAACCAAGTTCTTTAACATCTTCTCAATCAGATTGGCAGGGCAGAATTGTCATTTGAATCTGTTCCGAGAGGTTAAGCCCTCTTTGTAGTTACTACGTGACACTGTTTACTATGTGAAGACAGCCGGCAAGTTTCAAAACCATGGCAAATGGCTATTTTTTTGCTTATTGGCTATTTTTTTGCTTATTACTTGTGCTGGGTGGCTTCTTTGAGGGCTAATAGGACTAGAGGACCCTTGAGATTACTTCCAACTCTACCATTCTACGATTCTATGATTGTGCTTCTGTGAATAATTTTTTTAAAAAAATATTGAAGGCGATTATTTTATGTAATTGGGATTATTGTTCTTTGAGGGAATCTATTAAGCTGCAAAATAATTGACCTTGCAGAAGAAACTTCCTTGCAATATGCAAAATTTTGCATAACAATAGTATGTACAGTATATATATGTGTGTGTGTGTATATATATATATATATATATACGGTATATATGTAGAACGAGGGAATGAGATAAAATGAGCAACTAAATTATTCTTCTGCTTTTGGTAATTAGCAATGTAATGATCCTGGCAAGGGCTCAGGGCGGTGCTGTGGGGTTCCTTCCAGCCTGGAGAAAGTGCTGTGTGTTTCATAGCCTGTTTCCCTTTCCACTTAATTGTAGGAAGGCACAGTAAAGGTAAAGGTAAAGGGACCCCTGACCATTAGGTCCAGTCGTGACCGACTCTGGGGTTGTGCGCTCATCTCGCATTATTGGCCGAGGGAGCCAGCGTACAGCTTCCAGGTCATGTGGCCAGCATGACAAAGCTGCTTCTGGCAAACCGGAGCAGCACATGGAAACACCGTTTACCTTCCCGCTGTAGTGGTTCCTATTTATCTACTTACATTTTGACATGAAGCAATTTGAAGTAATTGCAACTGTATGAGCAAAGCTGGGAGAAAACAATTGCAGAAGGGCCACAAGGCTCATTTTTGCAGCACACGGAGAGGGGAAAGGCTGATGAAAGGTGAAGGCATAATAGGCTTCTGTACCAAGTTATTTTGTAAAGATGTATTAAAATCCCTTTCCCTAGTGCTGGTGTTGCTGGGCGACTAGTTCCATTAGCACTGCAGAACTGATCCTCTGCGGGATATTGACTGCCAGCGTCTCAAAGGCTCTGAAGTCTGACTTATTATGTGCAGTGTATGCTTGCACAGCCACTATTTTGGCATATCATGTGCAAACACAATCTCTGTTTTCAATCAAAGAAGTAATGATTGTTGAGCATCGTAGTATGTGATAAATCAGTACCACAGTCATGACTGCAAATTATTTCCTAGTTACATGATACACTGTGATCCATGCATAGCATAAATGTTAACACTGCTTCCTCTTCTTTTTCCCCTGAAGCCAAATTTTGCTGCCGCTTTACAAATCCTCAAAGTGGAGATTGGCGGAGATGCACAGTCCACAGGTATGAGCTGTTGAGGAAAGAGATTTAACCACAAAACATTGTAATAATGCTGTAATTACTGGTTGGTTAGTTCTAAACATTGTCAACCAAGTTGCTCACCACGAGCTTTGCATGATATACTGATTGTGCCTCTTTACTAGGTTCTGGAAAACTGATTCTGTTATGGTTGGAACAAAATACTCGTGGAGATTTTTCTCAAGCCCCTTGATGGGGATATATTTGCCCTTCCCCAGAGTTATGTTGATAATTTGATAAGCAGGGTGGGGGTGGTACCCCCCCCCAGCTGTTCTGTGTACCTGTGTGTACATCCCATCAGATGTCAAACAGATAAATAACTACAGTATTTGACTTTTAGAAGACATCTGAAGGCAGAGAAATTTTTAATGGTTGATGCTTTATTGCATTTTTAATATTTTGTTAGGAGCCACCCCTAGTGTCTGGGGTGACCCAGTCAGATGGGTGGCACATTATTATTATTATTATTATTATTATTATTATTATTAGCATCATCATCATCAATATTATTAAGATTGTTGTGTGTATGGTGCTTTGTTTTTGCATGGTAGGGGGAGCTGTTGCCTAGTGGTTTCCATATTAAGTTGGAGAATATCTCCAGAAAATTGGATGTCCTCCTGCTATAAACATGCTTTACTTTGCTGTAAATCCATTGATTTCATTAGCACTTATTTCCAAGTAAGCATATCAAGGTGCTGTTAAATGGGTAGGCGGAAGCATATATGAAACACCCCCCCCCCAAGTTCCTACTGTTACAAATTATACCGTAGCCTGGACCTGTGTGTGTGGAGGGCTGCTGATCCACTGTTGAATAGGACACAGCTGTGGACAGCTTGAGGAGGCTCCCTCACATCTTGGCGCCTGCCCGCACACCCTACAGCAGGTGTGGGGAACTTTTGACTCTCTGGATGTTGTTGAACCACGATGCCTATCAGCCCCTGGAAGCATTGGCCAGTGGCCAGAGATGGTGGGAATTGTAGTTCAGCAGCATCTAGAGGGCCAAAGGTGACCTTACCTACAGTGAGAGACAAGGGTGAGACCAGCATGTTCAGGGGATCTTCATTGTTGTGAGAGATGCTGAGGTGACCTGTGAGTTTGTTTGTTTGTTCCTAGGGGAGAAACGGGAAGCTGAGAGGTGTTGTGTGGGGCTCCCAATTACTGATCAACAAAGATCAGTGTTTTATTGAGTTGTATTTATGGTTTCATTGCATATTTTGGTTTTTTTATTTGCTGTATACTGCTTAGAGGTATTTTATATGAATTAGGTGACATAGATATGGTGTTAATAATATTATTATTGCTATATATGTAGCTGGAGGATGTTGAGGTTGACAGATGTAGCTATTAAGAATAGTTAGAATGGTGTTATTATTGTTCCATATTACATGAAGCTCTCAATCTAATGCAACTGGACATAGATCATAAACAGAGAATAGTTTGCCTTGTAAATGAGGCATGCATATCCTGGGCTGGCAAAGCACTGCGTAAGCTGGATGGTACAGCTGATTTATATTTAGAACATTTAATTAGCATTGTTTTTTTATTAGCATTATTTCAGTGCAGAGTCATGAGTGGGTGAATGCCAAACTTCAGCTTATAATATCTTTGGACTTTATCAAAAAATGGTTGCTATGATTTTTGAAGAACCCCGCAACATAACCTGGTGCCATCTGGGCACCACATTTCGTCTACATTTCAGATTTTAGTATTTTTTTGCCATCATGTTTCATGTGCTTGTGATTCTTCAGCAGATAAGCCCCAGAACAACCTGACTTAAAGTATAGCTTTCCACTCACTAAGTTCTTACAACCTGTGATTACAGGATAGGCATTGGAATGTCTATAGAAGATCAAGGTTCTTAATGTAGGTGTATAAGTACAGAGAACTGCATTTGTTGTTAATCTCCTTCTTCTCTTGATGCTATCCAGGGTGCTAAAATTGGTGTAAGAATAATATTGCATGTCCACTTTCATGATACACATATAGTTTACATGTCTTACGAAATGTATTAGATTGATGTAGCAAAGGATGTGTCACACATTGCTGAGTTACAGTTTTGTTTTCCTTCTGTAGATGGGACTGAACCATCCCACATGCACTATGAAGATGATGAAAATTATTTCCGGGGCTATGAATGGTGGCTGATGAAAGAAGCTAAAAAGAGAAACCCTAATATTAAATTGATCGGTAAGAACTGCAGACCTGTGAGCTGACGTTTTGTCCTTCTTACCCTGTAATTTGAGAGTACCTTTGTGATTCATTTTAAACCAGTTTGTTCCAATGTAACATGCAGCATGCTTTAAATAATAATAATTTACTCAGCTTGGAGAGTATGTGTTGTGTGTTTGAGAGAGGTTGGGTTCGCACAACTTTGCAAGCCCAAACTGTGATTTACCAGGACCATATGAATTTGCAAGCTCTCAGAGAGGAGCGGATGCTTTTCAGGCCTATCCTGTGCTGACGTTAGCCAGTGTTTGGCTTTGCATGTCATTCAAACCTAGGCTGGTGGTTATTCTCTTTCCTCACTAGCCATGAGCTTCTACCAAGAAAAAAACCGTGGGGGTGGGGGAGAAAAGAAGGCATCCTCTGCTGTTGTTACTGCTTACATAGGAATGAGTTGGTGGCCAGATGGAGCAATTTTGACCTGTCAGGCTTTATTTATTCATTCATTTAAAAAAAGAGAGAAGACTTTTATATAATGATTAAACTGTAAACATTTTACTTCTCCCAAAATACTCCCCCCCTTCACTAAAAATTGGGTTTCGGTCAGCACCCCATGATTAACACACACTTAAGGGATTTTGTAGTTTGAATCCCCACATCCATTCCAAATCATTTCTGTTATATAAACTTATAATAAAATCCTCTTAAATTTGAAAGGGAAGTTTTGGGGATGTAGTGTGATGGAAGTGTTAAGAGAACATTATTATTTTTATATAAAACTCCAATACTGTATACCGCATGCTTTGATACCAAAATTACCATTGCAATTGACAAGGAAACCTTATTGAAGAAATCCAGCCAGTTTGTAAAAATACAATATGCAGGAACCTCTAACACTTCTGAAAAATTAAATTGTGATGTTGGTTGGGGACTGAGGTGAAGCCCCAAGAGCAAGCAGTGCATTGTATAGTCTCTTGTAGGGTGTCCCAAAGAAAATCAGCATTACCTGGAAGGGCTGACAACCAACGAGGAAGACTAGATGCCTGGAGCTGCCGTTTGCCTCTTTTGAAAGCCTTCCACTCATAATGTCACAAATGTCTTCCCATGACAGAGTTAGGCAACACAGATTTCCCATGCATTGCAGAATCTTCCTCTTTCAGAAGTGCCAGTTGCAACGGCATGCTGCCTCACCTTCCTGTTTTTGCATTTCTTTGCCCACACAATCAACTTGTCATTTCCTGAGTGCTTCATGAAAAATGCATTAGTTCTGAGAAAGTGCACACTCCGAATATGAAGGAAGCCCAGGACGAGCCTGAAGCAGTGCTGTTCACCTGACTGTAATTGTTCCTCCTGATAACTCCATGAGGTGTACCACTGGGTGAAAAGCACTGTTTTGTGGCATACAGTAAAGGAGGGCCTGATAGCAGAAAGAGTGCAGTTTGGACTGGCTGAGCCTTTGAGTGTTTGTTGGTTGCAGCCTTTCTCCGCAGGCACTTAAGCCCACAGCTTTGCTGGAGGAAGAAAGGGAAGACCCAGTAGCAGAGGGTATTGTTTGTCAGCACACATTTCTGGAGAGAACGAAAAGATGATTTATAGTTATATTTGTGGGGAAGCGTGGAAATACTGAATCAAAACTTACCAACGAAAGAAAATTGATGTTTAGTGCTGCCTGATCGCCAAACCATGGTTTGGTTTGTTATCTGGGCATATGTGCTTCTCTTCTCCCCTCTCCCTCATGTCTCATATGGGCATGCCCTTAGAGCCAATAGTTAGTGCAGATATTCTAGTTAGCCCAAACCAGTTTCCCTACCTGCTTCTAGCCATGATTGTTAGACTGGATTTGGGATTAACATCCCCATAAGTGTAACTTGCTTTTTAATCTCCTTGGCTGCCAGCTAGACACCAGGCTAAACTCAGGAGGCTGGTACTGGTGTACAAAGCCTTACATAGTTTGGGACACGGATACCTAGCAGATAATCTCACCCCTTTATACCCAGTTGAGCACTGCACTCTGCAGGAGAGGGCCTCCCTCAGACACAAGCAAAGAAATGTATGGATTGTTCTGTAGCCTGAGCACACCCCAAATGCCTCTCTTGCAGGGTAGGTTTAAGTTTGAACTGTCCTATTTTGAGAATAGGGGCTGTGTGCTAAGCTTTTCCGTTGTATTAATTTTATGCTTGTTTTTTCCTCTTTACAGGGTTGCCCTGGGCTTTCCCAGGATGGGTTGGGAGGGGTGAGAACTGGCCCTATGATCATCCGGATGTGACTGCTTATTATATTGTGTCCTGGATTATAGGCGCTAAAAGATTTCATGATTTGGACATTGACTACATTGGGGTTAGTAAAGGAATTCCTGTTTAAATACTTTTGAACATGATTCATGTTAGATATTCCAAAGTCATCCAATACAAGTCTGCTTCGACCATTTTCCTTAAAAAATCCACTGGGTTACTTCACACCCCTCCCCCCAATTATTAAAATAATGATTAGGAAACAAAGGTGCGCACACTTTAGGCTTATGGGATTTGCCTTGTTTTTTTGTCCTAGAACCTCAAGATCCACCAGTCAGAGCCTGGTACAAAAGACATACGTACATTTCCTTTGTGTACACATTTATACGCAAACACATGCATCCTTTTTCCTACCTGTAACACCTGGAGAAGGCGCTACAATTAAACCATTCTTTACTACCAGAACTGCACTGAACTTATGTTCCTTCCCTCCACCTAACCCCAATTTTCAGTCCTCCTTTTCCTGCTTTCCTCATTTAAGTTGTTGTTGTTGTTGTTGAAGTTGAACAGTTGGTAGTCAGAATTTGTTGCTGATCTACTTTTAATCACCCAGAGATTTACTAGTAGATTGCAATCTTCCGTTTAGGGCCTTAGGCCATCCACCACTGGCTGCCTTTCATTCTGTGTGCATTATTACCACACGTTGGGCCAGGACAGAGAGCGTAGCTTCCAGTGCAGATCCTTAAGCCTGGACAGTTTTTCTGCAGCATATCAGACCTAGACAAACCTGAGGCTTCATAAGTACCAGGAGCAAAACATTTTGCCCATTGGCCCTCCAGGCTTAAGCCCAGTAAGCTCAGGAAAGGGCATGCCAGGAATTGGGTTTGAGTGTGTCTTCTCTTACCTTTGTATCACTTCTGTTTTTTTATTTTATTTTGGTATTTTTAGATCTGGAATGAACGGTCTTTTAGCAGCAAATATATCAAGGTAGGTCAACTGATCAATTGACATCCATTTTTAAAATAATGCATTCTTAGCATGTGTAACATAGAACTTCTAGCAGAATTCAGCTAAGTTGTTGTACTAGTGCAACAGGATCTCTCCCTCTGCATCCTCTCCCAATTTTGCTTGGACACATCAGAACAGCACAGCTGGTGTTTCTGTATGTGTATCTATGTGTGTAGAAGAGGGCAGAATTTTTGCACTAGCTTACCTTTATCAGCTTACCTACAGTTCTTGCTTTTGTTTTTGTTCTGTTGCTAATTGGTAGCAAAGCTTCCTAAGGCAGTTTTAATGGATAAAGATGCATAGAAAATGGCTGCAATCCAAACATGCCCAGCTGATGCCTCCCAAATGTTTTGGACTACAATTCCCATAATCCCTGGCTGCTGCCCATATTGATTGGAGCTGATGGGAATTGTATTCCAATACATCAAGAGGATGTCTGCTTGGGAAACACTGGACTAGGGGGTCTCTAGATTCTCAGTGTTGGTTTTATTCTTTCTTCAGTTTCTGGCCGATAACTATCGTTTATTAGCAAATAAGCCTTTTGCTTGTGCACATCGCCCCTTCACTCCTCCCTTTGAGGTATGAGCAGACACATCAGGTCTTCAGTTAACCATAGTCTCCCATTCCCTCTGAACTGGGAAACAAGCCACAGTTTCATGGAAACAAGCCATTAAACCATGGTTTGAGCCTGCTACTTGCTCAACCATTGCATACAATACATAGTGTTTATTGACAAAGAGTGTCTTGCTATGCACAGCAAATTAAAATGAACCCCATTTTTGAAGACATGAAATGCTACTACAGTTATAATGTAAAATGAAGGGATATGTTAAAAGTGTGTATTTTGTGTGTATGTCTGGTAGCAAGGGACTGCAGTGAAAGTTATAAGTGACTGAATGCACGTTTGCCCAAGCTGAACTCTGCTAGGAAAACTAGTGTAGTTAAATTTGTCCTTTACAGATGTGTCTCTTAAGCTAACTTGTCTCACTGCTACAGATTTATCTTTTATTGAACATTCCTCCATTTCTCTGAAGTAAGGTTTGACAGCAGCACTAATAGGCCAAGAACTGAAAGGTGGGAGGAACCACTTACTCTCCAGACATTGTGGACTATAAATCCCATCAGTTCTGACCATGACCCAATGGCCGTGCTAGCTGGGGCTAATGGGAGCTGGAGTCCAAGAGTATCTGGAGGGCAACTGGCTGCCCATCCTCGTTTTATATCCGACATAGTGCCCTACTAGACAACCCCCTATCTACTCAAAAATAAGTCCATTGACTTCAGTGGAGCTTATTCCCTGGAAAGTACCTAGAGCCGGCCCTGCATGGGATGCACTTCAATTACAGTCAGTTTCTAAGTGGTGGTGGTATTATTAGTCCGCTTTATTAAATGTAGGATAATGGACATAACTCATGGGACGTCTTATCTGTATGAGACAGAAATATTTATTTAAGATTATCATCTTTTCTGTATGTGTAGAGTGGTTTATGTTGTATGAATGATTTCTGCATTGCATAAAATTGGAGATTGCAAGATTAACAATGAAGGATATAATAGGGTTTTACAAATGGATTTTTTTTTTACTGGTTCTGTTTTAAAGTAGAGGTGGGGAACTGGATCTGGCCAGGAGGATCTTCTCCCTCCCCTCCATTGTTGAAGACCAAATTTGGCAGGTGGGTGGGGCTGCTCACCTCTCAATCACCTGACATCACAATGACGTCAGTTACCCCTTCCACTCTGCACCATTTGAAATCAAACAGTGCAGGCAAATTCACAGCCCACAAAGTACCTTTCAAAGCACTATTCAAGACCTGTCTGATCTTGTGAAGTCTACCAGTATTGCAAAGCATTCTGCAAGACCCCATGACAGAGTGCTTTGTAGATTGTTTTTCAGACACCACATATTGGCAGCCCCTGCAAACCTATTTCAGCTGAGCCAGGGGTTTCCTTTCATCTGTGGGGCAGGCCAAATGGGAAGACCTGGTGGGCCTAATCAGGTCTGTGGGTTGGAGGTTTTGCACCCCTGTTTTAAAACATGGTATTAGAAGCTGGCTGCTAAGTGAATGTAGAACGGAGTTCTCAAACACTTAATTGACTTCTGAGTTCAGGGTGTCATGCCTGTTTAATGATAAGAATGGAGAGCTGCCAAGGATTTTCAAATCTCCAGCGTTTCTGCTTTCTCGGTCATTAACAATTCAGTTAAAATTCTTACATTATTTAAATTGGATGATGATGTGTCTTAATGGGCGAGATTCATCAAATGAGTCCCATCTATTTGTGCAATGGGGTTTCCCTGCTCTCTGTGCATGTCCTGAAATTGGCTTGGGAGAACATCCAGAACAGTGTGTTGGAAGGGGGCAGATGTATCACCAGATGTAAGGGAATTAGCTGTGGCTAATTGGTGGCTAGGAAAGTCAACCTGTACACCTGCCAAGGCACTCCCTTCAAGTTGAAGCCCCGGAAGTCCTTGTTTTAACAACAGGTTCCATGATTAAGAACTGGTAATACATGAATAACTTGGGGAACTGGGAGCTTTGGAGCACAATTTAAAGCAGTAGTTATCCAAATGTTGAAAGTACCTTTCATGTATATATTGGAGTGCTCTGTCTCTTCCTGGCCCCTTTCCTGGGCTTCACACAGTTAATTGGCTGAACTATGCATGTCCGCTCAGGGATATGTTCCACTGAATTCAGTGGGGCTTGCTCTCAGGTAAGGGTGTTCAGGATTCCATTTGAGAGCTGTGACACTTGGGCAGATTAACTGTGTGTGTAGAAGCTCAGCTCTTCCATCATTTCACAGCCCTCACACTTTAATTTGATCTGTTAAGATAATGTCACACTCTCCCCATTGATGAAAGCTGTGTATCTGTCAAGTAATGTTATCTGTTACCAAGGTGCTCCGCAAAACCATGGACGGAGTGGGTTTAAGGAAGGTTGGCATCATTGCTGCTGATGGCGATTGGGACATTGCAAATGAAATGCTAGTTGATCCCTATCTTAATGACTCGGTTGAGATAGTAGGGTAAGTGTGGAAGCCTTGGGTAATAATAATAATAATTTTATTATTTATACCCCGCCTATCTGGTGATGGTGATTCCTTTGTGCCTTTGATCACAGTTCCATATGAGCTGAGGAAAGTTTGCATCCATGTTTGACCATTAACTGAAGGAAATTTGGATCCAAGCTTGGCCATTTCTGCATCTCATACTTGAGGTGCTATGCTGCCCCTTTTGCGACCTCTGCTCTTGTGCTTGACATTGTGCATTTAGTGCAACCTGTCTAGTGTCTCTCTGCTGCTGCTGCTTATTTTGGTGTCTGCATCCTTTTTTAAATATATCTTCTACAGTCTTTTCGGTGGTGGTAGTGTGGTTTTGGTATACTCTCATTGTAGAAATCCTTCAGGCTGTCTCTCTGGCCTTTCTTTTCTCTGAGCTGTAAACTTCACTTTCAACATGGTTTTAATATTTAAAGCAGTAATATTTTACTACTTTACTGTATTGTTACTGTATTGTTACTCTTTTTTCAGATTTCCTTATTTTTAATTTCATTTGTAGATGTGCTTTTAATGTGTGCCTTTCCCTTGTTATATATGCGTTCCATATTTCTTAGCTGTGAAACTCTTCTAGGTGCTCTATAGAGGGGGGGAGCAGGGTATCCATTACCTGCATTTATTTATTAATCAAATTTGTACCCAGCCCTTCCTCCCGAAGGAACCTAGCAAACGACATGCCATGAAACACTTTAAAAATACATTTAAAGAACTCCCATTCAAAGCTGAACTCAAAGGCATTTTGAAAGAGGAAGGTCTTCAGTAGGTGCTGAAAAAGACAACACCTGTTTAATATTCAAATTCATGTCGTATACGGAAAATTTATGGCCATTTGGACATTCCTAGTGACAGTCTATGCTTAACATGCCTTTCCAACAGGGAAATGCTCATTTCAAAAAGGGATCGCCCAATATATCAGCACGATCGCCCTTGGGTTTGTGATATTTGCTTGGTCTGTAAAATAAGCTTGTGGAAGTGCCATCATTCCCTCTGTTTCTGACATTCGGGTATGAACACAATTGTTAGGTAGCCTAAACAACCCAACCCACACATAAGAGAGAGGTATCAGCAGGCTTGGGGGGGGGCACTAAAATCTGCCAAAGTAGGAAAGAACCTTAAGGAATACCCGGGGGATAACCCCACAAAGCAGCACAGTGGCAGCGGCGGAGCTAGGCACTCGAGCACCCGGAGCGGCGCACATGCCGTGCACCCAGGGGCGGGGTGATCGTGCCCAGGGGGTGCGATTCAACGTTGCAGCCCGGCCAGGGGGTGCGATCGGCACAGCGGCGATTGCGCCCGCCCAGGATTTTGTCACTCCCCCCTCAGGGAAGACACCCGGGGCGGAGCGCCCCCTGCCCCCCCTTCCCACGCCCCTGCACAGCAACCACTGGCCATGCTCTGTACCCATGGAATACTGGCTGGTTCTTGGGAGGGAGAAATTGGGAAACTGGGTGGAAGTGAAGAGCACTGAGCAGGAACACTCCACACAACAATATTTTGCGGCAGCTCTTACTTTTACATTGTTTAAAGCCATACATCTCTTGGGAGGAAAACTTGAGAAATAAAAGTTCCTCTTCTGATGTACCCCTTAAGTAGGGGGCAAGCATCATTGAACTAAGTGAGGCTACATAGGGCTGGATCATAAATCTGTTTTGTGACGGCTAATTAACCAGTAAGCAGAAGCTACACCTTTTAGCCTAAACAAAAGAGTTATTTTAATTAGGGGATATTTTTAGTAGTTCGGAAGAAGCTGGCTTCTCCTAATGGTGTCTTCATGCACCCGAATTTTGATGATGATGATGATAATAATAATAATAATAATAATAAAAAAAATATACCATCCTTCATCTGTAGATCTCAGGGCGGTTCACAACAAATCTGGGGCACTCATCAGGGCCATTGTTTTTCCTATTATTGTACCTGTTCTGCAGAGTTGTCTAATGTTACTAAATTGCCACAGCAACAATTAACTCTCTGCTGACTAATTTAAAAGCGATTCAGCTGGTAGTCACATTTGACCCAATTGTGGATTCATTCAACAGGATTAATAATTTAGTTAGCTACATTCACACACACACACATTGTCAGCCCTCAGAAGAACTTAAGGATTTTCAAAATGATTACTTGCCGTGGAATAACTTTTCTGATTGAAAAATGGTAGTTAGGCATCATAGAGAAGAGCAGCTCAAGGTTTATACTTGGGTGTGATTAGTGGCAGGCACTGTGTGTGGAATGATGCTGCTCACCTGAGTCACAGCTGCACTGATCTTTCCTCTGCCTCTCCATTCCAGTATGCAACAGCGACTCAGCTGGAGAGAGGTCAGGTGAGCAGCGCAGCCTCAACCTACAGCCTGCTACTGAGTGGTGGAAAAGATTGCCATAGATAATGTCTTGCTTTTCTGAACATGCTCATTTAGGCCTCGGCTATGCAGATGTAGCTATGCAGATAGACTTCCAAAAACTAGTCTCATGCAAAGTCCTCCTAACCTTACTATAACCATTTATTTTTTAAAAATGATATGCCTACTCCTAGGACCTTTACACTTAATTGTACGAGGAAATCAGAATTCTTAAATGCACCAGATTTTAGTGTTTTGCCTGTAGTTTCATGGTCTGGCTCAGTAAACTCCACCTGCATTTTGTTTTGTTTTGTTTATTTATTATTTTTTTTATTAAATTTTCTTTTTCTATCATTACATACATCTCATATCCATAACATTTATATTACACTCCCTCTTCCCTTGAGTTCCCTGTTATTTACACAGCGTAGGAAGCTGCCTTATAATGAGTCAGACCATTGGTCCATCTAGCTGAGTGTTGTCTATGCTGACTGACAGCAGCTCTGCTTGGTTTCAGGCATCTTCCCTCCTAGCCTTACCTGGAGATGCTGAGGATTCAGCCTGGGACCATCTGCATGCAAATTGGATGCTCTAGCGACTGAGCCCTTCCCCCTCCCTTCAGATTCTTCTTCTGCTGTTCAGAGAGGCCACCTAGTGGAACGTTAGTGGTGTTTGAAAATAGAAATGTCCTCTGTTTGCCACCGCAGTGATGTTGCCTTGGGAGCCAAGTGTGTCTTGCCATAAGTTCACCATGGAGTACTCATTCATTCTCTTGAATAAATGAGTTGTGAATGAATGAATGAATGAATGAGAATTGAAAATGGGTTTGGGCTTTAGTCGGGAGAGGAGAGAATTCGCTTTTGTCCCCAAAGCCTTTGCAGTAACTGGCTTAAGCATAGAGAGCTCTGGTTGGGCTCCATAGAGTTTGTTCAGGAGGTCAGCTACTTGGATTGTAGCAACTCTGCTTGTGATAGTCACTTCTAGCATGAATGTTGTGTGTGCAGTAGGTGTTGAATTTGCCGCATGTGTCCAGGAGACATTTCTACTGAATTGATCTTTTCTCTACTCCAAAACTTTACTTGCTTGCAAGAAATAAAAATAAAGTTTCTTCCTGATTTGGAAGGAAGAGATGGAGGTGTGCTGGCTTGCCCAGCCTCTGCACCCATTGGAAGTTGCTTGGTTGGAGTACCAGTGAGGTGCAGAGGAAGAGCAATACTTTGCATAACCCCAGCTCTGTACTTTTGGAGGTGGAACTTGTTTTCATGTTCCCACTTCTCCCCCTTACTCCAAACATAAAAGTTCAGAGGAGCAGGTTTTTTTTCTGACTTCTGACCATGTGCCGCATTTCAGAGAAGCTGTTGGACCCTGTCCTTTGGAGGAGTGGGGTCCTGCCAACAACAAATGCTTAGCTCCGCTGGTAAGGCCAGCCAAAATGCATTGACCCCTGACAAAGCTAGGTATGAATTTGAATTCTTTGTCTTGGTCCAACTGGAGGTTGGTTCCATTTACAATATTGGGAGTAATCTAATATTTAGGAACTTCTATGAGGTGCCATCCAAATATGTACTAATCCTACTTTTGCAGAAAATTAGTTGTATTTGTGGAAGGAAGTAGATAACGATGAATGTTCTTAAGATGGTTGGATGGTGACTTGTATGCCTCCTTCCCTCAACTCTGCTTTCCTTTGGACCATATCAGTGAGACCGAGAAGGGGATATTTGTCATCTGGGTAGCCCAGATGCACACTGCATGCACACTGCCCAGGCTTGCATCCCAGGAGGTCACTTTGGTTCTGCTAATGCAGCGGTTGACTTCACCCCTGGAGGTGCACTCCATTGTCTTTCAAGACAGACAGATGCCAGCAACCATAGTAGCTCTCTTTGTATAACAGCTAAGTTATTTTGAAGACCTTTTGTTCAATTAGGTTTATGGGTCTATTGCAGGTGTTGTTGTTTTAAACTACTAATCTTTTGAAAGAGGTATCAGTGTCTTTGCTGCAGCAGAATAACATGGCCACTTTGTTTCCCCTTGCAAGTGTTGACAGGATGTCGTAGTTAGCCACTGAGCCTCTTGGGCTTGCTGATCAGCGGTTCAAATCTCCGCAATGGGGTGAGCTCCCATTGCTCTGTCACGGCTTCTGCCAAGCTAGCAATTCGAAAGCACACTAGTAGCTGCTGCTACTAGTAGGTACCGCTGCAGCAGGAAGGTAAACAGCGTTTCCATGCAATCTGGCTTTTGTTGCACCAGAAGCGGTTTAGTCATGCTGGCCACATGACCCGGAAAGCTGTCTCTGAACAAACGCCGACTCTTGGCCTGAAGGGGAATGCCCCATAGTCACCTTTGACTGGACTTAACCATCCAGGGGTCCTTTACCTTTACCATGTTGGTCACCTGGGCTGTACATAAAGGTCTCCCATGAGCTTTGTTTAATAGTGATACCTTATAGTCTGTTTATACCAATTCAGTCCATCTTTGGTGAAGTTCTTGTCTGCAGTTTTTGAAACTCTACCATTTGTGCAGATTTCTCTCATGGAGATGAGGAACAGGTGATAAAATCTTGGCGCAGAATAATAAAGCTGTAATTTGTGCCCTCTCCCATTGCTTGTTGATTCTTCTTAAAACCCAGCTTAAAGTAACATTGGCACAAGCATTCAATCTCGCACTTTAGAAGCTGCTAATATCCTGTGTCAGGGCTATTGCACAGAGAGACGGTTGACTTGGTTGATTTTGTCTATCAATGGATGTGAATGAGAGCAGGGTTCTTTCTCTTGCTTCCCAAGATCAAATCTGAGAGCAGACTTCCAATTCCTGTTTAATACCTAGCCTTCAGGAGAGTGAAGCACATAATATGCCTGCTGTGTACCAAAAGAAGCACAGCAGCCTTGGTTTTTGGAAAACGCTGTGTGTGGGAATGCTACCTTTTCATCTCTTTATTTTCCAAGCTTTTAAGATACACTTTGGATAAACAAGAGCTGCAGCGGGTGAGGATCATAGCCAGCGATAACCTCTGGGAGCCAATTTCCTTTTTCATGCGGGTTGACTCTGAGCTACGTGAAGCAGTCGATATCATTGGGTAGGACATCTCTTCAAAGCTGATTTTTTCACCCATAATCCCTTCTGAAAAATTATGGCAAATGATGGAAAACAGCAAATTTGGAAAAGGTGTGCTTTCTGGAATATCAGCATAGCAGTTACAAAATTTTGGCCACGTGCCTCTTTAGCAGCAATCCTGTATGCCAAGGGGAGGATGTGGGGTGCCCATCAGATGTTGGAATGCAACTCCCATCAGCCTCAACCAACTTGGCGGTGGTCATGGCTCATGGGAGCTGTAGTCCCAATAGCATCTGCAGGGCAGCATGTTGACTACCCCTGCCATACACATGGATCTGGGAGGATGACCTATTGTTGCAAAGATGGACTGACCCCTGATCCATAGAATGCTTTCAGGGATACTGAACTACACACACACATTGATGTAATTGGAACATGACAACCCTCTCCTTTTTCCTTTGCTCTGGGAAAGGGGGAGAGGAGAATTTGAGCAGAGAAGTGCCTCATTGCTTCAAATCATGCCACCCACCTCCCCAAGCTGTTTCCCCTCCTTCCAAGATTCCTGGTGGAGGAAGTATTTGCTGAAAATCACATCCTCCCAAAGCTGTTTTCTTTGGACAGTAGGGAGGCCTGTCAGGCTCTATACCTGCATGTGATTGACTGTCATTCATAGCGGTAGGTCTCCTTAGTTCTGGTTGTTCCCTTTTGGTAGAGTGAATGGTTGCCATGTAGATCTGATTTGATCAGCCTGACCAATCCATGTGGTGACATTATATCTTCAGTGAGTAAAATTTGCCTTGCATATCTTTTTGAAACTGGTGATTGTGGAGGTGGACTATATTCAGTTAAGATCTGAATCTTGTTTGTGTGTGTTGTGGGAGGTAAATTGGTGTGATTTAGGTTAAAACAATAAGATAACTGGAGTTCAAGATTTCAGAAGATACCGTGTTTCCCCCTTTTTAAGGCGTAGTCATAAAATAAGCCATAGCAGCATTTCTAAGCATTTGAGAAATATAAACCGTACCCCGAAAATAAGCCATAGTGATAGGCGCTGTGCGGAAGAGAGCACTGAGCTCCCCGAGTCAGCAGCAGCAACGCCGGCCGCAGCAGTGTTTGCTGAGTCCTTTCTTGCTTTTGGGACTTGGTTACTGTGCTGGCTTGGGATGGTGTGTGTGCAATTGCTGTTGCTGCTTCGTGTTTTTCAGCTGGATTCTCTGGGTTCTAAGCACTTTCCCCCGTTTGTTTGCGAAGCAGCACTCGGCTGCAGCCCCTGCCTCTCCCAGCGGCTGCATGAATGCGAGGCTGGTCGATCCCCAGGAGGCTGTAGTTGATCGCTATCTCCTTTTCCATTTATTTTGTCTTTGAGCACCCGGCCCCGCCCCCTCTCCCCTTCGTGGAATGAAGAACGGAGTTTTAGCAGCATTTCCTCATTATAAAAAAAAGGTCAGGAACTTTTACTTTAACCTCAAAAATGGGATATTTCCTCTCTCTAAAAACAACTCTGACCTGAACACCAATAAAACGGGGGTAGATCACCTCCAGTTTATAAATCCGCAAGTAGATCGCAGTCTCCTGGAAGTTGGGCTCTATACTTTGGCTGATTGCAAGCCTTTGCATCTTTAAAAAACAAAAACCATGCGCTTCTCAGTCTTAATTTTCCTTTAATTCATCCCCCTATACCCTCCTCCAACCATTGCCTCCTTCCATTCCTTACCCCCTCCCTCTCTCCCCACTTCCCTCACTCCTGTGCGATCTCATTCAGTCATATACTTGCTTTTTCTGTTGTGTTGTCTATTTTATATTTAATATTATTACCCTTTTTGATGTTATTTTTTCCCTTGCGATAATTATTTATTTTTTATCTTTAACTAACTTTCCTTTCCATATTTTTCCATATATAACTCAACACTTTCCCATTCCTTCTTAACTCTTTGGATAGAGTGCCCCCCCCCATTATTGTTGTTAATTTTACAATTCCTGGATTTTTTATGGAACCGAACAGCTCGGGTGCTTCAGAATGTGCCTTCTGTTGCTACAGGGCTATGGGGCTTCACTATTTGACGCCCCCCCCCCCCAGGTTGGGATTTTTAAAGTAGTTCTGTGGGTCCCAGGGCGCAGAATCACCCCCGATTCTTTCCTTTGTCTAAACAGACCTCTTCCCCCCTGACTTTGGAAGGCTGTGCTTCAAGGGGGATACCAGGGGTTTTTTAAGACCTGCGCCTCTTAAGGATTGTTACGGTCCATAACTTCCATTGCTTTCTACAGGGTTGGGGGTTTAAAGCACTGCCACCCCCACCCCACCCTGCAGGCGCTCGGAACTGGCAGCGCCAACAATGCGCCCAGCAGCGCGCAGAAGAGAGCACTGAGCGTCCTGAGCCAGTGGGTCCCAGTTGTACCAGCACTTTTTTTAAAAAAAGACACCCCCTGAAAATAAGCCACTGTGTGTTTTTTTGAGGGAAAAAAGTTATAAGACGGTGTCTTAAAAAAGGGGAAACACGGTAGAAAGTTCTTAGGGATAGCTGCATGTTTCAGCACTTCCATGTTTCTAAATCAACTTGGCATGCTCGGAGTGAGGCAGGGGTTCCTGTTTTGAGAAACAAGAACCCCAAACCCTGTTGTGTGACATTATAGTCCTTAAGGTCTTTGACTTTGAGTCAGGAATGGCGGCTGAGAGTTAGTAAACCTATGCAGTTTAAATTCTGCCTCTGCTGTGAGCCCACCAGAGGCAGAGAGAGAGAGAGAGAGAGAGAGAGAGAGAGAGAGAGAGAGAGAGAGAGAGAGAGATTGGAGACAGTGATAACGACTTACTTTGCAGGGTTCTTGCAAAGATGGATGAGAAAGTATGCAAAGCTCTTTTGAGTGTCCAGAGTGCTATGTAGATGCTAAGTATTGATATTTTTCCCCTTCCAAGTTTTGAGATGTGAATTATTATTATTCAGTCTATTAGCCATCCTTCACCAGCAGGTCCCAGAGCTGGTTACAGCAGTTTACAATTCAGTATTCAGAACAGTTAAATGGCAGTCTTTGGCAGAAATTAATAAATCCCTGATACTTTCAGGTTCAAATATTCTGTTCTTCTGGGTCATGGACTTAACTGTGTATTGCATCCAAATGGATGATGCAGCCTGGCCTTCACCAGCCCTGTGCCTTACAGACATCTTGGACTGCAGTTTCCATCATCCCTGATTGTTGGTCATTCTATGGCACAGATAGGAGCTGAATTTGACAATGTCTGCAAGGCAGCAAGTTAAAGACACCCAATTTCACTGGGTGATCAGTGATTTGTTAAATGTATTCCAGAGGTGTTTGGATCCTAATCTCTCCTCCATGGGGGAAAGGACTGATAAGAAGAACTACTGCAAAAGAAAGAAAGAAAGAAAGAAAGAAAGAAAGAAAGAAAGAAAGAAAGAAAGAAAGAAAGAAAGAAAGAAAGAAAAGAAACTACAGTTTTCTAAAGTTTAAACTTACTGCAATCGAGTTTATTTAAGAGTGCTTGCTTGGAGTTAAAATGCACTTTTTCCTTGCTTTTTGTTTTTCCATATCCAGGGCTCATTACCCAGGGACGGAAACGGTGCCTAGTGCATTGCAGACAAAGAAGAAACTCTGGGCTTCAGAAGACTATAGCACTTTCAATGATGAAGTGGGGGCAGGTTGCTGGGCTCGAATCCTGAACCAAAATTTCGTGAATGGGAAAATGACATCGTATGTCTTGACTTTCATAGAATTATAGATATGTGTGTGCGTGTGTCTATCATCTATCTATCATCTATCTGTCTTTCTATCTCTGTCATCTATCTATCATCTCCTGTGAGAAGCAAGGTAGAATAAAACCTTGTCTAATTACCAGTAATTGGAAATCCTGGTTGCCAGCTTGGCATTTTTTAGCTAATGAAATCCCTGTGGGCTTGAAACTTGTATTTCTTGACAATCTGGTTCACTTTTATCCAAAACAGAAGAAGTAGGCTCAAACACTTGATATTGTGGCTTAGATAAGTCTTAATTTCCCTCTTCACATGTTACCTCCAGTTGTTGTTGATGACCTGCATGATGACCTCTTGTTGGGAGAAAGACGGAGGGAAAATATGTCCCTGTTAATTCTCCTCGATCTCTCAGCGGCTTTCAGCACCATCAACCATAGTATCCTTCTGGAGCGGCTGTCTGCATTGGGGGTGGGTGTCACCCACTTTGCAGTCGGTCGGGTCCTGCTTGGATGGTCATTTCCAGAGGGTGATGCTTGGGGAGTGCTGTTCAGCCTTGTAGAGCCTTCATTGTGGGGGTTCGATTTTGTCCTTGCTGTTTAACAAGTAATCTGGAGTTTTGGAGTTCGTTGTCAGCAATATACTGATGACATACGTTGAGCTACAGCCCTTTCTCATAGACAAATATATTCCCAGTATATTTACTGGTCTAACCATAGCATGCTAGACCAATTTTTTACATGATTCTCTTTACTAATTCCTGTATTCTTTATCCCTATATCACACAGCACTATTGCTTGGAATTTGGTGGCTAGTTACTATGAACACTTACCTTTTGACCGGTGTGGTTTAATGACAGCACAGGAACCATGGAGTGGGCATTACACTGTGAACCCTCCCATATGGATAACAGGTACTTTTTTTAGACAGAGCTTTTTGAAATGAGATGTATGTTTTTCAATTGTGGCTTTTCTAAGTTATTAAGAAAAGCCGCAGCACTGGGCATACAAACTATTTAACCCAGCAGGGCTAACTTCTGCATAGATATGCATGGGGTTGAATTGCAAATGTATTTTGAATTGCTGCTCTGTGACGCAATTTTTCAAACTTATTGGACAGCCTTTGTAGTAGTGATGTTCTTGGCAAGTTAACTAAGAGCTGGAAGGGAAAGGTTATGGTGTATTTGGAAATTAACTTGTTTGGGCAGAACAAGGGCCAGCTCAAGGCACGATCAGCATGATAAAAAGAAATGCCACGTATTCATGCTATGCACACATGCATGCACATGTTTTTACAGAGCAGCCCTAACTGTGGCTCAGAAGCCCTATTGAATTTAACAAGGTTTACTCCCATCAGCCTCAGCCAACTTGGCGGTGGTCATGGCTCATGGGAGCTGTAGTCCCAATAGCAATAGGTAAGTGGAGTTAGGATTGCAGCCTAATTCAATGATTAAATTTTAGTAAGATTCCATGTTTTCCCCAGGGGGGGGCAGAACTAAGCAAATTCTCTCTGTGTGTACATAGGGCCAGCTCTAGACATTTTGCTTTCTGTGGTGCAGCAGCAAATGATGCATTTTCTATCCCTAAAGTACATAGTACCCAAGACCAACAAAGTTATTTTGGTATCCGGGGCAGAAAATACCACAAGTTCCTCTCCTGTCTTGTAAAAATAAATCAACAATAAATACATAAATATTTCCTGCAATGATTTCATGTCACCCCAAATTGGCTGCCTGAGATGGCTGCATCACTCTGCCTACTGTTAGGGCCAGTCCCCACCTCTCTGCGTCAACCTGTGTGTGTAGAGCTGGGGTCCCCAACATGGTGTCCATGAGCACCACAGTGCTCAGATACATCTATGGCACCTTCCTTGGGCCTCTGACCCTCCTGATTTTTATCTTAGTTTTGGAATTGGGGGATGTTTGGGGGGGACGGGGACTGTCTACTTTTTTCATTGTTTTCTTTCCTCCCCCCACTTTTTTTTGCTGATGTCAGTTTTGCAAAAGCAAAAACCCTCAATGCAGTTTGCAAAAAAAGATAAAACTGTAGTAATGTTATCAATAGAAAGAAAGAAAAAACAACCTCGTCTGCTTTTTCTGTTTTGACACAGCACACACTACCCATTTCACACAACCAGGCTGGTACTACCTGCAAGCCGATGGGCATCTGGAAAAAGGTGGCAGCTACGTGTCTCTGACTGATAAGCAAGGCAACCTCACAATCATCATTGAAACCATGGTAATGCTCTCTTAACACACTCTGCCAACATCTACCTAGCTCAGAACTGTATTCCAGCTATTTAAAACAATTGTGTTTTAAAGGTACCTGTGCTGTATGCTGGTCTGCCATGGTCCGTTAGGGTTTAAAATCTTAAGCTTGGGATTGCAATGTGGGATGGGGACACATGCAGGCAACTGACTGCCCCCTTTTGACCTCCCTATTGCTCCCCTTTTAACAGCCCCAAAGTGATCCAGGGTTGCCTTAACCCATTTTGGCTCAATTTTGGGTCAACCCAAATTGGCCCCGTTCAGGACCTGGAATTCAGCCAGAGCCAGCACATAGCTCCTAAGCAGCACATGGAGTTCTAGTTGTGTTGTTAATACAGTATGTGAGTCTTTTGAGTATTAGTTTCAGATAATATATTGTCTTGAGTTGAGATGGTGATTGATGTGAGTTCCTTGCTGTTCATTTTCAGACTCATGACCACTCCAAGTGCATCAGGCCACCACTATTTCCCTACTTTGTGTCACCACAGAAAGCAACTTTCCACCTCAAAGGATCCTTTGTAAGTAAATGGCATGCACTTAATTTGCTGCCTCTCACTTCTGTGTGCTGCCACTAATGTGCAATATATGTGCAGTAGGATATATAAAGAAAACAGAATCTTGGAATAATTGTGTGTGTGATCCATATTTGTTATTTTGAAGTGTCTATGTAGCTAGGCACCATATATAAATAATCCTACTTATTTATACTCAGCCAATCACAGCTTTGGATCACTCTTCTTCTTCTTTCTTCTTTGGTGATCACTCGTATCTGAGTAAGATTGTCTTCCATAAACACTGTTTTAACAATGGGTCTGTAAGTGAATGTAGAGGCCAATTCTGGATCCGCACGTCCTTCACATTTGGGACATTGATTTTCGGACGGGAGTTGATCACAGCTTTGGATCACTCATTAGTATTCTGTATGATGTTCTGTTCTGTATGATGCATTTTTTTTAGGGTTAAGGCACCTACCCTTCCACTGAATGTTGGACAGCTGCTGTCTCTATTGCCTTTTTGGCAGCAGCTGGAGACCTTTCTTTTTCAGCAGAGATTTGACTCGTACCAAATTTGAAATTGTTTTTAATATATGATAATGTTTGTATATGTTTTATTGTTAAATTGCTTTGAGGTGTTTAATAAAAAATGGTTTTAAAAAGGGCGGACTTTGCCACTACAGACTTACACTCTATACATTCTTATTGAGTTGCCCACACAACAGTTGTATATGAATAAATTAATATTAAAACAGTAGGCAGCTAGGTATTCTAGATCCATGGTGTTTGGATATTGTCACCAGCCCATGATTTTTATGTGGGCCTTACATCTGCCAGGAGGAAGACTTCTACTTTGCTCTGGCATTGGGAACCTCTTTGACTGTAGCTCCCATAAGCCTAAGCAAGCATGGCCAATGATGTGGATGATTAGAGTTGTAGTTCAACAAAATCTGGAGGGCCACAGTTGCCCCATTCCTGATTAAGCTAGAATCTACACACGTATAAAATCTGTTGTAAAAATGTTTTTTTAAAAAAATATGTTTTGAAAAAGACATTGAATTTGGAATAGCTCAATGTTGCCATCGAGTGTCACTTTTGTATATTGCACTTTACAACACGTTCAGAAACCCACAAGGTTTATAAGATGACTCACAAAAGTTTTCTCCCCCTTCCTCAGAGCAAGCTGAAATCTCTTCACATGTGGTATTCTAAACTTGAATTTAATTCTCCCAACTCCACATTGTTCCAGTCTCTTGGACCCATAAATGTAAGTGTGCCTTAATTTACTTGCGAGATCACCTTACCCCATAAATGTCAGCTCGATTGCTTTGATCTGCTGAACTGGCACTGATTCTTGCCTATCCAGACATGTAGAATGTTGACATGTCTTTTATCATTGACTGTAAATATTTTTTTTAATGTTTTAAATGGTTGTTTTCAACTGCCCCCCGACCAATAATTTTATTGTTTTATTCTTTTGTAAAATGCTTTGAAGTTTTATTACCATCAAGCGGTATATAAATCTTATAGAATTAATCAAATAATTTATAACAAAATGCAGTCTTCAAGAAGAAGAAAAATCCATGTTGCTTGTGATCTTTTCTCCAGGCCTATAAATAAAGATTGCCTGATGAGTCCACAACATGCTAAATATTGATTCTGTTTACTGCATAAACTCACTACTGTCCCAAGCCTGAAATGTAATGCCTTACTGTACTTACCTATAATGCCTTGTATTGTTGCAGTAAAATGTCACATCTAGAGGTTGTGGCTAAAGCTTAGTCAACCTGGTAGTGTTAATCTTGCACTCAAGATGAAAGATTTCATCTATATTTCCTGCCTCTAGTCAACCACTTGTGCATCATTTCTCTCTCTCTCTCTATCATTTTTATTACATTTTCATCCAATGTCTTCCCTTCTTCTCTTTCCATTATTCATTTTGCCTATCTTACGACCCTGCATATTTTACAATAACCATTCCATTCGGTTTTCCACTATTACGTCCATCAAGAATTATTTACTCTGTTGTATTTATCTTAACGTTGCCAGCGTTTTGAGCTGTACACAGTTATTTTCCATATACTCAATAAACATTTTCCAATCTTCTTTTGACGTATGTTCTTCTTGCTATCTTATTCTATATGCCAAATCTGCAAGCTGTGCATATTCTTTCAACTTAGGTTGCCAATCCTCTTTAGAGAGGACCTTGCTCACTTTCCATTTTGGGGCTAACAAAACATGGGCCACAGTTGTTGCATACATAAATAACCTTTTCTGACACCTGAGGATTTCAGCCTGGGGTATCCCCAGCAGAAAGGACTCTGATTTTTTGGGGAGAAGTAATTTCAAACATTTTTTTCCAGTTCATTATAAATCAGTTCCCAAAACTCTTTTACCTTTTTACATGTCCACCACATGTGAAAGAATGTTCCCTTCACCTCTTTACACTTCCAGTACCTATCTGGTTCCGTCTTGTAAATCTTGGCCAGCCTACTTGGAGTTAAATGCCATCTATGAATCATTTTCAAATAGTTCTCTTTCAAAGAATAAAATGCTATAAATTTCAAGTTGCTTTTCCAAAGTTTCTTGTGCATCCTTTCTCCACGCAGGTTTCTGAAGGTGTGTTGACACTAAATCTGGGTCTGGATGAGGTCTATACTTTGACAACCTTGACAGCAGGCTTTGAGAAGCCTTTCCCAGATCCTCCTGCATCCCAGCCATTTCCTTCCAATTACAAGGATGATTTCAATATCCGTAAGTAATACTTGGAAGTCATTATTTGGGGTCAGGAGGTGGGATGGGACATTATCTGGTGGTCCCAGGCTAGCACAGGGTCCTTATCAATAGTATTAATTCTCAAGCATACATGATTGAGACATAATGAGGCATTAACACAAATGTTTGACCTGCGGAGTATCCAGCATATACTCAGTGGATGTTCAAGTTTCTTTTTGTGGACCTTCAGCTTCAGGAAAGACTTCTGATCCCCCAAGGCAGGGGTGCTAGAACCTCAGGTCTGGGGGCCAATTGCAACCCACAGCCCTGGCTCCTCTGGCCTTCTTGATTCTCTGTAGCCACACACCTCCCTGGATCTGTTTGGACCTTGAGCATTTCTGCCTGGCTGTGATGTGTCTGATAAAGCCTCTTGCTTGACAGGGTT
Organism: Zootoca vivipara; assembly: GCF_965207765.1. Classification (NCBI taxonomy): domain Eukaryota; kingdom Metazoa; phylum Chordata; class Lepidosauria; order Squamata; family Lacertidae; genus Zootoca; species Zootoca vivipara. The sequence continues at coordinate 111,441,687 of NC_142582.1, read as the reverse complement.
GAGGATGGAGAGGAAAGTGTGAGTGTGTGTAGAAGGTAGCCTACTTTGTAAAGGTAACGTTTACATGTATGGCTCCGCCTGCCACTGCCACATGGCCCTTGGAAGGTAGACCAGAAAAAGAATGTAGACGGTTCCCCAGCTCTGCCGCAAGGTCAAAAACAGCCATCCGTGTTGAGATTTGCATCCAGTGCCGGAACTGCTTGCAGGTTAGGATTGAGGATCCTCCATGGGCTTCGATTCCTGAGAGGCTTTCAGGTGTCCTCTTCAACTTTGATGACCCTAATGAAACACTCAGTTTGTTACCAAATTGGGGGGATGTCAGCTCTGTGTCAGGTTCTGCCTGCTGCGTCCCTGGTGTTGCGGTGGGGCTGAGAGAAGCTGTCATATCTTCTTTCGTAGTGCAGGCGAGTGAAATAGTGAGCTTTCTGTTCTCCCAACAGGCAACCCACCTTTCAGTGAGGCCCCAAACTTTGCCGATCAGACTGGGGTGTTTGAGTACTTTGTAAACGTTTCCGATCCAGGGGAGCACGTCTTCACCCTCCGACAGGTGGTGACGCAGAGGCCTATAACCTGGGTTACCGAATCAAAGCATCCCATCAGCATTATTGGCAACTACAAATGGTATGTAATTAAACGCAGTGCAACCCGCTGAATTTCCAGCTTGGTGTAAAGTTGCAGTGCAATCCAGTAATTGCACTGATTTTATTTTCTGCGATATGCAGATTTGAACATCAGTGAATGCAAAAGGGCATCCCTCGCCAATGAATTGCAAGCTGTCTTTTTGTTTGCTGGGTTTTTGTGGTTATGTAAACCAGGTGCTGCATGGCGACGTACAGTATTTAATGTGATTCAAGGCTGCCACCTGCTGTTGTTTTAGCATAACTACGTGAAAAGAAGCTGATGGAAACCAAGGTGTTGCAGAGTGTGAATTTAATGAGCATGCATGGTTGAACTTAAAAAGAAAACTGCCTTAGATTGTGTGTTTGGAAATCGGAGTGTTACAGGATTGTGAATGAACTATGGTTCAGAGTATTACTTGCTACTCCTTTTATCTCTTCAGTATTGGAGCTCTGCGCTTATAAATGTGCTGCAGTCCCTGCAGTTTAGTTTTTCTTATCAGTTTGGTTTTTTGCTCTATAATAAAGATGTTGGGTTGTATTCAGTGACGTCACTGCACGATTGGAACAACTACTGCTCACACAACAGAACCTACCGTTCTCTTTCCTCCCCGTGTGCCCCCACCCCCCCAAAAAAATTTGCTCTTGGGTTTCCCTAACCCTCTGGAGTAGATTTAGTAGGTGGGGAGGAAGAGAGGAAGTGGTGTTCAATTGTGCAAGTGAAAATCATTTTGCTTGCATAAGGATGTAATTGGATACAACCCGTGCTTTTTTCCAGGGGGTACTCAATGGTATGTGTTCTGGCACTCCCCCCCCCCTTAAAAAAGTGTGACACTTATTGTAACAGCCTCGTGGTGAGTACCAGCACCTATTTTTCCAGGGGGGGGGAAAGCACTGGATACAACTCCATTTGAGGGTGGCTTACATATAAAAACAAAGAGCAGTTGGCTAGGTGTCTCTTTTCCCTTCCTTCCTATCTTCTTCCTCCGCTCCCTGGGATTCTGTTATTTGCCCTGCGCAGGGATAGCTGAGGAATGGACTGGGTGCCTCCTTGGGTGCAGTTGCTCTTCACTTTAAGCAGCTCTTGGAAAATGTTGGGGGGCGGGCAGGGAGAGTCAACCTCTGTTGTGCCACAGTACTGATCCAGATTCCACCTCTCCCACCAGCTGTAGTTTCTAAATACAAAACAAGTGCAGGAAGAACTGCATTATAATTATTACAATATGTTTATTCATTGATACTCTGCCTGTTTCCCTGACAAGGACTCATGCATACAGGTCCTTAAATACCGTATGTTTTCACTTAGAAGTGGTTGGAACTTTTCTTGTTTAACTAAGCACCACAAAGAGCACAGCACCTCTGTTGTTGGAAGACTAATGCCAAAACCGACACTTTTCCAGTGCTGAGAACTGCATTTGTCTTTTTGCAGGGTAAACCTAACAATAACTTGCGACATTTACATAGAATCAGATGATGGAGGTGCATTCATTGCGGGAAGAGTGGACAGAGGTGGGATATACATCAAAGCTGCTAAAGGCATTTTCTTCTGGGTATTTCCTGATGGTACATACCGAGTCACAGGTGATCTCAGTGAGTATCCTTTAAAATGGATTTTGCATGCTTAATTAAATAGTTGCAGCTTATCCTGCAGTAGGTAATGCAGAATGGCATTTCTAAGGGTTTGAGGCTTGCAAATCCATTATGCAATAGTTCTCTTACTTGTAATTGCTGTTTTCTGTTGGGTGTCCTCCTCCACCCCTCATTTGATTTTGATTTCAAGCCGAGGTGCCTTTGCTAGTTTATCAGATAATAATCATAACTGACACGGAGCAATCAAAGCAAAACTTTTTCAACCAAAAACTGTTCTGAATGGTTCTTATTTGCAGCGTTAAATGCTCAAGTGTAGAAGGAGGGCTAGCTGCTTTGAAATATTGAAAGTGTTTCTAAGTGGTTTATTATTTTTTTTGAAAAAAATCCCTAAGTGGCATACAAAACAGACAAAAAAATCAGTAATAAATAAGGGGCCAGTGCTTTAGGGGCCAGGGAGCACCTGGGCAAAAATATGTCCTTAGAAGTTGCCTGAAGCAACTGATGGCTGATGCTTCATACATGGCAGAGGAAAGGGCACAGTGTAGGCGCAATTTTCAGGCCATCACCCTGTGATATGGGTGCGCTGCTGTGAGTAAAATATCAAGTCACCTCTTGCTTGATCAAATGGATGACTTTAGAGTCCATGGCCTACAAGGCCTTTGTACAAAGGTGTTGTTTTTTTCAAAAACAAACAAACAAACAAACACCATAATCTTAGATCTAGGCTCTAGAGGTTTGAAATCTGGAAGGCCTCTGAGGCATGTGCATAGGCCCTCAAATAGTGTGCCTGTACGGAATCTTCTTCTTCTTCTCTAGTTAAGAACAGTTTCAGGTTAAGAACGGACCTCCGGAACGGATTAAGTTCGTAACTAGAGGTACCACTGTAATGTATAATTTTAGGGCATGTCCCAAATAAAGAAAATTTCTTCTTCTTCTTCTTCTTCTTCTTCTTCTTCTTCTTCTTCTTCTTCTTCTTCTTCTTCTTCTTCTTCTTCTTTTCTTTTCTTTTCTTTTCTTTTCTTTTCTTTTCTTCTCTTCTTTTTCCAGGTGGGGAAGAGGTCTTGATGAGAGGACTGTCTGGTGTGCGAGCCAAGGCATGGCATACCCTCACTCTGATTCTTACGGTAAGCACCGAAGCTGGAGTATAAAATAAGATTAATTTTGACCGATAGCAAGGGATGGCATTTAAATTCTTTAGAGTTCTAAAATAGCAATAAGCCTAAAATAGCTTATAAGCCTAAAATAGCTATCATTTAAATTGCTATGGTGGCGCTGTGGTTAAATCACAGAGCCTAGGGCTTGCTGATCAGAAGGTCAGCGGTTCGAATCCCTGTGACGGGGTGAGCTCCCGTTGCTTGGTCCCAGCTCCTGCCAACCTAGCAGTTCGAAAGCACGTCAAAATGCAAGTAGATAAATAGGAACCGCTACAGCGGGAAGGTAAACGGCGTTTCCATGTGCTGCTCTGGTTTGCCAGAAGCGGCTTTGTCATGCTGGCCACATGACCTGGAAGCTATACGCCGGCTCCCTCGGCCAATAATGCGAGATGAGCGCGCAACCCCAGAGTCGGTCACGACTGGACCTAATGGTCAGGGGTCCCTTTACCTTTACCTTTAAATTGCTATGAGAAGTATTCCCCTGATAAATGTTGATGACCTGCTAATACCACTTGTCCGTCATAACAGATGGAACCTACAATGAAAATGCTGAGTGCGGAGTGCTTTAGTTCAGGGTTTCAGCCAGCCAAACCTCTTTTCAGGATATTCCATTCCATAGCCACTAAGCAGGCTTTGTCCTCCCTGGACTGTTTTGCTCCACCCCTGCTCCCTCTGCAGAAACCTTAGTGTACCCTGGAGCATCTCTCATCTTGTATGTAGATGATGGTGTTTTGGCTATATAAGGATCCACACTTGGAAAACCTGCTTTGCTATCAATATATAGGATTTTCCAGAGGTGCAGCCATGCTAGTCTCCTGCAGCAAAAACAATGAAAGGCAGAACATATCCACCATGGGTAGTAGCCATTGATAGTCACATCCTCCATCATCATTGGGAAACACACTTGGATGTCTTTCACTTCAACTCACTTTGCAAAGCAGTTTCCAGATAGCTTTGCAGCCCTCGTTCTCAATCAGTTTACTGAAATCCACACCAGACCCTGTACATTAATGTTCTCCCCTTACTTTTGACAGGGCACCAATGCGTCTGGCATGTTAAACGGCTATCTTCTCTGGGCGAACCTCACTGTAACGGATCCTGGAAACGGATGGGCAGCTATTGGGACGCACACTTATGAATTTACACAATTTGACAACTTTCATGTCCAGGCCAGCTGAGACACCCGTCATACTTGGACAAGCCGATTCTTGACTCCTTTTAACTTGAGCCAGTTTCAACCCTGTTGCTGTCGTCATTTTGTAATTGACATTGGTACAGAATTTTTGTTTCATTTCCCCTACAGCTTTTGTGGATGAATTCAACTTTCTTCTAAAGTGTAAATGCGTTTGTGTCGTCCTAATTAGGATTTTCTCAGAATTCAGTTTTCTCTTTTGGCAGAAATAATTAGTTTCAGAAAGTCTCCCTCTGTCCCCTCGCCCCCTTTTCTTTTACAAAGTATAAATGGAACTGGAGCACAGTCCTTGTCGTTTCATTGGTGGGAATTGTGACTGTTTAGCCTCATTTTAAGAAATGTGCAACAGAGACCTCAGAAAACTGCTGTTTTCAACTGTTTCAAAAGCTATGAAGTCCATTCCTTTTCAGAAGTGCCTGGTGTATCTGGCTGTTATGAAGTGCTGTGAACTGAAAGATCCTTTTGCCTCTTTCATACTTTATCTGAGGTGATGGAATAAGGGATTCAATGGATTTAAATGTCCCCTTCCAGGAAATGAAAGGTTTCACTCCTCCTCTTCTAAAGTCTTAATTCATATATCTGTTTTTAATGAAAAGCCAGCTGCTAGCTGGCTTCCTTATGAAGTGCCTTATTTTAAACTACCTCTGCTAATGGCAGTGTAGCAAATATGTCGATGGTGCCTGTCACTGTTCGAAGGTTTGATAACCCCACAACTTGCCTTGCCTCTTTGGCTTCTCTTCTAAGCTTGTCTGCCTCTTTCGGTAAATGGAAGGGGGAAAGAATCTGTAAAAGTAATGTGGATGAAAAATCAAGGGAGAATGTGTATCCCCACCCCCCACCCTCACGATCCTAAGAGCCAATTTGCACAAGTCAGTATGAAAGCACTTGAAGTTGCCAAGCTTTCAGCCATGCACCATTTGTGGGAATCACAACCTCCATATGAGTCAAGTTAAATATGTGTCCTGCAAGGGGAAAATAGCTCGTACAAAAAATACCTTTGCATGAGTCTGGATGGAACTTTATTGGTGACCAGAAAAATCACTGTGAACTGCCCTTGAGACATGTAATGCTTGTATTGACTGCTAATCTTTGGTGGCAAATTTCAGGCTTGCAGGATATAGTAGAGCTATGAGGTCCACCAGCTAGACATGGGTGCGAAGTAAGGAAGGTGATGGTGGAGACAGAGACAGGGCTTTTTGTCAGGCGGAACTCAATTCAGACCAAATTCAAAAGTGCAGATAAAGATGTTCATTGTAGCATTTCCTTCTTGATGGGCTTTCACCATAAGCAATGAAGATGTAAGGTCATGACTGATTGGCTGCATTTATTCCAAAGATTTCTCCCCCTTTTTGTGCTAGGGCAGATAATTTCTTTTTTTCTTTTTTTGCATTGTGTACTAAATGTAGAATAATTACAATATTTGTTTCTTATTAATTTATTAAATGGTAGACTTAACCTTGCTGGGTTGTAAATGTGTTCAACAGGTTAATGTTTGCTGAATGTTTGGACTTTTCATGATTCTTAACAAGAATTGCCTTGATGTTACAGCAAAAAGCTGGCATATGGTGGTTGACCACCACAAAGCTCATTACCACCATGTTTCAAATGGGAAAAATAAATGCTGCTTTAAAACCTTTTTATGTCTATGGTACTGCTTTAAAAATTGTCGCTTTTCCTGAAGGTTCAGAGGTAAGCTTTCCTCTTTTGTAGAGTCTGATCTCAGACCCAAAGAGGCTTGTATTTTCACAGCCTTCTTCACTAAATAGGAATATACGCTGAAGGGTTTCACCACATGTGTGGTCTGCATTTTACAATGACTGAGCAATAAATCATATATTGGCAACACAATTAAAATAAAAACAAAATCAGTTGGAAATATAGGAACACTTTGAAGAATATCCGGATTCTTGTCCACAAGAGGGAGCCCCATCCAAATCTACTGGGTCTTCAGGTCTAGCCTTAGAAGTTGCATTATTTGGATAAAGTATACACTGATTAACATTTTGGCAAAATCTCCTAAGCAGTTTACACACACACACAAACACACACACAAAATGTGCAAACAGAAATCAAGATAACAACAAACATGGTAGGATAATACAAACAGAAATCAAAATACAAGAGGTCCATTAGAAAAATGTCTTCATTTAAAATAACATTCAGCAGCTGCACAGAATAAAAGTGGGAAGTCCGTATCACCTGTTTTTCATCTTGTATTTGTTCAGTGTAGGTGTAGGTAAATCAGTGTAGCACATAGCATTTTTATGGAACAAAATTTATGTACCACTTGATCATAAGAGAAACTATAAGTGGTATACAAAAGTACAAAATGAAACATTACAATTACCTACAAACACTTAAATCGGGTATGTAGAAGCATTCAAAATATGATTGAAATGAACAGGAGCTAAAAAGAGATAAAACACATGTAACTTCTCCATGTCTAGGTAAGCTTGCTTAAACAAAAATGTTTTAAGCAGGTACCAAAAAGAGTACAGTGAAACTGCCTGCCTGATATCAATACACAGAGAGTTCCAAATGGTAGGTGCTGTCACACTAAAATATTGATTTATGAGGAACCTGTATGAGGAACATGGCAATGATTCTCAGGGAGTTAAGGGCTTTATATGCTAATAGTAACACCTTGAACTTGGCAAATGGACAACCAGTGGAAACTGAGCAAAGGTGTTACATGCTAACAAGGTCTCACTGCTGTCATCAACAGTGCAGCAGTACTCTGCACTAACCACGGTTTCTATATCCTGTGCAGGGAAAGCCCCACATACCATGTGTTGCAGTTATCTAGTCTTAAAGTCGCCAGTGCCTGAACTGCTGCGGTCAGGCTCTCTTGGTCTAGGAATGGCTGTAGCGGTTGCACCAATCGCAGCAGGTAGAAGGTGCTTCTGGCCACTGAGGCTTCCTGGGCCTCCAGTGACAGAGCTGGATCAAGAAACACACCCATACTCTGCACTTGCCTCTGTAGGGGGAATGCAGCCTTTTCCAGAGCACTGCTAGTCCAGTCTTCACAAGGTAATAATCCAACCATGGTAAGGAAGCGCCTTGCACCCCCTATCTTCCTTCCATCTTTCATATCACTTGTGGTAAATACGACATCAAGGGTGGGCCCTGATTGATGCGTTGGACCAATGGCCATTATGGAATTGGTTTGGGTGGCCTCTGTTCAAATTAGAACTGGGCTAACAAATCCAGCCAGCTCTTTTTTGACCACTTGCAAGAGGAAAACCCCCCCCCATTTCTTTCTCTTTTTTTATTTAAAGCCTTGTGCCACTCAGAACCATGTGGTTGGCAGGAAACGGAGAGCACCTTGCAATGCTTCCTGGTTGCCTTGGGAGCAATGGGATGTGGCACACTTTTGATGGGGAATACAAAACCCTCAGCCACCACAACACAAAAGTGAAGTATGGGATCTCTCCTTCCCCCAACAAACTGGGAACTTTTTATCTCCCCACAACCAACACAAGAAAGAAGCAGAAAATCTATTCCTGATTTCACAGGGAGTGGGAGAGCAGCCCAGCTTTAATTGAAATTCCTGTTTGCCCATGAAGCTCACTGGGTGACCTTGGGTCATTCAGTCAATCTAACCTACTTTACAGGGTTCTCAGGATAAACTGGACTTTATCCCTATGGATGGCACACCCTGAGTCTCTTGGAGGAAGGACGAGATGTGCAGATGTAGTCATTCCTGGAGCCTACAGCTTCACCTTTCATAAGTGCTCATTCCAACATTGAGTGCCCTTGGGAAGGAAACAGGCTGCCAAAATGTTAAATACCCCAAAGATTTGTAATTAGCCATTGCAATCCAACAGCCCAGATGGTTCCGCAATACTGGGAGCATATTTCAATATGGCTTGGTGAAATATGGAGCAAGGTTGTATTACAATGTTTGGGTTTGCCGGAATGGAGGAAGGAAGTGAAAAGGATAAATCCCAGGAAACGTTGCTTAACGTCTATTCGGAACAGATGTACACAGAGAACTGCAACGATGTAGCTACTCTGCATTATGCTGGTAGACAGCAATGCGCTGTTCTCTATTAAGCATATCAGGAAAATAGAAAAGGCAAGCTCAAGTTAAATTGTGAATGTGGGAAAACAACAACACCTTGATCATGTGTTAGTTTTCATGGCTTTAAGGCAGCACGAGTGGTGATTAGCCCTCCCCCCTCCCCGCAACAATGGATAGAAATAATAATAAAAAATGAATAAAGAAATGCAGAACACACTTGATAGTTCCACAGCTGTATCATGCTTTTTGGGTCGGGAGAGAGAATAAAATAAATAAAATATTCAAATGCAAAATGGGAAATTTCCTTAGTTCTGCTTTTGGAGCTGGCTACAGTCTGCTCTGTTATAAGACAGCTGCTACCTTGCTCTTTAATACACACAAGCACATCACAGGAGGAGAGACAGAGAAGAGAGAGGGGGAGAGAATGAAAACCTTGAAGGGGTATATGTGCGGGGGTGGAGGGGTGGGCAGAGTGAGCAGAGGAAATCGCAGCACCTCAACGTTCGAAACGAGGAATCTGAGATTTGCGTTCTCCAGCTGCTTCTGCTAAGTCTCTCTGTGTTGCACAGTCTGCCACGTGTTCTTCCAACAAGAGAAGCTCCCGTTGGCAATCCCAGCTGCAGGCTCCTCTCAAGTTAAATCCCTCCCAGACTCGCATTTTCAACCACATGAGACATGCCCTAAGAGCCAGGGGACTAGGGAGAGGAGGAGGAGGAGGGTTGGGGAGAGGGACATTGTCCAGAGCTTCACCATTCCCTTTCAATTTTCATATCTGTCCCTTCTTCCTCCCTGCCCCAACCTCTCTCCCATGAATCGCTGTCCTTGCCTGCCCACCCCCTTTATTTTCTTCAAGTTGGCACCCCTGCTGGTTAGGTTCTGCTTCTGGGTTTCCTGTTGGTATCTGGCTGGCTGCTATGAAAACAGAGAGATGGTTGAGATGAGTCCTTGGCCTGATCCAGCAGGGCTCAGCTTATGCACTTAGGAGTTTGAGTCTAACAGGAGCCCAGCCTATTCTTAATGGCTTCTTGCTTTTGCCTCTGTGCTGCATAGCAGAGCACTCTGACTTTGGTTGGAACACACCAGAATTGGGCAACAGGGCTGTGTGAATGTGTGTGCAACTTTTTCCTCTGCAGGCCATTTTCCTGATGGAAAAGTGGCAAGGGGCACGTATCTCCTGCATCACACATACTTTTGGCCCTTAAATTCCTCTTGGCTTGAGAAATCTCCCTTTTGAGGAAACACTCCTCCCCCAGTCTCATTACCACATCGTGCTTCTGAAGGTTGAGCAGCCCAGATGGCTGACTGATCTTCAAACAATGCCACCAATTGCGCTGAGGAATATGTTGCAGGTCTCAACCTCATATTCCACTGGAGGTCAATCTTGGAGATTCCAAGCAGCCGTTCATATGAAACGCTTTTGCATACAAAATGGAAAAGAACCACCCTGTGGGTTTCTGGAAATGCTCTACAACACAGTAAATGAGTGGACCTGAGGGATAGCTCTGGCATTTCACTGCCCTGAGACATATGTGAACCAATATTCAGATTCAACTATTAACAGCGCTGTCTTCTCCAAAGAATCAACTGTGTTGAGGTATCAATCACTGCGTTCTTCTTTAGCCCCTTTCATATCTGGCTTTGGTGTATTATCTCTGCTTTCCCACCATTGCAATCTTTCACGAGCTCCTAGCACAGCATGCTTAACAGAGCTCGGTCCAGAAAGGGTGCTGCATTTCGTTTTTCATTACAAAGATGGATTGCAGCAATTCTCTGCTGTCCAGCCTCCCTGATGAGGCCTTTCAGCATCCACAGATGCTCCTGCTGTAGGGTACTTAGTCTTATTAGGTCGTCTCAAAAGCAAGCTACTTTCGAGAAGTTCTCTGGCGTCATGCGAGGCAAGCCTGTCTTTTGAGCAGCAGGTTTCATTTAATGCCACGAATTAACTCGGCGTGTCCCTTCTGGATAGATTTCCTTTTACCCTTGCTGTAACTGTGGTGAGCAAGCTATTTATTAAAGCGGGTGAGGGTCAAGGTGTGTGGTGGTATTCCATGCCAAGAAAACCCAACACTGGGCCATTAAAGTGAAAACATAAACAGAAGAAGAGCCTGCTGGATCAAACCAATACTCCATCTCATTCACCATCCCGTTCTTACAACAGCCAACCTTCGCAAAACTGACACACAGGACCTGAGCAACAAAGCATTTGTTTCCAGTGACTGGTATTCAGGAGACTACTGTCTCTAACTGTGGATGTAGAGCATAACCTTCATGGTTAGTAGATTTGCACACCCCCCCCTGTTGATGTTTTATCATTGCTGTGTCTGCTGCCTTGGGCTCCTTCAGGGGGAAGGGTAGAATATAAATCAAATAAATTAATAAATGGCATAGGGTGATGGGAATGGTAGCCCCCAACAACCTCTGAAAGAAGGAGCCAGTTTGGGGAAAGCTGCAGAATGCTGATGTGGCAAATAAATAAATGACAAGTAAGTGCCAAGTTGCAAAGACAAATGTGGCCATCTCCTTTCCTTAAGGGCAAGTTATTTCTCTCATTTCTGAGTTTTCATCTGCTGCCGGTCAAATCGATGCTCCCTAGGGATGGGGGGGGGGAGGAGGAAATTGGTTGCTTGCATTTAAAGCTTTCTAATTTGCACTGTCAGAAACAATACGTGAAGCCAAAGAAAGACATCCTTCTAAATTTCCACTTCTCCAAATTCTGCGTTGCAGTTCTCCAGCCAAGTAATTGTGCACAAAACTGCACTTCCTAGGGCAAAGTGTGGGGAAATTGATGTATTAGGGAAAATAACATACAAAATTGCATTCTGTTAGGGGAAACTGCATTGCCAAAATATGTACGCAAAGGTGTGTGTTTGAGGAGATAGTTGCATTCAAATGCTGATCAAATGTGGCTAAAATTGCACATGGATGGGGAAATGTGGAGAACTGAACTTAATATTGGAGAAATGAGATACTGAGAAACTGAGCTGACCATTTCACCCATCTCTATTGCTTCCTGTGTACTGTAATATCAGATTCCGGTGGATTGGATGTGGTTCAATGATACTGAATGTGGTTGGATCTTGATTCCACCTCACTGATGAATAGAAATAAACACATCATGATGACAGGGGGGAAAGTAACTTAACGGTGGCATTTCCCTGCACAATACGCACATACAATCACAATTTGAATCTGAATCTGAATATTATTACAGTGGTACCTCTACTTATGAATAGCTCTACTTACGAATGTTTCTACTTACGAACAGAGCTCCGTCCGCCATCTTGGATGCAGTTTAGATAGGATTTTTTTTCTACTTACGAATTTTTAGATAGGGTTGCTTCGACTTACGAATTTTTTCTCCCAATGCATTCCTATGGGATTCGACTTACAATTTTTTTCGACTTACAAATGTGCGTTCGGAACACATTTAATTCATAAGTAGAGGTGCCACTGTATTATTTATTTATTTATTATTATTATTATTATTATTATTATTATTATTATTATTATTATTATTATACACTGCCCTATAAAAAGGTAAAGGGACCCCTGATCATTAGGTCCAGTCGTGACCGACTCTGGGGTTGCGCGCTCATCTCGCATTATTGGCCGAGGGAGCCGGTGTATAGCTTCCAGGTCATGTGGCCAGCATGACAAAGCCGCTTCTGGCAAACCAGAGCAGCACACGGAAATGCCGTTTACCTTCCCGCTATAGTGGTTCCTATTTATCTACTTGCATTTTGATGTGCTTTCGAACTGCTAGGTTGGCAGGAGCTGGGACCAAGCAACGGGAGCTCACCCTGTCACAGGGATTCGAACCTTCTGATCAGCAAGCCCTAGGCTCAGTGGTTTAGCCCACAGCGCCACCTGGGTCCCACACTGCCCTATACCTGGAGGCAAATGAACCAGTGTGGTGCAGCAGTAAGTGTGTTCAGTGGGCTGAGATGTGGGGAAATGAGGCTCAAATCCTACTCAGCCATAATAAACCGAAATTTATAGATTTACCCATTTCTAGTCTTGGACAAGTCCCTCTACGGATGTCCAGTCATTGGCCCTCCAAATGTTTGAATTTCAGATGAGTCCCACTCCCCTTTGTATGTATTTATAACATCAGCATGGATGGCTAACAAGTGACTAGCATCTTCTCTCTCGGTCTAATACCTCACGTGATTTCTGGAGAGTTTAAAAGGTGGCCAGGACTCCTTGGAGGAAGGGTGGGATTCTGAGGGTTACTAAACAAAAGGAGAGCTCCAAAACACAACATCATGTGAACTCTTTATGCAACAAACCCCTGTCTCCATCAGAGCAAGCTGCTATTTTCATTTGCCTCTTGATATATCACTTCCTCAAAGTGAAATAATTCTGAGCTACCCTCCTTCCCTTCCCAGAAGTTGCCCTCTCTCTCCCCCCCCCTTCACCTCCCATGGAAAGCTTAAGTGAGACATGCCACTTGTCTTCCTCAAAATGGCTGCCCTGTGGTAACAAGTACTTTCTTACAGGAAGACAAGCTTTTCATTCATTTGATTCATTCCTCTCAAAGTTACTTTCAAGGGAGCTATTCTGAATGAAGTCCCAAATAGCCAAAGTGGTGTTTAAGTGACCATGCTTTATTACACCACAAAGTCCTGCGCCATAGTAAATTTATGGCTATATCATTTGCGTTCATGAAACTTATCACACTACTTGGCTGGTCTTTGCAAGTCAGCGCTTGCTGAGAGAAGAAAAATCCTAACCACTGAGGCAACACTCTAGTTGTGTGTGTGTGTGTGTGTGTGTGTGTGTGTGTGTGTGTGTGGTTACACACAAACACACCTATATGCACACATAAAGCAGAGGAATAATAATAATAATAATAATAATAATAATAATAATAATAATATACCCTGCCCATCTAGCTGGGTTTCCCCAGCCACTCTGGGCAGCTCCCAACAGAATATAATAATAACAAAGCGATAAAACATCAAACATTAAAAACTTCCCTAAACAGGGCAGCCTTCAGATGTCTTCTAAAAGTCAGATAATTGTTTATTTCCTTGACATCTGATGGGAGGGTGTGCCTGCCAAACAGGGTGCCCATTTTATAGCTAATTTAAAAAGTAGCATAGACACAAATACAAATTGTATTTAACTGGTTAGATTCCAAGTCTTAAATCATTTTGTTTCCATGACATGTGGAAAAATGAACGGGTTCCATTCTCTGAATTTGGGACCTAGTCAATGGTTGGCAGGCATGTGTAGGGGGAGTGGATGTGGAAAATTAAGGTTCATGACAGTTCTATTTTTTCTTTTTAATCTGAGAGATGAAGGAGACAATTCCACGAGTCTTTAAACACAGAACCTCTCAGGTAGAAAGGTGTGTGTTCATTTGAGGACAGGCCAAGACATTTTGCTGCCTGAGATGAGGCAGCAAATTGCTCTCTCCACCCGTCACAGTGCATAATCCCCAAGGCCGATCATGATATTTTGGCACCTGAGGAAGAAAAGGATGTAGTTCAGTTATGGAGCATCCTCTTTGCAAGCAGATGATCCTAGTTCAATCTCTGGGCAATTCCAGGTTGGGCAGGGAAATCTGGAATCCTGTAGTGCTGTTGCGCAATGCTGAGCTAGACAGACCATTGGTCTGAATCTGTATATGCGGTGCTGTTTTTCTTGAAAAAGAGGTGCCAAAACTCACCATGAATTCTCTTATAATGACAATGGCGCCCACCTGAGAGGTGCCAGATCTGAGTTCCAGCAAGTTCCGTCTGAAAAAAAGTTCTTCTAAAATTCCACAGGCAACTCCTCCCTTCTCTGGTATTAAAAACACAACAACAATAAATTATATGACTAATCATTTGCTACCCTTTCGTGGCACCTCAAATCAGCAGCTTCTCTTGTATTTGTGTGTGGCCTTTAGTTAGAGAAATAAAGAAAGATAATAACACCTTCAAACTTTCTTTGGCTGATGGGGAGGGTAAATAATATCACTTATGCAACAGAAACAGTTAAGCATATTATGTAACTGTGTACGAGCAAAGATATCACCAAAGCACACAAACACACAGGCCCTCTTTTGACACATTGATGCACGTGGTCTATTTTTATGGCAGTTAATGAATGCATGTCATATCACAGGTGGTTTATCACGGCACCTTGCTAGGAGTCGCCCTCTTCCCTTCTGAGACACTTCTAAGCCTCAGCTATAAACAGATAAGCAGTTCACTGAGTGAGACTGACCCCCGTCTTTGAAAACTGTGCCGAGGCTGCTAATGGTGCTACCTCAGTCTAAGAAAAAAACAAACAAAACAAAAAGCGTCCCCTTCCAAACTTATTTCAGCAGGTCTGATCTGTACGTTTAAAGAAAGAAATATATAGAGCTATCACAAAGATCAGTCTGCAGAATGGAAAATAGAAGCTTGACATGAATTTTTATTATCTCCTTCTTTCCAAAAACTTTTTGACAAGTCTCACAAGAGCACAACATACCTCTAGATGGCAGTAATACTATGGCTAAGGAAGCATGTTGCATCTATTGAGCTTTTTCTGCCTTCCTCTCAGGCATGGGAAAGCAATTTTATTGATGGCTGCTTTGAGACGTCATGTTTTTGTCAGTGGCCTTACTGCCCACCACATTTTGGAGCTAAATGTCAGTCTGAAATGGTTGACAGGAAGGAGGAGGCCTGGTGGTAACTGTAGACCAGGGGTGGGGGACACTTGGTCCTCAAAATGTTGCTGAACTACATTGCCCATCAGCCCCAGGAATGGCCAGGGAATATGGCAGTTGTAGTTCAGCCACATCCGGACAGCCAAAGGTTTCCCCCACCTGCAATTTGGTCAATATATTATGGGGGTCAAGAGTCTGTCAGGACTCAAGCAAAACCAATACCCTTAAGTACATGCTGAAGTCTTCTTCCTTCCTATACAGAATGCTCAACAGCATTGTGTGCCTGCATTTTAACCTCTTGAAATATGGCAACCCTACTTATGTGATATAATTTCTGGGGTGAATAAAGTTTGCCTACCTTTTGGAAAAAACAAGAATTTTCTTCTTTTTTAAAAAAGAGATTAAGATAAAGATTAAGATAAAGGCATTTCTGGTCTCTCGATGATTATCATTTTTTTCCATGGCTCTGGCATCAAGAAAACTAGTTGTTACCTAGTCAGGTCACCAAGAGGATAAGGGTTACTAATCCTGACTTAGACAGACTACTGGACTGAATCTTGTGGTCCCTTTGCCTTCCACATGTATTTGGAAAGATCCAAGAAAGAAAGGAAACATACATTTATATAATTAACCTCTATTACTAGGACAGAGGTAGGCAATGTGGTGCCCTAGAGATGTTGTTGGACTTCCATCAGCCTCAGCCAGCATAACCAATAGTTAGGGGTGATGGACTGGTCAGGAGGTTGGAGCTCAACAACTTCTGGACAGCTCTGTCCATGTAAGATACTTCAGTGCAAGTGATGCTAAGGATTCATAAATGCCAACGTTTTGCCAAATAACTTGCAGGGCTGTCAGGTGATTTTCTTGTTGTTGATTAAATTGATTGAGACATTTGCATATTTTCCAAGCCTGGCATCAGAGATCAGTGTCCTTGGGCAGCTGCTAAGGCTTCAGCAGTGTGGCAAGGCCCCCCTATGACCAGCTGTTCTGAGGGTGGTGGAGGAGGTGGAAGGCCATCTTGCCTTAACTTGGAGCCAATTCTCATTCTAAATCAACCTCAGTAAAGGTCGCTTTTTAGGTATAAAAGGGAAATGTAAGATACATGATTGTTTAATTTGAAAAGGCCACCATTCTCTGTTAGAATGAAAGACATACATTAAAAAAAATATCTAATTGCCATAACAAAAAGGAGGGAAAGCCTCAAAACGTAAACAAATGTACTCTCAATTCATAGCTCCACTGGCTCCAATCTGCCTTCAGTGGCTGAAAATGACTCTTACCGATCAGTCCATGAAAGCTGTAGTTGATGAATCCAAATTAAGGCAATTAAGACTTCTGGTCCTAATTATTCACTCTTTGTCCAGTTCTGCTAATGCAGGCAATAACCATGACAAGCATCACCTTTGTGTGAGGCCTGTATGGTCTGCCTCAGCTCTGGATCCTTTGAGTTGTATCTAACTAAGTTATATGCAGAGCAGACGCACACACCCTCCAACATCCTGGGAGGGCAAATTAGGACACAACCTCCCCCCGCACCATTCTGCCACCCACCGCCCTTACAAATTGCCACTGGCCGCCTCCCCTCAACACCAACTTGCCACTGGTCGCCTTCACCTGTCCATAAATTACCACCTAACATATATTCAACAAAAAAACCAGTGACAATTTGTTGTTGACAAAGGACAACTGGACATATAAAGGGCCCCCTTACCTTCAGTAGCTTAGGACCTCATCAAACCTAAATCCGGCCCTGAAAACCATCCAAGAAGAAAACAAAGCTAAAGGCAAATTTCATGTGCAAAGATTCGCTAGTGTTTGTGGCAACTTTTGACTAAAGAAATCTCAAGGTTTTCTTTCTCCCCTTGCCACCCCCTGAGTTGTTGTGAAATGTTATGTGTTACATTATGAGGTTGAAGCACAAAGGAATATCAGATCTGGAAACAGACAAAAGAAGATGGGCTGGGCTGAAGAGGAGGAGATTGCATTGTTTAATCACTTCAGAGAGATTCAGATGTTTGAAAAGCCTTCTCTGAAAGCTTCAAAACGAATTTTTGCTTAGTCTAAAAGAAGCCAGAATAAACATTTTCTTTTCTCCGTCTTTGTTCAAGATATGTATCCCAACAAAGGCACTATAAAATGATTATTATTTGTAGCCTTCAATTTAAAATGTGAATGAATGCACAAACCGCATTCTCATCTGTACCAGATCTGAATTATCAGAATCAATTCATGTGTTCCTTCCTTAATTTGTTTTTGTGGGTAGATTTTTTCCCCCTTTTATTAAAAAGTTAAGGCTGCTATGATGTGAGAAATCCATTTAAAAAAACTCTCATTCTTCCAATCTCCAAGTAGAGAAATGTCAAACAGGCCACTTCTCTATGTTGATGGAGAACCAGATGTCATGCAACCAATTATTAAGAGGATGATGGTAATGGCTAAGTACACATCGTATATTTAAAGCACATCCCCCTGTAAAGAAACCTGGGAACTGTAGTTTGTTAAAGCTGCTGGGAATAATAATAATAATAATAATAATAATAATAATAATAATAATAATAATATTTATACCCCGCCCATCTGGCTGAGTCTCCCCAGCCACTCTGGGTGGCTCCCAATCAAATATTAAAACAATACAGCATTAAATATTAAAAGGTTCCCTAAACAGGACTGCCTTCAGGTGTCTTTTAAAAATAGGATAGCTGCTTATTTCCTTGACATCTGTTGGAAGGGTGTTCCACAGGGCAGGTGCCACTACCGAGAAGGCCCTCTGTCTGGTTCCCTGTAACCTCACTTCTCGCAATGAGGGAACCGCCAGAAGGCCCTCGGCGCTGGCTCTCAGTGTCCGGGCTGAATGGTCAGGGTGGAGACGCTCCTTCAGGTATACAGGACTGAGGCCATTTAGGGCTTTAAAGGTCAACACCAACACTTTGAATTGTGCTCGGAAGCGTACTGGGAGCCAGTGTAGATCTCTCAGGACCAGTGTTATGTATATAGCTTTGTGAGGGGAAGCTGCAGTTTCCAGCATTTGGGGGGAGAGGGGAAAATGTGCCTTATAGTGCGTACACAGCTGAGGTCTCCCCTTAAAGCTAGAAAGACCAAAGTTTTGTTTCCAAGATTTTAAAGAGGAGAATTCATTCAATTTCCACTGTATACCATCTTGTAAATTATGTTAATGAAGAACTATTCCAACTATTCTATGCCTCTGCTGTGTTGGAAAAATCTGCATGTGACTCTTCTCTACTATTTTGCCTGATGTTGCACGAGAAAGAACAGAATAATAATGGCTCACTTTATCCATAAGAAAAAAGTCTTCAAATGAAGGAAGGTTTGTTTCCCAGGAGAAGGTGCTCCCACTTTCAGAAAAGGATGGGGACAAGCCTGGAATAGAGGAGACTGAGAGGAGATAAGATAGCCATCTTCAAAGATCTAAAGGGCTGCCACATGGAAGAAGAAAACAAGCTTGTTTCCCCCTGCTCTGGGGAGTAGGACTCAAACCAATGGCTTCAAGTTACAAGAAAGAAAATTCCAACTAAACACCAGGGAGAACTTTCTGACAGTAAGAGCTGTATAACAGTGGAGCAGACTCCCTCAGGAGGTGGTGGACTCTCATTCCTTGGAGGTTTTTCAGCAGAAGTTGGATGGTCATCTGTCATGGATGCTTTAGCTGAGATTCCTGCATTGCAAGGGCTTGGACTCCATGACCCTTGGGCTCCCTTCCAATGCTATGATTCTATGATAAGCTGTGGCCCTCCAGATGCTGTTGGATTCCAACTGCCATCAGCATGGCCAGGAGAGACAAGGGTTGTAATGTTTTCTGGGTTTCCTACAGACATCTGGTTTGCCACTGTGAGACTAGGATGCTGGACTATATGGGCCATTGACTTGATCTGGTTGGCTCTTATGTAACCCAACAATGTCTGGAGGGCCACAGCTTCCCCTACTTCTACTATAAGAGTAGTTCAGCAGATCAATTGGTCACCTAAGATACTCCTCCTCCCTATTCACTTTTTCAGTAGTAAACTGGAAGCAAGAGGAGTGTTCCAACGAAAGATGGGTATTTTCATGAATGGGTCAAAGTACTCTGCTGGCCGTGGTGGAAGTATCCCTGCATGAGCTAAATGTGTTGTGAAATCTCATAAAAGATAACAGAGGATCCTGGGGAATCTGTTTGTATGGGGAGCAGGCTAATGGAGGTTACCACCAGCTCTGCTGAGATGCCAGGCTACTCCCTGCAGCAACTGTCCCCATGGAAGGATTACAGAACACGGGTTTAACCCTTCCTTCTCAACACTCCAATCCTGAAAAAGATTGCTCCCATGCAGCAAATAGGAATAATAACGAATAAAATAGGGTTCTTCTTCTTCTAGTGTTATTTGCTATAGATAGAAGAACATTTTTGTAGGATCACAGCAGGGGACGGAATGGTTAAACCTCCCTTCTCTGCATGCTGTGATTGCAATCCTGATTGCTCCCCCCACCATGTCTGCTTTTTTCTTCAAGAGACACGTTTAAGATCTTTAGATCAGAGAGTTTAACACAAGACCCTGAATATGCACTGAGCAAGCAGTTAATAGATCCATTTTATAGACAGTGGACACTGAGACTGATGGTTAAACACTCTTGAAACCCATGATAGATAACTCAAATCCATGAAGATAACCTATATCTTATTCCAATAGCAGAATCAAAAGCAAGTGTATCAATGGCAAAAAGAGCCCTTTCTTCTTCCTCTACTACTACTACTACTACTACTACTATTTCACAAGTATTGGCAGACCAAGGAAACCACAAATGTAAATAGGTATGTAAAAATGTTGAAGGTATGTGTTTTTGTGAACGTTTTTGAACTCTCTCCCCACAAACAACACCTTTCAGGGAAAAACTGAATTTCACAAAGCTTCTTGAAACATTAAGAACAACCAATCTTGCAAAAAGCTTTATTTACTTAATTATAAAGCTCTCCTCAATTGCTTGCTTGTTTTCCAGAACCATTCACCTTCTGTTGCTTAATGCCCTTCCCATCTGTAAATATCCCTTCACCCTCCTTTCCTGTTTGTTCTTTTATTTTCTTTAATTGATCATACCTATTCTTTGGGAAGCATGTTAGATAACCATTTGCCCATCTCTCTCCCTCTCTCTCGAGCACAAAACCTGCTCTAACTTTCTGCGACTTGTTGGCTTGGAGTACAAAAGTGCCTGGAAAGCAAAAAATCCCATTAAGCCGGGAAGCTCTGAAATATGATCATTAAATCTTGATGGGGGTTTTCCTTTTGCATTGCAAGACCAATTGCTTACGGGAACAGCTTAGGTGAGAGACGAATATGCAATAAGGTGGAAGAGATCCCAAGGCGTCCTAGGACCTGTAGAGAAGAATGCTTATTTAGAAGCATTTCCAAGGCAAGTGAAAAACAGCTCACTCTTTGTAAGCAGGATAACACCAGGATACCACTCCTGATTATAGTGGGTTATTTTTTTCCTGTGTAGTCAGCACCATTAGGCAGCCTGGCAGCGGGTGCTTGTGAGGTTTTTAGGCCATCTGAGATGCACCGGGTGAATTATTTAGTGGAGGAATTTGCTTAAGGAAGAACTGAGGCAACCAAGCTGCGAGAGAACTCATACCCTGCGCTCTTTCACTGGTAAAAACAGAAATAGTTAGCTGCACTGGTAAGGTAAAAGGTAAAGTACCCCTGAACGGTTAAGTCCATTCAAAGGTGGTTATGGGGTTGTAGCACACACTTTGCTTCAGGCAGAGGGAGCCAGCGTTTGTCCACAGACAGCTTTCCGGGTCATGTGGCCAGCATGACTAAACCGCTTTTGGCGCAACGGAACACCATGATGGAAGCCAGAGCACACAGAAACATCCTTTACCTTCCCACTGCAGCGGTACCTATTTATCTACTTGCACTGGCGTGCTTTCGAACTGCTCGATTGGCAGGAGCTCACCCCGTTGCGGGGATTCGAACTGCCAACCTTCTGATTAGCAAATCCAAGAGGCTCAGTAGTTAGACCACAGAGCCACCTGCGTCCTGCTTCCATTCTCCCACCAGGGATCGCTCCCTGAGCTCCCCCACCCCACCATGCATTGCAGAAACCTCATTTATGCAGTTTCATTCCACCTTCCCTCCAAGGAGTTTAGAAGGTTCTCCTTGTCCATGGGTAGGCAAGCTATGGCCCGGGGGCCAGTTCCGGCCCAATTTTGTGATCGTCATTTAAGGCCCTTCTTCATGTGCATCCTCCACAAGAGGTCTGCAGGGTGGCAACACGAGAACGGACCTTTTCTGTGGTGGCTCCCTATCTGCGGAAAGCTCTCCCCAGGGAGTCTTGCCTTCATTACATATGTATCTTCAAGTGTCAGGCAAAAACATTCCTCTTCTCCAAGGTGGTTGGCTAATTAAACAATCTATGGCCTTTTCAACATTGTGCCAAACTGGGTTTGTTGCAATGTTTATGTGCTTTTTGTGTTTTTTATATTGCAAACCGCCCTGTGATCCTTGCATGAAGGGCAGTCTAGAAATTTAAGAAATAGATAAATATATAAAGAAGAGGGCGGAAAGGAAAATGGAATCTGGTTAGTTGTAAGAAACTATCAACTCAATAGCCCACCCTCATCTTAATGACGCAACAAAGAAGTTTGCATATAGACTTAACAATTCCTATAAGTGTCAAGAGGAAAGCCAGAAGCATATTCTGAGAAGCCGCTCCAGCAGACTGAGGGGACTTTTGGCAGTGCTATAGCTACCGGGGGGGGGGGGCTAGCTGGGGTTTTTGCGCTGGGTGAAGCCTTCAGAGGGGTGCCATTGAGGCTCCCAGACTGTGTGTGTGTGTGTGTGTGTATGCAAATGCGCCTGGCAGGTGCCAAACTGGGTCTTTGACCTGGGTGAAATAAAGCCTAGTTTTGCCCCTGCCTTTTGGAATAGGATAGGATGAGGATGGCAGGTTTACCTGGTGAGAACCAGAGACCCTTTTCTTGCAGAAGTGGAAGTATTTTTGATTTTGTGCTGGGGTTTTCTGGATCCCACCCAGCAAATTCTTTGTCGTTTGTTTCATTCCAAGATTAGACGGAACGGGAAAAACACAACAACCCCCTTAATATTAGTAGCAATATTACCACTTGTGAGTGTATTCGTATATTATAGCAATCCCCCTTGCATTCAGAGCGAATGGAAGGAATGTTTTAGTGTTGTGTTTTGCACCTGAACAAATTAGTGAAATAAACCATCTCTGGAGTGTTTTGAAATGGCCTTGAAGATACTTTATTAAAAGTGATAAATCAAGTACTGTGATGGAAATGATTTAATTGCATCAGACCGAGATGTTGTCTCCCCCCTTCTCTCTTTTGAAATGTCTCCCCATACATTAATGACTTTGAAACAAAGAACTGGATTTAATAGTTTGCAGCAATTTAATCTAGTACAAAATATTGTGGGAGAGTTTACGGAAATGAGCTTTCGTTTATCATTATATAAGACTACTTTTTATGGGTTTTGCAGTAAAGATGGTTTTAACTCATTTGACGCAACAACTCTCTTTCCTTCCTCCCCCGATCCAGTTATGTTTATAAATATTTGTTCGAGCAAGAAAGCATCTTCAAGCTTATTAAAATGGCAACTTATTCATAGGTCATTATGCCATATACAAAACGTTAGTAAAGATGTAAAACATTTGCAAGAATGGCTGTATGTTTTTAATACAACATGAGCCAATGAAAACAGCAACATTTAAAAGGCAGTATGAATTCTGCAGATAGTTAAAATGGCCCTGTTTACAACTTTGACAAATCTGCTAAATAACAGGACCCATTCATTTTACATGACTTGTGAATCTCATTGAAAACAACAATCTCCAACTATTCACCACCTCAGCGACTGTATCTTCTACAGCAGGCACCCCCAAACTGCAGCCCTCCAGATGTTTTGGCCTACAACTCCCATGATCCCTAGCTAAGAGGACCAGTGGTCAGGGATGATGGGAATTGTAGTCCAAAACATCTGGAGGGCTGAAGTTTGGGGGTGCCTGTTCTACAGTTACCTATTTAAGATTTGGGCTTACAAAAGCTGTCTTGTTTTAACACATAAGACAAATATTTGCCAAGCATACTGATTGCACATAATTTCGGTAGCTTTCCCCCACCATGTGCAAAATACTTCAAACCTAATTATATCATTGACACCTACCACACTCAAGTTTGCTGAAACATTCCCATTTTACAGAAGAAGAACTGAGAATGGTCAGGGGAGCCCAGAATTATCAGGTCAAGCAGTGATTTGTACCTGATTAATGTTATCCAATGCCAATTTCATATCCATATCTGATGTAACAATGTTACTGGGAAACCCCAGCATGAGCTAAATTCACAGAGGTTCCTTTAAAAATTCTGTTTCTGACCTTGAACACCAGATTTATGTTGGCTCATTTGAATAATGATGTCGTTCTATTTCAGTGTTTAGTCTAAATCCCCTTTCTTGTGATTTGAGTTTTGCCCTGTGGAGCAATTTGTTACATCATTTATGTGACAGCTATTTAAATATTTGAAAAATGCCATCACACCACAGGTTAAAGCTACCAAACTCCTTCAACTTTTCCTCTTGGAGTTGGTCTCCAGTCAATCTAACCTTTCATCGCAAGACTTGATCTCTTTCACTTTCTTTGTTGCCCTCCTCTGGACATGTAACAGTTTTCCAATATCCTTCCTGAACTGCAGTGTCCAGAACTCAACACAGAACTCCCGGAGAGGTCTGACCAAAGCATAACAGAGTGGTACAATTTATTGTGATCAGGGCACTGTACTTCTGCTAGTGCAGTCTAGAATTGCATAGCATTTAAGCCGCTGCATTGATTGCTGACTCATATTTAGTTTTTAGTCTACTAAAATCCTTAGATCTTTCTTACACGTACTGCTGTCAAGCTGTGTGTCACCCGTCCTGTATTTGTGCATCGTTTGTGCATTTTCTCCCTACTTAAATGCAGAAATTTACATTTGTCTCTGTTGATAAATTCACATTTAGCTCTTATCTCATGCCAAGTAGCTCTGCTGAAATTCATTTTCTTAGTTTTAGCCTCGTTCTACAGCCTGTCAAGATAATCTCGAATGCTGTCTTTCTGCTCATTCTGAGGCTTCAATGCTAACTCCTTCCTTTGTTTTACCCTGCAGGGTAGCGAGGGGGTTGAATTGAGTGGAGGCATCCTTCAGTTTGCTTCACCAGATCAGCTGCCCTCTGGTTGGTCTCCACTGACAGAGCAAAGTATGTGTCATTCTGCCAGTACAGACCTTTCACTTCTGTCTACCATGGGTACAGATGGGCAGAAGACCTATTGGAAACACATGCTGGATTCAGGGCCATCTTAAGTATATTTGGCGCCCTGGCGCCGTGGTGCGACAGATCCCTCCGGCGCCCCTGCCCCGCCCCGCCCCGTTTTCCAGCGCGGCGGGTGGGCGGAGCTGTGCGGTGGGCGGGTGGGTGCAACTGCACGGCGCCCCCCTGGCGGCACGGCACCCTGGCGCCCTGCGCCACCCAGCCTGGCCGTAGGGCTGGCTCTGGCCGGGTTGTCCTGAGGGTGTGGTGGGGCTGAATTGACCCAGACCCTCCAAATGTCCCTAATTTCTAGGGACATCCCTGATTTAGAGAATCCGACCCAGTTTCTGATTTGATCCTGGAATGTTTTCCTTAGGATGTCCCTATTTTCATCAGAGAAATGTTGGAGGGTATGGAGTTATGTAACCCCTGAGCTGTCTGAAGGTAATCCTGCATAAAGAAGTTCTTTTTTTTAAAAAAAATATGTTGTATTATGTTTTAATATATGTTGGAAGCTGTCCAGAGTGGCTGGAGCAACCCAGTTAAGATGTGTGGGGTATAAATAGTAAAATTATCATTATGGAATAGGACATCCCCATTTTCATCGGAGAAATGTTGGAGGGTATGCGACAGGCAGTTAGAGCTGCCCACCTGTCAATCACATGACATTGGGTGACCCAGAGTAATTTATTTCCTTTGTAGATTTGGCTTAAACCTGACCTGCAGAGGAAGATCCTTTGCTGAACCCTGTTCAGTTCATGTTGGCACTAGGATTGATGAATTGTGCTTACAGCAAGCCCTGTTTGGCTTTACTCTAGACTCTTATCTGATCCTTGTGGGCTTCCTTTAATTGCTGTTCAGCTGATTGGTGCTGAGAGCAAGTCCTGCTTTGCCTAGCCTTGCTTGCTAAGGAACAATGGGGGTGCATTTTAAGTTTCTCAATACCTTTGCAGCCACATCTCTGTCCCATATCCGATGTCCCAAATGTTGTCAGGCGTGGGGGAAATAAGTGCCCATGGTTTGCAGAAAACAGCCTCATGAGCTTAAACTGGAACTTGCATTGGGCCCGATTTGGCCCATGGCCCAGAGGCTCCCCACTCCTAGCATAAAAAATAGGATGAGAAGTGGAAACAGCAGAAGCTGATGGGGGTATTTTGAAATGCATTCACAAGTTGCCAGTCCTGTCAGCTTTTCCTTTGTTACACTTGCTTACCTGCTTTTCCCTACTGGTCACCCCCCAAAGCCCTGGTTGCTAGGGCTGGAACTTCCTTAGAAGCTTCTGCAGACTATTCTCTGCTTGCTAGATCTCAGGCAGAGGCTAAATGCAGCTTTTCAGCAGCAACAGAAATCTGCCTTCAGGCATTCATTTCAAAAGCCAGTTGGAAGATTCTAGCTGGATGCTGGAACTTTTTTCAAGAGTCTGGTAGCAGAGAAGTGTGCTGCTACCAGTGAATTTCTTCAGTCTTGGTTGAGTGGGCAAATTCTGCCTATAATAATGATTATTATTATGCTAATCGCCAGGACAAAGAGCAGCAGGGCACCCCATGTATGTATTTTCATGTTATTTAAGGTATTTATATTCCCCTTAGCTACTTAAGTTTTTAAGCAGTGTAAATAAAGAATAAGAAAGCAAACAGGGGATAAAATCAACAAGAAGGGCCGTAGCTCAGGATAGAACATTGGCTTTGCATGCAGAAGATCCTAAGCTTCATTTGGCAAGAAGAATTCTGATATTCAAAAATTAAGCTCTCTCTCTCTCTCTCTCTCTCTCTCTCTCTCTCTCTCTCTCTCTCTCTCTCTCTGTGTGTGTGTGTGTGTGTTTGTGTTTTAATGGGGGAAGTATGAATCTGCATTCTCTGTTTGCAAGCTCTGGGCTCTTTGCTCCATGCTTTGTAATAACAGCATGTCTGCAAATCACTTAACGATGACCTGTTCTTGCATGCTTTAAGTGGAATGAAGTGGCAACCAATTTTTGAAAGTGATTTCACTCTCTGCAAAGGGGTAAATGCTTCATCATAGACCCACCCAAGTGATATAATATTGTGGTCTGATCAGATAAATTGTCATCACCTGCTTGCTCTTGAAAATCAAATGTTTGGAAGGAAGACGACAAATTTTGCCAAACAGAACAAGACAGCCTTGTTCAGTTTTGATTCAGCCTATTATTACTACCAAATCACTGGTTAAGAGCATGTGAAGAATCTGCAGGATCAGGCCAGCAGCCCATCTAGTCCAGGATTCCCTTCTCACAGAGGCCAGCCAGAAGACAATAGTTTGTACTAAGTGGTTCGGCACCTCAAACATAAAAGGGGGGTGGTGGCTTTCTTGAGCTGTGAGAAAATGCTGTACTAGTTATAACTTAAACTGTACTGCATTATTGATGCCAGCACAGTACACCATTGAAGTACAGAGTGCTTGAGGACCGGGACATTCGCAGGGAAACCAAACTGCTGGTTTACAAAGCTATTGTACTACCAACCTTGTGAAACGTGGACCACTTATAAACACCATCTCCAACTCCTCGAAAGATTCCATCAACGGTGTCTCCGAAATTTTTTACACATCACTTGGGAAGACAGGCAAACTAATATCAGTTTACTGGAAGAAGCAAAGATCACCAGTGTTGAAGCAATGATTCTTCAACATCAACTTCATTAGACTGGTCATGTTGTGCGGATGCCTGATGATCATCTTCCAAAGCAACTACTCTATTCCGAACTTAAAAATGCAAAGCGTAATGCTGGTGGTCAACAAAAGAGGTTTAAAGACTGTCTCAAAGCAAATCTTTAAAAATGTAGTATAAACACTGACAACTGGGAAACACTGGGCTGCCAGCGCTCCAGTTGGAGAACAGCCTTTACCAAAGGTGTCATGGGCTTTGAAGAAACTCGATCTCAGGACGCAAGGGAGAAGAGTGCTAAGAGGAAGGTACGCTTGGCAAATCCACACTGTGATCAACTCCCGCCTGGAAACCAATGTCCCCACTGTGGAAGGACGTGTGGATCCAGAATTAGCCTCCACAGTCACTTACGGACTCATTGTTAAAACTGTGTTTATGGAAGACAATCTTATTCGGATACGAGTGATCGCCAAAGAAAAAGAAGAAGACACCATTTACTGGGCTATAGAATAATATTGCTTTCTACATCTAGAGCACCTTCTGTCTGAGCAGCTCCAAGCCCCCATGCTAATTTTAATTAACTGAAACTGTAAGAAATATTCTTGCTGGCATGGGACATTAAAAATTATTTCCCACAGAAATAATAACTGAGAAAGGAAGTTAAATGTTAACTTTCAGTAGCATTAGGAAAGGAAAGTGATGCATTCAAGTTAAGGGGCAAGTATGTGTGGCAGAGCTAACCACATCGTATGAGTGCTTTATGATGGGGTCAGAAGGAGGTGCTTGCCAGGGTTATAACTTCTGTTATCACTCTCCAACTAGGAACATTTCACATGTGTCCAGATAGGGTTGCCATATGTCCAGAATACTGCAGTTGGCAGCAGTGTCTGGGTGGAAAATATCCGGGAAAATCCAGATGTTAGCAGTGATGTTTCCCCATAAAAATAGCTCAAAAACTGAATTGAGGGTGATCCTCAACTAGGGTCACCCTTTGTTCATTGAGCATGGCTCTGGTTTGCCTTGGCTTCTTGCTGGCTTTCTTTTTGCCTGTTCAAGTGGTTTCCTGTCAGGAAACTTGCATAAATGTCAGGCTGGATTTCTGGCAGGCCTTGTGAACGGGTGGCAGGTGTTTCATAACAACACTCAGAGCCATCGTCTCAGAAGTGTTGCTCCGTTTAGTGCAAATGCGTAGGAGAGAATTGTGGGGAATTTTGGCTCCCTTTAATGTCAGTTTCTCTTCTCCAGCACGCAGACTTGCAGAACTCCCATCACCCCAGCAGATGGGGAGAAATGGCTTCAGGGGAGCGGCAGTGTGCAGATGAACTAAAGTACTGGAATGGAGCCCTGGGGGTGGAACACCTACAGCCGAAGGGGGAAATAGGCCGGCTAATGTGCAACCTTTCAATTACTTTAGAGATGTAAGGTGCTGAAGACTGCTCATTAACCAGAGTTGTAAAATGGCACATTTGCTGTGTCATTATTCTTTTGTGCATTAGCCCTGACAGCCTTCTAAAAGGTTTATCAGAACTTATTTTGGCTCACTGGAAGCCCCACTGCCTCCCTAACTGCTCCATTCACCACCTTTCCTCTGCACAAATGCAGCCCTGATGTAGGAAAATCTCCCTCCTATCTACACCTAAAGCCACCTATCTCGGGCAACAGGGTTTTCAGACAATGAAAACATCTGCTATTTGCTTGCAGTGAAATCCTATACATGTCTACTCAGGTGTAGGTCCCACTAAGTCCAATTGGGCTTACTCCCAAGTATGTGGGTTGCAGCCTTAATTTATTATTATATCATTTAATAGGGGAGGAGGGCCCAGTATGGGTTTATTGCCAGAGCTGCCAAAATGACTTTGAGGTGACCTTGTAAATGCTGTTATGTACGAAATGGAGCACTGAGAGAGGAATGTGCGTAATTGTAGTCTCACACTTGTGAATCATGTTTCCTGGCTATCTAACACAGGATTCTGTGGGTTTCCCAGCTTCCAGAATATTTGAGCTTTCACCTTTTTAGCATAGTTTTAGTTCCCATAGAATCCTCATGGATAGTTTTTACTAGTGCTGCTGACAAAGTCTGGAAACAATGGGCTCATAATAGGAATGTTCATAGCTTGTAATACTTTTTACCATTGAATGCTTCTTACCCTGAAACTTGGAATCCTGTCATAGCTGAGTGGGGGTCCTGTTCTCGTGCCTGAGCAGCTAATCAAACCAAGTTGGTGAGGGTGCAATCTATAGGAGGTCCATATTTCAAACTTGATGACTTTAATTCCTCACTTGATCGCAATGAGGAACATGCTTAACCCTGCTGGAGAGTGGGGGGAGAAGGAGGGCATTTCTGCCTCCTTCCATCAGTTGGAGCCCCTGGAAGGATTGTTCCAGAGAGTTTCTGTGGGGGGTGCTCCCCCCAGGTTGCTGGGTTTTAGTAGCCCAGTTTTTGAGGGATGAAGAAGGCTTCCTAATCTAAGTCCTACTGCCTGCCTTCAACATTCACCCGCATGGTTACTTACCAGAAATAATTTCCACTACCAAGTGAGGAATGAGACTAGGGTAAGAGGAGTGGAGGATGTGTGTTGTTGGAAAAGGTGCCAGCTCTAAGGTGGTAGCTACTTTCCATCAGGTGAATGGACTGCTATGGTACCACCTATGTCACCAGAATTTTTGATACCTTGCCCTTCTCCAAGGAAGGACCTGTCAGTTTCACTTCTCTCACTTTCTCATTGTTCCAATCATAAATTCAGTTCTCTACACTTCTGCAACAATTTTTTAAAATAAAAATAGATAATCAGCATTTTTGTGTGAATTCCTCCAAAGAACACATTTTTGTCATTAGTTTTGACTAATGTTTGTACACATGTTTGCAAGCAATTTCTCCTAATAGGCACTTTTTGTATGCTATCATCACCAATATATTCATTTTTTTTTTGCACCCTTTCCCACAATGTACACATTTTTGTAAATATTCATTACTGGAGAACTGCATGCGGATACAAAATTCAGATTTTGAAGGAGGTCTGTCTTTCAGTTTGCATATTGTTTCAGAAAGTGAAAAAACGATAGATTCACCTTTAAATGTGAATGGGATAGAATTTCTCCTCCATCTCTATCCTTCTCCACATTCTAGCAGTCAGTCTGGAGGACAGGACATCAGTAAGTAAAGCATGCTAAGCCCATGTATCTGGTTCTGACCTGGACACTGATTCTCCTTGCCTGCCTCCAACTCCAACCCTAACCTGGATGCCTTGAGAGAATACCTGAAGTGGAAACTGGCTGTAAAGAGGGATTTGAGATCACCTGTTTGGACAGGCAGCTTCTCCTCAGACCTCTTAATATGTCTGGGGTGGGGTAGTGGGGGAACCAGCTATCTGCCATGGCCCAACTGATGAGACAGCAAGAAGGATTGTGTTTTCCACAATCATTACCGACTCCTCACTTTCTTACCATAGATTTCAACCTGGCTCACAGGTTTGCTTCAGAGTAAATCTGGATATACTTTCACAAATACAGGTCAATTATTTGGCCTAATGAGGATTGTTATAATTAGCTGAATTGGGTGTTTTTACTTCTGATGCATGCAGTTATTTTATGTAACTTTGTCTGATGGCCATAAATAATATTTTTTTGTTTTGTTATTTGTGCATATGCCAAACAACATAACATATTTTCCCATGTATAACACGACCCCATGTACAAGATGACCCCCTTTTTTGGGAGTCCTCAACAGTTGTAAGTTCGCTGAGCTGTTGAGCAGCTTTTTGACGATCCTCTGCTCTGGCTGACGGAACTGGTGCTGTAATGCACTCACCAAATACTCTTCCTAAGCTGGGAAGACTAGGTAATCAGCCTCCTCTCGGACATTTCCCTGCTACCGCCACAGCACCAGTCCTCGCTTACTTAGCATATTAACCCGTGTATAAGACGACCCTCAATTTATCACAAAAAATTGAGAATAAAGGTCGTCTTATACATGGAAAAATATGGTATGTATTGATACACCCATGCATTGTTGTTTAGTCGTTTAGTTGTTTCCGACTCTCTGTGACCCCATGGACCAGAGCACGCCAGGCACTCCTGTCTTGCACTGCCTCCGCAGCTTGGTCAAACCCATGTTCGTAGCTGTCCAACCATCTCATCCTCTGTTGTCCCTTTCTCCTTGTGCCCTCAATCTTTCCCAACATCAGGGTCTTTTCCAGGGAGTCTTCTCTTCTCATGAGGTGGCCAAAGTACTGGAGCCTCAGCTTCAGGATCTGTCCTTCCAGTGAGCACTCAGGGCTGGTATCCTTCAGAACGGATAGGTTTGATCTTCTTGCAGTCCAACCATCTCGTCCTCTGTTGTCCCCTTCTCCTTGTGCCCTCCATCCTTCCCAACATCAGGGTCTTTTCCAGGGAGTCTTCTCTTCTCATGAGGTGGCCAAAGTATTGGAGCCTCAGCTTCAGGATCTGAAGATCATACATTAGTAACCACTGAAGGATATCTCATTTAGTTTTTCACATTTAGATTTGTGCTACAAATCTTTAGTGTATCAGCGTTACAGCATTTCATTTCATTTCCCCCATCCCAATTTGTTCGTTATCACGGTGTGGGTTGTGCTGGCATGTATTTCCTTTGTTTAACTGTGCTTAAACTTGAAACGGCATTTGCCGCTGCAAAGTGGCCGTTGTACAGGTGCCCTCCCTGCCACCTCGCTTTGAAAGAAGGGTCCTTCCTTGGAGTGAGATAGTTCCAAGGCACACAGGAGCCTATACTGCTGCTACAGACGTGGTGGCGTTTTTTCTTTACAAAAAGCAGGAGGATGTCAATGTAATGGAGGGTTGTGGTGGCTAGGCTATCAGAGGGAGCACAATACCTTGCAATGGCCCTGGGGTTTGACATGTATGAATTGCAATTTTACATGGTCATATCAGTAACGGTTGAGCTTGAGCTTTCTTGCATATATATATAAAACAATGCATGTCTTGCAGCATGGCACTTAAGAAATGTCAAGCCCAACCAGTGGAAGGCTAGAAGGATAATGTTGCCCTACTCAATGCATTTGCTCTGCTGCAGCCTATATTGCAAAAGTAAACAATATGCAGATTTAAATATACCTTCAGGTACAGATTTTCCATAAACCAAGAAACCAACCCGGTTTATATGTTTGGCTTTTAATTCTGAAATTTATTAGCTCTCCATAGCCATTGCAGATACAAGCCCAGTCTTAATTGTTCCGTTTTTATTCCTGCTGAAAACACAGTAAATCTTAATGGTTGTGCTTTGAACATTAAGAGGCAAAGTAGTAGCTGTAGGGAAAAAAAAGTATTCAAAACATTAAATTAGCAACGGAGAAATAACATTTTCAAGCTGTTCATCAGAATTTATACTGAGTTTGAGAAAGTAATTGTCCCGAGCAATTCTTAAAGATATCATATTCCACCCCCAAGATAGTATTAAAAGACCTTTCGGATCTTCGCACCCGCCCATTTTGAGACTTTCAGAACTGTGAAAATGATATTTTCCCACTTTAATTATACTGCTGGTTAAGAATGCATTCTGTTGTTTTCACTCTGTTACTAGTTTACACACTGTTTGTTTATAGCTCTCTGAAAACTCATTTTAATAAGGTCAGCTTTGCAATTTAAATTAACTTTAATATTTCTTGCAAACTCCAGAACAGTTTGTTTATGGAATGGCATTATAGACTCTACTGGAAATTTATAGGGTTTTACATATATAAAAAAATTAAAAATATATTTTGTTTTCTTTTCCAAATGATATATGATAGGAAATAAATAACTGTGGACCTTCCTCCCCCACCCCCCGCCTTTTTGTCAAAAGACTACAGCTCAGAACAATGAAAGAAATTATGTACTCAGCACAGCATTTGAGTTGATGACAGAATTCTCAGTTAGCAACCTCTTTACATAAACTTAGTTGTTCTCCTTTTCTGGAAGTAGCCTGCATTTAAAATAAAATGGATGACTCAGAAGAATAAATCAGCAAATGTTTTGTGTGAACAAATATCCGCCTGTTGATAGCATTGTGACGATTTTGTATATCTCTTCTGTTCTTGTGAACAGATGTTCAAGGATGTAATCTGGTCTGTTTTTTAATTATTATTAAAGATTTTATTGATTTACAGAAATATATGCAATGTCCAGGGCCATCCTTCCTATTGGGCTGACTGGCGCAGTGCGCCAGGGCGCCTGCCCAGCAGGGGGCGCATCAAAGAGGCACACGGAGCCACCTCCGCCTCTGCCTCGCCCGCTCTGCTCCTTTCCTGGCAGTGGTGGCTGAAGTGAGACAGCAGCAGTGGCAGCGGAGCTGCCTCCATTGGGGGAAACCTGGAGTTGGACCTGGGCTACGTTCCTCCCACTCCTTCAAGTCACAGTGAGCACAGACAGCGCTGCCCCACAATGCTCCGCGGCACCTCATTGAAGGAGTGTGGGCGGAAGGTAGCCCAGCTCCAGCTCCAGCTCCAGGTTTCCCCCAACGGAGGCAGCTCTGCTGCCACTGCTGCCGTCTCACTTCAGCCGAGCAGGCGGAGACACAGCACAGCTGGCAGCGTCCCTGCCTGTCACGCCGTGCCTCCGGCTGCCTGCTGCACCTGGCCCTGCCCAGCACAGCGTGAGGGGCGCCGGAGGGATCGTTGCGCCATGGTGCCCGGTACGCTTAAGACGGCCCTGGCAATGTCTCTCGTAATATTTTTACAAATGGGTTTCACTTGTTGAGACATTGGGAAGAAAGAGGGGGATAGAAGTAGATGGGGAGGAGATGGGTGGGGTCAGGTGACGATGTTTCCATTTTACTTAATATATGTGTGTGTGTGTAGGGGGGTTGTCAGTGTTGTTTGTGCAGGTTCTCTGTGGTTCCCTTGTGTTCCTTTGGTGGTGATGAAAGAGGTTGGGGTTGGCCTAGGGTATGGTTGTTCATTTGTAGCGGCTGTAGTGGTCTTTGTTTTGTGTGTGAGTGGGGTGGGTGGGAGTTTTGGATCAGGTTAGACATATTGATTTGCATGCTGTTGGTGGATTTTTGTCATTGTCCTGTTGGGCTGTGTATGTGATAAAGAGGAGCCATACCGGGGTGAAGTCGGCTTCTTCCATTTGTCCCCGTTTCAGTTTCAGCTTATTGGTTAATTTTTCTAGTAGGGCTGTTTCCCATACTATTTGGTACCATTGGTCCATGTTTACTCCTGACAGGTCTTTCCAGTGTCTGGTTCTGGTTGCTGAGAGTAAGTGGGTTATGAGTTCTTTGCAGTGTACTTGGGCATTACTGTCTTGGAAAATGTTTAGTAAGGCCAATTCTGGGGTCATTTCTAATGTTTGCTTGGTTATTTTACTTATTTCCCGTATGGTTGTTGTCCAGAATAGTTGGATTTTGGGGCACATGTGGAAATATGTGCCTGTTAAGGTGCATTTTGGTGAGGTTCCTGGGTGCATTAGTGCTAGTTTTCTTGGTGTTAGGTACCACCTGTAGGTGAGTTTCAGACTGAGTTCTTTCCTTTTTGTTGATATGGATTTAAAGGGGGGTTTAGACCACATTCTGGTCCATTGAGTGGGGTTAATCTCGTAACCTATGTCGTCTTCCCTTTGTCTTTTGATTGTGTCTAGGGGACTTGTGGGATTTTGGAGTAGTATTTTGTATATTGCAGATACCATCCCTTGCCCTGTCCCTTTGTCGTTTGGAGGAGGTTTTCAAAGGTTGTTAGGGGCCTAGTTGCTGCTGATTTTACTGTAATCTGGTCTGTTGAGATCACAGGCCATTTCTGCTGTTTAATTCAGTGGGTGATAGATCGATCTTTGGACTGATCTATTGAATCTCGTGTTTTGTTATGAATTGCATGACCAGAGATCTATATGAGTGTATATTTTCCCTGATCCTGCAAGTTTTACTTGTGTTCAAGTGAATGCAACTGGAGTCCTTATGTGGATGTTCCCCAGGCAATGTGGGAAATGTCAAGGACTTAGTGGGTGGTGCCATTGGGCAAAGGCTTGTGTGCATGCCCTTGCCCCCAATATAGTTTGGCATTCACATGCAGGTGGATGCCCGAAAACAACAAATCCTCTTGATATATAGATTTTCCTTTAGAACATTATCAAGAGCCCTCCCATTTTTGCTGCAGCAGAAGAAAGATACTCCTCTGTAATTTATAACAGTAAAGAACTTCCAGGCTCGGATGTTAAATCATGGAATGACAGGACAATACCACTAATGAAAATGAGTTGCTGAACGAATATTGTAATTGGGACCTCCATGTCAATAATGCACTTCTGTGATTCATGTTTACCTGATATTTCTGATTGAAAATCCCTGCTATATAATTGAACCATAAGTTGTTAACATATTGCTGAGGCCTACGTACATGCCCTGTACAGAATAGGAGTGAGCCCCAACCACATTTCGAAAGAGCACTTAAATAGATTTGTAATATATGGTCACACAGGCCAAGCTGACTAATGCGAACATCCAATTTGGACTGATCTTCACTTATTTTTACATTACAGCATAATGATGGGATCATAAGAAGTCATATTGGAGAAGATCTATTAGGTTTTGCTGTATCTTAGCAATAACTCTGCTACCCAGTCCAATTCTTGGGTCAAATATGCCTATAATGCATAAATATATTCTCAAATCGAGTTTTAGAAGATGCTGAGAGTGGCAATGTTCTATTTCCTGTGCCTGTAAATGTAGAGTTGTACCCAGTAGTTGTGAAAACAGAAGGCAGTTCATGCAATTTCTCTATACCCTACACCCCCTGAAAACTGTCTTCCGAGGCTTAGGGACTCCCAAACGATGAGCATCTGTGCCACATCAGGTTGCGGCTCGATAAGGAATCACCCAAAATCAAAGGTTGGAGTCATGCTCCAGAGGAAGCTCAGTTGGAGCACAATCCCTCCACCCAAAGTTTGTCAAAAAAAGTTTCAGTGTGTGAGCTGCTTCTACCCATGTACCCGCCAGACACCATCTTTATAGATATCTTCTTTGTTTTTGTTTCAAACTCCCCGTCTTCTTTAAATTCAGGATTGGTAACAGCAATTCAAAGAACATCAACAGTACAAATTACATACAATCTTCTTGTTGTTTTTAAAATAACTTTCCCAGATCAGTTTGTGCAACATAGATGTGTTCCTGTGTTTAGCGTGAGTCTGCTGAGTCATATCCCGCCTTTATCATTAGAAACAGAGAGAAGACTTGTAGTTAGAAAATGATTCCGTGAATGTATTTGGAAGTTTGCAGATGCTCTATGCTGAATTTGGGGTATAAAAGATAATAGTAGTAGTAATAAATAATAATAATAATAAATAAATAAATAAATAATTTTATACCCCCACCCTCCCCAGCCAAAGCCGGGCTCAGAGTGGCTATAATAGCTTCTTTTGAGCAAGTTATATATTTGATGAGAGACTATGGCATGTTGGCATGTGTCATGTGTTTTTCTCGCATAGATTTTGCAGGGGTGGTTTTCCTACAAAGATTTCACCATTAGTACTGTATCTTCTGGGAAATGCTGTGCTTTGTTAGGTCAAGGGGATTGTTAGCATAGACAGTACTTTTGTCTAATAGTAGTGTAACATGTTTGCAGGGTTTTTATTATTATTAAAAAGACATTCTGTGGCTAGTGTTAGCAGAATTCCATAAGCACTCAAGAGTTTGAAGCTCTTGAGAGAGAAGGTTGAGTGGCATGAGAGGGAGCTTCAGACAGAGTTGGTCAGTTGATCAGAAAAGGATGGAGAAGGGAGAGGCACCAGGTTCTAATATTATGAAAGTATTGAGTTTTTATACTGCTTGTCGCTCTGTGATCCTTAGATGAAGGAAGGTTTATAATTTTTAAAAATAAAGAAATAGGACCCCTGAATCTCTTGTGGTTTTGAAATGCAAATACCTGCTTCATGAAAGATGCTATTAACGTGGTGTTAGCCATGCACACTCCCAAGGTCCGGTTTTGGGTCCCACCAGGCCAGAAATGGGGAAATCTAGATTAGTATCCAAAGCCTTAATATTCAAATTCATTACACATGCAGGCTAAGACATATGTTAGCTTTCTATGACTGATATATGATTGATGGGAGGATTATATTTGCATACATCTGTTTATCTTAATGAATTCACACCTTTGTTATTGGGTCTCACCATCTTGATGCACTCTTACTTTCGTCGATCACTGCCAGTTCAGTTGAAAAAGGAAATCCATCTGAAGCCAATTTCTTTTTTTTTCTTTCTCTGTCTCTCTGTCTCTCCCCATTCAGAATGAAAAAAAAAACCCAATATTTTTGTTCTTCATACTGGAGTCGCCTGCTGAGTTTAAGAAAGCAGAAATCTTTCTGTGGTCTCACTCAAGCAAACCATTGTTCACTAAGAGAACACAGGAATAATTCGAAAGTATACTTTTGCATTTTCTCAGTCTGGAGCTTTGATTAGGGGAATCACAGTGAAGAGAAAGTGCTGGTGGGTACAAAATAATTTGTGGGAGCCTTTCTCATGGGCATCTATGAAACTTCTGGACTCATTCTTGTTAGCAGAGAAGTGAAAGCAACCCATACTGGACCAATGAGAAGATTTTTCAACCTTAGTATACAACTAATACCATACTTCTTTGTTAGATCCTTCCTCTGATTTGGTATCTAGTCCCAGCAATCTTTGTTTATGTCCAGCTGGTGTTCCTATGAGTTCCTGTTCTTCTTGATTATTTATGTCCAATCATGACCTGATCCTATGCATTCTTCCTGGCCACAACACTTCCACCTACCCACCTATCTCCACTGTTTTTTCCAAATTCTTCCTGTTTTCCAACTGTTTCCTCATATCCCCAGTGGACATTTGCAACTGTACCCATCTTGCCACCGCCTGACCTTCACTCCATTCTCTCAAAGTTCATATGGAGAGAGGCTGTCTGTACTGTGGTTCTAAGCTGTTTAAGGCTTTATAGGTGAAAACCAGCACTTTGAATTGGACTTGGAAACCATGACAGCCAGTGCAGATGAGCTAGGATCGGTGTAATACGCTCAAAGTTGAGCAACCTGGCCACTGAATTTTGCAGCAGCTGAAGTTTCCAACCGTCTTCAAAGGCAGCCTCATGCATTGCAGTAACATAACCGAGAGATTACAAGACCATAGATGACAGAAGTTAGGCTATCCGTGTCCAGATAGGGGAGCAGCTGGGCCACCAGCCAAAGCTGATAGAAAGCACTTCTCACCACTGAGGCCCCCTGAGCCTCAAGTGACAGTAAAGGATCCAGAAGTGCCCCTAAGCTATCTACTCTCAAATCTGGCCTGATGCTGTACTTAGAACTCAGGTGGGCAGAGCTGGGTGAGACCAACTCCACCCTGATCACCCACCCAGATCTCTGTGATACAGACAAGATCAGCCTCCTCATCCACAATCAGGTCATGGATAATGGAGGTCTTTCTCCAAGCAGAGCTGGCATTCAGCAACAGCAGCTGTAGATCCAAGGGCTGGCTGATAGGACGACCACAGTTCCCCAGGTTAGAGGAGGCACTGGCACATAGTCCATCTGTAGTAGCCAATCCTAATGTGATGGATTTTGAAGACGCTCGAACTCAAGACGAAAGGGAGAAACATGCTAAGAGGAAGGCATGTTTGGCAAACCCTCACCGTGATCAACTCCTGCCCAGAAACCTGTCCCCACTGTGGAAGGACGTGTGGATCCAGAATTGGTCTCTACAGTCACTTACAGACTCACAGTTAAGACCAGGCATCCCCAAACTCGGCCCTCCAGATGCTTTGGGACTACAACTCCCACCATCCCTAGCCAACAGGACCAGCGGCTAGGAATGATGGGAATTGTAGGCCCACATCTAGAAGACCGAGTGTGGGGATGCCTGGTTAAGACCGTGTTCATGGAAGACAATCTTGCTCAGCTGTGAATGATCGCCAAAGAAGAAGAAAGACTGGTGAGAGCCAGTGTGGTGTAGTGGCTAAGAGTAGCTCTAGACTTGAAAGTGCAAGTCCTGCTCCCTCTGGAAAACCACTGGAACACAGGAAACTGCCTTATACTGCCTTTCATGGGTCCATCTAGCTCAGTGTTGTCTACACTGACTGACAGCAGCTCTCCAGGGTTTCAGGCAGGGTTCCAGCTCTACCTGAATATGCCAGGGACTGGACAGGGGACCTTCTGCATGCAAAGCAGCTCACCACAATTTGGAGACTGGACTTCTGCAGCAGGGAACCTCCTGTACCAAAGGAGGCTCCTCACATGTTCTAGAATCCTGCATAATCAGAGTTTCTAAACATGCAGGCACCATAATAGCTGCCAAGTTTTCCCTTTTCTCGTGAGGAAGCCTATTCAGCATAAGGGAAAATCCCTTTAAAAAAAGGGATAACTTGGCAGCTATGGGCACCATCCTCACACAGAACAAGCCAGTGTGGTGTAGTGGTTAAGAGCGGTAGACTTGTAATCTGGGGAACTGGGTTCCTGTCTCCGCTTCTCCACATGCAGCTTCTGGGTGACCTTGGGCTAGTCACACTTCTCTGAAGTCTCTCAGCCCCACCCTCCCCACAGGGTGTCTGTTGTGGGGGAGGAGGGGAAAGGAGATTGTTAGCCGCTTTGAGACTCCTTCGGGTAGTGATAAAGCGGGATATCAAATCCAAACTACTACTACTCTTCTTCTTCTTCTTCTTCTTCTTCTTCTTCTTCTTCTTCTTCTTCTTCTTCTTCTTCTTCTTCTTCTTCTTCTTCTTCTTCTTCTATATATCACATTAGAGCAGAGAGAACCAGGATCTTTCTGGTCAGTGCCAAACCATCTATATCTGAGTAAGAATTGGCTTGCTCTGTCTGATAACATTTATTTCTATTGTCTCGTTTGTTTACCTGACCTGCCACTGCTCAATGTATTGCCATCTGTTTAGACAACAACCTTGTTGACAACTTATTGTTTAATCATGGTGACATTGTTTGCTTCATAACCTGGCAGAGACTTTGGGTTGAATTCTAAAACTGTAATTTCATGTGCATAGGTATGCCATCTTGATTGCCCTAGACTTTGGCAGTATTCATCCACTTTTATGCCAGCGAGCATATTGCTTTTCCATTTAAAGGATACTGTAGTGATCACAAGAGGCCATTTTTGGAAGGTGCGATTATTATTATTTTTTTCTACATGTCTATGTAGACAGAGCGTAAAATATTACCTTTTTTATTTGCTGGGTCCCTGTAGGCCAACACGATACCTAATTATCTCCAAAATGATGGATTTCACTTATGCAAGTGGAATGTGTGTTGTAATTTCCCATTCTTCAATTTATCTCCCTTTTACAGCTGATTGTTGCTTTGCGCATGGGATGGTGATAAGCTTTTCTAAAGGAAATATTTGGATAAATAAAAGAATTATAATCAGAACTGCATGATAGAGAGGCTTTTTTGTTTGCTTCCCTCGTTCGCTCCATCCCCCGCCCTCTCTCACTCTTTAACATGGAGATTGATTGGCTTCTATTGGCTAATCTGCAGGAGGCTTTTTAGTAAGGAGATGAGTGGGCACTTCAGAGAGTCTTGGATGCTCCATCAGGTGGTGACAGGAATTAAACACAAAGTTTAAAAGTTAAAGAGACAGATGTGAGGAGGAAAAACAGCTTTTGCTTATTGCCTTTTGCCTATAATGAATGGGCAATGCATTATAACATGGTATTAATATTTGCCAGTTACACAGTCAGGCAGAAATATATTATCATTCAAACCATATGAGGATTTCTCCTTAATTCCCTTCTTATTGCTATAATATTAGGTCCAGATTGTCAGAGTTGCTAGCCATCCATCATCTTCCATTCTTCCAAAAAAAAAAGATGGTGGTGGAGGAAAAGCGCAACAGAGAAAATTGCATTGTGTTTTCCTGACCTGAACCCCCTGGGTGCTCTGTTTCCCTTCCCACTCAATATACTAGCTGCCAATTCTGACATTTTGTAGTCTTCCCTTAAGAACCTTGACCCACCTGTCTGTAACTCTCTAGCCAGACAGCCACCTGAAATAAATCCCAATGAAGCTGACTGCATTGTAGTGGTTTTGAAAAGGTCATCGTGTTTACTGTAACACGGCTATCATTAAAAATAAAATGCATGGCTTTTGGTTCAGTTTCATCAAAGAAAAGTGGACTTTTTGTAAATGGCATTCAGCTATAATAATAATAATAATAATAATAATAATAATAATAATAATAATAACAACTTTTATTTATACCCCGCCC
The DNA here is from genome assembly GCF_965207765.1 of Zootoca vivipara. Taxonomy (NCBI): domain Eukaryota; kingdom Metazoa; phylum Chordata; class Lepidosauria; order Squamata; family Lacertidae; genus Zootoca; species Zootoca vivipara. The sequence continues at coordinate 111,400,375 of NC_142582.1, read as the reverse complement.
TCCCCAGCCAAGACCAGGTTCAGGGCATCTAACACCGAATATAAAACAATTAATTAAAATACAGCTTAAAAACAAGACTAAATGCAACATTAAAATTAAAATGCAGCCTCATCAGAAAAAGGAAAAAGGGGGAGGGGATCAAGTTGATTCCAGGCCAAAGGCCAGGTGGAACAACTCTGTCTTACAGGCCCTGCAGAAAGAAATCAAATCCCGCAGGGCCCTGGTCTCATGAGACAGAGCGAGGCAATAGACACTGACAAAAATAATCACATTGATGTTGCAATCCTTGGGGAGGGGGGTGGGGTGGGGTGGGGTGGGGGGGTTGAAAGTTGGTCATCCTCCATCCACCTGACTCTTGCCAATAGAACACAAGTGAGGCTAGAGAAGCATCCTTGCATTCCTCTGTCCTTTCCCCGTTTACTGAAAAAAATCCCCTCCCATTGAAAGCTGTGCTAACTCCTGGGCTGGCATAAGTCCTTGGGTTGAGGGCATATTGTAACCAGTAATATGATGGATCCTTCAGATGCAAGCTTCTTGCCCTGGCAAACTCTTGACCTACCCGACATGACCCATTTTGGACCAACTAAAATCAGAGTTCTGACATCTATAGAGCCAGGGTTGTGAAATTTACAATGGCAGCAAAGAGAGAATCCGGCATAAGTTCTACATTTCTGAGTGGGGTCTCTCTCTGCAACCTTGAGCAGGGAGATTAGATGTATCCTAGTCCCTTTGACCCACAGAATTGCAGCCGCCACCTATTTCCTTAATAATCTTAAAATTGCATCACCATTAATTCTACCTCTGCTAAATTCTATTCACATTTGCCATTTCACCACAACTGCCGATGGCCAGGTTTAATTTCATACATGCATACTCATAATTTGATCGCTGCAGCATTGTGTGAGATTACTTGCATTTGTGACTGGAACGTCAGAGATAGAACTTTGATATCTTGCCACATCATCTCTGACACAAAACTTTTCAATGGAGTTTGCTTTCTCAAGCAGAGAAATCATATACACCCATGCACCTCTAAACTGTTGTCTATATCTGACTTTGATGAAAAGCATGTTTGTAGGTCTAAAATCCAGATTAAAGCTCCCATTGCAGATACCTTGATTGTGTTCCCATGTATGTAGGATTCAACCAATAATCAGCAAGAGAGCAGACATCAATTTGAGCACTTACCTGAGGATGTTTCAAGAAAGCAATGGGGAAATGCACTGTGGATATAACAATAGCTTGCTGTGATATACTCAATAAAGACTGGATACAATCTAACCTCCGCATAAGTTCTGTGCAAGCAAATCAGAATGAAAGCTCAATAAACAGGCTGTTTGGAAGAGTATTGAGTACTAAATGGTTGCATACTGCTTCAGCCCTAGAGGGAAGGCTACACTTGGGACATCTGGAGGAGCCCTATTTATTGAGCATTCATCCTGATTTGCTTGCACAGAGCTTATGCGGAGGTTAGATTTTATCCAGTCTTTATTGAGCACCTGTTCTGATTTGTTTCCAGAGAGTTATACAACAATAACCATTCATCTTACATTCATCACTATTTGTTTGTGTGGTCTTTATATGCTTTCCTGTTAATCATTCATTCATTTATTCCACACTTCACAATGCATTTTCCTATCTCTTTCCTAATCCCCTCCCAAAACCCTCCCATTTCTTTTAAAAAGTTGATTTGTTGTGCTTTATATGCTCAAACCTAAACTTCCTGGTATGTGCTTGAATCCCACCTGGAGAATGCTGACAGTCCCGAGTCCTAATTGGCTGTATACTGCTTCAGTATCCCTTCCAGACTGTCACTATTTTGTGAGTGGGATTCAGTCATAGTCCTGACAGATTTAGTTTGTGAAATTAAGGTGGATTTGGTTCTCTTGTGTAACAAACCCCAAAAGCTAAAAAATAAAACTTGGGATTTGTTTTGAGGTAAGGGATATGATGGGTAAATGCACTAGAAAATGTGGGATAGCAAGCATTGCGAAAGGTGTTGCAGTGTAATTAAGGCTGCAGCCAACTGGTTGGCTGGTTTTAGATTTGGCCTATATGCCTTATGCCTTAATTTCCATTTTGTTTGCCTCTCAGTAGACAATAGCAATGCGACTGCCCAGAGGCCAGGTGAACAACACTGCCCCCTAATGCCATCTGTGACTGACTATAACATGCGTTAGAACTCACAGCAAGTAATAAAAGAACTGAGAGCCCAGTCTGTTGCAGCCAATAGGCTCTGCTTGGATGTGCCCTCTCCCCTCTGAACCACCCCAAGGTCTTTGGAGGTGAGACTGGTGACATCAGTTTCCAGCCTCAGGCTCATCTCTCATTGCTGAACAGCTATTAAGAGACAGAATATTCTCAGGTGAAACTTCACACGGAGTTTAGGGATAGAAGGAATTGATAATCTGTTTGGTGCTAGCGGGAAGGGATGCAAAGAGGCAAGGGTGTGTGGGTGAATTTCATATGTGTCATCTGTTTGTGCTTGCTTAATTGAATAATTAAAAGCCCCTGCATAAACTCACGTGATAGTCTCATATTTATAGCAAAGCACCCAATGAATTAGGCTTTTGAGACAAACAGGGATACAAAATGGAAATTCAATTCCATTAAAACATTAGCGATAACATAGAATGTTTCAATGCTTTTCTTTTAGTTGTTTGTTATATTTTGCCTTTATTTATGCAACCTCCCCCCCCCCCGGTCATTCTGCTTATCATGCTATTTCCCCGCTCTACAGGAGATGGTAACTTTTTCCTCTTTTTATAAAGTTTACAGTCTCTATGGTCCTTTTGTGGAAATTTTGTAGCAAGGATATATCTACTTAATTGATGAACAGCTTTGTATCGGGTGATTTTTGTAATCCCGTGGCTATTTATCTTCTGAGCGATTGCAGTGTTTGTAATTGCGTTAAAAGGATTAATAAAAAAACAAACAAGCTGGGAACAAGCAAGTTACACAGCAAAGATAAAGCATTACAAAATGACTGTTTATTCGCTTTTTGAGGATAGGATTATGCTTCTAAATTATGCTTCTTTTTGAAGATAGGATTATGCTTCTAAATTAATCTTCAATTAAATTTATGAATTTTATTTATAGCCCTTGTTGTTAGTTTACCCAGTTTAAACTGACACGGCAGTAACCGCTGCTAACAGGATCTATGGCATTGTAATAAATATGATTAGAAAAATCCCCACTGGCCTATTTCCCCCCAGCATTAGCCAGTTTAAGTATGTATTTAGCTTTGGCTATCAGAAATTCATGCATTATATATAGGATAGTAAAATTGTCATTGTGAAAATGGACAGCCTTAAGTGGTTCCCAAACTGGCAGTGAATGAGAAAAGCAGAAATGACAACAGAGGGACTTGTGTGTGTCCACACTTCAGTGGCCAGGATTCTTTCTTCCTTCCTTCCTTCCTTCCTTCCTTCCTTCCTTCCTTCCTTCCTTCCTTCCTTCCTTCCTTCCTTCCTTCCTTCCTTCCTTCCTTCCTTCCTTCCTTCCTTCCTTCCTTCCTCCTCCTCCTCCTCCTCCTCCTCCTGTAATAACAGATACAAATCACACCATTCATCAATGAAACAACTGTAGAGTCCTGCATAATTGGCTGTACAATATTAAAGTCATATTGTATGTTGCAATAACATTTTTGGCTGTGCACATATTACTACCCTGCAGCCTATCTACCATGTAGCCTTACTATACTAAAGAGAAACAAGCATTTATGTGGTGGGTGGGTGTGAAACAACGGCAAATGCCTTCCCTTTGGTGTTGACCCTTTAGGATTGGCAGGAGGGAGACCACTATTTTCAGTTTTTAATTTTTGAATTTCATTTTCCTGTAGGAGGGATTGAATGAAAAGTGAGTACTATTGGATGGTAACGGAAATGTTGTGCTTGTGTTTTGTTCTATCCCAGGGTAAGAGTCTGGGTTGTAATATTTTTGAGTGTTCTGAAGCTGCTTAATGTCGCTGAATGGGAAAGACTGAACCAGTGTAGAGTAAGGAGCTATCAGAATGGGAGACAGTGAGGAAGTGATTATGTTTCTGGGTTTTTTTGTTTTTGTTTTTTATAGTGAGCTGCCCTAGATGTAGGTGGGTGAATGAGTTGGTTGGAAATTATGCTTAATTTCACCAGGGATTTTTTTTTGGGAAGGTATGTGACTGTGGGTAAAACTTCTCTTTCATTTATTTTGTTTTGTCATTATTGATATTTATATGTGCAATTTTTATTGTATGATTGAATTTGATTTGTATTTGCAATGTTTTTTTTAAAAATTAAGATAATAGTTTGGTTTCCTGTTAATTATGCTGCTATAAATTGAGATTGTTATTGTATTTGTTACTGTAGTGTGTAATGTTTTATTTTTATATTCTGTAACGTTCTATTTGATTATGTAAGACAGGGTGTAAAACACTTAGGTTTCCCTTTGGAAATGTGAAGTATGGAATTTGATTTAAGGAAAATAAATAAAAATAAATATTCACAAAGGTCATGAAAGGAAACCATACTTCCTCAAAGTGCTCCTTGTTTATCAGCACCCCGACTACTCTACCATGATGCATTAAGCAATCTCCCAAATTGTGCAAATTCACCCTTTCACTGAAAAGCCTTCACTGGTCTTTTGATGTTCAGCTGTTTCCATGCAGGCCGCCACCAGCAGGAAATTAACCAGATCCATGTGAAGGACACCAGAACCAATTTGCCTAGATACCCACAGCAAAGCCAACAACACATTAAGAACTATGATCTGATTTATCATTTCAGAATTCACTCCCATCTGTACGAGATGCATATTTCTGAAAAGCAGTTGGAATCTAGGGCCCGAATCCAAGGACAGAGAGGGGTAAATCTTCTCTGCTCCTCTATTATTATTTTTTAAAATCTAAACACCAACAATCTTCCTGTCTAAAATACTGAGATAATTTGGAGGGGTGGGTTTCTGACTTAGGGTTGCCAGACTCAATAGAGGACAGGACTTCTGTGCCTTTAATTGCCCTGCTCTCTTTTGAGTCTGGAAACCTTAAAGAGAAACCAGCAGACCCTTTGCTTGGAAATTAAACAAAGGGTCTGCTGGTTTCTTTTTAAGGTTTCCAGACTCAAAAGAGAGCAGGGCAATTAAAGGCACAGGAGTCCTGTCCTCTATTGAGTCCTATTCTGACTGGAAATGGAATTCTTCCCAGTTTAGGGCCAACACCGATCAACCGTCTGGCAGCTAATCCACAGCTGAGAGCCATGTTGGAGAGCCCTTTGGCCTTTGCTCTTTTGCTTGCACCTCTGACTCCCATGAATACCTGAAGGGTGGTAGGAACAGACACAAACCCAGAATACAGGCCGCAGCCTCCCGGGTGTTTCCTTTCTTTCCCCCTCCAGTCCACTGATCCAAACCTACACTAAAAGCCAGCCCTCCTCCAGGTTACTGTGGAGCAGGCTTCTGAGACCTTTGGAACTTGAAGGAGAAACTCTCCCACAAAACACAGGGACCTGCCGGGTCTACAAGGGATATATTTATGTGCTGCATGAGTGACAACTTCTTTTTTTAAAAAAATATATTTTTATTAATTTTCCAATTAAAACCAATTATATCACATTATATCACATTCATTATTTCAAATTATACACATATATATATCAATCAAACCGAATGTTATGCCAAATCGTCTAGAGAATTTTTTATTTGGGTTCCCATGCTTCAAGAAATTGGGGATTCCTCGCAACCGTCCACTGCCGTCTTTTTTCTAAAGTTCAAATCGTCCTCCAAGTTCATAATAATCCAGATCTTCCCCTTACAGTCACATAGATGTTTTCCACTTTCAACCGATTGTTTCCCAGCTGCTGAGATAAATATCAAACAAGGTTTCACAAATGTTCTTTCTCCTGTGTGGGTTAATCAGTCCAGCCTCCCCATAAATCTTCTTAGTTTGGAGCTCCCTGTTGCGTCGAAGCAGCGCCATCTTAAAAAACTCAAATCACTTTCGTTTTCTCTCATAGCCATGAAGATTAACGATCTTTATGAAATTTACAGCTTTTCCAGGCAGAAGACCCAAACATCAAACCATAAACTCTTGGTAAATTAATGGATCTCCTTGCCCTATAGCTGAACTTAGCTTCAGGTCGCTGCTCCAATTCAAAGTGCGTCACAGCTCATAAATCCTCCGAACGCGTCCAGGACTCCTTCCGTCCGACTAGGGGGGGGGCTTTTCTCATCGGCAACTCCACATCTTTAAAAAATATGCTCAGTAACAACAGTTTATAAAGTTCAACTCACACAGTCTTTTGCTTCTCTTTCACTCCAAACAAGCCAGGACATCGCGTCTGGGAAGGTACGAAGTAACTCATATGAAGAAAAATAAAAAAAAAACTCAATTCCCTTATCGCTCCGTCCCCATCAATCCTTCTTCCAGATGATATACAGCCTTTGACTCCTCTCCCTCAGCAGCATAAATTTCTCAGCAGTAAACAGCGCTTCTTCCCCTCCTTCTGAAGTATGTCCATAGTTTTAAGCCTAATTATCTTCTTTAACCATGGAAATCCCCGCCATGCAGATTAGCGTCCGGGAGTCCTGGCCCTCGTAAGTGCTTTTCAGCCCAAGCTCCCCCCACTCCATAAACAGTCGGAGTGGGTCTGGGGGCATCGCGGGCCAGCGGCCCCTCTCCGTAACCCCCGGAGAGGGTAGGGGGTTGCCATTTACTCCCCTAGCAACCGCCAAATTCCTTACGAAGGTCAGAGGGATGGAAAACAGGTCCGCCATTCCTGCCGGCGGAAACCGGAACCCCATGAGTGACAACTTCTAGTAAGTGCTTTTAAGAACTGTCTTTAAAACCACTCACTCTGTCAGCGTTCCTTCATTCTCCCCTCCGTCCAGTTTAAAGCAACTCTTCCCCCCCCCCCATGGAAGTGATTAAAAAAAAACCCTCTAGAAGTTTTCAATCTAAGCCACTTTTTTTAAAAAATCCAAAGCAACACACAATGTCTCCCTTGAATTCAGTGACCTTTCCCCCTGCTTTTGCCTGCAAGAAGCATTTGTCAAGAAGGCAGCAGGAGCACACCTCATACTAGAGAACCTATTGTTTGCAGACCTGCTCGTTCGCTGTGTACGGTGGCCAGCTGTGAACTCTCACCTGAATGGGAGCTTGATTGACAGCTGTTGGGCAGAGGCAGGGGGAGGGAATCCACAAATCTGAATAGCACACGGAGGAATGAGAAAGTTGTTCAACACACACTAATGTTGGGCAATATCCATTCTTATGAAGAGCTTTAAGCAAGCCCTTCTTAAAATGCAGAAGGTATGTTTAGTGTGATTGTCCACTAACATTGCCCTGCCAAACTGAATGAAGCTCACAGGGTCAGACCAAAGCTTAAGAACATATGAATGGCCTGATGGATCAGGCCAGTGGCCCATCTGGTCCAACATCCTGTTTTTACAGTGGCCAACCAGATGTCTATGAAAAACTTGAGCACAACAGCACTCTCTCCTCCTGTAGTTTCCAGTAACTTGGTATTCAGAAACTTACTGCCTCCAACAGTGGGGCAGAGGCAGTTTTAGGGTAGCATAACCATTGTGGTCACACTGGGTGCCACCCTGCAAGGAGCGCAAAAACAATTCTGCAGAACAGAGCGCAAGAGGCAAGGGAGCGTTGAACTTTGAGAGCCCTCTGAGTGGAGGTTTCAGAGCATGACCATCGGGGTTGGCAGGGACAGATAGCCATATCCTCCATGAATTTGCTTAATCCTCTTTTAAGGTAAAGGGACCCCTGACCATTAGGTCCAGTCGTGACCGACTCTGGGGGTTGCGGCGCTCATTTCGCATTATTGGCTGAGGGAGCCGGCGTACAGCTTCCAGGTCATGTGGCCAGCATGACAAAGCTGCTTCTGGCGAACCAGAGCAGCACACGGAAATGCCGTTTACCTTCCCGCTTTTGCTGTACCTATTTATCTACTTGCACTTTGACGTGCTTTTGAACTGCCAGGTGGGCAGGAGCTGGGACCGAGCAACGGGAGCTCACCCCGTCAGGGGGATTCGAACCGCCGACCTTCTGATTGGCAAGCCCTAGGCTCTGTGGTTTAACCCACAGCACCACCCACATCCCAATCTTCTTTTAAAGCCATGCAAATTGGTCACCATCACTACCTCTCATGGTAAACATTTTCTGCCTGAGGTGAAGGACAACATCACAGGTCTTTCTTCACCTTCTGTCTCCTCCTCCTTCTCCAGCTGCCTTCTGGCTGTACTAGCTCCACTCTGTCTGACACACATTGACTGCCCTCCCCCAACATCTGTACCCGGAATTGACCACCTCACTGTGCCTAATGGGAGGACCAGACCCAGCAACCCACTGTCCAGGTACAGAACCAAATAGGAACAAAACAAGCCTCCAGGTTTTGCTATTATCTTACAAGGCTGGGGGACAGTTAGGTGTCGTGAGCCACAGCGAGTACAGACCTGATTTGGGGGAATTATTCTGGGCCCAGCACACTATAAACGGATTGGACCCTCCGACTCACTCACAAAAGAGGACACAGATTTAAATATGCTGTGCACCGTTGGCAAATTTGTATCCTCTTTTCCAAGGAGCATGAAAGCCCCCCCCCCTCAAATAAAGTAGTGACCACACACAGAATAAAATACCTGGCACCAGAATGTGAACAGGAAAAAAAAGTAAAATAAAAAAATTCCTTCAGTAGCACCTTAAAGACCAACTAAGTTTTTATTTTGGTATGAGCTTTCGTGTGCATGCACACTTCTTCAGATACAGTGAAATGGAAGTTTCCAGGCACTTATGTAGAGAAGGGGTGGGGAGGGGTGGGGATGGGGAGGGGGGATCACTCAGAAGGGTGGTGGAAATGGGTGATTGACTGACTGATAGCTGTTGATGACCGGAAACGACTGCAAATGGTTTTGCATGAAAAAGCAAGGGTGGAGATGGCTGAAGATCGCTTATCATTATACATGATAAGCGATCTTCAGCCATCTCCACCCTTGCTTTTTCATGCAAAACCATTTGCAGTCGTTTCCGGTCATCAACAGCTATCAGTCAGTCAATCACCCATTTCCACCACCCTTCTGAGTGATCCCCCCTCCCCATCCCCACCCCTCCCCACCCCTTCTCTACATAAGTGCCTGGAAACTTCCATTTCACTGTATCTGAAGAAGTGTGCATGCACACGAAAGCTCATACCAAAATAAAAACTTAGTTGGTCTTTAAGGTGCTACTGAAGGAATTTTTTTATTTTACTTCGATCCAGACCAACACGGCTACCTACCTGTAACCAGGAAAAAAAAGGTTTACAGAAAAAAAGGTGAACCGAAAAAAAGATTTCTTCCTGCCACATGGCTGTTAAAGGCCATGTGGTATGCCTTGCCAACTGAGTTGTGTCAAACCTTACATTTAGACTGTTTTAGGCAGTTGGTGAAAATGGGCTCTTAAAAAGGCCCTTGGCTGACTGACTAAGTGATTCACTGGCTGAGTTTTGTGTTTATTCGATGGCTGCTTTGGAATTCCTATATTGGTTTTTAGTTTGTGATAGCATGGTTTGATTTAATTTGGGAAACACTGTCTGTTTATATCTTCTTCTGTGTTATGGATTTGTTAGCCATCTTGAATTCCCTTGGAAAATTAAGGAAACTGTTTTAAAGGCAAAATTTATTTTTCAGTAATAATTAAAGCAAAACTAAATGAAATAAATTAAAATAACCCCTCAAGTATTCCTCCCTAGAAAGTTAAGCCCCTGTCCCCATAATATGTGAAGTGTGCCCATCCCTTGGCAGTCTACAGACCACATTCCTCTGTAGAAAATGTCAGCTGGGAAACATGGGGTGTATAGTTTCCTTCTGCCTCCCATCTGATTTGGGAAGAAGGAAAATTTTTAAATCCCATGCCCCCCCCAACCCTCCCACTTCTGAATGTTGCTGTTTTTGGTCTGAGAAGGAACAAGAGAATTGATTGAGGGCTGGGTGGGCAGAGGGAGAGAAGAGGAGGCAGGCTGATTGGGAAGATTGGCTGCTTAGAATCATAGAATCATAGAGGTGGAAGAGACCACAAGGGCCATCCAGTCCAACCCCTGCCAAGCAGGAAACACCATCAATGCATTCTTGACATATGCCTTTCAAGCCTGCGCTTAAAGACCTCCAAAGAAGGAGACTCCACCACACTCCTTGGTAGCAAATTCCACTGCCGAACAGCTCTTACTGTCAGGAAGTTCTTCCTAATGTTTGGGTGGAATCTTCTTTCTTGTAGTTTGAATCCATTGCTCCATGTCCGCTTCTCTGGAGCAGCAGAAAACAACCTTTCACCCTCCTCTATATGACATCCTTTTATATATTTGAACATGGCCACCACATCACCCCTCAACCCTCTCCCCTCCAGGCTAAACACACCCAGCTCCCCAAGCCGTTTCTCACAAGGCACCGCCTCCAAGCCCTTGACCACCCTGGTTGCCCTCCGGACACGCTCCAGCCCGTCAGCATCCCTCCCGAACTGTGGTGCCCAGAACCGGACACAGCACTCCAGGCGAGGCCCGACCAGAGCAGAACACAGTGGCACTACCACTTCCCTTGATCTAGACGCCACACTCCCACTGATGCAGCCCAGAACTGCATCGGCCTCTCCAGCCGCTGCATCACACTGCTGACCCACGCCAAGCCTGTGGTCCACTGGGACTCCCAGATCCTTCCCACATGCACTGCTCTCAAGCCAGGTGCCTCCCCTCCTGCATTTCTGCCTCTCATCTTCTTTGCCCAAGTGCAGTACCCCACACCTCTCCCTGTTAAAATCCAACTCGCTTGCCCCGGCCCAGTTGTCCAGTCTGTTAAGGTCATCCTGAAGTGTCATTCCGTCCTCCGGGGTATCAGCCACCCCTCCCAACTTGGGACCATCTGCAAACCTGATCAGGACACCCCCAAGTCATCGACGAAGATGCTGAACAAGACTGGGCCCAAGACAGAACCCTGTGGCACCCCACCAGTCACTCCTCTCCAGGATGAAGAGGAGCCACCGATGAGCACCCCCTGGGTCTGGTCAGCCAGCCAGCCACAAATCCACTGAATGGTGTGGTTTTTTAAAAAAAGTTTAAAAAATCTTTATTATTAAACATAAAATCAATATAATTCAACACAAATCAACACAAATCAACATAACACAAATCAACATAACACAAATACATCCAAAAATCCAAATTATACAAAATTAAATTAATTATACAAATTAAACCAACTTATAAAAAGAACAGAAAGAAGAGAGAAAAAATGAAAAGTGAAAAAATTAAGAAGAAAAACAAAAAAGAAGGCAAACATAATGTAAAAAAGAAAATACAATAAACTTCCCAGCATTTCGAGGGCTCCAGTGGCGCAACCGGTTAGCGCACGGTACTTATACAATAAACTTCCCAGCATTTCCGTATCAGTTCCCTAATTACGTATAAACTCTACTATGCTTCTCCCTTACAAACTTTACTTTTTATTCCTTATTTCATTTTCTTCTTATATTTTTATTACATTCAATAAACTTGTGTGTACTTAGTCAAAGCAAATCACCCATCTAGAATTTATACCTTCATTACGAAGATAATCCTCCACATACTTCCATTCCCCCCCCCCCATTTTTGTTTAGGGACTTTTCTAACTATCGCTGTTAGTCTTGCAAAGTTCATAAACTCCACTAATTTAATATGCCAATCTTGAATGGTCGGTAATTTATCTCCTTTCCAGTTTTGAGCAAGCAACAGTCTGGCCGCTGCACATGCGTACAACAAGATGTTTCTTCTGTCTATTCCTGTATTTTCAGGGATTAAGCTTAATAATAATATCTCAGGCTTCATTTCAAATGTCCATTTCAATATTTTTTAAAATTTTTCATAAACTTCGGTCCAAAACTTATTAACCTTTTTACAGCTCCACCAACAGTGAAAATAATCCCCTTTAATTTCATTACATTTCCAGCATTTATCTATATCATTTTTATATATTTTTGCTAATTTTGCCGGTGTTAAGTGCCATCTGTAAACTAATCTCCACATGTTTTCCCTTATTCCCATACAAGCTGTAAAATTAATATCTATCCTCCATAGTCTGTCCCACTGATTACTGTATATTACTCTCCCGACATCCTGTGCCCACTTGATCATAAAATGTTTTACCTCCTCGTCCTTCATCTCCCACTCTAATAAAAATTTATAAATTTTTGCTAATGATTTTTGGGGGTTGTCAATTAATAGTTCCTGTAATTTTGATCTATTCTCCAAAAAGCCTACTGTTTTATGTTTTTTTAAAGATGCTTTGCACTTGTTGATATTGTAGCCAGCTCAAACAAAACTGTTCAACAATAAACTTCGCAGCATTTGCATGGTACATTGTCTAGCCCGCACTCCACCAGCTTCTTCACAAGAATATGCTTGAGGAATAACATTTTGAGCTAAATCAGAGGAATCTGGGCCCAGCTTGAAATGGAACGACACTTCTCATATTTTCAGCCCTCCAAATTCTACAAGCATGCTCATCAATACTTTAAACATGGACATTTTCTCCCCATGAAAAAATGTTCCAGTTTTACAGGTATTTGGGTAAATGTTACTTTGGTCACAATCTAGAGCTGGACTTTTACGTGGTTACAATTTCCAGAAACCATGCTAGTCTGCTGCAGCATAAGTAACAAAGGGCCCTGAAGGTGCTGCAAGACTCGTCGTTGCTCGGATTTACATGCCCCCCACCCCTGTTAGCAACCGCATAGCTCCATAAATGCACGAGGCTTTTTCATAGCCGGCAATTGACAAGTCCCACTTAACATACTTTATTTATATTCTGCCATTTGAGTAGCTTACGGTAAAAACAAAGCAAAAATATTACCTGTACGTATGGAAACTGAGCCACAATTAAATTATAAAAATAAAACAACAACGTAAATAAAACTGCCTTTCAGCAGCAAGCCACCGAGAACCAGGAGCGGCCTGATCAAACCAGCCCCACTTCTGTGCTGGGAACACACACACAGTCCTTGGCCACATTCATACCATACATTTAAAGCACTATGATACCACTTTAAGCAGTCATGGTTTCTCCCCAAAAATTCTGGGAGCTGTGGTTTGTTAAGAGTGCTACAGTTGCTAGGAAAACCTTTTTTCTCTCACAGATCTACAGCTCTCGGAGTGGTTTAACAATCTCCCAGGGAACTCCGGGAGTAACAACTCTCAGCACCCTTAATAAAATGCAATTCCCAGAACTCTTTGGGGGAAGCCATGACTGTTTAAAGTGGTGTCACAGTGCTTTAAATGTATGGTTTGAATGTAGTCCTTGTGGCACATATTAAAGTAGAGTTTCTGGGCAGCGGAGAAAGAATTCACTCAGTTCGCATTTTAATGTTAGCCTACCTAGTTTGCATTTCCTGATTCTGTCTTTGAATTTTGTAATGTGGGTGGCCGACCAACTAGCATGTACAGTACAAAAAAATGCATCCATTAGCTAAATAAATAAATAAAACTACTGTGTTGGTCAATACTGCTTGCCGAAAATGTGTATATTAGCAAAATGGCATTCCACATCGAAAATATTAGGATAGATATGCACCCTGCACGTGAATCATCCTGAGAACTTTTAAAAGAAAAATTTGCAAGAAGTGGGACTGAACCAAATTTATAGTGGAGGAAATCAGAAATGGAAAGGAAAGGAAAGGAAATTACTTGGTTCATCCAACGCCAGCTAGTGGTGGCTTCGATTCTGAAAACTCAGCCGAGTGGCATAAATTTTTACTTTTCAATTTTCTGGTAGTTTGAGAGTTTGACATTCTAATTGCGAGGTTTCTTTATGGGCCTATGTTAATATTTTATCACACAAATGCTTCATTATATTATGAAAGAGTGTCCATGGCTGTGCAAATTTGATTTACATTCCTAATGGACCCTGCTACAAATTGACCTACCCCTAATGGAACTGCAGATTGCTATGTGCAGAGTATAAATGTTGGCTACTACAGTGTGACCCTGATATAACCTCCCACAGCTACTCTGTTTAAAAAAGAAAGCTCAGGGGTGGGGGGAGAGAGAGAGACACACACACAGGAAAAGGGCAGCCAAACACATGCATTCGTGACCATTTCTTCTTAAGGTTTGCTTTCCCCTTAACTTTCTGACAATATTATCAGTGTTAACTGGCTGCTGTTAAAATGACAAGTGGGCATTGCTCTGCAGAAAATAAAAAAAGTATTTCAAGCAAATCATTATATTGCTTTTTATTTTTAAAAAACCCTCACTAAAAGCCAGCTTTGGAGTCAGAGGCTACAGCAGCATGCTTGATTAATGAGCTGTTTTATTAGTGGTGCAAATAGTATGCAATGTCAAAAGACCCATATGTTGTGGATTAGAGATGAATTAAATTTACCTGGATGCCAAGCAGGAAAAAAATTAAAGTATGCTTCTGGTAAAATATATAATTCTGTGTTGTTGTTTTTAATGTTACATGCAGGCATTGCCTATATTTATGCTTTTGATTAATTTAATGTCATGCTTACTTAACCTGGTATCCAATCAAAATTGATTCCCCACCTCTGCCTTTGTGAGACACCAATCACCCAGCCTGCTTTTAAGCAGGGCTACTGTGTGCATAAAGGCTAGCTTTGCTTGGAAGTAAATTGCATATTGAGACTCTGGACAAGAGCAGAGAAGCTGGATCTGAGAAACAGGAAAAGGGTGTTGTTGGTAGTGGTGCCCGCCCTGTGGAATGCCCTCCCACCAGATGTCAAGGAAACAAACAACTATCTGTCTTTTATAAGACATCCAAAGGCAGCCCTGTTTAGGGAAGCTTTTAATGTTTGGTGTTTTATTGTGCTTTTAATTCTGTTGGGAGCCACCCAGAGTGGCTGGGGAAACCCAGCCAGATGGGCGGGGTATAAATAAGTTGTTGTTGTTGTTGTTGTTGTTTGTTGTTATCGTCTGTGCAGGCAATTAGGTAGAATGAGGTATTTGCCTCAGGCGGTGCATGCTGCTGTCTGTGTATGGGGGCAGTGGGTGTGTAACCTCCAACATTTCTCTGGTGAAAATAGGGACATCCTATTCCATAATAATTATTTCACTATTTATACCCAACCAACTCTTCAAAAGATTCCATCAACGGTCTCCAAAAATTTTTACACTTCACTTGGGAAGACAGGTGAACTGATGCCAGTGTACTGGAAGAAGCAAAGGTCACCAGTGTTGAAGCAATGATTCTTCAACATCAACTTCGTTGGAATGGTCATGTTGTGCGGATGCCTGATGATCGTTTTCCAAAGCAACTACTCTATTTCGAACTAAAAAATGGAAAGCGTAATGCTGGTGGTCAACAAAAGAGGTTTAAAGACTGTCTCAGGGCAAATATAAAAAAAATGTAGTATAAACACCAACAATGTGAATCACTTGCCTGCGAGCGCTTCAGTTGGAGAACAGCCTTTACCAAAGGTGTCATGGGCTTTGAAGACACTCAAACTCAGGGCGCAATGGAGAAACATGCGAAGAGGAAGGCACGCTTGGCAAATCCACACTGTGATCAAATCCCACCTGGAAACCAATGTCCCCTCTGTGGAAGGACGTGTGGATCCAGAATTGGCCTCCACAGTCACTTACAGACTCACAGTTAAAACCGCGTTTATGGAAGACAATCTTACTCGGCTACAAGTGATCGCCAAAGAAGAAGAATTTCACTATTTATACCTCACCCATCTGACTGGGTTGCCCCAGCCACTCTGGGAGGCTTCCAACATATATAAAACCATAACAAAGCCTTAAACCTTAAAAAGCTTCCCTATACAGGACTGCCTTCAGATGGCTCAGGGGGGTCGGATAACTCAATGCCCTCCAACATTTCTCTGATGAAAAAGGGGACGTCTTAAGGAGAAGTGAGACACTATGGGATCCAATCAGAAATCAGGACAGCTTCTGTAAATCCGGGACTGTCCCTGGAAATTAGGGACACTTGGAGGGACTGTGGGTGATAGCCCCAAGTTGTTCCTTCAGAGCCCTCTGGTTTTTCCCTTCAGTTGGAGGGCAGTGCTGTGTGTCCACGAGGCCTTCCTTGCACCCCATAGCTAGCCTGCTGCTCTCAGGTGCAGTGCAAGACATTGTTCTATCACCAGTGTTAAAGGATTCCAATGTCAGTCTGATCAGCTTCTCTTGACTGTGTGTGGCAGCATCTTGTCTTTCGCCTCAGGCAGCAAAACATCATGGATTGGCCCTGGTACAGGGTGTGTGATGGCATGGCTGAGTCTGTCAAATTTAGCCTCTTTAATTCTTCCAGTCTCAATCTCAATTATCCACATTTCCTGGTTTTTTGTTTTAATTTTTAAAAAGCCTCAGGAAAAATAGTCAGCACTTTAGTGCAAACTCCTAAATACACATTTTTTGTCTAATACGCATTTCTATGCAAAGCATTTTTTAAAATGGCATTTTTGCATGTCATTTTCACAAACATATGCATTTATATGCACATTTGACCCAACATATGCATTTTTGTGCATACTACTTTGCTGCAGAAATGCATTCTCAAAATTCAGAGAAGTGCGGATTTCAAAGGATGGCTGCGTTCTAGTTCACATATTCTTTTAAAAAATGTGGTTTTGGTAAGTTTGCCTTTAAATGTGAACTGAATCAAATCTCTCCTCCATCTCTAGTAAGCAACATTGCCTTGAAACATTGTTGTTGTTTAGTCGTTTAGTCGTGTCCGACTCTTCGTGACCCCATGGACCAGAGCACGCCAGGCACTCCTGTCTTGCACTGCCTCCCGCAGTTTGGTCAAACTCATGTTCGTAGCTTCGAGAACACTGTCCAACCATCTTGTCCTCTGTCGTCCCCTTCTCCTAGTGCCCTCAATCTTTCCCAACATCAGGGTCTTTTCTAAGGATTCTTCTCTTCTCATGAGGTGGCCAAAGTATTGGAGCCTCAGCTTCACGACCTGTCCTTCCAGGGAGCACTCAGGGCTGATTTCCTTAAGAATGGATAGGTTTGATCTTCTTGCAGTCCATGGGACTCTCAAGAGTCTCCTCCAGCACCATAATACAAAAGCATCAATTCTTCGGCGATCAGCCTTCTTTATGGTCCAACTCTCACTTCCATACATCACTACTGGGAAAACCATAGCTTTAACTATACAGACCTTTGTCGGCAAGGTGATGTCTCTGCTTTTTAAGATGCTGTCTAGGTTTGTCATTGCTTTTCTCCCAAGAAGCAGGCGTCTTTTAATTTCGTGACTGCTGTCACCATCTGCAGTGATCAAGGAGCCCAAGAAAGTAAAATCTCTCACTGCCTCCATTTCTTCCCCTTCTATTTGCCAGGAGGTGATGGGACCAGTGGCCATGATCTTGGTTTTTTTGATGTTGAGCTTCAGACCATATTTTGCGCTCTCCTCTTTCACCCTCATTAAAAGGTTCTTTAATTCCTCCTCGCTTTCTGCCATCAAGGTTGTGTCATCTGCATATCTGAGGTTGTTGATATTTCTTCCAGCAATCTTAATTCCGGCTTGGGATTCATCTAGTCCAGCCTTTCGCATGATGAATTCTGCATATAAGTTAAATAAGCAGGGAGACAATATACAACCTTGTCGTACTCCTTTCCCAATTTTGAACCACTCAGTTGTTCCATATCCAGTTCTAACTGTAGCTTCTTGTCCCACATAGAGATTTCTCAGGAGACAGATGAGGTGATCAGGCACTCCCATTTCTTTAAGAACTTGCCATAGTTTGCTGTGGTCGACACAGTCAAAGGCTTTTGCATAGTCAATGAAGCAGAAGTAGACGTTTTTCTGGAACTCTCTAGCTTTCTCCATAATCCAGCGCATGTTTGCTATTTGGTCTCTGGTTCCTCTGCCCTTTCGAAATCCAGCTTGCACTTCTGGGAGTTCTCGGTCCACATACTGCCTAAGCCTGCCTTGTAGAATTTTAAGCATAACCTTGCTAGCGTGTGAAATGAGCGCAATTGTGCGGTAGTTGCAGCATTCTTTGGCACTGCCCTTCTTTGGAATTGGGATGTAGACTGATCTTCTCCAATCCTCTGGCCATTGCTGAGTTTTCCAAACTTGCTGGCATATTGGGTGTAGCACCTTAACAGCATCATCTTTTAAAATTTTAAACAGTTCAGCTGGAATATCATCACTTCCACTGGCCTTGTTATTAGCAATGCTTTCTAAGGCCCATTTGACTTCACTCTCCAAGATGTCTGGCTCAAGGTCAGCAACCACACTACCTGAGGTGTACGAGACCTCCATATCTTTCTGGTATAATTCCTCTGTGTATTCTTGCCACCTCTTCTTGATGTCTTCTGCTTCTGTTAGGTCCTTACCACTTTTGTCCTTGATTATGGTAATCTTTGTACGAAATGTTCCTTTCATATCTCCAATTTTCTTGAACAGATCTCTGGTTTTCCCCATTCTATAGTTTTCCTCTATTTCTTTGCATTGCTCATTTAAGAAGACCCTCTTGTCTCTCCTTGCTGTTTTTTGGAAATCTGCATTCAGTTTCCTGTATCTTTCCCTATCTCCCTTGCATTTTGCTTGCCTCCTCTCCTCCGCTATTTGTAAGGCCTCGTTGGACAGCCATTTTGCTTTCTTGCATTTCCTTTTCCTTGGGATGGTTTTCATTGCTGCCTCCTGTATAATGTTACGAGCCTCCATCCATAGTTCTTCAGGCACTCTGTCCACCAAATCTAAATCCTTAAACCTGTTCCTCACTTCCACTGTGTATTCATAAGGGATTTGATTCAGATTGTATCTTACTGGCCCAGTGGTTTTTCCTACTTTCTTCAGTTTAAGCTGGAATTTTGCTATAAGAAGCTGATGATCTGAGTTACAGTCAGCTCCAGGTCTTGTTTTTGCTGACTGTATAGAGCTTCTCCATCTTTGGCTGCAGAGAATATAATCAATCTGATTTCGATGCTGTCCATTTGGTGATATCCATGTGTAGAGTCGTCTCTTGTGTTGTTGGAATAGAGTGTTTGTGATGACCAGCTTGTTCTCTTGACAGAACTCTATTAGCCTTTGCCCTGCTTCATTTTGAACTCTAAGGCCAAACTTGCCAGTTGTTCCTTTTATCTCTTGATTCCCTACTTTAGCATTCCAGTCCCCTGTAATGAGAAGAACATCCTTCTTTGGTGTCATTTCTAGAAGGTGTTGTAGGTCTTCATAGAATTGGTCAATTTCACTTTCTTCAGCACCGGTAGTTGGTGCATAAACTTGGATTACTGTGATGTTAAAAGGTCTGCCTTGGATTCGTATCGAGATCATTCTGTCATTTTTGAGATTGCATCCCATTACAGCTTTTGCCACTCTTTTGTTGACTATGAGGGCCACTCCATTTCTACTACGGGATTCTTGCCCACAGTAGTAGATATGATAGTCACCCGAACTGAATCCGCCCATTCCCTTCCATTTTAGTTCACTGATGCCCAGGATGTCGATATTTATTCTTGTCATCTCATTTTTGACCACATCCAGCTTACCTCCACTCATGGTTCTTACATTCCAGGTTCCTATGCAATATTTTTCTTTACAGCATCGGACTTTCCTTTCGCTTCCAGGCATATCCGCAACTGAGCGTCCTTTCGGCTTTGGCCCAGCCGCTTCATCAGCTCTGAATCTACTTGTACTTGTCCTCCGCTCTTCCTCAGTAGCATGTTGGACGCCTTCCGACCTGAGGGGCTCATCTTCCAGCGTCATAACTTTTATATGCCTGTTGTCTTTGTCCATGGAGTTTTCTTGGCAGGGATACTGGAGTGGCTTGCCAGTTCCTTCTCCAGGTGGATCACGTTTAGTCAAAACTCTCCACTATGACCTGTCCATCTTGGGTGGCCCTGCATGGCATAGCTCATAGCTTCTCTGAGTTATTCAAGCCCCTTCGCCACGACAAGGCATTGATCCATGAAGGGGTTGAAACATTATGAATGCTTATGAAAAGCTCCAGTACTTCTGCTGCAATGCCGTTCTGCTGTGTCCACAGGGGTGCATTTAACCCATCCAGTTGGGAAGAGAATGTGGCAAGATTGCAGCTCCCATGAGGGGACGGGCTTACATCGATTTAAGGGACATGCAGCTAGCTATTTAAGCCAGCTCCATCCCTTGTTGGCCATCTTTATTAGGTAGAATTGCACCCTCCCATCCTTTTAAGCAGTGTGGAATTAGTCAGCTGGGAGTAGGAATTGTTTTAAGGTGTTCTTTGATTGACTGAGAATTCACCAAATAGTTGGCTTATTGTTATTGTCACCAATGGCATGTGGTGCGGACAGGGATGAGGGAATAGTTTAGCTGTTTTGGCAAGCACTCTAGGCTTCACCTCAGAGTAGGGATATCCACCCAACCTCTACTCCCTATTGCCATCAGGGTAGACAGAGCAGAAACATGCTTTAGGCACTAGGAGGAACTCTGGAGAGCAGAGGAGAGGCTATGTCTCTTGGATGCCTCCTTCAGCTCTCATTCAAGATAAGTGGAGAAGGAAAGGCCCCAGTCATTTGATCTGGTGCCTAAAGTCAAGATGCTGTCACTCAAGTGAAAGGCAGAATCTTTTAGCACTTTCATCAAGTTAGGAGGCCAAATATCTTTGATATCAATAAAGTTGTGGCCTTAAATCCCCATCCTGGATCATGTCACATATTCACTCTGGTGTGAGGGAGCAACGTTGTCTTCTCCCATGCGGTCAGTTATGGAACCAATCAGCTGCTGTGAGTTCCATCAAGCCCCAGTCTCAGCGGGGACACAAACACCCATTCCCAACAGCAGATAATGGCTGTGCACATTGCCAAGAATTCAAACAAATTAGAGGGCTGTAGAAAGGGAAGGGAGATAAAAGGAATTCATTTTTCATCATGGCCACTGGGGATTGGAAAACTGTCCCACCTGATAAAAAAAGGCTTGCAAAGTAGCACTTTTCAAGGCATGGTAACGTGTGATCATAAATGTGGGTGCAAATTCAAAAGACCATTTTGCTATTAAAACAAAACCCAGGGGAATAATCATCTCAATAAAGGCTGTGGGAGTCACCGCTGAGTGTCATTCCTCAAGCTAGTTGCTCCACTGTATCAGGCTTAGGACAGCTCTGCCATACCTTTATGAAATTAATTACAGCTAGATCAATTAACTTTGCAGACAACTGCCATGACAAGCCTGTATCGTGGGCTCCTGTTCTGAGATTGATGCATTCAGAAGAGGAACACGGAGTATGCCTGACCTAGAGAGTGGAACTGTCTCCTTGGAATGCCACTTCTTCCAGTTTCCTTAAGGAGGCTTTTGCAGAAGCAACCCAGTGAGTTTTGCTATCTGTCAAGGTTAATTTGTGCCAGCTTAAAAGCTCTCCCTCTCCCGGAACCCCACCACCAATATATGTATCATTCACAGATTACAAGGGTGCTCATATCAAAAGAGCAGACACTGACAATTGGAAATGACTATGTAAATTTACCCAGGATCCAATTAAAATACATATTTTGGAGGAAGCAATTAAAAAAGCAACAACCCACCACCCCTTAGTGATTGCTGAAGAAGCGATACCTACGAATCTGCACAATATGCTATAAAAAGCTCATTACACATCCGATCTGTCTTTGTGTCAGCGTTGAATTCTCAACCATAGGCATCGCGTATAAAATGCTTGTTTATATCAGCTGCAGAGCAATGGCATGATCTATTTCTTTTCTTTTCTTCTCTCTCTCTCTCTCTCTCTCTCTCTCTCTCTCTCTCTCTCTCTCTCTCTCTCTCTGTCTGTCTTTCTCTCCCTCTCTCCCTCTCTCCCTCTCTCCCTCTCTCCCTCCCTCCCTTCCATTAAATTTTTATTCACTTTTCTTTTTCTATCATTACATACATCTCATATCAATAACATTTGTATTGCATCACCTCTTCCCTTCCCTACCGGGCTTCCACTTCTGGTTTGTTTTCCCCTTATTACATACTGCTGTTTCTTAAAAATCCGCTATATCATTTCTTTGTTGTTTTAAATGTTCTTTGTTAATAAAGATGTGAGTGTTTATTTAAATCCTGCCATCAAGTCAATAGTCTTCCTTTGTTTCTGAAAATATTTTATAAATGGTTCTCACGCTTTTTCAAAGTCACTGTGGTCCTTTTCTCGAAGTCTGTCCATCAATTTTGCCAGTTTTGCATAATTCATCAATTTCTCTTGCCATTGTTCTTTAGTTGGGATTTCTCCAGTCTTCCATTTTTGTGCTATCAGAATTCTTGCCGCCGTAATAGCATAATAAATAATGTCCTCTTCTCTTTTGGCAGATCTTGACCTAAAATACCTAACAGGAAGGCTTCTGGTTAACAAATGTTATTTTCAACATTTTCTTCAATTCATTATATATCATTTCCCAATACATTTTTGCATTTTTACAATCCCACCACATATGATAAAATGTACCTTCAGCCCCACACCTCCAACACTCTTTCTTTTCATTTTTATACATTTTTGGTAGTTTCACCGGTGATATATACCATCTATACATCATCTTCATGTAATTCTCTCTCAACAGTAAACCATCTGTAAATTTCAAATTTACCTTCCACAATTTTATCCAGTCTTCAAATTGTATATTGTGTCCTTTATCCTGTGCCCTTTTTATTGTTACCGACTTTACTTCTTCATCTTTAGTTTCCCACTCCAAAAGGATATTATATGCCTTTTAAAAAATATTTTTGAGTTTTCTTCTATCACTTCCTTTTGGAATTTGGAAACCGAATATGAAAAACCTTTCTTATTGTCCTCTTTAAAAATATCCTTTAGCTGATCTACCAATAAATCTCTATATGTTGGCCATTCTCCTTTCCCCCCAATGTTTTAAGTGACAATGCCTCAATAGGTGATAACCACCAAGGTGTGTTAGGTTCTAGTAGACCTTTATATTTTCCCCACACTTTAAACAATGATCTCCTTATTATATGATTGTGAAACCCTTTATGTATTTTCACCTTTCCATACCATAGATAAGCATGCCATCCAAACAGAACTGTCCTTCCAGTTCTGTTATTTCCTCCCTATCTAACTTGATCCAACCCCGGATCCATATTAGGGATGCAGCTTCATAGTACAATTTTAAATCTGGAAGTGAGAATCCGCCTCTTTCTTTCGCATCTGTAGGTATTATTATTTTTTTTATCCTTGGCTTTTTCCCAATCCAGATAAATCTTGGGATATCTCTTTGCCATTCTTTGAAGCATGCATTCCCCGTTATTACTAGAATATTTTGGAAGAGGAATAACATCCTTGGAAGTACATTCATTTTTATAGTTGCAACTCTTCCCAATAAAGAGAGATTCATCCTATTCCATATTTCTTTTGATTTCATACCCACTTTTTTCATAATTATCTTTAAAGATATTTATATTTTTTGCTGTTATCCATACACCCAAATACTTTACTTTTTATGTACTTCTATCCCTATCATTTCTGTTATTTCTTTCCTTTCAGATTATTTAAGGTTTTTTAATAACAATTTGGTACTTTTATTTAATTTAAATCCTTCCACGACCAAACTCTTTTATTATATTCATTACTTTTGGGAGAGAGATTTTTGGATCTTCCACGGTTATTACCAAATAATCTGCAAATGCTTTCAACTTGTGCTCATTTTTATTTACTTTTATTCCTGACACTTCTCTATCTTCTCTTACCATTCTTGTCAAAACTTCCACACTTCAGTGGCCAGGATTGTGCCTTCCTTCCTTCCTTCCTTCCTTCCTTCCTTCCTTCCTTCCTTCCTTCCTTCCTTCCTTCCTTCCGTTTCCCACCTACACATCACTGCCCAATAACCATGAAATTGCCAGTGACAGAGAACTATTGTAGAAATAAGTCATAGAGAAGCATTCCTGTCATTTTCTTACTGTACTATTTCCTTCAACTGCCTGTGTGTTTGAACTACTAGCCCCATTCATGAGGAGGGGCTCAAGACACCTTCCGAAGTGGCTCCAATGTGCATTCCTGGGCAGGATCAGAGTGGAGCAGAGGAGCAACTAGATAATGCTGAGGTCATGTGATAGCAACAAGTCCAATCTAGGACTTTTTGTTATACAGTCATGTTGTTGTTGTTTAGTCGTTTAGTCATGTCCGACTCTTTGTGACCCCATGGACCATAGCACGCCAGGCACTCCTGTATTCCGCTGCCTCCCGCAGTTTGGTCAAACTCATGTTCGTAGCTTCGAGAACACTGTCCAACCATCTCGTCCTCTGTCGTCCACTTCTCCTAGTGCCCTCAATCTTTCCCAACATCAGGGTCTTTTCCAGGGAGTCTTCTCTTCTCATGAGGTGGCCAAAGTATTGGGGCCTCAGCTTCAGGATCTGACCTTCCAGTGAGCACTCAGGGCTGATTTCCTTAAGAATGGATAGGTTTGATCTTCTTGCAGTCCATGGGACTCTCAAGAGTTTCCTCCAGCACCATAATTCAAAAGCATCAATTCTTCGGCGATCAGCCTTCTTTATGGTCCAGCTCTCACTTCCATACATCACTACTGGGAAAACCATAGCTTTAACTATACGGACCTTTGTAGGCAAGGTGATGTCTCTGCTTTTTAAGATGCTGTCTAGGTTTGTCATTGCTTTTCTTCCAAGAAACAGGCGTCTTTTAATTTCGTGACTGCTGTCACAATCTGCAGTGATCAAGCAGCCCAAGAAAGTAAAATCTCTCACTGCCTCCATTTCTTCCCCTTCTATTTGCCAGGAGGTGATGGGACCAGTGGCCATGATCTTGTTTTTTTTGATGTTGAGCTTCAGACCATATTTTGCGCTCTCCTCTTTCACCCTCATTAAAAGGTTCTTTAATTCCTCCTCACTTTCTGCCATCAAGGTTGTGTCATCTGCATATCTGAGGTTGTTGATATTTCTTCCGGCAATCTTAATTCCGGCTTGGGATTCATCTAGTCCAGCCTTTCGCATTATGAATTCTGCATATAAGTTAAATAAGCAGGGAGACAATATACAACCTTGTCATACTCCTTTCCCAATTTTGAACCAATCAGTTGTTCCATATCCAGTTCTAACTGTAGCTTCTTGTCCCACATAGAGATTTCTCAGGAGACAGATGAGGTGATCAGGCACTCCCATTTCTTTAAGAACTTGCCATAGTTTGCTGTGGTCGACACAGTCAAAGGCCTTTGCGTAGTCAATGAAGCAGAAGTAGACGTTTTTCTGGAACTCTCTAGCTTTCTCCATAATCCAGCGCATGTTTGCAATTTGGTCTCTGGTTCCTCTCCATGGACAAAGACAACAGGCATATACAGTCATACCTTGGTTTAAGTACGCCGCCATTTGAGTACTTTCAGTTTAAGTACTCCGCAGACCCATCTGGAATGGATTAATCCACTTGCCATTACTTTCAATGGGAAAATACGCTTTAGGTTAAGTACGCTTCAGGTTAAGTACGGACTTCCAGAACCAATTACACTCATAACCCCCCCCCCGCCTTAGTGAAGCCAGTTGTGGCCTCAATCTATTATGTGGGCCCTTCCTCATGGTGGAGATGCTTTGGATATTTTAAGGAAGCTGCAGGAGATGAAGTATAAATGACTTTGTTCTACCAGCTCTGGTGTAAAATGGTCAATCTTTCTCCCAATGCTGGATGGAAACATCTTGCCTCTGTCCCCAACAGAGGAGAGACAAAATCCTTGCAGATGATTCACAGGTCCTATTTTTCCTCACTGCGTCCTTTGAATATCCAAAACGGCGCCAAGTCTCAGCATCTCATAAGACTGAGCCATTAAGTTAGCCAGTTGAAAATCCATCTCATCTTGAATTTCAATGAGCAAGTGCTCACACAAATAGCTTGAAAACAGGCAGCAGCCCAAGCATGTTATAGCAAAACATCAGCAATTTATGTTAGCAAATCACTCGAAGGAAAATAAAAGACGATCTGCCCAAGGTTGGGAAGAGACAAAAGCTACTGAATAAATGATAAGTCGTGAATTATCTTCCAGATGATATTATCTACCAGCCGTGCAAAGACACAGAGACCCGTTCTATGGTGCACTTTGCCGCTTTTCTTAATTTGGGGGTTAATTTGAGGACTGCATTTACTGAAACAGTAGGAAGGAACTTCTGTGATGGCCCAAATGCCACTTGTACACTTAAAGAAGCAGTCAGTTTCAGGATTTATCTCTTACAGTCTGATGACTGCACCACATAATCCACTACCTGACTTTTATGCTGGTTTCTATATTGAGCATTTGCTTCACTGGGTTTTCACACTCCCTCGCACCCTTTTATGTCCATATTGCAAACGCCTCTGTTTTTTTGCTTTAAATACGTCAAAACTCCCTTTATTGCTTCCTTCAATCATTCCTTCTCACAAACATCTTGTCCTTTGCAAATGATGCCTGATTTATGCCGCTCTTACCTTCCTTCTTGCCGCTCATTTTGCAGCTTGCTTTAATCACACCTTCCCTACTGTGCGTGAAGAAACACTTCGGCATTCAGATAAATTGTGTGTGTATGTGTGTTTCAAAACAAGCTACATTTGCACTGCTCAGATTGCTGAAATATCCACAATTAAGAATCATCCTGCTTCTGGGGAAACAAGGAGATTGGTGTGTGTGTGAGAGAGGGGGGGGGGAACACAGACATGAAAAACTTCTGCTGGAAATTTTGTGGGCTTATTCTGCAACATGCTCTTGTTGACACAACAAGATTGCATTAGTGGTGGGTTTATTCTGCTTCATGGGTACGGTAGTTCTGCAATGCTACCATATTAATGCTGTATGGAAGAGCTATATAGCCCAATGAAAGAAGAACAAAACTCAACCAGAACATTTGTGCTATGAAAAGTTACAGGATTTCAGTGGAATACACACTGCTTGGAAACGAAGCAGCGTGACTGTCCTGAAACTTGAAAGTGTGATCACGTCTGAGCACAAATCATAATGGAAAATGGGCAACTGATTACCTTTCTGGAAACCATAGGTGCTGGCTCCTGGGGGGGGGGAGGTTGAGGCAATTTGGCCTCCTGGGATGTGTGGTGTTCGGATCTGCTCCCCTGCTCCTTGTGATGTCATGGCGGGTCCCCTCAATCATCTGGAGAAGCCCAGCTTTGCTGGGAACCACTCCACAAAGATGCAGAAATAATGGTTGACAACTCCCTCCCCATGTGTTGAAAGAACATGTGATGGGGGCCCAGGACCACATGTGCTACCCCTTGGCTGACATGCCCAGCAGAGATGCTCCCAGCATACCACATGTTCAGTCATGAGAGAGAGAGAGAGAGAGAGAGAGAGAGAGAGAGAGAGAGAGAGAGAGAGAGAGAGTGTTATTAAGCTCATTCAGAAGAGTGGGAAGGCAAACAACAGCCTTATCACATGGAGGAGCATTGTACAAATTCCTGGCATGCACCAGTTGACTGTGGATGGTGGTTTGTGATAGCTGGCCTGCACATGGAGGTTTGGTAGGGGGTGGGAAAGAGAGCATGTTGTACAGCCAAATAATAATAATAATAATAATAATAATAATAATAATAATAATATATTATTTATACCCCATCCCAGCCACTCTGGGCAGCTTCCAACAAAATATTCAAATACAGTAATCCATCAAACATTAAAAGCTTCCCTAAACAGGGCTGCCTTCAGATGACTTCCAAAAGTCTAGTAGTTGTTGTTCTCTTTGACATCTGGCGGGAGGGTGTTCCACAGGGCGGGTGCCACTACCGAGAAGGCCCTCTGCCTGGTTCCCTGTAACTTGGCTTCTCGTAGCGAGGAAACCGCCAGAAGGCCCTCGGCACTGGACCTCAGTGTCCAGGTAGAATGATGGGGTGGAGACTCACCTTCAGATATACTGGACCGAGGCTGTTTAGGGCTTTAAAGCATAGCTGCCAAGTTTTCCCTTTTCTCGCGAGGAAGTCTATTCAGCATAAGGGAAAATCCCTGTAAAAAAGGGATAACTTGGCAGCTATGCTTTAAAGGTCAGCACCAACACTTTGAATTGTGCTCGGAAACGTACTGGGAGCCAATGCAGGTCTTTCAAGACAGGTGTTATGTGCTCTCTGCGGCCGCTCCCAGTCACCAGTCTAGTGGCCGCATTCTGGATTAGTTGTAGTTTCCGGGTCATCTTCAAAAGGTAGCCCCACATAGAGCACATTGCAGTAGTCCAAGCGAGAGATAACCAGAGCATGTACTACTCTGGCAAGGCAGTCTCAAATGTACTTTCCTTCTGAACCCTATTCAGGCATTGGTTGTTTGACGTCTCTACCACATGCATAAGGTCAAATGGAGAAATGCTTCTGTGTCCCATTGTAATTATAACGAACGAACAAATAAAATACCACCACAGCCACCACCACTACTACTAATATTAATACTAATAAAATTGGCACATTTCTCTTTTAATGTGAAAATGTCCTCCAAGACCAAAATCCTATACAAGTCTACTCAGAAAGAAAGCCTTTTAGGACTTACTCCTACATACATGCACATAGAAATATTGCTTTATTCTTAATCTTTGCGCATATTGTGTTTATTAAACAAACATGAAGAACAGGGGCAAAAAGAACAGTGCATTGAGGGTCCAGGTTCCACATTGAATCTGAATGTCACCCATTTATTATTGTAGCAATAAAAGATTCCCTAGTCACTTTGGCAGAATGTTTGTTTCCTGGGCACACCTTTATTCATTTATTTACTTAATAGAAAGATCTCCATGCTGCAAAACTGTCCCTCAAAGCAGTCAAAAACAGATATAACATTTAAAATATCCAATCCCACTCCACTACCCCAAATATGAAACCAGTATAAGACAAAATAGCCTATTTAAAGCCTGACAACCGGCTTTCTAAATTAACCCCCAAAGGCCACAGTAAAGAAAAGGTCATCTCCATATATGAAAGTTCACCTGTGAAGTGCAGCATAAAGACTGATATTGCAGTCAGCAGCCAGGTATTGAAACCGAGTGGGGGGCCAAACAAAAAGGGATGAGGTCTTGGCTTCTGTCCCATTTCTAATGCTCCGGAATGCTGTTTCCAATACGCTTTGTCTTCATTCATAAAATAGATAAGGGTTGCATCTGAATACTTTGTGTCAAATTCTAAGTGGAGAGGCATGGAGTGTGCACAGCCAAGTGAATAGATCCACAAATGGTTCTCCTGCATTTTTTTTTTAAAGGAAGCATTTTAAAAGCAGAGGGTGAGCTGGGGTCTTTGGAATGGAGCTGTAATGCGCTTTTCTCCTGTCCCAGTTTAGAGATTTGAATCCCCTCTGCAGTCACATACTCATATGGAACAAAAAGAGAGGAGGGAAAGGAGTCTTGTGGCACCTTAAAAACCCACTTCACAACCAGAAAATAAAAATACAATGGAAATGGTTTGAAGATTATATGTCCTCGGACTGCTCAAAAACTAACATGTTGATATGTTTGGATTGATGTTTTGTAAAGCTGGTTAAAAAATAAATAAAGAGTAAGTTAAAAGAGTTAAGAAATATAAATTTAGATAAAAATAGCAATGTGAAATATTATAATATATAGGAGGGTGAGGGACGGTGGAGGGAAGTCACAAGGGTGTTTTAATGTTTGTAACCTAGGGTGGTAGTGTAATATGAATTTTGTTTTGTGTCTATGTGTTTGTTTTGTGTCTATTATTTTCTAATAATAATAATAATACAACCCACTTCACTTGATGCAAAAAAGTGGCTATCCAAATTGGTAGCATGTGTGATAAATGATGAGACAGATCTGCATTGGAAGCATGCTATGGTTTAAGAGAAAACTGCATGAAAATGTTATATAAATGCTATCTAACACCAAGTAAATTGGCAAAAATGTATAAAGCAAAACTGATTAAGTGTTGGAAATGCAAAGAGAAAGAAGGTACCTTTTATCATATGTGGTGGTCTTGCTGAAAGGTTAAAGCTTACTGGGAAATGATATATAATGAATGAAAAAAGATGATTAAAATAACATTTGTAAAAAAAATCCAGAAGCTTGCCTTTTGGGAATTATAGGGGTAGAACTACCTAAACAGTATAGAAATTTATTCATGTTTGCGACTACAGTGGCAAGAATGTTATTTGCCCAAAAATTGAAAGAAGGAGAAGTCCTGAGGAAAGAAGAATGGATATAAAATCATATGCACTATGCATAAATGGCGAAACTTACCCAAAAAATAAGAATCAAGATAAAAAAACTTTTTATAAAAGAATGGAACTGGTTTATTGAATATATACAAACAAATTGTGAACAATTAAGGAAATTGGCAGGATTATTGTAATAACCCACAGTTTCGTAAGAATATATAATTAAAGTAGATGAATAAAAGAATAAGTTAAGTTAATTTAGAATATGCAGGAAATGATAAAAACAAATTTAAGGAACCGCAGAAAGAGGAGGAAGGAAGTCAAGTTTTGAAATGTTAAAATGACTGTAAAACTATTGAAATGCATATAACTGAAAATCATAAATAATATTTTAAAAGGAAGTCTTGTTTCTCAGCCACATGCAAACAGACACACCTTAGTCTTCTGTCTCCCCAAAAGCAGTTTGATCCTTATTCTCTGATACTTCCAGAAATAGTTTGCTAAGTGTTTTCAATAAGAAACATAACATTGGGCCCAGATTAAGTTAGTTGGGTTTTGTTGCCATTGAACTCAGTGCCACTGAAATCAACGGGACCACATAGCCTTTGTCCAATTGCTTTCACTGGGATCTTAGTTCAACTTATTTAGGCTGGAGTCCTCCACAGGCACCCACTCTTTAATTCAGTTTAAATTCTAGAAATGCTGAGTATTGGTGGGGACTTCTACATGCCCAACATGCACACTTTCACAGAGTTATGGCTCCTCTTAGACCACATAGCTTAATAGGAAGGAACATACATCAGTGGGAGATGTTGCTGTGGGCCTTGGTTCTGCAAAATCTTCTACCAGTGGAATCCTACCCCACAGCAACTGTGACCATTTCTTGCTTCAGCCATGAAAAATGGCAGGACCAAATTGCTTCATTGTTACAAATGCGTTCATTACAGATTTTGTTGCTTTTATGGGTGCTGCCTTGGCCTCTCTGCATAGTGTCCAATGAAAAAACGCATCCCACCCACTAGATCTGTTAGAAATCCTCCGACTTGCCGCATAATCACTGCTCAGTTGAGTTTGTTAGGGGTTGAAGTCATGACCGAAAGCCACCTTCTTGTGACAGCTCCTTTCTGAATCTAATTGCCTGCTTCTAGCTGGTTGAATATTTGAACGTCCCAGCTGCTGTGACAAATATTCTCAAGACATGCTGGCATTCCACAGACATTAGCATTGCATGATTATGTTAGAAGAGATTGACAGTCTCTTTTTCGCCTCTGTATAAAAAAGCCCCTGAAACATGCTTCTCCGGATGAAACCTTAATGGCAAAGTGGCTTGAAATAGCACCACCTTGCATGCATGCCATATGTCTGGGAAATAAATCATCTTCCTCCCACCTATATGTTCATGTTTAAATGCACTACAACATCACCACGAGGGAAAGTTTATCTTTTTTTAACAACATCCATCTTTGCTCCCTCTTGTCCTCTCTGCCACTATGACCTTGGCCCCTCCTAGCCGGCAAGAGTTTCACGTCTACCTGCTTGTTATAATCTCCTCTGTATTTCTGACTGCCACCTTGATTTATCCTCTGCTAACCAATCAGGATGCGTGGCCAAATGCTGTTTTCCAGTCCAACCTTTGATAGAACATTTGGCTGCATTGTAAATCATAGCTGAGGTTTAAGCAGAGAGGCTATAGAGAGAGGGAAGACAGACGATAAGAAGATTCAGAATTGGGTTTTGTGCCCACTGCATCCCCGAGTCATGAGATTTCAGGGCAGCCCTTTCACATTCAGTTCAGAGAGTGGGGTTTATTATGGCATTTTGGTGAACATTTGATGATAAGCAGGTTGGGAAGGAGCAGAACAGAAGCAGTGGCCTGTGCAGGATATGGTAAAATCAGAGCCAATTCACACATGACACTTTAATGAAGTACAACTTCATAACCAAATTCAAATAGCAAAAATATGTGTGTGTGTGTTGTTGTCAATTGTGAAAAGTGTGCAATTATGGAAAGAAACATTGAAATTTACTGCATGTACTGCTTTGAAGGAAAATGTAATGAAAATGATGTACAGATGGTACTTAACACTGGTGAAATTAGCTAAAATGTATAGGATGAGTAACAAAACATGTTGGAAATGTAAAGATAAAGATGGTGAATTTTATCATATGTGGTGGACATGTGAGAAAGTAAAAAGGATTTTGGGAAATGATATATAATGAGTTGAAAAAGATGTTTAAGTTCACTTTCCCAAAACCCCTGAAACTTTTTTATTAGGTTTAATGGGAGAGGAAATAGCAAAGGGAGACCAGAGACTATTTATGTATGCTACAACTGTGGTGAGGACTTTACTAGCCCCCAAGTGGAAATTACAGGAGATACTGATGATTGAGGAGTGGCAAACGAAGATGATAGACTATGCAGAACTGGCAAAGTTGACCTGCGGGATCCAAAACCGGAGAGAAACAAAGTTCCAGAGGGAATGGAGTAAATTCACTGACTATATGGAGAAGAACTGTAGAAGTTTGAAGACACTTGCGGGACTGAAATAAATTCTACAAAGTGAACTTATTTATTTTTGTAAAAAGGAACTGCGATGAGATTGAGAAATAAAGCCAAATGGCGGGAGGGAGGGAAGTCACAGCTCGGCAGAGCGAAAAGACTGAGAAGGGTGAATCTAAGATGAAATGTAATTAGTTTTGTTTGTTTATTTGGAAAATTTAATAAAAAATATTTTTTTTAAAAAAAGAAAAGTGTGCATATGGATTTAAAGTCATGGGAGGAAGCAACATTTAGGAGAGGATCAAACCAGTGGCAGACTTACATACTATGAAACCCTGGATGAGGCCAAAAGTTGGTGGTCTCCCAGCCCCCATGTTACCTTCCCAAAGACAGGTAAGGAGACATCCAGCTTTGGGAGGGAGGTATGAGGGCTCTGGCGAGGTCCTATAGGAAGGAGCAGGGAGGACTCTAGGACCCTGTCGGAACCTCATGCTTCCTTCCCAAAGCCCAGTGCATTGCTTACTGGGTTTTGAGGTGGCACCCCCTCATCTCAGCACCTAAATGTTTGCAGCCCTAAATCCATCCCTGAACAAATTCACAAGGAAAGTCTTATTTGATAAAACCAAAGGCCTATCTTGTACAGAATCCTGTGTCCAAAAGTGATCAGCCAGAAGTTTTGTCCCTTACCTAGGAAACCATCAGGTGTTAAACCCTCACAGAGTCTAATTGAATAAGCATAGATTTCTGTTCTAGAAGTGCCTCCTCAGACCTCGAACTTCTGGGTGGGGAGTGAGTGGGCAGCCACCACAGAAATGAATACCTTGCTGCAGTCAAATGTAGACACTACCACAAATAGTTTACTTTAGGTATCTCCTGCGTCAATAACAGGGAGAGATTGCAGAATCTATCTTCCACGAGAGGATCTTCCTTCAACACAGGTGACAGGACAACACAGGTGACAGGACAGTGTCCTCCACAACACCCCAGGGCAGCACAAGAGTTTTTGGGGTTGCAATGCAGACTAGGCTATGTGGCAACAGCTTTCTGCCACTCTCTACTCCCCGAGCGCTTGCTGCCAAAGGCAGCTGCCTCATTCTGCCTAATGGTAGGGACGAGCCCCAGCAAAGATGAAGTTGTCGGTCTCTCCCTGCTTGAATGATTTGCTGATCTGATGTTCCCCAAAGGCTCTCCCAGATTTGTGACACATCTTGCTGGAAATTCAGCCCAATGGTGTACATGTTTCGAGTATTACTGCTCCTCATTAAAAGAACAGCTTGTCGTTCCTTCCCATGCCCCCGGTAGTCTTCCTTTGCATTCATACCCTGAAGCAACGTAGTAATAGGATGACAAATATGGGAATCAAAGTATCTCCTACCATTAAAATAATTATTTCTGCCCGCAAGCTTGGCATTTCTAGAAAGTGATCCATCCACATATGTTTGGCTTGGCCCTGACAAATGGAGCTGTGCTCTCTATACTACAGAAAGAACTCTGCTGCCACCCCATCAGATTGCTGTCGAGACACAGATGCATGCTTTTCACTCTCAATAACCCACTTCTTCATCACAAGCCAATGTTCATCCAAATGAAGGCACGGCAAGTCATTTCTGTGAGAGTGTGTGTGTGGGAATCTTCCAGCTTTTTGCTACCTGATTTATAGTTACAAGACAATATTGGGGAACATTAAATTTTAGTAACGCTACTGTCGCTTTAATCACAAGGCTCCTGCTGAGCTGCTCAGAAATTCCTTCATATTTAAAAGAATATTTATGGCACTGTATAGGCAGGTGCATAATTCCTCACTTTCAAGAAACGGTGGCTTATTTGCCTGGAGAGAAGTCAGGACTTTTTTGTTGCAGACGTCCTGCACTGAGCAGTGCAGCCAATGTATGAAGCTGATGTCTGCTGTGGATCTGTCTAAGCTGGTATTGCCTACTCTGAGTAGAAGCAGCTCTCCAAACTCAGGATCAGAGAAGCATTTCACAGCCGTGCTGCTGCCAGAGACTCTTTTAGCTGGAGATGCCAGGAACTGGGCCTGAGATGTCCAGCATTCAAAGGATGCACTTCAGCACCTGATGTCAATGGACAGCGACTGAGGCTCCAGTGCCCTGGCAGGACTCAGTGCTGTTGCCAGCCCTGGGTTACTGAGCAGCCGGGTGTAGCAGCCGTTAAAGTTTCTCTCAGTGCCACCAATGCATCATTGTTTGGGGGCATCGTGGGAGATATAAATAGGGCCATAAGAATGTGAGAAGAGCTCTCCTGGATTAGGTCATGTGCAGCAGGCAGGGGGAGGGAGAGCAGATGGAGAGGGCACAAGGAAGTAGGTGGGGTGGGGTGGTGATGAGGCTGAAGTGGTTTGGGCACTAGGGTGATGACTTTTTTACAACCTCATTTCGCTGTATCATAAGTTGATGAGCTTTCATTAAAGATTAGATAAAATCTTACTTTCAAAGAGATTTGATAAGAAAACCTCACACACAAAATGATTTTAAAATTTTATTTATCAGTTTTTTGACCATTTTTGAAGTCACTGTAAGCAGATATAAAATTGAACCCAAGCTTTAGAGTCACATATATACAACATTATATAGGGTCATCAAACACACAAGGAAGCTTTTTTTTAGCTGCAGTAACAGTATAGACGCCGCTAGAGGACGATGTTTTGCTACCTCTCCTGTAGGTTATTTTCCCAGCATGCCCGGCAGGGTCTGCTGGCTGAGTTTTGAGGTCCCAAAAGGGGGATTTTACCTTTTGCAGGTGTGACATTTGTATACCCTATGTTGCTAAGAACACTCCCCATTGTGGAATGTGGTGTTGTGTCCAAATTTGATACAATATATATATAGAATTGTTAATACAATTTTATGAAAAGGTAAAACGGCATACAAAAAATAAATAAAAACGATTTGTGCGTAACCTTTTAAAATATTTCAATGGAATATACCTCATTTTAGTCATTAATAGGCAAAAGTTCATCCATTTGTGCTACAGGAAATAATTTTTGAGAAAAAAATGAAAAAGTCATCACCCTATTGGAGTGCTAGATAAGCTTTCCCGGTGTGCCTCACCTGCCTTGATTTTACTGCCGGTGTGCCTCACCACCTCACTGTCCCATTACATGACAGTGATGTTGCCACCTGGAGGCCAGGCCCACGGTGCAACTCCTCCCCATTTCCTGCATTTGGAATGAGTTTGGAGTGTCTGTCCCAGAACCCCTGAAATATTAGCATCGTTGTGGCACCAGCTGATGGGCACCTTTATGTGAAAAATGTACTTTTTGGGTAGCATTATTATTATTATTTTTTAAGATTCATAGCTCCAAAATACCAGACCTCAAGGAAATACCTTGCACACTGCTACCATCCTGGTAACTTCATACTCTCCAACATTTCTCCGATGAAAATAGGGATGTCCTTTTCAACAGCAGCAGCAGCAGCAGCAGCAGCAGCAGCAGCAGCAGCAGCAACAACAACAACAACAACAATATTTCTACCTTGTCCATCTGACTGGCTTGCCCCAGTCACTTTTATTATATAAAAACATACTAAAACATTAAACATTTAAAAACTTCCCTATACAGGGCAGCCTTCACATGTCTTCTAAAGGTTGTAGAGTTACTTATCTCCTTGTCTTGACTTATCTCTTTGGCTCTCTGATGAAAATAGGGAGGTCTAAGGAAAGGTAGGACATTCTGGGATCAATCAGAAACTGGGGTGGTTTCTGTAAATTTGGGGCTGCCCCTGGAACATAGAGACACTTGGGGAGTCTGCAACTTACTTTTTACATCAACAGTGCATTTCTCTACATATCTATGCAGAAGTGGGTCCCTTTGAGTCCAGGTAAACGTGAAGGACTTTAGCCTTTGTATCATATTCATTTTCCTCTGCTAAATGTTGGGAAATGTATGGTTCAATTATTTTGAGCAGATATCAGTGCTATGTGCACATTTGGAAGTAAGACTTGTGAGTCTATAGCTCACTGGATCTTTTAATGGGCTTTGCTCCTATTCTTATTGGAGAAAATAGACTTTTATTGATTTCCTCCAACATGAATGGAAGCCTTTGCTGAGGATTTTCACTGTGATCTAACAAAGGAAAGAGGTGAGGAGGTCTCACTACCTGATTCAGACTCATTGTCCAATTGCAAGTATTTAGGCTAACAGAGACAGGTTATTTTAAGTTGCAAAAATGTAGGACTTAAAATTGCTGTTCCCACATTTGGAAGGAAGGTCAGCCTGCTTCAGAGCCACTCTGCATCACTTTAAAGCCAAATCTAATATCCATTTATCACAACTGAATATTCTCTTTCTTCTAAGGAGCTTGGGGAAACGTTCTTGGAATCATCCCATGTTATCCTCACAACAACCCTGTGAGGTAGGCCGAAACAAATTGTGGTGGTTCCTCCTTGCAGTAAAGATCTGAGGAATTCTGAGGGAAGCCAAAAGATAGATGACTAGAGAACCTTAAATGGTGCTATATTTCCGGAAGTGCACTTCCAGCAAGAGATGCATGAGATGAAATAAACCCGCGGGTGCAAGAAATAACCAATCAATAAAACTTTAACAATGCAAAGTGTATATGTTTCAAGTTGCACTCTTCTTTAGTGATAACACTTACAGATTTGTAAATTAATGTCATATTTGTTTTGCTGCTGTTAACAAATGCAACTTTTAATTGTTGTATCCCTGGTTTAATATTTTATATTGGATTTCTGTTTCTTTTAAAAATCTGCTTTGAATAATCATTACAACTGAAGAGTGGGGAATAATAATAATAATAATAATAATAATATCTCTTGTCCAAGGCCAGCCAGTAAGTTTTTTGACTTGAGCAGAGATTTGAAACCAAAGATTTCAAGATTTTAGAACCAAAGAGTATTTTTGGTACAATATGGATTTGGATATGCCTAGTGGAATATTTGTTGAAATATAATTTCCATTTATATTTTGTATTTAATAGCACAGCACTCGTTCAGGCTTCAGCAGAATGCTTAGCAATATAATTCAATAATATCACATTCACACCGACAATAAAAAACAAAATGAAATAAATTAAAGCAAAAGCCAGATAAAATGAAACTAAGCCAGCAGACTGACAAGGAGACAAAACCATTATGCATAAGCATAGCACCCTCTTTCCCAATGATTTTTTAAAAAATAATACTTATTTTATCCTTGGATTGCTATCCTACTATTCAAAATCCTCTCCATTTCAGAAGTCTGAAATTTGGTATGTCTGATTCTTTTGAGGAGTAATGGGGTGCTGAAAGTTTTGTGCCAATAAGACTGGAAAACACTGAAGTTTCAGACAGTTGAAGACTGGGCCTCTCACTAAAATCTATGGGGGAAATTAATCGGTGCGAGTTACAGAAATGAATCAACTGGTTCCAACTAAGAAACAAACGAATCCAGTTCTAGAAAATGAGTAACAGAAAGAACGAGATGCTTAACAGTAAAAATTAAAGGAGCGGTTGAATGAAAAACATTTTCTTGCACAGTCCGAGGATGTGCACTCGTATCTTGGAAATCCAACTTAAAAAAAGAGCAAAGTGTGAGAAAGCTACAGAGCTAAACTCAAAAGGGCTGCTGCGGATTAAATGTTCCTTATGTCTCAAATTGTCAAAAACAGACTTCGCTGCCCACTTGTCCTTTGTAATAACATCCTGTGTTTCACAAGTTAAATGAAAATACCCCCTCCCCTATTTCAGCTTCAATTTAGCCTGTGGGAATGAAAATGCCTTCCCAATTTCAAGTGAAGCTTGAGAAGTGAGAAGCAGGATGTGATCCCCTCCCGTATGTTAAATGCGATTCCAGAGGAAGGTCACAAATCCTTGTCCTGTTTCTCACAAACACCTGTTAGATGAGTTTCCAAATTAATGGCTCAGGTTTCTGGTTTTTTGTTTTTGTTTTGCAGTGGCTGACACCTCCCTCATATCTCACAAGCTAGAGGCTGGGCAGCTGACTTGAAGCTTTTGAAATCATCCATCTGTCATACTGGATATTGATCTTTGTACGCTGTAAGAAGGTTGCCAGCACAAAACATTATTTCAGTTATTGGCCCCAAGCTATACCAACCTGCCACTATTTGTTGTGTGTGTTATTGTAGAATTTTGAAGGTTGATGGACAAGTCATTCGATTATGATTAATTACTATTATGTATTTCCTTTCCACCGGAAAGCAAAAACAAAAAAAATGACGGGGAACACTAATCAATGGCTTGAGAGTTCCAAAACTACACAAACATTATCTCACCCTCTCGGCATTATGCGCCCTGGTGATGTATGCTGAAAGTCAGAAAGGGGACAGAAGGTTTGAAAGACTTTAGGCCCCTAACATGTTGACAGTCAGCACACCAGACAGATGGCACGTCAGCCAACATTTTGCAAAACAGAAATAGGGACGGCCTTTAAACTCATTCTCATGGCCAGGACCACTGCCAAGGCCTCCCTTTCCCTCCTATGCCATTTCACAGACCTAAAGGGCCTGTTGCACTGTCTGCATTCATAGAACGTTGGAGTTGAAAAGGACTTTTGGTGGGCATCTAGTCCAGCTTGCAGCTAAATGCAAGATCTGCATTTTGGATGTAGCTATAGAATTCTTGACAAATCACTATCCAGACTCTGCTTCAGTGCCTCCAGTGAAGGAAAGCCAAAGCTGCATATTCCATGGTCAAACGGCTCTTACCGTTAATTTTTCTCTCTCCTAATATTTAGCTCAGATCTGCTTCCCCATTGGTTCTAGGCTGGACCTGAGGAGCTAGAGAATATGCCTACTCCATCTTCTATGTGATGACCCTGCAGATACCTGAAGGCCATAATCAGAATAATTTTAATCATAATAATTTTATTATTTATACCCTGCCCATCTGGCTGGGTTTCCCAAGACATTTTGATATCTGAGTTGAACCACAAACTGGGGCCTCTCCCCTGCCAGGGAAGAAGGGGTGAGTGAAGTTGTCCCTCAGGAACAAGGAGGGAATTAAGATCTGGAATGGGAACAAATGTGGGAGGAGACCCAGCTGCCCTGTGGATCCTGCCACCTGAGGCGGTCACCTCACCTTGTCTCATGTGTGGGCTGGCCCTGCTCCCTCAGCCTGCGTCTTTAAACTCACCCAGCGCTTTCCACTATTCCCCACAGGAACCTCAAGGAACCTCATCATCCTCATCAACCTATTCATGATATGAAGAAGAAGAAGAAGAAGAAGAAGAAGAAGAAGAAGAAGAAGAAGAAGAGTTTGGCTTTGATACCCCGCTTTATCACTACCCTAAGGAGTCTCAAAGCGGCTAACAATCTCCTTTCCCCTCCTCCCCCACAACAAACACCCTGTGAGGTGGGTGGGGCTGAGAGACTTCAGAGAAGTGTGACTAGCCCAAGCTCTCCCAGCAGCTGCATGTGGAGGAGTGGGGATGTGAACCTGGTTCACCAGATTACGAGTCTACCACTCTTAACCACTACACCACACTGGCTTGTTCTGTGTGAGGATGGTGCCTGCATATTTGGAAACTCTGATTATGCAGGATTCTAGAACATGTGAGGAGCCTCCTTTGGTACAGGAGGTTCCCTGCTGCAGAAGTCCAGTCTCCAAATTGTGGCGAGCTGCTTTGCATGCAGAAGGTCCCCTGTCCAGTCCCTGGCATATTCAGGTAGAGCTGGAACCCTGCCTGAAACCCTGGAGAGCTGCTGTCAGTCAGTGTAGACAACACTGAGCTAGATGGACCCATGAAAGGCAGTATAAGGCAGTTTCCTATGTTCCAGTGGTTTTCCAGAGGGAGCAGGACTTGCACTTTCAAGTCTAGAGCTAGTCTTCCTGTTTGACCACTCAGTTACCAGGATGCAAGAAGAACAAAAAAGACTCCTTGGCCCACTGCTGAAGCTTCAGTATTTATTCACAAGAATCTAATTCAGACCATTCATTGGGTAAATACCAAAGACTTCGCTTGACTAATGGCAACATGATGAGCCTGATTTACTTAGGCTCCTCGATTAATTCATCCAAATGTCTTCACAAATGGGCATCATCTAGCAATCAATTATCCACTGGCTTTTTAATATAGATTGCTATGTCTATTTATTTTTTCCCTCCCTGTGTTGTTAGCATTTTAGGAGTTTAAGACGCTGCAATAATGAGTGGAAAATTATATCCATATTTACAGAGATGTAGATATAGTAGAACAAAAAAAGGACTAAATTCATTGCTGGTTCAAATAAATGCCAAGGGCTGGCAGATATAATGAAAATATTCCATTTATTCAACCATTAAAACTTAATGATGTGTATAAGTAATAACGTTAATTCATACGTGTGTGTGTGTGTGTGTGTGTGTGTGTGTGTGTGTTTTAATGCTGACTAGGATTATCTACAACAGCTGGAGACAATGAACATTCCAAGTTACAAGGCGGAGAGAGACCTCTAAGGGAATGAGAGTAGTGTCGGCTCATTCCAAGAGATTGTGTTGGAAGTTGGAAAGGCCTTGGTTTGAATCCTACCTCTGCCACGAGCTCATTCAGTGACCCTAGACAAGCTACTGTCTCTCAGCCCCTGTGGCTCCCCCTACATTATGTCACTGAGTGTACCTGACAAATCACAGACATAATGCAGTTAAATATCTGACACAGAAACACTCATCTTTTCAATATAGCTTCATCTATTGCCTATATATCTCATGACAGGGGAGATATATGTGTTCTTCTATCAGATACGGCAGAAACAATACGTTGTGGTTTGGCCTTCATGATGTTTGAACCATTCCCAATCCTCAGGCTTCTGGCCTTTATTTAGATGCAAATTTCACTGGATTGAATGAGAACATCATGGAAGGAATGGATTCCTGGCACTCTATAGAGTCTTAGGCATCCTAATAATTGCA
Source organism: Zootoca vivipara (assembly GCF_965207765.1). NCBI lineage: Eukaryota > Metazoa > Chordata > Lepidosauria > Squamata > Lacertidae > Zootoca > Zootoca vivipara. The sequence continues at coordinate 111,359,034 of NC_142582.1, read as the reverse complement.
TTACCCTTTCCTATCCCAGCATGGAGAATCTACACAGCAGTTTTACTGTCCAATGCAGAGAAGCTGTAACCTTTGCAATAAAGTGAGGAAAGTTTCTATCCCTCGGTGGACAGGGGGCTGCTGATGGAAAGAAGCATGCCATCTAATTTTCTCTCCCATCCGCTTCGCTCCTGAGAACAGCACATATTTCCCCTTCAGATTGATTTATCTGTAAAGCAAATAGAGCTTTATTATTCCAATTTTTACAAGTTTGAGTTCATGTCATTGTTTGAGCTGAAATCTTTACCATCTCTGCTCGTTTTGTTTACTCAGCATGAATATCGGGTACACACTGTAATTCAGTTTAGCCTTATCAGACATGCGGTCCCCTGGTAACAATGGGGGAAATATCTTCATTATTAATAACATTATGAGGATGGCAGCTTGCCCACAGAAGCCGAGTTTGCATATTTGTGGAGTGTGTCGGGTGTTATTATTTGTCCTCTGCTAATTAGAATTTAGCTGACAAAGGGATGAAGTGAACAGGAAAGAAAATTTCATGGCATAGTTGCTGGGGTCATGGGCAATATCACCAGGTCCAAAGATGATATTGGAGAGGAAAGAAGAAAGTAAATAACCCCTGCTCTTCCTAGATATTTTTTGTTTGTCTGTGCTCTATGCACCACTTAATTTATCATGGCTAAATCAAGGAGAAGATTATGGCCAAGTCTGGATCCAGTTGGAAGCCATTTTGAATCAAGGTGGCAGGCTGAACTTTTCTTTTTAATTTTTAATTTGGTTTTTTATAATACACAAAGTAAAAGTAAAAACACGGATGCGGCCCAATCACCTTCTCAATCCGGCCCGTGGTCATATTTTTACATGAGTAGAATGTGTCCTTTTATTTAAAGTGCATCTCTGGGTTATTTGTGGGGCCTGCCTGGTGTTTTTACTTGAGTAGAATGTGTGCTTTTATTTAAAATGCATCTCTGGGTTATTTGTGGGGCATAGGAATTTGTTCATTTCCCCCCCAAAAATATAGTCCGGCCCACCACATGGTCTGAGGGACGGTGGACCGGCCCGCGGCTGGAAAAGGTTGATGACCCCTGACCTATACCTTACAAAAACAAATAGACTTAATACAAACCGACTCAAAGACACAAATGACTTCCCATCTACTCCTTAATTCAGGTATACAAACTTGTTGCCGATACAAACTATTATCATAATTTAACTGCATCTTAATTTATCTTAGGTCTCACATCATTCTTAAAACTACCACTGAAGTTAATCAAATGCTGAACTTTTCAAAACTTCACAGATTTTGACCAAATTTTGTTTGATGGTTCCTGAGATCAAGAAGAAGTCTTTTTGCCTACATTTGGATACATTTGGAAGTCATTTTGAATCAAGATGAAACTTTCAAAACTGTGCTTATTTATTTATTTCTGAGGTCCTTCTCTATGTGCCACCTCTAAGGGAGGTCCACAATGTCTCCATGAGAGAATAGGCTTCATCTTTAGCAGCACTGTGTTGGTAGAATGCTTTCCTCAGGTAAATGTATCCTGAGAAGCATAGTTAATGGCGTGGAGAGTTGATAGACCCCTCTAAGAGCTACAATTCTCCACGTTCCCTGAAAAGAGGCATTGATTGTTAAACCACTCTGTGAAGTGAGGCTCTGTGAGGGGAATTGGGTCTCCTAACTTCCGCCAGCACTCTTAACAAGCTACAGTTCCCAGGATTCCTTTGGGGGGAGCCATGACTGTTAAAGTGGTATAATAGTAACTGAAATGAAGTGGATGCAGCCTTTCTTAAACTGAACAAAAGTGCTATTGGTTTGTATTAGACTTCATATTCAAATCGGAATTTTGGCACCATTAAACAACATTGACCTGATGGCGCTATCAATAACTCAAGCTTTCACTTCCATGATCCTGCCTAACAAACCCACCCCTGCTTGGATGTGGGAGCCCCGTCTGGAAGTGAGAAAGCAGCCCAGTAGCTTTCACCGATTTTGCTGGATTTCTCCACAAAAGAGCAGATGTAGCAAAGTGATCCCCAACTCCCAAAGTTGCAGTATTATCATCTGTCTCCCCCCCCCCCAGAAAAAATAAAATATAGTGAGAAGTATATTGCAGCTCCATACAGCCAATATCATGTTGCTCGAATTGATGAAAGGCTCCCTTTCAGATAACAAGTATTAGTACAGGGGAGCATAAAGGGAGGAGGAGAAAGCCTGCTAAGGAAGCAGAACAGCATGTCAGTAGAAATAATGCACAAGGACATTTCAAGCGCAATGCTCAGCAGCTTCACAACAAAACAACATTGTTTTGCATTACCCACTCTCAGCAAGGAACGAAAACATATAACAAGCTTTTATTTCCGACAAAACTTCTGTAGCTTTGAGATTCCCATGGACGTGATCTCCCTGAGGGCTGCTTCGCGCTTCACACAACAGACAAGATGTGCTATTTGCCCACTGTGCGACTCCTAATAAAAGCCCCCTAATATCTGAATGTGGGGGTGGGGGTGGGAGAGAGAGATCTGTATGTGTAAATGCTCGGAGAGATGTGCTACTAGGCTCCAGTCAATCCATTGTGCATTCATCGCCATGTACAGTGGTACCTCAGGTTAAGTACTTAATTGGTTCCGGAAGTCCGTACTTAACCTGAAGCGTACTTAACCTGAAGCGAACTTTCCCATCAAAAGTAATGGAAAGTGGATTAATCCATTCCAGACGATGAAAAACACCCCCTAAAACAGCAATTTAACACCAATTTTACTGTCTAATGAGACCATTGATCCATAAAATGAAGACAATAATCAATGTACAGTGGTACCTCAGGTTAAGTACTTAATTGGTTCTGGAGTCCATACTTAACCTGAAGCGAACTTTCCCATTGAAAGTAATGGAAAGTTGGTTAATCCGTTCCAGACGGTTCCACGGAGTACTTAACTTGAAAGTACTCAACCTGAAGCGTACTTAACCCGAGGTATGACTGTATTTCCCTTCAACAATCACAATGTTTAGGATATTAATGCACATGAGATAGTGAAATAGTTGTACCTACTTTTAGCCACACTCAGTGCACAAATGCAGCCCTTGGGGGGCTGGCCAAGGATGAATGCAGGCCTTGGACCAATAAAGTTACAGTATCTTCCACTAATATAGATATTAACTGGCTACAGTGTATTGACCACCGGGAAGAAGAGCAACAGTCCCCTAGCATCATCTTCTAGAAAGAGTAATCTAGATAGGGATGGAACCAGTGAAGCACAGTTCCCTCCAGTACCCACCTTGGACATGTTGAAAAAAAGGATACCATGGTTGATGTTATCAAAGGCTGCTAAAAGGTCCAGAGAATTTACAGGGGGTGTACTCATTCTGTACTTTTCACAGTCAAACTCAATCTAGTTCAAAGCCAGATTGAAGTACTGTAGATCTTGATACTCCATGTCATCCAAGAGTGCCTTGCCACCTCACCCAAGAAAAATGTATCCATGATTAGCAAGTAGTTGGAATAATCCTCAGCATTCAGAGCAGCCCTTTCCATCTCCCAGGAGTGGCCTGTCATCTATGATCCATCAAGGTAGCGCTCACTAGGGGATTTATAAACTCATTTATAGAGACACACAGAATATAAATAATAATAAGCCATAGTAAACCATTGAATCAGCACTATGTTGATTTTTGTGGTCATTGTGAATGAAAATATGCAGCATTATAGTGCAACAGAAAAAGGAGAGCAGATTGTCTTTCTCCCTCTTTTTCTTTCTGAACAAGGACAGAAGTGTATCAATGAGCAGCTGGTCTGCAGAGACACCCCCCCCCCCAATTTAAAAAGGAGTGAGAATGTGCTGTGCACATGCTTGTCGACAGACTTTTTTGTGTCTTTCCATGAAGCCCTTGGCAGGACTCATCCATTAGGCTACAATGGGTGTAGCTGAAACAATCCATTTTCTGACTCCAGAAAGGCTGGGAATATCAGTGGCTCTCATATGTCTCTCAGTGCTCATCCTCTGTGTTTTGAAGATAATGTAGCTGACTGACATTTGCTTCGGGGGGGAAGGAATAAGATGAAACACTTGGATTTCAGATTTACAATTTTGACACTCCTTTTAGCCGCTTAGCACACACATCCTTTCCAATAAGGACATAATCAAGGTATTTTACTGTCAAGCCTCCCCAAGAAACAACCCACACCAGGACAAAGGAAAAGCAGGGTAGTATAAATTAATGCCACTTCTAACAGAGAAAAAACAACTCTGAAGGCAATGATTGCCTTATTACTCAGCTGCTGTTCCCGAGACTGACATTAATAACACAAGATGGATGACTTTTGCAATTACTTTTGGAAATGTAATTAATAGTAGTGGTTAACTAATGACTAATTGGTTAATAGTTGTAAAAAGAAAGCTGAGATTCTTCCTTAGCCTGCTGGATATTACACCGTGAGACTGTGTTTGGCTGGTGATGATATTAATAGATCAGAAAGACACGCAAAATACTTTCCTGATACAGCTATATTTGGCTTAGCAGCACATACGCACATGCTTATTATACTTTGTTATTTTCTTTTTAGGTATATAGAATACTTCTATACTGCCATGCATTTATTCCATACCCTCCAACATTTCTCCTCCAAAAATAGGAGTGTCCTATTCTATCTAGTTAAAGCTATGGTTTTCCCAGTGGTGATGTATGGAAGTGAGAGCTGGACCATAAAGAAGGCTGATCGCCGAAGAATTGATGCTTTTGAATTATGGTGCTGGAGGAGACTCTTGAGAGTCCCATGGACTGCAAGAAGATCAAACCTATCCATTCTGAAGGAAATCAGCCCTGAGTGCTCACTGGAAGGACAGATTGTGAAGCTGAGGCTCCAATACTTTGGCCACCTCATGAGAAGAGAAGAATCCTTGGAAAAGACCCTGATGTTGGGAAAGATTGAGGGCACTAGGAGAAGGGGACGACAGAGGACGAGATGGTTGGACAGTGTTCTCGAAGCTAGGAACATGAGTCTGACCAAACTGTGGGAGGCAGTGCAAGACAGGAGTGCCTGGCATGCTCTGGTCCATGGGGTCACAAAGAGTCGGACACGACTAAACAACTAAACAACAACAACATTCTATCATCACCATCATCATATTATTATTTATTACCCATCCATCTGACTGGGTTGCCCCAGTCACTCTGGGTGGCTTCAGATATCTTCTAAAGGTTGCATAGTTACTTATCTTCTTGGCTGGGGGGTCGCATAACTCCAGAGGTGTAGTGAGAGGGGGTACTGGCAGAGGAAGAGGGGAGAGGGGGGAGCGCACCACCTCCGGCACCATGATCCTGCCCCCCCTGCGCTGGGCAGCACACCCCTGCAGGTGGCACGCCATGCCGCGGGACGCGTGCCAAGCCCCTGGGACGCGCACCACGCTTCTGGGGCGTGCACCAGCTACACCCCTGCCTGCTCTCCATCCCTGGTGCCGGAGCATGAAGCTCCGCCACTGAGAGGGGGGCCAGGGAGCACAATCAGGCACCCCTGCTGAGGTGCGTCAGCAGGCAGGTTGGTCTAGCGGGCAGTTGGGTGGAGGCAGCAGGCAAGGAGCCTGTTGGAGGTGGGCTCTGTGCACCCTCCACATGGGCTTCACGCACACACATACACACACACACCGGTGCATGCTCCACCCCACCTGCCCAGTCCAGCAGCAGGGGCACAACACATGCCCTGCCCTGGGCACCGGCAACCCACGCTACGTTGCTGCATAACTCCATACCCTCCAACATTTCTCCAACAAAAATAGGGACGTCCTAAGGAAAAGTGAGACATTCCAGGACAAAACACCAGCTCCCTCGGCCTAAAAGCGGAGGTGAGTGCCACACCCCATAGTCAAATTTGACTGGACTTAACCATCCAGGGGAACCCGGCCAGATGGGCGGGGTATAAATAATAAATTATTATTATTATTATTATCCAGGGGTCCTTTACCTACCTACCCTATAAGCAGAGCTCTGCTCATGGGAGCCATGGAACCGTCAATCCAGCTCTGAATCAGGTCTTCTACTTTTGCGATTGTGAGGTTTCCGCCCACCTTAATCTTCTTTACATTTCTTGGGAGTTCCGCACCTTTGTGAAGCAAAAGGTGACAAACAGGAATATTTTCCCACCATGCTATGATATAAATACTTAACAACGTATGAGAAATGTAACATGCGAAATGTAATAACCAATATTTTAAAAGTGAATTGCAAATTTTAGTGTACAGCAACATTGCATACAAAAATATATATTACAAATCTTCTGAGTGACTACATTGAAGTGATTCATTAAGGGGGGAAAGATTCCTCCTTGTCAGCTGAAGCTGAGCGGGATAAATTGCCTGGGAATAGCCTATTATGACTTTTCTTAGCACTTTTAAAATTACACTTGACATTTATTTCTAATAACTGATAATGCAATTGGGTGGAGAATATTCAGATCCACCATAACGCAGCAAACACCTTCACCTAATTATAATTTCCATTTTTCTCATACCTTTAATTCAAGGATTTAATAACCTTTAATAAAGTGTTATAACACCTCATGTCAGGGGGTGGGAGGAAATATGGAAGACTTCAGCTAATTTGCAGATTTTAAAGGACACGTTAAGACAATTTGCATTAAATTTTACATAAGTAGGAAGTGCACCAGGATGTCACAAATTGAAGTTCTACAGCCCTCACTATCTTTGCACAGTTTAGAAGTGGCATGGCTATTTTGATATGTTTTGAAAATGGTAATGGATTGAGATCTTGTTTTGGCTTTATTCTGATTCTACACTGGAAATGTGCTAAGTAATATTGAGGACATCAAAGAGGAGATGGTCTGCTTCTCCCAAATACTCTTACACCTTCTGGTACTCTTAGCAGTTACTGATAGCCAGACATAGCTATGGATGGACCTGCCAATTTCAGATCCTCTCACTTTCTCATCTTTCCAATCTTAAATTAGGTTACCCAAATTTCTGCAGTATCATTTGTGATTCATGAAACTAGTGTAAATTTCTCCTAACAAACACATGTTTTTGTATGCATCTTCGTATGATGTACACATTTTGGAAAGCAAACGATATATTGTAATGTTATTTACACACTTTTCCCATATATATTCATTTTTTGAACACATTATTTGGTTGGAAAACTACATCGGAAAATTCAGAGAACTCTTAATTTTGAAGGATAACTGGTGTTATTGGACTTAAAAGTGCAAATTAGGAAGTTTCTCAATAAAATGCAAAAAAAGAGAGCCAATTTCACCCCCCCCATCCTTTGCTGCAAGCGACCTGGAAGTTCACTTTCACAAGCTCCACAGACAAAAATGGAGATTGTAGAAGACATCTTGCACAGCTTCCACTGATTTCACTGGGATTTACAAAGGAAAAAAACTTGGGGCGGGGCATGTCTCTTTTCACATTCCTGCACCTGGTTGTGTCTATGCCACAACTGACCCATTTCCTAGCTTATATATTTGGGAAGCAATGAGGAAATGTAATAATTAGCTTTTCATAAGGCCCCTTCATTTATTTTGCTGTCATCACCTATCCACAAGCTGAGTTTGGTTGAAAGAAGAAGAAGTCAATCACCTTCCCAAGAGGTCACCTTGTACATTAATGACTGAAAGCAGATGAAACGTTTATTTTGTATTCCAACATGTTCCTTTGTCTGAACTACTTTGCTGTGCCATGTTCTGTCCTCCAGACAGGTTGATGGGGAGATAAAAAGTTCACGTGGGTAAAAATCCAGAATACCTACAGTGCTGGCATATGGAGAGCGTAGCTTAGCTCTCAGCCTCTGTATCATCTCTCTCCCAGGCCATATGAACTGCCCGGCCTACATTTAATTAACATTTAAAAAATCTCATTGAAGATGAAAAGCTCTCTGTAGGTGCTAAACGCAATGATTATTATTACTACTCACCACAGGTGTGGGCCACATGAGCAGCTGGAAGAAGGAGACTGTGACTGTGAAGGAGGCGATGACAGACCTGTGTTTGTGATGCATTTACCCAAGATGCATTTGTGTGTCTGTTAAATGTTCAGCCCAGATTTCCCTTCTCATATTTTTTTTAAAGATAAATGCAGTGCTTTTTCTGGGTGTACTCAAGGGTAAAATAAAATTTTAAAAGGGTAAAGGACCCCTGGACGGTTAAGTCTAGTCAAAGGTAACTCTGGGGTTGCAGTGCTCATCTCGTTTTTAGGCTGAGGGAGCCAGTGTTTGTCCGCAGAGAGCTTTCCAGGTCATGTGGCCAGCATGACTAAACCGCTTCTGGCACAACGGAACACCAGAGCACACAGAAACACTGTTTACCTTCCCGCCACAGCGGTACCTATTTATCTACTTGCACTGGCGTGCTTTCGAACTGCTAGGTTGGCAGGAGCTGGGACAGAGCAACGGGAGCTCACTCCATCATGGGATTCAAACTGCCAACCTTCGGCAAGCCCAAGGAGGCTCAGTGGTTTAGACCACAGTACCACTCGTGTCCCTGCTCAAGGGTACTCTCGGGTACGCAGTACCAGCACCCCCGAAAAGCACTGGTTAAAAGTGTGACACTTACTGTAACAACTTCATGGTGAGTACCGGCACCTTTTCTTCTAGAAGAAAAGCACTGGATAAATGTACAAGCAGGCAAGCATCTTCTAACAGAATAGCCCGGGAAAGCAGAACTTCAGTGTTCTACCGCCACCATCAGAGACAGTAGGTCTCTGGATGTCATTTTCTGGGAACACAGGCAGGAAGTGTTCTGGTGTGTTCACTTCCTGTTTGTGCACTTCCAATGAGTGTCTTGTTGGCCTCAGTGAGAATAGGATGCTGGATTAGATCGGCCATTTTATCTTTGCTTTTAATGATGATACTTCTGTGCGTATTGGGAAAGAAAGATAGAGAGATTCATTTGTGTGTGTGAAGTGCATTTTTAAGAGGACCATGGATTTTAGTTGTGTGTTTTTTGTATTCTGTTTGGACAGGTTTGGTTTTTTTAATCAAGCTGTTTATAAGCCTTCTAAATCAAAATAACTAGAATTATATTTGGGATTGTTATTATTATTTTTTAGGTATAATTCCAAACATTGGCTTGGGGTTAGTGGGGCTGGGGGCAGCCAAAGCTGGTTGATGCATACTAGTGAAAATACAGTAGCAAACCAAGAAAAAGCAGAGTTACATGGCTATATCCTGTATTTACTTACTTACTTACTTAAAAGACAAACATTTGCCTTTTAGGACAAGTGTTCTCACAAGGTGGCATACAGAAATAGTCTTATATAAAAATAATGACAGCAACCATTTAAAATCCACAATTCGTATTCCTTCTGAGGTATGACGAGCTTGGCAAATTTGTATTCGAAAAGTAATTATCAGTTTGATGACATCACCAATCCAAGGGTGACTCACACACAACTGCCTATGACTGCAATCCTATTAAACACAATGAACAGAGAGTAAGTCCCATTGAACTCACCGGTGCTTACTTGGAGCCAATATGTAGATGATTACACTACAAACCATTAGTCTCACCATTCGGTAGTTTAAGTAAGATTGCCTGAGGTGGCCGATTTTGAGGCAAGCACAATAGCCATTATTTTGTCTCCTATTATATTATAATTTATTTGCAAGGCAGGGAAGAGAGGGTGGTTATCATTTGGATTTTGTGCCTCGGGCATCGAGCGTCTTAATTTGTCTTTACTTGTGTCACATGTCTATTGTTTAGCTATCTTTTCTTAGAGATACAGATATAGATATAAGCTCTCTTCTATCTTTGTGTAGCATTTGGGTTTCTATGCGCATCTTTCTATCCTCCATCCAACAAAAAAGCATTATCAGAGTCCAGCCAGGCAAAATCTCTAGGAGGATGAGGTGCCCTGGTGTGGCACGGGAGAGTGTGGAGCGCCAAAGATAAAGAATTTGAGGGCTGCATTTGCCCTACCTCTAAGGTGTCCAAAGTCCTATATAAAATAACCAGTATGAGAAAACAATAAGGTTTGCTACTCTGCTACAGTTGCTCCTTGCCAAACCCTGGTAGTACCGTAATTCATGTGGCTAATATAAAGTGTGAACCGGACACACATACCTCTGCTGCTGCCATACTGCTTCCAGCCATTTCTGTGATCACAGTGGCTTGAAGAACACAGCTCTTCACTACAGGAGTTGATTCTGAGAGTCCATCGCTAATGAAACAGCTTCATCTTTGTGTTCCGAAGTTGTATATAAACAGCAGGGTTTATTAATATGCCATTACAAAAACTGCAATTATCGAATTACTGTAAATATATAGCCTGTTAAAAAGTGCTAGCCATTAATATTCATATATTCTACTAGTCCACCATTTAAAGCTTAGTGCATAAATCCAGTCCACAGTTATGTATTGTATATATGACTTTGGCAGTAGAGAGTGGAGTGAGCCTTAGCAACAGAAGGATACCGATTGGAGCAAATAACTTGCCGGATACCCAGCTTCAGTGTGATGGATGCTTGAGGGACCATCCATCAACGTATTATTCAATGGCTGGGGGCTAAGGGAAATGGCTTTAACAGAGGCATATGGCCATATTCAGTCAAGCAAGTGCATCTGGGTATAACCATCATTATATCTGAAATACAGGTAAACGGGCCTAGCTTTTAACATAGCTAAAAGGTTAGAAAATCTCTCTTAACAAAGAACTATTGGGGTGCACAAAAAAACCACCTAATTCATGTTAAAAGGGCCTGGTGGCACTTCTTGATCTTTGTTTCCAATGAAATTTAAGAATATAGAGCCCCAAGAAGGATAACCTCTTTGTGCATTGTTAATGCTGTCCAAGGGCCAGTTAATAGGCTTCTAAATTGAATGGGTTTCATTGAAACATCTTCATACTGTATAAAACATTTTTTATTAGTGACTGCTTTGCACTGAAATAGCACTTCACTGGAAAGGTTCTCAAGATAATGCTCAGATGTTAAGTGCCTGCGCCTCTCTAATAGTTGCAAGTTGTCTGCAGTGGTCTGGTGCTTTTGTTCTCTGTTTGGCATTTAACTAGAAGTGTGAGAAGCAGCAGGTTGCTTGAACTTGTCATCATGAAGGTTGTCGAGAAAACTTGGAGCAGCTGTTGATTGCCAGGTTTAGTCCTCTGTGTGATGCTGAACAAAGACGGCAGGTGGGATTCTGAATGCCTTGGGCTTGTTCACAAGAGGGGATGGAGATGCATTCATTGCCCAGCCGACTTCTTGCAGAACCCCTTGCAGAATGGTGAGCCTCTTATCCTCTTCCTTTGTTGTAGAACTTGGGTCTCTGCTGGTAAAGGGCCAGGAGATACATTTCCCACCCTGCTTTCCAAACATCTAGCCCCTCCTTTTGGATTCCTGAAATCCTGGTTCCATTGTCAAATGTATCAGAATCCAATGGGACAGCATTCGCCCCAGAAATGCTTTGGTCTTCTGCTGTTACCCACCCTTCGCCATCATGGCCATGCTGGCTGCAGCTGATGGAAGTTGCAGTCCTATTGAGTCATGGTTTCCTCAGATAATTCTGGAAGCTGCAGCTAGGCTAAAGGTGCTGAGAGTGTGTATCTGAAGAAGTGTGCATGCACACGAAAGCTCATACCAAAATATAAACTTAGTTGGTCTTTAAGGTGCTACTGAAGGAATTTTTTTATTTTGCTTTGACTCAGACCAACACGGCTACCTACCTGTAACTGGTGCTGAGAGTTGTTAGGAGACCCCTATTCTACTCCCGGAGGTACAATCCCCAGAGTTCCCTTTGAACAGGGATTGTTAAACCACTCTGTGACAGCGGGGGAGTGAGCCATGCCCACTTGGAGTGGTGTTATGGTGCTTTAAATGTATGCTGTGAATGTTCAGTTCAGTTCAGTTGTTCCAGCCAAAGATCAAGACAAACTTGCAGCAATATCATTAATAAAATAAAATTTAAAACACACCCAAAATAGAAGTCAACTTCCATGAAAGAGAAGTTACCTGAGGCACCAACAATAGGGTTGCCAGACTCAATAGAGGACAGGACTTCTGTGCCTTTAATTGCCCTGCTCTCTTTTGAGTCTGGAAACCTTAAAGAGAAACCAGCAGACCCTTTGTTTAATTTCCAAATTAAAGGCACAGAAGTCACAGAAGGCACAGAAGGCAATTAAAGGCACAGAAGTCCTGTCCTCTATTGAGTCTGGCAACCCTAACCAACAATCTCAAATCTAGCTTAATTTCAGATTAAACCCCTGAATCACCAAACAAACTTATAGCAATTTTATCTAAATCCCCTTTCCTGGTTATTTATTTATGCATACATGCAGCTGAAGGGCTGCTCTCCTTTGTTATTGCCGCTCCAACAAAACAAAACCAGTCAGGTTCCCTCTATTGTAACAGAACTTCATCGATGCCCCTATGGATTTCTGTGCTTTGGCTTTCACTGCCTCCATACGGCACTTTCAAGAGAGGGTTTTGCAAAAAAGTACACCCAGTTATCTGAATAAGCAAGTTTCTTCTGTTGCTTACTGAGCTAAACAATGGCGTGAATGTGACCTTCGTCCTGACTTCTGGCTTGCTCATCGAATTGTGGCTCCTGCTTTGTCCTTCACTCCTTCTGGTTTGTCAAGATTTATTCTTTGGTCCTGACTAAGGGGGGGGGGGGAAGAATTTTGTTCAGTTCATATTTGAAGGTGAACCTACCTAACCTGCACATTCCAAAACCACAAGTGATCCAAAAGATCATTTGAAATATTCACTGTCCTCCAGATTTTGCAGTGCGCTTCTCTAGACAATTAATAAGCGCAAAGATTCGTATATTGGGACAAGATGTGCATAAAAATGGGGGGAAATGTCATGAAATGTTTATATTGGGAGAAATTCAAACTTTGATGCTGATTAATTTTTATGAGGGCTTTTAAAAATAAGAATTACAAATTGATGTAGACATCCGTAGACCTGAACTTAAGACTGAGGAACTGATCTTAAGACACATTCACTGATCCATAGTCCTGACTACTGAGTCGATCTACAGCTTCTCATTCTTGGTTTGCCTTAGGCAGGACACCATTAGAAATTAAGCAGCTATTTATTGAACGGGGAGAGCATTAAAAAAGAAAAAAGAAAACAAGGACCACAGGGCACCAATGGATAGGAGAGCAGAATGGTTGGCTAGGATGAGATATCAATCTCACAAAAGTCCCTCCTCCCACTTCCCATGTACTTCAGAGTTTCCTCACCTGAATCTCACAGGACTGCTTCAGAACTGATGGCTTACACCACAGAGTCTCAGAATGAGTTTAATGTGTTCCTTTCCACAGACCTGCTCATGGAGATTTATAGTGTACATCTTAGGGGTTGCTGAATGGAGGGTTCTTAAGCACAGCTAGTGCAGAGGAGCTACAGTAAATGGATTTATAATAAAGAAAAGAACAAGATCATGTTTAATTAGAGACAACAGCAGTTTAAGTAGCGTAAAGTCACTGGGGAGACACAGGACTGGAAACAGGAACTTGACCAAGTCAAATAGCATATACTCTCTCCAGGAAGCTCTACAGTTGAAATGCTACCAAACCAAAAGCAAAATCAGCTTTCTGATACATATGTATGCACACACATACACACATGCATGCGAACCACACACACACACACACAGAGAGAGAGAGAGAGAGAGAGAGAGAGATTGTGATTGTGATAAAGATATAAGCACCTGGCAAGGACAATGCCTCCCTGAAACATATGTTTGTACAGTGTTCTATACTTACTAAATTTTGGGAGAAAGTGCAGGACTGTGTAACTACAGTATGACTGTGCAGAAAAAGTTAAAAGCGGAGCATATTCTATCGAACTATTTACCTACTGTATGGAAATTAACAACAGGACAACGAAAATGGACCCTGTGCACCCTAATGGTGGTCAAGAGATTGATACTGAAGAACAGGAAAAATAAAGATATGATACCCTTTAATCAATGGATTGACGATATAACATCATGCTATGAATGGATCGCTTATAGGCGCAGATTCTGTTTGGATAAATATGATATCAATTGGAATGGGTTTATACAGAATGTAGTAGGCTATTAATATTTACATAAGTATTAGGATAGTAACACTAAATTGATTTATATAAGAATGTATGGGAGTACCTTATATTGCATTTTTGTGTATATGTATTCCTTTTTTTTATATATCTCTGTTGTTCTATTTACTCCCCCTCACTTCTCATTTTTTCCTGTCACTTTATTTCTTTTAATTGAAAATACTTCAAATAATAATAATAATAATAATAATAATAATAATAATAATAATAATAAAAGATATAAGCACCTGGGACATATATTGTGGGGGCCCAGGTGAGCCCTGCATAATTGATTGCATGACACAGTGCACACACACCATTTGAATGGGAATACAGTGGTACCTCGGTTTATGAACACAATTGGTTCCGGAAGTCTGTTCGTAAACTGAAGTGTTCATAAACTGAAGCGAACTCCCATTGAAAGTAATGGAAAGTGAATTAATCCGTTCCAGATGGGTCTGCGGCATTTGTAAACCGAAAATTCATAAACGGAGGTGTTCATAAACCGAGGTTCCACTGTACCAATCAACTTTGTTTGGGCCTGCCCCCCTCAGATGTTTTATTGTGTGTCCCAAAGCCCCTAGGAGTTGGCTCCTATGGCAGTGTTTCTCAACCAGTGTGCCTCCAGATGTTTTGGGACTACAACTCCCATCATTCCTGACCACTGGTCTTGCTAGCTAGGGATGATGGGAGTTGTAGTCCCAAAACATCTGGAGGCACACTGGTTGAGAAACACTGTCCTATGGCATATATCACTCAATGCCAAAATAGGCTTACAACCGGTTTAAATGCCACTCAATGCCAAAATAGGCTTGCAACCGGTTTAAAAAGTATCAGGGTGAGGAGTGGATGCAGAAGAGGATGGGGCTCCTGCGCCTTTAAGAACTGTACAGAAGAGGTTGAGGGACCTTGTTTTTTCCATCACCTGACCACCCTAATCACTGTGGTGGAAGCAGATTCTTTGCACTGCTGCTTCAGTTAAATTCAGTGAGACTAGCTCATTGAAAAGTATAAGGGAGAGCAGGCATATGAGAAAAAACTGTTAACCCCCCCCCCAACCAACCACATTTTGGGGCCAGTGTATGTGTGATGCTCATTCGTGCATAATTTCTCTCTCTCATCTTTTCTTCTTTTTCTGAAATGTAGCTATGGAGGCTACAGTCTGCAAAAGAAGACTGGCACAGGGAGAACTGCTTCAGAAGCCCCTTTCTGCCTCCTCTCCCTTCTTCTTTTGGAGAAAAGGTCCAATGCATGCAGCATCACTGGAGGGCAAAGAATTAAGGAATCTCTTCTCCCCTCCTACCCCCACCTTCTGAGTTTCTCTGACTGCGTTTTGTAAAAGACAAGTATGTTGGATTGGCGGGGGGCGGGAGAACCTACAGACGACTGAACATCATGTGTTGTTCGGCCCTCAGGAGGCAGGTGATTGATGGGCAGGGTTGCAGCTGCTGACCCACAGGAGCTCACATGCCTTTAATAACTGATTGGCAGGGCACAACACCCTGCTTCAGGTCAGAAGTTAGCAATCCTACTGATGTGGGGATGTGCTTTGAATATAAAGGAGGCCAAATGTTGTGGAGAAAGTGCACAGGAAAAATTGTTTACATCTTTTCACCAAAGTAACAATTTTTTTAGGACTAGTGTTTAGAAATGTGCACAACAGTCTTTTGGAAACTCTCCACCCTGTTTGCGAGCAGAGGATGTGTATTTCATGGTGTTTCTCCAGGGGGAGACGAAATTCTCCTCAGTTTCTCAGTAGAACTTTTTCCTTCTTCTGTGCTTGCTGTTGTGGAAGCAGCAGCAAATGTATTGGCTGCCTGCCCACCATTTTGCACCCCCCCACCCCCCAATGTATTTGGTCTAGTGCAGGCATCCCCAAACTGCGGCCCTCCAGATGTTTTGGCCTACAACTCCCATGATCCCTAGCTAAGAGGACTAGTGGTCAGGGATGATGGGAATTGTAGTCCAAAACATCTGGAGGGCCGAAGTTTGGGGATGCCTGGTCTAGTGTAATGCTGCTGCAGAGTGGGAGGGGGAATGGCAGCTTCCACAAAAATACCTGCTTGAAGAATCTCTGGAGAAAATTCTGTGAATGGCTAAGGGTATGAAAACCAAAAACTTACTGGAAGTTTCCTCAGAAAACCAATGTCTTCTGAGCTCAGCTCAAGTTTATACACTCTCCAGACTGAAGCAGCAAAAGGTTGCTTTTTCTGGAATATATATTATTGAATATATGCAAGAGTGCGTCTTTGACTCTTTTGGAAAATTGCATCTACACCAAAATCTGACTGAAACAGTAAAAACCGTCTGTGAAAATCTGAGCACACATGCGTTGACAATCAGTTGCTCATTGGCTCTATAGCAGATGCAATTTTCCAAAAGGGTAAAAGATGCACTCTTGCATATATTCAAGATGGCAATTGGGCTGTGTGTGCTCATATTTCCCCTCTACGAGACCACAGTGGCCATTTTGGGCGCCGTGATATTGCACAATTTTGTGACGAGATCTCACCACCCCCAAAAATCTCTTTTTGGGGCCATTATCATGCGTGGTGCCCCCAAATGCACATTTTGGGGCATCGTGAGAGCACAGCCCCCAAAAAGTGTGTCTTTGGGCTCTGTGATCTTATGCAGGTGACGTGACTTGCGCAGGAGCACAGACGGCAAGACACTCGTCCTGGTTTTCAGACTCAACATGTTGGAGGTTATGGATGAAGCCATTTGCTAGGAGATGTTGGGTGAGAGTTTTTATTTGATATCCAGCATTATCACTACCCTAAGGAGTCTCAAAGTGGCTAACATTCTCCTTTCCCTTCCTCCCCACAACAAACGCTCTGCGATGTGAGTGGGGCTGAGAGACTTCAAAGAAGTGTGACTAGCTCAAGGGCACCCAGCACCTGCATGTGGAGAAGTGGAGACACGAACCAGGTTCCCCGGATTATGAGTCTGCCGCTCTTAACCACTACACCACACTGGTATATTGATGATACTCAGCTCTGTTTCTCTGTAGCCTTTGGATCAGGAGAGGTGTGGTGGTAGGCTAGATGGGGGCTAACAAACTGAGTCTGAATCCTGGGAAGATGGCAGGTGTGTGCTGTGGGTGACTGCTTTCTGAGTCCAAATAATTGGTCAATTGGCCACTTGCCCTGATGGAGCAAATTCATAGTTAGGAGGTGCCCCTGGATCTAGTATCTGTCACTGGAGGACCAGGTGACCTCCATGACTAGGAGTGTTTTCTACCAGCTTTAGCTGGCAAGAGAGCTATAGCCATTTCTAGACTGGGATCACCTGATCACTCTAATCAATATGCTGGTATCCTCTAAGTTGAACTAAGTGCTGTATGTGTAGTTGCCCCTGAGCTTGGCCTGGAAGCTGGAGCTAGTGCAAAACACAGTGGCTTGACTGCTTACTGTAGCAGAATATCCCCATCATGTGATGCCACTGCTGAAAAAATTGCACTGGTTGCCAGTGATCTGCTGGACTGAATCCGAAGTGCTGGTACCAGTGTACAAAACCTTATGCAGGATACCTAAAAGATCACCTCACTCCTTATATACCCAGTTGATCACTGCTCTGCAGGAGAGGGCTTCCTGCAGATACCAACTCAATAGGAGGTCTGTTCTGTATGATGTAGAAATTGGACTTTTGGTGTAGTGACACCTGCCTTTTGGAAATCCCAACCATATCAGGCAGGTACCACCTCTATTTTCTTTTTGGAAGCTGCTGAAGACCTTCTTCTAACAAGCCTTTTACACTGGCATTTTTACCCAACTTTATCTGCTTTGGAATAAAAATTGTATTTAAATATGTTTTTATTGCTTATGTGTTTATTGTTAATCATGTCAGGAAGCTTTTTTTTTTTTTAAAAAAGATCAAATAGGAAAAAATAGCAGTGTATTTTAAGATAATTTGTTGTGGTAATTTTCTTTACACATAAGAACAGTAGGGATGTTATCAATACAGGTTACCATTTTCTTTCTTTCTTTCTTTCTCTTTCTTTCTTTCTTTCTTTCTTTCTTTCTTGGATTTGTGCATTGGGCATAATACTTATTGTCTAGAACAATAATAACTCAAGGTGTAGAAATAAATGGGCCACAATTCAACACAAGGCACAATCCAATTTAACCCTTTTTGGGATCAAACTCACCACAGTGCTAAAAGCTGCAACTCTATGCACCATATTCAATTTCATTTGACTTACTCCTCAGTAGACATGCATAGAATTGCACTGTGAGTGTGGTTTACTCTGTTTTGTATTACGGCTCATGTGAGAGGCCATGATCCCTTGCTTTCTTCGTTTAAAATTAGATGAGATGTACAGATCTATGGCGTGACCACATTTGAAGTTGTGTGTACAGTTCTGGCCACCTCACCTCAAAAATTACTTTTGGTGCAGGTAAAGGTGCAGAAAAAGGCAGCCAAAATGATGAAGGAGACTGTCCTATGAAGGAAGTTTGTGGCATTTGGGACTTTTAAGTTGAGAAAGAAGAAAAGGAAGAGGTGACATGATGCAAGTTTGTGAAATTATGTATGACATGGAGAAAGTGGGGAGAGAAAAGTTTTTCTCCATCTTTCCTAACACTAGAACTCGTTGACATCCAATGAAGCTGAATGCTGGAAGATTTAGGACAGATAAGAGAAAGGACTTCTTCACCCAGTGGAATGTGCTCTCACAGGAAGCAATGATGGCCATCACCTTTGATGGCTTTAAAAGAGGATTGGACAGATTCATAGAGAGGGCCACCAATGGCTACTAATCATGATGGCTATGCTCTACCTCCACAGACGGAGGAAGCAATAATTTCAAATACTGGCTGCTAGAAACCACAAGAGGGGAGAGTGCTCTTGTGCTCATGTTCTGCTTGCTCAGTTCCCACAGGCATCTGCTTGGCCACTGCAAGAACAGGATGCCTGATGGGCCATTGGCCTGACCTAGCAGGCTGTTCTTATGTACAGAGTACTGAAGAATGTGATTCTGCTAAGGACTTCACTAGACTACCATAGTGGTTAAGACAACAAGCTAAGTAGGTCAGTTCAAGTATCATGTCAGTCATTCTCATAGGATTTTAGAGCTGAAATTGACCTCAAATGTCACCTAGGCCAACCCCATGCTAATATAGGAAATCCACTACTACAGCATCTCTGCATTCTTATCCCGCCTTCTGCCAAAAAGCCCAAGGCAGTGTACAAGGTCTGGGGGTGCTGTTAGACCTAGGAATAGGTTCCCTGCCCATGCTGTAAAGTACAATTATAATGATTACAGGACTTAATAGACTTCTCTATCCCAAGTTTCCTTAACTGAGTAGGACTCTCTCTCTTTGGTTGGCACCTGTCTATCTCTGGAGACAGTGCAGGAGTGCACCTTTGGAGGTGAAGTCAAACTGCTGGAAGGTTACAGCACCTGCTGAAGCTGTAGAGACCAACATTGGAGAGACATATTTTGTTGCACCTAGGACAGATGAAGGTGTCCGGCTGTACTGATGCACTGCTGCTGAACAATCAGCACACATGGGACAACTGCGTGTGCACATGCGCGTGTGCACATGTGCGCGCACACACAAGGGGGTGCATCTGATTCCCCCTCCCCTTTTGTGCTAGTGTGCTTAAAAAGTAACATCAGAAGATGGCAGTAGAGATTGCTATATAATATTTGTCTAACAGGAAACAAATGCGTCATCTAAAAGAACACAGGGCAAGAAGTCTTTCGTAAGAACATATTGATTCTTAAAAGATGAACTCAGGAAGTGGAAGAGCAAATTCATCACTTCATTTTTTAAAAAACAACAACATGGAAGTAATGCAAAAGGTTTGAAAGTGGCAGGGGGAACACTTGTAATAAATATCACATTCAGCACCCACCCCTGAATATCTCTAAACCAAGAGGCAGAACGGTAAGATAGACATTATGTAAGACCACAGATCTAAAGCTTCCATTTGTAGTCTTGCTGCTATGTGCCAAATATCTGTGAATGTTGCTGGGAGACTTGGTGGCACAAACGCAGGAGATGTGAGATTAGGCATGTCTACTAGACAAAGCAGGTGTGAGAGACTCTGACAATCAGAACAGTACTGATGGGCTAATCTGTCAGTTTCAATTTCTCTCAGTTTCTAATTTTTGAAATCTTAAATTTAGTTTCGTTTATTTCACCACTTTGCAAATTTCCTTTTCAAAAGTATGTGTGAAAATTCAGCAACAGTTTTCTTTTAATAGCCATATGATTGTATGAATTTATTCCTAAGGTGCACATTTCTGCAAAGCAAATTTCCCCTAACATAACACAATTGTCAAATGCCTCCCCCCCCCAATATATGCATTTTATGCATACTTTATCCCTGGCACATGTATCTTGTACCTATCACATGGCTGGAGAACTGCGGTGCAAAATTCAGAGAAGCATGAATTTTGAAGGAGGGTTGTGTTTTGGCTCATGGACTGTTCCAGAGACAGCAAATTAAGTAGGTTTGCCTTTAAATGCAAATAGAATCAAATTTCTCCCACATCCTTAATTTATGGAAAAACATGATTCCATGGAATTGTATGTAGATAACCAGGGGTATTGTTAAATAGTAGCCCAGGGAACCTAAGCCCCAAGACTTTTGTTCTGCGCCCTACATTATCTTTTCCTTTCACCCCCTTCTGTTTTAAAACAACAACAGCAACAACAACAACTTTGCTTTCAGGGCATGCCGCAAAGCACTAACCATAGGAGATTTCACAGCATTAGCAAATCTGTGCCATGCGTTTGTGCCTCGAGTCTTAAGTAGGCGTGTCAGAGAATAGATAAAAACCACTCATCTGGCATAATAACAGGGGGAAAATGTAACAGTAAGCAGTAACGAATCTCAGCCACAGCTCCTGGGTGTGGTAGGTCTTTCTGTTTAAAAGATTTAGGAAAGTGGTGCTGAGCTCTTTGCACCCTGTCTTCTGATCCATTATGTCTTTCTGGTATGATTTTTGTGACCATGGAAAGTTGCTGGGAGGCATTGTGGAAAGAACTCTGTGCTTTTGCGAGCATTCCAACATGGAAAGTTGCTCAAATTTTGAGCCTATTTAAGAGGGCCTATTTTGCAAAGTGTGAAGTAAAAAGGAAGGAATTTGGCATAGCCCAAGCATATACACAAGAGCCAGACATATGCTTGTCATGTATGAGACAGAGCAATCCATAAGAGCAACATTTGAGCTGATCCCTTTCCTTCCTTCTCTGATCCCTAAAAAAAATGCAAATTGATATGGAAATGTGCAAAATTGAAGTTTGGAAAAGTGAGAAGCCAAAGCTAATAGATTTTCTCTTATCTTAGCTTAGGACCATAAAGAAGGCTGATCGCCGAAGAATTGATGCTTTTGAATTATGGTGCTGGAGGAGACTCTTGAGAGTCCCATGGACTGCAAGAAGATCAAACCTATCCATTCTTCAGGAAATCAGCCCTGAGTGCTCACTGGAAGGACAGATCCTGAAGCTGAGGCTCCAATACTTTGGCCACCTCATGAGAAGAGAAGAATCCTTGGAAAAGACCCTGATGTTGGGAAAGATTGAGGGCACTAGGAGAAGGGGACGACAGAGGACGAGATGGTTGGACAGTGTTCTCGAAGCTACGAACATGAGTTTGACCAAACTGCGGGAGGCAGTGGAAGACAGGAGTGCCTGGCGTGCTCTGGTCCATGGGGTCATGAAGAGTCTGACATTCCGACATGACTAAATGACTAAACAACAACAACAAAGCTTAGGTTGATGGGAATTGGAATCCAACAATATTTGGAGGACACCGTGTCAGTTGCAAGACTGCTGATCTGCATTCCCTTTCAGAATGGCCCAGAAATGGGAAGAGAAAACACACAAGAGCAATATAACTATTTGTTCACTTCTAATTTCTATGTTCTTTCTGTCCCCTGTGACCTTCCAGAGGTACTGATACCTCCTTCCTGTGCTTCAGAGCACTCATTGTCAGATGGATGGTGTGAGGTTAAAGGAGACGTTGAGCATGGGAGTAAAAACTTTCATAGCCAAATATTGTTTCTTTTGGCTAATATTGCTTTCTACTAGCATTTCACCCCGGGGAGAAACTTGTAGCCCAGTAAATTCCTAATCATGCCGGCATAGGTCAGGACGTTCACGACTATTGCGTGAACCAGAGAGCAGGAGTTCGCTCAGAGATGTAGCCTCTGGTCTATAAAACATGCCAGTGTTTCTTTTCCACCGAGAGTGAGAATGTTATTTCTACTGAAACCTACCTTAATCCTTGTAGTAGTCTGGCATCTTTTATCTTGAAAATGGTTCAGTATAAGAGTTTATTTGTGAAGGGGTTTTGTTTTTGTTTAAAATTAAGTTACAACAAACACAGAATGGTAGTGGAAATTAAGGATGGGGAAAGAATTGAACTCAGTTTGGATATGAAGATGAACTTAGCTAACTTGCTCTTTCTGAAACGATTTGTGAATTGAAATCCAGCCATCCTTGGAAATTCACATATTTTCATGTTTTCCAGTCAAGTAATGTGCACGAATTCAGGTAAAGTGTGCATTTAAATGCATATATTCATGACACTAACATACAAAATGCATTATATAAGAGAAAAGTGCTTCGAAAACGACTTTAATTTTAGACTGGCGATATCCATTCTTGTAAATTTTAAATGTCGAACTTTGTATTAAATCAGCTTTGTGGTTCTTTTGCACAAACTACTTTTAAGTTGTGCAACACATTTTGAGAGACAACTCTACTTGAGCAAATTTGAGGTAAGCCTTGAAAATATATATTTTTTAAATCCTTAAATCTCCATTGCCAGCTGCCTTTGAATGTCTGGAGGGGTTGCCATATACAAGATAGAGCAGACTTGTTAATTTGCAGCTGCTTGTGGAGCAGATTTGTTCTCTGATGAAAAACAGATTTGAGAAATTCATGGAGGTTAAGTCTATTGGTGACTACTAGTGTACCTCTGAATATCAGTTGCTGGCTATCACACGTGGGGAGTGTGCTGTTGCACTCAGATTGTGCTTTGGGGCTTGCCATAAGCATCTGGTTGGCCAATATGAGAAAAGGATGCTGGCCTCGATAGCCCTTCCACCACTAGTTACAACCTTGTTGTAATTAGTGGAAGCTGGTGCACTGCCCCACAAAACTCAGTCTGTCCCCAACCAGCCCACAACTTCTTGCCTGCTTACAACTGGTCCAGCATCCAGACCCTTTCCCTCATCTTCCTTAGGCTCAGTGTTGCCTCTGTAGAATGCAGTAGAAAGGAGGATGAGGACAAATCAAAAGTTTTGCTCCATCTGTCATTGGTTCTGGCTTCATCTGCCATTGGCTCCAGATCCACCTACTGTTGGTCTCCTTGCCTTCTTCCCTACCAGCCCCAAAGAGCACCAGCCTCCATTGGTTGCAACTGAGGGACATATATGGATTAAGACATTTGGTTGTGAATATGTATGCACCCAGTTCATTCAAGGCTGTAGGCATTTGGGCTGTAGGCGGAAGCCATACTATGAGTTTTAGCAGGTTTATTTATCATGCTCAGTAAATTAAAACTTAGATCTGATTGGGCTTTAAAGCCTCAGATGCAAGGGGGTGGCAAAAATAGCGCACTTCAGCTGCAAATGTCTTCAGTCAGTGAGGTTGAATCCCAGAGGGTCCATCAATACACTGTACCACTTCTCTCTGGTTTTTAATGATCAGTGTCAACTCTGATAAAGATGCACTTGCTATTTCTGAAAGATAATTCTCTCCCTCCTCCTCTATCTCTTTTTTAACTCAGCAACTTTAGCCTGTCACCAGTACAGCAGCGACATCTATACCCCAAGGAGCAATTTGTCTTTTGTCTTCAATGCCTTTCAGATACATTTTGCTCATTTTTAAAATAATAAAAAAATAACTTGCATGGATCTGCTGTGAAAGCCTTTTGAAGTAGTACAGTGTCCAATGATGGTGAGCCGCAAATCACCGGAGATCTATAATAAGATGGTGTACAGGTTACTTTTCCTGTGCGATTCCTTGTGGTGAGGTTCTTCCTGCCTGGTGTACCATGCAGATATGCCATGCAACTTGGCTCTGTTACATTGGGAATGTTCCCAACCCTTCCATCCACCGCCAGTGATCTTCATTAGTTAGCAAATTTGTGACATCTTCAGATACCTGAAGGGCTGTCACATGGGGGATGAAGCAAGTTTGTTTCAAATCACAAGGAAGGAGATTCTAACTAAATATTCAGAAGAACTTTCTGATGATAAGAGTTCTTTGACAGTGGGACGGACTACCTCAGAAGGTGGTGGACTCTCCTTCATTGGAGATTTTTAAGCAGAGGTTGGACAGCTATCTTATTAGGAATTCTTTAGCTGTGATTCCAGCATTGTTGGGGGTTGGACTAGAAAACCCTCGATGTCCCTTCCAACTCCACATTTCTATGATTCTATGACATTTGTATGCTACCCCACAATGTAATGTTCTCTGGCTAGCTTACAATATGCTCCTCTTTGGTTTTGCTTACAGTATTCTTTTTTTTCCTTCGTTTTGCCGAAGGCTTGACCAAACACAACTCCTCTAAAGACCAGGTGTGACCCAGGTGCCTCTAAGCTGCCAAACTCTTTCCAACATCAGAATTTAGGAAACAGGCCTCGAGACTCTCTATGTGTCTGTATTGTGTCCATAAAAACGTTACAGGTAATTCAAGTAATGTAGAAAACATATGGATTATTTACTCCTTCCCTCCTTTGTAAACAAAATTAAGTTAAAGTTCAATGAGATGCCATCCATTGTCCGTGTTGTTGGTGATATCCCTGTTATGCTATGGGCAGGTCTTCCTGGAAAGACACTGTCACAGTGGCCGGAGTGGACTACTTCAGAGTAACGACGCTACGCAGCTCTGCATTTTATTCTTTTATTGGTGCTGCGTATTTACAGTGCTGAAGTCATTGCTATTTACACGGAGTGATGTGATCAGTCGGTTTCAGAACCTCCTAATGGCTTTTGGCGCGTCTTTCTCCAACACAAAAGCTTTGGCAGACCCATCCTCTTTCCCCTCCTCTTTCTGCGTAGTTCTGGAGTTGGGGGGATGGGTCTCCCCCCTTATTCGCCCCTTCCTGTCCCACCTGGGACCCTGGCTCCTCTACCTTGCCTGAGCCTCGGACACGACTTCCTGCTTCCCCACTGGAATCGGAACTCTCTCTGCTTTCCCCTGTGCTCGGTGATTGGCTTGAACTCAGGAGGGGAGGGACTTCGCGATATCCCCTGTCCCTCACATCCACCCCCCTCCCAAGCTCTCCTTCACCCCTCCCCAGGTCCCCCCCAGGTGTCGGTGACGACTGGAAGCCTAAGAACTCAGTGCTTTCCGAGCCCGTTGGTGTGAACACCTCCCCCCAATCCTGCAAGCCCCCCCCTTCCGCCTGGGAGGATGGGAATCCCAAAAAGTCCGTGGCGTCAGAGCTGGTGGGGGTAAAAATGTTCTGCCAATCTGCTCCTTCCTCTGACTGGGTGGATCTCGGTGACACCCATACCTCATCCTCTGGTTCCTCAAACTCCGCTTCCCAGCGCCATGGTGAACTGCTCTCCCGTGCTTCCTCCCCCTCCCCCTCCCTTTCCATGTGCCAGGGCTTGGGTCTATGGGGAAAGAGGGCGTGAAATTCTTCTACCAGGAATTCCTCCTGTATCTGAGTGGCTGGGACCCATTCATTCTGGGACGGTGGAGCATCCTCCCATGCCATGAGGTACTCCAGTCCCCCCACCCCCCACCTTGAATCCAGGATGGCCGTGGCCTCATTGAGTTGCTCCCTGCCTTCCCTCTCCCCCCCTCCCTCAGGGGTTTGTTCGCTGTCTCGGAGCCTGCTGCTTTCCCTGTACGGTGACAGCAGCGATCTATGAAACACAGGGTGCACCCTCATGTCCTCTGGCAGTGCCAGCCTGTATGCCACCGGGTTGACCTGTTGCGTGACCGTGAAGGGGCCCAACCTTCTGGGCGCCAGCTTTTTGCATCGCCCTCTGATGGGAAGGCCCTCCGAGGACAACCAAACTTTGTCCCCCACCCTAATGACCTCCCCCGGTCGCCTGTGGCGATCTGCCCCCTTCTTGTACGCTTCCTTGGCTCTCTCCAAGTGTTCTCTGAGCTGCTGGTGCACCGTCTCCAGTTCCTCTGCCCAATCCTCAGCCTGTGGGCCCTCCTCCTCCTCCTCCCCCTCCCTCTCTGGGAAAGATCTGAGGTCACGCCCGTAATTGGCCTTAAAGGGCGACACCCCTGTGGAGACGTGCACCGCATTGTTGTAGGCAAATTCTGCCAGTGGCAGGCGATCCACCCAGTCCGTTTGCCGCTGGCTGACGTAGCATCTCAGGTACTGCTGCAGAATGGCGTTGACCCTCTCCGCCTGTCCATTGGTCTGCGGGTGTCTAGCCGTCGACAAGCTGACCTCCACCTGCAGGAGGTTCATGAGCCGCCGCCAGAACCTGGAAACAAATTGGCGGCCACGATCCGAAATAACCCTTAAAGGTAATCCATGCAGTCTGAATACGTGATCCACAAACAGTTTGGCTGTCTCTTCTGCAGAGACCGCCCTGGCACACGGTATAAAGTGGCACATTTTGGACATGAGGTCCACCACCACCAACACTGCGGTCTTGCCCCTGGACGACGGCAGGTCTGTGATGAAGTCCATGGACACTACTTCCCACGGCCTGTGCGGTGTGGCTAAGGGCTCCAGCAAACCTGCTGGTGGCGCTCTGACCACCTTTGCCCGCTGGCAGGTGTCACAGCCCCTTACATAATCCCTCACATCCTCCCGCACCCCTGGCCACCAGAAGTGTCTCATGACTAGGTGAGCGGTTTTGTCCCTCCCAAAATGACCCGCCGTTGGGTTGTCGTGCATCTGCTTGAGGACCGTACGTCTAAGCTGGGTGGTGGGCAGGTACAGTGCACCCTTGTAGAAAAGCAGCCCCCTGCGTTCTGCAAAGTCTTTTGCCTGCTCCCCCCCCTCTCAGTTCTCGGAAGATGCGGTTGGCAAATTCATCCGCTGCCGTCAGTGCTGTGAGTTCCGCCTCGCTCACCACTGCTGCTCCGCAGGACCATGCTGACTGGGGGAAAATGTGCCTGGGTGCCGGTGGCGCCTCCTCCTCCATGTACTCTGGCTTGCGGGAGAGGGCATCCGCCCTGACATTCTGCTCTCCCGGGATGTAGTGTATGGAGAAGTTGAAGTTCGAGAAGAACTCTGCCCACCGTATCTGCCGCTGGTTGAGCACCCTGGCCGTTCTCCAGAACTCCAGGTTCTTGTGGTCTGTGCACACCTGGATGGGGTGCTTGGCGCCCACCAGGAAGTGTCTCCAGTGCTGGAACGCAGCGTGGATCGCAAGAAGTTCCCGATCAAACACCGTGTAGTTTCGCTCTGGCTGGGTCAACTTCCTGGAGAAGAAGGCACAGGGTCTCCACTCTCTGTTGGCGTCCAGTTGCAACAAAATGGCGCCCACAGCTTTATCAGAAGCATCTGTCTCCACGCGTAGGGGCGCGTCCTGAACCACGTGGAACAGGTTCTGGTCTGAGGCGAACACCCTCTTGAGGCTTTCAAACGCTGCTTGCGCCTCTGGTGTCCACCTGAACTTCTGCTTGCCTCTCAGGCAGTCAGTGATGGGAGCCGTAACGCGAGAGAAGTTCTTGATGAACTTCCTGTAGAAGTTGGCGAAGCCTAGTAGGCGTTGGGCATCTTTGCGCGTCCTGGGGCTGTGCCAGTCCAGGATGGCCTGCACCTTGTCCTTGTCCATCGCCAGCCCCTTGTCTGACAGCTTGTAGCCCAGGAAGTCCACCTCCTTGGTGTGAAACTTGCACTTCTCCAGCTTCACATACAGGTGGTTCTCCTTCAGGCGCTGCAACACCTCCCTGACATCTTTCACATGCTGCACTGGGTCATCGGAATAGATAAGGATGTCATCCAGGAAGACCAAGCATTTCCTGAAGAGGAGGGACCCCAGGACGTGGTGCATGAAGGCCTGGAAGCATGCTGAGCCCCCTTGCAACCCGAAGGGCATCACCAGATATTCAAAAGAGCCCAGAGGCGTGAACATCGTGGTTTTCCATTCATCGCCTTCCCGGATCCTGATCAAGTTGTACGCCCCCCTCAGGTCTAGCTTGGTGAAAATCTTGCCCCTGCGTGCCGCTGTCAGGAGATCATCCACTCTGGGCATGGGGAAAGCCACTGGCTCTGTTACTGAATTCAGCCGTCTAAAATCCACCACAAGACGGCGCTGTTGCGTGTCTTTCTTGTCCACCCAGAAGACTGGGCTGCCCCCTGCTGCCTTGCTTTCTCTGATGAACCCCCGCTTGAGGTTCTTGTCGATGAAAGCGCGCAGATCCTCCAGTTCCTGGTCTGACATGGCGTACAGCTTGGCTGGGGGTATAGTTGCCCCTGGCACCAGGTTGATCTGGCAGTCAAAAGGCCTGTGTGGGGGTAGGTGGTCGGACTCCGCTTCGCTGAAGACCTCCTGCAGGTCCCAGTACGGCTTGGGTATCGCCTCACCCCCTTTGATGTGCATGGTGGCCACCGTGGCTATCGGAGGCCCCTCCCCTGGTTGGTGCTGCATGCAATGTTCCAGGCAAAAGTCCGATCCAAAAGTGATGCATCTCTGGTGCCAACTGATGGAGGGGTCGTGGCGCGCCAGCCAGCTCATGCCCAAGACGATGGGGGGGTCTGAGATGGTTGTGACGTTGAATGCCAGTGTCTCTGAGTGCCTTCCCACCGTCATTCTCATGGGGGGGGGTTGATGAGTGATGGCCCCTCCCAGCAGCTCTCTGCCGTCAATGGTTGCCACGTGCAGGGGAAAATCCAGCTGCAGAAGCTGGATCTGGTGCTCTTCTGCAAAGTTTCTCGAGAAGAAGTTGGCTGAGGCACCACTGTCAATTAGGGCGAGGACCGTCAGGGGATAGCCATTTGGGAGCATGAGCGTCACTTCTAGAACCACTCCTGCTCTGGGAGGGGTGGGCTGGCTCTGCTCCTCTCTGTGCGGGTGGGTGGGCTGGGGCTGTTGTCTGCTGACTGTGCCTGGCTGCTGCCCCTTGTCTCCTGCAGCCAGGCTTTCCCGTTTCCCTGCTGTGGTGCTGCGTCAGTGGGGGAGGGCACAACCTTTCCCGCCTTTCCTTGCCACTCCCTGCGATGTGGGCAGTCTCTGACGAGATGCTGGGGGGAGTTGCAGAGAAAGCAATTCCCACCCCTTCCCTCCTTGCGTCTTGGCGCCGCTGGGGTTTGAAAAGCCCGCGCGCGCGCGCTATCAATCTGCATGGGTTCCTGGTCCTGACTGGCCCCAGGCGTGGCTTGAAAGGGTTGTTGGGGGAGTGGCTTCTCCTGCGACCGTGGGAACCAAGCCCGCTTTGCGCGCGTTGCTTGCTTGTCGCTCCACCGGGATTCCTGTCTCACCCCCACCGCCAGAGCCGCTTTGCTCAGCTGATCCATATTACTGGGCTTTGGACCTCTCGAGAGCTCATCCTTCACCTCCTCATGCAACCCCAAGTAGAACGCCGCTTGCATTGGGGGTGACTCTAGTTCCCACCCCAATCTGTGCACCAGCATGGTGAATTTCGCCCAATACGCGCGAACTGTCATATTTCCTTGGCGTAAATTATGAAGTTCCTCCTTAGTCTGGTCCATATGACTATCGGACGAATACATCGTTTTCAAACCTTCTAGAAATAGTTTGACATTCTTCATGCAAGGATTCTTTGTTGCGATTAACGGTCTTAGCCACTCCCTGGCTGCCCCGGTAAGGTGCTCCACAATAAACGCTACCCTGTGCTCATCATCAGGGAACTCAGCGTGGTGCAGCTCAAGAGCATACACAATCTCAGTCTCAAAGCCCTGATATTCCCTCGGGTCTCCATTGAACTTGCTTACTAGCGTCCCGGCTCTCCTTCCTGGCAGCACTTGGACTTGGGGTGCCCCTCCCGCCTTGTTTTTCTCTGCATCCAGCTTGTTTTGGAGGTCTACCGCCACCGCCCTTAATTCCTGCTCTCTTTCCTGTAGCGCTCTCACCTGTTCCGCAAGTTGTAGCCGGTCGTCCTAGACCTTCTTAGTCTCTTCTTTAGCTGCCTTTAATTCCCCCTGCGCCTGCAGCGACAGCTGCTGCAGTTCTTGCTGGGCTTGCTCCGCGATCTGCCGCCATCTCTCCGCCTCTGACACGCTCATCCCGGCAACTCCAAAGTAGCCCAAAAAGGATTAGGAGGTTGCTGTCACAGTGGCCGGAGTGGACTACTTCAGAGTAACGACGCTACGCAGCTCTGCATTTTATTCTTTTATTGGTGCTGCGTATTTACAGTGCTGAAGTCATTGCTATTTACACGGAGTGATGTGATCAGTCGGTTTCAGAACCTCCTAATGGCTTTTGGCGCGTCTTTCTCCAACACAAAAGCTTTGGCAGACCCATCCTCTTTCCCCTCCTCTTTCTGCGTAGTTCTGGAGTTGGGGGGATGGGTCTCCCCCCTTATTCGCCCCTTCCTGTCCCACCTGGGACCCTGGCTCCTCTACCTTGCCTGAGCCTCGGACACGACTTCCTGCTTCCCCACTGGAATCGGAACTCTCTCTGCTTTCCCCTGTGCTCGGTGATTGGCTTGAACTCAGGAGGGGAGGGACTTCGCGATATCCCCTGTCCCTCACAGACACAAACCATGTTACCAAGACAAATTCAATCTCCACCCTGAATGCTTCAAGGGAAACATAGCATTACAGCTCACAACCATTGACCCCAATAAATGCACTTCAAGATCTACAGGTTTGCTTACCACTCCTCTATTTGAAAGATTGTCCAGCAGTTGATGTCCCATTTAAAGATAAAAAACCATGAAGGGAAAAACGGGGACCATGAAGTTCCCCATCAACTTTTGGCACCTGGATGAGACATGCAAGTCATGTGACCACAGCCTTCCCTTTGATGTTGAGATATATTATATTTCTATTTAAATTATAGCAATTATTTCTACAATTGCATCAATGCAGATAAATATGCATATACAAATATTGTGCAAGTCTGTGTCTGTCACCATTTTTGGCGTAACGCATTTCCTCTTTCTTCATGGCACACAAGCAGCTACCATACTCTTTCTCTTTCTCTCTCCCCCCCCCAGCCCTGTCCTTGACACTTGTCCAGCATTTTTAAATGAAGTGAAGATGGATGCTTTGGCATTCAGGTGGTGGCACCTCAGTCTCTTTACCCTCCTAAGTACATCACTTTGTAGCCCTGAAGATCGTGCAGCATGATAGAAGTGCAGCAGTTTCCTTTGAGACCTCCAGAGAGTTGGTGCAGTCCCCAGGCCATATGTTATCCCTGTTCTAGAGGTTTTCTGTAACTCACTACAATGGAAGCAGAAACTTGGAGCAACCAAAAGGCAAGAAGGGAAACGCTTATCTTTCTAGGGCGCAAGCCCGGACAGCGTGTATGGAGGTCCTGGGCTCCTCAGATGACAAGACCCCCCCCTTTCGGCCTCGCTGCTGTGGTCCAAAGGAAAGCAGAGCAATACATTGGGCAGCTTGGCTGCAGGAATTGCTGGAAGGAGGCATACAAGACTCTCTCCAACTGCATTAGGGACTTCACGTAAGATGAGTGTAGGGTTTACTCTTTAGCCTTTCCCTTTCACGAAGATGCCCCACAAGGCAGGGGGTATGGATTGTTCCTCAGGATTTGCTGCTGAAGCTTTTCTTACAAATGTGTATAGCTGCACGACATCCAAATACTTTGCCTTTCCAATTTTGGATTCCTGGTTTTTGACTCCCAGTTTACCGTGCTGCTTCTGAGAGAGAACGAGAGAAAGGAAGGCCACAACCTATTCAACACAGGCCCTTTGTGTTTTCCAACCCCACCGAGAAGATAGAACACTTGACATTTGTCTGCCAAGTGGAGAAGAAGAAATACGTAAGTGACTTCTACCTCAACTTCATCATGTTTAAATTTCCAAGCTGTATCACAGTATCCATGAAAGGCATTAAACTGTTCGTGTGGGAGGCCAGACGCAAAGCAGACACAGCACGGACAGGGGGAACTTGAGCTTCCTTGCATCACTTTGCTGTCAACCTGGAGGTCCATTGTAAAAATCAAGACACAAACCCACAGCATGATTTTCAAGAGCGGAGAGGTGTTAGCTGAGGATGCCAGTCAAATCCCAATGACCTTACATAATTATTTTTGGCTACTATCAACATCCCCTGTGTTGTTGTAGCTGGATAACTTATTCATTGCTTTCTGTCCCAAATTACCACATAAACGGCTTTCTCCCACCCAGGAGACATTTCAGGCAGAAGGAAAAAAATGATTTCTGCGTGTGTGTCTGGATGGTGGTGGTGGAGACATTGCTCTGGGGATGTAAGCTTTGTTTTAGTGATCATCCACAGGCTAAACAAAAGACAGAGGCTTTACCATTTCCAGGAATTCAGACAGAACCAGAGTGAGAAACAGTGTGTGTAAAGGGAGCCCTCCTGGATCAGACCAAAGACCCACGTAGCCCAGCATTGTATCCCCACAATTCAGAGGAAGCTAACATATATTGAGTCAGACCATTGGTCCATCCAGTTCAGTGTTGTCTACTCTGACTGGCTGTGGTTATTCGGCATTTCAGCAAGGAGTCACTAATGATCAGATGTGGGCTCTGTACTGAGGTGCAGGCTCGACAGCTGCCTGGTAATGCCCAACTCAGCCTCTAGCCTTGCCTCTAAAATAAAAAAGGAGACTACAACTCAATACAAATCTTTACAGGAATATGTACAGGAGCAGGGATGAGATTTATCTGGGGAGGTATCAAACAGAATATAGCTCTGGACAGAAAATGCCATGAAAAAATAGACCAGCATGAATTCAGAAAACATACTTTGCTGAAGACCATGATGCAAAATCTTCTGCATAGGAAGTATGGAGGATTAGACTGAACAGAAATTGTCAAGACTCTGCGCTTCATGTTCCTCATGCTGTCACCAGAAAGAACCTGACCAGTATATTAGCTATGCATTATGCATTTAGGGGAGCCAGCATTTATGGGCTAATCACTCTGCTGTTTGTTCTCTTGCTTTTACACCAGCTAGGAAATAGTTCTGCACTTCAGAGTGTTTGCTGAGGATACCTGAGTGGAATAAGCTGATGAGGCAGAGGTACTTCACGCCGTTCCTCCTGTTCATGTGAATGCCGCCGTGATTGATTTTTTAAAAAAGGAAATGGCTTCTCTTGAGGAGTAGATTACCATTTGCTTGAATTCCTTGATGCGCTCTTCTCTGTGTGTGATGAACATGAAGGTCTCCTCCTGAGTAGAAGCAAGATACAGTCTAAAATATTTTTTAAAAGAGAAAGCTCCACTGAATAAAAATGCTCTGTGACCTATATGAGCTGGATTGGGTCAGGCAGATTATACGCAGGCTGACATTTAGAGAAAAGTGAGGTGATTTACTGACAGTTGCTGTGATATGCATAGGAAACACAGAAACAATACAGGAGTGAGCCAAGTTTTCAGAGCCTGCGCCCCCCCCCCCCCATTATCCACAGCAAAGATTTCATCTAGGAAATGTTTAAGTTTCCTGAAGCCTCTACATGTTTTATCTAGTTGGACTGGATTATTTATAAATCAAATGTCACTGCTTCATGGAACGGAATCGTGTCTTCTTCACTGGGGGATTTGCTACATGTGTTTTTTAAACTGTGGAATTTCAAATTAACATGAAATTTGCTGACAGAAATTTAAATGGCTTTAAATGTCCACTGCTTGCTCTAGCTTCAGCAGCACTAAACAAATTGCGTCTCCTTATACAGTAGTTGTTTGGGGGACTTATAAGTCCTCCCTCATGCAGTTGCTTTGGATCAAGAATGCAATGAGGCAATAGACTCCTTTATTCTAGAATTTCTTGGTCAGCTGCATTGTGCTGAGATGTTGCTTGCCCAGTAAAAATTTCTGTTGACAGGAGAAGGGTGTGTGTCTGTCTCTCGCTCTCTGGTGGAGCCCAAATCTGCTGTTTTTCCAGGATTTTGGAGTCTAGAGGGGAGGGAGAAGGTGAAATGGGGAGGAGTAAGGTGACTTTTTGCCAACCTTCTAGAAATGATGTAAGATCCCAACAGCACTTAAACATTAAAATGCACTTAATGATGTGGAGTAAACACGTATTGTTCTGTATGCTCAGGTAGGTCAAAATCTGCTCCATAGGATTACCTGCTGAGAAGCCTCAACTTGGTGATCCAATTGTGCTGCCCATCTTGTTTTATTGCAACACAGCATTGATGCAGGTCAGAAAGTAGAAAGGTAAAAGGTGAAGCAGGAGTG
Organism: Zootoca vivipara; assembly: GCF_965207765.1. Taxonomy (NCBI): domain Eukaryota; kingdom Metazoa; phylum Chordata; class Lepidosauria; order Squamata; family Lacertidae; genus Zootoca; species Zootoca vivipara. Next base: position 111,324,764 of record NC_142582.1, on the reverse strand, counting down.
GCGATTTCGCAGTCTGCCTTACTGGTTTTGCCACCTTTCTGTCCAGTATCCTGAACCAAAAATTGGGCTGCTAAAGGGCCTGCCATGTTGCCTCCCCCCCCCAATAAAGTCAATTAGATTCTGGATCTATAATAATATTTACAATAACAATAACAACACAAACTGTTGTAATTACTAGATTTGGTGCACAAGAGGAGCTAAATGAGCTGAACACATCGGGAAGATTTAAAGACGTCAGTTAGCAACCTTTTGAGCCAATTAAGAATTCATTCAGTAGACATTCTCTGTATGAGGAAAGTCAGCTAATTAGCAGAGTAATTGGCACACACTATGGAAGCCGCTGCCCTGTCTTTGCAGAGAGCTCCATGGGTATTTTAATGAGCGCAAGTGACCATGACCTCAGTGTTGTGGCTCATTGAAAGACAGAACTCCACATGTTTCAAAGATGGCCTCTTGCATTCTAATAGAACCATTCTTGGAGGTTACTCAATCTTTAGATTTTACCCTTTAGCTTATATGATACACACTGTGTTTATCTCTGTGTTGTTATTCGTGTACCTCTAAAGGTTGTTCAGGAAAGCAAAATTTCCCATGCGTTTCAAGCTTTGTGTTGAAGTGTTCCCTTTCAACAAGCAGATCCCCCCCCCAAATCAACTCAGTCTATTATAAGGACTGCACACCTCTCTTATGATGAAGCTTACTGAAGCATGTGAGGTTATTTCCAGAAAATTAATGACTCGGTATTTTTAAAAACGACTCCGTTTTTTAAAAGACTCAGTTTAACGCCACACACAGTTACCAAGAAGCAGTGTTTTTTTCTTTTCTTTTTTAAAGAGCTTCTGCTACTTGTATGTTGGTGAAAGCGCTATGGGTGCCAACACAAAATGGGCTGCCATGGGCAGCAAAAGAAAAGACATCCTGGTACTTAAGTGCGTGCTGTTGCACGAACATACGTACGTATGTACGTACACACACACACACACACACACACACACACACACACACCTTGTCCAGGTGCAAGTCCCACTGAACAAAATTAGACACTTCTGTGTGTACATGTATAGGAAAGCACAATAAGGCATTAATAAGGGACAAGGGAATGTTAGTCTGAATTGATCCAGGACAACTTAATCAAAAAGTTAAGACTGATCTAAAAGAAGATTTCAGTTGAAGAAACGAACAGATAACAAACATGGAAAGTATTGGTTGGAATTCAGTGTAGCACACGATTTGAACTTTAGAAATAAGACGGCAGTGGACAGTTGCGAGGAATTCCCAATTTCTTGAAGCATGGGAACCCAAAAATAAATTATTTAGATGATTTGGCATAACATTCGGTTTGATTGATATATATATGTGTATAATTTGAAATATTGAATGTGATATAATTGGTTTTAATTGGAAAATTAATAAAAATATTTTTTTTTAAAAAAAAGGAATTCAGTGTAGCACTAGGTTGGGGTATGCAAGCAGGGAATGAAGTCCACTCGTGCAATGGGGCTTTCCCTCCTCTTCTCCCCTGAGCCCCCCAAACCTGTTCTGTGGGTTCCACAACACCCAAGAGTAGATTTAGATTTAGAGGTGTGTGGAGACGGGGGAGAGAAAGATGCTGGACTAGGGCATCTCCCCCCCCTTGCTGGGACCAGCTTACTTCTCCCCCTGGTCTCTCAGTAGCAGAAGAGGTCTGAAGAAGGAGCAGCAAAGTCAGGCACAGTGAAAAAGCATCAGATTGCTTGGGAAGGACCTGGGGGAGGAGGAAACTTAGGGAACTGCGGGAAGGCAGGGACCTTCAGTGCCCTCAGCTGCCTCATGGGGGCAAGATCTACTGGGACAAGTTGCTGTGCTCACTAGACCTGGCCTCCTGAGCCAACCTTGTTTCCTTGAATGAAGAATTAGCTTCACTGATGCCATGTGATTTATTCCTGGCCTGCTCCTGACACCCACTTCTGACATGGGCTCACAGTGGCATTCCCTTGCACCCACAGGCGGCCCTCTCCTTCTACTGACTGCTGCTGAAGTTCAGCTTGAAAGAAGCTTGGTTGAGGGATGTCTGTGGTGCCCATGAAACTTTAACAAGGAAATGTCCCCATAGGCCCAAAAGGTTGGTGTTCTGTGTTACAGGACACAGGACAGGGTGAAGCAAAGGTCAGCCAAGGGTTGCAACCTGCAGCTTATGAAGGAAGAATGAAGCAAAGGTCAGATGCAGACTTAGAAATTATTTGCAATTTAACCCGTAGCAACATGACATCGGGACACAGGTAAGTTTTACTGACATTATGGAGGGGAATGGCTGACATTCTCTGTGGCAGCCACTTGTTTTGTGATAAGTCCAGTTCCCCCCTTATTCTGCCCCTGGACCTCTAATCAGAGTTAGAAAACTTTCACTTGTGTTTAACCTAAAGCCCGTTTTCTTTTGCTTAAATTGGAGCCTCTGTTCTGAGCCAAAAAAATGTTCTGGAAAGAACTTTTGGCTGAAACTTACTTTAAAATCTTCTGGTATGGTAACACTCACAACATTCCCAGCTTGGCACCTTTGTTAAATTTGCAGTTTGAAATAGACATTTGGCTCTTTTGTTTGGTAATTGTCTGAGAAGAATTCCTGGGCAAAAGCTACAAAGCGGCAAGGTTGGCATCTCCATTGGAGCAGGATAATTTGATTGATTTGACCTTTCCTGTGGTGTGTATTTTACACAAATGTTATAAGATGAAACTGGCCATGGGAAGGAAAAAATGGAATTTGAAGGGATGTGAGGCTAATAGGACTTTGGACCATGATACTATCCTTTGTTCCGACCTACCGGAAAGCCGGAAAGGTGATGTTTGAAAGAGAGCCTTTTTATTTCTGAACAATTCACTCCTACATCTTAATGGTAAATGACATGTTGGTTTGGGGAGCTGGCCTGCCCTCAGTCTGTAGCGATGGCTGCTCAGCTGGGGTGGCTCATTCTGAAACACAAATGAGAGCCCTCAAAGTGTGCTAAACAGCACGCGCTCTCTGAGCCGCTCCCTGTCACTGGTTTCCCTGTTGCAACATTATGACCTGCAAGATTCTCTAGCTTTAATGGGATGCCACTAACTCCCAGGTTCAAATGCCAGGAAGCTTAGCCACAAATTGAGGATAATGGCTAAAAAACATTTTCAGATCTGCTTGTGTCACGAAGCTCAAGTACAAAGGCCAGAATTTTCTTTGTAGGGACAAAACTCTTAACATTGTTCTAATAGGGGTGAAATAAAATGCACTGAAAGTTGAGCACAGAATGCACTGCTCTTAAGCATGCGTGTTTAATGAGTATATACAGTACCTTACAGAAAGTGGGGCTAAACCAGGCATCCCCAAACTGCGGCCCTCCAGATGTTTTGGCCTACAACTCCCATGATCCCTAGCTAACAGGACCAGTGGTCAGGGATGATGGGAATTGTAGTCTAAAACATCTGGAGGGCCAAAGTTTGGAGATGCCTGGGCTAAACCATCCCATCCCCATTGCTTGGGTGGAGAAACACATTGCAAAATTTGGAAAAGTGCAAATTTTGAAGTCTGCGTTTCTCTTTGCACAGTGTGTAGAAAATGTGAATTTTGTTGTTGTTGTTGTTGTTTATTCATTTAGTTTTGTCCGACTCTTCGTGACCCCCTGGACCAGAGCACGCCAGGCACTCCTGTCTTCCACTGCCTCCCGCAGTTTGGTCAGACTCATGTTCGTAGCCTCGAGAACACTGTCCAACCATCTCGTCCTCTGTTGTCCCCTTCTCCTAGTGCCCTCAATCTTTCCCAGCATCAGGGTCTTTTCCAGGGAGTCTTCTCTTTTCATGAGGTGGCCAAAGTATTGGAGCCTCAGGTAGAGGCTCCAATAGGTAGGTAGATTTGACTTTAAATGTGAACTGAATGCAATTTCTCCCCCATTCCTGGTATTAACTGAGATGAATGGGGCTTACTCTCAAGAAAATGTGTACAGGAGGATGTGTCTAAGGCTGCAGTTACTTGGGAGTTAAATGCAATTGACGTGAATGAGACTAGCATCTGAGTAAATATGCCTAGGTCTCACCTCTATGTTACTTGTCAGGGTGCTACAACTCTCTTGAGAAATGACAGACCTCCCTCCTCCCTGCCCACTGAAGCCATTCCTTTTCACTGCAAAGCTGCTCTCCACTTCCCCAACCTCACTGCATTATACTTGGAATCAACACTCAAACTTAATAGTCTGAAAAGCTTTCTATGCTTTGCTCTGACCTTTTACATCTGTGAAGGACACATGATAAGCCCTTTAACCTACTGCCAAGCTGAGAATCATTCTATTTCTGTGCTAGTTCCACTCTAATTAAAAGTGGATTTATATGTAAACCACAGGCCTAGGCTCCTTTTTATGAATTCTGAAAATGCTGGCTTCATTATTTATGTCATGCAGCAAAACTAGACCATGACAGATGAGTTTCTGAGCATTTGCTGATCATTCATCTACAAAACATAATAGTCTGATTCTCTCACTTAGGGCTATTTACAGAACCAGAAGTTGATCAATTGGGAGTACCAGTACTCTGCCAAATATCTCTATAGCCTCCCTTCAAACCCAGGATCCTCAGAGAAACCTTCAATACCATGGAGTAAATTGGAGATCAGTATTCCCACTACTCTTTTTTGTTGTTGAAAGAAATACATTAATTCTTTAGCCCCAAGATCAGAACTTTTACAATATGACAGCACATGCCTTGACATAAATCCAGTGAAACCTAGATACAGATTCATAGAACTGTAGAGTTGGAAGGGATCATCTAGTCAACCCCACAGCAATGCAGGAATCTGAACTAAAGCATCCATGACAGATGGCCACCCAACCTCAGCCTAAAAACATCTCATGAAGGAGACTCCACCACCACAGCTCTTACCACCAGAAAGTTCTTCCTGATGTTTAGTTGGAATCTTTAAGCCATCAATTCAGGTCCAACCTTCCAGAGCAGGAGAAAACAAGCTTGCTTCATCTTCCACACGGCAAAGTTCAATACCTGACGGTGGTTTACAGAAATACGTATCAATATGGACACTTTCCAGCTCTGGGGTTATATATGTGAGGAGTTATTCAAACATGGCTGCTGTGATAGCTCAGTTGGTTAGAGCATGGTGATGAGAATGCCAGGCTTGCATGTTTGATCCCCATATGGGACAACTGCATCTTCCTGCATTGCATGGGGTTGGACAAGATGATCCTCAGGGTCCCTTCCAACTCTACTATTCTATGATTCTATGTAACTCATTACCTGATGCTACAGTCATAAAGCAAACATAAATTGGAACACAAGTGGGGACAGTGCTGTTGTGTTCATGGCCTGATTCTGGGCTTCGCACAGGCATTTGGTTGGCCACTGTGAGAACAGGATGCTGGACTAAGATGGGGCTGACTTACATTTTTCTGGGTACCCCATTTTTGAGCACCCCTAATCTGAATGCACACAACTTCTCAAATATGAACCAGCACACAGGTTATTGTGATCGCCATGGGTGAAAAACCAAAAATACATTTTTCACAAGTGCAGAAGTGATTCTAGCTGTAAATTTGTACAGCTCAGATCACACACTGCTCTTCCTTCCATGCATCTGCAAGCACACAGCCAGCTGGCTGTAGGAGAAGTTCACTGTGTGAACCAGCCCTAAGAGAAAACGTGTGCCTTTTCTAATGCTTGAGAGTCAACAGATAAATCCCGAGGATGACAATCGGTTTTTGTTGTTGCTAATTTGTGCAGGGTAAACAGACTCTTGGCTGATGTAAACTGATGTTACCAACATAAAAAAGCTAATACATCCCTCCTAATGATCTCACCCATGTTTATAGAGTCTGGACAGCACTTGGCTGTTTTCATTTCAGAGTGTGGTTCTTGGGGATAAGCACCAAGCTTCAGTGCTTAAGAGCTGCGATCTCTAATAATATAAAATAAATAAGCAGCTTTGAGATAAACCTTTCATTCCTGCCAGCCACCTTAAGCCTAGGTTTCCACAGTACTGTTATCATTGCAACTGGGAAGGTTTAATCTTGAAAAGAAATTTCTTTATTGTGTGTCACTCACTAAGCATCAGTACGCCGACCCATGAAAGGAGTTTATTTTACTTTGCATCCTTCTAGACACGAACAAAAGGGGGCAGTTTGTTTTCCAAATCAACTGCCATCCTGAGAATTAACTAAGTGGAGCCATTGACACCAGATGGACTCTGAGAAGATGGACAACAAGAGGGAAATAACATTGGCCTCTTATGGAAGAAGATAAAGTTATATAAGCTTAGACATTTTACAAAATGTAGTTTAGACACCTGTGAGTCCCTGGATTAAAGCTGTGATCCAAAACACCGTGGAATACAGAAACTGCATTATACTGAGGCTGCATTCACATGGCTGCATTCACATTCCATTTCCCTGACATTTTAGTAACTGTTAATTTCTGCACGAGATTTGGGCTTCCACATTATGTATAAACCAATTCAAAAGAAACAAAAACAAATGGAACATAGTGCATGCTTAGCACTCATTTCCATATTTTTTGATTACAGAAAAAATCCTTTTGCAGCCCCCTTTACCTGCAAAATTGTGGGAATAAAGTGACAAAATATGGGGTAGAATACATTGACATACAGTTTTTCCTGCTGTTTTCATAGGGGAATCATGGGGGAAGAGAAGCACATAGCACATAGTACATGGTCAACAAAGTTAGTAGCCACTGAAAGTTTTATCCTCCCATGAATTTATTATTTTATTTTATTTCATTTATTAAATTTGTATACCGCCCTATATCTGTAGATCTCAGGGCGGTTCACAACATAAAACCCCAATATTAAAAACCAGAAAATACACAATGAAAACAAAAACAAAGACAACCCAATAATCCCACAACATACAGTATTTTAAAAGGGTATCCTCGGTCAATCAGTCAAAGGCCTTTTTAAAGAGGAACATTTTTGTCTGGTGCCCAAAGGTGTATAATAAAGGCGCCAACTGAGCATTCTACAAATGGGGAGCCACTGCAAAAAAAGGTCCGTTCTCATGTTGCCTCCCTCTGCACCTCTCACGGAGGAGGCACATGAAGAAGGGCCTCAGATGATGATCTCAGATGATTTCAAGATGACTTTAGACATTAATATGTCTAAATCCCTTTTTAAAGTCATCCAAGGTGGTGGCCACCATCACAATTTGTGTTAGTGAGTTTCATAGTTTATACACTATGAACCACTTCCCTTTGTCTGTTCTGAATATGTGGTCACACATTCTTATGGGTCTACATTTGGGTTGGGTTGAACTTGTTGTGGTTTTTAGTCTTTTGTCATTCTGTGAGCAAGAAAGAAAAGCAGTTTCACTCAAAACGGTTGCCAAAATGCACCCCCCCCCACCAACCTGATGAAAATGCAAAGCAAGAAGAGAAGCAAAAGGGGGGTGTCAGTCCATCAAATTTTGCTTGGTATAGCCATATGTCATAACACAGTTGCAAATAAACATAATATTAGGACAAGAGTGCTTGTGGCAGCTCCTGACAAAGAGGAACAAATGATGTGAAAATCCAATTTAAACATCAACAGATTGATCGAAATAGCAGTCAACAAGATTGGTTTCAACAAAAAGACTGTATTCTTGCACAGCTAATTTCCATATTGGCTTTTTGAAAAACAGAATGTATGAATCACTGTTTACTGTGTGTTTATTGTTGCTTTAGTGTTTTTATTATATACCATTTTGGACAGTTGGGTTTTGTAAATTATAAAAAAAGAACACCAATGTAATGAATGACTAAATAAACCCATAGAATGGTATTCAACTAGGTTTTTCCTAAGAGTAGAGTCATTGAAATGAATGAACATGACTAAGTTAAATCCATTAATTTAAGTAGCTCTGCTCTTAAGGCCTCATTCACACCATAAGTTTACAGCACTATGATGCCTTTTTAAACAGTCATAGCTCCCCTCAAAGACTTGTGGGAGTTGTAGTTTGTTAATGGTGCGAAGGTTTCCCCTCATTCCCTCCAAGAGCTTTATCCTCAAAGTTGTTAAACAACCAATCTCTCTTCACATGGAACTGTAGGAATTGTAGCTCTATGAGAGAAATAGGGACCTCCTAGCAGCTCTTTGCACCCTTTACCAAAACTTAAAACCATGGAGAGATCTGCTCTGAATAAAGACATTGGATTCTTATCTCATTGTACATGATAAAGCTATCTTTAGCCATCTCACCCCGTGCTTTTTCCTGTAAGACCAATTGCAGTCATTAACAGTCGTCAACAGGTTTACCACACCTATTTACCCATTCCCACCACCCTTCTGAGTAATACCCCTCCCCACCCTCTCACTATATATAACGGTCTGGTGACTTCTGTTTCAGTGTATCTGAAGAAGTGTGCATGCACACGAAAGCTCATACCAATGACAAACTCGAAGGTGCTACTGGAAGAATTTTTTATTTTATTTTGTTTCTCTGCATCCTCAACACTCTACAGCTCCCAGAATTCTTTGGGGGAAGCCATAACAGCTTAAAGTGGCATTGTTGTGTGAATGCGGCCTGAGTATAACTTAGTTGAATACGACAATAATTTTTTAAAGTTCAGACGTGTTTTGCCCAAAGTGAAAGCTGCTGCCTTATATGTGACCTGCTTATTCTCATTTGTGAGCTGATAATCAAGAGGGAATGTGCTGCTGATGTCAAGACAGCTGACTTGTGTCCTGTAAATTAAAATGCATTGACAATTCAATTCTTAGGAATGGACTGGGCTAGCAGCCTTATCTTTCTTCCAGGACAGTGAGGGCTGGAGAGAAAAGGACACACTCAAGGTAAATGGCATCAAATTGATGACCTGCAAACTGCTTCTTTCCTGTTTCATTAGTCACTTGCTGTGATTCATCTGCAGAGCCCTATAATTAAGCTGATACTCAACCAGAAGACAAGAGTTGGGGGTTTCAAGAAGCTTTCACACTGGATAAAACACATCAAGAAGTGCAAATAAAACAAGGCCGGCTGCATCTGTGTGGTACACCTGCTTTATTTACAGTTGCACCAAAGGAGCCATCTCTCATCACAAACAAATGGAGATTAAAGAGAGACCCCCCCCCCAAAAAAAAAATCACCAAAAATTGAGACTGGATTGTGTGACGGTTCCCTGCTATTTTTCACAAAATGCTTTTTGACTCCCTCAAGCCATAATCAGTTATTTCATTTCCGTTGCCTAGCTCCTGCAAAGTAATGCTTCAAATTAAGGCTCCTAATTATGCATTTAGGTGGAAGATTGGGATTTAAGCTCCCAAAGTTTGTGAATAATATAATTAACCAGGATTAACTGAAGTTTGAGGATATAAAAGTGGCCTCCCGGATTTAGGCAGCTAGGAAATCATGCTAAGAAAATCCCAAGGTTCTCCTACTGTGGAAAGACCTGGAACAATATGCATGGACTTGCTGTTGAGTGTTTTAGACCTTTAAACCTCCCCCCTTAAATAAATTCAGACAAGACTCAAATTTTGGTTTGGTTTTTGGCAGAATTTAGGCCACAACTTTATAGATTACATCAGGTGAGTGGTTGCATAGCTCCCTGCACCGTTTCAGGTAGCGCTGACCCAGGGCAGCAGCATAGGTCAGCCTAGGGTGAACACCTGGAATTGCGGAAAGCCGGGGACATGCTATGTCCACCACCCGGATGTCCCCCTGGACTCAGGCACAGGCACAACCCCTCTCAGGGTTGACCAAACCATTGAGTCCCTGGATTCCTTTAACGGAATATCCTTCACATAGGGATGGCAAGAGCATTCCCCCATCCCTATCACCTGAACCAGAGTCTATCCGCAACCTTACAAGTTGTGACGATTTGCTACATGGTAGGGGAAACCCATGTGGCACCAGCCAATCAGCTAAGTGGGGAAAATTCCTGCTGTGCCCCTGTCCCGACAACAGATGACACACGACAGCATAGTAAGGTCAAGCGCAAAAGCCCTAAAAGTAGGGAGAGGTGGGCGGGTGTTCCGATGCACTGACCCAAAGAGGAAGCTCTGAGTCACATGCATGGGCATATATAGGTCCCTTAATCGGTTTTGCCAGCGTCCCATTGGCCTGATTCAACCCCCCATCAAGGGACCTACCAATAGGGTGTTGTGGCTATCCAACCGTACCCACCCACAACACAGGGTTCGGTTGTCAGGTCACACTGCAACACTTGCCCTCTTTGAGGGAGGACACGATTAACCATGTTGAATGATATGAGCACACAATGTCTACTTACCTGGTGTCAAACCGCTGGTAATTTCGGTTTACCAAATTAATATGTGCCAGTGCATTGTCAGCTGTTGTTTCCACAGTGCTTAACATGTACTAGGCATTTTACGATAAATGAAATACACAGCAAACCCCCCCCCCCACAACGACAGAGTATCTGAATGTACCTGCAGTACAAATATGAGACAATCACATGTAAATGTTAACTTTACACTTTGTATTTCTTCCCTTTGGGGTAGTTTGAAGTTGGGGCCAGGGTGTGCATCTACTGAGCATCTGATTCACATGGCTCACACTACAGTGGTGCTAGTTTTTTTTTTTTACTGCATAAACATTGTCAGAGGCAGCAATAACCCACATGCCAGCAGACACTCTCTTAGTGTGGACACTTTCTGCTATAGCAAGAACAACCTCTGGGGTTCGGTGTCTTGCTCCTTTCTGAAATGAGGCAATAATACACGATACAGCCCATCTTTGCCCTGGATTATCCCTGTCCTTGTCCAATTTGGGGGGCAAAGGGGATCTCTGCAGAGGCAACACATGGGAAATGTCTCGGGTTCAATCCGTGGCATCTCCAGCAGGAAAAGCATAGCTGTCAACTTTTCCCTTTTCTCGCGAGGAATCCTATTCAGAATAAGGGAATTTCCCTTTAAAAAAGGGAAAGGTTGGCAGCTATGAGGAAAAGACTTCTGCCTAAGACCTCCTATCAGCCAGCAGTATTTTCCATTTGATGCCAAAACAAGCTTCTAAGATTATTTACAAGTTTAAAAACCAATTACACAAGCATTAAAATATGAACATCCATAATTAAAACATGCAATTAAGACGCACAATGAAACAATCCCGTTAAAACATTATACAAACATCCATAATTAAAATATGTGATAAAACAATCCCATTCAAACAACACAGTAATTAAACAGGAGACTCAGGTCAAGAGTTTAAGGGAATGCCTGTATAAACAGGTGTACCTTCAAAAGCCAGCAGAATGCCAATACAGATGGGACCCCTTGTATTTCTGATGGGAGCTTATTCCATAACACAGGGGCTAGCAGTGAAAAGGCCTGGTTCTGAGTCACCAGAAGCTGATAATCATTAGGATGTGGCAAGACTAACGAACTGAATTCTGCGGACAGTACCGAGCTAGATGGACCAATGGTGTGACTCAGTATATGACAACTTCTTGTTTCATGGTCAGCCATTTGTCATGGCTGGATTTCATGCAAGAAAATAAAAATGTAAGAAGTGCTGGCCTTTCAAATGTCAAGGAAGAGCCCAGCACTAGTGTATACTGCCCGGGGTGATGTTAAGGGGTCATTCAAATATTGCTCTGCTTTTATTGGTGCCTTCTATCCTATACAGTCATGCTTGGTGGGTTGTGCTAGAGTTGTCTATTGGTTGTCTATTGGGGTTACATGAGTCAGCTCATGTTTCTATAACTATTACGTAGTTGTCCCTGCTGCTGGGTGTTAACTGGATTGTGGTGATGATGCTACCTTAGCATTTGTCATGGTGTCACATCTGCTTCTGTAGCAGGACCACAACATCAACCTGCCCCATTTTGGGAAAACATTTTGGAGAGATAAGTTGCTTTCCTTTCCCCATTTTACCTAATGCAATGCTATTTTTCTATATATGCATTTGTAGATTCATGCATATTGTTCTTTTTAACATTTTGGGTAGAAAAACAGGCTTCCCCCCTTTCCTTTAATAAAACTTAAAAAATTATCCATAGGAAATTATAGCCATGTGAAGAGATACATACCTGCTTGGCTCTAGCCTCAAAGGCAGTGAAAATTGTTCTGTCATCAGGTACAGGGAGGGCCAAAGCCTTCTCTTGATTATATTATTTGCCTTTCAAGCCTTTTCCAATTTTGTACATGCCAAAAGTAACTTAATTCTTTGCAAACAATCAATAGAATTGATTCGTTTAATGGTCTCCATGAAAAATGGCGTCAGCTAGATGATAAGTGATCTTTGTCTAGGAGGCAGGGGCGACCCGTGACCTGTAGCGCTGAACACGCTGAAATGCCAGCCAGAAGAACTATAAGTGGAGAGATCTATTAGGAATATACGAGCTAGCATTTCAGCAAGGAAACAGCAGCAAGGGAAGAAAACTTACACGATCTGGAACCACACTGTGGAAAACAAAGTTTTCAATGCTATCGACAATGGAAATGTTTACTATACCTAGTGAATTATACCAGTTAGCGGGAGGGCTATTGAACCCATCAGAGCATTGCACCTCCCTCCCTAAGCCAGGCAGAAGATTTCTGGGCTTTGAGAAGGTGCCAGGGGAACTTTTAGGGGACTAGCCTAGTCCCCCTAGTCCATTTAACACCGAGGGCCACAGGTAAATTTTCTGTACTGCTTGTGGACTTCACATAGACATCTGATTGGCCACTATTAGAACAGAATGCTGGAATAGATTGCTCTTCAAACTGATCCCTGTTCTTAAACTACTTGCAGACTTGCAGGAAGGGGCTCGATAAATAGTCTTGCAGCCCCTTTGGACTTTGGACTTCATGTGAGTAACACCTGAACAGGACTTAGGAAGGTTCCCTGCCTAATAGAGATATGCTCCTTCTGAAGATTCTGGCTCACAGCTTGAGATTGCTTCTCAAAACAGCATTGCACTCTGATGCATAGGTAGTACATTCTCAAATGTTTGGGCTGGTTTTTAAGTAAAAAGGGAAATGGACTAGCCACTATGATGCAGAATATGGCTTTACGGTGCTATCTGGAGCAGTCTTTAGAACCTCCACTGTACAAACTCATGGCATGTATTTATTCTGAAGGCCCATTTTCTGTTAAAAATTAGTGACCTTCAAAGACCTAAATCAGGGATGGCTAAGCTTTTCTTGTCCCAAGCATAGCATTCATTGCTGTCCAACCTTTCAAGGGCCACATGCAATGATGAGTGTGACAAAAGTGGATGTAGCTGCCTCCCGCCCCACACACCACATCTGCCATATATATTCACATACATGATTGTAAACTGATCATTTGGCATTCCCAACAGTGCAGTGGACTGAATGGAAAAGTTTAAGCACCTCTGTCCATCCTGAACCATTTTTTCTCCCGCCCCCGCCCACTGCTGAAATTGGTTTGGTCAGGGTGGGGGTGGGGAGAAAAATTGATGGGGGGCTGATTCAGGCCCCAGACCAGGGAGGGGTTTGCCACGCTGCCCCTAAATTGCCTGGATCAAGCACCGCCCACTTCCATATATGGAAAATGATACCTTCAGAGGCTACACCGTCTAAAATATATAGGTGAGAATATAAACAATAAGCAGTTGCTCGGTTTTTGAAATTACACTTAGATTTCTTTTATGACATCGCCGTTGCATTCACATTCTAGTTTTAAATGGCATTTGTATCAGTTACATTTTTGGAAGCTGCTTTGTTTATGGAAACCAGTGAGTGTTATTGCGGAGATAAATAGATAAATTGACAGGTTAGTTCCTGTGCACACCCTCTCACTACAGCAGAGGAAAAAGATCTCAGATACAATGCAGAAGGTTTCGAAAGCCTGTATGCACAGCTAATTTTCAGGGCCCCTAAGAGATGCGGTGATTAAAGGCTTCATCATGTCTACATGTCTAGTAACACCCAACAGTTATCAACACAGAAATAATGCCAATCCTTTTTAGACTTGGATATAATTATGAAATATGCTGCCATTCCAATATGGATCATGGAGCTACCCAGGGCCTCATAATAGCAGAGCAATGCCAAAACTGCTTGATGGGTTGCTTCCTGTAAGGGTGTTGTTGTGGCTACTCTTGAGTAAAGATGCCCAAGTCTGCTCTGTCTTTAAGCGTTTTATTGTGCATAGTGTTTACATGACCTCTCAGTCACTCGCACAATCTGGGAGTGGACGTTTCTGGCTACGGGACCAGCATAAGAGTTTGGGCACCCCGAAACGCCTCCTCCCGACCTTACGTTTGGTGGCGCGCCTTAATTCGGGCGCCGGAAGGAGCTGCCTGCTCCCCTCCACCCCTTGGTCCTGGCAGCGCCAGGGGTTCCCCAACATCGCTGAGCCCTGACATTTCCATCCCGCTCACTTCCTGATTCTCCTCACCTGACCCACTGCTGCTGCTCTCACTGGGCGAAGTGCTGGTCAGCAAGAGGGGAGGAGGCTCCCTGTAGGAAGGCCCCCTGACACTTCCATTACAAAACAGTCTTTTCTAGAGCTATTTTGTTTCACATTAACATTACTTTCTGGGCAGAATATTTTTTGGGTAAGGTCAAAACTCATGGAAACTCGAGATGGGGAACTTGTGCCCTTCTACTGTGTTTCTCCAAAAATAAGACACCGTCTTATATTTATTTTTCCTCAAAAAAAAACACGGTGGCTTATTTTCAGGAGATGCCTTTTATTATTATTATTAAGTATGGTACTGTTTAACCTACAAGGTTAAACTGCTTATCACTATGGCTTATTTTCGGGGTATGGCTTATTTTCGGAGAAACACGGTAGATATTGTTGAACTCCAACTCCCATCAGCCCCTTCCAGCATGGTCAATGGTCAGGGATGATGGGAGTTGTAGTCCAGCAACAACATCTAGCTGGCCACATGTTCTTGATCCCTGACTTATAACATCTCGTGGCACCTGACAAGCCTTGCTGTCAGAAGTTGGATGTAACTTTCTTTTTCTGCTGCTGCTTCTTTTTATTTTTTTGATAAAATAAAAGTGAAGATAGGAATGCCAGAAGCCTGAAAATGCATGAGATGCCACGCTGGAGGCCAGACTCATCAATCTGTGCAATGATTGCAACCATGCAATAAAGCAGTGTCCCTACCCACAAGTCAAGCTCATCCTTAATATCGGTCTGAGGGTGTTGCTGTTTGTCTATCTATCAAAAACTTTATAGCATGTTTCTTTGAGATGACACCAGAGGCCTCAAGTGCTCTCTCTCTCTCTCTCTCTCTCTCTCTCTCTCTCTCTCTCTCTCTCTCTCTGTCCCCCTCCACCCCTGCCAAACTCTCAGTATATTTTGTACAAATCGTTTTGGGGAATCTCTGGGGGTGATTTGATCCTGCAAGGCTTCAGGTTCAATTGACAGGCTAGCAGATAAGAGTGGCCCCGCTCTAGATTAGCACCCATCATTTGAATCCTTATCTTGCAGCTTGACTCATCATCACTTTTTGTAAAGGTTTTCAAGTGGCATCCATTGCTTCAAGTCCCAGTCCCAAATCAATCAGTGTCAACTGTCAACCCTCATCTTATATTCAGCAAATGCGAAGAATCTTTTGATTGTTGACATCCTGTTTGTATTTTTTGACACACATTCAATTCAGAACCTGTTCTACTTTGAATTCTGCCAGTAGCATGGCAAAAAATAAAATAAAAATCAGAGGTAGGTGATTTATAAATGATGGATAGATTAAAGAAACTTCTTTTTTCTTTTTCCTTTTGCAATAAAATACAGTATGGAGTTATTCTGCAAATTCTCTTGCTCGCTTATCTTCATCATGATAAATTATTTCATACCTAATTACAAACAGACAGACTGAATCATTATGTTCATAGAGAGTTGCTTGACATGGTGGATATACTGCCTTGTTTTATAAACCTTTTAACATTCGGCCCATAAATATGCCAAAGCTAAGGAGTACTGTGTCTTTAAGTATATTAAATGCAGTCTTGTGTAACCAAACATAATAGGATTTTTAAATGAATTATAATTGAAGTACTTAACAAACAACTTTTTAAACTTTCAACATGTGTAAAAGCCCTTTGAAACTGACCAATTCAAATTAAATCTAGACATATAAACTTCCCATTATTTGGCAACATGGTCACAAAATTATATTATCTGATGCTGTCAAATGTGCAGGGAGAGGAATGGTGATGGCTTAATTGTTTTTTATTTATTTAATCACCTTTACAGTGGATTTCAAAGTGGAGAGAGAGGAGGGGGAACCATATTCTGCCTACAGAAAGGTCACAGTGACATTGCTCCAACATCTTTAGAGCTTAATATTAAATATGCTTTGATTGCACACAGAAAAACTTGGATCCAGAAAAAAATTATAACCAGGATCTTGGGGTTTGTTTTTCTCAAACAGCAACCCCTCATGGTTGTTGTTTAGTCGTTTAGTCATGTCTGACTCTTCGTGACCCCATGGACCAGAGCACACCAGGCACTCCTGTCTTCCACTGCCTCCTGCAGTTTGGTCAGACTCATGTTTGTTGCTTCAAACCCCTCATGGTAGACCACCCTGAACCAGATGGAGTTTGAAAATATTTGATTTTCTGACAGAGGATGTCTGTTGTTCAAAGCTCTTGGTCCCACCTAAGGCAGCTGCATAATTTGTATGAACACTACCGGTATGTATGTTTGAGCCCAGATAAGTGGTTGAATGCTAGCTTGGCTCTGAAAAAGTTCTCTGTCATTCATGATCTGGTCTGTATCACTGAGACCTGGGTGGGTGAGCAGAGTGGAGTTAGTCTCTCCCAACCCGAGAAAGGGCACGTAGAGAAAGGGCACGTAGAGAAGCTACTGTAGAGAACTATTGTATACGGCTTGGATATTTTTTAATTATTAAGTGTTTAACAAATGCTTTAAAACAAACGAACAGTCTGACTTGGAAATATCATTTTCCTTCATCCCTTGAAGCGTGTGCGCACAAACAAACCTAAGTTCTCCAGAATTCTGAATTTTCATCAAAAAACGAACATGTGAAATCAAAGGCAAAGATGAACTTCTCAGGCATTCAGCCATTGTTTTCGGCTGCTCATACAGCCAATGCTGTAATCCTGGTGACCCAATTGATTCTCCTTTTTTGTTTGTTTGTTTGTAGGCGAGGGTCGGGGACTACTCATGTGCAATAATACAACTGCAGAAACAAACAGAGCAACTGCAGAATATTTGCAGCAGGAACTTAAAGCTTGTGTCCCTCTTGGGGAATCTGTTCTGTGAAGCACCACGGCATATTAATCCAATTAATGTTCCCTTTGCATCATCCTGGCCTATTTATATCCCGAGAACATGGCAGCCAGGAAAGGAATATATTCTGCCCAGTTACAATTTGGTTCTGCTCTTTATGAGCTTCTTAGTGGGTTTCTGGAATATGTACGAACTGATTAAAATGATGCATCACTGAACATGCAATTCGGGTTGGGTTGCCTTGAGAAAATCCAGGCCTGCTTTCGTATTCACAATGTTGATGTGATGCTAAATTCTTGAGTTCTGGGCAAGGCGTAAAGAAAACCGAGCTGGCTAGTACTTGGTGCCTATTGGCCATTTGCCTGGTTCTTTCCATTGCAGACAATGAAGAAAGACCACACACTAGACTGAAGCCTTTGGGTGTGATCTGTCTGGCCCAATGCAGGTTTGGCCTAAACCAGTGTTTCTCAACCAGTGTGCCTCCAGATGTTTTGGGACTACAACTCCCATCATCCCTAGCTAGCAAGACCAGTGGTCAGGAATGATGGGAGTTGTAGTCCCAAAACATCTGGAGGCACACTGGTTGAGAAACACTGGCCTAAACAAGTTAACCTTTGTCCATTGGTATATTTTTCTGTAACTGACTTAAGCCCTGTTTTGGTGTTTTGTTCGCTAAATTGGCACATGAGCATGGAAATAGGGATGACCATACTAAACTCTGCCCCTACTTCTCTCCAAGTTAAACGGAGAGCAAAGGTTTGAAGCAGGTAACCTCTATAACATATGGGATCTGGTCGCTAGAAAGTAAATACAGCTGCAGTTACAGACTCTCCAAGTGTCCCTATTTTTCAGGGACAGTCCCAGATTTACAAAAGCCATCCCAGTTTCTGATTTGATATTGGAATGTCCTGCTTTTCCTCAGAATGTCACTATTTTCATTGGAGAAATGTTGGAGGATATAGAGATATCTGACCCCTAAGCCACCTGAAGGCAGCCCTGTATAGGGAAGTTTTTTTAATGTTTATTTTTAATGTGTTTATATATGTTGGAAGCTGCACAGAGTGGCTGGGGCAAGCCAGTCAAATGGACGGGGTATAAATAGAACAACAACAACAACAAAAACAACAACAGTTTAGGGCGGAGAAATGTTGGAAGGTCTTCAGCATGGGTAGGCAAACAAAGGCCCGGGGGGCAGATCTGGCCCAATTGCCTTCTAAATCCGGCCCACAGACGGTCCAGGAATCAGCGTGTTTTTACATGAGTAGAATAGAGCTATATAAGACATGCCAAACAAAGAAAACCAAAGATGACTCATTAACATCAGGCCATGTGTCTGCTCTTTCTTATATACTACACCCACAATAGGACATTGCAACCTCCTTTACTCATCAGTTTCCTGCATAGTTCCAGAACACCGATTATGAAGGGTTTTAAAGCACATGACAGCCTCCTCCTTCAGACCTTTGCCCTCCACTCACACTGCTCATCAGTAGGTTCTTACATGTGAGCAGAATACCTGCCTAAGCCTTTGATTATTTCTTTCCTCGCGTCAAGCTAGTATTTATTTATTCTTAAAAAGTGTATTCCCCACTTTTCACTCGTGTCTCAAAATTGTCTACAAAACAAAACAAAACAAAAAGCATGCCTTTTCCAAAGTTTAAAACATCACAAAATAAGAACATGAAGGCAACATTCCTAGTGCAGAGGTCTCCTGAACTGAAAGAGCATTGACCTGAGGTCAGAAACTTTAAGGAGACAATGTACTATTACATACTGTTTCATACTGAGATTCTGCTAAGGAAGAACTCAGCCTCATGAATTTCTCTGTCCATTTTTGGTGCATAGAAATGAAGACTCTGTAGATTGCTAATATTGGCCAGTGTGTTACAGTAAAAAGGTAAAAGGGACCCCTGACCATTAGGTCCAGTTGTGACCGACGCTGGGGTTGCGCGCTCATCTTGCATTATTGGCCGAGGGAGCCGGCATATAGCTTCCAGGTCATGTGGCCAGCATGACAAAGCCACTTCTGGCAAACCAGAGCAGCACATGGAAACGCCGTTTACCTTCCTCCTTGGAGCAGTATTTATTTATCTACTTGCATTTTGACGTGCTTTCGAACCGCTAGGTTGGCAGGAGCTGGGACCAAGCAACGGGAGCTCACCCCGTCACAGGGCTTTGAACCGCCGACCTTCTGATCAGCAAGCCCTAGGCTCAGTGGTTTAACCACAGCGCCACCTGGGTCCAGTACTTTGGTCAAATCACTTGGGGTTCCTTGCAACTCTACAATTCTATGATTCTATGTCCAGTTCAGACCTAAGGGCCTGACAGGAATTTCTGGAACTAGAATGAGAATCCTATATTTCTGTTTGTTACAACTGTAGCTGTGAACACCATCTTGACAGTGATGTATCATCAGGCCATTGCGCTGTAGACAGGAGATTTCTTTTTTGGGCTACAAGGTCTTCTTGGCTTTGATGTGTTGGCTCTCTCTTGGTTCCCTCCTCTACAGGCTCACTTCTGACAGCTAGCTATGGCTCAACCATGACATGGCCAAACAACACTTTAGCTAATTGTTTGTTGCCCTCATACAATCCACTTCCCTCTCTGGTTTGTGGTAACCATAGTTTACCATAACACCTGACTCTGGGCAAACTCTTGTTTGTGCAAGCCACTGTTTGCATCCAAACCAGAACTGGAAAATGCATTCTTATCCAAAAACCAGGCCTGAGAGTGGATTGTAAAAGCCTTTGGATTTAAATGAGAAGAGGGAGAACCATGAATGACACCTTGAGTTCATTGGAGAGGGGGGGGGGGGAAGGTGGGATATAAATTAATTCAATAAATAAGTTTCATGTGGACTTGGGCTCATATGTTGCCAACCTGTGCTGTAACAGTTTGCTTCTAGAACTGTGTCATAGGAATGATTCGGTAGCGAGGGCATTATCTTCGGTTAAAACAGCAAGCTGGGAATGACATGGGTGACTTATGCTGATCTTATCGTTCTAAATTCAATAGTGCCAACTTAAGGAACTAGTTGCTTTGCTCACCATCGACCTGGAAGTGATTAACAGATTGGCCACACTAATTGAGAGTAATGAGGCATATGAGCTCAGATTCCTTGCTCCACTGAAGGCATGTGGTGCTCTGCTGGCCTCCCTCCCAAGGGCGCCCCTTCACCTCCTGTCTCCTCTAAGCATTATTCCTCTACAGCAGAGGTTCCCAAACTTATTTGGCCTACTGCCCCCTTTTTGGGGAAAAAACACAAACTCAGCACCCCCCTGGAAATCTACCTTCTTTAAGTAAACAAACAGAAAGGCGCTGAAGCTCACCTGCCATTGGCCAAATAGGCAGGCAAGCTGCCATCCATTTCCCTGGCCTGCGTGAAGCCGAAAAGGGTTCATCCAAGACTAGGAAAACTCATTGCCTCCTGCATGACTGCCAGATCCACGGGAAGCATTGTTGCCATCCCACAACGGCGCCTGACCTGGCGGTAAGCGTCATTGCACAACAAATGAAATGTGTACAAATGTTGTTCCCCCCCCCCAAAAAAAATTCTCTTCTTTTTTAATTCTTCTACAGCCCCCTTGGGTTGCCAGACTCAATAGTGGACAGGACTTCTGTGCCTTTAATTGCCCTGCTCTCTTTTGAGTCTGGAAACCTTATCTAACCAGCAGACCCTTTGTTTAATTTCCAAGCAAAGGGTCTGCTGGTTTCTCTTTAAGGTTTCCAGACTCAAAAGAGAACAGGGCAATTCTGTCCACTATTGAGGAGTCTGGCAAACCTACAGCCCCTTTACTTTTATTCAATGCCCCCAAATGCACCCAAGGCTACTACAGCCCCCCCTGGATCATTTCAAGGCCCCCAGGGGGCAGTATCGCCCACTTTGGGAAACACTGCTCTACAGCAAGGAGAATTAGGCCTATGCTCTCATTGGAAGGTGTATGGAACACAGGCAGCTGCCTTATACTGAGTCAAACCATCATTGGTCAATAGCTAGGTATCATCTACACTTACTGACAGCAGCTCTCCAGGGTTTCAGACAGCCCTACTTGGAGATGCCAGGGACTGAGCCTTCTGCAGGTAAGACAGATGCCCAGCCACTCAGGCCTGGCCCGTCTTGAAAGGCTTCGGCAGGTGTGACTGCCCCATGCCCCATATGAAGGCTGCACAATTTGTGTCCCGCCAATTCAAATGCAGCCCATCTAGGGAGGGGCCAGTCCATGTTCACTCCCTGTTGGTTTCACGTGTTGTCATTCACCCGTTCATTCCATTTCATTTCCGCGTCATTCTGCACAGAAGGTTCACCTTTTTGCAGTATGCAATTTATTATAAAATGCAGCTTTCATCATCATGGCATCTTCATGTTGGAAATAGCTAGACCGGTTGAATTCCTGCCTGATAATGCAGCTGTTCATAGCACATGATCCTCAGAAAAGAAAGAGACAGCTGGCAACCCCTGCTTTTAAACTTAGAAAGAGGCAGGGCAGGGAAGGACGATGAGCCAACCTTCTGGGTTGACCGCTTCTTGTCTACTTCTTTCCCCCAGAGCTTCAGCTGTTTCTGCCCATTTTCAGATTTACTGGTGTGCAGATCAGGCCGGCAATGTGTCTCCTGGTGTAATCCAAAGCTCTGCCTGGTCACACAATGATTTCAGTCACAAAGAGTTAATGGAGGAGAAAATCAGAATGTATTGATTGCTTCTCAGCCTCAGGAAAGAAACATTTCACTATGTTATTTTCTTCTTTCTTTAATGGATTAGATAAAAAACCAGAACCTGGTAGGCTACCAGGCAAATGTTTGCAGCTTTGGAATCTTTATGTCAGGCTCTCAAAAATCTGTGAGTTTTGCTGAGAAGTCCCATGGTGTGTGGGTGGGAGGGAGAAATCTTTTGCAGCCCCTGCTTTCTCACAGCAGCCTCACAACTAGGGAGCGAATAATCTGCAAATGTGGGCATCTCTCAGTCTAAAACCAGTTCTCCACATTTCCATAGCAATTTGCACACACACACACCCTATACAAATCCTTGGACAATATATCCAAGTCCAGCATCTTCATTGCACAGCTTTTGCTTTATGCCGAGGACCCACCTCTTCACCTCGACCTTTGTTGTTGTTTTTGGCATCTGTCTGTCTTGCGAGACAACGGAAGAGGGCGCCATCATGGGTAGAGTCAAACCATTGGAGTGTTACAATGCCTGTTGTTGCTGTAGAGACCGATATGGCAGAGACATGTTTTGTTGCAGATGTGGCAGACAAAGGCATTCCATTTTGCTGCTACGGATGCACAAAAAATATTTGTTTTGCGGTACCTGCCTCTTTTGCTGAATCTATACTGTTCTGTTCTATTTGGAATGGTTTTACATTTGTAATGGTTTTTCCTGTTTGGTATAATGGGAAATTCTATTATTGTAACCTGTCCTGGAACCTAATGGCAAGGACCTAATAAGATATCTAATAAGTTGAATTGTGAAAACAAAAGTAAAACACAACTGCATTCAAACTGGACATAAAATAAATTATTATTAATAATAATAATAATAATAATAATAATAATAATATAAAAAATCACAGAAGCAGCAGCCATGCAAGACTGATGAAATTCAACAGAAACTGTAAAGGGCAAAGTGTCCTCTGGTATCCCTGGGTGTCTGTTGCTGCTGTTATGAATCATCATTTATGAATTTCACCCCATGGAACTCCCCAAAGCGATTTCATACTACAGAACAAACATATAATTCAATTTCATATTTAAAAAGAGTTAAAACACAAGAAGGGCCTTTACTCTCGCCCGAAGTTTGGCATTGCCCTCGCCGGTTTTGGAAGGATCTTTTGGAAAAGTCCCATATGCCCAGAGACTTTGTGCCTGCCCACTAGGGGAAATAGGATGCCCCTTTTATGACTAGGTACACAGAGATACCATTGCCCCCCCCCCAACTGGAGAGGCTTTCTGACCTTCCAGATAAGCCTAAACTTAATGCCCTCCTCTTAGGCAAAGATCAAAAGACGACCTGGATGGTCGCCAGATTCTGCGTGCAGATTTGTAGGTGCAGACCATCCTCCTGGAACAGATTAGTTTGCTGGGAAAACAGTCAAAGTGAGCCTCCAGGGTGATAGGGACAATCTGTATGGTATTTCAGATTTAAAATTTTAGGTTCTCACATGTTAAGCTGTTTGCTGTATATTGTTTTAAATGCGTATTTTATTCTTGTGAAAGCTGTCCTAGATGTGCCTTTTGAGCTGGTCTGTATCGGTAATAAACAAATGAATGAATGGATGTCGCCGAGATCGAAGTGCAAACTTGCTCGGAATGTATGCTTGGGAGAGGACATCTTTGTCTGAGAATCTATCCTGCCATGTGATGCCTAAAATCTTTCTGACGCAGCCTATGTGGAAGGTGTTGAAGTGTTGATCTTTTCATAGGTAGCAGAGGTGGGGTACCTGTGGGCCTCCAGATCTTCCTAGAGTAAACTCCCATCATTCTTCACCATTTGCCATGCTGCCTGGGGCTGCTGAGAGTTTGAGTCTAAAGGAGAGCCTAATGGAGAGCCATAGGTTAAGACAATCTTAAAGGTAAAGGGGCCCCTGACCATCAGGTCCAGTCGTGTCCGACTCTGGGGTTGTGGCGCTCATCTCGCTCTATAGGCCGAGGGAGCCAGCGTTTGTCCGCAGACAGCTTCCGGGTCATGTGGCCAGCATGACAAAGCTGCTTCTGGCGAACCAGAGCAGCGCACAGAAACACTGTTTACCTTCCCGCCGGAGCGGTCCCTATTTATCTACTTGCACTTTGATGTGCTTTTGAACTGCTAGGTGGGCAGGAGCTGGGACCGAGCAACAGGAGCTCACCCCATTGCAGGGATTCGAACCGCCAACCTTCTGATCAGCAAGCCCTAGACTCTGTGGTTTAACCCACAGCGGCACCTGGGTCCCTTCCAAGACAATCTTACTCGGCTACAAGTGATCACCAAAGAAGAAAGAAGACTTATCTCTGTATAGAGATCCGCAGTCATGGAAATTATTGACCTAGGCGGCCAGACCTTCTGAATGCCAGACACTGTGCAACAGTTCTTTAAGGCAGTTCATAACACTTTTCTGTTATTCCCCCACTCCTGTATTATGTGACCTAAGTAGCTTATGTTGAATAGTGTAGTGCTGAGAACTAATTTTGTACATTGTGTAGGCCTCAGGCAAAATAATATTTGATACGAGAGAGAAATACTTCATAACCACTCAAGATTGCAAACAAATAATACTAGCCATGTAAAAATATGCCTCAAGCAATTCTGTTTAATAATAACAATAACAATAATAATCATAATAAATTGGTTGACTTTCTAAATTAAACTCACCCGCCATCCCCTGATCAGCCATCTGTGACAACTGTATGTGAATGATGTGTCCGGGCCCTGGAGGAAGGTGGTAGTCTTCCAATCCCACTGACAATGAAATAGCTATTGACATTTTGTCCCTGTCTGGCAATAAAATCTAAACCAAGGAAGCAGGTTACAATCTTGTTTGCAAACTAGCCCTTGTGAAAAGAGCTATCAGTTCTGTAAAACCGAAGTCTCATATGAACAACTGTCAGTCAAACACAAAACACAGCAGATCAGCTGAGTGTAAATCACCGAGAGATCAATGACAAGTACAGTCTCCATTGATCACTCCTGGGAGTCGATGTCATTCATGTGGAAGAGACTAGTAAAACTTCCTCCTTTGCAGGCAGGGAACCAATTTCTCGATGTTTAGCTATTTGCCATGAGAGGTGGCTATTTTGCTAGAGGTTTTATTTTCTCAGTGGAACTTTCCCTTGACTGTTTGATTGGAGATTGTAAAGGTTTAAGCTGACTTTAAAACTTTGATATTTTCTGCAGGGTAGGCATTCCTAATAACATGGCAAAGCATCTTCCTTTCTCCCTTTTGGGAGGTAAACAAAGCATGCTTTCTAGGCAATGCATGGAACACTGTGGAACACAGCCACAAACAACACACCTTCGATTATCACTGGGGGTACAAAGTAAGGTTACTGACATTTTAATAGCCCTCGAGCTTTTCCTGTTGCATATTCGTCAAACGAAAGAAGGCTACACCTGCTTCTCAACTTCTGTGGTCCTATTCAGGCATTCATTTCCAAATGCCTGGAGGGTCAGAAAGGGGGTGGTGGTGGTGGATGCTAGCACCACCCTTTCTGTGCTGTTGCTGTCCTTAGGAATGTAAAGCTGTGCTTTCACCTAAGGCTTAACCATGGGTGATTGCTGTGTTCTGCCTCCATTGTCTTTGAATGCTGCTTGTTTAGAATCACAGGTATGTAGAGTGCTATGGTGGACAGGTCCTGCTTTTGGTCTCCCCATAGACATTTGGTTGGCCATTGTGAGAAAAGGATGCTGGATTGGATGGACCATGAGCTTGATGTAGCAAGCTCTTCCTGTGTTCTTATGCCCATTAGAACTAAAATATTACAATCCAGTCATCACTCCTTCCAAAGAAAAGCAAACCCAGGCAAGCAGCTTCTCATTCCTCAAGGAACTGGGAAGCCCTTAACAAGGACTGGGAGACCCATTCCTCAGGGAACTGGGAAGCCCTTAACAAGGACTGGGAGACCCATTCCTCAGGGAACTGGGAGGCCCTTAACAAGGACTGGGAGACTCTGGAAAGCCAGGCTCAAATCGCCATTTGGCCATGAAGCTCACTGGCCACCCTAGGTCACTTCTCCTCCATCGCTCTCTCCTTTCCTAACTTTCCACAGCAGCTGTGATGATTGTTGTGACAATAAAATCTTGGAGAACCATGCACGTCACCTTGAGCTTTTGGAGGAAAAGTGGAATATAAATACAACCACAAATAACTACCGGTATATATTTTTCTATATCACATGTGCTAAAGCATGCATGCTCAGCATGAGATTGTATTGACACTGAGGTCCAGTGCTGAGGGCCTTCTGGCAGTTCCTTCGCTGCGAGAAACCAAGTTGCAGGGAACCAGGCAGAGGGCCTTCTCGGTAGTGGCACCCGCCCTGTGGAACGCCCTCCCACCAGATGTCAAAGAGAAAAACAACTACCAGATTTTTAGAAGACATCTGAAGGCAGCCCCGTTTAGGGAAGGTTTTAATGTTTAATAGATTATTGTATTTTAATATCCTTCTGGAAGCCGCACCGAGTGCCTGGGGAAACCCAGCCAGATGGGTGGGGTATAAATAAATCATCGTCATCGTCATCATTACTTGTTGCCAGGGCTGTGCAAGGCACTCCTGAATCAGTTTAGGGTCTGATTTGGGGGGCTTTGATTGGGCCCTAATTCAACTCAGATTGATTATGACCTAACTCAACCCAGGCCTGATCCAGATCCCAGACTAAAAAGGTCCGTTGCACAATCCTAAGTGATTTCATAGAATCATAGAGTTGGAAGATACCACAAGGGCCATCCAGTCCAACCCCCTGCCAAGCAGGAAACACCATCAAAGCATTCTTGACATATGGCTGTCAATCCTCTGCTTAAAGACCTCCAAAGAAAGAGACTCTACCACACTTCTTGGCAGCAAACTTTTTTGGAGAAGGTGAGCTGAGCTTGGGAGACACTCTGTAGGTTTTGTGGCTTTGTCTTTTTGGGGCTGTGTGAGAGAAAGTTTGTGTGCTTATTTGTTATCTTACTAGTTTGTGTGCTTGTGCTGGTTTTCTAGGGCTTCTGCCTCTTGGATTTGGGTGACTGTCAAGCACATTTAATATGTGCTTGACAGTGAGGAGAGGGAAGAAAGAGACATAGAGGCAGGGATGCTTGCATTGCCTCCTCCCCTCTCCTCACTGCCTGACAAACCCCCTTTTGATAGCCCCAGACTTCTTTAGATGGATCCCTCCTGGGGCGATCTAGGGCTGTCGTGACCAAATCTGGACAAATCCTGGATCGGCCCAAATTGGCCTGATTTGGTTCAGGATCTGGGATTTGTCTGCACATCTCTACTTGTCACATGAGCGAGGGAGCAGGGTTTGTACTCGATGGATTATTCAGGTCCTGCTCACTCAGCAAAATGAGCAGAAGCCCCCTCAAACTCCATAGGGCTGGTTTACCACATCTAAAGGGTGCCGGTGGTGGAACAGAGGAAGGTAAGGCTATGAAGTCCAAAGTCTAAAATTATCTACCCCCACCGCTGTTTACACTTATTAAATCTGCCGGCCGGAACATAGCAGAAGCAGCTGTAAATACACATTCTAAGCTGGAGAGGATTTTGACATTCCTTTCAGTGCACGGAGACCATATATACCAGATAAATATAAGTTGAATGCCTTTTAATGGGATTACCCTCCCAGTGCCGCTACTGAGATTCTGACACATCCATTCCAGAAGCAGAGGTCTGATGGAGTCCCAGCTTTCTATTAGAAAAAGGGTTTATGCAGATATTCTCACGCATTATTCGGCACCCCTTATCTCTCCGTGGCTGCTTCACGCAAGACAACTTACAGAAACACAACTCGGCTTTCATTTTCCACTTCATCCCTTAATCCTGCTGAATTCTATTGTGCTTATCACTTCATCAGAAAACCTGAGAGGCTGATTGGGCTGGCAAAATTGTATTTACGATCTTCTCAAGGAAGCATCTCTCCATATATGAATAATAAATCAGCAGGCAAACCTTGTCAGTTTTTGCGAAAATGAGAAATTTGTGAGCCATTTAATGTGATCTTAATAGACCGGGCTTTGCTTTTTGTGAAGTGCACTCACTGTGACTCTTCCCAAAAGGCTAGACCTGAATCTCTACCCCCCCCCACACACTTTTTTTCTTGCTTTGGTTCATCAAAATGTATTGTGGCTCTCCAGGAGCAGAAATACTGGAGCATACCAGTTTTCACTGTGCTGTGCCAGGGTCAGCAACAGTTCTTCTTGCTTTGCGGCTGCCTTCTCTCAGCCTGCAGGTGTCCTCAGTAGTGGCTTGCTATATGTTCAGCTTTGCCCCTTCCAGGGGTGGGTTAGCTTCGCCTCAGTTATTCTTGTTCTAATAATCTCACAATTGGATTACTGCATTGCACTCTATGTGGTGCTGCCTCCGAAGATGGTCTGTAGCTAAATTCTGCCAAAAACCAAAACCAAAATTTGAGTCAAGTGTGAATTTATTTAGGGGGGGAGGTCTCTGGGTCTGAACACGCAAATGGCAACCCTGTATTTATCCCCATGGGTCCTTCAATGTGGAGTTTTAGCATCATACAGAAATGACCTCCTGATATCTGCAGGATGCCTTCTCCTGGAGAGCAAAGCCATCAGCTGGAGATATAAGGGGAGAGACAATCCTTTAGGTATCCTTGTCCAAAGCTGTATAGGACTTTGTACACCAGTACTAACTCCTTGAGCTCAGCCTGGAAGGTAATTTGTAGCCGGTGCATTTTTTTCAGAAGTGATGTAATACGCTAGAGTCATTCTACTCCAGTGTTTATAATAATGGCCCAAGGAAGAGGATGTTCTATAGCACCGGTGCAAAACTAGCTCTGATTCACATTTTTGTTTTCAGCTATGTGGGAGCTGCTTGCTAAGGACTTATTCACACCCCTTCCCTGTAAAACAAAGATGACAGAATCACAGCAAATGACAAAGTTCCTTCCCACGCAACGCCACCTGACAAAACCAAGACTTGTCCCAAAACAAGAATGCCGAGGCATGATCGATTTATGTTTAAACATGAATAATAGGATGTGAACAGCTAGTAGGTTATCTTCATCCTTTGTCTCTCTGTGTGTCAAAATATCATCAGCTTCTCCTAAAACTGCAAAAGGAAAGTGCTTTATCTGGCACTGTTGATTGTATCAGAAGCCCCTGCGTCTATACAGGCGTACTTTGGAGATACTTCGGTTCCAGACCACCGCAATAAAGTGAATATCACACTTTTTTATTTTTTTGGTTTCCTAGTGCATATAAGAGTTATGTTTACACTATATGGTAGTTTATTAAGCCAGGCCCCCATGGCTACAGGGTCAGGAAGGGAAAAAGCTGGCTGCAGCCTTAGCCAGCTCTGCTAGTTGCATTCAGGCACTGTATATAGTGAATGTTCATTCTGGAACACTGAAAAGAACAAACTCTTAGAATTCATGCTGACCTCTGTGTGCACGAAAAGAAAATCAGCTAGGCATGGCAGTTGTTATTATTCTTGAATTGTTTTGTCGATAGATGAAAGAGGCTATTGGGAAACATTAAATGTATCGGAAAATTAGTTAAAGGCCTCATCCACATTTACTTTCACACTAGATATAGGTTAGGGCTTTCCAGCTCTGTGTCTGTGTCTGAGCACTTCCCCCCCCGGTCACTTTCCCCATGAAACCTGCTCTTAACTGCTGAATCGGAGCAAACAGCAATCAGTGGTTATCGTTGGTGCTGATTCAGTGTTAAAGTTTGGGTCTTCCTGGGAGGGCAGGGGGAAGTGCTTGGAAATGAACTGGGAAAACGCGGACCTGAGCCCAGAAGGCGTGGGGCGAAAGGTAAGTGCGAATATACCCAAAGTCTTAATAAAAAACAACACTGAAAAAATGATTTAATGTAATCACATGATATGGTGAGGGTTGATCTGAAGATCTAAATTATTTTGATTGGTTCAGGATGATGACATTAGGTTGCAACGGCTAAAATTGCTGTGAACAGAAATCATGTGTGTAATCTGGAAAGTGTTGAAGAAACTGCTTTGGATGTGGTTTTTCACAGCCTCCTTATTTCTGAGGCTGTCCCATTTGTATTTCAATAAGGCCTGTCTTTTCACTTGGTGCCTGCATCCTTCCTTGTCTTTTGGGTTTCGGTTAGGGATACCTCTAGTCTAGGATCCCCTTTTAAATTTCTCCAACATCCTCCCACCAGGGGTTCCCCCTTACCCAAGTTTCCCTCAAAACTGGCAGCACTCCTGAATCAGCTCTGCGTTAAGACGCATACTGAAATTAAATCTAAAGTCCACCCTTAACAAAAGAAGACATTTCATATGTTTTAGCCCTCCCTGATCCACTGGGAACAGGCATAATTGTGTTGGCACTTAAAGCTGCAAGGAAAGGCCATTTAAATGCTTTTTTCAATGTTACCTTCTGATTTTGATTGACTTTTACTACAGAATCAATCTCATCTTTCCGAAAAAGATTTTTTCTTTAAAAAACAAAACAGAAAAACCTTCACTGGCCAATTCATTTCCAGAAAAATGGGCATAACACTTGCAATTTGCATTGTGATTACACGTGGGGGGGGGGAAATCTAATTCATTTTATTACCATAACTCATTTGTCAGACATAATTAAAATGACCTCAGGTAGGAGGTTAAAGCAGCTCAGTCAATTAGAATAGAATGAAATCAAAAGTTTTCAGGAGAGAAAGTAATGAATTCGAGTTCATGGGCAACATTATTGTTGTTTCCCCATAAATAAGAGAGGAGAGAATGGTGCTCAATACTTCTGACGTGAAATGATGGTGTTGTTGTTGGTGATGATTATGATATTAATGGCTCAGGGCAAACAACGAACCATTATTGGCTCTAGAATGAGCAAACGACATCTAATCTGCAGGGGTGAGGGGAGACATCACAAACCAAGTTTCTGCCTGTGGCTTCCCATCCACCTTGCGTCTTTATATATTCAAAAGGGTGCTTGGCAAATTTAAATACAGATGGGGATTGCCAGATGGGGACAGAGCTGCTATGCTAGC
The DNA here is from genome assembly GCF_965207765.1 of Zootoca vivipara. Lineage (NCBI taxonomy): Eukaryota > Metazoa > Chordata > Lepidosauria > Squamata > Lacertidae > Zootoca > Zootoca vivipara. The sequence continues at coordinate 111,294,001 of NC_142582.1, read as the reverse complement.
ACATAGGCAGGTAGATTCCTACTGCTTACTGGGGGAGGCAGCGGGAAAATTGGTGCAGTGAAATCAGCACCTGATTTTCTTCCACAAGAAACTCCTTCTGAGGTGCAGCAATGTGATGACATTAGGAAAGCATCAGAGAACAACCATCCATCAAAGTAATAATGTGTGGATAAAGGTAAAAGGTAAAGGGACCCCTGACCATTAGGTCCAGTCGTGACCGACTCTGGGGTTGCGCGCTCATCTCGCATTATTGGCCGAGGGAGCCGGCGTATAGCTTCCAGGTCATGTGGCCAGCATGACAAAGCTGCTTCTGGCGAACCAGAGCAGCACATGGAAACGCTGTTTACCTTCCCGCTGTAGCGGTTCCTATTTATCTACATGCATTTTGACGTGCTTTCGAACTGCTAGGTTGGCAGGAGCTGGGACCAAGCAACGGGAGCTCACCCCGTCAAGGGATTCGAACCGCCGACCTTCCGATCAGCAAGCCCTAGGCTCAGTGGTTTAACCATAGCGCCACCTGGGTCCCAATGTGTGGATGGTCCAGCATAAATTTGTCATCAGTGCACTATTATTGCATCAGTGACATGTTGCTGTTTATACTTGAAAAAAGCACACTGGTCTGGAGTGGTCCTTAGTGATAGACCAGGGGTCGGCAACATAAGGCCCATGGGCCACAAGTGACCCATGGGGGTCATTTAACTGGCCCATGGACCCCCACTGCCCACTCAGGGACCCCCGCCGCCTGCTCGGTTGGCTATCGTGTACCGCACTAAACTGCCGCGGAACAGAGCTGGGACCGCCTTCTGCGATGCTGGCCGGCTTCCCATTGGCTGCAGGAAGCTCCTGCAGCCAATGGGAATCTGCACACGCCTCCTCCGTGCCGGAAGGAGCGCCAGAAATAGCATTTGCACATGCGTGCGTGCATGCGCGCACACTCTGGCCCACCGCAGCATCTGCAGGACCGTGAACTGGCCCAAGCTGCAAAAACATTGCCAACCCCTGTAATAGACAATAATTTGTTTCACTATTCTATAGGAAGAGCCCTCAGGGCTCAGACCAAGGACCCAGAATGTTGTTCTCAAAGTGGCCAACCAGATTTCTCTGGGAGGTCGACAGGCAGGACAGGAGCAGGACAGCATTCCTATGCTCATGTCCCCCACCAGCTGGTATTCAGAGGCATATGGCTTTTGATACTGGAGCTAATATAGCCACCAGTGGTTAGAAAGACAAAGGCCAGAGTTGGGAGTTGAGTTATTTGAGAAGGGAGAAGCAAAAGCTGTAGGCTGGGCAGCCAGAGAGAGAGAGAGCCATGCCTAATTTCTCCTTGAATCCAAGGCTGTGGCTATGGGGGAAGCAAGACCCCTGTGGGCTGTTAATGCTGCGAACCCCTCCATCATAGGCTGAGGCTGTATATATTTGTAAATAAACCATATATCAATAATATGCCACTGTCTCTGCTGTACCTTATTCTGAAGACAAACCCTGGAACTCCCGGAATCTTGCACTGCTTGGAGATTGGGATGGCATACAACAATAGGTTTGGAAACCAACAGGGGATCCTTAGTAAGAGAGCTAATAAAACAGCTATTAAACCTCTTCCCCATGCTGCAAGCGAGAAATCATTTGTCCTAATTTCCAAGTTCATGTGTGAACCATTTTCACACCATTTTCAAATATTGATTCTGATCTCCTGGAATGTGGAAGTCTTTCCCCCTCTTTGAATGCATATGCATGGATTTTTTATTTTTTTTTTAGAGGTGGGAGGCATAAATGCAGTAAGTGTGTCAAGTTGGCACTGAAGGCAATGTGCAAATAAAGAGGGATCATTAAAAAACAGGCACCCAAAAGAAGGTCCTCTCCTTTTCCTCTCTGTGTTTCTCCGAAGTGATTTGGTCTGAACCTGCCTGCATCCCGGCAGCCTTCCCCCAAGCTCACAGTGGGCATTCCATCTCAAAAGCAACGCTAGCCCTTTTATATTCCTCCCTTGTTGTACTTGCATTTTGCTTTGTCATCATTTCAGTGCCATTCATTAGCATGAGCATCCTCTCAACTGGCACATTAGTGCCTGGAAAAAGAAATGTCATCCTGAATGCAGATAACTCTCCGGGAAGAAGAGGGGGGGAGGAAAGGTGGGAAAGAAAAATTGAACAGTCATTCCCAAGGACTATCTTTCCCCTTCCCTCTGCTAGTCCAGTAAATCTTGCAGTTTAATTTCACCGCTTATTAGATTGTCAGGACTTCAGCGCATTATGTATATATTCTCTTTGCAGCAATTAAAAAAAAAAAAAAACCACCCAGGTTTTTCAGTTTCTGGGAGTGAATTCGATACAGGAGCAGCACTTCATGGAATCATCTTTTAGGAGCTTTTTGCAGAGTTTGTGTTTAGGAATGCAAGATTCACACCCCACCTTGATTCTTGAGCTACACTGAAGGACTTTTCGGCATCTGCCCTGTGAGCACTGTAACTGGGCAAATATCGAGGCACCTCTGCACTGTGCAGTGATCGATCCCCTTTTCTGACACTGAAATCTTTCTTTCTTTTTCTTTTTTTAAAGTGTGTTTTTATTGATTTTACAACAAGTACAGAAGAAGATACAAAAAATACAAAAAACAGAAAAAAGTAGGAAAACAGAGAACAAAGAAAAAAAAGCAAAAACATTTCTTTAACAAATTATCAAATATAATTCTTGCTCTATCGACTTCCCCCTTCCCCCCTTCCACGTTTCTATTTATTTCTATTATAGCACTTCTACTTCTTAATCCCTTTCTTCTTCTAATCTACTTATTATAAATATTTTTCTTGATCCATTTTAACCACATGTTCACAATATTTCAAGAAATCATTTGGATCTAGAAATCTTAATAATCATTTTACATTTGAACTTATTCCCTTCTTACTAAATCTATATGCTTCTTCAGCCTCTTTATACTTCCACTTCCCTTATTGTCCATTTTTAATCTTATATTTCTTCTCCAAATAAATCTTAAATTTCTTCCAATCTTCTTCCACCGTCTCCTCTCCCCGATCTCGGATTCTCACAGTCAGTTCAGACAGTTCCGTAAATTCCATCAGCTTCATCTGCCAGTCGTCCACCGTAGGTAGATCTTCAGATTTCCAATTCCTTGCTAATACAATTCTAGCTGCTGCTGTGGCATACAGAAAAAAAAGTGATATTTTTCTTTGGCAATTCTTTGCTTGTAATTCTGAGTAAAAAGGCTTCTGGGTTCTTAACAAACGTGTTTTTAAACACTTTCTTCAACTCATTATAAATCTTGTCCCAGAAGCTCTTTACTCGGGGACAAGTCCACCACATATGGTAAAAGGTCCCTTCTGATTCTTTGCATTTCCAGCATTTGTTATCCTTATTGTGATATATCTTTGCCAGTTTAACTGGCATAAGGTACCATCTATACATCACCTTATACAGGTTTTCTTTCAACACACTACAAGCTGTAAAATTCATGTTACTTTCCCATAACCTTTCCCAGTCATCCATCATTATATTATGTCCTATATCCTTCTTTATTTGGTTGGGTTATATCATTATATCCTATATCTTTCTTTATTTGGTTGGGTTAATTTAGGCCATGGTCCTAAATCCACTTACTGAGGAAATGATGATGGTGATGTTCAGTGGGGCTTACTCTCAGGGGTCTGCACAAAGGATTGCACCCAAAATCTCCTCACAGTTTAGCAAGTGGAAGGGAAATAAATTCCTCCAAAAAGAGTCTTTAAAGTAGTGGGGCGGGGGGATAACGCAGCCAAGAAAAGAATGTCACACTTTAAAGACACGGAAACAAGCCTACGAAGTAAATTGTGCTTGAACACTTGTGTAAAATGGGTCTCTTGAAAGTTCTATTAAGTGTTTAAGCTTCTTTCTGTACTGCCGATGATAACTCATTGTCAGAATGCATTTTTCCAGCAGACACAAATTCTGAATTACAATATCAGACATATCCTCAGCCCATAGTTTCCATTTGCATTTTCCCAGTGTGGGATGGACAGCTGGATAACATTTTCAGCAGCAGCAAGTACCACAAATTGAGGAAACGCTGCCACCTTGAAAATGTAAAAATGAATATTGCTTCCAGTCCCCCCCCCATTACAGCACTCAACAATGTCTCAATAAAGAAGTAGTAGAAACAGTAAAGAAGAGCATAAGACGCCATTTTAAATCAAGCTGGCATCTGAGCTAACCAGCCACACTGGATCAGAGCAAATGTCCATCTAGATTCGCGTACTTTCTTCCAACACTGACCAGCTGTGAGCTTTTGGGAAGTTCAAAGTCAAGGTATGGAGCCAACAGGACTCTCTTGCTGTTTGCCTCTCCCAAACAGCAGATATTTTGATGGATCTAGCCTCTTGATCTGAGAGTTTTATTTTAGCTACTTGCTTTTTGACAGGGATGGATAAATCAGTCAATTCCGTCTCTCACATTTCCTGACTTTTGCGGTCTTAAATTCAGTTTGCCGCATTTCCACATCAGACTGATTTTTTTTAATGCCTCATGAATAATTCACCCACATTTTAGTGTGCATTTCTCTTAATATACACATTTTTGTATGCAGGTTTCCATACTATGTACATTTTTTCTGCAAACAAATTCTCCTAAAATAGTTCCTTTTGTTGGGAGGCAACTGGGCCGGTTATATTGAAGCTCTTCAGTATTCATATCTGGCTTGTGAGTCTTGGTTAGAGTGATAGACTTTACCTGTTGCAGTCACACACACACAGAGAGAGGTGCTTGTAGGTAAGAAAACAACAAAGTTGTTTATTAAAGGAAAAACTTGACTATGATAGAAAATACTTCTAACTTTAGCCAAGCTAAATGGTGTAGAGAAGAACAAGGCAGCCATGCTTGTTCCTTTGTTCTTTCAGGGGCTAGCTCGAAGGTTACCTCTCATCTTGAAGTCTGAGAGAGAAGTGTGAGGAGGAGAAGGAAGTTGTAAACAGGATGTAACCTAAGATATATCAGTCTAAACAACAAAGTGATAGTCAGCATAGATATAAAGGCACAGGGATAGTCTGGGAATTTGTAGGTTTGGTGTACTGTCCCTTTAAGATCAATGCACTGCTGGTCAGTACAGGTGAAAAGTAGTTAATCAGCCAGTGCTTTGGTCTGGCATTCCGTCTCTTGCTGTGTGTGTATATATACTTGCTTGTCTTTGGATTATTAAATATACCTAAATGCCTAATGTGAGACTTGAGCATCACTGAGTTTGATCCACAGAACCTCCGAGAACCAGATGTTATACAAATTCCCCTATTACAATACCTTTTCTTGGTACCTTATATCCACTGGTACATTGTGTTCACAAGTATATGCATTTTAATGCACAGTTCCCCCTAATATGTGCATTTCTGTACGCATGTTGTTGTAGTAGGAGAATTGCATCACACAATTTGGAGAATGGTAGATTTTTCAATAATCGCTGCATTCTGGTTTGCATCATTGTTTTGGAGAGCTCAAATTAGGTCAGTCTGCATTGGAATATGAACTGAACTGTATTTCTTCCCCATCTGTACTGTTCATAGACTTATCTTCTGAGCATGTCTTCAATCCTCTTTTACAGCCGTCTGAGCTTGTGGCCATCAGCATTGTCCTTCACAGCCAACTCTATGCTGCTTATGGGATGTATGAAGAAGAACTTCCCTTTGTCTAAACAAAAAATAATCCCCCCCCTTCCAGTAGCACCTTAGAGACCAACTAAGTTTGTCATAGGTATGAGCTTTCGTGTGCATGCACACTTCTTCAGATACACTGAAACAGAAGTCACCAGACCCTATGTATAGTCAGAGGGTGGGGAGGGGTATTACTCAGAAGGGTGGTGGGAATGGGTGATTTGTCTGTTTAGCTACATTGCCTTTTGGCTTGTATGAACTGATCACTATTTACATTTCCCAGAGTCAGAGCCCATCTTGCCAAGGCCTGTGACAATGTTTTACTCTTCAGTGGCCTTAACATTCAGCTTTCGTGTCTTGGATGACATCCAGAAACAGAGCCTGACATTTGTTTGCCAAGTTCTAAACACAGCATCAAACCCATTAATGACTCTTCTGCCATTTTCCTCTATGCCTTCAGCCTGTAATGTCAAAGAAAGCACCAGTCAGAGCTCCTTTGCTTCTGGTGAATGTAATACTTTACAGCTCATTTGAAGGAGCATCTCTGCAAAGCTTTATAGCAGAGAGGCTGACTGCTGAATCCTCAAATGGCATCTGGCAGATTGTGATAGAAAGCAAATAAGGCTGGTGATGTTGATACCCCAGAGTGTTTATGCAAAGGAATAGCTTAAGCAATAGCAACTTTTAAGTGCTGTTGACTCCATGGGAGGGTCCTGGCTTTTAAGTTGTGTTTCTGAAAGTGGGTTTGTAAAGAAGATGTACTGATGTTTTCAGTCAATGTTTTCCCTTACCCCCACTTAGTATCAGATGTTAGTATCCAAAGTTTATGTATTGGGGTCTCCAGCAGTGACAAGAGTGGTCTGCGGTCACAGAATGATGGGTGTAATTAAAGAAACCTTCAGTAAGGAAGGAAGGGCTTTGAGTTTCACCATTTTAAATGGGCAAACTATATTTAACCATATTTAAATGGGCAAATCATATTCATTGAATATACGCTGTCTCCCAAAGGAGCCCAGGGCAGTAAATATCAAAATGTTAAAACAGCATAATTTAAAACAATAAAAAGTATTTTAGATATTTCAAAACCATCTAAAAACCTTTTTTTTAAAATCACTTAAAACCATACCCTCGGAATTTCATGGTTGCCATGGCAAGGAATTCTCATATATATACTTCTGCAGAACATTTCCATCACCTATAACTGATACTTTGTATCAGAAGCACCAGGTCTGCCCCCAAGATCAAGGGGTCCTGACACACATTGGGTGTGTGCGATATCAGAGGCCAAGCACTCTGGAGGAGCTGGCCACTGGGCCTGTGATGTACAACTTGCATTGCACATTTGACGTCTCGCACATGCTTGTGCAGGGGTGTCTCAAGATTGAGGGGCCTTGGCTCCCTTATATCAGGCAGCCGAGGAACCAACCCCCACGGCAGGTTGCCAGCGAAAGTCACTGCCATCTGCTTTTATTCAATATTCACAGAGAGAGGCTTGGGAATGTGAGGCTCCGAGTGAATCTCCACCGTCTCCCACTGCCTCACAAGTCATCACTACGGGTGCTGGGAAGTGCCCTCTGCCTTTGAGCTCTTTGTTCTCCTACTTTCAAAGCCCGCCATGTTCCGAGAGAAGGAGAGACTGGAATGCTCTCTCAAGACACTGAGTCTGTCAGCTGCCGCTCCCCTGGTGCTTCTTCCTCCTCCTCCTCTCCCATTATTTCCCAACATTTCCCCTCAACTGCCTCTGGGCTGTGACCTCCCTCAAACCCCTGTTGTAATTCCTTCTTCGCTGGAATGGTCAGGATGGGAAGGCGGTCTCCACCATTCCTCCTCTGCCCAGTCCCTGACACCTTAAGACACATATTTTTAACAAAATTAATGGTTAAGATGAACTAGACTAGAACCCGGAAAGAACAGGGGGTTAAGCATGAATGACTTTTTGAAGGAATATATGATTTGCCTATTCTTATTTGTCTTTATTATAAGTTTTTTTTATCTTCTGTCTGATGATTAAGATTCTTTATGTCAGTTTTGTTACAATTATGATTTGGATATATTACAAATATTGTTTTGTTTACGTTATTGTCTTTGATTATAACTTTCCTTTTTTCCTTTTTCCTTAGTTCATTTTCTTTTTATTTTTAACGTTATATGTGTATGTTTGTGAGTGTATTGTCTAAATAATTCTAAATAAAGTTTTGTTTTTAATTAAAAAAAGACACATATTGAAATTGCCAAGGTGGCAGAGAGCAAGTTTGCCCCTGTTTTTTTTTTTTTTTTGCTTGCTGCTTTCAAACTCCAACCCAATTCCCCTTTCTCCACACAGGGCTCCCAATGTGTGCCTCCAAGTCTGAACATATGCAGATGAGCACGTGTGGCGTGGAAATGGATGGTGTGGAAATATTTCAACAACCCCTTACATGGAAGCGATTTTGGTAACAAATATGCTGCAGTGGTAGGATTTGAATTTGTTCTCACAGCGCTGAACTTGATGAGTGTGTGAAACCAGCAAGCAAGATTTGAACACAAGAGCACTCTCCCCTCCTGTGGTTTCCAGCAACGGGTATTCAGAAGCATTTCTGCCTCCAACAGAATATATCAGTCCATAGGTCCTGAAGGTAAGAAAGGAAGGTGGAGGGGGGAAATCGGAAAAGAGGGAGAACAAGCACGGCTTTGTTGGCGGCTGCTTATGTTAAACTTAGAAATGACTAATAACTAACTGTCATAGCAGAATTTAAGGAAATCATGCGTTATTGCACAACAATGGGCTGCTTTGCATAAGAAAACATTTTAGTGTGGGTGTATATGAAAAATGGATTGATGAGAGATACAACTCCTTTAAGGGGTAGAAAAAGAAATATGTCATATCTCTCTCTCTCTCTCTCTCTCTCTCTCTCTCTCTCTCTCTCTCTCTATATATATATATATATATGGCATATTTCTTTTTCTTTTCTCCTATGTATATATGCAGCATGTGAGCCATCTTTCTATGTTTCAACATGAAAGGGCTAATTTCACTGCATTTTGGGAAGGCTGTAGAATTGGAATCTGTTGGGTCTACATGCCGTGCTCCCCTTGCCCACTCTTAGAGCGATAACACGTTACGTAACAACATGAACTCATGGGCTCCCCACCCCCTTGAAAGATGCTTGGGCTGGGTGGGTTTGGAAAAAGCAGATGTGGAAGGATTTGGTGCTTCCATGTTTCCCTCTCTGCATCTAATAGCAGCTCCAAGGGGGTGTTTTTGGATTGGGACTGTGGTGTGAAATGGTTAATCCCTCCCTCTTGCAGCTCCAGTCCAGACTAGGTGACCCTGAAGCAGTGGTGTAGCATGTGAAGGCCCACAGGGGTGATTGCCCCATGCATAAAATTTCAACTCCCAGTGCTGCTTCAATACAGCTGTGCGCTTCCTTCACTGGGCTCCGTTGAAAATAGCTTCCCCATGTGAAACAGGAAGTGACCTCTCCAGGCAACGGGCATACTTTCTGCATCTGTGATCTTCTGGGTGATGAGGATGCTGTTAGGCAGTTGAATGCACATGCGTACTCCATCTGTTTCCCTCACTCCCATCCCACCACCCTCTGTGCAGCCCTGGGTGCTGGCAACTCATGCTACACCACTGCCCTGAAGTTGCTTTCAGAAGCAACAGCATCAAACAGATAATGGAATTGAAGAAGAATGCACACATTTCCATTCACACATCTCATTTTGTTCCAAGATTATCAGGAAGATAATCTCTGTGCCTAATGCTAAATCCCACAACTGTACAGAAGATACAGATGCCCTGGTTTTTAATTGCTACATAGCATGCAAACAATGCATGTGTTTTACTATATTCCTACCGGTATCTCTAGCTCTTAAAAGAACAAATCAAAAGAACGACTCTACCCACAAATTGTAATAAAAGAAAAGACCAGCCCATCCTGTTTTCATTTTGAGTAAGAATGAGTTGCTTAAATAATAAATTCCTTAAAGCTCATGAAGAAATGGATAATGAGTGCTTTTGCAACCAATTGGATTAAATGCAGATTTGGTTGGCTTGTGGGAAATTTAAATCAAGTTACTTTCATCTCTTAAAATCCACCCAATCTCTAATTAGAGAGTGAATATAGTATCTCATATAATAGCTTCTGTGTGCAGAAGTGACTGCTTCACAATCACTTTCATAGAATTGCTTTGTTTCCCCATTGGTTCATCTGGCTCCATATTATCTACGCTAGAGATGGGAGGACCAGAGTAATACATGACAGTTCCCATCATCTCCATCCATTGACTCTGCTGATTGGGGATGGTGAGATTTGGAATCCAATGGTATCTGGAGGGCCACAGATTCCCATCCCTGATCTATAGTTCTCAAGGGCTTCAGGTAAGGATTTCTTCCAGCCCTACCTGGAGATGCTGGTGATCGCAACTGGGACCTGCTGCAAGTAAAGCAGACACCCTACCATTTTGCTATGGCCCTTCCATTAAGTGAGCATTACATTTGCAGTCCTCCTAAAAGCTAGCACTAGGGGGAACGTAGACAGGCAAACATGCTCTGGGGGATCTACCTCTCTTTTAAATCAGAACCGGTGAAGGCGGTGAAGGTCCTGTGTGAGTATCTGGAGGCGGTTGGAGAATAGATGACAGCTAACAGATTGAGGTTGAATCCTGAAAAGACAGAAGTATTGTTTTGTGGGGGGGACAGAGGGCAGGCAGATGTGGAGCACTCCCTGGTTCTGAATGGGGCAACTGTGCCCATGAACTGTACCAGGTGCACAGCCTGGGAGTCATTTCGGACTCACAGGTGTCCATGGAGGCGCAGGTCAATTCTGTGTCCAGGGCAGCTGTCTATCAGCTCCATCTGGTACGCAGGCTGAGACCCTACCTGCCTGTAGATTGTCTCGCCAGAGTGGCACATGCTCTGGTTATCTCCCAGTTGGACTACTGCAATGTGCTCTATGTGGGGTAACCTTTGAAGGTGACTCAGAAACTACAATTAATCCAGAATGCAGCAGTGGACTGATGACTGGGAGTAGCTAGGAGACCATATAACACCAGTCCTGAAAGACCTACATTGGCTTCCAGTATGTTTCTGAGCACAATTCAAAGTGTTGGTGCTGACCTTTAAAGCCCTAAATGGCGTCGGCCCAGTATACCTGAAGGAGCGTCTCCACCCCTATTATTCAGCTCGGACACTGAGGTCCACCTCCGAGGGCCTTCTGGCGGTTCCCTCATTGTGAGAAGTGAGGTTATGGGGAAACCAGGCAGAGGGCCTTTTCAGTAGTGGCGCCCCCTCTGTGGAATGCCTTCCAATCAGATGTCAAGGAAATATATAACTATCTGACTTTTAAAAGTTATCTGAAGGCAGCCCTGTTTAGGAAAGTTTTTAATGTTTGATCTTTTATCGTGTTTTTAATGTTCTGTTGGGAGCTGCCCAGAGTGGCTGGGGAGGCCCAGCCAGATGGGCAGGGTATAAAACAACAACAACAACAACATTATTATTATTATTATTATTATTATTATTATTATTATTATTATTATTATCTCACACACATCAGAATTGCCACACAGTTTCACAGGCAATGAATTTTGACATAAATGTGAAAGCTTCTCACTTATGTGAAACTTTTGCAGAAATTCTGAGGGGAATTAAAATAATTTGGGTCTGAGGAGTAATACTTGTCAGGGGAGTCAGATCATGACTGTGACACGATGCCTTTAATAACCTTTTTTGCAATACTGCTTCAGGCAAAATTCAGAGATGTGCAAACAGGAAGCCGTTCAACCCCTCCCTTTAAAGCATCCGCTACCTGCATTATGTTAGAGCTCGATGAACTGCTGTTAGTGTTTATGTAACCATATGTCTTGTTCATCGTTTTAAATTAATGCTGCTTCGTGTTGAAATTTTGTAATGCATTGCTCTCTTTGGCACAGGGAAAAGAAAAGACCTGGAGCAGAAATTTAATTTGTGTCAAATATAAAATGGATTTGCTAACTTCTGCTGCTTTAAACTCCTGAGACCCTGAATCAGATGCTCTGATCAGCTTCAAGAAATGGTAGAAAAGAACTTTTCTGCAATAAAAAAAATGTCTTGATGTGTGGGGAAGAAAGCTTTGCTGTACACAGCGCCGTCCTCCTTGGGAACCAGCAAGCAGCAGCTTGTGTGACTTATTAAAGCTGTTCATTAAAACGTCATGGCTCATGCTGCGGTGTCGAGCCTGTGCAATGTTCCTGAGGAGGCACAAATTTTGGATTCATGAGCCAGGACAATTTCCTTCCAATGTTGAAAAGGCAAAAGAGGGGCTTTCAGGATGAGCTGAATATTCATTGGTTTTGGTCTTTGATATCAAAAGCTGACCTTACAGTGAGGTGGGGTGTTGCATCAAAACAGCAAACTAACTATAGGCTTCTTCAGGTATTGGAAAGAGTGCTTGAGGGTTTGGGATGTGTGCAGTGCCTCCCCCCATGTTAGCCCGCATGCCAGCTCTGCTCATCCAGTCCTGGCTTTTGTGTGTTGAGTGGAAAGCTCTGGAGAGTTCTAACACTGCTTAACTGTTTAGAATCCTCTCCGCAAATCGGAAACCCTTTGCAATTGGTGTTCCTGACTGAAGCGAAGATTCTAACCACATTGATTGATTGATTTCATTTCTATTCCACCGTTTCCTTCAAGGAGCCATCCATAGTTCTCTTCCCCAGGTTTTATCATCCCCCCAGCTCGGTGAAGGAGGTTAGGCTGAGATGTTGTGACTGACCCATGATCACCCAATAAGCTTCATGGTCAAATGGAGGACTGAGGTCTCCAAGGTCTTAGCCTGACACTCTGATCACCACAACACACTGACTTTCATTCAGAGTGTGGTTAGAATCCTCTGTGCTGTCAGGAGAGAACTGAGGAGGGCTACATTGCACGCCCTCAGCACCACCCAATTTGAGCTCTTGTGTGCTATTTTATAGAGCCTGGAGAGGACTTAAGTGTCATGTCTATACCCTTCGGTTGTTCTGATAGTGACAGTTTCCCAGCCTTGGAGCTAAGGAATCCTGGACAATGATATTCGGCTGGCAGCTACTATCCAGAGCTGTGAGACTCCAGAACAAGCTGAAGGGTTCTTGACATTCGTGCTCAGCTGTCAGCTTAGGAATCCCCATTTGCCCTAAATCAAGCATCCCCAAACTTCGGCCCTCCAGATGTTTTGGACTACAATTCCCATCTTCCCCGACCACTGGTCCTGTTAGCTAGGGATCATGGGAGTTGTAGGCCAAAACATCTGAAGGGCCGCAGTTTGGGGATGCCTGCCCTAAATAGTGAAGAGCAGACTCCTCCTCCATAAGCAAGTTAAAGAACAGTTGTACAGTATTGAGGTCTGCTTTCACCAGCAAGGCCCACCCTTGAGGTGCCCCTGGACATGTCTGTGATATATGTATGTTATCTGCCATTCCAGGGCAGAAGAGATCTGCTGCTCCTTCAATGATAAATTATATATACAGGTATATGCGAGTATAGGAAGCTACAATCCTAGACCCACTAACATGGAAGAAGTAAGGGCCTTTGAGCTATGTGGGGTTTACCTCTGAATAGATGCATATAGAATCCTTTATATAAGAGGATCCATTGCCATACAACATGCATTATATTCCCATCAAGGCAGCAAATAGGGAAGGCGAGAGGGTGGGGCACAAGTGCAGTAGACAAGGAAGCCTTTCTTAGCAGGAAGAGCCCATGAACAGAAAGAGGACTGGGCACAAAACCTGCTTTGGCAGCAAGGGATGGATAGACAAGTAGCAAGAAGAGCGGCAAAAACATGTGAGCAAAAGGAAGGGGGTCACTTCCTGGATACGGAGTGAAGTGGAAGCAATCTCTGTTCTGAGCATGATCTCTCCCCAGCTTTGCCAGCGTGCATTCTCCCTCTCCCTTTCAGGTTCTGGAGCTCCACTACCTCCCCTTTCAGGATACTGGCCTTGTCAGGTATGGCGAATTTGCTTCCCCCCTCCCATTCCCAGTCCATGAGGCCGCTGTGGTGCCCTCCAGCTCTAGGGTATGGACTGAGCTATGGGGCAAGTTGCTGCCTCATTACATTTGCCCTTCTGGTCTGGGCAATTGCACAGTTTCTCTCCTGTATAAATAAGTTTTTGTGTAGCCTCCAGATTGGGCTGATCCACTCTGTGGGACTTCCCACAGGCATCTGGTTGGCCACTGTGAGAGCAGGATGCTAGACTTGATCAGCAGACTCTTGTTACCGTATTTACTCAAATGTAATGCACACCTTTCATGGCCAACTTGCATTGCGAAAATCAGGGTGTGCACTAGATTTGAGGGCACCAGCAAATACCTTTTTTTTGTCTCAAGGTTTTTTAAAAATGAAGTGTGCATTACATTCAATGGCACATTAGATTCACTTAAATATGGTATGTTCTTAACAAGTTCTGGCCTCAGATTTACATAAGTATTAGATTTCTCTCACTTGGGTTGGTCCTACGCCAGTGTCATCTGCCATGCCAATACCTCCAGCAATATGGCAATAGCTGTGATGTCTTGGCATGTATGTCCTTCAAACTGGTCCTACAGAATTGCCAGCAACAGCCAGAAAGGAGCTCTAACGATGTGCTCGTGAGCTTCTATAGTTGCTTTTCCTAATCAGTAAATGCTGTGGGATGAAGAATGTTCACCTTTTGCATATCTCTGAGCTGTAAAATTTAATTCATTACTGTTTATAAATCTTCAGATGGATGACGCTATAGAAAGAAGGATATTAATTGCTTCCATTAATAAAACAAGAATTAAATGTAGGCGTACATTTTTAATTACATTGTTTCCTGTTGCCTGAACTCACTCATCTTAAAACTTCTGAAAGCGCCTATTTCTTTCAATGGGAGCACGTCGTTCATTGCTCGCTTCTTCATTTTTCATGCACCGCTCTTTATTTTCATCTTGAAACCTAAGTTTTCTTTCATTTTGATGGTGCTGAAAACAGCCATATTGCTGTGTGCATAAATTAAAGTAGATGAACATTAATGATGTCAGACCACAGCTGTTCTTAACTTAAATAATTATCGCTCCCTCATTATGATCAAGATTCTAAATAGCCAAACTATTCAATCAGGAGTTCACAATACTTCCTCTGCTTCTATTATCATTGAAATTAGTTGTTATCTGATAAAGTACCTGGATAAATCACATTTTGGGGGAAATATGTGGTAGAGCCGGATGATTTATGAGACGCAGCCATGTTTGAAAGCACGTGGGGAGCTCTGTAACTTTGCAAACTTATTACATTTTAAAGCCCCTCAGATTAATGCTACATTAATTACTGATGCTCTGAATTCAACCACATATGCTGCTATTAACATTACCCATTATCACAAAATAAACACCTCTTTATAAAAACAAATGATGCTTCATCTTAATATTCCTGATTGTGATCTTCCTCCTTCACAGCTGTTGCTGGTTCTGTCTTGGTACTTTTTTTGTTATAAAGAGGCCCTTGTTGTAATCAACAGTTGGGTTGCTTGCATTTTGCACGCAAAATGCTCGAGTGCCACGAAAATGAGTAGGTGAATAATCTAAACAATTTGCTTAATTTCCAATAAAGTGGGCCTTTTTACACGGAGTTGGCATCATCAAATGATTTGCTTTCAAAGAATGACTGGTAGCTGATCTCTCTCTCTCCTTCCTTTTCACCCTGAGCATTACATTCCCTTTTGGGAATTCTTATATGGGCCACATGCCAATAATGTGGTGGGCAGGTCCAGTAGCAAAAATGGGAGGTAGAATCATAGAATCATAGAGTTGGAAGAGACCACAAGGGCCATCCAGTCCAACCCCCTGCCAAGCAGGAAACACCATCAAAGCATTCTTGGCATATGGCTGTCAAGCCTCTGCTTAAAGACCTCCAAAGAAAGGTGCAGCAGATGTATTGTTCTTTTTAAAATCTTTGTACACTAGGCCAGTTTCTACAAACACTCACACACCCCTCTCATTCTCTATCCAGGCAAACGAGAGACATTATCAGAACTGAAGGACACATTCTAGCAAGCCCAAAACACTTGGGTGACGAAGCACAGCCAGTGAGGGGTGTGGAGAATAGAATAACACAATCCTAGAGTTGGAGGGGCCATCTAGTCCAACCCCAGCAATGCAGGAATCTTTTTGCCCAAGGTGGGCTTGAACCCACAACCTGAGAGTAAGAGTCTCCTGCTCTACTGACTGGTTTGGGGGAAATAACAGGGGTCAGGTGAAGAAGCCTGGAGAGCTGGTTTTAGCTCAGGCCTAAGGTTCCTGACTCCTGATATTTATATGCATATATAGCCACAACCCCATAGTCGCCTTTGACTGGACTTAACCATCCAGGGATCCTTTACTTTTACTTTACCTATCCCTACACATAGAAAATTACCACACACACACACACCCAATTCTGAATATATGGTAGGGTTAGTACCTTGTTGAGAATTGGGAAACAGTCCTTCTAATTCACATCTGAATGAGAATATTGTATACAGACCTCGAAGGAACAATAAAACATGCATGCTTGATTCTCACACTGGGTCACTAGCCATTGGTTTAGATAAACTGCCATGCCAACTGGCAATCATTTTCAAGAGTCTGTTCCAAATACTTTGTGGAGTGAATGATCACCTAGAATCAGAAAATGGCCTGCAGTATTATTAAAGACATGGGCTGTTCTTTCAGGATATAATGGCTGAGATGAAAACATCTGTTTGGTTATTACTGGTTCCAACAGATTTCCTCCTTACTACGAGAAAAGAATATTTAGCCATTGTTAGCTTTGGTGGTTGGTATTACCTATATGGCAAAGAGTAGATGAATGTCGCTGGGATATACAGTAGATGCCAACTCAGAAACGAAGTTTGTTGAATTCAATGAGGCTTACTCTCAGGTAAGTGGGGTTAGACTGCAGCCAAAATTGCTAACAAACAAATTCTTATTATCATTAACATTTGTTAGTTGCTTTATATATAAAGTCTCAAAGTGACTCAACAAGATAAAATACAAACATATAAAAACAATTGAAGCAATCATTGATGTCAGCCTATCCATGCCCTTAAACTGCTAATCTTAAATTATTCCATTAGTAGGGTAGGAGAGCTGAAAATAATGCCAATATATTTCGCATCTGGCAGCCTTTGGTTTCAGATAGTACATGGCTAGATGAGTCGAAAAAGCCAGGGCAACAAATTTTCACAGCCCTCTAGTGGCTATGGTGCCTCATTTGCTAAAATTGGAGATAAGCCTTTGCTGCTACCTTTTATTCTCAAACAGCAAGCAGAGTATTATCTCCAATCTTAGTGCTGTGGGGTCACAGCACTAAGAACAGAAATACTGTAAGCCTTTGCCTGCTCTCATGGTCCGAAGTTGCAATCACCTAGCATCATATGAAGTCAGGTGATTGAGAGATGGGTCACTTTGACCATTCATCAAAGTGGTCCATGGAGGATGGGCCAGTTGTGGAACCAGATCCAGTTCCTCACCCCTGCCATAGAATATGCAAACAATACAAAGTAAGGAACAGCTTGCTGAATATTTATTAAGGAAATACCTATGGCTGAGCTATCAGCCTTTGCTCTAGATCTAAATACTGCCTAGAGCTATAGAATATTCATCTTTGACAAGCAGCAGAAACCCAATTACTTGAGACACTTAAAATAAGTCTCAACAAATAATTATTATAATTTTTATAATATCCACCTAGGATAAATCACGTATCTCATGGAAACTGGGCTAAGTGAACTAATCTATGTATCTCCCCCATCCTTTAAATGCATGAAAATTTCTGATCCAATACCTCCTTTACACCAACTAATTTAATCAGGAATTGTTGTTATTACATGCTACTGCAAATATCAAATACAGTCTTTTATTTTGAGACTAATAAGTCACTTCTGTTACATTATTAAATGCAAATTGGTTGCTAAGAGAGTTCACAGTAGGAGTGGATGGAAAAACCCAGTTGTTATATAATTAACTCCATAATTATAGACCAGCAAATGTATAGGTAAAAGTTGCTGTTACTCTACATGCTGAAGTCTAATGATTAACCAAAGCAAATTAATCAGGTATTAATTTGCTAAAATAATATGCTACTCTAATCCAACTATATTAATTGACATCTGATTCCAGCCTGTTAGATGTCAATTAAATCACCCCGCAATGCTGGCACGACAAGAATCAATTAATACACAAGTGGGCTCTGAATTAATGTGCTAGTGGCAGATGGTATCTCTCTACATCACCTGTGCAGTTCTCACCTTTAAAAATAGTAATTTTCAAAGTGATCCCTCTCTGGCATATTATGATCTGGGTAATATTTAGAGCATAGAAATAAACTTGCCTTCCTCAGCTGTGGGTGGGTTTGCTGAACTGGATGAAATTCTGTTCTCTGTTGGGTCCATGCCACTTTTTATTGCTTTAAATGGGTAATATCCAATGGTGACAGAAGCCAAGCAGAAGCATTTATACTCGCACAAAGTGTGTGTGTGGGGTGGGTGGGTGGGTGGGTTACCCAATTTTTGTCAGTCTACCTTACCTACTACGCGGGTGGTGCTGTGGTGTAAACAAGGGCATAGGAAGAGGGGGGTGATGGGAGCACATGGCCCCCGGCAGTGTGATCCCGGTAGGGTGCCATCATGCCTGCCCCCCGCCGGCGCTGGTTTCCCCACCCCCACAGGTGGCGGTCCCCGCCCCAGAACATGAGCCACGGCCCTGAGGACGGTGTGCCACGCCCCAGAATGTGTGCCACACCCATGCAGGCAGGGCACTCTGCCCCGGGATGCGTGCCAGGCCCACCCCTGCCTGCTCCCCGCCCCGGTCCCTGCCCCAGAACATGAGCCACCCCCCTGCGAGGGGTGCACCACGCCCCCAGAACGTTCGCCACACCCATGCAGGCGGCTTGTCACGCCCCCCAGAACACGTGCCATGCCCATGCGGGCGGCACACTCCACCCCGGGATGTGCACCAGCCCCGCCCCGCCTGCTCTCTGCCCCTGGTGCCGGAGCATGAAGCTCCGCCACTGGGGGTAAACCACAGAGCCTAGGGCTTTCCGATCAGAGGGTCGGCAGTTTGAATCCCTGTGATGGGGTGAGCTCCCGTTACTCAGTCCCAGCTCCTGCCCACCTAGCAGTTCAAAAGCACGTCAAAGTGCGAGTAGATAAATAGGTACCACTCCAGCGGGAAGGTAAACAGTGTGCGCTGCTCTGGTTCACCAGAAGCGGCTTAGTCATGCTGGCCACATGACCTGGAAGCTGTCTGAGGACAAACAGCGGCTCCCTCGGTCAGTAAAGCGAGATGAGCGCCGCAATCCCCGAGTTGTCCGCGACTGGACTTTACCTTTACCTTACCTACTACAGTTCTCTGCAACCAAATCCCGTTTTAATCCACAGAAGCAAATTCAGTTGGTGGGGGGAAAAGTGAAGACCAGGGCCCAGACCACTGTGAGTTGAAAAGTTTCTTTATGCCTACTGCTGCCATGGGATACAACAGTATGAAATGTTTGGGTGTAAACCTTGTATCAATGGAGGATCATGCCTAGGGGCTGAATGTGGCTCTCCGGGTCTTCCTATGTGGCCCTTAGAACTCTCTCCAGGTCACAGCCCTACCTGGCTCTGCTTGTCCACTGCAAGCGGGCATAAAAGGTTACAGGATATCAGGGGGAGGTTACAGAACAAACACTGATCAGAAATGAAGTCGTGTGACTGCCCTGAAACTTTTGTGAGTGCAAACAGTATTAAAATAGAGATTGCCTATGACCACACTGATAGCATCATGAATGCATAGCAAAGAAGGATGTCTGGAGGGTTCTGCGGAAACAGCAGGGCAATTCCAACCATGCACCAATGCATCATAGGACCAGGCCCTTAATCCCCTTGAAGTCAAAGGGACAAAGCCAGCATCCGCGATAGTGCGACAGCTGAACTAGTTTGTGTCCCGTAACTAGAAGAACACAAAGTCTGTTTTTTTAATGAAACAACACAAGAGAAATGAAGGATTGCACCTTTCTGACTGAACCTGCATTTTGCACATTATAAGAGAAACGAAGGTTTCATAAAATGTAATGAACTCAGCATTGATTTTTTTTTGTTTAAATGAAAGATTGTAACTTGTCATCTGAATGAATTTTTTTTAACATTGGCTTTCTATTTTCATAGCTCTTCTAAATCTCCATTAATGTCATCGGCAGCACTTTCAGAGTTCCTAAATGAAGTCAAGCATACCCAATCCACCTTACAACTGACCTTTCAATTTTTTGCCATGGAAACAAGAATACTCGCTTGATAAACGGGTACTAAACTTCAAAGAACAGAGGAACGTCTGCAGTATTAGATTGCTATGATGAAATGAAAGCGTTCAAGCTCTTAATTTCTTTTTCCTCTCAATATGGAAAAAAATATGGTCCATGTCAAATGCAAAAATTACCAGCATCTTGCTTTGAAAGAGGCTATTTTTATTTATCCTTTAGAGCATGGGTAGGCAAACTAAGGCCCGGGGCCCGGATCCGTCCCAATCTCCTTCTAAAGGACGGTCTGGGAATCAGTGTGTTTTTTCATGAGTAGAATGTGTGCTTTTATTTAAAATGCATCTCTGGGTTATTTGTGGGGCATAGGATTTCGCTTGTTGATGTTTTTTCAAAATATAGTCCTGCCCCCCACAAGGTTTGAAGGACAGTGGACCGGCCCCCTGCTGAAGAAGTTTGCTGATCCCTGCTTTAGAAGAATGAGAATTGCTTCAGCATAACAAGCCAACCCTCCAAAGCTGATTTTGTGGAGAGGACTGCAGTGGAGGTTTTTTGCATGACTGGAGCTTCAACATTGGATACAGCCCATTGTCTCAAGTTGACCCCAGCCTACAGGATTCAACAAGGAGTCAAATGGTTTTCAAAAATAAAAACTGGGAGACAGGAACTGAAAACAAGTTCAGTGGGTGAATTCTTTTTGTTTGTGGCATGTTTGAAACACAGGATTTAGCCAACAGCATCTCCCATTCAGGGACTGTAGATATCAGGGTGGGAAGAAATCTTCAGAAGGTTATGGAGAACTTTGTAAAATCGACAGCATAAAGCTTCATGGGCTATTGGTTGGACTGAGTATAAAGGTTTATTTTTTTTAAAAAAAAATCAAGTCTAGCAAAATCCAAAGCAAATTGTATTATCTTCATATATACAGTGGTACCTCTACTTACGAATAACTCTACTTATGAATGTTTCTACTTACGAATGGAGCTCCGTCCGCCATCTTGGATGTGGTTTAGATAGGATTTAGATAGGGTTGCTTCTATTTTTTCTCCCAATGCATTCCTATGGGATTCGACTTACAATTTTTTTTTACTTACAAATGTGCGTTCAGAACGCATTAAATTCGTAAGTAGAGGTACCACTGTACATAAAAATGCAAGGCTGTTGTCATGTTGCAGTTGGTATGGCCACCAATAGGTATGTGCATGAAGCAGATGGTTTAAGATATGGTCTTCTTTGGCGATCACTCGTAGCCGAGTAAGATTGTCTTCCATAAACACGGTTTTAACAATGAGTCCGTAAGTGACTGTGGAGGCTAATTCTGGATCCAGACGTCCTTCCACAGTGGGGACATTGGTTCCTGGGCGGGAGTTGATCACGGTGTGGATTTGCCAAGCGTGCTTTCCTCTTAGCATGTTTCTCCCTTGCATGCTGAGATTTTTTAAAGAGATGGTAGGAGGCAGTTCACACAGTGGTTTTGCAAACCACTCTGTGAAGTGCCTCCCCCTCCTTTAAAAAGTTTTGGGGTAAGCTGTGAAGAGAGGTACTTCGGTTGGTGGGGTAGATGAGAGGGTGGGTGGGTGAGGTTTGAAAGGAAGGGGTATTGGTCTGGTGTGAGAGAAGGGAAACTGGCAAAGCGGTAGGCAAGGTTGGTGATTCAAGTAAGCAGGGGACTCCTTATTAATATGTATTGTATTTATATCTCACCTTTCCCTCATGGCATAGATTCATTCCCCAGATGGAATCCCATCCAGGCATTGCCCCAAGACCTTACTTCTGTTCAACAATTTGTAGAGTGTCAACCATTTGTAAAATCAGCTTGCAGTCATAATAATAGATTCCTAGGTTCTATATTTCTATTTATGGCTCACAAACACTTCATAAATATGAAATAGCATTTTCAGCATAATTCAGCATATGCCAGTTTTCTATCATCATGAGAGTTTGGCAATGAAGCAATTACTCCTAACACTATTCATTATCAAACTGCTTTTATATAGCAAATAATGGGAATGTCATTTATTTGACATTATAGTTCAGGGGCGGGTGGGGAGGAGTACTCTCCAATTCCATGTCAGTGTATCTAACCCTCCAATTTACTTCCTGCAAGCACTTCTTATGCCAGATAATCCATGGCACTTCATATGCTTGGATTCCACATGTCTTATCTGTGTTTATTGAATTAAATGATTTTCATTTATTGTAATACTGTTTTATAATGGCCACACAATGTACTTTACACAAACTAATTGAGCAGGTTGTATTTCAGTTTAATCACATTAAAACTTAAAAGTAGAATAGATAAAAATTCAGATAGGTCACAGATCCTAGATTATGTTATCTATCAAGGGAAATGATGTCATGCCTACATCTCTTTTAACAAGTTGGACACTGTATGCAAGGTTGGAGTTGGTTGGGTGAGATTACGGTGTCAAAACAGGGATGGAGAAACAGTTTCCCTCTATTTGTGGTTGAACTATAACTTCTGTAATCCTGGAACATTGGCCATGCTGGCTGGACGACATGGGAGTTGGAGTCCACCAATATCTGGAGGGCCAGAAGTTTTCCATCCCAGTGTTAGAACAATGAATATTGAATTGTGGTTTCTCTGATGCAGTGGACTCTATAGTTTCAAGGAAGTCTCCTAAAACTTGGCTACCCAGGGTTCCCAGCAATGGCTCAAAGATGACCATGACAGGTGAGGCCACAGCCTCTTCCCACGACACTGAAATATTCTCTCTCTAGATCTTAGGCTACAATCCTGACTTTTCCACATGTTCCACATACTGGTAGGGCTTTGTGGAGAATTCCACCACCACCCCAGCATAAGTGGTGGTTTGTATTACTCCAACATAACCCAACTGTTCTAAAGATAAATTAAAACATGTAACACCATCTGTGAATGAAATATTCCTGATAAGTCATGCATGGATGTTTGCTTGTTAATAAAATATCTGTTCTACGTTCAATCTGGAACTTCCTTTTGAAGACAACACATGGTAATAAGAGTGAAAAACATGACTGTGGGAAGGTACTATGGAATATTTGAGGGCTCTGCATCCTTTAGCTCTCACACATGATGCAGCTGATGAATGGAAGAGGGAGAAGTTTTAAACAGCCTTCTTTCTCCTTTCAGTGTTTCTCCCTTTTTGCTGTACTCAAACAACAGCAGAAGCTTGAGCCTTATGGGGGTAGGGAGACCAGTTTGTTTTAATGAGGGGAAAATAGCAGAGATGGGCACAATGTTTAACATGTTGTAAACTGTTTTGAGATCCACCCCCCCCCTTAAAAATATAAAGCAGTACAAAATTGAAACAAATTGTATAGTAATAATAAAAAATCAAATATAGTCATACCTCGGTTTAAGTACGCTTCGGTTTGAGTACTTTCAGTTTAAGTACTCCGTTGACCCGTCTGGAACGGATTAATCCACTTTCCATTACTTTCAATGGGAAAGTTTGCTTCAGGTTAAGTATGCTTCAGGTTAAGTACGGACTTCCAGAACCAATTACACTCATACTTCAGGTTAAGTACGCTTCAGGTTGTGTACTCCGCGGACCCATCTGGAATGGATTAATCCACTTTCCATTACTTTCAGTGGGAAAGTTTGCTTCAGGTTAAGTACGCTTCAGGTTAAGTACAGACTTCCGGAACCAATTGTGTACTTAAACCGAGGTACCACTGTATATGTAGCATTAGGATATTCAGATAACATAGAAAGCTGGCAACCAACTAGTTACTTGTTTGACCTCCCACTTGCAAAACATTTTATTTCCAGGCTATCGTGAGTGTTTAAATCAAGCCTTCTCTCCCCCGGCAATGCAAACTTCATTGTGGCTCAGTGTCAGTTGAAGAGAAAGGTACAGAGGTGCTTTACATAACAGTGGCTGTCAGATTTACTGAGGGGGATTTCCTAATAACATTAAACCTGCCAGTTCTTCATGACATCTCCTTTGGGTATCCGAATGAAAAGATTTTATTGCTGCTGAAAAGAAGATTCAAAGTCTCTTTTGCTGGGATGAGTTTACGGCCCTCAGAAGAGAGCTTGCTGAGTCAGCTTCTCTTCAGTGCCTTTTGTGGTATCCACTTGTTTCAACAACCATTCATTGTTCAGGATGAAGACATGAGATAGCGACTGGAACAGAAGGAATTGGCCTGATGGCTTCACCAAATATTCCAAAAATCAGAATTATGCTTTAGCTGGCTTATGCTCAAATCTATATTTATGATTTATCGAGCACCTAAAAAGAAATTAGGCTGCTTGGATACTGCTCACAGATTTACAACGGAAAACTTAGGAAAACAGCCTGAGGAACTGTGGAAGCTCTCCATCAGCATGAGACCATACCTAGCCTGTTATGTTATAGTTTATTTATATACTGCTGTTTGACCCAAAGGCACACACCCTCCAGCAGTGAAAACCATATACAAAGGTACAATAAATCAATCAAAAGAAAAGAAAAACCAGCAAATACCACCAATCACAAGCTATGAAGACTACATTCTATTTCCACTTTGATGGCTACATTCTACCTCCAGTGGAAGTATGCTGGAGGGGAGAGTTGGGGGAGTGTTCTGATGTGCTCAAGTGCTGCTGGTGGGCTTTTTATAGGCATCTGGTTGGCTACTGTGAGATGGGTCTTTGGCCTGATCCAGAAAGTCTCTTCTTATGCTCTCATCACAGATGCAGCTCCCGAGCACTCCACCTTTTAGAACTCAACCCAAAGAAATCTGGATAATGTAGATACTCTAGCAAATATATTGGACTGATATTATGGCATTTCCCCACGATCTTCCATGTAATATTTTGCAAGTATCACTTAAGCCTGGAGAAGTCTTCAGGCTGAAACAGGCAGGCTCTGATTTGTAACTAGGAACTGAGAAAGACCAACTATTTACCCCCCAAAGAACAAGGTGATAAAACCCATGATTTTAGACAACAGCAGATCTATTGTGTTCTCAGTGCTCTTGGATATATACTATAAGTTCCCCATAAGATCCATTAATGTGTTCTTAAAATATTTTCTTGCTCTTTAATGTCTGCTTGCCAAATACATGCCACACAAAAGAGAGAGAAAATAGGTTGTGACCCCAAGGTCCAGTCAGTGTCAGGCATGCCAACTCCTAAGGGTTGAGGCTGTCCTCCCCCCAAGTATTTTTGGAGGGGGCCAAGCCTCCTCAATATTCGGGGGGGGGGTTTGGCTTTGCCCCGTAGCATCACACGCAGAAAGTGAGGGCATTGTGCAGTGTCACACACATGATGTTGTGACATTGCGAGGCGTCCCGCACAGGCCCCCTCAGTCCTCTTTAGAAGATGGTGCCTCTTGTCAGAGTAAAACAATATTGTGCAAGATGGTCCAATAGACTGAGACAATATAAGGCAGGTTCATATGGCTGTTAGACACATTTCCAGAATGTCATGTGTACACCAGGCAGTGGCTAATCCAGAGTCTTCCAGTTGCTGTTAGATTCCAACTCATCAGCTCCAAGAGCAAGGGTCAGATGAAGACACCTGGAGGGCCACAGGTTAGCCACCCACTGGGTACATTAAGAAATAATGCCACTGTATTTCTCCTTCAATGGCATGCCACCACTTCAAACAGTCATGGCTTCCTCCAAAGAATTGTGGGAGCTGCATTTTGTTAAGAGTGTTGAGAGTTGTTAGGAGACCCATATTGTCCTCACAAAACCACAATCCTCAAAATTCTCTTTGGAAAGCAACTGATTGTTAAACCGCTCTGAGAATTGTAGTTCTGGGAGAGCAATTGGGTCTCCGAACATCTCTCAAGACCCTTGACAAACTATGCTTCCCAGAACTATTTGGAGGAAGCCTTGACTGTTTAAAATGGTGTCGTAGTGCTTTAAATGTATGGTGTGAATGTGACCTATATCAAATCATTTGAGGAATAGTCTGCTTTGGTGTCCTTAGCACAAGTTATGCTTTAAGCTTCCATTTACCTTTTATCTCCCCATGCATAACCAGAAAAAAATACAGCAATCCATAAAATTCTTCTTTCTCTCTGCTTAGCGCAACAGTATTTATATTCCTTTTTCTCTCTCTGACCATTTACTATAAACTGACGGAGCAGATAAAAAGATCTAATTCCAGAGATGAAACAAATGCATGTGAATGCCCCCCTCCCTGTTTTGTTTCTAACTAAACATCAGGAAACACTTATTAGTTAATAAGAATGTATTTTCAACTGCTTTATGATCTTCTATGCATTTGTTCCCTGCTACATATTTATTTGCTTGACGGGTTTCCTAAATCAGAGACCCTTCTCACGGCACATTTTAATGGTCTCGAATAATTTTCAGAGGAAAATTAATTAAAGACCGCATTTTCCGGTTGCTATCCATCAAGCGCAGGAGTCGACAGCTTATTTAGCAATGATGGTTGCATCAGAAATATTTCATGAGCCTGAGGTCTGCTGCTAATTTACATATTTGCACACATGTAATTAATGCAATTTGCATAATATTTGGCTGTAGCAATAATAATAATAATAATCTTCATTATCTCAAAGCCTTTAATATTGAAAAACAGAGCACAGAGGTGGGGAATGTCAGGCCTGGGGCTGAATGTGGGCCTCCAGACCTCTCTGTGTGGCCCTCTCCCCACAGGCTACACCCATTACTGGTCCTCTATTGCACCCCACAAGTGTTTGTGCCCGGCTGGAGTGTGTCCTTAAACTCTGACAAAGCCTGTGTGAGTGTATGTAGAAAGCAGCCTACTGTAGAAATCAAAATGCATATTCATTGCTCCACCCACTTTTGCCTCTAGCCCCATCCACCACTGGCATGTGGTCCTCGGGAAGTTGCCCAGAAGGGTTTGCAGCTCTCAGGCTTAAAAAGGTTCCCCAAACATTGTCTGGTGCATGGGACTTCTTAAAATGCCCAAATGTTGTCAATCACTAGGCATGATAGGATAGCGGGTGGAGCTGTGATCTAAACCACTGAGCCTCTTGTGCTTGCCAGTCAGAAGGTTGGCAGTTTGAATCCCCATGACAGGGTGAGCTCTCGTTGCTCTGTCCCAGCTCCTGCCAACCTAGCAGTTTGAAAGCATGCCAGTGCAAGTAGATAAATAGGTGCCGCTGTGATGGGAAGGTAAATGGCGTTTCCGTGCGCTCTGGTTTCCGTCACGGTGTTTGGTTGCGCCAGAAGCGTTTAGTCATGCTAACCACATGACCTGAAAAGCTGTCTGTGGACAAACGCTGGCTCCCTCGGCCTGAAGTGAGATGAGCACCACAACCCATTGTTGCCTTTGACTGGACTTAACGGTCCAAGGGTCCTTTACCTTTTTACTTGGCATGGCCATTGCTCTGCGCCTTTCCCCCCTCTTCCTGGGAATGACTGGTACAACACAGTGCATGAGATGATGTCACAATGGTGTTGTTGTTTTTTTCTACCCCAATGGCCAATCATGTTAGGGAAATGCACAGTGTAATGGAGTCCCTTGATACATTTGTGTTGCACAAGATATAGAGTTGGATCTAGACCAAGTGGAGTTGCACCCAGTTCTTGCTAAAATCAGAGGGACTTAAGACTGTCGCAAAGATTTCAATGGAAATTGATTTTATTTACATCCAACTCATTGGCAGAACAAGTGGACAAGGAGACATAAGGACATAGCCTGTTGGATCAAGCCAATGGCCCATCTAGATGTGGAACAACAACAGTGTCATGTCCCTCATTGTTTGTGGTGTACAATATGTGATTATCAGGTCATTTCCTTCAAGTCTGGTGATGACCCCTGAGAGTTGTTAGAAGACCCCATCACTGAGAGAAGATTTTGAGTGCCCTTACTAACTAGAGCAGGGATAGGCAAACTCGGCCCTCCAGAAGTTTTGGGACTACAACTCCCACCATCCCTAGCTAACAGGACCAGTGGTCAGGGATGATGGGAATTGTAGTCTCAAAACATCTGGAGGGCCGAGTTTGCCTATGCCTGAACTAGAATGTCCTGGATTCTTTGGGGAAAGCCATAGCTGTTTATGTGGTACAAGAGTGCTTAAATATATAGTGTATAGTGTATTAAATGTATAGTGTAGTTGTGACTAAAGAGGGACTTCCCTTTAAAAACAGAATCAGGGGGCAGGTTTCTGCCATAAGCCATGGCTAGTTGGCTACAAGTCATGGCTTGCTGGCATCTGCCTCCCTAGTGTAGAATCTCTATTTAATATGATAATTCCACAACAGTCATGTTGGTCAGAAATATAAACTTTTCCTTGCTCATCAGCTGCAAGATGCACTCAACCACTCCTATTACTTTACCAAAATGCCAAGGAAATTACCCAGAAGCAACTGGCTCTAGTAGGGTATCAGGCGCTAGCATCAGAAGGAGTGGGGAGAAGCCAAAGAGGGAGGGAGGGAGGGGAAGACAAATAAAGCAAAAATCAGAAACCTCACAAGAAATCTTTCTGTTAACCAGGGTAGGAATGTAACCCTCCAGGTGCTGCTCTTGCATTTTAAGGGTGTCTCAGCTTTAATTAAATATGAAGTAGCATTTTACTCCTGCCAGCAAAAACATGCAATGTACTGTACAATAAATCTTAACGTAATGTTAATGCTGCCCAGGTACCTTGCTGACTTCAGAGCTGCCTAATGATATATGATGGCTTGCCACACAGTAACTCCATTGACTCCACTGAGTACAACAGAGTTACTGCCTTGCAAATCACGAAGCCAAGCAATAGATCTTGAGGTTGCTTGGACGTTTGTTCTGCTTGCTATGGTACAATGCATTTAAAGCGGAAATCCTGTAATATGCAATCACTCTACAGCTACAAGCCCTGAGGGCATGCATGCATGCATGCATGCATGCAAACAACAACAACAACAACAACAACAACTTCACTGCGATATTTGCAAGCATTGTCAAAACTCTTACATTTCCATTGGAATTCTTAAGATAGTTTGCCTGAGAAAGATTTGCCAAATCTGCAGTTTGAGATTATTTTGTTTTCGGTGAAATCTGATGAGAAACTAGGAACCTGCAGAATCTCCCCAACCCTTTTGATAGTGTTATTGAAACTCTTTGGGCTTTCCCTGAAATGCTGTAGAGGAACTGGCCAATTCACTTCAAATTCCACTTTAGGCAAAATGTCACCGGCAACATAAATATGCCCATCCCTCATGTTGGAATAAATATTCGGACTTTCTTTGCTTTCTTTGCATATTTTTTTTAAAATATTTTGCTGGGTATAAATAATAAAATTACTACTACTACTACTATTACTACTACTACGGGGAAACCAGGGAGGGATAGCTCTTTGAAGGTTTTAAAATGGTCTCTATATGAATAATTTTCTGGTCTGAGGCTGCTTAGAACTGCTTGTTCTAAGATAGCTGACCTGGTGCATTGGCAGACGAAGGCGGGTGTGGGGGGCGTGGTGTGCACCGGGTGTCAGCTGTGAGGGCGGGTGACATCGTCGCACCACCCATCCCTGCTCGTTGTGCGGGTGGCACCCCCGGATGCTTGCTGTGTGGGCAGCAGACCGCTAGGGACAATGCTGCCTTGGGCGGCTAGCGGTGCCCCCTGATGCTTGTTGCATGGACGGCTAATGGCACCCCTCCTGACACTCACCATGCAGGCAGCAGCCGGCTAGGGAAGCTCGCTGCACGGGTGACAAACGGTGCCCCCCATGCTCGCCGCGTGGGTGGCGGGTGGCTAAGGACGCTTGCCGTGTGGGCAGGTAGCCCCGCCCCCACACTGCTCCGGGTGCCGGGGCAGGTAGCCCCGCCCCTGACCTGGTGCCTTAGATGCTCCAGACGACAACGCTCATCGGCCTAAGCAAACATGGCCAGTGGTCAGGGAAATATGATGGGAGCTGTAGTCCAAAACACCAGAAGATCACTAGGCAGGTGAAGGCTGATGCAATATTCTCTATCTTTCCCTCTTAGTTAATGCTTTGCAATACCTTAAGAGGGTAAGTATGGGAAGTACAGAGGTGAACCCTTTCCTGTGTTTTGGAGGTATGTAGTTGTATAGTAAAATACAGGAAGCTGCTGTGCTTAGGGAAAGGGAAGGGGCATGATTGAGTGGCCTTCTTTTTACTAGACCTGAAAATAAATATCCACAAGTAGATGTTTAGCTCAAAAGCTAAATGCTTTAAATGTGTCGGCAGCTCTTGAGCATTTTGATTTTGGCAAGCTTAAAATACCAGCTCTCATAAGCTGACAGCTGTCAAATACCATGTTATTTCCCTCTCTCATAAAAATGTAACAATGTCACTACGCAGCTCCCATTAGAGGATTTGTATAGTTCCTCATCACAATCCTGGGTTTGCATGAAGTCAGGGTGGGGTGGGGTAGTGGGACAAATGCGAAGGCAGGCTATACCACAGTAGTGACCCTGGAATGGGAGTGAGCAGGGAGACACACTGAGAGGGCAAATGGTAGTTTAAAACAATGGAAGAGGTTTGAGTAAAGAAGGAATGGAGAGTCACTGAGAGGAAAATTGTGCTTTGAAACACAGCAGAAGTTTGATAAAGAGGCACTGAGATGAAAAAAAGTGGTGATTTTAAACAATGGCAGCAGTCTTGAGTGGAGTAAGCAGGGAGTAACACTGAGGGTGGAAGTTGCTGTTAACAATGAAGCCTGAGCAGAGCAAGAAGAGAGTTTGGAAAGATTCTGTTGTGTTAGCGTCTGTGTTGTACCCATCTCTGCTATTTCTCTTTCTTAAGATTGGTTTTTGTTTTTTTTAAAAAGAAAACAAACAACCCCTCAGTGTCATTACTTTTCTGGCAGCTATTGGAAGATCACAGCAGCAGCTCAGGTGAAGAAGACACAGATACGGTAGATCTTGCAAGAACCAGCTTAAGAGAGAGATTGTGTGTCTACAGCTAAGAACTTTGGATGGGGGGACCGACTGTTCATACATTACTATTACTGTATATTCATTTTTTGTTCTCCAACTGGAGAGTGGTGGCCAAAGAAGAAGAAGAATTTCACTTTTTGCTATAGTGATTTAATTTGTATTATGCATCCTTGTATACAGTATGTGATTTACATAAAACACTGTTTTATGTAAAAAAAACAACAGTGGAGGACCTTAAGGTCCACAAACAACAATATTCTGGAGATCCCGAGCCATAAGATGGCTAGATTGGCCTCTACCAGAGCCAGGGCCTTTTCAGTACTGGCCCCAACTTGGTGGAACGCTCTTTCCCAGGAGACCAGGGCCCTGTGGGATTTGTCATCTTTCCACAGGGCCTGCAAGACAGAGCTGATCCGCCTGGCCTTTGGGTTAGACTCAGCCTGACCCCTGTGTTTTTCCTCCCTCATGGCTTGGATTTATGGACTACTTGAAATGAGGCTGCACTTTAAATTTTAATACTGTATTTTAATCTGTATTTTAATTAATTGTTTTTATGTTTTATTGTAATTCTGTTGGTGTGAGCCGCCCTGAGCCTGGTTTTTGACTGGGGAGGGCGGGGTATAAATAAAAATTTATTATTATTATTATTATTATTATTATTATTATTATTATTGTTGTTTTATGTTTAAGAATGATGTTATTTGGTCCTCTTATGTTTAAGAATGATACTATTTGCTCCTCTGCAGGGACTCACAGAAATGATGTTATTTCTGTGAGTCCCCACAGAGACCCTTACTGTAATAAAGACCTTTGGCAAAAGAACGTTAATAACCATACCAAAATAGTTACAAAATCCATAGTTACAAAAGTATTCCAGCAACCATGTGAGATTTTAAGGAATACCTGGATAATGTTATACTTTAAAATCTCTAAAATATAATTTTTAGGATATTTGGGAACAAATTCATTTCAGCTCTGGTTTTCACAGTAATCTCTGCTAAAGGAAAAAGCCAATGGCTTTCATTCAAATAATCCTGAAGGTCTTGGCTGTCCTAATTTCTGAATGTCAGCTAATATTGAATTCATAGCATATTGCTTGACTGAGCTGTATGATTCCAGATGCAGAGAAACTTGTTGCATGTTCCGACCCAGAGACCTCCCCCCCTAAATAAATTCACATATGACTCAAATTTTGTTTTTGGTTTTTGGCAGAATTTAGGCCACAACTTTATTATTACAGAAAGTGAGTGGTTGCATAGGCTCTGGTCCGACTAGCTCCATGCACCCTTGGCAGGTAGTGCTGACCCAGGGCACCAGCATAGGTCAGCCAAGGGTGAACACCTGGATAGTCAAAATGCTGGGAACAGACTATGTCCGCCACCCAGATGTCCCCCTGGACTCAGGCACGGGCACAACCCCCTCACAGGGGTTGACCAAACCATTGAGTCCCTGGATTCCTTTAATGGAATACCCTTCACATAGGGATGGCGAGGGCGTTCTCCCATCCCTATCACCTGAACCAGAGCCTATCCGCAACCTTACAAGTTGTGATGATTTGCTACGCGGCAGGTGAAACCCAAATGGCACCAGCCAATCAGCCAAGTGGGGAAAATTCCTGCCGTGCCCCTGTCCCAACAACAGACGACACACGATGGCATAGCAAGGTCAAGCGCAAAAGCCCTAAAAATAGGGAGAGGTGGGTGGGTGTTCCAATGCAGGTACCAAAAGAGGAAGCTCTGGGTCACGTGCATGTGGATATATAGGTCCCTCGAACCATTTGGACTGCGCCCCATTGGCCAGATTGAACCCAACATCGAGGGACCTACCAATCAGGTATTGTGGCTGACCAATCTTACCCACACACAACACAGGCGGTCGGTCTCCTGGTGTCACCGTAACATGTGCTCTCTTTAAGGGAGGGCTCATTTTTTTTAAAAAAAAATAATGACATTGGTCTGACTCAATTAGCAGCCCTAACTGCTCTGTCCCTCTAGCAGTCTGTTTCGGGTGTTTCAAAGGATGTGGAAAGGAAAAATAATATTCCCTGATCATTTTGCTCTTCTTTAGTACAGAGGAAGGGAGCCCAGCCAAGTCCTTAAGCACAAGGGGGCCCCCATGTGATGAAGCGTCAAGGTAAACAGGCAGGCAGCTGAGTCAAGCATCTATTATTGTTAAGGTAATTTATATACTGCTTCGCACATCAAAGAGGTCTCTAAGTGGTTTATAACATTATAAAACTATAATATGTAAATACAACTCCCTAATAAAATCCCACATTTTAAAGCAGCATAAAACAATGAGATAAGATCCTGTTAAACTCCAGTATAAACTTAAACAACTAGCATATGGCAACCATAATAACTGCTAGCAGACAAAAATATAGCAAAGAAAACCTATTCCACCCACCAAATACACAACCAGATATTTATAGGTAACAGCACTCTCCTTTCTGTTGCAATCTCCCACAGTGTCTCCAAGCGTCCCGATTTAAGCAGGACATCCCTGATTGACATTCTGATCCCAAGCCTGGATGTCCTATTTTGGGTCCTGCGCTCTGGCCGTATTTTGGTTCTACACTATAGTGCAAGAGGAAGAAGATGATATCTCCTGACATCACGTGGCCCAGAGGAGGAGGAGGCGGCAAGTGGACAATGGTAGGAGAGATGGGAGGGGAATGGGAGGAAGTGGACAGATGAGGGGGTGCCTCAATTTCCCTATTAGAAATGTGTGGGGTGGTATGCTTCCTCTTTGAAACAAAAAGTGGGGAAGAATCACACACACACACACACACACACACCAGAACTCCCTGCTTTTACCAAGGAGCACCCAAAATTATCCCTCCTCCTCATAATACCCATGAAACAAAGTTAGAAACTGTTTATAGTGCCTCCTGCTCCAGCCCAGGAGTGGGTCAAGTAACCCATTTGAGTGTCCATGAACCAACCAAGAGCCTGAGAATACTCTACTGCCAGGAACATTTCCCCAGCTGCATAATTATAACTCTTCACAGTGAGAAGCCCCTTATGGAACTCACATTTCCTAGTTCCAGCCCTGGAATGGCTTGGCAACCGCTCATAATTAATATATAAGAAATGGCGGAGGAGTTTCTGGCACTGTTTGGGTTTTATTTTGCCTTGGCAGATCTTAACTTGATGTGTAGGAGTATAAGAGGCCACACATTTGGGAGACCACAACAAGCACCACATATGAACTGGCCAACATCTCTGTGTGAACTTCCATGCAGCCAGAATCAACTGATTTATTCAGTCATCTCATGACATGGGTCATGAAAAGAAAAATATATATATGCAAATCTAAGAATAAAATTAAGCCCCTCCAAATCACTGCTCGTAAAAGCAATCAAACACATTTGAGACTTGGGTGGTGGGTGGAAAAAGCTGAAATGTTTTTCAGAGATGAAAAAGGAGACCATGCTTTGAGTCTCATATAACTTTCTGCACAATAATAGCATTTAAAAGTTATATTGAATGTATTTGCAATTTCCCCAGGAAGGTTTTCTCCCATGCATTTTGTTCTTAAATCTCTGTAAAATGGAGACATCAAGTAAGGTTCTCTACAAGATCCTCCCTGCACATTCAGTGTCTCAAGTTAAACATAGTTTCTCCACGCTATAATGACTGCCTAGAATAAGGATACCAGACGTCCCTGTTTCCCGGGGACAGTCCCAGGATTTACAAATCAGTCCCCATACAAAATCCATTGAAGTTGAAAAGTGTCCCCAAATTCATTGAAAAAAAATCTAGTAACCTTAGCCTAGAATTACCATAAAAACCACCTGGAACCAAAGAATGTGGGTGCTATCATTGTTGAGTGCTTGGAAAGATCTGAGAAACACAAGAATAATCACATGAACATTTAACCCTAACAAAGAGTTGCCTTTACTTTCCTTTAGTCTGTACCAGAAGTGGAAACCTATGGCTCAAAGGGCTGCAAATGACCATCAGCTTGATTTTATTCTCCCAGATTCCAAAAAACTCTCTGCAAGCAATTGGTTCACACCTTTGTCAAGCGTGATCTGTCTTGCTCCCAGCAGAAAGAGAAAGAGATTTAGGGATCTGGAGGTAGCACTAGGTCTATCTGCCTTTCCTTACAGATATCATGGCTAATTCTTTAAAAGTAAGCAAATACATGCACAAATACGTATGCACCTTAACAGGGATGGTAATAATAATAATAATAATAATAATAATAATAATAATAATAATAATAATAATAATAATAATTTATTCATACCCCGCTCATCTGGCCGGGTCTCCCCAGCCACTCTGGGTGGCTTCCAACAGAAAAATAAAACACAATAATCTATTAAACATTAAAAGCCTCCCTGAACAGGGCTGAATTCAGATATCTTTTAAAAGTCTGGTAGTTGTTTCCTCTTTGACATCTGTTGGGAGGGCGTTCCACCGAGAAGGCCCTCTGCCTAGTTCCCTGCAACTTGACTTTTCGCAACGAGGGAACTGCCAGAAGGCTCTTGGTGCTGGACCTCAGTGTCTGGGGAGAATGATGGGGGTGGAGATGCTCCTTCAGGTATACTGGACCGAGGCAGTTTAGGGCTTTAAAGGTCAGTACCAACACTTTGAATTGTGCTCGAAAACGTACTGGGAGCCAATGTAGATCTTTCAAGACTGGCCACTCCCAGTCACCAGTCTAGCTGCCGCATTCTGGATTAGTTGTAGTTTCCGAGTCACCTTCAAAGGTAGCCCCACGTAGAGCGCATTGCAGTAGTCCAAGCGGGAGATGACTAGAGCATGCACCACTCTGGCTAGACAGTCTGCAGGCAGGTAGGGTCTCAGCCTGTGTACCAGATGGAGCTGATAGACAGCTGCCCTGGACACAGAATGGACCTGCGCCTCCATGGACAGCTGTGAGTCCAAAATGACTCCCAGGCTGCGCACCCGGTCCTTCAGGGGCACAGTTACCCCATTCAGAACCAGGGAATCCTCCACACCTGCCCGCCTCCTGTCCCCCACAAACAGTACTTCTGTCTTGTCAGGATTCAACCTCAATCTGTTAGCCACCATCCATCCTCCAACCGCCTCCAGGCACTCACACAGGACCTTCACTGCCTTCACTGGTTCTGATTTGAAAGAGAGGTAGAGCTGGGTATCATCCGCATACTGATGAACACCCAGCCCAAACCCCTGATGATCTCTCCCAGCGCCTGCATGTAGATGTTAAAAAGCATGGTGGAGAGGACAGAACCCTGAGGCACCCCACAAGTGGGAAGATCCGAAGTGTGAGGTCTAAGAAGCACAGTCAGAATCAGCAACCTATTAACTTGCCATTAAAAATACAGTTTCATCCTCTCTGCATTTATTCAACACAGTATATCATGGCAATCTGGTTGATAGACAGATATGATTCATCTGTATGTCGAAGGGAAAATTGATTCCCATCCTTAGCAAATCATCATTCAATATGGTTCTCCATTGGATTTATTATGTGGGGGGGGGGCAGGGTACAACAATGGTTCCAGTGCTAGTCAACCAAATCCAAGGGCTTTACACTGTCTTGACGCAAATTCTTTACACTGTCTGTCTAGAACTAGAAATAGTCAGGGGGTACCAGGAACTTAAAGGTAAAGGTAAAGGTACCCCTGAGAGTTAAGTCCACTGGCACTCATCTTGCTTTACAGGCTGAGGGAGCTGGCATTTGTCTGCTTCCGGAGACAGTTTTTCTGGGTCATGTGGCCAGCATGACTAAGCCGCTTCTGGTGAAGCCTGAGCAGCATACGGAAATGCCATTTACCTTCCCGCTGGAGCGGTACGTTTCCGAGCACAATTCAAAGTGTTGGTGTTGACCTTTAAAGCCCTAAATGGCCTCGGTCCAGTATACCTGAAGGAGCATCTCCACCCCCATCGGTCTGCCCGGACACTGAGGTCCAGCTCTGAGGGCCTTCTGGCAGTTCCCTCGCTACGTGAAGCCAAGTTACAGGGAACCAGGCAGAGGGCCCTCTCGGTAGTGGCACCCACCCTGTGGAATGCCCTCCCACCAGAGGTCAAAGAGAACAACAACTATCAGACCTTTAGAAGGCATCTCAAGGCAGCCCTGTTTAGGGAAGCTTTTAATGTTTGATGGATTTCTGTATTTTAGTGTTTTGTTGGAAGCCGCCCAGATAATAATAATAATTATTATTATTATTATTATTATTACCTATTTATCTACTTGCACTGCGTGCTTTCGAACTGCTAGGTTGGCAGGAGCAGGGACCGAACAACGGGAGCTCACCCCGTTGCAGGGCCTCGAACCGCCAACCTTCCGATTAGCAGGCCATAATTCACAACTTGCTTACTGTACTTAGTTTAGTGGGCCACCAGCTATGAAGACCTGACATGTACTGTCCTCTTATCCAGTAAGATAAGGGACTCTAATGTTCACCTGAAATAGGAAATGTTCTACTGACTATCAGAAAGAACTGCTAATGTTTCTTTTCAGATAAGAGAATGGGAAACCCCATGAAAGATGGAGCTGGGGTAGCAGAGGGCGGCAAGTATTGTCTAGTTCTGAGACGTTAGTTTTGCTGCAACTCATATCCGTGCCTCCAAAATGTGGATATTGCTACTTGCAAAACCCTATGCCGATGTATTGGCAGCCTGTAATAATTATGACTGCAAAGTGCTGAGAGCGTGATGGGAGCCACACAATAAATTGCTAGAGAGACTGAGATTATTGGCAGGTCCTCCCTTATGCAGAGCTCACTGTTGCCTCAGCTTTTAGAGTGAAATTACATTGCAGAGCTGATGTGTCACCATCTTTTTGGTGACAAAGAAAGCATTTATGAAGCCTTTTATTAAATCTTTAATAAACTGACTTCCCACACATAGAAAATATTTCTTGGGAATTAGTATCATTTAAGAACTAATTACAGAAAGTAGACACTGCACATTTCTCATTCCACTGGCTCACACTTGCTGAACAACAAGAACCAGTATATGTACAATCAGCAAGGCAAAAGATTATGGGTAACATTGGTGGGAAATGTGTGGAAATGTGTTTCAATGTGAGACTTGCAAATCCAGCCTGATTGCTATAGAGCAGGGGTGGCCAACTCCGAAGAGACTGTGATCTACTCACAGAGTTAAAAACTGGCAGTGATCTACCCCCTTTTGGGGGGTTCAGGCCAAAGTTGTTGAGATTTTTTTAGGAAGGAGGAAGGCCCATTTTTAGGGGTTCAGGTCAGAGTTGTTGAGCTTTTCTGAGACAGGAGGAAAGCCCTGGTTTTTTGGGGGGACGGGTTGAAGGGCTAAAATGTTGAGCATTTTTTAGGGGAGCCAGAGCTGTTGAGCTTCTTTTGGGGGAGCCAGTGATCTACCAGTGATCTACTACAGACATCCAGTGATCTACCGGTAGATCACGATCTACCTGTTGGACATGCCTGCTATAGAGGCAGTTTCTTTGAATACAGAAGTCACAGTAAATGTAAGGTAAAGGTAAGGACCCCTGGATGGTAAAGTCAAAATGAATTTGACTATGGTGTGCATTTGACTGAGGGAGCCGGCGTTTGTCCGCAGACAGTTTTCTGGGTCATGTGGCCAGCATGACTAAACCACTTCTGGAGCAACTAAACACCATGACGAGTGCCAGAGTGCACAGAAATTCAGTTTACCTTCCTGCCACAGCGGTACTTACTTGCACCTATATCTACCTTTATTTATCTTCATCTACTTGCACTGGTGTGCTTTTGAACTGCTAGGCTGGCAGAAGCTAGGACAGGGCAACCAGAGCTCACCCCGTCATGTGGATTCAAACTGCCGACCTTAATTGGCAAGCCCAAGATGCTCAGTGGGTTAGACCACAGCACCACCCGTGTCCTAGAAATTGCACTAACATAAGAGCCTGCTGGATCAGGCCAATGGCCCATCTAGTCCAGCATGCTGTTTTCACAGCGGCCGACCAGATGCCTGTGGGAAACCTGCAAGCGAGATTTGAGCACAAAAGCACTCTTCCCTCCTGTGGTTCCCACCAACTGGGATTCAGAAACATTGCTACCTCTAGTAGGGTTGCTTTTCAGGGGAACGAACACAAATTGTTGAGCTTTGGGGGAAAACCTGACCCAAAATATAGTGATTTTAGGCTTTGGGAGCTGTTTCCCTCCGTTGCCATTTTTACACCCCCAAACCGGGACAGGTCAGGAATTTTCCTGCCATATGGCAAGCCTAGCCTCTAGCTGTGGAGACAGAGCATAGCCACCATGGCTAGTAGTTATTGATAAGCCCTTCCCTCCATGAATATGTCTAATTTTCTTTTAACGCCATCTAGGTTGGTGGCCACCACTCATTCCTGGGGGAGCGAGTTTCATAATTTAACCATGTGCTGCATAGTTGACTCGAGCATAAAATAAATTTGCTATCAGAATCCTTAACTTGTAACAGAGATAATTTGTGATATGTGGTCAGCAGCTCAGGTCTTCAGTTGCCTGTCCCTTCCCAGTCCATAACGATTTAGAATGAAATTTTGATTTCCGAATTGTCTTCCAGACTCCACTTTATAGTGTGAAATTATATACCCACTGCTAGTGTGTGTGTGTGTGTGTGTGTGTGTGTGTGTGTGGCAGCCTGTTAACAGTGGCATTTTAAAAAACTTCTTAACTAGAGCACTGACCACTTTTATGTGTTACAACACATGCCATTTTTCTCCCTTGCTCCTACAAGATGTTTCATTGATCTGTAAAGATATTTCTTTTGCTGCATTCTTCACTGTTTTTCACTTTTATGCAAATACTTCATTGTTGGGCAGACCCTTTATTGATACTGAGAAGACTTGCAGGCAATTTGTGCTCCATTAATGGCTCTGCTGGGGACAATTTCCACGCTTACAGAGGTGCGCATCAAGGCACTAATGTCAAATATGGAGATAAGATATCATCTGATGCTTATAGTTGAGCATTCCTTTGGAAAATGGATGCTGTTGACTCCATCATGCTATTTACTTGAACTAGGTGAGTGGTGATTGCAGCCATAGCTGCCAAGTCTCCCGTATTCCCCGGGAAACCCCCGTTTTTCCAGCCGTTTCCCGCTGGCAGCCCGGATTAAAAAAACCCTGTAAATCCCCCGGATTCTTACCGGCCCGGGGATGCTCCTTCTGCGCATGTCTGGAGTCTCTGGACATGCGTAGAAGTGATTTCCGGCACTGCGACCATTTTGGAAATGGGCAGAGCATGCATAGAAGCAACTTCCGGTGCTGCTCTGCCCAGTTCCAAAATGGCCACAGCGCGACTTCCGGTGCCGATACCGGATTTTTCAATCTGGGAGTTGGCACCTATGATTGCAGCTGATCTTGTATTGTATGAGCTGGAATGCGTTCCACACATTTTGCCAGCAGTCATTGCAAATGAAGCCAAACTGATGAATGAATTATCTAAAAGGACAAAGGGGAGCTGTATTCAGAAAACACGTGTTTTAATATTGTCCACCCTTTCACGTAGCAGAAGCAGACACCGCTCTTTATCCGTAGATCTCAGGGTGGCTCACAACATAAAAATACGATATAAAAACATGAAATACTTAATGAAACCAAGAAAAACAACAAACTCACACCCACAAACCAACAGGGAAGCTCTATAGGCATGGGCAAGCTAATCTGAATCAGGATCACAGCAGGGGATATTGGGTTAAAGCCTTCCTGAGCCAGGATCCTTATCAAGATATGGGACCTCATAACCAGCCACTTCAGAAAGAAAAATCCTGAAAAACCACATGATTTCTTTAACATGCAATTTGGCTCCTATTCCCTTCATAGAGCTATAATTACCAGCGTTCCCTGGAACGAGGGATTGATAGCCAAACAACTTTGAGATCTGTAGCTGTGGGAGGGGACTAGGCAGTCTGCTAACAACTCTCAGCACCCTTAACAAACTACAGCTCCCAGATTTTTTGGGGGGGAAGCCATAACTGTTTAAAGTGGCATCATGGTGTTTTAAAGTTATGGTGTCAATGTGGCCTAAGTCCTTCCTCTACCACATGTGGTAAACCACTAATGGGAAGCTTCCTCTTCGTCTATCCCTCTGCAGCCCCGTACCTCTCAAAAATGTTCTCTGGAAGGTTGGGAGTAGCCTCTGGAACAGTGCATGGGAGGCAATTGGGGAAGGGGGAAATGACAGAAACTGTCTGCCCACCTTTTTCCTCCAGTGGGAGCCTCTGATGGATTCGGCTCTTTCGACAAATGGAGGGAGCCCTCCCATTCTCAGAGAATCTAACCCACAGTGACCAAGTGCAGTGAAATCAAGTGATGTATATACATGTGTAAATCAAACCTCTGTTCCCTCCTCTTGTTTTGTTCTGGGCATGTGAGCTAATTCCTAGTTGCCTGACCACTATTCCTCTCTCTCCCCGCCACCCCATTTTGGTTACCTCTAGTTAGGGAGATAATATATCAGTTGCTCTCCCTCGTGGTGTTTAAGTTTCACTAGGAAACTTTTCCTGAAGCTAAATGCAGGATTCAATTAGTGGGGAGTTAACTCCCCCACTTTCAGAGACTGATCCTAAAAGCGCATACCCTTTATGCCGGCAAACATAGCACATAACCCACACAGATATATATACTTTATAAATGGCCAGGCTCCATTTGCAATGTTTCAAAACACCATCTGTCATGATTTGTGTGCGCGCGCTTGCTATCTCATTAATTCTGTGCTTTGCTGAACCTCCTTACATTTTCATGGACACAAATGGTGGGCGAAACATATGGAGGTCTTTCATTTTCCCCTGCCCGGTGATAGGTGCTGTGAACTTCTGGCTAATTGATAAACATAAATTATCAATTGCCTCTCAAAGTATAGGCAAAAATGTATGCCTGCTCTGGGATCTTTGCAAGTTTGACGACTCTTTGTCTAACCTGACATTTATTTTATTTTAACAAATTAGTTATGAAATTTCCCACATTGTGGAAGGGCTGTGGTTCAGAGGTAGAGCATCTGCTTTCCACACAGAAGGCCTCAGCTTCATCCCCCAGCATCACCAAATAGGGCTAGGAATGTCCCTTGGAGAGCCTCTGCCAGTACAATACTGGATAAGTCCATAAACCAGCATAAAAATACTCAGTACAAACCTGGACAGTGATACATATTTTCTGATGGTTGAGCTATACATCAGAAAAGGACTGTGTAAAGCAGAAGATTCTCATGTTCCACAATCTATACCAGGCTTTCCCAAAAGTGGGTCTCCAGCTGTTTTGGGGCTACAATTCCCAACATCCCTGACCACTGGTCCTGCTAGCTAGGGATCATGGGAGTTGTAATCTAAAAACATATGGAGTTTGGGAAACCCTGACCTAGACGAAGACCCCCTTCTAAAGACTATTTTTTGTAGAAGCATCATGTGGCGTCCTTGATAGTTCCTCTACAGCTGAACATCAGGATTGGGTACGCAAATATGGAGTAAAGAGGTTCCTTGAGTAAGCTGGTCACAAGCTATTCAGGGCTTAATATCTGAGCAGAGAAACCCAAACTATAGGATGCTCATGTAATTTATACAGTGGTAATTTATAAAGGTAAAGGTAAAGGGACCCCTGACCATTAGGTCCAGTCGTGACCGACTTTAGGGTTGCGCCGCTCATCTCGCATTATTGGCCGAGCGAGCCGGCATACAGCTTCTGGGTCATGTGGCCAGCATGACAAAGCCACTTCTGATGAACCAGAGCAGCACACGGAAACACCGTTTACCTTACCGCTGTAGCGGTACCTATTTATCTACTTTCACTTTTTTGACGTGCTTTCAAACTGCTAGGTTGGCAGGAGCTGGGACCGAGCAACGGGAGCTCGCCCCATCGCGGGGATTCGAACCGCTGACCTTCTGATCTGCAAGCCCTAGACTCACAGCGCCACCCGCATCCCTTCTGTGGTAATTTATACCACTGTGTAATTTACCCCAATTTCAAACTCCATTCAGGAGCAGGGCTAATGATGGCTGAGCTTTAGCCTGGCAGAGGGCAAACAAGCCTTTAAAATAGAGTTTGGCTTACACCACCTTTTTTGGGGGGGGGAGTTTAATTTCTGCTAGGCTGTTGGGTCTCATTACCAAGCTGAATGGAGTTTGGAATAAGGGTAGGTCTCCCTTGTCTATCCTGCCCCTGGTCTTAACCCTGGTCTTGGCTGAGCCTGAGCTTGGCTGGATCAACTAGAGATTGACCTATTCCTACCCCACACACTTCTAATTTCAGCAGATCTAGGGTTTGAACAGCATGTGTGTGTGTATGTTTCTACCATAGATAAATAAAATAACGATAGTATGTTTTCATTATATATACAATCATCATAATCATCATTCTAGTTCCAAAAGCTTCAGATTATTCTAAACTTTCAGATAACAGGGAATAACTAAGTACCTTGCAATGACGGCCTAATCAAAGCTCATTTCATCTCACTAAATCAACAAGGCTAAGCTGGCCTTTGTCTGAATAGGTTATTAAAACAAAGAGAGTAATGAAGCATCGAAAGTAGGAGAATTACCTTTGTGGCTCACGTTAATCTGCACTGACATTTTTTTATTTATTAAAAAAATGTGTCCATTATCTAACGCTGAACTGATTTTCAGAACGGAGAAAGGATTTTCATATATACACACATACACCCTCACCCGTCCTCTCCCT
This sequence comes from Zootoca vivipara, assembly GCF_965207765.1. Taxonomy (NCBI): domain Eukaryota; kingdom Metazoa; phylum Chordata; class Lepidosauria; order Squamata; family Lacertidae; genus Zootoca; species Zootoca vivipara. The sequence goes on along the minus strand of NC_142582.1, from coordinate 111,250,731 downwards.
TCCAACATTTCAGCAGCTTGCACCAGCTATTCAGGTCCCCAGATGGAAGGCTAAAATATAGAATTCAAATAATAGCTGGGAAGAGTAAAGAACTAAGCAGGATAATGATGTGTTAGATACTGTACACAGTATTTCTAGCCCATTAACAAATAAATGGAATGTAAACAAATCAATAACAAAAGCCTATGAAAAGCGTTAAAAAGGCAAAACATTCCTTTTTAAAAGAATACTCTTTTCATTGTGTAACTGGAATGGTGAACCAATATTAGCCCTGGGGAGCTGTCAGTTGACTTTCATTGCCATTTGTTTGGGCTGTCTTCCTCATGCTAATGATACGAACCACAGTGTGAGCTCTATCTCCTCCATATTGCCAAGTGTATTTTTAGTAGAGAAATTGGGTCACTGTATGTATGCATGTGTGTAGGAATAACTACCAAGGCTGACACCATGCTACTCCCCTCAAAGTTCGGATGCAGGTGGTGCTGTAGTCTAAACCACAGAGCCACTTGAGTTTGCCGATCGGAAGGTTGGCAATTCGAATCCTCGTGATGGTGGTGAGCTCCCGCTGCTCTGTCCCAGCTCCTGCCAACCTAGCAGTTTGAAAGCACGCCAGTGCAAGAACATATATAGGTACCGCTGCGGCAGGAAGGTAAATGGCATTTCCGTGTTCTCTGGCACTCATCACGGTCCTCTGTGTGCCAGAAGCGGTTTAGTCATGCTGGCCACATGACCCAGAAAGCTGTCTGTGGACGAACACCAACTCCCTGGGCCTGAAAGCGAGATGAGCGCAGCAACTCCATAGTCCCCTTTGACTGGACTTAACAGTTCAGGGGTTCTTTACCTTTAACCCCCCCCCCCCTGGCAATTGCATCCATTACATTTTTTTCATGGTAATTTGAGGTGTTTCAGGAATCTGATCTTCATGAATTCTGATTTTCATGAACTCTTGACCCACTCTTCTTGGTGCCCATTGGGACTGGTAGAGTGGGAGGCAGGAAGCCAACAGAAGGTGGCACCAATGACAAGCAGAACCAGCTAATTCTAAGTTTCTCCTATCCTCCCTGCTACATACTGCTAGGGCAGAACGGAGGCTTAGCACCCTAAGCATTCACCTTAGCATCTACATGCGGGGGGGGGGGGAGGCATAAATTAAATTTTTATAACAAAAGAAAAAATGCTATGTGATAATAGTATAGAGAATTATTTTGCTCTCTGGCACCATCTGGTGTTCCATGTTTATAATGAATTCAAAATGTTGTTTTTTGACTAATGTAGCCAAGTCCTAGGTGGCCTATTTTCCCTAATGGACCAGTCTTCACTGTGAACTGGAGTGATGTGCAGCTTCAAATTTCTCAAGTGTTGCAACACAGTTCATAGTTCAAAAAAACACTGAAACCCAACTGAATGTGTATTCTCTGAAAGAAAATGCATGTTGAGAAAGCATATTTAAATATAGGTGCTTAAATGGCATTTTCCAAGCCAGTTCAGAATTAAATAATTCTCAGGTGAATACAGACATGGGATAAAACGTGCTTTGTGAGTGAACATGTGGCAATGTGGCTAGGGTTGCTAGACTCAATAGAGGACAGGACTTCTGTGCCTTTAATTGCCCCGCTCTCTTTTGAGTCTGGAAACCTTAAAGAGAAACCAGCAGACCCTTTGCTTGGAAATTAAACAAAGGGTCTTTAAGGTTTCCAGACTCAAAAGAGAGCAGGGCAATTAAAGGCACAGAAGTCCTGTCCTCTATTGAGTCTGGCAACCCTAAATGTGGCACAAACTTGAAATAGACTGATTTGGTCATCTCTTCTTAAAATACTGTCCCCCCTCTTCCACTATCACCTGAGGAGCATATGAAGTTGAAATTTCTGGGCTGATTCACACATGCATTTATATCTATTGTTGTTTTTCTCTCTCTCTCTGCTTGATTACTATACTTTGATGACTGACAGCTGAATGGGTGAACTGCCTCCGCTGAAAAGTATTGTCCAGGAGGTTATATGAAAGTTCTATTTATAATGGTTATTATCATGATTGCCCATCCACACATTTATGTCATCACTCAATGCTGCAATCATCTTGAACAGCCCACAGGTGTGAACTAGACCCACAATGTTGTAGTCATCAAGTGCTAAACATTCGTATATTAACCAGCTCAATTTATTTTTTCTGGCATGCATGCTGAAACTCCATTTTAATTCATTCTTCACCCACACACTAAACTGTGGTTGTCCAGATTGTTCCCTTCAGAGTGGGGTGTGCAAAACCTTTGGATGAATCCTGAATCCTGAACATTTTGGGACAGATTTCAGGCTTGTCTGAGCCAAAGTGGGATTTCTGCAAAGCATAACTATGGCTGTTGACAACTGGCAGTAGGTCATAAGCCCAAGAAGCCTGAGAAGGGTCAACTAATCTCTCCACAGTCTCAGACAGGTTAAATTTAACTCCATGCTCTGATGTGGCAGGTCACAGCCATTTTAGGGGCTTCAAATGTCATACCAAGTTTTTCCCTAAGAAAGTGAAATGAGGGCTTCTGAGAGATTTCTGCCTCTGAAGCTCCAATGAAGAAATTATATGGTTGTTTAAAATGGGATGAAAACAGGCTTTGTAAGAGATTCCTCATATAACAAACCAGAGAGGTTCCTTGTATATTAAACCTCATATAATAAAGCAGAAGGTAGCAAATATATAACCATGTGATATGGAAACTCTTCATTGTCTTTTGAAATAGGGTATATGGTTTATGCATACTTTGTGTGACTTTTGTTGCTCCTGCCATTTCACTTGCCAGTTCCTTAAACCACATTGTTGTTTACGTTTCCTTATTGCCGTGATGGAAGAGGCATATTTGCATGGAACTGAAAAGCAACATATGGATAAATGCATGCTAATACGAAAAGAGCCGTGATTAACTGTAGCACAGGAACCAGAATTCAGTTGAATTCGGTGCTAACCAGCAACAAGGCACTGCTCAGCAAACAGTTCCATGCCCTGTAGTATTTCACTTCAAAAGTTGACACTCTGAAGCCAAGAGCACTCAGTGAAGTGCTGCTCAGTGCCACTGAGAGGGGTAGAACCTCGATCTCTAAACCTGTTTTTTCTAATGTATGAATGATTTCAGCAGATGGCCTGGTTCTTGCCCTTTCTCAATCTGCATCGCTACATTGGTGACTTGTTGCTGCTCCAATATATAACGCATTAGCAATTTTCACTTGTAAAAACAAATAAAACCAAGAACAATAAAATACAGAGCATATATATATATATATATATATATATATATATATATATATATATATATAATGTGTGTGTGTGTGTGCTCTCATTTTCTTGTCAATATGTGTCAGTAATTTCCCTGGGCAGCAGATGCCGCAGGTAGACATTTTCTTTCCCAGCCCTCTATAATTTTCACCCTTTTCATTTAATTCTCTGTTCAGTTTGATAGCGCTGTGCATAAACTTTGAAGAGCTTTGATGCTAAAGTTATTTCTGCTGCCACCTGCAAGCTGTTGGCGCTGATGGAACTACAGCTGGCGTTGATGGCGTGTACGAGAATGCTTGTTTACTGCCTGACTGGCTGTTTGCTATTTGTGTTTTCAGCCCTTCGAACAATTTTACTTCTTTCCGTCTGATCATAAACGGAGATTGCTCCGTTTGGTCTTGTGTTTGAAATCTGTAGCAAGAGCAACGTGCCGCAGATGGCCAGAACTGAGTGATGTGCAGGGTGGCCACCAGTGGAAAGGAAAGGAGGGAAAGGCCCGTGACAGCTTCCATAGTTGTGCAAAAGAGGGACTATGAGTAGAGGCAGTTTGCCATAGTGGGGAAGGTGAGGGTAAAGCCTGGCTGGCTGATGTTGCTTATGATTCACATGGGATTAGGTCCTGTTATGAAGGATGGGTAGAAGGGGCCTCATGGATATGCAGTGACCAAAAGATGAAAAGGCCAGGAAGGGTATATAGTAGAGAGGGAGTAAAGTTGAGGTTGTGAGATTAATTTCTTGGGTTTTATGTCCGGATGATTTCTTCTTTAGTCCATAATTCAGAAAGTTATCCAAACTCTTCCTTAGCTTGGTGGGCCTTTGCAGAGCAGTAGGGCCACTGAAACATCCATAGCCCTGCCGTGCACAGTGGCTTGGGCAGGAGGTGTGGAGTGGGATAGACAATAAGGCTCAGATCAGGTCTGATGCCATCACATCCTGATGGCAGTGGGGCCACCTCAGCACCAGCCCTGGAAAGCCTTGTTCTGCAGACTGAAGGAGGGATTTGTGCCAGCAGAGTGCTGGTGGCATCACTCCACAGGTGACATTTTGGTAGGAGGTCTACAGAGGCTATTGAGACTGGGAGTAGAACACTACTGGCCCAACCCAGCAACACGCACCGTTATTGCTATGTAACCCAAGACTTTCAAAATAATAATAATAATAATAATAATTTATTTATACCCCGCCCTCCCCAGTGAGAGCTGGGCTCAGGGCGGCTGACACCAACAAGATCACAACAAAACAAAAAGAAAGAAAAACAATTGATTAAAATGCGGATTAAAATACAATCCAGATTAAATTTTTTTTTTTAAATGCAGCCTCATTTTAAAATGGCCCAAATCAAAACCATAAGGGAGGAAAAACATAGTGGTCACACTGAGTCCAGCCCAAAGGCCAGGAGGAACAGCTCTGTCTTGCAGGTCCTGCAGAAAGATGTCAAATCCCGCAGGGCCCTGGTCTCCTGTGAGAGAGCGTTCCACCAAGTCGGGGCCAATACTGAAAAGGCCCTGGCCCTAGTTGAGGCCAATCTAGCCACCTTATGGCTCTGGATCTCCAAAATATTGTTATTTGTGGACATTAAGGTCCTTCACGGGGCATACCAGGAGAGGCGGTCCCGTAGGTACGAGGGTCTTTAAAGGTCAAAGCCAGCACCTTAAATCTGATCCTGTACTCCACCGGATCTGCTACAACTTCCAGAGGTTGCAGCAAAAACAGCCACTACCTTCAATGATAGTTAATTTTGGCAATTAAGTGAATCACCTCTTCCAAATGAGTGCACTTTCAGGCAGTTCCGTCAGAAAAGCTATGGATTTGGTGTTTTGCTATGGTGCTAGCACTGAGCCCAGCCACTGCTCATTCATTGATAATGAAGTGCTTGTTCTGAATTATGAAGCAATTTAAGGATGCCTTTTGACTCCAGTCAATGATATCGACTATTTAATTGCTAACATTATTTCAGATGATCTATGATTTAACAGCTCCAGGACTGAATATTAGCATGGAAGGACTATGTCCATAGACATCAAATTTTCTCCACAAATCCATTTTGTGTTAAAGGTGCCACTAACATTTCATCCAGAGTGAAATTTGAATGCAATTTGAGAGTCATTCTTCAAGAGAAGCTCCTATGAAAGAACAAGACGTTCAATAAATGCTTTAAAATTATAATTTTTAAAATTGTGTTTCTATCCTTACTTTCTTCCAAGAAGCTTCAGGTTGTGTAAATGGTTTTCCCACTTTCCATTTTATCTTCAAAACAACACTGTTAGGTATGTTCACTTGAGAGATTGTGATTGGCCCAAGGTCACCAATGACCTTCATAGCTGAGTAGGGATCTGAACGCTGGTCTTCTAGCTCCTGGTTCAATGCTCTAATGGCTACACAACTCTGGTGCATTTATTTACCATCAATATGCATTGTATATTTATTTATTATCAATTTATTTGCATGCCCGTATTGCAGTATTGAGATTGCTGCATGCTATTTGCCCTCCAAAGCTATCAATATGAGCTCATCAATGCAAAAGGCAGTAGGACTTTCAATGAGGCATACAGATACTGATAAAAACAGATACTATAGAAGCCACAAAGATAAAACCACTGAGTGACAGAATATATTTATTAATTTGCTTCAAAGATTTATAGATGGGGCTATTGCCCTATTCTCAGAGTGGTTTGCAGCAATTCTTTAAACTGTTAAAAATGCATTTAAAGCATATAACAACAGTATTTTTAAAACCTCCTGTTGTTGTTTAGTCGTTTAGTCTTTTAGTCATGTCCGACTCTTTGTGACCCCATGGACCATAGCACACCATGGACCATAGCACGCCAGGCACTCCTGTCTTCCACTGCCTCCCGCAGTTTGGTCAAACTCATGTTCGTAGCTTCAAGAACACTGTCTAACCATCTCATCCTCTGTCGTCCCCTTCTCCTAGTGCCCTCCATCTTTCCCAACATCAGGGTCTTTTCCAGGGAGTCTTCTCTTCTCATGAGGTGGCCAAAATATTGGAGCCTCAGCTTCAGGATCTGTCCTTCCAGTGAGCACTCAGGGCTGGTTTCCTTCAGAATGGATAGGTTTGATCTTCTTGCAGTCCATGGGACTCTCAAGAGCAGGGATCCCCAAACTTCAGCCCTCCAGATGTTTTGGACTACAATTCCCATCTTCCCCGACCACTGGTCCTGTTAGCTAGGGATCATGGGAGTTGTAGGCCAAAACATCTGGAGGACCGCAGTTTGGGGATACCTGCTCAAGAGTCTCCTCCAGCACCATAATTCAAAAGCATCAATTCTTCGGCGATCAGCCTTCTTTATGGTCCAGCTCTCACTTCCATACATCACTACTGGGAAAACCATAGCTTTAACTATAGTTAAAAACCTCCTAAAGCCTTTCAAAAATGAATGTAAAGCCAGGAGCAGATCACGAGGCCTGAGCAATAGAAAGGGTCTTCAGATACTGCCAAAATTCCATCAGGATATGGGAAAAGGTATTCTGCAAAGAAAACATTGCTATTGGGCTTTTGCAGTCTCTCTCTCTCTCTAGTATGCAGAATATTCTAAATGGGTCGTGCTGACTGGCCCCTAGGAGGTGCTCATGGGGTTAGGAGTTGCCCCTTGTACAGGCAGGGGCTGTACATGTGATTGCTCTGATTTCCAGCAGTTCTTTTTCAAACTTCTGCCATGACGCATTATCACTGCTGTTGCATTTTCAGCCCCCACCTGCAAGTGTTGGTCTACACAAATGGTGCCTCCCTCTGAGCGGCTTCTAGCAGTGAGCTCTCAATGACCCAACACAACCCACATTGGCTGATGCCAACCAGTCCTCCCAAAATGATGTGCTTTCAAAAGCTTTATTTATTTAAAAGCTCATTCGGCAGGATTCCAGAAAACTTATACTTTGTAAGCAATTGTCCAACATGAGGGGGAAAAAATGATGTTTTCTGAGCTAATTTGAATTATTAAATCAAGTTTTATCCCTGCCTAGAAACCCAGGAACCTTTAAACCCCCTGTCAACCATGGAGCCATGAATGTAACACCATTGACAAATTGGTCACTTCTGGTTTCAAAACCAGAAGCTTTTGAAAAAGGTTTTCCAAACCAAAAGGTTTAAATACTAAAACATATTAAAATACACACAAAATTTATAATCTTAAATGCAGTTTTTCACCTTTCTGCAGCAATTTGTGGTTCTTTTTCTAAAATTACTTTTGAAAATTTGGCAGAAACTTAGTGTGAATTTCTCCCAATAAAAACATTTTGGTTTGCAGTTTTGACTAGAATGCGTATTTGTGAAAGCATTTTTGCTAAAATAATGCAGTTGTAAATATGTTCATTAATATGCGCAATTGTTCACACACTATTGTAATATATGTTTTGGTTCACATATTGGCTCAAGAAGTGCATATTAGGTAAGGTAAAGGTAAAGGGACCCCTGACCATTGGGTCCAGTCACAGATGACTCTGGGGTTGCAGCACTCATCTTGCTTTACTGGCCAAGGGGGCCGGTGTACAGCTTCCTAGGTCATGTGGCTAGGTCATGGCGAACCAGAAGCAGTGCATGGAAATGCTGTTTACCTTCCCGCCTGGAGCGGTCCCTATTTATCTCCTTGCACTTTGACGTGCTTTCGAACTGCTAGGTTCGCGGCTAACAGATTGCTAGGATGGCGGCTAACCGATTGAGATTGAATCCTGACAAGACAGAGGTACTGTTTGTGGGGGACAGGAGGCGGGCGGGTGTGGAGGACTCCCTGGTCCTGAATGGGGTAACTGAATGGGGTGCCCCTGAAGGACCAGGTGCGCAGCCTGGGAGTCATTCTGGACTCACAGCTGTCCATGGAGGCACAGGTCAATTCTGTGTCCAGGGCAGCTGTGTATCAGCTCCATCTGGTACGCAGGCTGAGTCCCTACCTGCCCGCGGACTGTCTCGCCAAAGTGGTGCATGCTCTAGTTATCTCTCGCTTGGACTGCTGCAATGCGCTCTACGTGGGGCTACCTTTGAAGGTGGCCCAGAAACTACAACTAACCCAGAATGCGGCAGCTAGACTGGTGACTGGGAGCAGCCGCCGGGACCACATGACATCGGTCCTGAAAGACCTACATTGGCTCCCAGTACGTTTCCGAGCACAATTCAAAGTGTTGGTGTTGACCTTTAAAGCCCTAAACGGCCTCGGTCCAGTATACCTGAAGGAGCGTCTCCACCCCCATCGTTCTGCCTGGACACTGAGGTCCAGTGCTGAGGGTCTTCTGGTGGTTCCCTCGCTACAAGAAGCCAAGTTACAGGGAACCAGGCAGAGGGCCTTCTCGGTAGTGGCACCCACCCTGTGGAATGCCCTCCCACCAGAGGTCAAAGAGAACAACAATTACCAGACCTTTAGAAGGCATCTGAAGGCAGCCCTGTTTAGGGAAGCTTTTAATGTTTGATTTCTGTATTTTAATATTTTGTTGGAAGCCGCCCAGAGTGGCTGGGGGAACCCGGCCAGATGGGCAGGGTATAAATAATAAATTATTATTATTATTACTAGGTTGGCAGGAGCAGGGATTGAGCAACGGGAGCTCTCCCCGTCACGGGGATTCGAACTGCCGACCTTCTGATCAGCAAGCCCTAGGCTCTGTGGTTTAACCCACAGCGCCACCCGCGTCCAGCATATTAGGTAGTCTTTCATAAAAATGAAAATACAATCTATTTTCTCTCCATCCCTACCTATAACCTACCCTCTTATGCCACTGCTATTGCTGGTTTGGTGGAATCTCTATTCCTCCCCCCCCCCCCCCCCCGCCTTTCTGGTACATGGAGAGCTGGGAATTTTTCATTTTTTAATCAGTTCCTGTCCCATTGCTTAGTCGTTTCTGCCTGCCATCACAACTGCTGCTGTAGGTCTGAGGGAGAGATTATATGGGTGGCTACATGAGAGCAGGTGGTGATGTGGCTGTGAATATGTTGGTGGGAGGCAGAAATGAGACCTATGGATATGGGGAGGCAGGGATTGAGCCCAGCTCAACCAGTGCTCTTTTCTGAATTGGATCCAGTTTAACCAGTGCTTTTTAACACAGAGATATGTTAAAAGTGTGACACTTACTGTAACAACTTTATGGTGAGCACTGGCAGCCTTTTTTCTAGAAAGAAACCCACTGAGTTTAACTCAAAACTGACTCCAAATAAGCCACACCATTTCCCTATTTTAAAATAGCACTGTTTCTTTCCATCCCAGCTTGAGGAGGCAGTCTGCCCATCGCTACTTTAGTTACACTGAAATGCTTCAAACAAAAGGTAACTTTACAACACCAGTAATAAATAAAATAAAATAAAATAAAAATTTTATTTTTATTTTAACAAAGATGTCCAAATAAAGTTCAGTTTCAACAAAAGGTGAGTGCAAACAAAGGAAGATCTAACACTAAAAAAGAAGAAGCACTTCACAAAGATGTCAGTTTAGACCAGGTTGTCATTGTGACATGCTGTAGCAATTGACATTGCAAGCACGATGAGTTTTTCAATTGCATGAGCAAACAATGCTGTCTGATAGGTTGACTATTTATCTGGCAGTAGAAGCAAATCATACCAGGGCCCGTAAAGCCTGTGAAACTTTCAATAAGGCCTGACAGACCTCTCTCCCTCTCTCTTGGTACCTTATACAGGGGACCACATAGACCATGTGGAGCCAACATGACACCCTCCACATGCTGGGGACTATAATGCTTTCTGGGCCTGATGGGAGTTGCAGTCCAATGACAGCTGGAGGGTGCTAGGTTGGGGGAGGCTGATATAATTCTTTATATTTGGCCACAATAATATTTTTTCCTCCATTTAGAAATTCTCTTCCATGTGTAGGGCAGAAAGCACCGAGGGGGAGCACAAACACACCTCCTGGCCCCCGCCATGATGATGTTGCCATTCCACTGTCCCCACTTTTGTCATCCATCTGTTGATCTGTGGGTGTCACCAACCCAATGCCTATGGAAAGCCCATAAGAAGTACCTGAGTGCAGCAGCTTGTACTCTCACAGACAGCCAATGAAATAATACAAAGGTGGAGACATTTACATGCCTATAGGCATCACCTCTGCTCTGACTGGAACAATGTCACTCAAGACCTCCAAGGGGTGATTCTGTCTAGATGAAGCAGTTGCCCGGAATAGCTTGCCCTTTGCTCTCTAACCCTCTGTGTCAGGCCCCTCCCTCTGTTTACAGTGAGCCCCAAGGGACCCTCTGTTTCTGCCTGGCTCTCTGCTCTGTGATATCCAGTAGACACCTTGTTCTGGGATGACCAGGGGTGAGGGGTTGCAAACTTTCCATAGAGAAGCTGTCTGGATGGCTCTGTGGTGGAGCTGTCAAGTCTGGTTCCTGTGGGAGGGGAAGGGGGCACCTGCCTGTTTCTTCCTCTTCATCCTCCTTCAAGCTTCCAGCATCCAGTACTTCCCAGCTTTCCTCCTCCTCTGGGCTGTGGCTGGTTTCCCGCCACCAGGAGCCTGGGTCCAAATCCTCTCTGTGTGCTTTCCTGGGGTGGGGGTGGGGGTGGAGTGCCCCTTGTCAGATGGCTTACACCATTTGGCCTCATCCAGCCAGTCGCTGACAGCAGCGTAGGGCATTTACCCCATTATTACAAGTCACAGCTCTATGATAACAAAACACAGGGCACATGAGCATCACTTTTCAATTTGAATGAATTCTTTTTATAGCTACTCAGCTTAAAACAAGAAATACGTTGCAGTTTGTAAGGGGGGGGAGGAATTATTTTCCTCATGGGAAAAAGAAAAACCTTCGCAACAGGAATTTAACCACACACCAAAGCTAGCCTGGAGAAGTGAATCTCTCGCCTGTGAAATGCAGGAGTGATTGAGAAGGCAGAGTTAGCCTTCTATCAAGAAGCACCTGTCATGTGTTTTGCTCTTGGAATGCCTGCCTATAATATTTGTTCTGCTTCACAGTCTGTTACGACAATACACTGGGATGATGCCTTTACTGTTTGTTTGGGAAGGCAATGAGGGGTGGAAGCTTTTCAATTACATTATTCTCAGTGAAATTAGAACAGTGTGTGAGGTTTTAAGGGGAAACGGAAGAAAGCAAGGCAAAGAAAGCAACGGTGGATGGTCACACACACGATCACAGTCAGTGATAGGGGTATGATGAACAACCAAGGTCATGAGCATCTATGATCCATATGGTTCCCAGGATAACTTGTACAAGCACAGGAAACTGCTGCCCTATTGCCCATGGCAAGCCCTCAAACCTGACTAATTTCTTTAGTTTGTTGATTTTCCGACTGCAATGTTAATTGGCTATGGTAGCCTCATTTGCTTCTTAAATTAGGTGCTCTTGCATATGTTTTGTGATCCACTCCCCAGATGGCAGAAGCAAAGGTATAATAGTAATAATAATAATAATAATAATAATAATAATAATAATAATAATAATAATATATTATACCCCGCCCATCTGGCTGGGTTTCCCCAGCCACTCTGGGCGGCTTCCAACAGAATATTAAAATACAATAGTCTATTAAACATTAAAAGCTTCCCTAAACAGGGCTGCCTTCAGATGTCTTCTAAAAGTCTAGTAGTTGTTTTTCTCTTTGACATCTGGTAGGAGGGCGTTCCACAGGGGGGGTGCCACTACCGAGAAGGCCCTCTGCCTGGTTCCCTGTAACTTGGCTTCTCGCAGCGAGGGAACTGCCAGAAGGCCCTTGGCACCAGACCTCAGCGTCCGGGCAGAATGATGGGCATGGAGAGAGAACGCAGCACAGCATTACAACTCAGAGAGATCAAACATTTGTTCCTGGTAGGGAACGATGCTTTCAAATCATCCATTGGAAAAAGCACCCAAATGAATCAGTGATCAGAAATGCCTAGCAAACTTCCTGTCATTTGCCCTCTGACCACCAAAAGGTAGGCCCTATAAGGTTTGTTTGTTTGTTTGCAAACCATAGCTACATTAACAAAATCTGGTGTTAGGATAAAAATAGCCTCAGAAATAGGGATAGGGAACAAATTTGGTGTGGTTACATTTTAATGCAGATCTACATTATTTGCACTTCTGGAAATAATACATGAAGTGGACTTCAACTGACAGTCTAAATTCAGAATTACCTGAATTTTGTGAGGAAGTTCTCCAACCACATAAAGAGTACATTTAGGGGAAGGTGCAAGCAAGCAAGCCTGGGCAGTGTGTGTGGAGGTCCTGGGTTGCCCAGACAACAAGACCCTCCCTCTTGGCCTCCATTGATGTGGTGCAAAGGAAAGCAGAGCAATATGTTTGGCACCAGCTTGGCTGCAGGAGTTGCCAGAAGGAAGTATACACAACACCATCCAAAATGCATATACTAGTGAAAATGCATTATATTGGGTACAATTGTCTATATTAAGCAAAACTGCAGATTAAAATATAATTGTGAGAAATACACACTATTATCCAGGGACCAAACAAACTCACAGATAACCCCCCAAAATCTTACAGCAAAGAGGGTTCCTGGAATCTGCTGACACCACCCTAGTATATCAATCTAGGCTTCCACTTATAGGCAGGTACCAAAGTTGATTGAGCTTCCAGTTAGTGGGTTAGGGCACTGTGATCAAGTCCTTTTTGCTGATACGGGTCAAAAAGAATGATGGAAACACACTGACCAATGTTACCATTTGTTTTATTTATTTATTAAATGTGTACACCGCTCACATAATGAAGTTCTCTGGGCAGTTTACAGAGATATTAAAATATAGAAATGCAGTGCAAACGAAATGCAATATAACTGTAAAAACTGCAGTAATGGAAGCCATCTGAAAGCAGCATCTATAGTGTAGCCCTCCCTTTCCAAATCAGATAATATTTGATTAATATTGGTTATGAAACTGTCAGAAAAATCACTGCCAGCTCTTCATTGGCACAGAGAAATGAAAGAAAAAGAAAAAACATCAGAGGAATAGCTTAGAGACATGAACTGTACTGTCTTCCAGGTGGGAATAGGCTTGTCAATTTCTTTCTGGAAGTGGTCCTCTGTGTCTTTAACAGCTTCAAAATAGCTAAATATTCAACCTGTGCAACTTTTGTCTTTTTTACATGCTGGATAAACCTACATCTTTTGAATTTCAGACTGTGATGGCATGAGTAGCCCATTTTCAGTAATGATAGCATACTATCCACATAAGTTATTGGCACAAAAAAATGTGAAGAGAAAGAGAGAAAGAGTTTCAAGTTTGGTTATATACCACACAGTGTCACAGTTTTTTATATAACGTATTTTAATTTTGGATATATAATCAAAACAGTTAATGGGGAGCTTGAACTGCACCATGACAACAGCCTGCACTTCTGAGGGAGGCTGTTTTCATAATATGAGAACAACTGTTCTAAAAGGTTGCTGTTTGTGTGGGTGGTGCTTGCTGGAGTCTCAGATACCAAAGGAAGCACTGGAGGTTGGTATTCAGTGTACTAAACCAGTGGTGGAGAAACTCTAGCCTGCATACCTATTTAGGACGGCCAGGCCTCTGGATTCGGCCTGTGAAGCCAGTTTGGGTGAACAGCTTTCACTTTTCCTGCACCTAATGTGATTTGGTATCAGTCACAGGGAAATTCAAGTGTGACTGCAAAGGAAGAAGAGGGAGAGAGGTCTAAGCTTTGCATTCAGCACCTTCGTCTGTTGCCCAAAAGAAGAAAGTAAAAGGGAAAAAAAGACATCAATGCACTCCTAATTCTTCTGCAGTCATGGATCAAAGTTTCCTGCACCTGACAGGAAACACCTGACGTACGTGTTTGTCAGGTGACTGACAGGTGGGTGATCATGTCCACTTGGCAAAGTGGCCTGTGGAAGATTGCTCACTGTTGGATCAGTTCCTCCAGCCAACAGTGGTTTCCCACCCCTGTCCTATGCAGATCAATGCCTGCCTCTGTGCCCTTATATTTGGAGTATAAACACCGACAACTGGGAAACACTGACCTGCGAGTGCTCCAATTGGAGAACAGCCTTTATCAAAGGTGTCATGGGTTTTGAAACAAAATAAAAAATTCCTTTCAGTAGCACCTTAGAGACCAACTAAGTTTGTTATTGGTATAAGTTTGTTATTAGTATAAGTTTGTTATTGGTACCAATAACAAACTTAGTTGGTCTCTAAGGTGCTACTGTAAGGAATATTTTTATTTTGTTTGGACTACAGTAGACCAACACGGCTACCTACCTGTAGCTAGAACTATGGGTTTTGAAGACGCTCAAACTCAGGATGAAAGGGAGAAACACGCTAAGAGGAAGGCACACTTGGCAAACCCTCACCATGATCAACTCCTGCTCAGAAACCTATGTCCCCACTGTGGAAGGACGTGTGGATTCAGAATTGGCCTCACTGTTAAAACCGTGTTTATGGAAGACACCCTTACTTGGCTATGAGTGATCGCCAAAGAAGAAGACCCTACTGTTTGCAGATGTGAATTTCAGTTTGATCGCTCTGCATCATGAATATTGTATACTTTAGTGCTGCACAAACACTTCGCTGTTTCTAAAATCCAGCCTCTGCTATGTATGCTGGGGAGATTACATGATAGTTCAGTATGGAAGAGTGAAAAATATTACAAGAATACAGATGGTATGGAAAAGTAACAATATTATGAGAATCTGGATATGGTGAAAATGCTTACCAATATAAGCATTATTACAGCGAAAACGCTTTGGTTGAGTGATGCACAGTAATTGAAAACATTATGAACATTTTCAGAGCATGATTTGGGAATGCTAGAACTACAAGGCTTGCTTCAAATCCTGTCTGTTTTATTTTTAATGAATATTAGGGGCAGGTCTAATCAAACTACCACACTGGAGGTCAGTGGAAAAGATGCCCTATTACAGTGGTACCTCGGGTTAAGAACTTAATTCGTTCTGGAGGTCCGTTCTTAACCTGAAACTATTCTTAACCTGAGGTACCACTTTAGCTAATGCGGCCTCCCGCTGCCACCGCACTGCCACCACACGATTTCTGTTCTCATCCTGAAGCAAAGTTCTTAACCTGAGGTACTATTTCTGGGTTAGCGGAGTTTGTAACCTGAAGCGTCTGTAACCTGAAGCATCTGTAACCTGAGGTACCACTGTATTGGTTTACCTAGAAGGAAGCCTAGAGCTTTGGGTAAACAATACACCATGGTATATTCATTTAACTTCTACTTTTGCTTTCAAAGTGAAATTTTAATTGATTGGTTTTCATTCATTCTTTCTTTCTTAGCTTCTGGGGCTCTCACACGCTCTTTGTTTCCTGTCTTAAATACAAAGAATAAATATATTTACAGATAGGAAAATAGAATGGTGTTTGGCCATCAAAAACAATTAACGGAAGGAAATCATCTTGCAAACAGAGTAAAATTGCTTTGCAAGTGACTGGGACATGGCAACAAATAAAGAAGGAACCCTACAGTGCCATTTATTCACTTTTCAGTGGAAAATTACACTCTGAAGCATTTAAGATGACTGGAGCAACATTCATTTCAATGGACCGCTAATTGTAATCATGACAATTATCCTGCACAACTGCATTATTATAGTGAAGCACTGTAAGAGGATTAAGGCATATACCAAAGTGTGCAACAGCTGGTATTAGGGAATGCTTTCAAATGGATATCTCACATGAAGAGATACAGACTTCAAACTGTGAATGCATTTAATGGCAAAAAGAAGGTCATTATGGTAGGCCTTTCACGATGCCTTCCATTTTCTGCTTGACTTCCCTTATCAAAGGTCAGATACCCAAGGCTGCAAAACTGAAATCACTTCCCCCGTAGTAGCCCTGCTGATTTCCAGAGCAAGTTTCTCAGATAAAAGTCAAATCATGGACTGAACAATCTTATACACCCAGAGGAATAATAATAAAATGCCGATTTGGAAGGGACCCTGAGAGTCTTCTTGTCCAACCCCCTGCACTGAAGCAATATGCAGGTGGCTCAAAGGGGGAGAATGATGCTGCAGGAAACTGCAAGAGGGAAAGAGTGCTCTTGTGCTCATGCTCAGCTTGCACGTTTCCCCACAAGCATCTGGTTGGCCACTGTGAAAATAGGATGCTAAACTAGATGGGCCATTGGCCTGATCCAGCAGACGGTTATTATGTTGTGATTCTACTACAGTAGTCCATTGACAGACTATTATATCTCCATCGTAGTGGTTTTGCTTTTGGCCTTACTTATGTATGCTTTAGGTACTGCAGACTGTTCTTATTTGGGGAGTGTCAAAGGGTACTGAAGACAAAGGTTACAGGGGTATGGAATGGGAGAACCCTTTGGTTCAGCGCTGTGGCTCATAAATAGCCTGATTGTCTGTTTCTTGTTCCAAGGGAGGACAGGGATTTTTCTCAGCTATGACCTCTAGATGCTGAAATAGGGGGGAAGATGGCTCCATGGTTGCTATGGTGACTAGGCCTTGTGCCACAATGTACCATAGTGTGCAAGTTTCACCTCAAGTGAAATTTCAAGGCACATTTGCAAATCTTGCTTAGGAGAAGACACTGAAGGTTTTTCTTAGGGGAGGAGTTTCAATAAGGCAATGAGATTGGCTCGTATGAGTGAGGGTGCAGGTTGGACGCATCCTAGGTTGCCTCCATGTGAAGGCCTTCGGTACTGCAATAACAGACATCCCCACGCTCTTGATGTATTAAAAACATATCAACAGCACAAGCCTATGTGAGTATATTTAGAACTTCCACACTGTTCTAAGGGGCTTGTGAGTAGGATTTGAGCCGCAGTGTTTTCCAACAGATATTATGCCACTTTGCTGCTGCCAAGTCCAGGGCAGGATGTGTGTGGGGAGAGGAGAGAAACCCCTTTGATTCCTGGGAGGGGAGAGAGAGAGAAAGAGAGAGAGAGAGAGAGGAGAGAACATATACCTGAGGCATTATGCTAAGCCTCAATCATTTTCTTTCTTTTTCATTTCATCTTTAACAAAAAAAAAAGCCAATTTCAGTTCAGCTTTGTTGTTGTTTAGTCATTTAGTCATGTCTGATTCTTCTTGACCTCATGGACCAGAGCACGCCAGGCACTCCTGTCTTGCACTGCCTCCCGCAGTTTGGTCAAACTCATGTTGGTAGCTTCGAGAACACTGTCCAACCATCTCGTCCTCTGTCGTCCCCTTCTCCTTGTGCCCTCCATCTTTCCCAACATCAGAGTCTTTTCCAGGGAGTCTTCTCTTCTCATGAGGTGGCCAAAGTATTGGAGCCTCAGCTTCAGGATCTGTCCTTCCAGTGAGCACTCAGGGCTGATTTCCTTCAGAATGGATAGGTAAACACCTTTAAACACATAATTACAATAATTAACAGAATTTTAGGGTGGTTTTTAAATTTAAAAATATTTTTAATCTAAGTATAATTTAAGGTGTGTGTGTATGGGATAAAGTGCATTAAATTAATTTTTTTTAAATAAAGTTATGTAAAGGTAAATCTCGGCAGAGCAGAAAGGTTTTATTGTTTGGTTTTGTATTGTGGAGAATGTTGTGAAAGTATGAAAAAAATATTTTAGAAAATAAAATAAATAAAATGCTAGTGAATTTTTATTAGGACTTTTTTTCAAAGTGATGTGGAAATGTGGAGAGTTTAAGACTGGAAAAAATCGAGAAACTGAAATTGTCACATTTGTCAGCTCAGTCCACTATTTCAATGAGGCACTAACTTAGCGCAGGGCTGGGCAACCTGTGCCCTCCAGATGTTGCTCCACCCATCATGGCCAATGACCAGGGAATTCCAAGAGCTGTAATCTACAACAGCTGAAGGATCTCAGAGTCTCCAGCCCGACACTATTTGCACAGAATGCAGTAAAACCTGGATTTGGATGAATTCTTATTATTTTTACACTGGGGGGGGGAATGGAAGAAACTCTCCCCCCCGCTCTACCTAGCATTTCATATTTCATAGCTTTGTGTTTTGACACATGTTCATGGTGATTAATGTTAAATAGGAAACTTTGCTGCTCCAAGCCCATCTTTGACAAGCACAACAAACTGGGAAACTCACTGAGAGGAACCTTCCTTTGAGGCATCAATTTTCTTACCTACAGCTGAGTCAGAAATGCCCATGTTTTGTCATGTTTTTATTATTATTTCTTGCAGGCACAGAAGCAAACAGGAAATACAAAGCATGGTCAGAACCAGGAAATAACAAGAAAAAGGGTTACTTTAACTTGGCCAGTCTTATTATTTGTGGTGTTTGCAAGTACTTTTTGGGTGGAAGTTTGGTTAATTCGCTTCCAATGTTCTGCTAAGGTGCCAAGGCACAGCCTATTCCTCCCTCTCTACTGCCCATTCATGGGCCTCCCTCTCTAGGAAGATGACAATATGTGCAATGTGCTCTCTCTTCTGTCTGCCTTTCCTGCTTAACAGCATGGAGAATACAGGTCAGCAGTTCATGGAGGAAGGACAGGAGACTTCTGGCACTGGGTGCCCCTACTAAGGTGTAGGTCTCAGCAGGTTCCTGATTAAACTGACCCCTGGTGCTCTTCCCATTACTTGTGACAAATGCAGATCGCAACAGTCTGCTTTGTACTGCAAAGGCTTTTCCTCCAAGTTCTGTTGGAATACACTGACAGGAACCAGCGTCTCATTCACTCTTCAAATTGGTGATATAATTCCTAACAGAAGCATGACTTTATTACTGGTTTGATGATTGTTTGATCTAGAATATGAGGAATTACCAAAAAGAGTGGAAGAAATTGTTTATGTATGCTACAATGGCGACCCGGATTGTCTTAGCTCCAAAATGGAAGGACGATAAGATACCAACAAAAGAAGAATGGCAAGTCAAACTTATGGAATTATGCAGAAATGGCGAGACTCATGGAAAGAATCAGAGACAATGTTAATGAAGATTTTTAAAAAGACTGGGAACCTTTTATGTTGTATTTACAGAAATACTGTAAAGAAATGGACTCACTAGCAGGGTTTGATTAAACACTTACAAGCAAGAAAATAAGATAAAAGGTTAAGTAAGGATAACATGGAATGAAATTGATTGTAAGATGTAATCATGAAAGAAAATTTGGTATAAAATTGATAAGAACTTAAGAGCATTAAGGTATAAGAACATAAAAATAAGATAATATTAAGCAGAGGTAGTAAATGTTTAAAGAACCAGAAGGGGAAGTTGAGGGAAGTCACAGGGGGTGGGGGTGGGCCTCTTTTCTCTTTTGCATGATAAATGTTGCAGTGTGTTGTCAGACTGAATATAAAATTTTAAAAATCCAATAAAATTTCATATATATATTTTTTAAAAAGAATATGAGTGTGGAACCTGTGGCCCTTCAGACATTAGAATCATAGAATCATAGAATTAGAAGTCCAAACCCCTGCAATGCGGGAATCTCAACTAAAGACAGATGGCTTTCCAACCTCTGAATGAGGTTTGCTGAATGACAAATTCCATCAGCTCTGGCCATGGACCATGTTAGCTGGGGTTTATGGGAGTTGGGGTCCAACAACACCTGAAGGGTCAAACATTCCCTATCCCTACTCTAGATCTACAGACACACCTCACTGAGGGCTCCGGGCTGCAGAATTAGACACATAACTCTTTCAAAAACTTGAAAGCAGCATCCAGGACCGTTCCGCCATCACCTTTGATGTATTGAACACAGGAGCATAGGAATCTGACTGAGCCATCTGACTGGCAGCAGCTCTTTGTAGTTTCAGAGACGGGACATTTCCAGCTGCACCTCCTCATTTAATCCCCAAATCAACCTCATGAGAGGTTAGGGTGAGAGGCTGTACCTGGCCCAAGGTCACCCAGTGAGCTTCATGGCCGAGTGGGGATTTGAACTCAGGTTCCCCAGATCCTAGTCCAATACCCTAACCCCTGCACCACACTGGTTCTCCAGTGCAATGAGGAGGAGGGTAGAGTTGGTGCTCATGCATGCTCCCCACCACTGCCACACATGTTATTTTAAGTCTCAGAATGAAACTCTGAATAGAGCTAAGCTTGAGCTCTAAGGTTATATATCTGATTACAAAGTTTAAAGAGAGAAATGCCACCCCACTCCGACTGTAATATGGTGACCCCCACACCCTTTTTAACAACATGAAGGGGATGTTTAAACATCTTGAATAATTTGTTTTTCCGAAGTTTCCCTCCAGCGTGAAATGTCTGTCTGTCCTTCCTTCCTTCCTTCCTTCCTTCCTTCCTTCCTTCCTTCCTTCCTTCCTTCCTTCCTTCCTTCCTTCTCTTAAGTGCAAATAAGTTTAAATAGTACCACAAACTATTCTTGACAATTGATCACGTTGCATTAGGGTCTCCCCTACCCTCCCGTAGGCACTTACGCAATTTTGTTTCGAAGCATAAAGCTTTGTGATGTTCAAGTATTAGAAAGAACTCTGTTAACTGCAAAGTGTTCAAAGCATCTTGACTCGCAAACATTGTTTGCTTAAACTCTTTATATGCCACTTTTCAAGTGAACTTTCGACTGCAGTTGGCTTCGATCCACGCTGAAACAATAAACATCAATTAGAACTGTAAAATAAAGCAGCAAAGACTCAGGGCAAGATGGCTCCAAGGAAGACTTGTAGTGGCTTTTGGGAAGTGGGCAGGAAGTCACTGAATAAAAAAGTCAAAAACATGAAGGCAACTTGACAAAAGGGTTGGGTGGGTTATAATACCATTACATCGTCCCTACCTGTTGCTAAGTAGCACAGTTTTGACAAGCTACTTATACTTTTTTGGTTTTGTGAAGTTACGATACTTATAATAGGCAGGTGATGACTGTTAGCAACTAAAGCAGGTTGTATGGATCACCGTGATCACTGAAAAGGATGGAGAGAATCAGACTAGGAAGAAATATGTCAGTGTGACCCTTTTCTCTCTGCATCTTCACAATTTCGTGCAGGTACATTAATCGAAAGCCAACTCTTGGTGATGAGCAAGTGTGTGAACTGAAGTTTTTCAGAGAGTTTCATTAGCTATTTATAATGGTGCTAATGGATTAGATTGGCACTAATTGAGTTTGGATGATGATAAACAGCAGCAGCAGTAGCTGTATGATTGATATAATCCACATTATATGAATAAGTGAAACTGCTTTTTTACTGTAACAAATTTCAGACAGTTGGTTCATGCCTACCCCAAATAGCAGTGGCTCTTCAAGGTGTAAAGCAGAGTTCTTCCCAGCTCTGCTGCTGAAGAGTGAGTCCTGAGCTGAAAGTTCTCAAATGACTCTTGGGGTGTGGGGAACGCCACAATGGCTATGTTCTACCTCCAACATTGAAGGTAGTAAGCCTTCATGTCAGGAGAATGCTGTTGCACTCAGGACTTGCTTGTTGGTTTCTGGTTGGCCACTGTGAGAACTGGCTGCTGGATCAGGCCAATGGGTGATCTGGTCCAGCATACTCTTCTCACAGTGGAAGGGACGTGGGTGGCGCTGTGGTCTAAACCACTAAGCCTCTTGGGCTTGCTGATCAGAAGGTTGGTAGTTCAAATCCTCACAATGGGGTGAGCTCCTGTTGCTCTGTCCCAGCTCCTGCCAGCCTAGCAGTTCGAAAGCATGCCAGTGCAAGTAGATAAATAGGTACCGCTGTGGTGGGAATGTAAACAGTGTTTCTGTTCACTTTACCTTCTGTCACGGTGTTCTGTTGCACCAGAAGCGGTTTAGTCATGCTGGCCACATGACCCAGAAAGCTGTCTGTGGACAAACATCGGCTCCCTCAGCCTGAAACCGAGATGAGTACCGCATCCCATAGTCGCCTTTGACTGAACTTAAGCATCTAGACCAGGCATCCCCAAACTTCGGCCCTCCAGATGTTTTGGACTACAGTTCCCATCTTCCCTGATCACTGGTCCTGTTAGCTAGGGATCATGGGAGTTGTAGGCCAAAACATCTGGAGGGCCGCAGTTTGGGGATCCCTGATCTAGACTGAACTTAACCATCAATGGTTTCTGTACCACATGAACATGTATAAAGAAAAAAACAATGAAGCTGACCAATTCTGTGATTTCTAATGCAAGGAACAAAACAGCAACGGGATCTTTTTCTCCCCTTGTCATTAAAAACAAATCCTTTCAATTCTGCTGCATCTTTTAAACAATGGGCTCCAATTTCAAATCTGAATTCATGAACTTGGGTACCAGTAGGGAAGGACATTGGGAAAGTGGGGAGACTGCTCCATATTGTTCACTTGATTTTCCTCTTTGGATAAAAAAGAGAGAGAAATCATTTTCTCTCTGTGTGCCCATACAACTCTCCCTCTTGTCCTTCCTTCCTTCCTTCCTTCCTTCCTTCCTTCCTTCCTTCCTTCCTTCCTTCCTTCCTTCCTTCCTTCCTTCCTTCCTTCCTTCCTCTCTCTGTTCTGCAAGTGTAACTGATGAATAGCACTCTCTCTTCAGCAAATCTGTTGTTATGTCCCTTTTACTCTGCATGTCCAAAAACATTTCCTTTTGCTCAGAAAACCTCCCCCCTCCCCCTCTTCCTCTGCTCTGCAAGTCTGGCATGCAAGTATCTTATTCCAGCTCTATATTCAGCTTAAGATAAGAACTTGGGCTCTGTAGCTTAAGATAAGCTTTGCTAGAGGTTGGCTCTGTTGAAAATAAATTAAAATTTAGAATTTACCAGTGGAACAAGTTTATAAGTCTGGTGGTCTGATAATGCCCACGTATAGGGCTTGAACTTGGTGCTTGGCAGTAGTCTTTTGATTAAAATAGTCTTTTGCAACTTGTGAATGACCAAGTCAAATGCAACCCACCAGCCAAATATTGAGGTGTGCCACAAGCTGGACATCACTGCTTGTCAACCCCCCACTCTGCCAGTCTTAGGAAGGCAACAGAAACAATGGGCCCTGAAAGACTGCAGGAAAAAGCATAGCTGTTATGGTGCTTGTTTGCCTCTGCCAACATATATTAAAACATAGGTTGTCCCTTAAAAGGAGTGGACAGTCCTGCATTTGCTGTCTGATTCAAGACCAGTCTAGGGATTGAAGAACCCTGAGAAGTCTTGATGTGCACCAGCAGTTGGCATCTGGAGAGCAGATTTTGATTGTAAAATTGTAAGAGCTTAAGGCTCTTGTAGTTTACAAAGCAAGGAACATCTAGCAACTTTCCCATTCATTGTTTGCTTTCCTCTATGCAGGGATGAACTGATTTTTCAAATGTAATCAAATGACACAATTTATTCGGAATCATAAGCACATTTTGAATGATGAATAAATATTTTTGTAAACAAAAGGTCTAGAAAGAGGACTCCTATTTGGTTGGGGGATAAGTTTTTTTAATTCTATATATAAAAAGTCCCCTTTATGTGTCAATTCACAGTTGGATGCTTATTGGATCAACATTTGATTTGTATCAATTCACTAATTTTATAACTTGTGAATGATTGCTTTTAATATGTTTATCATTTCCATGGAATAATACCTCCTATGAAGTTGAAACTCATGACTGAACAGCCTGCTTAGCTGTTTAATGGGTTGATCAAGGGATCATACTAATTGAAACTGAACTTTGGTTTGATTTGAAATTGAAGTAACCAACCATCATAACTTGAAGTTTTTGTGTCTGTAGATTCATGAATGGATGTAGTACATCTTCCTCTCCCTCTGCTGCTGTATTTTGCTATAAAGAACACAGGACACATAGAACGGTCAGCACTAGTGGCGATGATTGTTACTTGGCACTTGGCTGGGGCATGGGGGCAGAGGTCCCTGGGCAAGAGGAATACCCAGAGTGCATCTGGGAGCAGAGAGCTCAAAATTGTTTTGAGACTCAAAGTGTATAGACCCACAGGGAGATGAATGGAACCTAAATGCAAAGCCCAAAAATGGTTGCTGATGCCTTTTTCAATGAACCTGAGTTCAGATACCTGAAGGAGCTTCTCCACCCTCATCATTCAGCATGGACACTGAGGTCCACTTCCGAGGGTCTCCTGGCAGTTTCCTCACTGCGGGGTGAAGTTCCTGGCAACCAGGCAGAGGGCCTTCTTAGCAGCGGTGCCCTCCCTGTGGAGTGCCCTCCCATCAGATGACAAAGAGATGAAGAAGTACACAACTTGTAGAAGACATCTGAAGGCAGCCCTGTATTGGGAAGTTTTTAATGTTTGACATATTATTTTTTTATATTTTGCTGGAAGCCGCCCAGAGTTGGAGAAACCCAGCCAGATGGGCGGATATATATGATAAAATTATTATTACTATTATTATTATTACTTGGTTGCCTTGAACTTAAACCAAATTCTTAAACCCAAATCTGGCCAACAGATTGAAAAGCAGTGGTTAATAAAGGCCATTACAGTATTTGCAAATGGCAGCTGTGAGAGGGCCTGATCCAGACTGGGACCATAGCATGGCCCTTGTGAGGAGGTTAGAAGAAGGTGTAACACCTCATGTCTTGTGGCTGGGGAAACCCAGCCAGATGGGCAGGGTATAAACAAACAAACAAACAAACATGATGGCAAGATCAGCTGAAGACAATATATAATTTAATAGAAACAGGAAGCCAAAAAGATACTCTTCAACCTAAGGAGCCCTGACAATCCTCATTCCCTTGGTTATTTAAATTTGGTTGCCAACTGGCTGAATGGTTTCTTCCATTAGCACCTCACATTTGCCCTTTCCCATAGCAGTCAATTGATGGACTGGGTGGCAATGAAGTGAACTTGATGAAACAAATGGGAAAGAGGAGCATTCAAAATGTTACTGCCAACATGCAAGCAAAAATAATTTCTGCTAATCTGGTAAAGAAAACATCGAACAGTTAAACTATAAACAAATTAAATGCATTACATTCTCTATTATGGTTCTAAAATCATCTGGGCTTGAAATTAAGATTGTCAATCCATGACTGCATTTGGCAAAGGGATATTAACTATTAATTGTTCAATTTTCCAATATCCAGTCAGAAGTTGGCATTGTTAATAACTCTCTTTGCACATTCTCTGAAAGGTACACTGTGCAGCTGCTTAGAAACTTTCTCTAAACATGAATGGAGTTTTCAGTTGCGTGTTCAGACCAAGAGACCTCCCCCCTAAATAAATTCACACTTGACTCAAATTTTGTTTTTTGGCAGAATTTAGGCCACAACTTTATTGATTACAGAAAGTGAGTAGTTGTATAGGCTCTGGTTCAACTAGCTCCCTGCTCTGCAGGTAGCACTGACCCAGGGCACCAGAATAGGTCAGCCAAGGGTGAACACCTGGGAAGGCGGAAAGTCGGGGACGGACTATGTCTGCCACCCAAATGTCCCCCTGGACTCAGGCATGGGCACAACCCCCTCTCAGGGGTTGACCAAACCATTTGAGTCCCTGGATTCCTTTAATGGAATACCCTTCACATAGGGATGGCGAGAGCGTTCCCCCATTCCTATCAACTGAACCATAGTCTATCCGCACCCTTAAAAGTTGTGATGATTTGCTAAGCGGCAGGCGAAACCCAAGTGACACCAGCCAATCAGCCAAGTGGGGAAAATTCCTGCCATGCTCCTGTCCCAACGACAGATGAAACACGGCGGCATAGCAAGTTCAAGCCCTAAAAATAGGGAGAGGTGGGTGGGTGTTCCAAACGCACACGCCGAAAGAGGAAGCTCTGGGTCACATGCATGGGCATATATAGGTCCCTCGATCTGTTTGGACTGCGTCCCATTGGCCAGATTGAACCCAACATGGAGGGACCTACCTATCGGGTGTTGTGGCTGACCAATCAAACCCACCCACAACACAGGGGATTGGGTTCCAGGTCTCACTGCAACAATACTAGGGCTCTTTAAGGGAGGACCCGATATATGCAGCCTTCATTAACTTTCTTACTTTGACTCCTTTGTCTTCTTTCAAGCTTGCCAATTGAAACTAGATGCAGCGGTAGGCTGTCACTCTAAGGGCCAATCAACTGTAGTTCTACCTTGTGAGTAGATACGGTAGTTCTGTCTTTGGGAATTGGGATAGTTGTCTGTCCTGAACAACAGTTAATATTTTCCCAACTCAGGACTCAGACTCGTGACCCTGAGATTAAGAGTCTCATGCTCTACCAACTAAGCTATCCCAGAGCATTTTCTTACCTATGCTTTATATAATTTGTTATTTGAATGTTTTGCAAGGTTAAGGCTACTTTATTCTGTTACAGTTGATGTACTCATTTGAATATGCAAGTTGTCCTGGAGGTATTTTTATTTGGAAATGTGGCATAGTAAGTTTTTAAAATAATAAATAAATATTCATTGTATGCATCGAGAAAGGTCTAGAACCAGCAACGGGGTGGGTTAGGGGAATTAAAAAAACAACTGGATGAAGGAATAGAAAAGTTAATAGGAGAAGGACGTAGTAAACTCTAGCCAGGTTTACTCTTAAGTAAGCTTGCTGTGTCTAATGCAGGCTATTCTCGTAGGAGGGCCTGCTAGAACGATCAAGGGGGTGGAGCAACTGCCCTATGAGGAAATACTGCCATGTTTGGGACTTATTAGGTTAGAGAAAGAGTAAGAGACAACATGGTTGAATTTTTTAATATTATACATGGCATGGAGAAGGTGGATAAAGACAAGTTTCCCATCCCATCACCTCATACCACCAGATTTTGTGGGCGTCATAGCTGCCAAGTTATCCCTTTTTTAAGGGATTTTCCCTTATGCTGAATAGGCTTCCTCGTGAGAAAATGGAAAACTTGGCAGCTATGGTGGGCGTCCAATGAAGATGAGTGTTGGAAGAGATAATGGATGGCACATTCAAACTCACTCCCACAGGAGCTGGTGACAAATTCATGGAGGAGAACACAATAGCTATGTTCTACCAACACTATACAGTAGCTATATATGTTCTATCAACACAATAGGGAAGCAGGTGGCACTGTGGTCTAAACCACAGAGCCTAGGGCAGGCACCCCCAAACTTCGGCCCTCCAGATGTTTTGGACTACAATTCCCATCTTCCCCGACCACTGGTCCTGTTAGCTAGGGATCATGGGAGTTGTAGGCCAAAACATCTGGAGGGCCGCAGTTTGGGGATGCCTGGCCTAGGGCTTGCCGATCAGAAGGTCGCTGGTTCGAATCCCTGCGATGGAGTGAGCTCCCGTTGCTCTGTCCCAGCTCCTGCCAACCTAGTGGTTCGAAAGCGCCTCAAAGTGCAAGTAGATAAAAAGGTACCACTCCAGTGGGAAGGTAAATGGTGTTTCTGTGCGATGCTCTGGTTCGCCAGAAGCGGCTTAGTCATGCTGGCCACATGACCTGGAAGCTGTCTGCAGACAAACACCGGCTCCCTTGGCCAATAAAGCGAGATGAGCGCCGCAACCCCAGAGTCGTTTGCGAATGGTCTTAACGGTCAGGGGTCCCTTTACCTTTACCAACACTATATGTCAGGGGGACGTCATACAGAGAGCTGCCCCCCTGTCATCCTGACTAGCTCCTCACCCAGCATCAGCACAAGCAGCGAGTCAGGAGAAAGGAATGAGGAAGTGAGCGGGGTGGAGAGAGGGCTCTGGCAGGCATTGGAGCCCCAGCCCCGCTATGAAAGAGGGTCAGGGGAGGAGGAGTCTGGAGAGATGTCAGACAAGAAGGAGACTGTTCTCTCTGATGCCCTAATTGAGGCGCGCTCCCACCCATAGGGCCAGGGGGCGACGCTTTGGGGTGCCCAGGCTTTTATGCTGGGCAAGAACCCGGAAGAAGCCATTGCGGGGTTCTGGCATGGACTAGGCAGTCATGCTCGCTGAGATCTTTGCACTGTAAATAATATGCACAATAAAACCTTGAAAGACAAGACGAAGTGGAGCATCTTTACTCAAGAGTAGCAGCAGATGCCTCTGACGCTATATTATGTTGGTAAAGAGGTACTAGGCCTCTTAATGTCGGTCGCTGGGAACTGCAAGTGGACAGAATGCTCTAGTGCTCATGTCCTGCTTGCCAGCTTCCCACAGGCATCTGGTTGGCCACTGTAAGAACAGGATGCTGGACTAGATGGGTCATTGGGCTGATCCAGCAGGCTCTACTTGTGCTCTTAGGACAGTAGTCCTAGATCTTCAGCTGGAGCCAGCCCTGTTCCATATATCTTTCATCTGAGCAATAAGGCTGATGTATACAATGAACTAGGTGGGCAGAGTTGTCTCCAGAGTCGTTCACGACTGGACCTAATGGTCAGGGGTACCTTTACCTTTATACAATGAACAGGACCTCTTGCTTCGAACACATACTGCCAGTGGTGGGATTACTGGAGGTTTTTTATTTTTATTTTTAGAAAGAGCTCTGATCATGTCCTTTTTTCAGTCCTGGCAGAATTTCAGAGTTCTGTAGCAGACCTGCATAAACTGCATAGGAACGTATTGAATATTTGACCATATTTGACATTTGGCATCCCATATTTGATAATTGACAGCATTTGCTATTTGACATGCAATGATATTTGACCTTTGATATTTGACAACCTGTATTTTATTCGTAGTAGCACTTAATAGCCCACATATAATCTACAAGTAGCTATTTTTGTCATTCATATTTGCCATTTCACATATTCATTATGCCATAATCGGAACGGAATATCAGAAGCAGCCAGCCTATATTTGATTTTAATATTTTAAATCAACATTGGTTTGATGTAGTCGTACATCCCAGACAATTCTTTGCCCTCTCTGGAGATTCATTTTTATCAGTGATTGGCAGAAGTATTTTACCAAGATACATAGGCGTTATTTTTTTCCCTTTAACTGGATGTTGAAACCTAATTTGATTTTTTTGGGGTGGGGGTGAGGAATCCTGCCTAAGCAGCTTCTGCCCACTGTGAGAACAAGATGCTGGGCTGGACTGGGCCACTGACCTTATCCAGAATACTCTTCTGATGTTCTTAATGGCTTTATATAACAGAAACAACAGAGCATGTGCTTCTACAGTGTCTTTACAAGAGAGACATTCGTACTAGCCTAATCTTACCATTACTGCATAAGTACTCAGGGAGCACAGGACAATTCTATACCTCCCTGCTGCTTTCAGATACCAATGAATTTCGAGCGCTGCTATGCAGAACCTGGCAACATTGTATATTGTAACATACAATGGTGCCAGGTTCTGCATAGCAGCGCTCAAAATTCGTCGGATGATGACCTGTGCCACAAACTAGATTTAATGAACAACCATATCAGAGTGCTTTGTACATTGATAGCCATAGCCTTTTATATACTAACCTTTTATGCTCTTCCACATTCGTTTCATGCTCCTAACCCTTCTTTTAGCTCCTTTTAGATTCTTATAGCCTTATAGTCTTATATATCTTCTGTTTTAATAATTTTAGCTTTCCAAAAGGTTTTGCAGATTTTAAATGATTGTACCCCACCCTGCTTACAGTCTATGACTGTAATAAAGATTTGATTGAATGGCTTTGTTTATTTTACTACATCCAACATGGCATGGAACAGATCCAGATCTACTTAGCTTCAGCAAGGCAGTGGTCTCCTCTGCCCTCTGCCTCACTGCATTCCAGATGTTAACACACTCTGAGAGAAGAGACCTGAATTAGGGGCAGAGAGTTATCCAGAACTGAGCTAAAGGTTCACTGAAAGCCATTAAAATGCCCCGAATGATATTTCAGCGGAGGAAGAAAAACAGAGCTTTCCAACCGCAATCCTTCTATTGGCACTCTGAGTCTGTAGATGAATGTCGGCTTACCTTGCAAATTGGCCTTAATGGGACAATGGCAGGGACAATTCACAATCCAAAATGTGCCTCTCTCTCCCGCCATTCCCCCAGCATTATTAAAAGCCTACATCGCAAAAAGTGTTGCAGGTAGGATGACAGTGAAAGTTTAGGTCAAAATCAAGCTAAGTGACAACTCAAAATCCCATAGGCTCACGTTGAGAGACAAGGCACTTGCCATTCAAAACGGGTCCTGTTTTCTTCCCTGACATTCCACTTTGGGTTTGTAGTGGCTGCAAACAGCATTCCAATTAGCCGAACCTGTCAGGGCTTCTACGCAGCCAAATGAGCACACAAGTGCTCAGAAGATGGCGGTAATTATCCTAATGAATTTGAGGGAGGCTGGGAGGTTAAAAAGGCAGCGCTTTGTCTGTGTCGCACAGCCGCAAAAATGGGGTAAGGCAATTGTATTTCTGGGCAGGGACATTTCTCTTGTTTCGATTCTGTTCTCATTAGGGTTGATGCTAAAGTGCATTGTGGGAGGGAGGGAATCTACAGTAAACAGGCAGGTGCTGCTCTGCTTTTAAGTCCTACTTCCCCTGAGGGCAACACTTGCATGCTGCAAGGAAACTTTTGACAAAGTTCAGAGGCTAGAGAAACATATATAAGTGGTGATCTATTTTCCTGCTTCCACATCCCTGCAGTATAATGAAGGCTGCCGTCAAGTGCATTCATTACATGAACCGGCACATGGGCGGTGGATACAGATTCAGTCATTCTGACTCAGGGAACGAGGCAGTTCAGCAGCTTGGCAGCTGTATCCATGACTGAGCTGAGGATCCACTCTGCTCACCCCGAAATGGGAGAGGGGCTAGAAAAGGTGCCCTAAACATAGTCTGCCTCCCTTTTCCCCTGACTGGATTACCGTGCCCAGTGGGGTCACAACCTAGCGGTCGTAAAAGACAATTGAACTTGAACTTTGGAACATGGAATATGCTGACCTACTCCTGACAAAAACAAAAACAAAACTATGCCGTGATAAATCCCTGAAACGAGATATTGATAAAGTGAATAATACTAAAACTCAACTAATGATTACTCAAAGAAACATAATAGGTTTAAATTTCCCAAAAGAAACTTTGATATAGAAAAGACATGAATTTCTCAAAGTAACCTCTAAATAAAGTAAACCTTTGACGAGGTGCCGGCTAAGTGACTCGTTTCACTGGAAAATCTCTATCTGTTTCCTCAGAAGGAAAATGTTTAGGGGCTGAGGTTTCTTTATAATCAAAAACAGGAGCTGTAAACTCTGAAAAGGATTGAAAATTACATAGCAGTTGGGGATAAACTTCCCCAAGATAAGACTATACTGTAGTTGTTTAAACTAAAGGGACAATTCAACTAATGAATATCACAACCATAGCTGCCAAGTTTTCGCTTTTCTCGCGAGGAAGCCTATTCAGCATAAGGGAAAATCCCTGTAAAAAAGGGATAACTTGGCAGCTATGATCACAACTAGGAGAGCTTTTACAGCCCTTTACTTAATCTTTTCCTAAGAGCAATGATATTCATTAGTTGAATTGTCCCATAGGTTAGCTAACTTTTAGTTTAAACAACTATAGAAGCAGACAGACTGTAGGGGGGGTGGAGATTTAAGTCAGTTCTCATTCAGTGAATTCCAGCTTGTGTCATCATTAATGATATTATTGACAGGCAGCTGTCAGTCAGGAAACTGTTTAAGGAGAACAGTGAACACAGGTCTCTGAACTGAGGAGCATTGACTCAGATTGATTTTGGAGAAATACATCTTGTACAATTTAACCTCCACGAGAAGCTTAAAAGAAATATTCAGAGTACCTTGCTTCTCAACTCTGTATGTGTATTACAAAATGCAGCCACTGGATTTTCTTGAGACTTGCAAGTTTTGTTGCTGGTTTTATAGAAGCCCTTGCCTGATTTTACTGCTATCAGTTCCCTGCTATAAAAAATAAAAATAAGAAAGTACGACACACAAGAAGCCAATTAACATGAGTGAAATAAAACAGAAGAATAGCTGATACCCAACACTTAACTCTCAGGTTTCCAAGACAGAGGCTAGTTTCCAATCCAATGGCTTTTTTACTAGCCCCCCCCCCAATTTATCACATTTGGTTTTCCATCTTCCTACACCAATGGTTCTCTGACTTTTCTCTGGGCTACACTATCATTTGCTCGTGCCACTCTGATTTTTAAATTGATAAGAAATACATAGGAAAACAAAAAGAAACAACTCCTAGCAGTACTTGAGTTGTAACATAGAACATAATATGATCATGGGACATCCAGAATGTATAAAGCAACACAGCTACATAAGAACATGAATCATTCCCAAAATATAATATTGATTGTCCTTGAATCTTCCCACCACATTTGCCATCCTCTCCTGACACACTGGTGTGGCGCACCAGATTTTTGAGAACCACTGTCCTACACAATGGAGAGTTTATCTCCAGAGGGGACATCTATCAAACAGCTTTGTGGATTGTACCTCTGCAATCCCAGACCAACATTTTTTTGTTTCTGATTTTGGTAGTCTAGGGTAGTGACTCGTTTTGGGTAAAGAAGCTGTTGTTGTTGTTGAAATTTATTTTTATGTAGATCCTGAAAATACATATAACAAACAATCCTTATATACCCTCAGCCCTCAAGTAAATTCCATGCATATACAATGTAAAAAATACAGTCAAACATTAAGCAGGTTTGTATAATAGATTTGAATTTATTCCGTCAGTTAAGTGTCCTCTACTTTCCATCTTAACAGATTGTCCCAGAGTAAGCGGTGGGCAGCTGGTGATGAGGGGACAACATTGTACCATACAATTTCAAAATTGTCTTTGATTTTTGTGTTCCTTAGTGCCCCAAGATACTTTGTTCCACCAAGACATCTTTCCTATTGGGCTTACTGGCGCGTTGCACCAGGGCGCTGACCTCTCAGGGGCGCCCCAGCGAGTGGGGGAGCTCCGCAGCTTTGCCAGCGGCCTCCCCCTTCCCTGCACGCCCGCCAGCTGTGCCCCGTCAACCATATGGCTGGCGGGCGTGCAGCTTCCTTCCCAGGCCGCCACAGGAGGAGAGCGATCCCCGCAGAGGCTTGGGGAAAGGTCAACAACTCTGGGAAAGGGGGGGCACTGGAGGGATCTTTGAACCACGGTGCCAGATATGCTTAAGACGGCCCTGGTTCCACTATGCTTCTAGAGTTAAGGTAGTAGTTGATTTACAGTACAGTCATACCTCGGTTTAAGTATGCCTCAGTTTGAGTATTTTCAGTTTAAGTACTCCACGGACCTGTCTGGAATGGATTAATCCACTTTCCATTACTTTCAATTGGAAAGTTTGCTTCAGGATAAGTATACGCTTCAGGTTAAGTACGGACTTCCGGAACCAATTACACTCATGCCTCGGGTTCAGTACGCTTCAGGTTGAGTACTCCGTGGATCCGTCTGGAACAGATTAATCCACTTTCCATTATTTCAATGGGAAAGTTCGCTTCAGGTTAAGTACGCTTCAGGTTAAGTACAGACTTCTGGAACCAATTGTGTTTGTAAACCGAGGTACCACTGTATTGTGATAATATATTTCTAGTTTCATACATGAAAGTGATTACCTGGTCCTTATATTCCTATGGTCTCCTATAAACAGATTTAATAAAGCTAGCCCTGGATCAGGTAAAGTTGTTATGATATTCTTCCTCCTCAGAGAATCTTCCACTGCCCCACTCCTTCATGCCCCATTGTGGAACCTCAGCTAGTGAGCCACACATTTGTTCCAAAGGTGGAAGATCAGGTCACTACCACGACTGCCATTTCTGCAGCTGCATCAGTGTCCTCTGTGGGGGCTGAGCCTCCCTGTCAGAAGCTGATGGAAGCCAAAGGATGGGGATGTCCACTCCATCCTAACCTTGTCCAGCTGCACAGATGGAGCCTTAGGACTAGACTAGAGCTTTAGGACTAGATAAAGGTATCAAAATGTGCAGTTAAATTATCGTCTTGAGAGAAAATACACCTTTAAATGTGAAGATATGTGTTTAAAATATGCTTTTAAATCCACATTTATGGATTTTGTGGGTGTTTTTTCTTCTAAAATTGCAGATTCATGAGGAAGTGGAATAGAGTGGAATTATGAGGGGAAAGCACACAAACCTGACATTCATTAGAAATAGACTGGTTTGCCCATTCCTAGTGAAGTGGCCCTTCATTCCTGCTTGCTTCATTCCTGCGTGGTTCATTTGCTCACACTTTATGTGCACTTTCCTACTTATCTTTTATTATAGCTACTTCTTCATAGCTGTCAGTTCTGAAGTGTTTTCCTAATTTTTTTTTAATGCTGCCTCTTTAAACCCATTTTCAGTCTTGCCACCTGAGCCACGTTGGACCATAACCACTTCATCTCTCTGCTTAAGATCCTGGGGAAAAAACCAACCTATTATTTCCAAGGATCTTAAGTTGCATTACAGAGGGGAAATGGCCTTTTCCATTTTTAAAAAATTAATATATATTGCCGTGCGTGATTTTGATTCCCATTAAAGGAACAACGCTGGTTAACTCAGACTTAAAGAGAAGAATCAATAAAGAACAAGTCCCAACTATGATACAAACAATAAAAGACTTGTGTGTTTATGCACTCTTTTAATTGAAAGGATGTCTCCACTGGCTTCAGGATGATTTGGGGCAAAATAAAAAATAATAAACCATTTTAAGATAGGAATAGAGCTGTAGGGCTAAAGGAAGATTGGAAGCTTCGTGGAAAAATGAAGACTAACTGATTTATTACATAGCTGCAGTGGTGTAGCGTTGGTTGCTGGTGTCCAGGGTGGGAGCACACAGGCCTGGTGGGGGGTGCCAGCCTAACCCTCATTGCATGAGTGACCCCATCCCCACCAGAGCAAAGCAGGGTCATGCTGAGCCACCTGCCTGCCTGCACAGTATTGTTTACACTAACTGGCAGCAGCTATCTGTGGTTTCAGACAGTGGTCTCTCCCAGCCCTACCTGGAGATGGGGATTGAATGTTGGGACCTTCTGCATGCAAAGCAAATGCTCTCCTACTTAGCTGCAGTCCTTCAGTAGAAGAAGCTTATTCTCCCAACCATTCATCCTCTCCCAACCATCTGTTCCCACTTTAGGTAATCCACAGATATAGCATTGCAAATGTACTGGCCAATGTTGAGATCCCAGTTTCAAATTGGGGCTCAAAAGAAACTGCATGCAAGGAATTTTCTGTGTTTGTCTCACCTCCCACCCACCCACCCCTCCAATACATCATCCTTGTAAGTTTTGAAAGTCTTCTTTTCACTGCTCAAGCTGGCTTTGTTCAATTTCTCTTTGCTTAATTCAATAATAAGATGTCCCCCTGACATTTAGAAATGCACAGCCCACTAGTCCATATGATTTTGCTTCGCTCCTCAGTGCATTTTATTACATATCCCTGTAATATCCCTGTCTACACTTTCTGTGAACACTTCTAGATAGCTTCCTTTTTCAAAAAATAATCCCTTATGAGTTTAAATATCAGGGATTTCCAAGAGGTTATAGCCTGTTGCAACCCGTACAACCCCTCGGGTCTCAAATTACAATTGTGGCATGGGAAGTGACTATGTGAAAATTACACCTTGCAGATGTCTCTTTCCTGTGTCTCTTTGAGTTCTCTTCAGTGTCAGAAATAACTACTCATTAGCACTGAAAGATTCTGAAGCTGCCATGCAGCCAAGATGTCTTGTGTTAACAGCTGTGTGATGAAAACACACCATTCTTCACCCAGGGCCTAATTCTGAGGATTGCAGAGGGGTGGGGAGGAGAGCTGTTGTGGGGAAAAAACTTTAAAGAAGTTTGAAGGTCTTTGATTACTAAGAGTTGAATGGAAACTGTAGCCTATTCCAGTAAAGAGCATCGCTATGTAAAGCTGCAGAGAGAGAAAATGCTCTAAGCCACGGGTGTCAAACACAAGGCCCGGGGGCCAAATCCGGCCCGCCAGACCTCGTCATGTGGCCCGCCGAGCGCCCCAGCCAGCGGGACCCAGCAGCGGGACCTTGCTGCTGAAGCGTCGCGCTGACAAAGCGCCGACAAACAGCTGGGGCCGCGGGGGGGGGGGGTAGAAAGGCGGCCGGAGCAGCGCTGCACGGAGAGTCCTGAGCCTCTGCGACGCAGCAGTGCTCTGTAGCACTTTGAATCCTCCTCCTCCTGCTACGGCTCGGCGCCTGGAAACGGCTGCTGCTGAAGCACAGACAAAGCACCCAGCAGCGCAACATGGAGGAGGAGGAGGATTCAAAGTGCTACAGAGCACTGCTGCGTCCCAGAGGCTCGGGACTCTCCGCACGGTGCTGCCGGGCACCAACCCGGCAAGCCGCCTCCTCCTCCTCCTCCTCCTCTTGCCTCACCTCCTCCTCCTCCTGCCGCGGCTCAGCCTCATGAACGTGAGCTCAGCAGCGGCTCAGCCTCACGAACGTGCAACTCTGAGGCTTTATGCACTTCTCCTAAAATGGACACCCGCTGCCTCACGCTGCACGGGAATTGCTTTTTGCCCCTGGGTCCCTTCGCACTCTTTTCTGGCGCTGAATCAAGGCGACGACCCCCCCTTCCCTTTCTTTCTTCCTCTCTCTCGTTCTTATTCTTTCTTTCCCTCTCCTTCCTTCTTTCTTTATCTCTGTCTTCTCTCCCTCTTTCTTTTTCTTTCCTTCTTTATTCCTTCTTTCCTACTCTTCTTTCTCTCACCTCTTTCCTTCCTCTCTCCCTCCTGCTCCCTCTTTTCTTCCTTCCTTCCTTCCTTCCTTCCTTCCTTCCTTCCTTCCTTCCTTCCCATCTTTCTTCCTCTCCCTCATTCTTATTCTTTCTTTCCCTCTACTTCCTTCCTTCTTTCTCCCTTTCCGTCTTCTCTCCCTCTTTCTTTTTCTTTCCTTCTTTATTCCCTTCCTTATTTCCTACTCTTCTTTCTCTCCCCTCTTTCTTTCCTTCCTTCCTCTCTCCCTCCCACTCCCTCTTTTCTTCCTTCCTTCCTTCCTCCCTCCCCTCCCCTCCCCTCCCTCTCCCTCTCCTCAGAAACATAGGATGCTGCTTCATACTTCTGGCCCTTAAACCCTGGAACCAGGAGAGCAGCTCCAGTGAGTCAACCTCAGCCAGTCCCTTTGGTGAAGGGTGGTGGCTCACTGGCAGAACATCTGTCCTGCATGCAGAAGGACCCCAGCATCTCCAGGTACTAGTAGCTCTGCAAAGGTCCTGCATGAAACCCTAGCGAGCCTCCACCACCCAGTGCAGTTACCAAAAATCATTTTTCAATAAATTGTACAATAATTGTACATTTGAATATCTATTTGCCATTATTCTGACTATGTTTCTGCTTTCAGAGCTAGTTATTACTTACATTATTACAAAAAACAGTAATAATTGAATGCAGTGACAATAATTTATGATAATAAAGAGTGGACACATAGTCCTACAGATACAACCGGCCCTTTGAGGGTGACCAAACTGCTGATGCGGCCCCCAATGAATTTGAGTTTGACACCCCTGCTCTAAGCTGTAGATACTGGTAATGGTAATAAACTATGAATGTAAGAAGAATCTGCTGGAATGTAAGAAGAATCTGCTGCTAAGAATGTAAGAAGAATCTGCTGGATCAGGCCAATGGCCCATCTATTCCAGCATCCTGTTCTCACAGTTGCCAGCCAGATGCTTCTATTGTAAGAAACCCAAGATGTGCCACTGTGAAGGAGCCTGATCTGCATCTTGTGTGAAATTGCAACATAAGCTTAATTGTAATTGAATTGAATGTTGCTTGCATGTTCTATTGACAAAAGAGCAGAGAGCAAAAGGGGCTATCTATCAGAATACAAATTTGCCATTGCCACCTGTTGACTGAAGCAGAGGTGGATTTGAGGGACCATGACTTGTTCACCTGCACTGGGCACTGAACTGAGAGGGCGCTGCAGTGCCCTCTTAGATTAGAAGGTGAGAGGCAGAGGGAGGAATGCCGAGTTTTGGTGCCGCACAGGATGCCACTGAAATTTGAAAGCCCAAAGTCAGCCACTAGTTAGTCATTCATTCATTCTTTTAACAAAGTAGTAGTAGTAGTAGTAATAAATGTGCACTCCATCCCCAAGACCATTCCATTGTAACTATTTAACCTCTCAAAATTTCAACACCTCTTGCAAAGGTTTGACCCCTTTCTGTTTTAAGAGTACAAATTCTACAAATACCTTCCCTATCTCCTCAAAATCATTTCTCCTGCATATTCCCCATCTTACCTTAATAGCACATGTTAATCTATCTTTAATAGCTATATCCAGTGCTTTTTTTGCAAAAGAAATGCTCAGGGGTATTCTCATTTTGACTCAAGAAAATCACCATTTTATAGTTCAAATCGGGGAAAAATAAATACAGTGGTACATCGACTTACAAACGATTCGACAACCGAATTGTTCGACTTACGAATGGGGGTAATGGCCACGTGCTTACGAATGTCTCGACATCCGAAAAAACCCGCTAGATAGGGATAGGGATTTTTTGACTTACGAATTTTTAGATAGGGTTGCTTTGACGTACGAATTTTTCCGTTTCCAATGCATTCCTATGGGAAATTGTGTTTCCAATGGCGTTTTTCGACTTACGAATTTTTCGACTTACGAAGGTGCCTTCGGAACGGATTAAATTTGTAAGTCGAGGCACCACTGTACAGTAAAATGGACAAAAGTACGAAGATTCACAAAATGTTTAGGCGTATGCGTACCCCTGTTACCCACAGAAAAAAAGCACTGGCTATATCCCACACCTCTTTATACCATTCTTCCATTTTATATTGACCTTGCCTCTTCCACTTCCCAGCTATAATAACTTGTGCAGCTGTCAATAAATTTGTGAGCAAGTCCTTCATAGCCTACGAACCTTCCACCCCATCGTAAATTGATAACATTGCTACCTCTAGACTCAGCAACTGGTTGAAGTGGCAAAACACCCAAATTTGTTGCTGCCACCTGCTGGAACAGTTTATATCACAACACTCTCTACTTTTTGCATCTTGGTGGAATGTGCAATGAACCCCACCTCACTAACTGCATTATTGAATTAAACACAAGTAAGGCCAAAGATGATAGAATTTTTGTAGGCCTTTCTTTTGTTTGTTACTGGACTCTTGTTGATGCAACTCTCATTTGCTAACTGGAATAATTGCTGTTGTTTGGCCATACGTATCTCAGGTGTATGTGAGTAAGTGGAGGAATGTTGCTGTCCAGATATCCAAACTGTAGTGCCAGGGGTGGGAGCTCAAGCCAAAACAGAAGAAAAGAGAAGAAGAAAATAGCCTCTAAACATTGAACTGAGCCCTAGGGACTGACAAAAAGTGGGGGCTTGTTCAGGATCTGATTTGCACTGTCCAAGTCTAACCCATTGTGGAGACTAGAAGGCTGAGGGGTTGAAAACTGGTGGGAACTTGGAAATAAGGAAAAAAAGAGTGTTATTTAATCACCCTTTTCCATTTCTACTTCAAGTCTTTGGTGCTTGAGTTGCCTCTGAGACACCCCCAAGCAGAACATGAACACAGCAGCAGTCTTCTATTACTGTTCCCCAGAAGCATGCTACCCCTGATCCAGCACGATTAGCAACCATTGCTAGTCTTATCCTCCATGAGTATTTGTCAAATACTCATTTAAAGCCACTTGAATTTATGGCAGCCGCCACACCTTGCAGTAGTGAATGCCACTGTTTAATTATGTGCTCAAAGGATAGGCACATAATAGCTCTGGATGATCAAACCAGTAAGAAAAACGATTACACGAGAAGTCCCAGCCATTCAGTATGTGGCTTGCTTAAGTGCTTTTTAATCATTTGGGGCCATTAACAACAAAAACTCACGTATGCTGGTCATTTATTGCTGTGTTTCTTCTATGCCTCAGCTGAGCTGTAAAATGGAATATTGTAACTTCTTGTTGTTGTCGTTTAGTCGTGTCCGACTCTTCGTGACCCCATGGACCAAAGCACGCCAGGCACTCCTGTCTTCCACTGCCTCCCACAGCTTGGTCAAACTCATGTTCGTAGCTTCGAGAACACTGTCCAACCTTCTCTGTCGTCCCCTTCTCCTTGTGCCCTCCAGCTTTCCCAACATCAGGGTCTTTTCCAGGGAGTCTTCTCTTCTCATGAGGTGGCCAAAGTATTGGAGCTTCAGCTTCACAATCTGTCCTTCCAGTGAGCACTCGGGGCTGATTTCCTTCAGAATGGATAGGTTTGATCTTCTTGCAGTCCATGGGACTCTCAAGAGTCTCCTCCAGCACCATAATTCAAAAGCATCAATTCTTCGGCGATTAGCCTTCTTGATGGTCCAGCTCTCACTTCCATACATCACTACTGGGAAAACCATAGCTTTAACTATACGGACCTTTGTCGGCAAGGTGATGCCTCTGCTTTTTAAGATGCTGTCTAGGTTTGTCATTGCTTTTCTCCCAAGAAGCAGGTGTCTTTTAATGTAACATGTAACTTAGTGGGTTTATTTTTTGTTGAGGATGTAATACACATGACACATTTTGTAGGCATGACATAATATGCATGTTTAGAAAACGTCGTGGAGCTGCAGTATACTGGAGTACAATAATATGTCTAGCCCAAGATCAGGCAGCGAACTGCATGGCGCAAAATTATTAAGTGGAAATAATGGTATGGGGATGCTACACGACTCCTTCCATGTAATGAATGCTTGTAGAGGATTCTAGATATACACCTAGATGCACACCCTGGCTGGATCTAGACCATAGCTGCCAAGTTTTCCCTTTTCTTGCGAGGAAGCCTATTCAGCATAAGGGAATTTCCCTTTAAAAAAGGGAGAACTTGGCAGCTATGATCTAGACACATCAAAGAAGCGATTCAGTTGTAAACTCATACAGGGAAATCCGGTAGGGAAAGACAGGACTCCACAGCGCCATGTGGTGTCACAGTGTTACATCGCATATACAAGGCATATAAAACCCCTTTTCTTTACCAGTCCCCTGCTGCCACCACGCACCCTTGATAAAAGACTCTGATATGTAAGCATGGAGAATTCCTTCATGCAGAGTCTCCATGTGATATCTCTCTGTATGGAGACCATTTCCCAATGAACGCCAAATGGGCATTTGCCAGGGAAGTGTGGTGGTGGTGCATATCACAGGTAGTAGTGGAGCAACTGCATTGTAAGCAAAAGGTTTCAGGTTCCAATCCTTGCTTCTCCAGGTATTTCTGGGAAATACTCCTTCCTGAATATCTGCAGAGTTGCTGCCAGAGTGTCAAAATCACTGAGCTAGATGGACCAAAAGACAACTTCCCTATGTTCCTGGCCCATGTGGCCCCCACAATCCACTCTGTACTGTATTTTCATTCAATGCATGAAGGTGATGTGTACCTCATTTTAATCAGCACAGACTATTGCTACTTGACCAACTGGAGAGCTTTATGTTCACTATTTGCTGTATTTGGAATGTTTAGCATTCCATCACTGTGATACTATATCTTCTGCCTTATATTATAGTTACACATCAGTATTGTAGACTGCTTATTTGCATTAAGCACAAATATATTTGCAATGTATAAATGGACTATGACCATGACTTCTTTGGGGCTCCTTAGGGAGTTTGAGGAGAGAAGGAGAGAACTATCCGGAAAGAAGAGAGAACTGGAAATGAGGTTAAATCCCTCCACATCGCCCAGCCAAATTTCACAGACGGACTCAATTTCATCATTTCCCAATCCTATTTCACTTTTGTATTAGGGATATTTGCCTGGGCAAGAGCCTCATCAGATTTGGCTGTGGAGATGGTAACTTGCATTGATTTGGGTGTTTACAAAGAGAAACACAATTCATGTGTTATACGGCAAGTTTTTGCCCTGGCATAATGTCTGCCTCTCCCTGGAGAAGGAGGATTTATACAAAACGGAAACACAACTCCACCCTGCACTGTCACCCAGTGAATGGCAGTGCCATAATCACCTCTGCACTCTCCATTGGAATTGGATGGCTTAGTGCTCAGCAACAGCTGCTTTATTATTGTATTTAATGTCCATAAAGCAGGAAATATTGCATAATGCAGAGGAAACATTCTGACGGTTCTGCCTGCCTGCGAGCATGTCACTTTTATGGCACAGTTTGCCTTCTGAGGGGTTTCTTGACTAACAGGTGTGCCATTATACACATCAACAATTCACCGCCTAAGTAGAACAATAATGCAGCAGACGTCACGACGCTATAACTGACATAAGGAAATGAATGCACTAAAGAAGCAGAATGGATTGTCACTTCACTGGCTATGAATGCTGTATGAGCTGCTCATTGTCACAAGGGCTTGGGATTTTTGTTGTGTGTTGCTTTGATGACTCGTTTGCTTTGACAATGAGCTTCATGTAAGAAAGAGCTGTAGCATCTAAATAATAAGATTCCAATTAGGCAAGGAACAGGCAGGGTTTTTCCCCCCATCCTGTGGGCCATATCCTCAGATATTAACACTGCAGATATTAACACTGTGCAGTTTGAAGTGACTGGAAGCATAAGAACTTATTCCTTTTAGAAGAAATAATTGTCCAGGCCCATACAAATATTATGCTAACTTTTACTTGTAGAACTCTTTGAAAAGAGAACATAAGGATCAAAGACATACCATAAAATATCCATACAATGTCTTGCGCTATCCATCACAGCTCGGCATCTTAGAAAATATGAAATAATACAAACAATACAATAAGCAAAGGTTTCTTTCTCTGCAACGGCATCCATTTCCCTCGAGCTGTTTTTCTTGAGAGCTTCATTTATATCTACTGTTCCCTATGGCGTTTAGAGAAAGAACTAACAGGTACCAACCTTTCAAGATGGTGAATTTGCAACCTTTCAAGATGGCAGATTTGCAACTCAACGCCTTCATCACATGATCAAAGGTTCACTCTCAGCACAGAGTAGACAGACAATCGGCAGGTAATCATTAACTAGTTACAGCTTAGGGTCCTTTAGAAACCTGCTGTGAAAAAGAACCCCAATGTTAGCAATACTCATTTAGTCATTATCCATTTTTAAACTTCTTAAATACACATACATTTTTCATTTCTGTGTGAGTTGAATCAATTATGCCAATGGTGGGTGGGACCAGAAGCAAAAACTGTGTGGAGCAATGGATGTGATGCTTACTTTTGTACAAAAGACTGCATTCATCCAGCCATGTCAAAGGTTTTTACACACGCACACCAATATCTCTGCATGCATGCAGGCCACATACATTATCATAGCTCAATGATACATTCTAATCAGGCAAATGCAAGGGAAGATTGTGTGGTAAGGGCTGTGCCCTAGGGAGGAGATGTGGCCTAGGGAGAATTCCGAGGGTCCCCTAGGTCTGAGATTTTCCATCCCAAATTAGGCCAAATGTTGGGAATGCGTA
The DNA here is from genome assembly GCF_965207765.1 of Zootoca vivipara. NCBI lineage: Eukaryota > Metazoa > Chordata > Lepidosauria > Squamata > Lacertidae > Zootoca > Zootoca vivipara. Next base: position 111,207,558 of record NC_142582.1, on the reverse strand, counting down.
GATTCAACAACAGGTCTCCTTATATGCGATTACACAGAAACTACTTGGTTTGGCTTCTAGGCAATATGCTACTGAGGGATTTTTCCTTTGCAGGGTTTCACTGCTCTTATCTTGAGTATCTTGATTCATTGAGTCTATGGACCATGTTAGCTATTCATTGGGCTGAATGTGATGATCCATTTCTGCATCTCTGGCTCACAGTTGGGAATACATTACAAAATGTCACAAAATAGTGTCAAGGAAGCTTTCGGAAGTTCTCTAGAACTCTTCAGCATGGAAGATTTTACACAAAGGATGAGTAGGATGGGGATGAGGATAAACGAGGGTGTTCAAAAAACCAGACTGGATACACAACATCACAATGGATTGGGACAGGAAGAATGAAAATGAACACTTATTTCATTGGCATTTGCTAATGGTGGCATTCGCTTCCTAACAAATGGACATTGGTTGGAAGGGACCACTTTTGGCTCAATTTTTCATTCATTACAAAACGAATGCATTTATACCCCCAATTAGATATATGAGGCTGGTCTGATGAGCTTTATGATATGGTACAAGTGACTGGTAAAAGTTTGATCTCCCTGCTCCAACCAAAATCCCTGCTCCAAAATCCCTGGCACCATGTACAGATGTTTTCACGATCCTGGTGCTCTCCAGACGCTTTGGACTACAACTCCCATCAGCACCAGCCAACATGGTTCTGGCAAAGGCAGATATACAGACTTCTCTAGAGCACTGCTGTAGGAACATCAGCGATAACATGACCTCAGCATAGGACTAAAGAGACAGATGCCAGCACTTAATCAAGCAGAAGAATATATCAAAATATTGGCCAAAAAAACCACAGGATTCAGGATTTTCACTGCATTTCTTTGTTATATTAATTTTTATTAGATTTTTTCAAAGGTTTTTTAAAATATTAATTTGATTCTCATTGCATTTTTTGAAGGGCTAAGAAAGAATGGGAATCTATAAACACAGAGAACACAAGGCATAGCTCTTTAGTTCTTGACTGCAGGACACCATGGTCTCATGATGAACCTTTGTAGATACATGAATAGATAAAGAGGATTTGATCCTACCAATTAAATTTTTATTCATGTGTTCACCTCAGAGTACTGGCCATGGCCGGGGCTCTGTCTACATATACATATCTTAATAATTTCCAAGCCAGCTCCATGGCTAGAAGGGCTTCAGGATTGTTTCAAGTCGTTCATATGATGTTTTCATTTCACTTTTGAATCTTTTCTCATGATTTATGTCCTATACAGATGTGTTACCCATCCCATCATTAGAACCATCTAAGATATCCCAAAATAGCCCCCGCCCCTTTAAAAAAACAATATTCCATTAGTACTTTACTACTTCTTATTTTGTTTTATGTGAGGGAAGTGGCAAGTGCAGTGAATGTTAAATTACTGAATGTTAAAGTTTTTGTGTGTGTTTTGAGTGTGAAGATTTAGCTATACAACATAATTGCAAGTTGTCAAGGCCCTAAACATTTCAAATTAGTGAAGTTGCAGGGTGTGCCTTGGTGCATAACAACAATCTGATGAAATTACAGGAGAGGTAATGGGGGGAAAGTAGTTAAAATATTATGAAAATTGAAAATATTAGTTCATTGAAAGAACATCTCAGTGTGCAGCTCAATGCAAAAGTAATATGTCATTAGTTCAAAGGTAGTTCAATAGGATAGGGGATTTCCTTGCTATAAATAATATTGCTTCATAATAATTAACAGGGAAGCCTTGACCCATATGGAGCTGTTTTCCTTGTACTCTAGCTTGCTTTCTTGGCTTTGCTTCCTTTGATTGTTGCAGAACTGAATTTCTGTAAAACTGAAAATGGATTGAAATAAAAAAGTCCCAGCCCAGAGAAACTTAGTTCTGTTTAAGTGCCATCAATAGAACAAGTTAGCTGCAATTAACTTAAATCAATCTCATTGATTCCCCATTGATTTCAGAAGGGCCTAAGTGTATCCCGCTTTCTTTGGATTCATGCCAAAGGAGAATACAGAATGTTCGTTGCTGTAGTCATACTTTTTGGATAGGCGTGCAGTAGATTTGGTGCTGTGTACTGCAGCACATTTAGCCCAGCTAAATGTAGACACAGTCCAATGCAGTTCTTTTTTGCGTGTGAAGACCCCCAAAACCACCCCCAAAATAAATCACAAAGGACACAGGATATTATTTGGCCACAACTTTATTGATTACAGCATGTGAGTGGTTGCTTAGGCAATTGGTTCGGACTACCTGAACCTGCACTCAGGCAGGAACAGGACTAACAACTGGGCTCCACCAGAAGTCAGTAAGGGAAAACATACTGGGGGAGCACAGAGGCGGATTTCTGTCTCTTAGTTCACCCCAGATGCTCCCAGGGACTCAGGCATGGCCCTACCCCTGTTAGGGGATCGGACAGAGCAAATCAAGCCCCTGAGTTCCTTTAACGGAATTCCCTAGCAGCAGCAGCAGCAAAATGAGGGGCAGGCACAGCCAACCAAATCCGCTCCACCAAACAATGAACCAATGCCCAACCGCCAACCTTACAAAGTTGTGACGATTTGCTACACAGTAGGCAAAAACCAAATGGCACCAGCCAATCAGCCAAGTGGCAAAATTCCTACCGGGCCCTGCTCCAAAAGCCGACGACCCCTAGACAGGCATAGCAAGGTCAAAAACACTGTCCTAAAATAAAGGGAGGGAGGGAGATCTGCTGCACGATGTGAAAGAGAAAGCTCCTCGCATCATGCAGTCCTTTAAATAGTCCCTCTGTACCAATCAAAGAGCCAAATTGTCTACCCCAGCAACAGAGGGGCAAATGATGGGGTGCAGAGGTCATCCAAATGGGCCTGCCCCAGCAACAAGGAGGCAGTTTAGGTGATCTCACCACATCACGTAGCTCTCCATGATGGAGGACACGATAAATCACAAATGGAACAGACATATGTGTGGTTGTTGGATGGGTAAGGGAGGTGAGCAGTCACAGGTCTGTGTCAGCTGTGGCAGGTTGACAGGAGAGTTTTCAAAGGAGGAAGACATCTAGGGATGGGACAGAAATCCAATTCAGTTGACATGTAAAGGTGATATCAAATTTGTACTTCTAAAACAATGTGACAGTCATTACGCAGCCATCCTTTGTGCTTATTTGAATTTTGTGATGTGCTTCTGCTACCAAACAGTGTTTACAAAAAATGCACAGATTAGGCAAACATGTGCATAAAAATGAATATATTAGTGAAAACAAATACGCAAATGCAACGTATTAGGATAAAAATGTGTACATTAGTCAAAACTGCATACAGAAATGTGCTTTTAAAGGAAAAATTCACATTAGAACGCCAAAGGAAATTGCTAATTGCTGTTGATATGTGGAGAGCTGAATTTATGACTGGAGGAATGAGAAACCGAGAGAACTGGAATCAACAAATCTTTCAATCCCCAGTAGCAACAAAGCCACAGTGAATCCCTTAAGGCAGGCATGTCAAACATGCGGCCCTCCAGATGTTTTGGACTACAACTCCCATCTTCCCCAACCACTGATCCTGCTAGCTAGGGATCATGGGAGTTGTAGGCCAAAACATCTGGAGGGCCGCATGTTTGACATGCCTGCCTTAAGGAAAGGGTTAGTCACATGGTATCTGGCAAGTTGCTTGCTCCAGACACACCATTTGGAAGGCCTATCAGAAGTTGTAGAGTGGACACACACACAGCAGACATAGAAGCATTAATTAGTGAGAGGAGCTCAACCCTATTCTGGAGGATTGTGGAGGCACACAGGCACTCCCTACTTATACCAAACAAGACTATGTCCTCATGGAAATAATTGTACTGTATCACATTACTTATAATTGCAGCCCACTCTGGTGGAATAGCAACTTCACCCAAAGTTCCATTTTAATGAATGTTAGTAGTAACCATCTTGGTCACCATCCAACAATTCATCTTCTGACGTTCTGGGAAGGAAAAATGTTTTTAAAGTCTAAGTAAAATAAGAATGTAAGATAAACAGGTTTGCTCGGAATTCATATGCCCTGGAGGCACACGAGCCAATTACTTTTATTTATTCTCTAGTCACATGGATCCTGTAAACTTTGCATATGATATAAAATGTTAAAATGGTTTCTGCTTGACTACTAATGTCCATTAATTCCTTGCTAATGTAACTTTTTACCCCCCTCTTTTCTGTTTTATGATATTGAAGAGCAAATGAATTTTTAAAAAGCACTATATATATATATATATATATATATATATATATATACACACACACACACACACACACACACACACACACACACACACTAATTAGCATTCTGCTGTTTCTTAGTTCAGTTAAAGAAAGACAGGCACAATATATGTGGTGATTACAGGTAGGTAGCCGTGTTGGTCTGGATCGAAGTAAAATAAAAAAATTCCTTCAGTAGCACCTTAAAGACCAACTAAGTTTTTATTTTGGTATGAGCTTTCGTGTGCATGCACACTTCTTCAGATATATGTGGTGAAAGAGAGATAAACAAAAGATGAAGAATTCTTAAATGCTTGTGTCGTCCTGGGGCAGCATCAGCCAATTTATTCGGTCTGAGGAGGGAAGCAGCAGGCTTTTCTAACCAAACTGTTCAAGGGACAGAGCAATCTGTTCAGCATGATATCATGGTCCATTGCCTGGATGCAATCCTCATATGCCATTGTGGTAGAAACGTATGGGGTATCCTCTCATTTCCTGATGGAAGTAGTGTGCAGTATTGACTAATGTGGAGGTGTCTGCAATATCAAAGAAGGACAAATGGAGACCTTGAAGTAAAAAGGGGAAGAACCTTAGCTCAGTGTTAGAGCACATAGAAGCTCCAAGATTCAGTTCCTAGCCTCTCTGGTTGAATGGTCAGGTAGCAGGTGAGAGAAATTACCTCTCTCAGAAAATCCATACATTCAGTAGAGCAGGCTTCCTCAGACTCAGCCCTCCAGATGTTTTTGGCCTACAACTCCCATGATCCCTAGCTAGCAGGACCAGTGGTCAGGGATGATGGGAATTGTAGTCTCAAAACATCTGGAGGGCCGAGTTTGAGGAAGCCTGAGTAGGAATAAATAGAGAGTTCTCCAAGTGGACAATGCAGGAAGTGTAATCCATCAGGGATCAGTATTGGGACTTCTGCTTCTTTTTGTTCATAATTGACCTGAAGTTAGGGGTAAGCAGTGAGCTATGTTTGCTGAGTATAGTAAATTGTCCAGGGGATTGAAAACAAAACAGGGATTGTGAGGAGCTGCAAAAAGATCTCTCCAAACTGCATGAATAAGCATTAAACTGCAAATGTAGTGCAATGTAAGGAAGCAGAGGAAGATTTTGGGCATTGCTTGACAGGACAGAGTCTCAAACCAAGACTTGCTCTCCCAAGCCCACATTCTTAGGCATGTTTGCGATCCTGTCCCAGTAATGTCCACGCTGGCTTGAACATGTCCACAGAATGGAAAATGGCAGTAACCTCCCACAGTGATTACTGTGGCAGCCACATATACCACATCCAAGGGAAAGTTCCTCTTCATGTGGTCTCTGCTAAGCAACAAGTTTAATATTGATGTTGCACGATCCTTTGGAAAAGGTATGGAGATCAAATCAAGATTCACATGAATTGGCCCTTAGTTTCATAGACATCCCTTTCAGCCTTGGCTATTATTTTAATCATAGCTACTAAACTAGACTAGATGAATCCCAAACCGGAATTAAGATTGCCGGAAGAAATATCAACAACCTCAGATATGCAGATGACACAACCTTGATGGCAGAAAGCGAGGAGGAATTAAAGAACCTTTTAATGAGGGTGAAAGAGGAGAGCGCAAAATATGGTCTGAAGTTCAACATCAAAAAAACCAAGATCATGGCCACTGGTCCCATCACCTCCTGGCAAATAGAAGGGGAAGAAATTGAGGCAGTGAGAGATTTTACTTTCTTGGGCTCCTTGATCACTGCAGATGGTGACAGCAGTCATGAAATTAAAAGACGCCTGCTTCTTGGGAGAAGAGCAATGAGAAATCTAGACAGCATCTTAAAAAGCAGAGACATCACCTTGCCGACAAAGGTTCGTATAGTTAAAGCTATGGTTTTCCCAGTAGTGATGTATGGAAGTGAGAGCTGGACCATAAAGAAGGCTGATCGTCAAAGAATTGATGCTTTTGAATTATGGTGCTGGAGGAGACTCTTGAGAGTCCCATGGACTGCAAGAAGATCAAACCTATCCATTCTGAAGGAAATCAGCCCTGAGTGCTCACTGGAAGGACAGATCCTGAAGCTGAGGCTCCAATACTTTGGCCACCTCATGAGAAGAGAAGACTCCCTGGAAAAGACCCTGATGTTGGGAAAGATTGAGGGCACTAGGAGAAGGGGACGGCAGAGGACGAGATGGTTGGACAGTGTTCTCGAAGCTACGAACATGAGTTTGACCAAACTGCGGGAGGCAGTGGAAGACAAGAGTGCCTGGCGTGCTATGGTCCATGGGGTCACGAAGATTCGGACACGACTAAACGACTAAACAACAACAACAGCTACTAAACGACATAGTGTTTGCTTAACTAACAGTATGTTTTTATACATCAAATAGGCAAGCATCAGTGTAAGACAGAAACCCTTTGGGAGAAAGGCATTTGACCATTTTAAATTAAAATGTGACTTTTTGTAGGATTTCAGTAATATTGTGAGCCTCCAGGGAGTGTTTATTGATTTTATTTTATTTTTTGGTCATTTCATGATCTTCATTGGCTTTTACTGAGGATCTGTCCCTAGAAATCAATGGAAACAGGTTCCATTCATCTACTTGAATCTTACAGTACCTAATCTCAGAAAGTGCATTTGACTCACAAATGCCCAAATGGCATTTCTATATGTACCAAGGGACACAGCAAAATGATGAAGGTTGCAACCTACTGAAGAAAATAGGGATGAAAATGAGAGAAATGCTCTGTCATAGCTTGTCAAACATAGGTTTGTTTGTGTTTTAATTCAAGAGGCATGTTTCTACTCACTGAACCCTGTTACTCCTTTGGCTTTTGAAACCTCCTCCTCCTAGTCTGCTCCCTCTTCTCCCTCTGACCACTTATCGTCATCCCACCATCAATCCCCTGGTTCTGAGTCTTCTTCCCTTGGGGGTTCCCCAGCTGGTGCCCCCTACCACTCACCTGTGTCCAGCCGGTCAATGACACTCAAGGGTTGTAAGTGTGTAAATTTGCCTCACATCTTTTTAGCATGAGTTTCTGTTGGGGGACAGTGTCAAAAATCAGAGTGGGGCTGGTTGTCTCTGCTGTGTTTGGGTCTTCTGGTAGTCATTATGGTCCCCATATGTTAGTTGTTTTAATATTTATATATCAATATTTAATTGCTCTATGCTTCTTTCAAACATGGAATTGTTGTTATAACTTTTCATATTTATTTTTGATATTTTTAGGATGTTTTAAACCTCTTAGAGACATCTTTGAAGTAAGAAATAAAATGTCGAAAGCTCCCCAAAGGCAGAGGTTGCACATTTCAAAGTTTTGGCTGCCTCCTTGCAGCTGTTTTATTTTCGGAGAATGACTATTACATCATTCCAGGAATTTCTGTGAGAAGAAATGCTGGCAGCCAGTGGGGGCAGCTATTTCTTTTTTTAATGGCAGTAACCATACCCCTTCCAAGAATGCCCATAACACATACATTTATATAACGGAATGATGCTCCAAAAACATTGAATGAAAATTATTATTTGGTGAACAGTTATTTTTCAAGGAGACTGATAAACACACTTGGCACAGCATTAACAGATGTGCAGTAGCTGAATAAAACTAATTTTCTAATGTAAGTTCCATTCAAACATTAATGCCTTAGTTTTCCTGGTTATAATCTATCAATTCTGTCCCAATTTCTAATTCTCTTTTTAAACTGCAGTACCTGCTGCAACATGGAACTGTGGCTTTTTTATTTTCATTTTTACTGATATGGCACCATGTCACTAAATTTGAAACGGTGGGAAAGAGCTATATGCTAGGATACCACCCACCCCAAATTTCAGCATGTGAAATTACAATGCAAAACTACCATGATTTTCTGAGTTACCGGTAACCTGGTTGAAAATGAACATAACTGACCAAAAACAGTGTCTAATTTGAGGAGAAAGGAACAAACTTATTTTGTCTTTCATAGTTCAAGCCTTTGTAGATAAGGAGGGAGGCATTCAACCAAACATACAAAACTCCCTCAGAAATACACAGCCAATCAGAGCACATGCTCCCTCAGTGAAGTTCATGCCACTCTGCCTAGTTACAAAGCATTGTCTTCAACTGCCTCCCTCCTTGAATAGTGACACTAACAGAGCTGACCTCTGAGATCCAGACTGAATGAACCCTGCCACATCCTTGGCCACCTCACAATAAGGCATGCTCAATCCTGCATCCACAACAATTCCAATCTGAAGTGCCCTTTGAATAAGGCGTAGAAGTGGAAGCCCTTTTCTTTGGGGTGGAGGCAGAACTTTCAAGAAATTGGAGGGCAGGTTTCAGCACTACTTCATAGTGTTTGAACAAAAAGTTGCTAACTCTACTCTTTTTACTATGAACTCACAATTAAGACAAGGAGGGTGGGGGGACTCTGACAAAGAAAAGCACCTTGAGCCTGAGGGCTTGCATTCATTGTCTCTTTGTAATGATTTCAGGAAGGTCTGCAGAGCTTATTCTTTCCTGATTCTTTCCCAAATGCCCCAAAGCATAATTTCTCTAGCATTCCCAGTGTGAAACTCTCCTTCATATTCTCTTTCATCTTGTACTGATCTAGATGAATACAGTATTATTTGAACTGACTGATTTGAGTACATTTTTTCAGCACCTTGGCTAGTAACAGTCTTTAAAACAATAGTGCACATCACAGAATTAAAAGGGACTCACTCAGATGGATAATATATCACAAGATCTTGGAATGGATATTCTCTGTAAACTCTGTGACACAAATGGATGGGGTTAAAGACCTTTCCATATATACAGTATATATATATATATATATATATATATATATATATATATATATATAATCAGAATGGAAAGGTCTTTAACACGGACATGCACTTCTGTTCCTCTGTGATTAGTTGTTTAGTCGTGTCCAACTCTTCGTGACCCCATGGACCGAAGCACACCAGGCACTCCTGTCTTCCACTGCCTCCCACAGTTTGGTCAAACTCATGTTCGTAGCTTCGAGAACACTATCCAACCATCTCGTCCTCTGTCGTCCCCTTCTCCTTGTGCCCTCAATCTTTCCCAACATCAGGGTCTTTTCCAGGGAGTCTTCTCTTCTCATGAGGTGGCCTCAGCTTCAGGATCTGTCCTTCCAGTGAGCACTCAGGGCTGGTTCCCTTCAGAATGGATAGGTTTGATCTTCTTGCAGTCCATGGGACTCTCAAGAGTCTCATCCAGCACCATAATTCAAAAGCATCAATTCTTCTGCGATCAGCCTTCTTTATGGTCCAGCTCTCACTTCCATACATCACTACCGGGAAAACCATAGCTTTAACTATACGAACCTTTGTCGGCAAGGTAATGGCTCTGCTTTTTAAGATGCTGTCTAGGTTTGTCATTGCTTTTCTCCCAAGAAGCAGGCATCTTTTAATTTCGTGACTGCTGTCACCATCTGCAGTGATCATGGAATCCAAGAAAGTAAAATCTCTCACTGCCTCCATTTCTTCCCCTTCTATTTGTCAGGAGGTGATGGGACCAGTGGCCATGCTCTTAGTTTTTTTGAGCCTCAGACCATATTTTGAGCTCTCCTCTTTCACCCTCCTTAAAAGGTTCTTTAATTCCTCCTTGCTTTCAGCCATCAAGGTTGTGTCATCAGCATATCTGAGGTTGTTGATATTTCTTCTGGCAATCTTAATTCCGGTTTGGGATTCATCCCGTCCAACCTTTCGTATGATGAATTCTGCATATAAGTTAAATAAGCAGGGAGACAATATACAGTCATGATCCTCTGTGATTACCCCATGAAAATAGCAGAAAAGAATTACATGCTGGTATTATTCTTATTTATTGAATTTATATACCACCCCATACCCGCAGGTCTCAGGGAAGTATAACACCCCAAATTTCATCAATTTACTTCTGCAATTTTCCAGGTTAAGGAGGCTGCAAACAGATGTTTTCTGGAATCAAAAAACATAGAAATGAGTGCTAAATATATGCAATCTTGCATTGCTTTTCTGGAAGTGGCTTTTGTGTTAAATATAATGTGAAAATTAATAGATATGGAAGCTTCGGGAAAATGGAAAAAATGCTGTGTGAATGCAGCCTTTGTTCTGAGCAAAAAAAGGAAGTTAAGAGACAATACAGTCCCAACTGCTGTTGCTGCTGTTACTTCACTCCGGCCTGAGCACAGTTCGGAGGGCAGGGGCCTTCTCCCCTGGCTAGATGACTTTCAGATAGCTCCCTCATCTCTCCTCCAGAGGAGGCTGACAGCAGCAAAAGGGAACTGCTGGGGAGGGCAATAGTGGGGCAATAGTGGCCAGTCCTCTTCTCCAACCTTTGATTCCAACTGCTGGTTCTGGTTTAATTGCACTCCAAGGAGCCTCAGCAGCTTGGCTGAAACACAGTTCAGAGGAGCAGGGGTCTCCTGACTCCAGCCCCACCCACTGCTACCATGAAGCTTCCTGGCAGATTACCCCTTAGGGAATGCAGCCCCCATCATTAAAAAAAAGTCTATCTCTGTTTGAAGGGAAATCCTGATAATTAGCTGAACTTAGTGGTCCTGAAGCATCAGAAGCTACTCTTGCTGTTACTTAAAACAGATTATATTTGCTAGTATCAAGGCAGCAGCTAGAAATGATATAGGATCACCCCCCCCCCCCAAAAAAAACTTCCATTATAAACATTTTTCGTGGCTTGGCTGCTCAAACAAGCATAACTGTTTGCTCTCAGGCCAATAAGAGCAGTCTCATAAGGTCAAACCCACTGTAAATGGAAATCTTTATCCTGGAGCGCTGAGACAAGGTGTTTCATTTCTTTGTATTTTCCACTTCTTCTCGTTTTATTTTCCCCCACAGCCCTCGATGCTCTTTATTAGAAGGCCTCATACTGTTGGGGTTATTATCCTGGCGGAAGACCACAAAGTCGCTACAGGCTCCCTGTTCTTCACAAACCCCTGCTGTGTGGTTGTTTAGTTGTGAATACAAGGTTAGTAGTTGCCCTTTCCTTTAGCTGGATGATTTCTCCACGAGGGCAAGTCTTCTGGTAATAACTTAACCTTCTCCCCACCGAAACATCTTGGAATGGAACACTCTTTTGTGTCTCGGCCTTGAAAAGCATAATGGTTCCTGTTATCCATGTGTTTACTCTGCTGCCTCCATCCCAGGCCACGCATTATTTGAAGCAAGGTCGAAAAAAGAAAAAAGAACAGTCCCCAAAACAGATTGTATCACAGAGTCACAAGGCCAATCTTGAGAGGATATGAACTGAAAGAATGTCAGCAACGGTAAAGATTGTGCTCTATTAGTACAAACCTGCTTGCTCCAGGAACTATAAGACAGGGGAAAAAACATTTTAGTAGGTCACAAAGACTGTTCTGTACATGCTTGTAATGGGACTCTGGACTCCAAGTCACTCGTTTTATGGTGCCAGGCCTTCTTCCGTGAGCCAGCTTTGGAGACTGGTACCTCATAGTGGTTACGGTGCCAACTGTCCTCAGGGAATTCTGGAAGCCAAAGGCAAGTACTTGAGGAGGAGGATGAATCTGCTCTCCATTGCCCAGTAACGTTTTCGGAAATGCCACATGTTAAATAAGCAGATGAGCAGAATCCTGGACTATCAATGTTTGAGTGAAATGGTGATTTTTGAGGGAAGCCTTTAAATTTGCTAGGCACAGAGGAGTCTCGCAGATGTTGTTAGACAAGGGAGGGGGGATTTATACAGCAAATGGGGAACACTGAAAGAATGACCTTTTCTTCTTTTTTAATTAATTAATTACATCTCCACAGTGCCCTTCATCCTAAGATCCCAAGGTGGTTCACAGCAGAAAGGATCCTTCTTCATCTATTTGTTGTTGTTGTTGTTGTTGTTGTTGTTGTTGTTGTTTAGTCTTTTAGTTGTGTCCAACTCTTCGTGACCCCATGGACCAGAGCACGCCAGGCACTCCTGTCTTCCACAGCCTCCCGCAGTTTGGTCAGGCTCATGTTGGTAGATGTGATCAAGGGGCAGTGGACTCCTTGTAGTTATGTTGTTTCTTCCAAATATTCACTCTGAACTCACCAGCAGCACTATTTACGTATCTTTTACCACAGGGACCAACTCACAAAGACTCAAGGCTCACAGGGGGTGTTGTACAAAGTAAAGGCACGGAGAAGTAATGATTGGTCAGGGGTGACGTGGGGCCCCTCCTTCTCTCTCTCTCCTCCAATCAGAGGCTCTTCTGGGATATCTACAAATCTCTCTCCCTCTCCTGGCTTGGCCCGAGTCCTTCTGCTGCCTTCCAACCATACCAGAGATTCCTTCTCTCCCCCCTCCCTCCCTCTTCCCCCTCCACTCTCAATTTGGAAAGGTGCCTTTCCAAGACATGCCCTTACTTGCGTTCATTGTCCTGCTGCCTTGGGCTTGCCCCCCCCCCCCCGGACCTTGGGCTAGTCGCTGCCTCACATGCTTGTTGTGAGGAGAATATGTGGAAGGTGGAGTACCACATATGTATTAATAAGTAGATGTGTTTAACAGTTCCCTAATCATGGGATATCATGAGATGTAAATAAAAATAATAATATGGTATGGATTTATGTTTTGAATTATGGAATAGAGGTAGGGTTTTTTCGTAATTTGGATAGTTCTGTGAAGATTTGAATTCACATGCAGTTTTTCTGCATGACAGCGATGATTTTTTTTTTTTTTACAGAAACGTGGAAAAATAGGAATTTGCTATGGAATTCCTCTGGCAGAGTAATAATAAACATGTGTGTATGTCTGTGTGCAAACCATTTTCAGCTCCTTTATTTTGCCTTTTCAGAAGTTTACACCAAGTCATCATCTCCAACAAACTGTGCTGGACTACTGCATTATTAATTGTTTGGATACAGGCAGCAATTAAATATAATTAGCTGGTTGATTATCATTTGCCAGTAGATTTTGCTAAGAATGCAGATGCTCCTTTGGGGAGTTGCTTTCTATTTCCTGCACCACTGGTCTGATGCTGTTTAGAGAGAGCTCTTTCCCCCCCTATTTGCTGCTCCAGTGATCTGGGGCAGGAAGAAAGTAAGTGTATGAAAAAAATGCATGCAGTAGCCTGTGAATAACTCACAGAGTGAAAGGCTGAAGCTTCGGATTGCCTTTGTTGCCAAGAAAAGACGCATAAGCACCAAAGTGCTCATTAGGGGGTGCATGAAAGCAAGGTCATGAAGGGGGGAGGAAAAAAATATGCAAACATTTTCAATGCCAGAATGATACTGGCAGATATCCATCAAGAGATATTTGAGAAAAGGTACTACAGTACTTTGTTCTTGAGTGGACATCTTTGAACAAGCAGATGTCCAGAACAATCAGGTGGTTTATATATTGATGCTCTCCAAAGTCCTATTGAGTTGACCTATTTATGGTGTTTCGTCTTTCTAAACCAGGCGTCCCCAGACTACGGCCCGGGGGCCGGATAAGGCCCGCGAGGCTCATTTATCCGGCCCCCGGCAACCCCTGCCGCCCACTGCCCACTCCTATCGAGGCGGCGCAGCACGGCTACCCACTTCCAGGTTGCCGGGAGCGTCGGAAATAGCTTGTGCGCATGCGCCAGCATCATTTCCAGTGCACTTCCGGGTTGGAGCAGGCCCATGCACATGCGCACAAGTTATTTCCGGTGTTCCGCCAACCCGGAGGTGCACCAGAAATGATGCTAGCACATGTGCGCAAGCTATTTCCGACACTTCCGGCAACCTGGAGGTACGCTGGAAATCGCGTATGAGCGCATGCTCCCGCGCACTCCGGCCCGTCGAGCGATTTGGCACTCGAGGCACCGGCCCATGGCCAGGTAAGTCTGGGGACCCCTGTTCTAAACTAACTAAACTAACCCATTTCCTGATTCAGAGTTCATGAGCAACATAATGAGGTAGGATTACTTTATGCTACAACTGTATGTAGCTACTAAGCCGTGGAACTGCATTACACTCTGGAATTCCTGTCAGTAAAAGAACTGACCCTACCCAAACTGTCTGGCATTTTTCTTTGACAACATCATCCTGGTCCCCCCCCCCCCCAATTTGCATGATCCGCTCTGGCGTGTTGTGTACTCTGCACATGCCCCAACAGACAAGGTAACAGTGAATCTCTTGGAAGAAGGAGGACAGACCTTTCTGCCCATCTCACTTTTTGCCTCTACATTGCAACTGTAGGTTAGTTTCTTGGGGCGGGCGGGCAGGATGCGGCTTAGGTCTTCTGGTTGCCGACTTCTATATTATGAGGGCTATAAACAAAGAAAACAACTACAGCAAACGCTTTTGGAGCGCACTCATCCCCTTTTAATATAAAATTTAATATACAGAAGTGCAGGCCTTTGAACCTTGTTATGTATCTGCCCTCCCCACTGAAATCTGAAATGGTGCCCTAGTAATCTCACTAGCTTGCAAAAACAAAATAATAAAGATCATCATGGAGCCATGGAGCTTGGTCTGTTGCTGCCCGTCTTCAGTGGTCAAAGCAGCAGCAAAAGAATCAGTGAGAGGAGTGAATGCAAGAAGGGAGATATCTCTGCATGCAGCTGGTTTTCCATTGGTGAAGCAGGGAGGCCGGAGTTCTCCATAGAGGTTACAGACTGAGGGTGAAGAAGAGGGCTGTTGGTGTCCGGTAACAAGCTCCCTAAAGGCCAGTCACTTCTTGGAACTAGGAGTGCTCTCTGGGATGTGAGGGTCAGTGAAAGCATTACAATTCTTGCATAGGGTGTTTTTTTGGGGGGGGGGACAGCCCATTGGTCCTGGCCTAGTAGGCATGTTGAAAAATTCCAACAAAAATAGAAACAAGTGCAGAAATTGCTGATGTTCACTTATTCGTCCCAGGTCCAGAACAGAAACCAGCCCAGTGAATGCAATTGTTTTTTGCTTTTGTTGTTGCTTTCAGTCCACAAACGATACACAACTGATTATGTCCCCACTCCAAAAATAAAATGTGTTGCCACCATTGAAATGAATGGAATGGAATAACGTAATGACAGCATAATTTACATAATTAATACCCTTCGCTGTGTAGTTTTGCCACATTGGGATGGATAGCATAGATTTGGGTGGAAGATGAACTGCAGTGGAATGGAAACAGTGCTGAGGAATATAGGGTGGGACAGAAAACGATGCCTTCTTATGTTCCCACAGACTAGTAAGGTGCTTCAAACTGCTGGATGGTAATGGAGGGGGGTGAGAGGAATTATTGTCAGGGGCAGAGAGAAGGGCCACAGGCAACATCATCCAAGCACACATGGGTGTTTGGGGGGGAACTGCCCAAGCTTGGGGAACCCTCCAAGCTATAAGTTTTTTTAAAATAAAAATGTAAGTTTCAAACATTTGTGTACCTGAGATCAGAGGCAAAATTTACAGGCACTATTCTTCATCTGTGTGAGAGAAACCTGCCTGCTTCCACTTTCCCCCCTGTTTTTATTTGCACCCCCCCCAAAAAAAATCCTGTGGAAGCCCATGCAAGCACATTGTTGCTGAGTAGATAGCTGCCCCACCATAGACACAGGTAGTTCACCTTAGCACAGGCACTATCCATTCAGAAAACAGCATGTCCTTGCACAATGTTAGCTGTGGCCTTCTCTGCATCAACATCTTCTGGTGCTGGAAGTTACAGGATGCGAAGTCCCCCATCCCATCGCTATACAGCGGCCACCTGTGGTTTTACCAAGTGAATTGCTGCACCAGCAAGGCTGATTAAAAATGTATGTTAATTGGCTAAGCAATATGGCTGAGTAACAGATACCGGTAATTGCCCTTATTTTTGGTGGTGGTGGTAGTAGTAGTAGTTTTTAATAGCTTTTTAAGGCCATGCGGATAGATTCAGTACGCAGTCTGTCCATTTTTTTGAATACGCTGCTAATTTGGATTTCTTTGTATTTAAAAATGTACATAAAATAAGATTTTATCTTAGGACAATGTGGCTACAACTTCACACAAATTTCCAGAGTAAAGCTGTATTGTTTGTTCTGGCTTTTGCGAAATATTTTAGTAGTGTTCTCTTTATTCATGACCTGTTCAATATTGCATTGCTATCTCTTTTTTGGGTGTTGGGGGGGGGTTCATTGTAAATATGTTGCATTTCTGTTTTCTATGGGGTTTATTATTCTATTAAGTTATCTCTCTCTATCCCTAGATATGCTGTAAGGACAGTATATAATCATACCAAGCATTAATTAAGCGTGCTGCTTCTAAGGAGAATTTTGGGTGTTCTGATGAGCTATGGACCCTCACTAATTTAATATGCTTCACATATATTACTCCAGTAATCAGTGCAATGATCCTTTGTGGTAGGCAAATGACATTGGTTCCATATTTCAGATGAACAACTGCCGAGGGACGAAGTGAGCTAGTAGCTTGCTGGCTCATCAACAATGAGAAGATTTAAAGTCCTGTGGGGAATTATAGCTTCTGCTTCTGTTTTTTGTTTATTTATTATATTTTATACCCCACCTTTATTCCATCATAGACTCCAAGAAGTGGTCATCCATCAAGACTCTGATCAGCAAACATCAGCTGTTCATTGATGGGAAATTGAAGCCCTGAAGATAAACTGATTGCTGGAGCTCAAAGGGCTACAAAGGGCTCTATGCAAGTCCCAATGGTAAACTGATTATTGGGCCTTCAAAGTATCATGTGCAGCATCTTTGCACCCACCAAACAAACAAAAATGGGATAGATGATGTCATTGTGATATCAAGTGACTGACAGCTCTACTCACCTGTCAAACTTGGCTTGCATGGATCCAGTTCCCCACCCCTGCACATATAAATGGCTTGTGCCACATTCTGGTCACGGTGCTGCTGCTTTTCACTGACTCCAGTGTTGCACGGGATAGGCAGAGTCTATCCATTTGACAAACCATGCAGCATCCTTTTTATACAGCTCCCATAGTACTGTGCAGTTAGGGCTGGCTTAATACATTTTGCTGCCTGAGGCAAAGGAAAATACTGTTCCCCACCCTCCCACACTGAAGCCCACTGACTAGCAGTTGAATCTTACAGTATCTTTCACTGCGCCTGAAAGTAGCATACTAGCATGTGGCAGTCCATGTGGCTCCCACACTCTGCCCTCCAGCACCTCGCTGCCATTCCCCACCCAGCTGCATATGCCGCCTGAGGCAGGTGTCTCACTTTGTCTAATGGCAGGGCTGGGCCTGTGTGTATCGTGCTGTGACTCACTACTCCACAATAGCCAAATCTGGGTTAACGAGGATACTTTAATAGGCTGCATAAAGTTTGCTCAGATTTCCATGCCAAAGGGGTCATCACATAAATCCTAGGACTCATTGCAGAAAGAACACGACCTTTTCCGACCGTCTAGCCACAGAATCTGGTATTGTTTGTTTCTTATTTTTGTCTCCCGGTAGATACTTTCTTCTTTCAACATTAGCCTTGGGACATGTGTTCATACCTTATAATTATGAAAGTCCTTTCAATCTTTGAACATGAGAGGGGTAGACAGCTCACGGTACACCAGGGAATTAATTAAATGAGAGATTGACCGTCAGAATTGGACACATTTTGTTAGATACATATGCAAGATTAACTTGCCTGAAAACCTGTGAGGGTTCCCCCCCCCTTCAAATTGCTAATAAGTGTTTTTAATTTGGTTTTAATGAGAGGCTCACACAACCTGTTTTACACTCAAAGCTGTTTACAGCTATGACTAGTAGACTAATAGAAGAATCCCATAAGGGGTTGCAGAGGAATGATGTGGTATCCCAATAATAACAATTTATTTATACCCCACCCATCTGGCTAGGTTGCTCCAGCCCAGGCATCCCCAAACTTCGGCCCTCCAGATGTTTTGGACTACAATTCCCATCTTCCCTGACCACTGGTCCTGCTAGCTAGGAATCATGGGAGTTGTAGGCCAAAACATCTGGAGGGCCGCAGTTTGGGGGTGCCGGGCAGCTTCCAACACATATAAGCTTGAAGACTGGAGTTCTCAGGTGATTTACAGGGTTTTAGATCCAGCAGACCCAAAGCTATTGCCCTCCCACACTCACATGAAATGCCTCATTTTGGGGCTAACTCTTTGCTACCAAGCAATGGGAGAATTACTAGCAGTAGCTTTCCAACTGCTAGGGTGAAGCTGGGAGCTCTATAGAGGAGCAAGGGACAAGAATGGAAGATTCTCAGGCTTCCAGTGAGAATTCCCCATACCAAATCAATGGGAAGGGAAGAAAGTGGCAGAACCTTGTTGTGTGGGGAGTGAGTGGGAAGAGGGGAGAAGCATTTGCTCCCCATAATTTTCCTACTGTTGTCATTAGGAGTATGCTGATGTCCTAATATTGGATTTGGATTTTTTTTTAAAAAAATGATCATGTTTGGGATTTTTTAAGTGGCTCAGTTCGCACAGCCTAATTCCCAATTAAGCCAGGCCGTTCATCTCTCCTGAAATGAGAGTGCTTGGGAGCTGCTGCTGTGCAGCAGTGAGACACTTCTCAGTTGACCTGAAATATTTCTCCACCACTATGCCTTCCAGAGTAACTTCCCAAATATTCCACTTTCACAACGGACAGGGATTCCTGAAAACAACATTAAGCAGGATAATTGACAAAAACAGCACTAAGGCCCATTCTAAACTCCTCTGTGTGCCTCGGGGACCTGGCCTCTGTATATGATAAATGGCCCCTGCACTTCCCCAAGCCTAATAGGCTGGGTTGTTGTTGTTGTTGTTTTTAATTCACTGAGCAACATGATTTTAGGTATTACAGAACCACAAAGCCTTTTAAAAGATCCAGAGCAGGGACTGTTGCCTGAAAACATGACTGACATATGTGGCTGGCAAGATGCATCGGCATTTTTTCTTCTCATTTCCACTGGTAATAGGCAAAGTCATAAAAAATACATAATGGTTTGAATTCACTTTAGGGAGGCTTCCAGAGAGCAAAACACCATATACTAACAAACACACATCTGCCAGTTTATTTAAGCTCATGGTGCTGAAATGTGCACAGGGAGCTTGTGAGAAAAATGGAGGAGAAAAGGCCAGGATAAACCATATATTTTTCATTTTACGTTGCTTAGGTAATCTCCACTGGGCTATATAATACATGTATGATTTTCAGGATTGAGAATTGGTGCTGTGCAGAAGGGCCATATTCAATTCCCTACTCAACTATGGGTATCCGTGAGTAAGTCACTAGGTGACGTCACACGAGATGATGCAGGGGCAGGTATGGGAGGAAAAGGCTGGGGTTGAGAAGCATGAGGCATGAAGCCTCCTGTTTTCTGCCTTCTCCTGCCTTCTGTGTTGTATGCAAAAGCAGAGGAGATGCATGCATTTATCTTCGATGGTGAGGTGTGCATTCTCCCCTGTGTACAAGCAGACACATCTTGCTCCGATCAATATAAATGTCTCCCCAACTTGCCATGAGAACTGGAAGTTTGATGAAGGAAGCTCCTTCATCTGCCGATTCAGCATCCCATGTGAAGCCACCAGTGACCTTTTAGCCTTATCCGTCGTACAAAGTTGTTGTGAAAATAAAATATTGCTCTGAGCTTTGAGAAAAGGGGTGAGAGAGAGAGAGGGGGGTGGGTGAGACATAAGTAACAAGGTAGCATGGGATTGATATTTCTGACCATTAGCAAACCGTAAAGTCTGCAAAATTGTTAAACCAAAGCTCCAAGTGGCACATGGATCCTAAACATGTTATAAGAAAATAACCTCAGTGGGCTTCCCATGCAGGACCACTGATCTAAAATCATCATCATCAACAACAACAACAACAACTTATTTATACCGCACCCATCTGGCTGGGTTTCCCCAGCCACTCTGGGTGGCTTCCAACAGAAATATTAAAATACACTAATTTCTTAAAGATTAAAAGCTTCCCTAAACAGGGCTGCCTTCAGATGTCCTCTAAAAGTCTGGTAGTTATTTTTCTATTTGACATCTGGTGGGAGGGTGTTCCACAGGGCGGGTGTCACTACTGAGAAGGCCCTCTGCCTGGTTCCCTGTAACTTGGCTTCTCGCAGCGAGGGAACCACCAGAAGGCCCTCGGCACTGGACCTCAGTGTCCGAGCAGAATAATGGGGGTGGAGACGCTCCTTCAGGTATACTGGACCGAGGCCATTTAGGGCTTTAAAGGTAATCATATATATAAAATGGCCATTTACAGTATATATTAATGTACAAGAACCATAATGAGATTTCATTAGTATGCAGGCAGTCATGAGAAGCATATGGAAATACGTCTTACGGAAGATTATCATGCAATAAATTTCTCTAAAGGCATAAAAAATCTTTAGGATGAATGATCTCCTTGAGACTAATGCACACTCAAACTGTAGGAGTGGTATTCGCTCATTAATTGTATGAAACTATTAACTGTGTAAAAATCATTCTTTTCTGCATATTCATTTGTCATATAAAATCATTATCCCCTTCATAAACTTGTTAGAAATGTGAAATGATTCATTTTTTTAAAAAATAATAAAAATCGTTAGTTACAGAAAGTAACATTATAAAACTAGTAGGAATGTTACTTCATCATTTTTGCAAAATAATGTGTCGGTTATGCAGAATCACTTCAGTTGATAAATAACTTTTTAAATAGCTTTATTGTCCAAATAGTCAGGCTGTTCACTATTCATCCTCAATAGCACTTATTATGGCTCAGACATTCATTCGTTATATATAAAAATAAAAAGCTCTAAAATGAACTAGAACAAATATTACTTTCACATCAAGCTGAAAATTACACCCCTAGTTTCCATTAAGAGTGGTATTCAGAATTCAAATGGTGGCAGCTGTTCCTATTTACCTGTCTTGTCACCGTTTTGCTGCCACAACTTCAAGTATGCTCACTAAAAAACGTCTTCCTGGTGCTTTGCATGTGTTTCCATCGGGTAACATTTTTTGGAGAATAATGTTTACAAGATTATACTTTGTCCACAATCACAGGAGCTCCTTATGCAGAGAGGTATACATGGAAGTCCCACATATGCAAAGTCTTTCTCATTCATTTCGGAAGAATGTAAGGAGAGTCCCACTGGATCTGAACTATCCTGTTCTCTTAGGGTTGTATCTAACCAGAGATATAAAGGTAAAGGGACCCCTGACCATTAGGTCCAGTCGTGACCGACTCTGGGATTGCGCGCTCATCTCGCATTATTGGCCGAGGGAGCCGGCGTATAACTTCCAGGTCATGTGGCCAGTATGACAAAGCCGCTTCTGGCAAACCAGAGCAGCACATGGAAACACCGTTTACCTTCCCGCTGTAGCGGTTCCTATTTATCTACTTGCATTTTGACGTGCTTTCGAACAGCTAGGTTGGCAGGAGCTGGGACCGAGCAACAGGAGCTCGCCCCGTCACAGGGATTTGAACCGCCGACCTTCTGATCAGCAAGCCCTAGGCTCTGTGGTTTAACCACAGCGCCACCTGGGTCCCCTAACCAGAGATATAGTGGTCTGTTATTCCTATCTCTGTCTCTTTCTGTGTGTTTGTGTTGAAGACCCATTACTAATCCTACAGCAGGGCCCTCAGTTTCTAGCATTTTAAAGTCTCCCAACTGGCATAAAAATGAGATTTTTTAGCCACTGAAAAGTGTCTTCTCACCCTTAGTGCTAACTGCAGTTAATCAGAGTGACAAAAAGCAGGTCAGCCACTGAGGACAGGCTCCTTAGAAAAGGTGCATGAGAAGAAAAAGGAGGAAAAGTTGATGTGCATGCTCCAAAGCAGGGTCCCCAAACTAAGGCTGGAGGGCCGGATGCGGCCCAATCACCTTTTAAATCCGGCCTGTGGACGGTCCAGGAATCAGCATGTTTTTACATGAGTAGAATGTGTCCTTTTATTTAAAATGAATCTCTGGGTTATTTGTGGGACCTGCCTGGTGTTTTTACATGAGTAGAATGTGTCCTTTTATTTAAAATGCATCTCTGGGTTATTTGTGGGGCATAGGAATTCGTTCATATATATATATATATTCAAAATATAGTCCGCCCCCCCCCCCACAAGGTCTGAGGGACAGTGGACCGGTCCCCTGCTGAATAAGTTTGCTGACCCCTGCTCCAAAGCTTTAGTATTTAGGAATACTGAAAGGCCAAGGCACTTCAGTTTCAAGAGAATGGTAGGAAAGTGCCACTTGGAGGTTTCATCCCTAACTTCTGAATGCAAAGCATAGCCCTTACTACAAAGCTATGGACCTTCTGCATCAATGCAAGATATCTGGAGCTACTATATCCCCACAAGATGGGTGTCTTGCTCCTTCTTGAAGAGCCCACACTCCAATCCCATGGGTTCTACTGACTGGTAGCAGGATTTTCGTAATGGGAAGTTCCCAACTGTACTTGGGGGTGCTGCGGTTTGAACCTGCAAACCTTCTGCATGCAAAGCAGATGTTCTGCCACTGACTTTTGTCCCTGCTAGGAGGCCCAACCCCCAACCTAGCCAGCCTACATACACATACAGCATATATGCTTTTGAGGGTGAGCCATATGGCTTTTATTTCAGTGATATAATCAGCTTGCTTTGCAAAGATGATACCAGCCTAGGTTGATAAGCACAAGGACCCTTCTAACCAACAGACTAATTCCATTTCCTGTTGGATGTGAGTGGCTGTAAAGCACTGTGTCTCAACAGGCCCAAAGTATTGTGTGTATACACAAGTGCCAGCTTTCAGCTCTTTGCAAATGGCTCTCCTGTGCAGAGGAGGCTGAGCTATGGCTTCCCAGAGTCTCCTCTTACAGCAGACAAACAGAGAAATCAATATGTCTTGTCCAAGTTATTAAAAAGTGCTGCAGTTGCCTGGATCATTGCGTAGCTAACCGAAACCATATTTCCCACAGAGGCATGTACTAGAGAACAGCACAGCACCTCATTTCAAGTGACTCCGGAGCTCTCCAACTCATTTTCTTAGTGTGGCTTGTTTATAAGTGCACAATGGTCCTGCTATTGATATATCTGGATGAGAACTCTTCAAGCTGTCTGAGGAGTATTTTATATACGGTATGTGGATGAGAGAGGGAGATAGATGGATAGTTCTCCCTGGCCTGTGTTGAATATTGGAGGACTGAATCTGAAAGCACAGAATGAGCCTTCTGAAATATTATGAAATGGTGGCAGGGAATAAGGAGTTAACACTTATGTGATAGACCATGTGACCCTAATTATGGACCACAAGCAGTGCTGCAGCTCCACTCATACAACAGGTTTCAGTGCATGAAAAAGAGCTTCTTCTACCTCTCTTCCCCCTCTGCCCTTAAAATCAATTCTGGTGGGTTGTCCTGCTTCCTACTCTTAGACACAGTACTCACACTTTCAACTCATGGATTGTCAAAGGCTTTATTCCACAATAGTTCGAAAACACGTCAATGTGCAAGTAGATAAATAGGTACCACTCTGGCGGGAAGGTAAATGGCATTTCCGTGCACTGCTCTGGTGTAGCATCCCTGTGGGTTTAAAAAAGGAATTCATGAAATAATCTGGTCAGTGGATTAATCGAGCAGGATACTCCTGGGTTCAAATATGGTCGAGTAGGGTGCTCTTACCTAAACCAGTTTAGATATATGAGTTCTGGCATAATTAATTCTACAGGATCTGCAACATGTTCACTGTTTATCAATTCACAATTTGCTGTGGGCAGGCATAAACCATTTGTCTAAACATTTGCTGCAGATCTGGCAAGGAGGCATCCTGCATTTCTCCCTTCCTGTAAACATCTTTTGAAGTAGATATTAGAGGTGGTAAAACCTGTTCCTTGATGTTCCTTCCTGCCTAATCCTCTCAGGAATTTTTACTTCCTTTTACTAAGTATGCATGCTCCTTTGTAGTGCTGATAGATGTGTAGATACGATATTGCCCCTCACCCTGCCTCATGAGATTCTGCTGAGTCTCATCTCTCTGTCAGATGAGAACCTTGGGAGGAGCTGGGGAAAGCTGAATGAATTGTCATTGGAGGGTTTGAAATCTGTGACGTTTTCTGGTTGTAATAAAAATGACCTGAGGGGTGAGAGCGAGATAGCACTTACTCTGCAGGGTTATGCTGGTCATACCCTGTCTTTGTCTTTGTTTTATTCTTCCATCCCACGTGAGACTCCCACACTCTGGTTCACCAGAAGTGGCTTAGTCATGCTGGCCACATGACCCCCGGAAGCTGTCTGCGGACAAACGCCGGCTCCCTCGGCCACTAAAGCAAGATGAGTGTTGCAACCCCAGAGTCACTCGCGACTGGACTTAACGGTCAGGGGTCCCTTTTTTACCTTTAACTTTATGGCCTTTTTAGGGAGTATTGCTCTCTCTCTCTCTCTCTCTCTCTCTCTCTCTCTCTCTCTCTCTCTCTGTGTGTGTGTGTGTGTGTGTGTGTGTTTTACTTCACTATATATTTTGGAGTTTTTAATATTCATTATGTATTTTGGGTTTTTTAATATTACAAACTGCCCTGTGATTCCTTGGATGAAGGGCGGCATAGAAATTTAATAAATAATTGTAATAATTCCTCCTCTTTCTGACAGATCCTGCCAAGACCACACTTCCTCGCTTGTCACCATAGAGCTCATGACATCCTCCAGAGAAGTTTTTGGAGACATCGGGTGGGAGGAGAAGAAGCAGGAGCCCCTTTGGATAGAACACTTAACTCTGAAGTGAGTCTCAGCAATTACAATGGGAATTGATTTCACGAGTCAGTAGACTGAGGATTGCAACCTGAGGTTTTTTAAATGAATGGACTCGCAAAAAAAACGGCAATAGCACTTGCTCTACTTATAAATGCAGCTGAGCATATTTTGCTTACTATTTTCCCCTTAGCTGCATTAGTTTACACATACTTTACTTAAGCCATTTTTTCATTGCCAGAGACTGCCTGCCTATCCACGGCATCATGTTGATAGGCTTGGTCTCCCCTCTTGTGAACTCCTACTAGGGATTGACAGGTCAGTCGATTTCAGGTCCAGCTCAGTTTTGCATGTGTTCATTTATAAAACTGTAAGCTGCTCTAGAAACTGCTTTAGCTAAAGAGTGGCTAAACATGCTTTCAGTGAATAAATTAATTTCTGCATTAATCTGTGATTATTAATTTTAAAGAAAAGTTTGCACAACAATTTTCGTCCAGAAAATTGCATATTTAAATAAAGATTTTATCTCAATGTATGAAATTGTAAATGTGAACACATATTTTAATGCATTATTGTGGGTTTTTTAATAATGGGATTGTTTTATTATCTATTTTAATTATGGATGTTTATATGTTAAGGTTTGTATAGCTGATTTTCATACTTTGTAAACTGTTCCACATAGCTGTCACCACTGGGGTGTGACTTTATATTTTGGCCTGGTCTAAATTGGTTTCCTGATCACATCTGGCATATTCAGTGCTGACATACGATAAGGGTAAATTAATATTTCACCGCTTTTCCCTGCTGAGGGGTGCTATTAAGCTCTGAAGGCATTGTTCCTTCCAGAGTCGCTCAGCTTGGCTGGGGATAGGATGTTGTAAGAGGCCTCCTCAGAAAGGCACAAAGGTTGATTAGAAATATCAACAGGTTCGGTGAGTCATGGTGGGGTTGTTCATTTAAGGAGAAGACAACTAGGGGTGCAGCTTCCTAGCTCTCACCTTAAGTTCATAGAATCATAGAGTTGGAAGAGACCACAAGGGCCATCCAGTCCAACCCCCTGCCAAGCAGGAAACACCATCAAAGCATTCCTGACATATGCCTGTCAAGCCCCTGCTTAAAGACCTCCAAGAAGAAGAAGAAGAAGAAGAAGAAGAAGAAGAAGAAGAAGAAGAAGAAGAAGAAGAAGAAGAAGAAGAGGAAGAAGAGTTTGGATTTGATATCCCGCTTTATCACTACCCGAAGGAGTCTCAAAGTGGCTAACAATCTCCTTTCCCCTCCTCCCCCACAACAGACACCCTGTGAGGTGGGTGGGGCTGAGAGACTTCAGAGAAGTGTGACTAGCCCAAGGTCACCCAGCTGCTGCATGTGGAGGAGCGGAGACACGAACCCGGTTCCCCAGATTACGAGTCTACCGCTCTTAACCACTACACCATACTGAAGAAGACTCCACCACACTCCTTGGTAGCAAATTCCACTGCTGAACAGCTCTTACTGTCAGGAAGTTCTTCCTAATGTTTAGGTGGAATCTTCTTTCTTGTAGTTTGAATCCATTGCTCTGTGTCCGCTTCTCTGGAGCAGCTTTCAGAGTGTCCGCTTTCTCCCTCCTCTATATGACATCCTTTTATATATTTTAACATGGCTATCATATCACCCCTTAACCTTCTCTTCTCAAGGCTAAACATACCCAGCTCCCTAAGCCGTTCCTTATAAGGCATCATTTCCAGGCCTTTGACCATTTTGGTTGCCCTCTTCTGGACACGTTCCAGCTTGTCAGTATCCTTCTTGAACTGTGGTGCCCAGAACTGGACACAGTACTCCAGGTGAGGTCTGACCAGAGCAGAATACAGTGGTACTATTACTTACCTTGATCTAAGGGATGCTTAGTTGTAGATGCTTACACAGTTGTAGATGCTCACACAGTTGTGTTGAATTTTTGGATCACAAGTAGCTGTTCATTGCAAATCCTTGTTATTAATAAAAAGGTGCTATGTTTATGACACACCACACCCCAGAGGAAGGGCTGGAGGAAAGTACCAATGTGACCATCACCAGAAGCAAGGAAAAGCACCTTTTTATACCATCTCAAACCCAACAGCAAAATTTTTAATTTCTACATAAGCATTTCCCCTCCTGAAATTATGTAACCTTAAGCAACCAAAGGCAAGCAGGATGAAATCATTTTATGCAAGCACCAAATCTTCAGCTCCTGTTTTTACCTGAACTAAGAGCGTAGTTACTTAGTACTTGTCAGAATCCACCTCACTGTAGCTAAGAGCACTAAACATTAAGACAAGAATTATAACCTGTGTGGAAGCTACAATAATGCCATTGTATTGTACCAAATCATTTCAAACAGACCTGCAAAGTTGTGCTTAGCTTCGGGGACACACAGGATGTGTAATGGTTCTCTCTCCTTCACAAAAAGTCACTTGTCTTCTGCTTATGAACTTCTCAGGATAACAACAGTTGAAAAATAATTTCCCATCAAGAGTTCCACTCCATTCAGCACAATCTGTTGTTGTTTGATCCAGAATGAGCTGAAAGAAGGAAAAATTCTGAAATTGCTAGGCACATTTCTCTCTCTCTCTGATACATATATTATAGTGTTTGTGTGTATATGGCACCCCCATCACACCCTATGTTTCTAGAAACACCATGAATGCCTCCCTTGTTCTCTTACAATGGCAATGCCATTTACCTGAGGGGTGCTGGAACTGAGTTCTGGTGAGTTCCGGCTGGAAAAAAATCCTTTAAAGGACTTATAAATAAAATAGTTGCTTGAGGTGATTAGGCAACTCATGCTGCCTAATGGTAGGACTGGCCCTGATATTGGGGGTAGTGTCATTGGACATGCTGCTCATGTGGAGCAGGGGAAATAAGGTCAAGCATGCTAAATTCTGCCCTTTCGTGTCACTTTTGCTGTTGCTGTCCATAATATGGGGAGAGGTGAAATCTGAAGTGGGAAATCTCTGCTACTCGTGGATTTAAAAACCTGCAAAGTTGTGGTTCATCATCATCATCATCATCATCATCAATTATTTATACCCTGCCCATCTGGCTGGTTTTCCCCATACACTCTGTGTGGCTTCCAACAGAATATTAAAAACACAATAAAACATCAAACCATGGGTTGCCTGATGTACTTATGTCAGACAACGGGGCACAGTTCACATCAAGAACATTCGAGCGCTACCTCCTGGGCAGGGGCATCCGCCATGCT
The DNA here is from genome assembly GCF_965207765.1 of Zootoca vivipara. NCBI lineage: Eukaryota > Metazoa > Chordata > Lepidosauria > Squamata > Lacertidae > Zootoca > Zootoca vivipara. Next base: position 111,179,596 of record NC_142582.1, on the reverse strand, counting down.
CTGACGGCACCTTTCCATCCATCCAGCAATGGCCAGGCGGAAAGAATGGTTCGCTCAGCTAAGGAGGCACTGGTGTGCATGGACCACGAAAACTGGCATTAACGGGTAGCTGAATACTTGTTTGTCCAGCACATCACCCCGTGTACAACGACAGGGCGGAGTCCGGCCGAACTTTTGATGGGCTGCCGCCTGCGTTCTTCTCTGGACCGGCTGCACCCAGATTTTGCTGTGGAAGATCTCCCAGGCTGTGCTAACTTGCCACGGTCCTTTGTGCCAGGGGACAAGGTGTTTGCAAGGAACTATGCAGGAGAGATTCCCTGGATGCCGGCTGTGGTGGTTGGCGTTACAGGACCAAAATCATATCAGGTGGCTTTGGACTGCGGCCGGTTATGGCGCTGGAACATCGACCAGTTATCTCATTTATCTCATAAAGCCATTTAGTTTTCTCATTACTAAATATTATCCTAGCTACTACATAAAGGGGAATATATGTGTTTTCACTGGAGAAGTTTGATGGCAACAGAAGATAAGAAATGAGATAAGGACTGAATCAAATGTCCTTGAAGGTCTTGGGTGGAAGTGGTGAAACCTATCAGTTTATCAGCCATATCAGGAACCTAGGAACCTCAGACTTCAAAATGAGTTGGAAGAATGCCTTTGGAAACAACTTCACATGCCCCTTGGACAACCATGTAATATTCAATAAGCATTTAACAAACAAATAAAAAATAAATTGTAAGAAAAGCACTGCTGGATCAGGCCAAAGACCCACCTAGTCTGGTGTCCTGTTCCCACAGCATGCCTTTCAAAAGCCAACCAGATACCTATGGAAAGACTGCAAGCATGATTTGAGCATGCTCTCCCTTCGTAGTTTTCATCAACTGGTATTCAGAAGCATATTGTTTCCAACACTGGGGGTTTAGCCATCAGGTTTAGTAACTGATGATAGTTTTTACCTCCATGAGATTGTCTAATCCTTATTTAAAATCATTCAAGTTAGTGGCCATCACTGCCTCCTATGGGACCAAATTCCATAATTTATCTATACGCTGTGTGAAGCACTTTCTTTTAGCTGCCCTGAACCTTCCCAGCAACTGGTATTTAGAGCATAGCTGCCAAGTACCCCCTTTTCCCCGGGAAACCCCCGTATTTTCTTACCATTTCCCGCAGGTGTCACGAATGGCAAAATACCCCATATTCTTCTGGTGCCGCGCTGGCACTGGAAGTTGCTTCTACGCACTTCCAGACATGAGTCGAAGCGACTTCTAATGCCGCTGTGCCCATTTGCAAAATGTCCGCAGTGCCAGATCCCGCGGCACTGCTGATCCTGGATTTTTCAATCTGGAACTTGGCACCTATGATTCAGAGTCATACTGCTTCTGTCAGTAGAGGTAGAACAAACCAGAACATAAGCCACACTGTGTAGAGTGCAACCAACTCTCTAGTAAGCGTGTTTAGGATGGCAGCCTTGGTATTTGAAATGCAATTTACTCTGCCTGCTTTGAAGTAATCATGCAAGTTCTCTCTTCTTTGGATGAGCCTCAGTAAAAATAAATGTCTTGGCAATGCTGGTACGGCTGAATGCCCCAGTGTCATATCTATGCATACTGTGAAAGCAGTGATAAACATGATATATTTTTATTACTCTGAATGTTCTACATGTTAATAAGGTATTTGTTAAACTAGAAGGGGACTGAGAAACAAGACTGTTCTCAAAAATAGGAAAGACAGGCTGCGAGGACTTCCTATCAAGTTGGGTTTCAAAAACATCCATCATTTCTGACACAATGAAGTATGCAGTAAAATGATGTTGCGCTCCTGCCATCATACTGGTGTCAACTGTCTAAAATTCCCCATACAATATGAAGGGCTATAGTCTACCAAGTTGCCCCGTTAGGGCAAGGACTTCTGCTTGTGCCACAGAACTTCCTCTCTGCACACCCTAAGTCTATTCTGGGTTTATCTTTGACTAGTTGAAGCAGATTTTGGGGGGGATGTAGGGGTACATGGGGAGGAGAGGAGAGGGGAAGTTCTTCTGCACAGGTGGGGCATCCTTGCACTAATGGGCCAACTTCAGTAGCTACAACCCAAAGTTGGTAATTCTTCATATTTACAGGAGTGGCTTTCCATTCTTTTCACTGTTAACAACCTAGTTTCACTTTAAATTCTTTTGTCGAGACGGATAGAGTTTGACATGTGCAATCTTCCGTGGAATTTGCAGGCTGTTTTGCCTGCTCCCCGCAAGAAAACAGCCAAACAAATGAATCAGAAAATGATGTGATTGGGCAGGAAGCATGGATGAAATGAAGTCCGGAAAACCAAACTCCGAACATTCAGCCCACTCAGTCCATGGCTCCCAGAGTTTAAAACAAAGGCGGCCCACAAGGTGTCCTTCAGATGTTGGTGCACTCCATGTCCCATCAATCGCAGTCCCTCAGTCAGGGATGATGGGAGTTGCAGTCCAACAATGTCTGGAGGCTATCCCTGGTTTAAGGGATAGAGTGGTATCCAATAAAGCCATTTCAGTAGCACAAGGACCTGTAGCTGCACAATAGTGATTCTCTTGTCTCTTTTCTCACCACACCTCTTGAAATCTCTTGTAGGTTTTTCCCCAACCCTCTGGAGCAAATTTGGTGAGATTGAACATGGTGCATGGGGAGACAAGACAAGTTCCATTGCACAAGCAAAAATCCAATATATTCGGCTTTTCACAATGACTGTGTTGGGTTCCCTATGCCTGTTCACTACTTGATGCATTGGAACAAACAGAATTTTCATATTGTTGCACACATTAATGGCTTTCAACGTGCGCGCACACACAATCTAAATATGAGAATATTAAGCATGTGTGCAGCGGAAAGGTATGAAGAGCAATGTTAGCATATCAAAGGAAAAACAAACTAAGATATAAACAGCTGTGACAAAGTCGTTCTGGTACAACCTACCCTTCAGAGGAATGCTAATGAGTGAGCCCAGTTCACTTTGACCCTTTACCTTCCTGTGGAACAAAATTAGCTCAGCCGCTGAAGCAAAGACAAAAAGCAAACAAACAAAACCACCCACATGCACCCATTTCCTGCAAAGATGAAGACACTCTGACACCAAACCGTGTTGCTCTTCCTTGAATTGCTCAGCTTTAAATAATGAGCCCACATACATTAAGCTATTTAGGGTCACTGCTCTAACTCCACTAATGTACCCAGCACTTTGTCTAGTGTCAAATGCAAATATTTTAGAGCAGATTTTAATTCAATTACAGTTCATTTCTTGAGAGGAACGGGGAGAGACTGTGCTTCTTTTGAAGGTCAACTGGCCAAATAGGAAATGATTTTATTTTTTCTTAATATAAAAAAAATGTACTGTGAATGTGTGTGGCTTTATAATAAGACTCGGCTACATTTCTTTTCAAACACATTTTGAAAAGCATTTACTTTTTTCTTTTTCTTTAGAAAGATGGCATGATTTTAGATTGTACCTGTGAGAAAACTTGTGATCTCTGTCACACTTTTGAATGAGGGTCAGTCCAATATGCTTCCCTCTTTAGTGGGACATATTAAGATTATTCATGATTTTATGGAACATACACGTGTGTGTGTGTGTGTGTGTGTGTGTGTGTGTCGGTCTGTCTGTATGTCGGCCTGCCTGTCCAGGGCTATTACCGTTCTGTGTTTTTCCCCCCAAATAATTTTTATTCAATTTTCCAAATAAACAAACAACACACAAACAAATCAAATACAAAACCTCTTATCTCCTCCTCTCACTTCATTTCGCTCTGCCAAGCTGTGACTTCCCTCCCGCCATTCGGCTTTATTGTTCAATCTTATCTCGCAGTTCCTTTTTACCCACAATTTTAAACCAGTCCTTAGGATTTATTTCAGTCCTGCAAGTGTCTTTAAACTTCTACTTAAAGTTCTTCTCCATATAATCAATGAATTTACTCCATTCTCTTTGGTACTTTGTCTCTCCCTGATCACGGATCCCGCAGGTCAACTTTGCTAGCTCTGCATAGTCTATCATTTTCATCTGCCACTCCTCAATCGCCGGTATCTTTTGTGATTTCCATTTTTGGGCTAATAAAGTCCTAGCCACGGTTGTAGCATACATAAATAGTCTCTGGTCTCTTTTTGCTATTTCATCTCCCATCAATCCCAATAGAAAGATTCAGGGTTCTTTTGGGAAAAGTATACCTAAAAATCTTTTTCAGTTCGTTACATATCATTTCCCAATTATTATTTTTTTACTTTTTCGCATGTCCACCACATGTGATAAAATTCACCATCTTTATTTCCAGCAAACTTTACTACTACATTTTCGCTAATTTAACTGGTGTGGAGTACCATCTATACATCATTTTCATTACATTTTCCTTCAAAGTGGTACATGCAGTAAACTTCAATGTTTCATTCCACAATTTCAACCACGCATCATACTCAACATTGTACCCAAATTCTTTTGCCCGTTTTATCATCACATCTTTTGTCAACTCATCTTTCGTATACCATTCTAACAAAAAATCATACATCTTTGACAACAATTTCGCTCTGCCTTCCAACAATTCTATTCGAAATTTGGACCTTTTCTCCTCAAAACCTATTTTCCTGCCAATTAACAGTACATCATTCACCTGGTGGTACGTTCTGGGAGCTAAACCATAGGTGACAGCAGTACTGGAGCTTGAAGAGGAAATTCAGGGCCCCACAACCCTGCAGGCTACCAAATGACTCCTGAGAGCAGCAGATGATTGGGACAAGGAAATATAGGCTCTGCTTCCGCAGCTGGGCTGCCATGGGCATATCTGGATCCACATGGGCTGAGACACTGGTCATGGCAGCACCCTTTCTTTCGTGAGATGAGTCATATTCCCTTCACACACTGGGAATTGTAACTCTGGGAAGGGAATAGGAGTCTCCTCACCACTCTTGTTACCTTTAAAAGTCTACACTTCTCAAAATTCTTTGGGAGAAGCCAGGACTGTTTAAAGTCACTGGCGGAGGAAGAGGAGTGTGGGGGAAGTGCACTGCCCCCGGCAGCATGATCCTGGTTGGGTGCCATCGCGGCTGCCCCCCGACCGTGCTGGACCCCCTGCCCCCACAGGCATCTGTTGGCAGACATCATGGGAGACATAGGGCAGCAGGCTGGCCTCAGCTGATGCAGACCCTCCCTGTACCAACCCGTCGGGCGTCTCTACCCTCCAGTGCAGCCAGCTGAAATCGATCTAGACTCCAAGTGCCTAGATAAGCTGTAGCAGAATCCACGTAGCTTGAGCGGCCACACACAGAGAGAGAGAGGCGTGTTGGAATATTTACAGGCGTTTATTAAGCATATCTCAGGAGAGAGAAAAACATGTCCTCTCCTTCTTCACCAGCACAGCAGAGGTAAAAGCAATAGCAATGTACAAGGGAAGTGCACAGACATGTGACATACAACAGCTAGACGTCTGTACCTTAAGGTGGAACTCAATTCCCAACAGCGTCGTGCCATCTTTATCAATGACTTGTATGATGGGCTTGAGGGCATCCTGATCAAGTTTGCAGATGACACCAAAGTGGGAGGGGTGGCTAATACCCCAAAGGACAGGATCACACTTCAATATGACCTTAACAGATTAGACAACTGGGCCAAAGGAAACAAGATGAAATTTAACAGGGAGAAATGTAAAGTACTACACTTGGACAAAAAAAAGGAAGGCACAAATACAGGATAGGAGACACCTGGCTTGAGAGCAGAACATGTGAAAAGGATCTAGGAGTCTTGGTAGACCACAAACTTGATATGAGTGAACAGTGTGATGCAGCAGCTAAAAAAGCCAATGCAATTTTGGGCTGCATCAATAGGAGTATAGCATCTAGATCAGGCATCCCCAAACTTCGACCCTCCAGATGTTTTGGACTACAATTCCCATCTTCCCCGACCACTGGTCCTGTTAGCTAGGGATCATGGGAGTTTTAGGCCAAAACATCTGGAGGGCCACAGTTTGGGGGTGCCTGATCTAGATCAAGGGAAGAAATAGCACCACTGTATTCTGCTCTGGTCAGGCCTCACCTGGAATACTGTGTCTAGTTCCGGGCACCACAGTTCAAGAAGGATACTGACAAGCTGGAATGTGTCCAGAGGAGGGCAACCAAAATGGTCAAAGGCCTGGAAACAATGCCTTATGAGGAACGGCTTAGGGAGCTGGGTATGTTTAGCCTGGAGAAGAGAAGGTTAAGGGGTGATATGATAACCATGTTCAAATATATAAAATGATGTCATATAGAAGAGGGTGAAAGGTTGTTTTCTGGTGCTCCAGAGAAGCGGACACGGAGCAATGGATTCAAGCTACAAGAAAGAAGATTCCACCTAAACATTAGGAAGAACTTCCTGACAGTAAGAGCTGTTCGGCAGTGGAACTTGCTGCCAATGAGTGTGGTGGAGTCTCCTTGTCTGGAGGTCTGTCAGGAATGCTTTGATGGTGTTTCCTGCTTGGCAGGGGGTTGGACTGGATGGCCCTTGTGGTCTCTTCCAACTCTATGATTCTAATACTTGGGAGTAACTCAAAATGAACACAACAGAGCTTACTTTTGAACAGCCCCCCTGAGCTTCTTCTGCATCAAATAGCTAGCTTTGACTTCCTAACTTAATGTAGAGACATTGCGGCACAGCCTGGCATGAAATAAAATAAAAGTATCTGAAGACAGAAATGTTGATATTCACTTGCCCCTGTCTCTTCCAATTGAACAACCTTCATTTTTTTTTAAAAAAAAATCATTTCTAATTCCTTGCATTTGTTTGCCTTTCTTTCCCGCCCCCTGTGAATTAGCTTACTAATAAATTTTCTCTCTGCTCATGTCGACTTCAGTTATCACAAATAAAATCTTTTCCCCACATTTCCCCCAACAATGAATTTTTAAATGCAGTGAATTTTTATTCATTGTAAGATGGCATCTCAGCTTGTCATAAACATGTGTAGACCATTCTGAAATTTACTGACTAAATATAATCACTGTGGCATGACATTAAAAAAGAAAACAGTAAACCATGGAAATACAGTGCAATAAATGAATCTTAAGGACAGGTTATAAAATGGAGCTTGGTTAATTAGAATGGTTTTGTTCTCTGTTCTCCGAGCAAAAGCTTTCACATGCCCTGAAGCCTGAGATGATTGCCATAGCCGCTGCTCCTGTGAAGAATTTAAACTCATTCAGACAGAAATTATAAGATGAATAAAGAATCGTACAACTGAGCCTGTGCCAGTTTCCAAAGAGAGAACGCAAATGACATACCCCATGCGACTTCAGTTTCACTTAACTCTAGTTCAGGAGGCAGAAATCCACTTAGAATCCAAAAATTATGGTGTCAAATGGATGCAGCTTCCAACCATACCCTCTCCATCATTCATCATACTTGGCCATCCAGTACAATACAGTACAGTAAAGACAGTTGGGTCAGATGTGTTGGGAGGGCTTCCAAACTTGACCACAGGTGCCAGAGAAGAAATGAGGGAAAGGGAGATGTGGATGTGCTTCTCTTGGCCTAGAAGTTCTGGCTATCAAAGTGGATGCCAGGGTAGGCAGCCTAGAAACAATTGGGCAGTGATGTGATAGAGCTACCATTTGCTCTGCCTGTTACTCAGGGGAGGGAGGGAGGAGTATAGTTCAGTGGTAGAGCATCTACTTTGCATGCAGAAAATTCAATCCCACCATCTCTAGTAGGGCTGTGGTATTTTAATGACTTACAAGCAGATGTTAATAAGTACAGTGTGGTTCACTGGTAAAGATTTCTGATTAATATGTGTTATCCATAGAAAAGGATTTATTTCAACTTGCATGTTTCATAGCTGAAATCTCATGTTCTTGTTCTATAATATAATGTCTACCGTGTGTGTGTGTGTGTGTGTGTGTGTGTGTGTGTGTGTGTGTTGTTATTGTTCAATAAGGGGGGAAGATGCAATGGCAGAATTTGTAATTTAGAGATATTCTCTTAGTATGAAGAAGTTGGTGAACTGACATCTTGCCATAAACTTCTATGACCAAGTCAGCTCTAAAGGCCTAGAGTCTTAGCAATGGCTTGAAACAACTCAAGATGCTGCTCTCTGACCCAAGCAATTAATTACAAAACCCATCTAAGTGAAATAATTCAAATTAGGCAAAGTCAGCAAGTCAAAGTACAATGAAATAATGCGATCAAATACAAAAATAATAGTAACAAAATTAAATCGCTAGCTTTGCTGGGCCACCCACTCAGAACTTTCTTTGTTTCCGGAGTCAGCTGGTTGTACCTTATTCTCATGTTGGTGAAAAAGTGAACTAAAAATGTCACCCATTGCTGACTTTTCCATCATGAAAGATGAAACCATCAATTTGGGTGGCAAGTTCTACCAAGGGGCAATTTTTTTGTCTCCAATCTCTATTTCTGTGAGTCACTTGAACAAAAAAATGAGTGAAAAGGGCAATATCATCTTGACTTTTCATTTCAGGTGGTTAAAGTCTTCATGCTTATTCTGAAAGTATTATTTATGGAGGTTAGTTCTGGAGGAATGGCCTTTGGGGGATTAAAATGTGAGATTGACGGTTGGGTTAAGCCATGTGTGCAGTGTTGGTTTTACCCTATTCTGTGTATTTGTCTTTTTGTTAATGAATTCAATTGTTTTACTGCTGTACTGATGATGTGTTTTTGTTCTGAAAAGTTGTGTATATGCACCTTTAAAATAAATAAGATAAGTAAGCATTACTGTGTGGATATGTATCGTCTCAATTCTATGAGCATTATTATTATTATTTTGCAAGTGTGATCCATTTAGGGACACTACTTGCCACAGAAATCCCAAGCATTTCAAAGATGGAACAAAGACAGAATATCCTTTTACTTGCCTAGCAACATAGGGGGTGGTTCCAGAACTATCTAGAAATGCTCAGGACTGAACGTGGGGTCTTCTGCATGCAAAACATTGAGCTACAACTCTTCTGCAAAGGATAGGCAAAATCTAGAAGAGATTCAAAAAAGTGACAACACAAAATGAATTTGAACTTTATGTGAATGTGAAATTAATGCAGCCATGCACTGTGACCTTTAAAATATTTACATCCAGCCCTTCACAATACTACATTTCAAAATCAAAGGAACCAACACAATAATGTATATAAACAAAAGGAAAAACAGCAAATAAATCCCTTCCAGTCGGGATTCAGGCCTCATCATGGGACTGAAACTGCCTTGGTCGCACTGGTCGATGATCTCCGGCGGGCTAGAGACAAAGGTGAGAGCTGTTTCCTAGTCCTGCTGGATCTCTCAGCGGCTTTTGACACCATCAACCATAACATCCTTCTGGACCGTCTAGAGGGGCTGGGAGCTGGGGGCACTGTCATACAGTGGTTCCGCTCCTTCCTCCTGGGCCGTGTTCAGAAAGTGGTGGTGGGGGATGAGTGTTCAGACACCTTGGGCTCTCACTTGTGGGGTGCCTCAGGGTTCTGTCCTCTCCCCCATGCTTTTTAACATCTACATGCAGCCGCTGGGAGAGATCATCAGGGCGTTTGGGCTGGGTGTTCATCAGCTCTACCTCGCTTTTAAATCAGAACCAGTGAAGGCGGTGAAGGTCCTGTGTGAGTGTCCGGAGGCAGTTGGAGGATGAATGGCGACTAGCAGATTGAGATTGAATCCTGACAAGACAGAAGTACTGTTTGTGGGGAACAGGAGGCGGGCAGGTGTGGAGGACTCCCTGTCCTGAATGGGGTAACTGTGCCCCTGAAGGACCAGGTGCACAGCCTGGGAGTCATTTTGGACTCACAGCTGTCCATGGAGGCACAGGTCAATTCTGTGTCCAGGGCAGCTGTTTATCAGCTCCATCTAGTACGCAGGGTGAGAACCTACCTGCCCACGGACTGTCTCGCCAGAGTGGTTCATGCTCTAGTTATCTCTCGCTTGGACTACTGCAATGCGCTCTACGTGGGGCTACCTTTGAAGGTGACCCAGAAACTACAATTAATCCAGAATGCGGCAGCTAGACTGGTGACCAGGAACGGCAGCCGAGACCACATAACACCAGTCCTCAAAGATCTACATTGGCTCCCAGTACGTTTCCGAGCACAATTCAAAGTGTTGGTGCTGTCCTTTAAAGCCCTAAATGGCCTCAGTCTAGTATACCTGAAGGAGCGTCTCCACCCCCATCGTTCTACCTGGACACTGAGGTCCAGGCAGCGCTGAGGGCCATCTGGCGGTTCCCTCACTACGAGAAGCCAAGTTACAGGGAACCAGGCAGAGGGCCTTCTCGGTAATGGCACCCACCCTGTGGAACGCCCTCCCACCAGAGGTCAAAGAGAACAACAATTACCAGACCTTTAGAAGGCATCTTAAGGCAGCCCTGTTTAGGGGAGCTTTTAATGTTTGATGGATTTCTGTATTTTAATGTTTTGTTGAAAGCCACCCAGAGTGGCTGGGGGAACCCAGCCAGATGGGCGGGCTATAAATAATAAATTTATTATTATTATTATTATTATTATTATTATTATTATTATTAAAAACAGAACTAGGTCATCAACAAGCTTAACATGGCTAGGATTCCCACCCCCTCCCCTGTAGCTTAAATGATAGCAATGCTGGTGCCAGCTTCACCTCTCTGGGGAGAACATTCTGTAGCTGGGACACAACTACAAATACAGCCCCCTCCCCTTGCTGTGGCTAATCTCACCTTGCATGGAAGACTTACATGGGGAAAGGCTTGGGCAGATGAACTTTAAGTACAGGCAGATTGATATGGGAGTTGGCACTCAGTCAGGTCCGTTAAGGAATTAGCACTCAGGAATTAGAGTAACAAGGATAGTAATGCATTGTGAGCATGAAGGGACCAAGAGACAGATACCTCTGAAATAGCCTTAGTTAAGCTACAGCTGTTTCATTGAAATTTGACTAATTGCAGCCAACCGACTCAGCTTCAAGTGAAATTACCTCAAGTGGTTTCTATGACGGATGGAGCCTTTTTCATGGACAAATGCCACTTCACAGCAAGAAAATAAACAGGGCACTTAGTACATCACTTTTCATATTCTAATTCCAAGGGTACCACTCGTAGCAGGAAGATGTTTGCAGCGTGCATTCGTCTCCCAGATTAGATGCCACATATTTGGGGGACGTCACTTAGCATTGTGATGGTTTTAAAGGTGCCCTTTCTAAGAACGGTAGTTTTGGAGAGGCTCTATTTTGAAGCAAAGGTGAAGCAATCCAAGATGTTTAGCAAATATCCCATTAAAATGAATAAATAAATCACTGACACACACTTTGTTGCGACTCTTCCTTATCCTTTATTTTTAACAGGGACTAGTTTCTTGAAGTGGCTACTGCTGCTGTATGCAGTGGGACCAAACATAGCTGCCAAGTTTTCCCTTTTCTCGCGAGGAAGCCTATTCAGCATAATGGAAAATCCCTTTTAAAAAAGGGATAACTTGGCAGCTATGGGACCAAAGGATTCTGGAAGCAACAGCGCATGATGATATCCCTTACTTTCCAGAGACTTTGTACAGCACATAGGCAGCACATCAAATTTTTGTTCTGTCGGATGCACTCCTGAACTTGCATCAGTGCACTAGTGGAACACAATGGACATTGCTGCTTCAGAGTATCTGTTTGTTTCTTCAGCAATGCCATCAGATTTGTTGGCATACACAAGTAAGGTGTGCATCTGGGCACTTATAATCAAGTACTTAATGAGCCTCCCCCCTCTCCAATCCGCTTCTTCTGACATGCTTCCCCTGAATTTAACTTGATGACTGTCACTTCATATTGGCTTCCCAGACTTTAAATTAAACACTTCGCCTTGTTTTTGGTACACAGTAGATGCCTCGGTTCACCATCTGTACATTCATTAATCAACATTTCAACTAAGAACGCATCACTCTGACATTCTTCTGCTATGGTCTCTTAGCAACAGAACCTCTCCAGGCAACTTAATGAGAAGGACCGTGGTGCAGGTGAGTGATGCTTACACCAGGTGTATCTCCTGTGATCTCTATGCTATAGGTTTGAGGAAGAAAGGCCCTGATGCCTTTGAGCTCATGCTCTGCCTAAGAATTTGCTCTTCCTTTTCTTGGGTGCAGCAGCTACAACGTGCACACACACATTTCACACACATCTATTACCTTTTATAGGGGACGTGGGTGGCACTTTGGGTTAAACCACAGAGCCTAGGGCTTGCCGATCAGAAGGTCAGCGGTTTAAATCCCCGCGACGGGGTGAGCTCCCGTTGCTTGGTCCCAGCTCCTGCCAACCTAGCAGCTCGAAAGCACGTCAAAGTGCAAGTAGATAAATAGGTACCACTACAGCAGGAAGGTAAACGGCGTTTCCGTGTGCTGCTCTGGTTCGCCAGAAGCGGCTTTGTCATGCTGACCACATGACCTGGAAGCTGTACGCCGGCTCCCTCGGCCAATAACGTGAGACGAGCACCGCAACCCCAGAGTCGGTCACGGCTGGACCTAATGGTCAGGGGTCCCTTTACCTTTTTATCACCTTTTATACACCCTTGCTTATCTTTCTCCCCAAATGTTATTATCTTTCCTGATAATAAGTTGTTCTACTCCATGGTTGCCTTTTCATGAGCCTGTTTCAGCTCTACAATACTAAATTGCTCTTAACACCTGAGGGACACAGGTTAGAGGAGGTGCAGGTGAACATAGAGAGATCTGGCAATTTACGCCCTGTCCCAAGCACCTTAATCCTTAATCTAGACACCTGCCACCTGAGGAAGCTACTTCACTCAAATCCAGACTTCAGGCTTTGGCACAGTGCTGAAGTTGTTTTTCTCCTGCCAATACATGCCAGGAGGGTGGTGAATGGTGACATGGATGTATTGGGAAGGAAAAGGGCACTTCCAAACCACTGAGGCCCTCACCAATGCCCAACCTGGGCAACTGGCTGGGGTTGGGCCAAGTCTCACTCTGCCTTATGGTAGGGCTGGTCCAGCCGCTTGGGTGCAGTTGAGCCATCAACCATATGGGAGGAATCCATGCTGTGACTCCTCCAGCATGATCCACGATCATTACCTCTGCAGATCAGGAAGCAGACACCTTGCTGCAGTTATCTGCAAAAGTAAGGAGAGAAGAGGCCCTAAGTCTTCGAAAACCAGGCCTCCAGTTATGCTGACATCCCAGACTATAATCGTAACTAAAGCAAGGCTCTCAGATTGACGATGAAGCATTTAAGAAATCCATCCTTTTCCTAAAGGTCTTTTAAAAGTGCATTTGTCTTATTTGTTTTATTTAAGGATGCAGGGATGAATCAATGCTCCCATCACAGAGAAACGGCCTTTTAAGTGCTGGGCATTTGTCAGATGCTCCTAATGCTGATGATGTCATGAAAAGAGAGATTGTTTAACTACAGGAGATCATTAGGAATTCTCAGCACTTAAAAAGCTATTCATCTCCAACCCGGCCACAGTTTAGCAAAATATCCTTAAAGCATGTCAACCTGAATGGATTGTTGAGAGACTGGTCTTAAGAAAGTGGCAATTGCCTAGATTAAGGTTCTGCAAATGGCTGGCAAAAGAGGAACAAATTTCCCTTCTCCAAGTCCCTTTTCAATGGCCTTTTACTTTTGGCACTTTATCTGATAGCACTCTTGATCTGATGTGGAGCTGTATATTCAATTGGGTTGTATCTTGTCCAGCCAACATAACGTTTTTGCAGCAAGCCTTTGGTTCAGATGCCATCTTATGGATTAGCAAATTGTCACCATTTAAAAATATTTCTTGCCCCTTGCTCCCAGGGGCAATGGGATACACCCTCCCTCCAATGTAAAAGTCTTGTTAAACATTCCTTTTAGAAGAGAGAAGCTGCTGACTGTTTTGGCCATGATTTAATATAGCTCCCTACATCACTCACTGTGATCCCTGAGATTGATCAAGACAAGTTCTTCCTAAATTTATCATTCAAGTGTCAAATGAGACCAGCAAAGATAGATTCCTCTCAACTGTGGAATACCCCTATTTTGGAAACTCGCCACAGTCAGATCTTGGATCATTCTACAGAAGCAGTATAATACTTGTTTTTAACAATAATACAAAATTAGCATTTATGTAGAGCAGGGGTAGCCAGTGTGGTGCCCTGCAGATGTTTTGGACTGCAACTCCCATGATCCCTGGCTATTGACATTGCTAGCTGTGGATGACAGGAGTTGTAGTCCACAAAGCATCTAGAGGGCACCATGTTGGCCGCCTCTGATGAACAGTCTTCAGTGCTCGAGATGCTTCGGCTACAGCTGAGCCAAAATATATGCCCCTCATTTCATCACTAGCAGTGAAAAGTGGAGGTGGGAGAGCATTTTAGCTATTTTTGAGGAAGGGGGACATACCAGTGACAGTCATTTTGCTTGTTTTAGCACTTGGGAGCCATTACTCTCCCCAGATCGTCTTGGCATTTGGCTACATCTCACATAGCATCTTTCTAAGGGGAAATCGGGTCCTGCCTAACAAAGGGCAACCAAGCCCTGTGTTGTGGGTGGGAACGTTTGGATGGCCACAACACCCGAATGGAGGTTCCTTGATGTGGGTGCAATTAGACCAGTGGGATGCCCGCTATATTCTATTGAGGGACCTCTATATAAGCCCATGCATGTGTCCCTGAGCTTCCTCTTTTGGGCCAGTGCATCGGAGCACCTGCCCACCTCTCCCTATATTTAGGGCATGCGCGCTTGACCTTGCTATGCCATCGTGTGTCGTCTGTCATTGGGACACAGGCACGGCAGGAATTTTCCCCACTTGGCTGATTGGCTGGTGCCATTTGGGTTTCACCTGCCGCATAGCAAATCATCACAACTTGTAAGGTTGCGGATAGGCTCTGGTTCAGGTAATAGGGATGGGGGAATGCTCTCGCCATCCCTATGTGAAGGGTATTCTGTTAAAGGAATCCAGGGACTCTATGGTTTGGCCAACCCTGAGAGGGGTTGTGCCTGTGCTTGAGTCCAGGGAGACATCTGGCAGGTGGGCTGGTTGACCCCACCTCCCATTCTGCTGGGTGTTCACCCAAGGCTGACCTATGGTGTGTCCTGGGTCAGCGCTACCTGCAACGGTGCAGGTAGCTAGTTGAACCAGAGCCCATGCAACCACTCACTTCATTGTAATCAATAAAGTTGTGGCCTAAATGCTGCCAAAAACCAAACCAAAAATTTGAGTCTTGTCTGAAATTATTTGGGGGTGGTTGAAAGGTCTACACACGCAACTGGGGGATACAACCAAAGACCTTCCAGGTGATCTATCCCATGAGAAACCAAAAACAAACAAAGAAGCTGGATGGTTAATGAAGATGGTCAGCATGTGGAAAACTAAGTAACTGGGTCTCCTTAGCTTGAAAGAGAGAGGACTGAAGAGGAACCTGGGATACCTGTAGGGCTGCCACATATGAGAGAGCAGAAAAGGCTCATTCTCTGCTTCTCCAGAAGGCAGAACCAGATCTAATGAGCTTGAGTGATTTTGGTTTAAACAATGGAGCCAATTACCTGGTGCAGGGCTTATCTCCCTTGCCAGAGGTCATCAAGCAGAGATTGACCCATAGCAAAGGCAGGGTGGGGAATTCAATTCTGTTCACATTTGAAGGAAAACCTTCTCAGTTCACACTTTCTGAAACAATACAAGAACCAAAGCACAGCCATCCATTGAAATTCGCAATTCTTTGAACTTTGCAATGCAATTCTCCAGCCAGATAATGTGTACAAATATGTGTATACCAAGGTATAGTCTGTATTTTAAAAAAATGCAAAAATAAAAATAGTGCAAATATCATATGAAATGCATTATATTAGGGGAAGATTGCTTTGCAAAAATATTAGGCAAAATTACATATCCATTGTGTACATTGGGATAAATTTGGTCTAAAATGCTAATGAGGTCTTTGAAAAGAAAAGAAAAGAAAAACACTTGCAGATGAGTAAATGTAGAGAACTGCACTTAAGACTGGAAAAGTAAGAAACAGAGACATCAAAACTGACAATATTTCCCATCCCTGCTGACTAGCTATTGATTAGGGATGCTTTATTTGGATTAGGAACATAGGGCGCTGACTCAGACCAATGGCCGTCTTGCTGAGTATCTTCTATGCATAGCTGTCGAGTTTTCCCTTTTCTCACGAGGAAGCCTATTCAGCATAAGGGGATTTCCCTTTAAAAAAGGGAGAACTTGACAGCTATGCTTCTATGCTCCCTAGCAGTGGCTCTCCAGAGTTTCAGACAGGAGTCTCTTCCAATCCCACCTGGACCAGGGATTGAATGTGTCAAAAAGGTAGTTGGACTAGACAGCCCACTCAATATCCCTTCCAAACTCTATGGTTTGATATAATTAATCTTTAATGGTCTGTAAACCTAGGCCTGTAAGCAAACCAGTATTATCATCTCCATTTTGCAGATAGATTGCTGAATCTGAGAGAAAGTGGCTTGCCTCAGGCCACGGACAGAGTTTGTGGCGGATAAAAGATTGCAATGGTGACCTCCTGGATCACAGCTCATTCTGTTTAGTTAGCTTTTCCACCTCTTTTTCATTCTATTCAGATTAGCTCTTGGTTACGCCTCTTACTTATTCCATTTATTTGTTACACCACTTTCCTATACAAATACACACATCAATTCATTCACTCGTCAAACTTCTACGGTACTGTTTCATAAAAATGCAAGCACAGCACTGCACGGGCATGAAAACAATCAGCAATCAAATAAAAAAAATGGCAGCAATAAAATGCAAGCTTTAAAACACTACGATTTTTCACAATAGCAACCACTGCCAAATCAACAGCAAGCAGAGTAATACAAACAGGCTAGGGGAGCAGCCACGGATTTGAAATCCTAGCCTTTCTGAAAGAACAATAACAAAACTATGTTTTTCACAAGCCATTTACAATTGTTTTTTTTAAGACAGGTAGTAAGCCCTGGAGAGAACTTACAGCATCAAATAAAATACAAATTCAAACACTCATCTTATCAAATAATGCAGCAGCACTGTAGTTGAAACAAGGGCAAAATTGATGGAAAACCATCAAAACTCTAAAAAGAAAACCAACTAAATGACACACTGGAAAGCATGGGCAAGTGAAAAGGTATTCACTTGGCACTGGGAAGACATCAGAATTGGCGCCAACCTAGCCTTCCTTTGGGAGGAGCGGAATAATAATAATAATAATAATAATAATAATAATAATAATAATGGGCTGATGAGATTGCATTATTATTTGGTTCAATGATGCTCACCAGTATACAACATATGTGCTTTCAAAACAGTACTCAGACTGTCAGAATGAGTTAGAAGGTAGTGAAGCCCAATACCAAATCCAAATTAACAATCTTTCACAAAACAGCTCCTATCCTATGCACCATCCCAAAGGCAGTGTGCTACCCTAGCAAATAGAAAATTTCTTAAATTTAAATTTCCTAAATTAAAAACTCAGTGGCTTGAGAATGGATGTCACATTCAGGATACATAATCAGATTCCAATGTGGGAAAGAAATAACATGGCCGCAATCTGCCTACAAATTAACTCCTGCTGATTTCGAATGTTGGCCAGATTTCAGATCCTTGAGGACAACCGCAGCATCTTTACCTATTCTGTCATCAAAAAGAGCCCTGGACTCACAACAAGCCATCCACCCAAAGGAAAGAAGGACTTGGCTAAGTGCTTGCGAATGAGAAAAAAGATTGGGAATGCAATTAACTTTTTCAAAAGAAACAGCTTACATCCTCAGCAAACAAGGTTATTTTACAAATCGCAACAATCTTACTTTGAAAAACATGTTTTCTGGGAAGATGGTAAAGAATAATCTTTCACCAGCTAATTATCACTTCAAAACCGATGTGACGCTGTCTCATGGCAAATGCTAAAAGAAAAAGTTGATCTGTTCTTTCATTGCAGGCTAACTGGTGGGTTACTTACAAAACTCTGCGAGAGTTTTAAGGGGCACTGAATGTTGACAGAGTGGGCTCCGCTCTGTCCTTAGAATCTTAGAGAGACAGGCTTTGTTACCACATCACATCCTTTCCATCATGTTTACTCCTCATTGGGCTTTGCTTGGTGCTATAACAGGGATTTTATTTATTTTTTACCGACAAATGCTGCTCTGCTGAGAGAAAGTTTGTGCTGTGTGATGGGTAAAGCACTAAATGAAGGCAGGTGAGTAGTGATCTGAATCTTCATCCTTTGCCTGCTAGTTCATTTTCACCGCTAACCATAACCCAATTCTCTCTCTGTGTCTCTGTCTCTGTCTGTCTGTCTCTCTTATACACCCTCCCCCAGCTGTTGTGTTTCCATTCTAGTCAGTTAGCAAGCCTATGTCAATGCAGGGGATGTGTTAGAACGGGGGGGGGGGCTTGTGAGCCTCCAAATGTTGCTAGGCTACTGCTCCCACCAACCTTATCCATAGACCATGCTGACTGGAACAATGTTTGGAGGGTCACAGATAAGCTACTCCTGCTTGCAAATTCTGAGCTGCAATTATCTGATTGTCACCTCCCCACAGCCTCTCACCCACCAGTCTGCAAACTGGGATTTTATGGTCCACTGCTTTTTGCACTTTGCCAAATGCAGTAACACTGTTTTTAACTCTCTTACATGTATGTTAGAAATATATATATACACACACACACACACCCTGCACACAGTGGCGGAGATTCATGCTCCAGCACTGGGCGGGGGCATGGCTGATGTGCGTTCCGGGGCCGTGGCAGGGGTGTGGCGCCCAGCGCAGGGGGGTCAGCTGTGATGACATCCCACCGTAATTGTGGTGCTGGGGGGGCGGTGCACTCCCCCCACACCCCTCTTCCTTCACCAGTGCCTGTGCAGATGTAAAAATATGTGGTGCTTCCATTTTGCATGTGCTTTTCTTAAAAAAGGAAATATGACAATTAACATCAGAAGAAAATGGGACAGCATCATGGGTTCAACAGATAAGAAAATTAACTAGAACAAAGGAGGCTGATTCTTTCATCCGTATCTCCTTGTCGGGAAAGGGTTCATGCACTAAATGGGTCCGTGCCACACTGCACAGGGTCGTTTTTTGGTTTTCCCCCCTAAGGGTGGCAACTGGTGTCACATTTTACAGGGGGTTGAAGTGTAAATAAAAAGCCAGGTCTAAGAATGTTCATATTTAATTAAGGCTACACATAATTAAGTATGGCAATCTGGTGATAAAACCTTTAAGTAATGACTCATAAAGAGATAAAAATGGAGCATGTGTTTAATCAGTCTGTAGCTCTTTGGAGAAACTGGCACAGCTCAGGTGCTAATGAGACATCTGTTGCTTAGGTCACTAGAGAAAGCAGGCAACTCATTTATGGGAGGGGAAATGCTGGTAAGTTAGACAAAACAGATGCACTCACCGAGATGTGTAGCCTTCATCTTAAACTCATAACACTTGGGACTAGCAATATCCATCCTGTTTATACTCCTTTATGTTCTTGTTGGGTAGTCTAGGTTGGAAACAGTCTTGCAAGATGGTGCAATTTTCTTCTGTCGATTGAGCTGCCCACAAACAAGAGTTGCAAATCTGCCCCATCGGGCCTTCCTGTTTCTTGAATTTGTGAAACCAGTAGAGGAGCTCATAGCTGCCAAGTTATCCCCTTTTTTAAGGGAAATTCCCTTATGCTGAATAGGCTTCCTCGTGAGAAAAGGGAAAACTTGGCAGCTATGGGAGCTTAGCATGAAGGTGAGGACAGAAGCTGAATGCATGTGTGCCCCCCCCCCAAAAAAATGGCCATCACAGTTGCTGAATGGAGGCAATTTGTTGTTCAGAGAATAACTCCAAGGAAATAGGGTATAAAGAAGGTTGTCCTTTATACCATATTAGGAAACTAATTGGATACCAAGGGGAAAGATTTCTTTTCCCTCTCCCTGCAAAAGCATCCTGTTGTAGCCCATAACATAGGTTTCACTGTGTAGTGGGTTGGTGAGCCCAAAGCTATTTTTCCATATTGCAAATGTGTCCACAGGCTCAAAAGGATTGGTTGTTGTTGTTGTTGTTGTTGTTGTTGTTAGAGTTTATATATTGCACTATACCCAGAGGTCCCAGGGCGGTTCACAGAAAAAAATCACAACTTACATAATCAGAATAAAAACGACAACCCAATAACAACTCTTGTGTTGTGGCCTCCCATTGAAACTGTTTGGTACCAGCAGTAGATTCAGAACAGACACACAATAGTTATTTATGGAATTTACTGCCATAGGTTGTGGCAAAATCAGTAGCTTAGGTCAGGGTGGCAGAAGATAGCTCAGGATCTACTGATATACCTCTGGGTGATTTGCAGTGGATCAGAAGAATAAATTATCACACTCGGTTGTTTAACAATAGAACAGCAAAATTCCCTTTTACATCTAAATTTGACTGCTGAAATGAAGATATGAAGACCAGCCCAGGATTAGAGTTTTGTTCAAAAGGACTGTGAGCTCAGTTCAGGTCTGGTACCAAAAATGAGTTCTTGGGTTCAGAATGCATTCGGAGTGCTTTAATTACAATATTTTTGCACCTAGATCTGGTTGGTAGCTCTTGAGTAAATCTGACAAGCCTGCCCTCCCCATTTCAGGTGGTATGAGGGATGAGTCTGCCAACTGCCATTTCATGTGATAGCTAACTAGAACATGTTGTCACTCAATACCTATATCACTGGGAAATGACAATGGGAACAGACTGCTGCTTTTACACCCTGCATGTGAGATTCCTAAGGGCATCTGGTTGGCCACTATGTGGAACAGGATGCTGAAATAGAGGGATCTTTGCTCCAAGCCATCAGGGTTCTTGTGTTCTTAAGCAAAGTAGTGGCAGGATATAAGCAAAGAGCTGGGTTCTTTAGATAAATACTGGTAGTGCCTAGGCTGTTTCATCACTTAGTCATTAATTACTCTCTTGAAGTCCATCCATGAAATTAGAATTAAGCATATATATATATATATATATATATATATATATATATATATATATATTGCCAGACTGGTGGCTTAATACATTTAATGGGCCTTTGGCTTACCCAGTGAGTTGCTCGATTTGCCATTTGTGTGTGATTAAGAAGTCACTATCACAATAATGGACAGTTAGGTTAGCTTATAATACAATTTCCTCTGTGGCTTTTAATTATGCTGTTGAATCATGGCAGGTACTTTTTCTTAATCTTCCCGAGTTCATGTCAAACATTCCTTCTTGCTCTATTTTATTTTTTTATTAATGGACTGTAAATGAGAAGCATTGTTCAGCAATGTAGAGCTGATATGATTAAGCTTCCCTTCTTCCAGACATTTGTTTCACAAATCTTAAGTGCTCAAATCAACTCATGTTTTGACTATGTTATGCTGGAGCCTGAGGATGAAGATTTGATTTATAATTGAAATTGGCATTTGAATGGGTATCCTTTCTCTGAACTGTGAAAGACAATCATCTTTCTTAATGATCATTATACTGAGGAATGGTTAACATGCCATCCTTCCCCATCTCCCTAGCAAATTTATTAGATTCATTTCCATCTCCTCTTTAACCATACCAACGTGACATTTATATATTTATACAAAATGGTTGTATTGCATTGTCCTAATTTGAAAGCGCTTTCTTCCATTAGATTTTTGCTAATGAAGCTTATTGCACTTAGGGAGGAAGGCTGCCCTTCTGTTCCAAGTGTTAAAATATTTTTCACAAGACTACATTTTGGTCAACTTTCTGCAGCTTGTCAAAAGCCCATTCTTCTCGCATCTCTTCGTGTAGCAACCTGCCTCTGACCTGTGAGATCGTCAGCTGAGGCCCTGTGCCAACTACTTCTGTCGGAGGTGAAATATGAAGGAGGAGGAGGAGGAGGAGGAGGAGGAGGAGGAGGAGGAGGAGGAAATGTGGTCGTTCCCAGAAGCACTTTCAGGCCCTGGGCTGACTCTACCAGCCCAGGTTAGTCATTGGATCTTCCTTCCTTCCTTCCTTGTTTGTTTGTTTGTGTAAGAAATTCCTCCTCACATCCATATTTGCAATGCCTAGTTGAATAAAAATGGTTTTACCTGGTGCTGCCAAGGTTGGGATAAGGGGGACAGTTTGATGTGAGACAGCAACCAAGAAATATGAGACCAGCTAGCAGTGAGCAGCAGTTGGAAGCAGAGTTCAGATCAGGAGGCAGAATACTGTAACAAAGAATAAAGAAACACAATGTAGCTTTGTTGTAAGATATTCAGGGAAATGTTTATTGAAGGCTAGCTATCCAAACTGCACACAAACACATCACATTAATCCACAGCATAAAGCCAAAGTGCAACTGGAACAGGAAGTCCTCTCATATTTCTTCCTGTCAAACATGGATTGTGTGTGTATTCAGTTCAGCATCAAGATAGGAAATATATATATATATTCTGAATCTGAAAAACCAGAGGGGTTAAGTCCCTGGAGTGAATTTTGTCCCCATTATAACTTTTCAAGATTGGCAGCAGGGCCGTCTTGAGCAGATCGCGCGCCCTGGTGCTGAGGGGCGGAGATCGCTCCGCCGCCCGCCCCGCCCTTGCAGGGCGCAATTGGTTTCCGCGTGGCTTTGCCGCGCGGCGCCCTCCTTGCCAGCCCGGCGCCCAGCTTATCAGCCCCGCGCCATGGTGCACTGCGCCACCGGGGGTCTATGAAGAGCCGGCCCTGATTTGCAGAACAATCCAATACCTTCTTGCACCAGGTTGTCTTCCCAGCTCTGCTGGCTAAACTAGCCTCCCACTTGGCCACCTCTCACTGGAGCTTCTCCTTCCACCCACCAAATGGAACATTGAAAGCTGACTCAGATATTGGTCCACCCAGCTCAATATCATCTATACTTATTGGCCATGGCTCTCCAGGGCTTCAGGCAGGGTCTTCTCCCAGCCCCACCAAGAGATGATGGGGATTAAACCCAGGGCTGTCTGCATGTGAAGCAAGTATTCTATAACTGAGCTATGGCCCCTTCCCAAACTCACTGGGAAGTATGAACTTACTCCAAGAGTGCAAATGTGGGTTGCAAGGGTCTGAGTCCCTCTGAAAATGAGGAGAGCTAAGATTGTTAAAAATGCTTATATTCTATACATCCCATCTCTCTCTCTCTCTCTCTCTCTCTCTCTCTCTCTCTCTCTCTCTCTCTCTCTCTCTCTCTCTCTCTCTCTCTCTCTCTCACACACACACACACACACACACACACACACACAAATACATTTACTGAAGCTTATTTAATTGTTCAAACGAAAGTTGATATGTTGGATCATCTGTCCACATAGGGTTCCATTATTTCTGTACTTAGGTTTTTCAAAAGCAACTTTTCTGCAATTGTGCTTCAGTATAGTTAACTTAACATGATATATTTTACTACAACAACCCCCATGCATTGAAAGCTCTGGAGAGGTTACTTCACATTTAAAATTCAGGTTGTTGTTGGTGTCTATGTGGTTACTATGTCAAAAGCAGTCTGATCAAATGGCAACTGAAGTTTTCCACAGTTTATTTGAGAGCAAAATCCTGAGACATCCATCAGCTTCCAAGGCACAACACGCAAACTGTGTAAATGATAAATCCTTAGGGAAGTTTGCCTTACACTTTGCAAACAACAGAGTGTAATCAGGAACTATTAGATTTCTTTCAATCTGCTATGAAAAAAACAAGCATACAAAACAAGAAAAGCGACCCATTTTCCTGTTTAGGAAGTACCGTAAGCAGTTGTTGGCTATAAGATTTCTCTAAGCAATTTACTACTTAGAAAAACAAATGCATTTATGGGCATTTTTGCTTGAACAGTTAGAGACCATAAGGCCCAAATAAGATTAATAATGTTCAACCAAAAATGTCATCCAAATGCAGAATTGTGGTTGAGAAGATGTGCGAACAGATCAAAGATGCAATATAAATGAAGAATGGAGCCATGGAAGGAAATGATAATCTGATGCCTTAAAAACCTGTAAAAACAAGATACTAACCCTATTCATATCAATGTATACTGAGCAAATGGAAAGGGGAGCAGGATTATGAATGCCAGCTCTACACTAACCTCCACATATCAAACCACATATCAAACTTTGGTCTCTGAACAAAGTCTATGTCTGTTGTAAGTTTCCTAGTCAGGTATGCAGAATCTATTTGTGTACATGGTGTGATAGGTTCCCTTCAGAAGTCTGGCTGAATGCAGAGATCAGCAGGAACAATTCCTCCATTGCATATAGATGTGATGAGAATTGGCATATCTGTCTTTCTTAAGGCAGCCAAGTTTCATCCTGGAGATTAAGGACAGACAAAAAGAATATACTTCTTCACCCAGCACATTGTCAAACTTTGGAATTCACTGTCACAAGATATAATGATTGGCACCAATTTTAATGGCTTTCAGAAGGGCAAGGATATCGGATATCTGTGGCTATTAAAGTAGTCATATATATATTCCTAAGGGAGCAGGTGGCACTGTGGTCTAAACCACTGAGCCTCTTGGGCTTCCCGATCATCGTAAGGTCGGTGGTTAAAATCTGTGTGATGGGGTGAGCTCCCATTGCTCTGCCCCAGCTTCTGCCAACCTAGCAGCTTGAAAGCATACCAATGCAAGTATATAAACAGGTACCGCTGCGGCGGGAAGGTAAATGGCATTCCCGTGCACTCTGGCACTCATCACGGTGTTCCATTGCACCAGAAGCGGTTTAGTCATGCTGGCCACATGACTCGGAAAGTTGTTTGTGGACAAACACTGGCTCCCTCGGCTTGAAGCGAGATGAACGCTGCACCCTATAGTTGCCTTTGACTGGACTTAACAGTCCAGGGGTCCTTTACCTTTACCTACCTTTATATATTACCTACAGTATCAGATCTAGTATGCCTCAGAGTACAAGAACAGCAGGAGAAGGCTAATGTGTCCGTGTTCTGTTTATGACCTTCCATAAGGTTGCAGTTGGCCACCTTCAAAACAGGGTTCTGGACTAGATAGGCCTTTGGTCTGATCTGTCTAATGTTCTGTCTAATGTTATTCAGTTCCCTGACAATGTGGGAGATGAATATATTTCCTTGGTCCCATTGCACACCTAGATCCCTGCTCAGTACAGTAGAAGGAAGCAGGGCCGGTGCTAGGGTTTTTTGCGCCCTAGGTGAGATCACCTTCTGGTGCCCCCCCCCAATTTCCCAGAGTTGTTGACCTTTTTTAGAAAAAATAAAAGTGGAATAAAAAATAAAATAAAAAATAAAAAAATAAAAAATAAAAAATAAAAATAGAAAATAGAAAAATAAAAATAAAAATAAAAAAGTAGAAAAAATAAAAATAAAAAATAAAATAAAAAGAGAGTTCCTTGACTGAAAGGCGGGCGAGGTGGCCCCAGGTTCACGCACCCCGTGCACCTCCGGAGAGCAGCCTGAAGCCGCTCAACAGCTGAGGGCACGGAGGAGGCAGCCCCAGGCAGCACCGGGAGTTGGCGGGCAGCGGCGGCGGGCTGGCCAGTGCCCCCGCCATTTTGAGGCCCTAGGCAGATGCCTAGTTCACCTTAATGGACGTGCCGGCCCTGAAGGGGAGGAGGCACAGAGCATCAGCATGCCCAGAGAGGGTAGCTCCCTTGCCTGGTGCTGCAATGGGAAATATAAAGACCCAGTGCAGATCTCTAGGTTGCAGCCTGGCAGACCTAGTCTTTATGGCTAGCTTGGGGAAACTCCACTAATACTTTCTAAATGGAGAGAATGACTTTGCAAATCATACATCACCCTTTAATTGGCACCTTTTGTTGCAAGATGCTTAACACAGCCCAACCTAATGGCGAATGGAACTACCAGGCATGATTTAAATCAATACAAACTATTTGATCCTTTATTTCTTAAGTGTGAGTAGTGCTTAGCTAGCTTTTCCTGTACTCATTTCCTAGAACATGAGAAAGAAGAAAATGATGTGTTACTCCATAGAGATTTTTCACATTCCTTTCCTTTGCTGTTCTGCGGCTTTGCTGTGCTTTGCATGCTACCCTTCCTGGATTTCAGTTTAATTTAGGAAAATTATTCACATTCATTCCAGAGTTTGCCATTTCCTTCCATTCAGTTGTATCTTTCATCCTCTTCATGCTATCAGTGTGCATGTGGACACTGATTAAAACACTGCAAAAAAGCAATCTTGACATAGTCCTACATATGGCAGTGTCTAGATCCTTTTTGTGCAGTGTTTTAGTAATGTCCACATGCACTCGTGCATATTGATAAAATGACATGCAGAACTTTGTACCTATAACCACATCAAGATTTTTCTCCCAATGAATGCACATAAGCAATCTAATAATTTCCGCTTGTGCAACACAACATTCTCCCCATCTACTCTCCTGTGCACTCCCTAAATCTGTTCTAGGGGTTTCCCCCAAACCTCTGGAGCAGACTTAAGGAGGGTATGGGGCATAAATGGGGAAAGGAGAGGGGAGAAGTACCCACTGCACAAAGAAGATGTGTAGATCTCTAGGTCGCAGCCTGGCTTTGGGAAACTCCACTGAAACTTGCAATGATGAAACACAATAGATGACTACTGCCCAGGACGATTACAGTTGATGGTATTGCACCAGTGGATGACAGGTCAAGATCTCGAAATATTTCTGAAATTCCTGGCTGGCTTCAGAGGTGATCATTGTGAAGGCAATGAGATTCATCCCTTGCCATACTTATGGAAAGCCTGAGATGTGCAGCTATCACACTTTTTAAAAATATCAAATGAAAGAAGTGCAATCACATTTTACCTTAATCATTTTCTATGATGCTTAATGGCCAGTACAACATTAACAAATGAGAACAGAAATCAAGGCATGTGAACTGGAACTGTTTTAAAGCCCCATTTGGCTGGGTTCTATTCTCCATTATACCAACTACCGCATTAATTGTTCTCATTACTGCAGACCACATGACAGCTAATCTGTTTGTTTTAATTTGCCTGAGTGGTCCTAAATTTTATCAAGAAAACCAGCTGTGTTCTCATTAAACTTTGCACAAGTACAGACAGATGCAAATTTTCATTTTAAACTTTTTCATCCATTGCAAAAGTGTCCTGCTTAGTAGACATGTCCCCTCCTGCCCAACCCGTGGCTGTCAAGAACTGAAATATCATTTAGGGTGTCAGAAGCAGACAGCAGTTTTACTAGAGACTATGGTTTTAGGGCAAACAGCTTGAGATAACTCATGCAATTAACCAGTTCTTACAAGACAGAAGGGGATAAATATTTACTTCATTAGGGAAGGAAGGACTCTAGGTTTAAATCCTTAATTTTATAGAGATCAGATTGGAGGGTAGGAAAAGACAAAGCAAAACTGGAAAACAGGTCACTACTAATATAACCTAGGAGTAGGAGGTTGCCCTACACTGAGTCAGACAATAGAAGAATGTGCTGGATCAGGCAAATGCCATATCTAGTCCAGCTTTCTGTCCTCACAGTGGTGAACCAGATGGCTATGGGAAGCTTTCAAACAGGACTTGAGTGCAAGAGCACTCTCCTGTCCTGTGGTTTCTAGAAACTAGTATTCAGAAGCACATGGTTTCAGTCCCTAGAGTCTGAACAAAACTCCATAAGTCAAAGTAAACTTAAATGGGAACGTCTCCATGGTAGAAACATCATGTTCCACATTTTAATAACTTCTAATACCTTCCTTTAAAAAGATAGATGAATATTGTATATTGACTGTACATGCAACTTATTACTGGAAAGGTTATTACTCTCCAGATTTTAAGACATCCTTCCGATTTATACTTTCTAAAAAATACAGAGTAAGGGCAATGCAACTATTATATTGTTTGATGCAAATCAATAGGAAGAATCTGTAGGGGGTGAAGAGAGAAATATGCTCTAAATATAGTAAACATGCATTGTTGCATTTGCTTTTAGGACAGAGATTGTGCATTCAAACTAGTGAAGTCACTGAAGTTCACAATTTCCTGGGTTGGTATACGAGTTTGTCGAGCTTCTAATGATCCAGCTCACAATGTTTGGAAGTATTATGGATCAAGCAGCTTTCCCCCGAAAGGTTCTTCAGAAATTTGGAAGGCCAATGGAGATTCTGCACATGTATGAGCAATATTCAGACTGACTAGGCACATGTGCAAATGTCCTTCAATACTAGTCCTTCATCTCTGAATCAAAACCCCAAATCTAACAACCTTTTGTTTGGTGAGCATTTCTCACCAAATTCAATTGAGATCAATTCTTTGGATTGTTCCTTGCAAACATCTATGTGGTTGTTGCTCCCCTTCATCCCCACTCTCATAAGCATTGTTGCTTTGGTTGGCAGGTGTATCTTTCTGTGTGTTGCCCTCCTGGCAACTCTCTACCATGACCGATACTTGAAATTCCAGTGATGAATCCAAGCAGGAGCTTGTGTGCACAGCACTCTCAGTGTGCATGCTCTAATCATTCGCTAGGAAACATGCCTACTGGCCACGCATTTTGCATCAACAGCATGCCCACAGAGTTCTTCCTTTTGGTTGGAGGGTATTGTTTTTGTTTGTTACTGTGCAAGGTACTTTTGTGCTTTTACAGTCATACCTCGATTTAAGTACGCTTCGGTTTGAGTACTTTCAGTTTAAGTACTCCGCGGACCTGTCTGTAACGGATTAATCCACTTTCCATTATTTTCAATGGGAAAGTTCGCTTCAGGTTAAGTATGCTTCAGGTTAAGTACAGACTTGCGGAACCAATTACAGTCATACCTCAGGTTAAGTACGCTCCAGATTGAGTACTCTGCGGACCCGTCTGGAACGGATTAATCCACTTTCCATTATTTTCAATGAGAAAGTTCGCTTCAGGTTAAGTACGCTTCAAGTTAAGTACTCTGCGGACCCGTCTGGAACGGATTAATCCACTTTCCATTACTTTCAATGGGAAAGTTCACTTCAGGTTAATAATAATAATAATAATAATAATAATAATAATAATAATAATTTATTATTTATACCCCGCCCATCTGGCCGGGTTCCCCCAGCCACTCTGGGCGGCTTCCAACAAAACACTAAAATACAG
Organism: Zootoca vivipara; assembly: GCF_965207765.1. Lineage (NCBI taxonomy): Eukaryota > Metazoa > Chordata > Lepidosauria > Squamata > Lacertidae > Zootoca > Zootoca vivipara. The sequence continues at coordinate 111,150,689 of NC_142582.1, read as the reverse complement.
AAATCCATCAAACATTAAAAGCTTCCCTAAACAGGGCAGCCTTAAGATGCCTTCTAAAGGTCTGGTAATTGTTGTTCTCTTTGACCTCTGGTGGGAGGGCATTCCACAGGGTGGGTGCCACTACCGAGAAGGCCCTCTGCCTGGTTCCCTGTAACTTAGCTTCTCGTAGCAAGGGAACCGCCAGAAGGCCCTCGGCGCTGGACCTCAGTGTCCGGGCAGAACGATGGGGGAGGAGACGCTCCTTCAGGTATACTGGACCAAGGCCGTTTAGGGCATTAAAGGTCAGCACCAACACTTTGAATTGTGCTCGGAAATGTACTGGGAGCCAATGTAGGTCTTTCAGGACCGGTGTTATGTGGTCTCGGCGGCCGCTCCCAGTCACCAATCTAGCTGCCGCATTCTGGGTTAACTGTAGTTTCCAGGTCACCTTCAAAGGTAGCCCCACGTAGAGCGCATTGCAGTAGTCCAAGCGGGAGATAACTAGAGCATGCACCACTCTGGCGAGACAGTCCGCGGGCAGGTAGGGTCTCAGCCTGCGTACCAGATGGAGCTGATAAACAGCTGCCCTGGACACAGAATTGACCTGCGCCTCCATGGACAGCTGTGAGTCCAAAATGACTCCCAGGCTGCGCACCTGGTCCTTCGGGGGCACAGTTACCCCATTCAGGACCAGGGAGTCCTCCACACCTGCCCGCCTCTTGTCCCCCACAAACAGTACTTCTGTCTTGTCGGGATTCAATCTCAATCTGATACGCTTCAGATACGCTTCAGCTTAAGTACGGACTAACAGAACCAATTACACTCATACTTTGGGTTAAGTATGCTTCAGGTTGAGTACTCCCTGGACCCGTCTGGAACGGATTAATCCACTTTCCATTACTTTCAATGGGAAAGTTCGCTTCAGGTTAAATACGCTTCAGGTTAAGTACTCCATAGACCGTCTGGAATGGATTGATCCACTTTCCATTACTTTCAATGGGAAAGTTCGCTTCAGTTTAAGTACTCCACAGACCGTCTGGAACAGATTAATCCACTTTCCATTACTTTCAATGGGAAAGTTCACTTCAGGTTAAATATGCTTCAGGTTAAGTACAGACTTCCAGAACCAATTGTGTACTTAAACCGAGGTACCACTGTATATTGCCAACTGCCCTGTGATCCTTGGTTAAGGGCGGTATAGAAACTGAATAAATAAAATAACTAAAATAAACCCTAGCTGGCCCAGTATTCTCTGTCATGAAGGAGAGGTGATCACAAGAAATAATTGTATGTGGCACTGTTGAGCCCCCCCCTTTTTTTACTAACACCAAACATGTAGTCAAACTACTGGGAGCAAGGCTATTAGATACGTCATTGTCTGTAAGCACAGTCCCACTCCTATCCCTGCCCGTGTTTGGCAAAAGTGTGAGATGTTGTGCATAGATCTCCAGAAAACATTAGAAAGGACTCATTGATTGGCAACAGGCTATTTTGCTAACAACACAGCATAGGAAGCTGCCCTATGCTGAATCAGGTCAATGGGCCATCTAGCTCAGCATCGTCTACAGCACCAATCTTCAACTGGTGGGACCCATTACAAGGTCACTGCCAGATCTAAGCTGCATTGTAGCAAATCACACTACTGCCATAATAAATGAAGATGTGGGTCCCCAAATGTATGTTCGGGTAAGAGTTGGGTACCAGGTCTTAAAAGGTTGGAGACTACTGGTCTTTGCTGATGGGCATCAGCTCTCCAGGGTTTCAAATGGCAGTCTTTCCCAGCCCTCCCTAGATTTGTTGGTGATCATGTGAAAACATGTGCTTTAGCATGTGAACATGTGCTCTGCCGATGAGCTATGGCCAACTAAGTGTGCAGTTTGTTATTATTTTTGTGTCCTTGTTCTATACGTAGCCCTTCATCTCCTCCTAAAGCCTCTGTCATAAACAAAAAAGAACGAGTCGCTTCATTTGAGCCCATTCACCTTCTCCCAAATGAGCAGTGAAAATTCATGAATGTGGAGTTTACACCTCTTATTATTCTGCATGGCACTGTGTTGGAGGCCACTTTGCTTGCCCAAGCTAGTAAACATCTCCACCGTGTCATTTGCAAAATTAAATGGTCAATAGTTTTCACCTTTTTCTGATTTGCTGATAGAGAACTCGTAGGAAGGCTGATAAAAATAGCCATTCTACCTTCACCTCTATGATCGGGGGGGGGGGGGACTAAAATGAGAGGCAGGTGTCTTAATAGGGTGGGTAGCCAGGATTCATTTTCCCTTATGAATGAGGTGTTAGCTTGCACTTCGTTTATGAGGTGTTGATTTCAACCCCATTAATGAGGTGTTAATTTGTATCTCATTAATGAGGTGCAAATTGCAAGGGATTTGGCATCAATTATCTCCCCATGAACACACTTCAGCTGCAAATGGGTGGCAGACCTGTTGCTGAAACCTAACTAGAAGTATGAGCTAATACTCAGTGAACACTTTTTTTTTTACTACACTAAACAGTAGCTCTGTGTCCTTTTTTCAATTTACACTTATACATTCAGAGCTGCCAGTTATTTTTGCTTTCTTGCTTTGTTTTCTCCACAACAATCAGCATCCACAGCATATATTTATAGAAGGGAAATGTAAAGAATGATTTCCTTCCACCCAGCTTTCCTTGGAAACGGTACTGGAGTTAACAAGAGCATACACAATCCATAAGTTTAAAGTAATTACTTCCACTCTTTTCTCCCACTCAGTATTTACTTTGATTGAAAATAGCTTTAGTCGCATTTGCTTTCTTTCATATACTGTAAAAACAAAGCATTGTGAGTTCACATACTCAGCTGCTGGTATCAATTGCCATGTGCCAGTTCGCAATAGATATACTTCTTGATTTGCGGGAATTGCCAAAGAGGCCACGATATGTTGAATGAGTCATCACATGGCAACTTGTTCCTACATGATGACTGATGTTGGCAGTTTCAAGATCTCGAGTAATCAGTGCATTTAGCATCTGAACAACATATGGTGTTGTGAATTCATCTACCGATTGTTGGAAATTAGTTGCAATGTATCAACTCCAATGGTCATAAAGTCAGCAGTACAGTTAGATTGAGAAAGCAAAGAAGGCTACATTTAATGGTTTTAAGATTAGAGGGGCTGATCAATGGTGCTACATTCTGCTCCTAATTTGGAAATCAAATTATTTCCCAGCGCTTCTAGCCAGATATTTAGGGGTGTAAAGCTCTTCTTTCCCAACAGGACAAGCTCATACAACTGCCAGCAAACAACAGCAACAGTATCCAGCTACCTGCAATCCTTACAGCAATGCTTTAAGGTGAGTTTATGTTATTATTTATTGCATTGCAAGTGGGTGGGGCTATTGAGGCTGAGAGAGAATTTATTGCCTAAGACCACCTAGTGAGTTCATGAGAAAATAGAGATTGGCATCTATGAGTCTTTCCTATGTTAAATATGAGAGTGTTTCAATAGGATACATGCCTGCTTCCTTCCAAGTCTCTCTTGTTCTTCTTGTCAAGTGCCCCACAGCATCCATCTAAGAATGTGAGGTGCTTCTCTGACATTAGGTGGCATGAAACAGCAACTCCATGTGTAGGATGGGTGATGCAGCTGGTGCATTAATGCAATTGCCATACATGCACATATTCACACAACTGGTGCCTCCATGCGGACTTGCTGTAATAACTAGTGGGCACGCCCTTTGAATTCTACAAGTATCTTATCTGAGCTTTAATCAATAGAGATTCAATGGGAAATTGTAGTTTTGAAGACTTCATGTTCACTGTAGTCTGAGGAATATCCTCCTTTAGTTTGGAGCAGACTTTGTTGAACCTAGTGGGATTTCTTTCTAATCATGCGTAGGAATGGGCTTTGCACTCTCTCTCTCTCCCCCCCCCAACTTGTCCAAGGGTATGATTTGAAGGCCCGTGAGGCAGCAATGTCACTGAACCTAAGAATATCTGTGTCTGGTCAAGTCATTACCTGGATGGCAGATGACATGGGAATGAACACACACCACACACACACACACACACACACACACACACACACACACACCGCCTTGTGGTCTGCATAGGAAATAAAATATGGGATATACATGCAAGAGATCAATAAATATAACCAAGTCCCAGTTCTATCTCCTCCTGCTCTGTGTTGGAGGTGTCATATCATATTGAGGACTTGTTAGATACTTTGTTAGGCTCTTTTTTTTTCTTATAATGATACATAACAACAAATAAGAGTGGTTAATAAATCAAGGTAACAAAACCAATATGACTGAATCCAACAAGACATTTATCATCACCCAAATTTATTATTCAGTTATCAATGTTCCTCCACAAATTTTACAAACCTTTTTTCATTCCTCTAATGAATATCTGATATGGCAAAATATCTGTAGTTTTATCTAACTAGGTTCAGCAAGTAGACCTGCTGAAATTAATGGACCTATTCAACTGCCCTCAAATAACAGCAACATGTCCAGTGGACAAAGCAAATTACAATGGTCACAATTTGACCTCCCTACAGTTCTCTCTACAAGGTACATCCACCATATACTGAATAAAGCTACCCTTCTCTCAGTTTGCCCTCTCAGCTTACATTGATTGATTTTTGTGGTCCTTTCTGACTGTTCTAAGTTCACATTTACACAATTTCCTCTCTGGGAGCAAGCAGGCTTGTCCTTACATGTCCCCCTCGTTGCTACAGTATTAGAACAGCTCCAGATGTCTGTATCTCTTCTTATCCAAACACTAAAGGTAAAGGGAAAGGGACCCCTGACCATTAGGTCCAGTCGTGACCGGCTCTGGGGTTGCACGCTCATCTCGCATTATTGGCCGAGGGAGCCGGCGTACAGTTTCCAGGTCATGTGGCCAGCATGACAAAGCCACTTCTGGCGAACCAGAGCAGCACACGGAAACGCTGTTTACCTTCCCGCTGTAGCGGTTTTTATTTATCCACTTGCATTTTGATGTGCTTTCGAACTGCTAGGTTGGCAGGAGCTGGGACCGAGCAACGGGAGCTCACCCCGCCACAGGGATTCGAACCACTGACCTTCTGATCAGCAAGCCCTAGGCTCAGTGGTTTAACCCACAGAGCCCCCTATAGTACTACATTACAGAATATGATCTCCGAAAGTAGAATTCAGGCACCAATCAATAACAAGCAGTATATTTTACATGAACTGTCACATGTTCACAAATGAAAAGTGAGTTCTTCTGACTCTGCTATAATAGTGGTGCATGTTCAACTTTTAAAGTCACTCGTAAGCCCTTGGAGTTGCAAAATTAAGCCTCTCCCCCCCCCTTTGTGCGCAGAACCCTTGAGGCACTGTAAGAGTGCAGTGAATCAGAAACACCATGGAAGCAACTGGTGTGGGAAATGTCACTGCCTCAAGAAGATCAGACGAGAGATATAATGACAGGCAGTTTGTGGAAGTATGAATGAGATGGCTGGCCTTCAGGGTATGGCTTGCTGAAGCAATCTAATCATTACTTATATCAGAAGTTTCGCTAGAATGAGTTGTGTATGAAACTTTAAGGAGACAATTCTGTAAAGATATGTTCTTTGTGCATCAGGCAATACCTCTCTCTGGATCCATCCCATTTACATGATGTGGAGGATCTATTGTTTATTGATTGCCATTATATCCCACCTTTTTCTCCAAGGAGTTCAAGGTGGTATACATCTTCAACAGGGAAAAGTGGAGTAGCTTATCTCACCTGTGTATGTCTGCTGAAATGCACGACAGCAATTAAAAGTAAAGCAATATTCATATTTCTGCATGCAACTTTTCTAAACAAACAGCTTTTTTGCATGCAATTCGCTGAATATTTGCATCTCTGTCCCCATTTGTTGGTTCGAGAACTGAACTGCTAAATTCTAAGTGTGAATTCTCCAGGACATTTGCATTTTAGTTCACATATTATTTCAGGACGTGCAGCTTATTCCATGCATGCCTCAGACCCTGGTCTCCTACATTTGACTCTTCTTGTGGGAACTTAAGATATTTAAAGCCTTGGCTTGCGTGAAATTATCCCCTCCTGTCTGCTACACAACAGTGTTTCCTCGTGTGATGCCCTGGGATTTTTATTTTATTTTACTTCAATAGAAAACAAGAATGATGAAGTAAAGATAGGGGGCAATCTACCCTGTTTCACCTCATTTTGGGCACTCGGTCAGATGCTGATGATAGTGGAACCCTACATTGTCCCCAGATTCAGAAAACATAGACAGATATGAGAAGAAATAAGCATTTATGTTTCACCATTCAGCTCACGAGATGTATAACTGAACTTCAGCAGCTAATTGTCGATTCTTTTGGCTTGCAAACAAATTATCCCGCCACATATACCGTACTATTGTGGAAATTCTCTATAGCTTTATACTGACAGATCTGCGAAGGCCTCACTACAATTATGTTTAGAAACTAGACTTGGCTTTGGCAGGTGCTACAATAAATGTAAGTAAGAAGAATAAACATGTTTAAATATTTAGCCAAGGATGTCAAAACCAGGTATATGCATCTGAGTAGGGATGCCAGAAGGATTTACTAGGCCCAGTATGCTCTTGCTTTTTGGCCCCCCCTCCCTGTGGCGCTGTGGGTTAAACCACAGAGCCTAGGGCTTGCCGATCAGAAGGTCGGCGGTTTGAATCCTTGTGACAGGGTGAGCTCCCGTTGCTCGGTCCCAGCTCCTGCCAACCTAGCAGTTCAAAAGCATGTCAAAGTGCAAGTAGATAAATACGAGGGGAAGGTAAACAGCATTTGCGTGCGCTGCTCTGGTTCACCAGAAGCGGTTTTGTCATGCTGGCCACATGACCTGGAAGCTGTACGCCGGCTCCCTTGGCCAATAATGCGAGATGAGCACCGCAACCCCAGAGTCGGTCATGACTGGACCTAATAGTCAGGGGTCCCTTTACCTTTACTCCAAACCCAAACAGGTTGAATACAAATGTGGGGGTGTATTATGCTGCCCAAGACAAACCTTGAGGATCTTGGGGAATGGGTTGTTTCTGCAGGGAAAGGGAGGTTTGGGAAAGCTATAGGAGACAGAAGCCTCCATAAAATGCAGGGAGAAGTAAAAAACAGAACAAAGAGAATTACCTGCAATGGTGATTTCCAGCTGCTGAAGTTCTGCCAAGCAAGACTCAAAAAAGAACTATAGGGTCTATTGAATGTCTATCTCCATCTGAGGTGAGGTTTTAAAGTTCCTAAATTCAATGGTGGCTGGTGACCACTACACCTGGTGGAGCAGCTAGGTCATGGCTGTGTGACCTAGTTGTTCTGGATGCAGTTTGTGCAGTCATACAGTTAGCACCCAACTGAACTTAAAGTATCTTACTTTGGTTCAGAGGAGGTCCCTGCTATCACAGTTACTTCCCTGCTAGGATAAATGTTTTGTGACCGCCACCTGTTCTGGTTCACTCTCTATTCTCTTTTGCAAATGAACCCTCAGTTTGGTTCACAAAGTGTGTTTTTCAGATTTTTTTTGTCATAGGGGAGGGGGACACTCAGATGATTTCCAAGTTATTCTGAAAAGAGAGTTTTAGCAAGCTTGCCCATCTATGGTTTATTAAAAGAGACACAAGGCACATCTTTCAGTAAGATGGGTAGGGGGTGGTGGTAACTAATGAGCTCATCAAAAGAACTATGTTAAATTTATATAATACAACTATCTTCCATAAACTCCAGCAGTACATAATCCTACAGTTAGCAGTACAGCCATTTCATCTATCCCAAAAGGCCAATTGGAAGAAATACATCTGCTGATATCAGAAAGGTGTCAACGAGGGGGACAATTACAGCTCCAATGGATGGAGGTTCCAAAGTGCTATAACCAGTCCCTTTTTGGCATGGTACTCACTGATATGGAGTACTGGTACCTCTCCCCACACACACACCCATGGCAGCCATTATGTGCTGGTACCCACAACACTTTGATCAAGATATGAAGCACTGGCTGCAACAGAGAAGGTTCTGCATCATGTTGCCATGGAACTGGCCATACTCTGGGATTTCCCTGTAGATCACAGGACATGTTTGGTGTAGATGTGCTCCAAGCCGATTGGCTCCAAAAAGGTGTGTTATTTGCGATTCAGCCAAATGTGTGGCTTATATGTCATTATGAAGGGTGGTGCATGAACCCCAGAAGAAGGAAAGACCCTAATTTACAAAGCAGGTTCTCCCCCTAGAGGAGAACAAGGGTTGCGGAAGGGTTAACAAGACATCCCAGGGTTGGAGAGGCGGGTCAGTTTGGATGGCCACATGTGTGGTTGGTGGGTGTGCTATTTCTGGGGAAATTTGCATGTAGCAAATGATTGATTGACAGCCTTAACCCTATATATGCTTGGCGAGCAGCTTTCAGTTCCACTTTTGCTGCTCGCAACAAATCTCCCGCCCGCCCTCCTCTAATTTTAGGCGTTCTTGCATTGACCTTGCTGCGCCTCTCATGGGGTCACCTGTTTTGGATCAGGGGCCTGGTAGGAATTTTACCACTTGGCTGATTGGCTGGTGCCAGGTGGTTTTTACCTACTATGCTGCAATAAGTCACAACTTGTAAGGTTGGCGGTTAGGCATTGGTTCAAAGTGGATGGTGGAGGGGTACGGATTTTGGTTGGGCCTGCCCCTCATGGTTGCTGCTGCCTTTAGGGGTATTCCTCTAAAGGAATCCTGGGGCTCTACATGTTTGTCCATTTATCCCCTTTAGGGGCCAGGGCCACGCATGAGCCTCGGGGAGCACCTGAGGGATGAGGTCAAGGACGTGGGCCCCTGCCCCGATCTCTCCCAGAGGGTGCTTACCTACTGGCTCCCCTACTAGGCTAGTGGGAGTCAGATCTGTCCCAGGTGGGGGACAGATGGCAAGAACCAATGCCTAAGCAACCACTCACATTCAGTTGTATTTAAATAAAGTTGTGGCCAAATTAATGCCAAAAACATTAAACTTAAAATATTGTGTGAAGCGTGAGTTATTGGGGGGATGTCTTGGTACCTCGGCACGCAATAGGGTATAGCCATTGACATAGGGTAAAACCATGAAATACAAAGAATTGTTATTGTATACCGCTCTTTCAGCCTAACCTTTGACACAGATAAAAGCAATGGGTAACCTTGAATAGTTGGCTGTAAGCTATTCTCTTGTGGGTTAGCCGACAATTCTGCATCTATTTTGTGTTGTTTTAGCTTTGTTTTGAATGTATCTGCTGTTTGGTGTGTTTTAAACTGCTTCTATTGTACATCTCCTAGAGACGATTGTGTAGAAAGTGATTAATTAGTTAACAATACAAAATAAAATAAAATAAGAATGCTGTTGGAAAGATGATGAGACCGCAAGATCATGAGATGAGCCTGCTGGGTTAGACCAATAGCCCATTTAGTCAACATCCTGTTCCCACAATGGTTGTGGGAAGTCTACAAGCAGGAGTTGGACGCAGCAGCACTCTGCCCACCTGTGATTCCCAGTAAGTGGTACTCAGAAGTGTGATGCCTCTGACAGTGGAGGTAGAACATAGTCACCATGGCTAGTAGCTGTTGTTGAGGAACTTTTGTCTCAGTTGCTACCTTGTGCAGAGTACCTAGGGGTGGGGAGGTACTATGGAAACTACATATTTCCAAATGTCCAAAGGTCAGTGTGATTTCAAATGATTTTGAATTTGTGCACGGAGTGCATAGAAAAACAGCCTCCTGTGCCTGGGACCCAGTTAATGTGACAAGAAGAATGATATCTCCTCTCTCTCTCTCTCTCTCTCTCTCCACTCCCAACTATACATTTCTGGCTGTCAAGTTACTATGCAAGAAATGTATAAGAAAAGGAGACCCCCATAGAGATGAGCCCAAGCAGCATTACCTTACCCATGTCGATCTCAAGGTCACATTCTGGGGAGGGAAAGGCAGCAGTGATAACCTGCATGCATCAGAAATTTAAGTGCAATCATCACTAATGCCTCCAATACCTGCTTCCTAAAGGCATCTGCTTCATGAATAAGCAATGCGGGAGCTGCGAATAAGCAGATGGAGTGTGGCTGATGAGTTCCCTCTGGGCAGACAGAACACAGTTAGCAGTTATGTATAACAAGGATCACATAATACCAGGCTTCCGTGTCTACATGTGCCTACCAGTCAAAGAAAGCAAATCACGTTGAGGATGCGCAGATCAAGGGTTGGTTGGAAGAGGCGTGTGGGTGAAGAACTTTGGAGAACTGCAGAACCGCAAACCTGATTCAAGCATGCATCAGTTTCAGAAAGCACACACGACTTTTGCACTAGCGCTATAGAAATAAGAAGATATATTGACAGACCGCCTTATACACCCAGTTGATCTCTGCAGTCCTCAGAAGAGTTTCTCCTGCAAGTTCACAAGATCTCAGAAGCCCCCTCCACAGCAATTTGGAGCAGGGCTTTCAGTGTGGCAGCCCCTGCTTGCGGAACAGCATTCCTGTGAAGATACGACAGACAACTGCCACTGAAATGAGGGTCTGGCACCAGCGAGTGTCCCTAGAAGGCATTGACATGAGGTAAATGGATAGTAGAGATAATGTTTGTGAGGTGCCTAGCTCTGAATTCCTTCCTAGAGTCTGGAATATTGATTCAGTTGGTCTTGTTTATAAGTAGAAGAGGTGCATTAGAATGCCTCCTCAGATATATTTCTTAGGTAGAATGCTGTTCACCCACATTTTAGTACAGCTTTTCAGTTCCTTCAGTTTTCCCATGCCTTTCCTCTTCTAGATTACCAAAGTGAACTTGGACATCAAAACTCTTGACGAGACTAAAGCCCTACAACCCCTGCCCTTCAGTGATGATATAATAATGTGTTGCAAGATTCTTTCAGTGCCATGTTTAGTGATGCATGCTATATCAATTATTTTATCAGGGGGGAAATAGCAGTAAGTTACAGTGTTTTCTTTCATTATTTATCTCACCTGATTTGATCTATGAGCCATTCCCCACAAAACATCCTCAAGCGATTTACAAGAGAAATATAATAAAAACATGAGAGAAAACCATTCCAAATCCTATACAGATACAGAATTGGGATGCTCTATTTCAAATGCTTGTTGAAAAAGGAAGGTCTTCAATAGGCACCTGTAAGGGTGACTCCCTACAGGGAGCCAGCCCCCATCATCCTGACGTCCACCTCACCAAGCACAGAGAGCAGCAGTGGGTCTGAAGCAGCCAGGGGGGAGGGGAAAGACTCGGAGGGAAAGAGAAATGAGCGTGAGGAACAATGGGAGAGTTTGGGGGTGGAGAGATGCAGGCAGGAGCTCAGCGATACTGGAGAGCCCTGCCACTACCCGCTCAGGGAGGAGACTTAGAGGGCATCGCTCCTTCCGGCGCAAGAGTTAAGGAGAGCACCGCAACGCAGGTCAAGGGGGAGGCGTTTTGGGGTGCCCTGACTACTTTGCTGGCGTAAGAACAGACGTACGCCATTGCCAGATTCTGATTTGGAATGAGAGGTAATGTTTTAAGCTGTCTCTGCACTGTAAATATCTTGCACAATAAAAGTCTTTAAAGACAAAATGGACTCAAGCAGATTTACTCCAGAGTAGCCACGACGACCCTCTGACAGCACCAGAAAAGCAATACAGATTATGCTTGTCTGATCTGTAATGGGAGGGGTTCTAAAGGGTACGTATCACTGCACTAAAGGCCTGATTCCCTACATCATACAGAATGGACCTCTGACATGATGGATTCTGCAGCAGGCCCTCTCAGTTGGGTTTATAATGGGTGGAATAACCTTTTAGTTAAATAGCATATGGAAGCTGCACACCCAGCAGGGCCTGGGCGACACAAAAGTTCCTTCTTGTGGAAGTCACAAACAAAAAATACAGGATCCCCTTTTCAGCAGAGCACAGAGATTGGGGAGAGGATCTTTCAGGTATTCTGTCCCAAGGTGTATAGGGCTCTAGCACCAGCACTTCAGATTTAGTCCTGTGGCTACTTGGTAACCAGTGCAATTCTAGGTGTGATTTTATGTATCATTGTATCTTTCTTGATGGGCGTAAAGCCGAATAAACTTCCTGATTGATTGATATCTTTTGTTCCTTGTACAAGGTATGACCAGAAAGTTTGGTGAATGGCCACAGAAATCAGACAGCGGAAAATATTCGAACATACAATCGGCGTCGGAAACCCATGAAATGCTCACAAGTATGTATGGAGATGAAGCTGTAACTCGAAAGACAGTGTATGAGTGGTTTAAGCATTTCCATGAAGGGTGGCAAACCGTTGAAGATGACCCTCAGTCTGGCAGACCGCCGACAAGCAGAACGGCAGCAAATGTTGACAGAGTTCATTGATGTAGGATTGGCGTTTGTCCGTCCGAATGATGGTGGAAGAATTGCAGATTCCACGTGGAATCATTACTGAGGTTACTGTGTTGTCCCAGCCTCCATATTCTCCTGATCTGGCCCCACTGGATTTCTTTCTTTTTCCAAAACTGAAATCTGCACTGAAAGGGCACAGATTTCCCAACATTTCACATGTCCAAGCTGCTGTGACGAGGGAACTGAAAGCAGTACAAAAAGAGGATTTCTCCAGAAGTTTCCAACAGTTCTATGAACGTTGTCAATGGTGCATTGTATCAGAGGGGGCCTACTTTGAAGGCCTGTAAGGTACGTATGTTTGAATATTTATCGCTGTCTGATTTCTGTGACCATTCACCGAACTTTCTGGTCGCACCTTGTATAACATATTACCATTCCACGCCACATAAAAGGAGTCATGATGAGATCATATGGAAGTGACATGACTTCCCCGTGAATTGGCAACAACAGCAAGGAAGGGTGGCAGGAAAAACAGGAGGTTCTGAGGGTTAGCAGAGGACCCGTGGAGGGTTGCAGCCTCAGCAACTGCCCAACGATGCCAACCCTTAAAACCAACTTGGAACAGCAGCGATTTATTTTAGAGGTCTGTCAGAAAACAAATCGGGGTGGTCAAAGCCCTACTTTGTTACTGAAGAATTTGCTGGAGGACATGTGGCTCAGCTCTATTCAAATTAGATTCAGATCATGGGAGCACTTGAGAATGAGTGGCATTTCAATTGGGAGGTGTAACTGTGTATTAAAATGTTATCTTTGGGACTGTCCAGAAGCCTGCCGCATCCGCGACATAATCATCCAGAAACAATGAATTTAACAATAGCTGAGATGCGTTTAAAAGTGTAGAGATTAAACCAGCAGACAAGGGTGACAAAACGCGGTCTATAAAAGCATCCTCTGGGCTGGTTAATAATTAATGTGTCTGCTATCTTGCATGCTGTTATTTATTGGAGAAAATGCTACCTGGGAGATAATGCAATAGTAAGGGCAATCTGAATGTTTTCAGCAGATAGTTTAAATACTACCTGACATGTCCCTGTTTACTAGAAATCAATGTGGGTCGCTGCAGTCATCCTTTTCATTTTCAAATTATCAGATTGCCACCACTCCCCCTGCATTTTCTAATTAAATTGTGCATAGTCTACCAACGACAGAAGCACTGCTTGATCCCCTATTGAATATTTCACTGTTGGCCCAAGCAATAGTTATACATCTCCCCACCTCATGTTGACCATAGCAGCCGCTTGATTTATTTTCTTATCAAAACCATGATCTCTGCTCACAAAGCTGGCGTGCTACTTGTACATCACTAGCACACAAAAGGAAACAAAACTGCTTTACGTCCTGACTGCAGGCGCTTCTGTGAAGCTGGAATATTTTAACATCTGTTAATTAGAGATCAGAAACTCATAGCGTCATGAACCAGTTGCAATAGAGTGCAGTGGGGATCAGAAACGCACCTTCCACCCCTCTGCACAGACCATTGCTTTCACCTAGCCTATTAAAATGCTGTCTTTTAATAGATTGAATTAATCCTCTATATAAAAGAGGAAATTAGACTGTTGGTTTAATCACTCGCACTTTCATCTTGGCTTCTCCTTTGCAATACAAGGGTAGCTTATGACCCGTTTCATTAAGGAATTACACACCATTTGCATGGATTCCACACAGGAAATGTACCATTCAAAGAAGTTGAAAAGGGAGCAGTTTGCCGTGGGCTTCTCAATAATCGCAGCCTTTATTATCAAAAATTACTGTAGTTACATGGGGTGGGGGTGGAGGCTTTGTGTCGTTGAAAGTGGGGTACCATGGGGAGGTTTCATAGTGGCGCATTGCACACACCCTGGGTCCAATGGAGTCTGGCGCCCACCGAGACTGCTAGACCAATGGTAGGTGGAGCAAGAAGCAATGGAGGCCGAATCAACTGGTTGTCGTTTTACGCCCATCTTCCTGCCTGCTTAGTTCCACAAGGTCAAAATGGAGGCAAAGGAGGAGGAAGCTGAGGGCCAGGGTCACCTCCTGGTCTGATTCTAAGGAAGGAAGGAAGGAAGGAAGGAAGGAAGGAAGGAAGGAAGGAAGGAAGGAAGGAAGGAGGCTGGAACTGACTGAGGGGTGGACTGAGGTTGGTAGAGCAATGTCCTATATTCCTTAATGAACCAGCCTCCACTGCTTGCGTCCAAGTCAATTTCAACAGCGTCTCTTCTCACACGGTTTATGCTGCAAAACATGGCAAACTGCACATTCTGTGTCTCAGCTCATGGCCTGTTCATTTTTCAAGGCTTCAGCACAAAATTGTAGTTCTTCACTTTTTGCAGAAACCCTGTTATCCTTCCCTACAGTGGCCTACAGTCCTGTAGCAGAGTGAGAGACCAGTTCTCCCCTGATACTACTGTTTTCTTCTTTTTTTAAAGTTACAATAGTTACAATATGTTATAATAGTTTAGTTATAATAGTGCACCTCACATCCATTTGTTTTTCCCTACAGATGCACATCTAGTTATCTTGATACTACAGGATCGTGGGAGTTTCTTCTGATGCCATTCTTTTTTTCTTGAGAAAAAATTACTGGGTGTGTGAGGCCTGGCCCTCCTGGCATAGGCAGTGCTGCTGCTTGCCAGGGTGGGGTGAGGTGGCAATGAGGTCAGGGGAGCTCTGGGGTGGCAGGCTTGGCATTCTGCTGGTGCACACACCTGTGGGAGACTGACATTACCAACCTGTCACTACCCTGGTTTTGCTGCCACCATACACTGCTCAAAAGAAACCAACTTTTTTTGTCTTTGATTGGAATACTCTGTTTGTTTGTTTGTTTGTTTGTTTGTTTGTTTGCTTGTTTGTGTGTGTGTGTGTGTGTGTGTGTTTAAAAACTAGGAAAAAAACCCATGTTTTGGATAATGAAAAGTTAAATTGTTACCACTGTATTCCGCTCTGGTCAGACCCCACCTGGAATACTGTGTCCAGTTCTGGGCACCACAGTTCAAGAAGGATACTGACAAGCTGGAACGTGTCCAGAGGAGGGCAACCAAAATGGTCAAGGACCTGGAAACGATGCCTTATGAGGAATGGCTTAGGAAGCTGGGTATGTTTAGCCTGGAGAAGAGAATATGATAGCCATGTTCAAATATATAAAAGGATGTCATATAGAGGAGGGAGAAAGGTTGTTTTCTGCTGCTCCAGAGAAGTGGACACGGAGCAATGGATTCAAACTACAAGAAAGAAGATTCCACCTAAACATTAGGAAGAACTTCCTGGCAGTAAGAGCTGTTCGACAGTGGAATTTGCTGCCAAGGAGTGTGGTGGAGTCCCCTTCTTTGGAGGTCTTTAAGCAGAGGCTTGACAGCCATCTGTCAGGAATGCATTGATGGTGTTTCCTGCTTGGCAGGGGGTTGGAATGGATGGCCCTTGTGGTCTCTTCCAACTCTATGGTTCTATGATTCTATGAAATTGGTTGGTTGGCAGGAAAACTGCTTGCAGCTGGAAGCCAATTTTTTTACCACCTTTTAAAAGTTTTAGGGTTTTTTTGTGTGCAACTGATCTGTAGGTGTAAACAATACATGAATTCAGAAACCTATGACATGTGGTATGGCTTAGTTTCTAAATAAAAGGTATGAGAAACATATGGATCCTTTTACTTTTCCTAAATAACAAGTCCTGTTGTGATGAAAACAGGGAGGTTAAAAATTGTAGTCCCATCAAGTCAAAATGTTACTGGCCACCACCGACAATATCCAGATTATTGTTGTTGGGATTTTTTTAAAAAAATGTATCACTCAAGGTTTCAACTCTTCATTAATTCTCACAAACACTCTTTCGGCTCACCTGTGTTTGATACTGAATGTAATTTTACCTGCTGCCATCCAACAAATGTAATCAAAGAACAAGAATGTGCCAAGGTCCAAGCTCTGTCCTTGAAAAAAGTAGACACCACCATCAATAGACATGCTTAATGGCTGACTTTAAATGCTAGGAGTTTTTTAAAGGTTCAGTTGGCAGGTAAAGTAATAGATTTATGAGATAGCCGTTGAGTGTCTTGGAGAGAAGTATATTCCACTGCCAACGCAGAATAGGTCAGCCAAAATATTCTAGATGCTTTCATTATGAATTATCCCAAGATGGAACAGCTGTGGCATTGTCCACATGGAACAAAAAGCAGCAATCAACTTAACAGGCATTGAGTGAAAAATAGCCACTGACTCCTTTATGGAATTAAGGAGCACCACAGGGGAGCATGTCCTTTTTTTCTTTCCAATATTATTTATTTTAGTTATGCTAAGTCCAAAGGCAACCTACAGCAAAAGAGAAATAAAACTGCAAGAATGCATGCTTGATCAGGCCAAAGGCTCATCTAATCCATCATTCTGTTCTCACAGTGGTCAACCAAATGGCTATGGGAAGCCTGCAAGCAGGACCCAAGCAATTCCCAGAAACTGTTATCCAGAGGCATACTACCTCTGGCAAGGGAGGTAGAACATACCCATCATGGCTAGCGAACACTGATAGCCATATTCTCCATGAATCCTTAAAACATAACAATCACATCTGTAAACTTTGTTATAGACAGTAGTCGGATATCATTCTAATACAAATTAATATTTTGCAGTTTTTAAAACCAAAACGAAAAACAGAGAGGCTATTACTGCCCTGCTATTGTTTTGCCATAACATCAATAGGCTTTTGATTTACAGTGGTACCTCGACTTACGAAGGCGATCCATTCTGCGGCACTCTTCGGAAATTGAATATTTCGTAAGTCCATTTTGCGCAGGCGCAGAACACGCGCGTGGCGAAAATACTTCCGGTTTTGCCGACTTCGGAAGTCAAAACCTTTGGAAGTCGAGGCATTCATAAGTCGAGGTACCACTGTATTCCTTGTTTAAGCTGCCTGGGTGGAATCAGGTCACTATCAGTCTTATTTTCCAGACCAGACCATTTGGTTTTAATAACTGTCCCAGTTACGTATTAGGTTTGTAGTTAGTCCTTTCATCCAGTAGAACTCTCGTCTCAGACACCTTACAAAGTAGGCCCACCAGAATTCCCCATTCAGCTTGCAAGACCATTTGGGGGGCAAGCCATACCCTTCTGCCTTGTTGTTGTTTAGTCGTTTAGTCGTGTCCGACTCTTCGTGACCCCATGGACCATAGCACGCCAGGCACTCCTGTCTTCCACTGCCTTTGTGGGACACAAGGAGGGAAAACATGGGAAGAAACACTGTTGTGCAAGCAGGAGGCCTTGCACAGGTCTACTGCTGAGGGGATTCATTTGTTGAGTCCCAATTTATGTTGTCTGTGGGCTATTACGTCTGATGTATCTCTCTCCTTCCTGTTGCAAACTTGCTGGAGAGCATGCATGCATATCTCAAAGATCCTTCCCAGTTAGCTCTGCCTAGTCACATGCAGGAAGATGCAATTTGTATACCTGCCACAACAAGGGGTTAACTTCATTAGGCATAGATTATAGCAAGCTCTATAACTATGCAAGTACAAGGAAGCTGCAGAGCACAAAACCATTGGCTTGACTTTCTATTAAGTTCTATTACATTATCAGGGGTGATTTTTTTTAAAGCACCTATATCCTTCAGTCATCTTTAAAACAATTAAGCTAAATACATGCCTAAGAGGAGAGTGACTATGATAGTTTGTTCAATGTCAGGAGAGCCTCTAATCCTACAGGAATATAAAATATCATACAAAGAATAGATTATGGTACTTTTCCCATGTTGAAAGATTGGATTTAGAAGGATTTAAAGAGCACCTACAGAAAACTCTCCACAGATGAAATGGCTCCAGAGAACCAAACCTACTGAATGTCTGAAAGTTAAGACTTTAGTGTAAGGTGAAAACCTCTGGCCATATCCTCTGAAACTGGCTAAATAATCAAAATTCATTGCTCCTGGCTTCACATGCCGGTATATTAGTAAATTACTGGGCAAGATGAGAAATTTCTCAATAGAGCAGAGTGGACTGTCTTGCAGCAGCGATGCAGGTGAGGAAGGAAGATTGCACATTGGAGGAGACAAACCCCTGTAAGAATAAAAAATAAAAAATAAATCATCCCAGTAGCACCTTAGAGACCAACTAAGTTTGTCATTGGTATGAGCTTTCGTGTGCATGCACACTTCTTCAGATACACTGAAACAGAAGTCACCAGACCCTATGTATAGTCAGAGGGTGGGGAGGGGTATTACTCAAAATAGGTGATTGGCTGATAGGAGTGGTAAACCTGTTGACGACTGTTAGCGACTATTAACGACTGCAATTGGTCTTGCAGGAAAAAGCAAGGGGTGAGATGGCTGAAGAAAGCTTTATCATGTATCATGAGATACATGAAGGGCCTGGGGGGCCCAGGTGCTTTTTTTAAATCACTCCTTCCTGTTGAAGGTTATAGCCCAGGAAGGGAGAGCAAAATACTGGAAGCAAGCCAATGATTTTGCAGGTGGTGTTCTCAAGAAAGGTTTGGCAACTTGGACCATGGTGTCTGCTTCCTTTTGGTGTGTGTGTGTGTGTGTGTGTGTGTGTGTATTACGCAACCT
Source organism: Zootoca vivipara (assembly GCF_965207765.1). Taxonomy (NCBI): domain Eukaryota; kingdom Metazoa; phylum Chordata; class Lepidosauria; order Squamata; family Lacertidae; genus Zootoca; species Zootoca vivipara. The sequence continues at coordinate 111,131,859 of NC_142582.1, read as the reverse complement.
GCGTCTCTAAAAGCAATCCATTCATATGCTGCAAGAGCTGCCATATTTTCTATCCATTGATCAAAGAGGGCCATAATATTATCTTTCTAATGATTCAATATCAGTGACAACACTATTTTGGATGGCATATTCGTGACCACCTGCTTTCTGCAGTGTTATGCTCTTGTGTTCAATTGCATAGTATAAAACTTAGAATCAAACTACCATAAGGAAGTTTTGTGGTCACTTTGCACGAAGAAATGCAGAGATTGTTAGCAATAAAGCTTTCCAAAAAGAACTGAGAAAATCCACTCCCTGGTGCAAATTAAATGAGGTCACAAAGTTGATTCATCTGAATAGAGAACAATGTGTCGCTGTCTGCTTCATTTACAAATGTGAGTAGAGAAATGTGAATTGGACATGGCATGATAATATTATTTATGAAAGATTATGGCCTGTCCAGGGAAGTCCAGAGCTTTCATACTGCACTTTGCAGATAATGACTTTCCTCATTATAATCAGAAACATGCTGGTATTAATGTCACTATATTACTTTGTACCCTGGTCAGTTTCATTCTGTACAGACAGACCTCAATAATAGGGGATACGCACTGGCCAAAAGATTCAACTTGTGTCTGTAACTGCAGCTTTGAGAAACAGCCTAATCCGTTTCAAAGCCAAATTTTGGTATGAGCTTTCGTGTGCATGCACACTTCTTCAGATACACTTGAAACAGACGTGTCAGACCCTTTTATATATATACAGAGGGTGGTGGGGGTGGGTGGGAATGGGTGATGGGCTGATGGGAGTGGTAAACCTGTAGATGGTTGTTAACGACTGCTGATGACTGCAATTAGTCCTGGGGGGGGGGGAAGCAAGGGCTGAGTTCATTCATTACCATGAGTTTATTTACTCATTACCAAGCTTAAAACCATGGAGCCACCTGGGATGAATAAAGACATCGGATTCCTATCTCATTATGCATGATCAAGCGTTCTTTAGCGCCTCAGCCCTTGCTCCCCCCCCCCAGGACTAATTGCAGTCATCAGCAGTCGTTAACAGCCATCTACAGTTTTACCACTCTCATCAGCCCATCATGCACACGTGCATGCACACGAAAGCTCATACCAAAATAAGAACTTAGTTGGTCTTTAAGGTGCTACTGAAAGATTTTTTTATTTTTCTCCCAGCAAAGACTCTTTAACTCAGGCATCCCCAAACTGCGGCCCTCCAGATGTTTTGGCCTACAACTCCCATGATCCCTAGCTAACAGGAACAGTGATCGGGGAAGATGGGAATTGTAGTCCAAAACATCTGGAGGGCCGAAGTTCGGGGATGCCTGCTTTAACTGGTACTGGCAGAGGTAGGCTTCCTGCCCCCACCATGGATTTTTGAGGATACAGCCTCCTTTCCCCAGGAGAGAGATATCTGTCCATTGATTTTCATAGCAGGAAGGGTGGTGGTGGGATTCATGCAGAAAACAAACACAGTTTTTAATCCAGCCCACAGGTCATTGTAACAATAACAATAACAATTTATTTATTTATTTATTTATTTCCCGCCCATCTGGCTGGGTTTCCCGTCTGTGATTGACATGCTTGGCAGGGGGTTGGACTGGATAGCCCTTGTGGTCTCTTCCAACTCTATGATTCTATGATTCTATGTGCTGGGGAAACCATTCACTGTGATTAAAACCTAGGGTGCATTCAGATGTGGGGAATATTGTGTGAGTTTTCCTGATAATAATACTAACACTTCTGCCCTGTGTTCTAACGTTCCTTTCACACTGAAGTCTTCTTCTTCTTCTTTGGCGATCACTCGTAGCTGAGTAAGATTGTCTTCTATAAACACGGTTTTAACAATGAGTCTGCAAGTGACTGTGGAGGCCAATTCTGGATCCACACGTCCTTCCACAGTGGGGACGTTAGCGTGTCTTCCTCTTAGCATGTTTCTCCCTTTTGTCCTGAGTTTGAGTGTCTTCAAAGCCCATGGCACCTTTGGGCACTCACAGGCCAGTGTTTCCCAGTTGTCAGTGTTTATACTACATTTTTTAAAGATTTGCCTTGAGACAGTCTTTAAACCTCTTTTGTTGACCGCCAGCATTACACTTTCTATTTTTTTTAAAGTTCGGAATAGAGTAGTTGCTTTGGAAGACGATCAGCAGGCATCCGCACAACATGACCAGTCCAATGAAGTTGATGTTGAAGAATCATTGCTTCATCACTGGTGATCGTTGCTTCTTCCAGATTTTGTATGACAGGGAAGATCCGAAACAAGGAAGATCAAGTATTTGAAAAAGACTGTAATAAATTTCTTAAATTACTTAAAGGACCACTGTAAACATCTAAAGTCACTGGGAGGAATGTGAAGATGCTTGTAATGTGAAATTCTTATAATATGGTGGGTTTTTAAATGGAAAAATTAGTAATTGGATAATTTAAAAGGATGTAGATAACTTTGTATTATAGAAAGGACCCATGGAGGGAGGGAAGTACGTGTCGCGAATTCCTTCACGGCGCTTTAGCAGAGATGTTAAGAGTTCCAGTTTCTTTAGTGCAGTATATTTATTGTGAGCTATATACAAATATCTACAGGCAGTTCATACACTCTCTAAACCTCTCACTGACCACACCCTTCTACAACACCACCACAATCATTGCAGGAAAGGTTTTCCTTTTAAACCACTGACAGCCAATCAACTGACAGCACATTACTGCTGAGTCATTCTGACCCAGCACTTCTACAGAAAGTATTGCATCAGCCAGTTTGACTTTACTAGTACACTCAGGCCCGCAGACTTACTATTTCACACAGCATTCTGTGGATCCCAACAGTATGATGGTCCTAAGAAAACTTGTTTTTTTTTGGATGTGTGAAATGGTTAATGTAAAGATATAAAACAATGTGAAAACTCTCTCTCTCTCTCTCTCTCTCTCTCTCTCTCTCTCTCTCTCTCACACACACACACACACACACACACACACACCTATGAGAAGTCTGCAAGCAGGACCTGAGCACAACAACACACTCCCCCACTAGCTTGAACATGTGTGAGTGTTGGGTTGTGCGGCACCTGCTACCTGAATCTGAGAAGGAGCATACTGTGAATATTTTCATTCCCTCTCGATTTCTAGAAACAACAGAAGGGAAGATGCCTTACACAGAGGGGGAAATGTTTTCAAAATATGCTCCTATTGTAAGGATGAATGGCAACCATTCAGATATGCAAGAGAAAGCAAAAACGATGCGCTAGGGATATCTCCGAGATGGGAGCTGAAAGCTGTCTACTCCACATGGCAGACAACAACCTGTATGATCTACCTCAAAGTCTTGGTCAGGCTAGAGCTGTGTTCCCCAGCCAAGTGCCCACCGCTGCTTTAGACTACAACTCCCATCAGCCCCAGTTGCCATAGCTGGAGTGCACCAGATTGACAAATGGTACCTCGGATTAAAGCAAAACTTTTACATATACAGAGATTAATTATGAAGTCACTTCTGTGACTACCTCTTTCTCCCGCTTTCAAGCTTTCTGCTTCTAGAGGAGTTGCAAGCTGGTGGCAAATTAGACCTTTTTCAAAGTAACTTACTTCTTTGGAGATGCCCCTTCAGGATGTTGTGATACATGCATTGAAGAGAGCCTAACTAAAACTCAGTGTGTACTTTGCAGTTTTGGAAAGCTTCCACAGGAATTTATGAAGGGTTTGTTTGCTTCCTTTCGGTTCTTGACTGTCAGATAAATATTTCATTTATTTCAGCACAGAATATCAGTTAACAGCTTGTTAGGAAGAAAATACATATTAAAGGAATCACTTCCATGTTCAATTGGGAAAATGTGAAGGTTCACTCCCCACCAACTTTGCATTGATTTAGTAACCCAATATGCAACAGTAAAACCACAACGACTTGGGGTAGGATTCTGCTTGCATAATGGGGTCCCCCCACCTCCACCCACTTCCTGCGCTTCATGAAATTGGCTTGGAGCGGTCAGGAGACCTACTAGAATAGTGCACAGGAGTGGAGAAGAGGGGGTATTGAAGTGATTAATATTGCACATAGGGAAGCAAATGAATAAAAACTGACTCTTGAAATAAAAATTGTCCAGTCCAAAAATATGGTTCAAAAGCTTTACTATCAGAACTTTACTCCAAAACAACTTAAAACAATAAAGTTACATTCAGATACAGTGGTGCCTCGCTAGACAAATTTAATTCGTTCCACGGGTCTTTTCTTATAACAAATAATAATAATAATAATAATAATAATAATAATAATAATAATAATAATTTATTATTTATACCCCGCCCATCTGGCCGGGTTCCCCCAGCCACTCTGGGCGGCTTCCAAAAAAACAGAAATTCTAAAATACAGAAATCCATCAAACATTAAAAGCTTCCCTAAACAGGGCTGCCTTGAGATGCCTTCTAAAGGTCTGGTAATTGTTCTCTTTGACCTCTGGTGGGAGGGCATTCCACAGGGTGGGTGCCACTACCAAGAAGGCCCTCTGTCTGGTTCCCTGTAACTTGGCTTCTCGTAATGAGGGAACTGCCAGAAGGCCCTCGGAGCTGGACCTCAGTGTCCGGCAGAACGATGGGGGTGGAGACGCTCCTTCAGGTATACCGGACCGAGGCCGTTTAGGGCTTTAAAGGTCAACACCAACACTTTGAATTGTGCTCGGAAACGTACTGGGAGCCAATGTAGGTCTTTTAGGACCGGTGTTATGTGATCTCGGCGGCCGCTCCCAGTCACCAGTCTAGCTGCCGCATTCTGGATTAGTTGTAGTTTCCGGGTCACCTTCAAAGGTAGCCCCACGTAGAGCGCATTGCAGTAGTCCAAGCGAGAGATAACTAGAGCACGCACCACTCTGGAGAGACAGTCAGTGGGCAGGTAGGGACTCAGCCTGCGTACCAGATGGAGCTGATAAACAGCTGCCCTGGACACGGAGTTGACCTGTGCCTCCATGGACAGCTGTGAGTCTAAAATGACTCCCAGGCTGCGCACCTGGTCTTTCAGGGGCACAGTTACCCCATTCAGGACCAGAGAGTCCTCCACACCCGCCCGCCTCCTGTCCCCCACAAACAGTACTTCTGTCTTGTCAGGATTCAATCTCAATCTGTTAGCCGCCATCCATCCTCCAACCGCCTCCAAGCACTCACACAGGACCTTCACCGCCTTCACTGGTTCTGATTTAAAAGAGAGGTAGAGCTGGGTATCATCAGCATACTGATGGACACCCAGCCCAAACCCCCTGATGATCTCTCCCAGCGGCTGCATATAGATGTTAAAAAGCATGGGGGAGAGGACAGAACCCTGAGGCACCCCACAAGTGAGAGCCCAGGGGTCTGAACACTCATCCCCCACCACCACTTTCTGAACACGGCCCAGGAGGAAGGAGCGGAACCACTGCATGACAGTGCCCCCAGCTCCCAAGCCCCTCTAGACGGTCCAGAAGGATGTTATGGTCGATGGTGTCAAAAGCCGCTGAGAGATCCAGCAGAACAATTCATCTAGTGAATCCCATAGGAATGCATTGAATTTTTATTTATTTATTTTTTTTGCCTGTAGGAACACATTAATTGAATTTCAATGCATTCCTATGGGAAACCGCGATTCGCTAGACGAATTTTTCATAAAACGAATTCGTCTAGTGAGGCAACCTCCGCTCGAAAAATCCTTTCGTTAAGCGGAAATTTCGTTAAGCAGGGCATTCGTTAAGCGAGGCACCACTGTAGCTGCATAATATCATATGCTGATCCCAGTATAGGCAAAATAGATTGTGAAATATCTTCAATCCAGAGTTAAAAACCAAAGTTCTTCTTTTCTTCCAACCAGCCTCCATTAGCCTGAGGTGGTTTTCCTGGACAGAGAATTAGCACATCTTTTCTCTCCAGTGGCTTCAGAACAAAGACTCACTCCACCAAGATAGAGACCTACAGATGAAGAACATATACTGTACATATACATAGTGATAAAGTGGGATATCAAATCCAAACTCCTCCTCCTCCTCCTCCTCCTCCTCCTCCTCCTCCTCCTCCTCTTCTTCTTCGAGTAAAATTTCATTAAATGTCACCCCTTAATTAAAAATAACATAAGCTTTCAGGAGCAGCAAAGCAAATATTAAAACCACATGTGTTACCTTACCTTACCTTACCTTACTGGCGGCAGCCAACTTGGTGTACTCCAGAAGTTTCAGGACTGCAACTACCACCAGCCCTAGACAGCACAGCCAGTGGTTAAGGATTATAGGAATTTTAATCCATCAATTCGTGGAGGGGACCAATACCTCTGGGTTACTCCTTTAACCATTTTAAGAGCCATTGATTTCAATGACAGAGCAAAGCTTGCATTGAAATCTCCCACTGGAATCTACAGGACATTAAAAGAGGCCAAATTTGGCTGGATTGTAGCCAAGATTCAATTCTTTAATGGGATAGTACCCTGTCATGTAATGTCTACTCTTCAGGAAAACTTTCACTGAGCTAATAATTAGATTAAAATTACATTGCCAAAACTCGTTTTCACCTATTAATATGCACAATGTGATTTTTTTTCCCCTGCTTGAAATCCATCTGTTCCAGAACACAGCTCTTATATACCTCTGTGACAGTAAAATTAAAGACATGGAAAATTGCTACAACTTTACTTCTGACTATGTGAAATACTACTATAATTCACCGAAGATACAGCCTTGCAATCTATTTATAGCAAGCTACATTATTAATGGACTGTAGTTTTGTTTTGTTTTTTAGAATGCTGACCAGTAGGAAAAGATACCACCCCCTTTTCTCCATTTTATGTGTCAAGAGAGACAAACAAGACATTTATTTTTATTTTGTATCCATACACCTCATTTAGCTTGTGATTTAAAATTTAGCATGTTGTGAAACAAAATCACATCATTTTCCAGAGAACATGCTTTAAGGCTCTTCCACCAAGGAGACGTTTTTCATAGTGCGTTGAATGTCTAAGCAAAAGAGCACCAGTGATTTTACCAAACACATTGCTGGATATTTCTGGATATGTTCCATCTAAAGTTTAATCTCTGTTTAAAGAAATGTGTCTAATTTACATGATAGATTGGACACCAGCATATCACCTTGGTCTTGCGTGGTATAAGGGAAGGTAAACAGCACTTCTTAACAAATAAAAGATTCCAAATTGTATCTAAAATGGCGTTCCTCCATGGAGACTGTTCCACTCACATCAGGAAAAATGCAAAAATAATCTCAGGACCAGCCAAGGGCAGCTGGTTGCTGGAATAGATGGGCCATCGGCCTGATCCAGCAGGCTCTTCAAATATCCTTATTCCAGTTTTGGAATAAGGATATTTGAAGAGCCTGCTGGATATGGGTAATCATAGTGTCAGAATGAACCCCAAGGGTCATCCAGTCCAACCCCTTACACACACACACACACACACACACACACACACACACACACACACACACAGCTGGTTGTGACCAAATGCTCAGTTCAGTAGTTCAGTCTATACTAGAAATGATCAGGACCAGCCCTTTGCAAATGAGCAACTCCTACCATACACACTTCCTTGCTCTTACATGTTCTGTAAATCATTTGGTTTGATCCTGTGTGGCAGTTTTTTAAAAGCCCATGGCCAGCATGGAAGGATCTTTCCTTCCATGGCAACTGGCAGTTGTATCTCCTCCTCATCATCATTACCATTATTTATTGATTTTATATACTGCCCTATAGCGGAGGGCCTCATAATAAAATCAAGATATAAAAAAACAAAATACATAATAAAAATAAAAACAACAACCCAATAACCCCTCCACAACAACACAATAGCCCCATGACTGCTGGAGGGGGAAAAACAAAATCTCTCTCACTCCCCACTATAGATGTTTCAAGCCCCCCTGCACCACCAATTTGTCAGGCAGTGTGGTGGCTGCAGGCTCAGACTAGGACCTGAGAGACCCGGGTTCAAATCCTACTCAGTCATGAAGCTCACTCAGTGACCTCAGGCCAGTCACCAGGTGCACCGGGTTCAGCCCAACATTGGGTGGACTAATGTGTGTGTGTGTGTGATGTGACACATTGCGGGGTGACCCAACAAGGCCCATTGTGCCCTCCTAAAGGCCTGAGGGGAGTAGTCACAGATGTGGGAGGACCTGGCGGAGCCCTCCCAGCTGTGGACTATTGAGTGAAATTTTTTTTTGGGGGGGGGGGGAATTCAGCCCCCACAGCCTCACATAGATGACATGCCTGCCAGTCACTGTCTGTCGGCCTAACCTGCCTCACTAGGTTGTTAAGAGGATAAACTGGGGGATCATGTAGGCCACCTTGAGCTCCTTGGAGAAAAGGTAGGGTATACATTTTAAAAAAATTAAAATCACCCCCCCCCCTTCAAGGCTAAGTCATATCACATACATTTCATAGACCCACTTTACTTTTCAAATAATCTTTGGTTATTTACAGTCTCCTCCTCATGTACTGTTTGAGAGCTCTGGCTGTGGAGAATTATACAGGAAGTATTTTAAGCTTGTCTCATATTTCACCCATCCATCTACCCTGTGAAACAAAAAAGAAGGGGAGGGGGAAGGAGAGTGAGGAAGAATGTTAAAAATATTAATAAGTGAATTTGGTTGCCATGGGAACTCATTGTCTCAGGTGCTCTGTTCCCATACACTATTAACCCCCAAGCTCTTATTTATTATTCAAGGGAAGTAATTGACGGGGGGTGGGGGAATTTGTCACAGGGAGGACAAGTCACTCAGCTGAATATGATTCATTTGCATGCAATGAAAATGAATTCAGGAAGGTGGATCACAGGCATCCCTAAACTGATCTGCATTTGGGTGGCTGCAGTTTTTGTTTGCTGTCAATATTGAATATTGAAGATATCTGTAAAAGCGGATGAAAGAGGCAGCAAACTCAAACCATGGCCCTACAGTCATGACACACGGGTTTAAAATATTTGTGAAGTGATTCAGATGAGGCTTTCGCAGATGTCTAAATATATATTTTGTATATCTTAAAAAGGGGGGTGGGTGGGATTGGAAGAGAGGGAGAAACAATTAACAAGATATACTGTTTGGGCTGTTGGAACCATTGGGGAAATTGCAGCAGATTTTGCCCCGGGCATCAAATCATGGGATGTTCTAGGTCATGTTAAAAGGCCACATAGATGGGACCTGTCTCATAGTACGTAAGGGTAAGAGGGAAATTCAAACTTCAGCCACCATCAGAACTGGATGGACATTCCAGGCAAGAGGATAATTGCTCTGCCATCACAGCAGAGGGACTGGCTTGCCATCCAGCAGATCCCAAGCTGGGTCATCTGCTCCCCGTCTTCTCTGGAACAACCCATTTTGAGGTCTCCAGATGGCTGCCAGCAGCCAACACCCCACCGGTGGAACTTCCACCTGTACTTTCAATGGGCAGAAGGAGAACTTCCACTACTGTTGACTGGTGGAAGGCCAGCTTAGCCAGAATTGCTCAGCAGAGGGACGCTTACCCCAAGCAGCAACCAAAAGGGAGGAGGGGAGGATTATGTTGTAAGGGAAGGAAGACAACTGTACAAACAGTTCGTTTTTCATGTATGGGAGTTAACAGAATTCATGGGGATGTCCATAGATATATTTTATTCAGGATACTTATAGCATTCCATATGCTTCTGAATGCCAGTTGCTGGGAATCTCAGGTGGGCAGAGTGCTGTCGAACTCAGGTCCTTCTTGCAGATTTCCCACAGGGATCTAGTTCTTGTGCTCTTAAATCTAAAAATAAAACAAGAATAACACCAGCAGACTGCAGTCAGAGTTGTGACAGTTCTTTGCCCTTACAGGGCAAGTATTGTCTTCTGGTGGGATGTAGGTACAATTTTTGACCTAACAAGCTATTTTTCTGCACATCTGTACAAAGTGTGCTGTTTCATTTAGGCCCTGGACCAACTTAGAATGATCCTCATTAGTTTTTCACACAACCTGGGAAGTTCAGAATATACTGCTGTGCTGCATATAACATGGATAATTGAAACACCGCCCAGCACTCAGCAAGGTTATCTGTTTTCTAAACAGCCACGGCTTCCGAGACATCAGCTTCTCCTGAACTAGGAAATGATGTGCGCTGATTTTGTGTAACCTGAAGCAGAAGTTCTTTGGTCAAGTTTATTGCTTATAGCCAAAGGCTGCTGCAATGTATACAATGTCATTCAATAAAATATATACTAGTTTGATACAAAAACTTAAAACATTTACATTGTCAAAACATGACCTAATCTGCACAAAGCTTTAAAAGGGTAAAGGGACCCCTGACCATTAGATCCAGTCGTGACCGACTCTGGGGTTGCGGCGCTCATCTCGCGTTATTGGCCGAGGGAGCCGACGTACAGCTTCCAGGTCATGTGGCCAGTATGACAAAGCCGCTTCTAGCGAACCAGAGCAGCACACGGAAATGCTGTTTACCTTCCCATTGGAGTGGTACCTATTTATATACTTGCACTTTGACGTGCTTTCGAACTGCTAGGTTGGCAGGAGCTGGGACTGAGCAACGGGCGCCCCCCCCCCGTTGCGGGGATTCAAACCACCGACCTTCTGATCAGCAAGCCCTAGGCTTTGTGGTTTAACCCACAGCGCCACCTGCGTCCCACACAAAGCTATAGAAACTCCTTAATATACAAATTAAAACATTAGACAATAAAATTTATAAGCTAAAATCACCATGGGGCCACTAATATATTACCGGTAAAAGTAATATTAAATAATACAATAGACAATTATGTACAAAGTTTAGTGAGAAAGATACAGCTTGGTGTAGATGGGGTCAAATAAATTCATCTCCTTTACAGCTGATGGCTATCTCAGCTATAAAAAATTTTCTAATTTTCCTGGCGGCAGTTGCAAAAAGTGCTACACGCCAGGTCACATACTTATCTATGTCTGCGAGGAGATAAAGAATCATGTCAGAAGGATTCTGGCCAGGGGACCTTGTCATTATAGGTGTCAAAAACCGTTCTCTTGCTTCATTATATAAGGGGCAGCATAAGATATAATGCGTAAGGTCCTCGTTCATTTACTGGTATGCCTCTATGTCTCCCATCTCTATAAGCAGAGTTTATTGTATTTAATTGTAACTCTGTAAAAGCTTTCCGGAGTTGTACAAAAGTAAATTCATTGAAGTAAAACATATGTTCATGGGCCTCTCTAAGTTTAAAATATAACGGGGTGCATGTTGATAGGTACATGGAGTTTAAGTCGTTTTTAGTAGCCACTGCCCTTATGGTCCATTTAAAAATATTTTTCTGAGAATATAGGGAAAGTTCTTTGAGCTCGGTCACTGAGAGGTCATATTTGCCCATCAGTTGGGCAGCATGATGTACCCAGTTTTTAAAGGGTAATTCATTCGCAAGCTCTATCAGGCATTTTTTTGATAACCTAGTGTTGTCCATCTGTTGAACTCTGAACCAGTAGCAGAGGATTCCTTTATCTATTTGGCTCTCTATGCTCAACATACAAGTTTCCAGCCTAACCATGGCGGATTGCACATCTTTGAGTAGGCCTAAAAGGGCTCTTTAAAAAATCATTCTGTGGGGGTTCTAGACCAGAAACCTTTGAGGTACCCCAAACCTCTGCACCGTATAATATCTGGGCCATTTATTTTGCTTTATAAACAAATAGAGCTGGGTTAACCAGATTTCCACCTTTACAAGCGGCAAATTTCAGAATAGCTTTTGCTGGTTTAATGGCTTGCAATTTAATGTTAGGCAGCTGTATATTCCAAGAGGCCATTTCTGAGTAGACACATAGCTGTCAAGTTCTCCCTTTTTTAAAGGGAAATTCCCTTATGCTGAATAGGCTTCCTCACAAGAAAAGGGAAAACTTGACAGCTATGAGTAGACGAGTCCCAAATATTTAAATGTATTTACTTGGTTTATGATGTGTTCATCCAGGCACCATTTTTAGGATAATTCCCAAATACGATGAACTGCGTCTTGTCATAGTTTATAGATAAAGCATTACCGGTGCAATATGAACCTAATTTTGCAAGCAGCCGTCTCAGGACCACCTGGGTTCTAGATACAAGTACTAGCTCATCTGCATACATTAAGACTGAAAGTTTTTGGTCGAGGATTGTAACAGGGGCATACTGTAGGCCAGGCATCCCCAAACTTCGGCCCTCCAGATGGTTTGGACTTCAATTCCCATCTTCCCCGACCACTGGTCCTGTTAGCTAGGGATCATGGGAGTTGTAGGCCAAAACATCTGGAGGGCCGCAGTTTGGGGATGCCTGCTGTAGGCCATCCAGTTCTTTAACCATGTCATTAATATAAAAGTTAAACAGAAAAGGCGCCAAAATGCATCCTTGTTGAACTCCAGTAATGGTCTTTATTCTACTAGTGAGATGGCCAGCCAGGTCCACTTTTACTTGTATCGATGTATCAGTATGTATCAGTTCTTTGGTAAACATTCAGTCGTGTGTTTACATTTAATCTAATCCAAGGTTGGATTTAACAGCTGATACATATTTTCAAGGAGCAAAGATTAGCCACTGCTAGCACAAACTACAAAACCTATTTGCAGTTTGCATGGGATAGTATACGGTAGCTTGACCTTAGCATGTGCCCCCTGAAAGTCTTTCCTTTAGTTTACTTTAGTGATTTGTCCATTGCCTTATAGTACAGACAGATCCTGCTTGCAAGCAAGAAAATCTACCTATAGGTGGCAGCAAACTACTCTGCAAGGTGAAAGCCAGGCTTTTCAATTACCTTCAATTACTGGTTCATAATCAATTTACTTGGGTAAAGAGAAATAGTGCGGAGAGATGCTCATCCAGTTGGAGGAATGGGAGGCCAAAGATATTGTTGCACTAGATCATCATTCTAGTTGCGGAGCTAGAGACTGACAGGCAAAAAGGGCCTGAAAGCTAAAAAACAGACAGCAGCTGCACATCACCTGAGTCTTGCCTTCAGACCATTTCCTGATCCCTAACTTTAAATCTACCTGTTTGGAATTAAGTGGCCTGCCCTAAATGCCAACACACTGCACTGCTCAAGCCAAGAAGTGATGCTGTTTCAACTGTATTTGTTTTATGGTTTTAGCATTTGTTTCCCCGGTTTCAAGCACAAATATCTTACCTAGGCCTCTTCTTAATCCAGAGACGAGTGAACTAGTCTAGGGATATTTATGGCACGAAGTTCTAATCATGCACCAGATATTAGGTGGGCATGCTTCAAGGCGCCAATTAGCCAGTGCATTAGGTTTCAATGCCTGAAAGTGATCACAGAATGTTCTATTGCCGTGGCCCCATTATCTTCTGGTCCTTTTAAAGAATCATTGCAGTATTTAAAAAAGATTAAATTCAATTTATTGAAAGGCAGGCCATTAAACCCTTGATATGCTTTGCATTCTGCCCATCTGATTTCACAGCCAAAACCTGACTTCTTACATAGATAATAGAAGCTAATGAAGGTAGATGCTAATAGAGAAAACCAGGGTTCAGTGATCACCAGAACCATCAATATTTGCATATTATCCCCCAAGGAGTTATTTGCATAGGACATCTGGTTTTTTAAGGAGACTACAGCAGCCATGAAAGATTTTTCATAGGATTATTCACATTTGGGGAAAACTGTAATGCCCCCCCCGCCATGTTTAACAATAAAAAAGAGAACTCACTGAATAAGATTCACCTTACAATTCTGGAAGTAGGGTATCATTATTGCATGTTCAAACAGATGGCAAAGAAGATAAGACTCTTGCTCCTCTAATGGTTGAGGAAAAGGTGGGGTCAACAGGCGTTGCTTGTGCTGAAAATCCATCTTTTGTACACCAGGGGATGTGCAGACTTTGGCTTGCAGGATCTACTTGGGCTTTCCCTACATCACTGAGATCCACCAACCAGAGGCGGCAGGTACAAAATAATGGCTTAGGAAGGTGACAGGGAATAGCAGCAAGTCAGAACTCTGGCTGATCTACTTCAAATCAGGAGAGAGTGGCTGGCGTTCACCTCTATTGACCACAAAATGCTGAAGTGTCTAATGTCTGTCCAAAGTCAGAACCATTAGCAATATTCAAGGCTAGGAGATGGAGATAGTGCTCAATGTGACTGTTTTCCAGACTGCTGGCCACACTACTCTACAGGAGCCCTGGTTTCCTTTGGATAAACACTACTTTGGATTGCCACTCATTATGTCTGAGTTTTGTAGGGTTCATGGAGAAACATGGCCTGGATAGCTCAGTTGGTTATAGCATGGTGTCGATAACACCAAGGTTGCCGCTTCAATCCCCGTATGGGGCAGCTGTATATTCCTTCAGTGCAGGGGGTTGGACTAGATGAACCTCAGAGTCCCTTCCAATTCTATGATTCTGTTGGGTGGAATTCAACACTGCACTTTTCAAATTGTTTTTCTGTGCAAGCATTTCACCTTGCCCAATGGACTGATCCTCCCTCTGGAGAATTTCTGGGTCTTTTCATTAGAACCTAAATAAGACTGTGTTATGTTAGGGCCACAGAATACCCATACTCTAACCAAAATAGTATTTCTTGTGTTGTTTATATTGAAGCAGCAATGTGGGCCTCAGGTGTATAAAGGTCCCCAGAAAAACAAATTCTTTTTTCTTTCTTTCTTTGGTCTGTTCAAAGAAGCATATATGAAATGTGCAGCTCTGGGCCATGAAAAGTCAGCATGTAGAGTTCTGCTTGATGAATTAGAGAGCACAATCTGCCCTGCTCCGTAGACTATTTTGTTTAGTAATCCAGACATGCCAGCAGTAATCCAAATGATTCCAGAATTTATAGATGCAATCTCGTGCTGGATAGCCTGGAATTCTTTCTTATTAGTGGAGGAGGGTTGCTACGCTTTAGCCATCAAGACTGCTTGATCCTCATCCATAGTATAGCAAAAAGGAACTTTTCTCTTGGGAGTTACTGGTACACAGCAACATTAGCGGGAGGTTCAAGAGATGGAGAAATTAACTTCTTGGGGTGTCGGTGTGGCCATGATGTTCCCTTTTTCATGTTTTTCTTCCTCTGCTGCTGCTGACATTTCCTATAGTTTCAGAAGCGCTTAATGATAGAAGTGGCACACTTGTAGGTAACAAAGATTTTCAGTGCTTACTTAGTCCTTTCCAGAGCCACCTCCTTGTGTCCATGGATTTGGTCACTGGTTTATCCTCATTCTCTAGGCCAGGGGTGGGTAATCTCTAGCCTTCCAGATGTGGGTTGGACTCCAATCTCCATCAGCTTCAGCCAGTATGGTTGGTGATCAAGGATTGATGGGAGATGGAGTCCAACAACATTTGGAGGACCAGATGTCTGCCAGCCTTGCTCTAGGCAAATGTTGGGCAGCCAGTTGTTGGGATTAAAGTGTGCCTCTTATATTTGCCCTATAATATTAATATGTGATAGTCCACCATGATATTATCATTCCAGAATTTAATGAAGTTTGGAGATCTTCATTCTAGAGAAAAGTGGGAATGGACCCAAAAGCACTCTGCCCTTCATGGAAGGAATCCTACCATGGAAGAGTAGTCTTCAATCCAGTGGAGGGTCCCATGGTTTGGAGGAATTCTTTCTCCCATGCTGTTCAGCAAAGTTTTCCAGTCCTCTGGAGCAGGCCTTTTTATGGTGAAGGGTACTTGAGTGAGAACTGAATACTGAAAATTACTCTCCCCTTCCACTTGTCAGAGTCTCTACTAGATCAAAGATTCCCCCATGAACAGAATATCACTTTGGGATCTAACCCATTGTATTTAAATTGCCAGATAAGTATATTGCTTGTTATTCCTATGCATTGCCAGTAACAGGAGCATGATCTGAAAATATCCATGCCTCCATTTTGATACAGGTAGGTAGCCGTGTTGGTCTGAGTCGAAGCAAAATAAAAAAAATCCTTCAGTAGCACCTTAAAGACCAACTAAGTTTATATTTTGGTATGAGCTTTCGTGTGCATGCACACTTCCATTTTGATACTTCTTACTTGAGATTTTTTGGGAGGCTTTCTTTAGAAATGAGATTCAATGCAAAAATATGAGCAATGCGGTAGAGAGTAAAATCTCAAATCTCTTATAGTCCCATTCCCTGACTATAAACATCAATAACAGTGTTTTTAAGCCACTTTGTTTATAATGGGTGAAGTTTTCATGATGGCCCCAAATTGAGACCTCTGTTTCCATTACGCATTCAGATCTCTTCCCATAATCAATGTGCCTTTAAAAGAAACTTTTCCCATAATAGACTTCCCAACAAAACCTTTCTGAGATCCATTTGGTACATAAACTGACTTCAGGGTATATTTCCCTCCTACAAAATTAGCCTTTGACCAAAACATATCTTCCTGCTGAGGCCTATCTTGTTTCACAAATTGTAAAATTTAAGCTCTTATTTATCCCAATCAATGTCCCTCTCCTTTACCCTGCTGCTGTTCCTACATTTATATTGCCCTTAAAATCTTATCCATTAATCTTATGCCTACCATTCTTGTATGTCTCTCTTGAATAAATAGGACGTGTGCCGTTGTTTTCTTGATATGGTTGGCTGGAGAAGATAAAGCTAATGA
The DNA here is from genome assembly GCF_965207765.1 of Zootoca vivipara. Taxonomy (NCBI): domain Eukaryota; kingdom Metazoa; phylum Chordata; class Lepidosauria; order Squamata; family Lacertidae; genus Zootoca; species Zootoca vivipara. The sequence continues at coordinate 111,115,366 of NC_142582.1, read as the reverse complement.
GAGACACGATAGCTGCCTTCATATACCCAAAGAGCTCAAATTTCAACATTAGGGTTGAGGAGAGAGTTGGACTAGAAGACCCCCAAAGACTTTCCCTGCTCAATAATTGCACTTTCTGCCTTTTATTGAACTTATTAAAAATGGAAATATGGAAAGCTGTTCCTCAATCATCAAATGTAACAACAGTAAGAACCATAGAATGGTAGAATCTTAGAGTTAGAAGGGACCCAAGGGTCATCTAGTTCAACCCCATGCAATGCAGGAATCTCAGCTAAAAAATCCATGACAGATCACCCAACCTCTGTTTAAAAACCTCCAAGGAAGGAGAGTCCATCACCTCTTGTGGGAGTCTGTTCCACTGCCAAACAGCTCTGGCTGTCAGAAAGTTTTTCCAGATGTTCAGTCGGAATCTCCTTTCTTGTTACTTGAAGCCACTGCCTCAAGTCCTACCCTCAAGAGCAGGAGAAAACAAGCATGCTCCCTCTTCCACGTGACAGCCCTTAAGATATTTGAAGATGGCTTTCATATCTCCTCTCCTTCTCCTCCATACCTGCCAAGTTGCTGTCAGAGAAATAAGGGACCGGGCGGAAATAGCAGACTGGAAGTAGCGCTGCTGCCATTTTGGAACTGGGTGGAGCATGCTCAGAAGTGACTTTTGATGCTGCTTTGCCCAGTTCCAAAATTGCTACCACACCAGAATAAACCGGGGGGAAACAAACAAAAAAATCAGTTTTTTCAGCTAGGAACAGCTGGGAAAATGGGGATTTCCCGGGGAAAACGGGAGACTTGGCAGCTATGGTCTCCTCCTTTCCAGGCTAAACATACCCAGCTCCTTCAAGCACTCCTCATAAGGCTTGCTTTCCAGACCCTTGATCATCTTGGTTCTTCTCCTCTGCACACCTTCCAGCTTGTCAACATCCTTCTTAAATTGTGGTGCCCAGAATTGGACGCATAGAGATATAGAATAACAAAAATAATCAGGACTCATCCCAAGAGAAAGAAGAATTAATTAGCAAGACACTATAATTCATAATCGATAAGGGGGGGAAAGCAAGCACAGCAACAAAGACTTCATGAATAACATATAAGAGCTATTGAATAAACCTGAATTTGACATTACCAGGAATTCCTGAACGTTTAGGGTGAGGGTGGGGAAATATGGAATCAAAATTTTGAAGCTCCATTTAAAATAAATAAATATTTGAACTGAGAAAAGAAATATCCTTCAGATGATAGAATTAACTAAAGTCTGGTGTGCAGATTTCATAACCAACAATTATACTTGCTAAGTTGATATGTTCAGGAAGCTCTCATTTTATAATGAGTCTATTACCAGAAAAATGAAATGAAATTATCATATTGAACTTCATATGAATAATGATATTGATCTTTATACTGAGATTTTGAGACATAGAAAGAAAATCAGGATTTTTTACAAAAAGAAAAAGAAGAAAATAGGGAACAGAACAACACAATATATACATGAGGTCCGGCAGCAAGATAATTAGTTCTCATTAAAATGAATGTGTTGTAGTAAAGGATTATGTTCCATATTTCAACTATATGGCACTCAGTATAACTTTGTTAACAAGCAATGATATCACCCTAAGATCTAATTACCTCTGTATTATTCACCATTTATATATGAGAGTACCATCATATCCCTTTCTCTCTATAGAATAAAAATGTAAGAACGTCATTGCACGGCCCCCATTGGAGGATTTGTAGTGCTTCATCACAATCCTGGATTTACAGGAAGTCAGGGTCGAATAGGGGAGGAAAAGTGAAGTCAGGATGCACAACAGCAGTTGCCCTAAGCATACCCCTAAGCGCATCAAAAGCCCTCTGATGGACCTGGGTCCAACACCAACTACTTTTTTTTTCTAACAATCTGTGGAGGGGCTCCGCAATGGTCGCCTTATGAGGGAGAAAGGTGTGGTAAAAGTTGAGAAGGCCTAAGAAGGCCTGAAGTTCTGTTTTGTTCCCTGGCCGAGGGGCCTCCGCAATGGCCCTTGTTTTGGCTGCTGTGGGGTGGATGCCAGCTGCATCAATCTCGTACCCTAAAAAATCGACTTTGGGCACCCCAAAAACACACTTCTCCTTTTTAAGCTTAAGCCCCGCATCCTGCAATCTGATTAAAACAGCACGGACACGCTCAAGCAGGTCCTGAGCATTTTTCCCAGCGATAAGGACATCATCAAAATAGGGCAAGACCCCCGGAAGCCCTCGTAAGAGGCGCTCCATAAGCCCCTGAAAGATTCCCGGTGCCACACTGACCCCAAACTGGAGCCTTTTTACGCTAAATGCACCCTTGTGGGTGACAATGGTCTGAGCCTCAGCAGAGTGCTCTGACACTGGCAGTTGTTGGTATGCCTGAGCCAAGTCAAGCTTTGCAAATACCGTGCCCCCAGATAACGTGGCCAACAACTGAGAAACTACTGGAATAGGGTATGAATTGCCCCGTAACGCTTTGTTAATTGTACACTTGTAATCTGCGCATATGCGCACTTCCCCATTTGCCTTCAAGGGCGTGACAATCGGGGTCTCCCATCTGGCGGATTCAACAGGTTCTAATACCCCTTGGGCTACAAGTTTATCTAATTCAGCATCAATTTTTGGCTTAAGGGCGAAAGGAACTCGCCTGGGCTTAAGCCAGATGGGAGCAATACTTGGATCAAGGGCAAAATCAATAGGGGCCCCCTTGTAACACCCCAGGGATCCATCAAAAAGCATTGCAAACTCCTGGTACAAGACATCAAATTTTTCATTAGTCACTGTAACAGAATTAAGCCCCGAAATCCCCAGTCCCAATGCTGGAAACCAGTCCGTGCCCAACAGACTGGGACGGTTACCCTTAGCAATCACAAGCTTCAGTACGGCTGTCCTGGCTCTGAACTGTACCTTGACGGAGCACATTCCCAAAATTGAAATGCGGCCTGCCGTGTATGACTGCAGTGTGACTGGAAAAGTCTCCAATGAGGGAAACTTACCCCCCGGAAAGAAGGAGCGGGCAGTTCGGTCGGAGACCATGGAAAATCCTGACCCAGAGTCAACTTCCATGTCGCAGGGATGCCCTTCAATCTGGACCCGGATGGTTGTCTTCTCCTGTGCGGGGAAGGGTACGGTCTTCCCATTTATTACGGTGAGGTAGTTGCAGTCATCAACGAGGTGAGTGCTGGATGCAGATCTGCGGTGCGAAGATCTCGGGGACACTGCAGAATCAGAGGTGGCAGAACGACAGACCCTTGCAAGGTGGCCCAACCGGCCACATGCCCGGCACGTGACGTCACGGAAACGACAATTTTTCCTGTCGTGGTTTCCCCTACAGCCGGCACAAGCGGGGCGATGGTTTTTGGATGCAGTGGTACTCTGGCGGACCAACTCAACCCCTTGCACGGGTCTCTGGTCTGGACTGGCTACAGGGTCTCCTGTGAAATGGGTGGTGTTCAACGGTGCTTTCGCTGGCTTGATTACGTCAGCGGACTCTTCCTTCTCTGTGGCTTCCGTGGCAATGGCTTCCTGCAGAGCGGAGGCAAGGGTGACCTCTTCTTTCGCGATGATGCGGCGGCGGGCCTTGCTGCTACTGAGGCCACAGACAAAACGGTCTCTCAGGCTTTCCTCGAGGTTGGAGAACCCACAATGCTGTGCAAGCTTCCGGAGCTCAGCTAGAAACGTTGCCGCAGGCTCCCCTGCTTGCTGCTGCCGTTTGTAGAAATCGACCCGCCTGGACATCTTGGTTGCAGTCGGAGCCAAATGACTAGTCATTTTGGCTATGATGTCTCTCAAAGAGGCATCCTGTAGTTTAACTGGTGCCAGCAGTGCCTTTGCTAGCTCGAAGGTCTCTGGGCCACAACAACTGAGAAATGTGGCCCTCTTCTTGGCGGCGTCTGTAATACCCCTTGCTGTTGCATAGAACTCGAACCGCTCTGCATAATCTTCCCATTTGTGTGGAGAGCTGAGCTGGAAGGGTTCCAACACTCTGCCGGCCTCCATTCCGCGGCTGGTCAGGCTGACTGATGCTGGTCGGTGGGGGCTTGAGCGTGAACAGCAGTTTTCGTTACTCAACCCTCGAACTCGGAACCTGGGCCAAGGGAATGTCTCCTTGCAGCCTCAGAATTCCGATCCCATCCTCGTCGCCAGTTGTTATGTTGTGAGTGTGATTTCAGCTCTTCGTGAAGTCAGCTCAGAAGTGATTCAGCATACTAGCAAGGAACTGCTAGGAGTCAAGTATAACAAGAACAGTCTTCTTTATTGCAGTAGGAATCTTGACTGGCTGGAGGGAAAGGGTGAGCTCCTTTTATACTCTCAGGAGCAGGGGTTGGGGAAAGGATACATTTAGATTTTGGCGGGAACCTATCAGAGTGAGGATCCAAATTGTGCTAACAAGTTAACCAATAGCAACTGTCCCCGCACCCATTTGAATCGCCCAGGAGCGGGAAAGGTAGTTACAGGACTAGCAGAGAAACTCATGAACACAGATTAAACCAATACATAACACACATTGTTAACATTCCTGATAAATCCTTAAACTCTTTTAAATTGAATTATCTACCTTCCTCTTTTAACAAATTTCAATAAGTTACCCAGTTTTCTGTCATATTTTTCTTCTTCACCGCTATAGCATGAATTTATTTATCTGAACCACCATTGATGTGTGCATGGAGTATCACAGTGTGGCCTATATGACCACATGATTGAAGTTCTCACTCCCTGAAGGTCCAGCCCACTTTCCAGTGAAGTCAAAGGAAGCTTAATTAGTAAGCACAGCAGAGGTAATGTCATTCATCGAAACACCATCCTCACCAATTAACTTCAGCAGCAGCCACCTCACGCAACTGAAGTGGCCTAATAGCAAAGGAACACTTGGATAATTGGAGCTGAAATCCCTTTTACTTTGAATATGCAAAGCCATTTCCCCCTCTTAGATTCTGCGCTGAAATAGCTAACGTCTAAACACCCAATTAACTCACTTGGCACTATCTTACAAAAACAACTTGTTGCCTCAGTGCCAGATGTAATGTCTCCATATGTTATTTCGATATATTTTTGTCAAAAGCAGCTACAGGTGACTGAGCATAAAGTGTATGTGTATGCAAGCAGGGAGCTACTGAATTCTATAAATTATTCCCTGGAATACACAGCTTACATAAGGAAATCAAACAAAGGGTAATGCTGGAAGAGAGAGTTGCATTTGCTCACTGAGTGTGCAGAGCTAATTATGCATATTCTCCCAGACACACCAGTGCCTCCTAAAAGGCAGTCAATAAGCTTTCAATTGCTTTTTATCTGGCTCTTTGTTTTTGCCATCTGTAACAGCCCGCCAATGTGGTTTTGTTTTGCAGTTTACAACAGCTATGCATAGTCAAGGGCCATGGACAACTTGGAGCGATGGAGTTCAGAGGAATGAATGCCATGCAGAGCTGAAAGGAACCTGAGACAGAATGTCCTTAGAAAATTCTACCAATTCAAAACAGCTTGCAAAGGTCAAGAATTGCTGGTAAGATCAGGGATGGGCAATTTTTTTCAGTTGTGGTTTCACAGAGTTTCTCATTTTCCCAATCTCAAGTTCAGTTCCTCACATTTCCACATCAGTTCATGATTTTTAAATATATATATATATTTATTTATTATAATCATGAACATCCATCACCATTTTAGTGCAAAATTCTCCTAATATATGCATCTGTGTATGCAATTTCCCCAATACACAGGTTCCTGCAAAATAATTTCCCTAATATTTAATGTTAATTTCACGAATATATACATTTATACACAAACTTCACCACCGTATATCCATGTTTGTACACAGTACTTATCTGGCGAAGTGGGTTGGAAATTTAGTGAAACATGAATGGCTTTGGAAAGTACAGTTGTTTGGAAATCACAAATTGTTTTGGAAAGTACAAATTAGGTAGGTTTTCCTGTAAATGCAATCTAAATCAAATTTCTTCCCCATCTCTAGGCAAAAACCAGCACCCCAAATGAATGCAGTGAAATGCAGGGGAAGGGACTGGCATAAAGCTTGACTGAGACCTTTTCCCTTCCTCTTCGTCACAGGGCATCAATGCCATGTTCACTCTCAAAGGCTGTGCCAACTTGCCAAGTGCCCAGATCTCATACTACCTATGGGTGCTGTTAATCACAAACCAATCTAGAAGTCTTGGAAGAAGTGATGTGACCTCATTAGAACAGCAACGAAGGGATGGCAATGGATGTCCAGCTCCTGGAAACGGCATGTATAGAAGAGAAGAGGATACCCAAAACTGTAGTGGGGGGGAGAGCAAGAGAAATCAAGCAGCCTGAACTGCTCCCCTCTCAGCTCTTGAGTGGTAGCCAGAGGACCAGGGGACTCTAGAGGAGAAACTTCTCCTTTGACACCTGGTAGGAAAAAGAGAACACCTGTCACTCTGTGAAAGGCCCCTCTCCCACCCTGGTCTTTTTCTTCCTGCATGCACAAATGTACCAGAAGGGGTGTGTGTTCAGATTCAGTGCTTTTTTTTCTTTCTGGGAGTACACAGGGGTATGCCTACCCCTAAACATTCTGTGAATCTAACAGGAGATTTAGAAGTAATGGAAGATACTGTCAGCTATCAGCTGTGCACATGTGCACATTTAGCATATGTGCAAAGATCCACCCAGCCCAGCGCTCCCAAATTTAGTTTAGCCACCCACAATTATTATTTTTTGGCGGGGAACTCAAAGTTGTTGAGCTTTTTTTGGGAGGGGGAAAGCCAAAGTTATTGACCTTTTTGGGGGGAGGGAAGCTGCTCACCTGTAACAACAACGCAGCAAAATGATCCAGAAAAAAAACAAAGCAGCAAAATAACTGCTTTTGTTTCCTGTCTCGGGAAAATTTGACGCTACGGAGTAACAGAGCGATGGGGGGGGGGGCGTGACTTTCGCTCCATTGCTTTTCACTGTCACCGATCGAGAGGGACAGGTATACAGTACGTATACATTTGGTGCCCCACAGAATTCAGCGCCGGGGTGCCCCTCACTCCTTGCACCCCCGGGTAAAGACGGCCCTGACTGTGTAATATGAGGTAATGCATGTTCTTTGTACTTTTCACCATTTACTGTCTTTATTTTCCCCAATTTGAACTATAAAATGGTGGTTTTTCTTGAGTCAAAATGAGAGTACCCCTAAACTTTTTTAAAAAAGAAAGAAAGAAAGAAAAAAGCACAGTTCAGATTCCTCATCAGAAGTTTTAATAAGATTCTCATTTGTGGTTGACACATGCTCATAAAGGGAACTGGATCTACTGTGCCCCAGAAATTGAGTAAAATAGTGTGCCGATGAGATGTGTGTGTGTGTGTGTGTGTGTGAAAGTGGTGTCTGCAAGCAACAAACAGAGCTTGATTTCTCATTCCTGCCTTGTTCATCTGAAGCATGATATGCACGGGAATACTTCTCCTGAAAAGTTTCATGTTTTCTCAACTTGAAGTGGGTGAACAGCACCACTAAATTCATTGGCCCTAACTGCATCACTTTTATGTGTGTTAACAAGTTTTGTGGGACCAGTTTCCCAGAGAAAAGCACCTAATCTTATTGCCCATAGATATTATTAAACACTAAGAAAAACATTTTAGCCATAAGGGAAATGTAAACTTTTGTTTAATAATCACATCTCAGACCATTTATTGAACCACTTCCCTCAATGTTAACACTTACATTTTATACTTTTCAATAACTCGCTTGAAGCCATTTCTTAGTTTTGGAAAGCACATTAAGAAAGGAATTCATCTATTTGTGCAATTCATAAAATTAAATCAAAATATAAAGCAAACCACCCAGAGCTGTTAGAGAGAGAGGTTACAGCCTGTGTGTGTGTGTGTGTGTGTGTGTGTGTGTGTGTGTGTGTTATCTTTGGAATCTCCACTTTGAATCACAGTTAAATCTCTGAATTGCCACAAATCTTTTTTAAAAATTGACATATGTTTTTGATGAAAAATATTTCAGAGCATCTACTTAAAACACAAACACGCACAACTGCCAAATACATCTGAATGTTCTTAGAACAAAATGTTCTTTTACTTTATTTTGGTGTTTCCCCCCTTCTTTTTTCTTTGGACAAAAGAATGGTTTGGACAAGATTTCCAAACTGCCGCAGTGGTAGTAAAGAGAGAAAACAGGCGAGCTCACAAATACAAGGTAGACTTTGCATATTAGACATTTTGATGAAGATGACAGTGAGCTTCCCCTCCAAGTGTTGGGGTCACAATTATATTGTGGGCAATTATAGTTTGTCCTGGGATGACTTTGTTGATGGACTTTCCTTCAGTTTGACGCTTGGGCAGAAATGTACATTAGCACACCATTCCTGGCACATTTAGGTGTGAAAACCTTGGCCAGCATCAGCTGCTGGCAACTTTGAGCAGATGCCTGGGCCCCAGCACCCTTGCAGGGCCCACCACTAATGCCTGCCTGCTTCCCCTTTAATTTTTGTTCCTTGGTCAGGTGTCTCGAGCATCTCTGGGGAGCTGAGATTAGCAGCCACAGTGCTTGTGACATAGCATAGCTCTAGGGCAGGCATCCCCAAACTGCAGCCCTCCAGATATTTTGGCCTACAACTTCCATGATCCCTAGCTAACAGGACTAGTGGTTGGGGGAAATGGGAATTGTAGTCAAAAACATCTGGAGGGCCGCAGTTTGGGGATGCCTGGTATAAACGATACTGAGCTGAATGGACCAACAGTCTGCGTCAGGCAGGTTCCTGTGTCCATTTTTTCTCCATTAGAAGAGAATCATTGTGTGTGAATGGTATGTCAGGTAATATTTTGTTTCTGCCAAGAAACAGATGATGCAAATCAACAGAATAAAAAAAAATCCTTTCCAGTAGCACCTTAGAGACCAACTAAGTTTGTCATTGGTATGAGCTTTCGTGTGCATGTATCTGAAGAAGTGTGCATGCACACGATAGCTCATACCAATGGCAAACTTAGTTGGTCTCTAAAAATGCTACAGGAAGGATTTTTTAAAATTTTTGTTTCGACTACGGCAGACCAACACAGCTACCTACCTGTAACTGCAAATCAACAGGAGAGAGGGAGGGAGTCAATCAATGGAGCTGCATGAATTGAATGGTTTTGCTCTTTTCCCAGTCTTCACTCATAATAACTGGCGTGCTTGTTCACAAAAAGTCACGTGAAATGTTTTTCATATGGAAATGTGGGGGGGGGTAGCGATCCAGTGTCCCTGTAAAAAAATTAAACATAGTGTTTAAATATATCATCATAAATAGTTCATAATACATTTGGAAAGCAAACTACCAACTTGTGCCCTTTATTTTCTGTGATTATGAGGCTATTCATAATATTTCAAAAATAACAGCAAAAATATAGTGCCGAGGTTTATAATTATCTTACAATCATTGTAAGTAATACAGAAGGATTTACATATAGATTGGGGAAAGAAAATGGTGGCCACTGTATGAATGGCTTGCGGAATTGCCATCTAAGCTTTTGTTATGTTAGATTATTTTTAAAATGCAGATGCGTATTTTTAGTAATTGCCATTATACGTAATTTGAAAGTGGGAGGGTGTGCACGATGGAACAGGCAAGGAATATATTAGAGCTGCAAAACTTTAAAAAGGAAGATGAAGTTTTTGCGGTGCTTGCCTCCAAAGGGAATTAGGCTATTATGATCATTTGATGGAGAAGCAAGATCATAACTGGCAAAGCTAAGCAACTGTGCCTTACTTATTAGTAAGAACTGATAGGGTTTTTATTTTTTATTTTAAAAAAGACCAGCCTCCTGAAGCATAAATTTTCATGAATTTGCAGAAGTCAAATTGAAGAAATTTTTGCTACAGTGAGTATAAATATGAGCTGGCCATTAAAATAACTGGGGCAGAGAATTTAATCAAGAAATCCCTTATTAGTACAGCCTTGATCTCGAAATAAAATGCACAGTATTTGACAGTTGTTTGATTCTACATTTCTTTCTGCTTCTGTTCCTGGATGTGATCCAGCCTCTGCTCATGCCAGAGGGACGTTGACTAGTCATATTAGGCACCTCTTTTGGGTAAACACACAGCTATGGTACTTCCTGAAGTTGTCATATTGCAGCAAACTATCATGTCAATGATCGGTCCCTGCTCCTGCCAACCTAGCAGTTCGAAAGCACGTCAAAGTGCAAGTAGATAAATAGGTACCGCTACAGTGGGAAGGCAAACGGTGTTTCCGTGCGCTGCTCTAGTTTCGCCAGAGCATGACTCGGAAGCTCCCTTGGCCAATAACGCGAGATGAGCGCCGCAACCCCAGAGTCAGTCACGACTGGCCCTAATGGTCAGGGGTCCCTTTACCTATCATATCAATGCACACTGGGATTCATTCATATCTGGGGCATGACCCTTCTCCTACACAGGTGCAATGCCTTGGGCACAGAGCAATACCCACAGACTATAACAGGAGCCTCTGCTGGAGAGTGCCAGTCATTCAGAATATGGATGCTGACTCTGAACAAATTCATAGAAGAGGAGGCGGATACTAGCCATTGGTGACTATGCTCTTCCTTCATAGTCAGAGGCAGCAACAGTTATGAATACCAGTTGTTGGAACCACAGGAGGAGAAAGGGACATCGAGTTCAGGTCTTGCTTGAGAGCATTCTATAGGCATCTGTATGACCACTGTGAGAATGAGGTGCTAAGATGCTTGATTCAACAGGCTTATTGTATGTATGTCTTGTGACCTAACCATGAAAGGGATTTGCCCTATCAGCGTCCTCAACTCATCCAAACAAACTCACCCAAACAAACAAGCAAATACCACTTCTGCAGAAGGTGCCAACCAACTTTTGCATTTCTGCGCAACTACAGCACTGGAAGCCAGGGTTTTCTAAACATGGGTCTCCAGCTGTTTCTGGACCAGAATTCCCATTACTGATCCTTCTAGCTAGGGATGGTGGGAATTGTAGTCCAAAAACAGCTGGAGACCCAAGTTTGGGAAACTGTGCTGGAAGCAACAGTTCTTTCAAAGAGTTGGACAGGGGGATACTTGAAATGGTTATCAACATCCTTTTAGGGTTCATCTGTAAAAGTTCTTGCCCAGTTTTTAGTATGCAGAATGTCATTTCACTTAAATATGGGTGAAGCCACATTTCGATTTTTCTGTCAAACACTCCTGCCTCTTTCCTCATAAAATTCCATGTGGCACTAAAGCATCACCCCATTTCTATGTACCTAGACAGCTACAGAGATTTGCTCATTCGTACTGAAGTGATGGGAAGATTTAAAATAATAATAATGTAGAACTCCTCCCCAGGGAGAGAAATGGTCATTTAAGCTGTTTTATAGAGATTTGTGCATTTATTCACAAAGGCACGCCTCTGGAATTATGTAGGAATTATGGAAGTGTGAGCAGGCAGCACGGAAATTTCCCTGTTAAAGTCCCACCAGTCCTAAGCCTAAAACAATCTAAGATGGTGCCTTTTCCTCTTTTAAGGCAAGAACACAAACTCTGTATTTCATCAGGACAGCCCCATGGTTTCTGTCTTTAGATAATGATCCATTAATCAGCCTCAGTTGTCCTTCTGGGTAGCCAGAACTCCAAAGAGACAGCTGTGCCAGCCAGTTATTATTACCCAGTAGGGAGCCATTTGCGATGGCCATTGTCCCATTTATGTTCCAGATTACATCAATTTATCATTCACAAACTTAATATGTAGCCTGCCTTTCAGTCTAGACAATACCGCAAGGTGGTTTACCATAAGGAAAACGTAAAAGTGATAAAAGTACTGAAACCACAATACTAAACATTAATAAAGCAGCATCAAAATCAATATTAAAAGGTTAGCAGCATTTTTTCAACAATATTATTAGCCTTTCCAAATGAATAGGTTTTTAATGCCAGCAGTGAAGGAGCCTTGTAGACCTTCATTGTGAGGGAGTTGCAAGAATGGGTGTCACCATGAAGCAAATTCCATTTTTTAAACCACCAGCCTGGTTTCTGGTGTCTATGGTACTCAGAGCAGCAACCTGATGTCCTCTAGAAGTTTGAGACTTCAGTTTCCACCATCCCTGACCATGAGCCTTGTTGGTTGGGAGTGATGGGGGTTGTAATCCAAAATGTCTGTACTGTACCAGACTGGGGAAGGGCAATCTCAGCACATGGAAGGTCAGAAACACCTTTTGTTTCCATAGATCTCACTGGAGTGTGGGGCTATTGTTGCAGGCCCTGGGCCTATCACCAGCTCTTAGCCTAACCTACCTCACAGGGTTGTTGTGAGGGTGAAATGGGGAGGAGAAGAACCATGTACTCCATGGAAGAAAAAGGTGGCATGGCAATGTAATAAATAAAAGAAATAAATATTAAGAATTCAACCCTGTAGCTACCGGATTTATCTAGTAGTAGGTATCACTGAATTCATTGGGGCTCATGGGTGTAGCCAGGGGGTGCAGGGGGCAGCTGACCCCCAATCAAGTAAATATATAAAAATACTTAACTAACTGACCAATTGCATCACAGATAACTCAGTTCTCCCCCCCTCCCCCAACATAATGCCTTCCGTCCCTATAATAAATCCTGGCTACATCCATATTGGGGATTACTTCTGAGTAGACATTGCACTGTTACATGTGCCTGGGTACAATCCCCTTAGCTGCTGTAAGGGGGGGAAAGTACAGAGAATCGCCCCCTCGCATCAGAAGTAGCTCCTCCCCAAGCAGCGATGGAAGCGAGGGCTCTGAGGAGGCTAGTGAGGGAATGGAGAGAGAGGGCCAGGGCTCCAGCAACATCAGAGAGCCCCGGCCACACAGGAGTGAGGAAAGGGAGGGGGAGAAGGGAGAAAATGAAAGCCCGGAGCGTAGACCCCTTCCCTCCGGTTCCGGAATCACGCAGGAGAAAGAGAGGGAGGAGATTCACTGTCCCGAGGCTCTTATGTTGGAGAAGGTCACGTGGGGGGGGCAGTGCCGGATTCTGCATTGGACTGAGCAGACATGCTGTACATATCCAGCTCACTGTAAATAGCCTGCACTAATAAAAACTGTTTAAAGACAAGCATGTGGAGCGTCGTTACTCTAGAGTAGTTGCAAGAACCCCTGATAGCTGCAAACAACAACAACAACAACAACAACAACAACTGGCTGTTTCACCTTACATCATCACTTATTGATTCTGTGGTGTAAAAATTGACCAAAACAAGTGATCTTGAACGCCACAGCCTTTTTCTTTTTATACACTGTAATATCGAGTGTATGGTATCTGAAGAAGTGTGCGTGCACATGAAAGCTTATACGAGAACAAACTTAGTTGGTCTATAAGGTGCCACTGGACAATTTTTTTTATTGTAATATCGAGTGTAATCTTTTAAACCTTGGTGAGAATTGTGCTTCCCCAGCCTCCACTGAAATCAGCAATGGTGCCCTTGTAATCCCAGCCTTTAGAGAACTATAACAGCTACAGCACCAGGTTCTCATCATTTGCTAATTGGCGCTTGTCCCCATTGACATCAAGGAAGCTCCGCTCATTTACTGTAGCCATCTGTCTGGTCTGAGAGTTGTTCTGATTTATGATCACACAAGAACGATCTGCAAGATTTTAAAACTCCCTTTACAAATGTGCAGTGATTCATTTTCATGGGATACCTGACCACTTTCCTCTTGAAGTGTGTGCCCTTCGTTTATTCCAGGCATATGTGATCCCAAAATTAGGGCTTCCACTCTGAGGGTTTTTATTTATAACTTTTATTTGTTTATATAAAAAAATATGTATATACTGCTAGTCATAAAAAAATATGAGTGGTTTACAACAGTTATACATAAAACCATGCAATGTAAATCACGTAAAGCAAAGATGAAATCAGAAATCAGCTATTTTGGAAATACGTGTTCTTATTGGCTTGTATAAGCCTTACTGATTAAAAAATTTTCAGCAGGCATTTGAAAGCTGTAACAGAAGGTGCCTGCTGAATCCATATTCACAGAGTATTCCATAACACTGGGCAGATGACACTGAAGGCTTGTTTTCTTCTTGTTGTCAAATCAAAGAGTTGCAAGGTACCCCAAGGGTCATCTAGTCCAACCCCCCGCATTGCAGGAATCTTTTGCCCAAGGTTGGCTTCAACCCATGACCCTGAGATGTAGAGTCTCATGCTCTAGCAGCCTAGCTGATCTTAGTGATTGAGCTGGGGGATTCAGGTGATCCCTGATATATCCTGGACCTCAGTTGTTTAGGGCTCTGTAAATTAATACACAAGAACCTTGAACCTGGCTTGGTGGTAGATGGGCAGCCAATGCAGATGCTTTAAGAATGATGATACCTGTGCATGTATACCTGTACAGCCAGATGCTTCCATCAGCAGCCTGACCACCACATTCTGCACCAGCTAGAGCTTCCAAACCAGGTCCAAAGGCATGGCCTACAATGGTCAGGTTTACATCCCAAACTATATCTGTTTGAAAGGGGCATAGTGACAGGCACTGTCAGCTTCATTGCCTTAAAAAAGAAGCAGCAGCAACAATGCTCACAAGAATGTTTGAGAATGTTACAACAGCTTCCTGAGCAAGAGACACTAACTGCTGACTGAACACTGATGATAATGACAATTTACCCAAGGGGCTTAAAGCCTCTCACTAAAATTTCCTTGAAAGCCCTTAATATACTACCATTTGTAGCAAGTTCCTTCATTACTTGTTGGCTGCTAAGTGGATCTGGCAAGTCTTCTTAAAAAATACTTCTCATGTCCTTAGCTGCCAAGTATCCCGTTTCTCGTGGTAAACCCCCGGATTTTAATTCGTTTCCCGCTGTTTTCCCGAATAGAGAAAAATCCCGGAAATCCCCCAGATTTCCTACCTGCCAGGGAGCCTCCATTTTGGGTGCTGCTCTGACCATGTGTGGGCACCGGAAATAGGGCAGAGCGGCACCGGAAGTTGCTTCTACGCATGCCCGGCGGCCATCTTGGTGGTGGCTGCATGGCGGTGGCTGGTTGTTTTGGGGGCCAGTCATTTTTTTCCACCATCACCTACCTCCCAAGGTTAGTGTGAGGCTCAAATGCAGGTGGGAGTTGCATACTCTTCTAGGAACAGAAGATACTTTCAACAAATGGAAAGGATACTGACATGTTTGGTAAAGTGTGGGTAATAGATGATATGATAAGGTCCATATTTGGCTCATTCTACTTAAAACTCCACCTATCCTTATACCGTATGTCTTCCCCAAATGATGTAAACCTATATCTGGTGACCTGAGCCAACAGGGGTAAACCAAATCTTGCCTTTTAAGGTTTTATTAAGTGCAGTCTATATACAGTGATCCAGCTATACAGTGTACATCCTTCTAGTCCGAACCAGAACCCGAGAATGGCGCGCCCCGCGTTCTCTTCCAGCATAAGAGTCTGGGCACACCAAATCGTCTTCCCCGCTTTCTCCTGCGTAATTCCGGAACCGGAGGGAAGAAGGGCCTCCTTTCCCTGTTTTCCTTCTCCCCCTTTTCCTCCTCTCTCTCTTCCTCCCCTATGTGTAGCAGGGGATCTCATATGCTGCCAGAGCCCTGTCTCCTTCTTTCTCTTTCCTCACTCGACTCTTCCCCCTCCCCGCTGGCTTCGCTGCTGGTGGAGGAGCTGCTCCTCAGGATGGGAGGGGGCTGTCTGTACTCCCTGCCCCTTACAGCTACTATAGTTGTAGAAGTCTTGTCACAGAATTAGTTACAGGTAGGTAGCCGTGTTGGTCTGACGCAGTCAAAACAAAATAAAAAAATCCTTCCAGTAGCACCTTAGAGACCAACTAAGTTTGTCATAGGTATGAGCTTTTGTGTGAGAAAGCTCATACCTATGACAAACTTAGTTAGTCTCTAAGGTGCTACTGGAAGGATTTTTTTATTTTATTCTGTCACAGAATGTAAGTGAGTGGGTTCCCAAGAGGCAAGACACGGTGATAACAGCAAGAACCTTTATTGAACTAACAGAACTGGACAACAGAGGCAAAGCAACTGCTTATATCAGGCATCCCCAAACTGCAGCCGTCCAGATGTTTTGGACTACAATCCCCATCTTCCCCGACCACTGGTCCTCTTAGCTAGGGATCATGGGAGTTGTAGGCCAAAACATCTGGAGGGCCGCAGTTTGGGGATGCCTGTTATATACATTTCTGAAGGCCTGGGCCACTCCCACTCCCAATGTGGTTGACTGTCTAAACTTCCAAGCTGTGAATCATGACTCAGAGTTTATGGGCCAATGGTAGAGGCCCAAACCTTGAAGTGTTCTGTGATTGGATATCATGTATCAAATCAGAACACGGGGGCTCAGAATCCTTAGTCCAGACTCAATCTCCGGTAAACACAGACAACTGAATACATAACCGTAGGAATGCCAGAAGCTGCCTTATACTGAGTCAGACCTCTGATCCATCCAGCAACAGCTCTCTAGAGTTAGCCATGGGGACATTTCCAGCCCTACATGGAGATACTGTTTATTGAACCTGGGACGTATTGGGAGCAAAAGTGTGCTCTGCCACTTAGACACAACCCCCCCCCCACCTTCTTTCCCATCATATCTATTCAAGCAAAACATATGGTGAAGAATGGTGAAGTTGTGACTTCTTCCCCGCTCTCTAAGTGGCAGTTCATAAAGAGCAGAAGCTGTGAGACACAATGGAGACACGTGAGGCTGTTCCCCCCCCCCCCAGGGGCAGCTACATATCCTCTGTAATGTCTAGTTTATGCCTGAGTTCTGTGAACTGTAACTTGATACCCTGAGCTCAGCTGGAAAAAGAGCAAAGGAACTTAGTGTTAATAGAGCCATTTTCAGGGAAGGTTTTGAGGATTGCTTCTTGAACAAATTACTCACCTGGAGGAGTCCAGATGGAACCCTAGGGGAATTGCACTATTCAGACTGGTGGTTACACTGAAAGATTCCTTATTGTAAACCATTAAACACTTTTTAAAAAACACCCAGCCCTGGCTGAGATGCCTTTGATGTCTGGTTGGAAACTAACTGACCAGCTGGGGTTGGGCTGCAAATGCATTTCTGTTTAAAAGAAACATTGTCTTCAGCTGACACCAGAGAAGCCAGTTGTGATAAAAAGCTAAATCTTGCTTCGGCTTTAGGAACCAGTAACATCCCTGGAAACAGGGGCAATGGTAAAGGATAGTCACATAGTTTCACAGCCATTTTATTCCTTGACTTTTCTGCATGGAGCAATGGAGAGATGGCTTTTGCCCTTCTTTCTTTTTAAACTGGGGCTCTTAAAGCTACAGACAACATTCATTGGACCTTCACACAGATGAAGGATTGGCCAATAAAGAGTTGCCTTCAGTAGTGACAAACAGAAAACCAGATGTTGTTTGACTCATCATCAGTAGTTTCTGGTTAGGACACATGTGGAAATGAGACTCCCTGAGGAGTCTGCTAGGAAAACACTACATTTTTTATCTTCTCCTATAATTTAATGATTTACATCTAGGTAAAACAACCTCATCCCCACTCTGGGGTTGTGGTGCTCATCTCGCATTATTGGCCGAGGGACCCGGTGTACAGCTTCCAGGTCATGTGGCCAGCATGACTAAGCCGCTTCTGGCGAACCAGAGCAGCACACGGAAACACCATTTACCGTCCTGCTGTAGCGGTACCTATTTATCTACTTGCACTTTGACGTGCTTTCGAACTGCTAGGAGCTGGGACCGAGCAATGGGAGCTCACCGCGTCATGGGGATTCAAACCGCCGACCTTCTGATCGGCAAGCCCTAGGCTCTGTGGTTTAACCCACAGCGCCACCCGCGTCCCTCTTGGCTGAATAGAAGAGTACAAATGCTCTAAAGTAAACAAACGAAATTTCAGCTGGATCATTCCCTGTGTGCATTGCCTCACGCAGAGAGCTGAGTAAAAACAGGGGAAAGGCAGGCAGGAGATGAATCCCTTCCTTTAATGGATGCAGAGGAACAGCAGGCAGGCAGAGCAGATTAGCAGCTCCTTGACCTGCCTGCCACATGGTAATCCTGACTTACTTTCTCGGAGAACATCACAGAGGCAGCAGGTCAAGTGTAGTTTACTGGCAGCAGCAGAATGAGCTTCAGTGACTCTAGAGAAGTGCTAGAGAACGAAGGACTAGTTTACTTACCCTGAGGAATGAAAAAAGTCAGCAGGAATAAGCACTGTGGGCTGTTTTCCTCATCATTGGATCAGCAAGACCAGGGCTTTTTTCCCCCAGCCGGAACTCACTAGAACTCAGTTCCAGCACCTCTCAGGTGGGTGCCATTGCCATTATAAGAGAACAAGTTCTGGCACCTCTCTTTCTAGAAAAATAGCAAGGAGCAAGGCTATGATTCAAGAGCAGCAATGGGAGTAGGGGTCATTGTGGACCACCCATGCTGCACTAAATCTGGATCCATCAGGCAGCATTGATTCTACTATTCAGCATCTCAGCTGCCAATTCTGGTTCTCTGCATGTCTCATTTCTCCGATCTTAAATTCGGTTTCCCACTTTTCTGCTACAATCTAGCAATTATATTTTTAAAATCCTCATGTAAATCCACCAGCATTTTCCCCCAACACATTTTCATGCAGTTTTGACTAGACTAATATACACATTTCTGAAAAGCAATTTCCCCTAACAATGCAGTTTTGTATGTTATTTTCACTAACACATGAATCTTGTATGCCTTCTTTACACTAGTAAAATAAATCTGAAAAAGTGTGAACTTTTTTAGTATTTCGGTTCGCAGCTCGTTCCAGAAAATGTGAATTAGGTAAGTTTGCATTTAGCTGCAAAGTGATTCAGATTTCTCCTCCATCCCTAATCTCAGGGATGCACTAAAAATGAGTTATGGCGATATATTTGCCATTACCATGTGGCAAAGGCACGCACCCACTTGGAGCTTCTTGGGGCAAACTCAGACCTGAGACAGGCTGTTATGTTTCCTCTTAGTCTCCTATTTTCCAGGCTAAACATACCCAGTTCCCCCAATTGTTCTTATAAGGCTTAGTTTCCAGACCCTTGACCATCTTGCTTACACTCCTCTTCATGTGTTCCAGCTTTTCAACATCCTTCTTAGATTGTGGCACCCAGAACTGGACACAGTACTTCAGCTGTTGTCTGACCAAGGCAGGTCAGAGTGATACTATGGCTTCTCTTGAGTGGGACACTACACTACTGTTGATGCAGCCCAAAAGAGCATTACCTGTAGCTTTTTTTCTTTTCGCTGCTGTTGACTCATGTTAAGCTTGTGGATCCCTAGATCCTTTTCACATGTACTACTGGCAAGCCAGTTGTTCTCCATGTTATATTTGTGTAGCTGGTTCTTCCTGCCTAAGTGCAGGACCTTACATTTGTCCCTATTGACATTCAGTTTGTTAGTTTGTGCCCAACTCTCCAATCTGTTATGGTCATCTTGTGCTTGCATTTATTTATCTGTTCTAGTACCTTTCCTGGTATCAGCATCAAGCTGACCGGTCAGTAGCTACCCAGGTCTTCTTTTACTCCTTTTTGAAGATGGAGACAACATTTGCCTGCCTCCAGTCTACAAGGACCTCTACTGTTCTCCAAGAATTTTCAAAGATTACTCCGAGATTACACCTTTAATACTCTTGGGTACAGCTCATTAGGCCCTGAAGATTTGAATTCATTTAAAGTAACTAGGTGTTACCTACCATAACTACTTCATCTCCATGGATGGTTCAGGTGTAGCACACTTGTACCAAACAGGTCCATTGAGACCATCAGTTCTTTTCTGTAGGAACTGACTTTACAAATCATTCATTTCTTACTTGTAACATGGTTCTCAGGTGCTTCCTTACTTTAAAAAATATTTTGAGAATGCAAAAGACAGAGAAGAATCCACACAAGGAGCAGAAAATATAGTAATCATGGGTTTCTGCTTCCCACATTCAAGAGTGGCTGGTCCTCAATAATTTTCTGGGTAAAGTTCAGCACAGTGGTCTGACTAGCAATGCTTATGCAGCACATTCCCAGCATGCCAAGAAATTTCCATGATGATACTGGCAGTGTGGGCTTCCCATCAACAGCACACAACACTTCTGCTTATGAATATCTGCATATGTTAATGGCCAAATGGTCACACAGATCTGTATGTGTTAACAGGTTTGATCAGCTGTAGCAAGCACTGGATTAAAAAATATATATAGTTTACGAAATCTTTTCTAGAGGATAACTGGGTGGTAAAAAAAAAACCACCTGTATAGCATTGTCCTACTGTCCTCATATAGGATGCCAATATAGTTTATGTCGCAACATAAATCTTTGTGCCAAATCAAAGTGTTATTCATACTTTGCATGACTGTTAAAATGGGAGAAAAACTGCATTCTGTTGCATCAAACATTTAGCCTTCATTGGTATGAAAGAGGGGGGAAAACTGATTAAGAGATGCCAACATTCCTGAGTTTTATGGGAACTATATTTTGCATTGTTCGAGGAAAACTATTATGCCTATTTGCTGCTCTGCATTAAACCTTAGACGAGCTAATAAATTCATGCATATTTATGGGCTTTCTGGAACATTGCGATTAAACAGTGATTCAATATCTTATCATGCAAACATGGAAAGCGCTTGTCAAAAGGATCAAGAAGCGGCAGCCCTTTTCATTGTGTTTACCTGCATGGCACATTTCAAAAGTGACAATCACAGATTGCAACAGTTCACGCATGTATCAAATGATTCCACTGCTGATTAGACTAAGACAGCAATGTAAATATCAAGGCCGGGACCTATAGTTTGCAGAGAGAAATTACATTCCAGATATTTTTTTTTTCATTGCAATGAATTGTGTGTAAGAGTTCCTCCCCTGCCCCCCTACACCCGCAATGGCATGCTGAGCGAATTCAATTTGGATCGGTTCTCTTTAATCCCATCTTCTTCCTAACACCACATTGCTGGCCTTGTAAACCAGAGGAATGCTCAAAAACCTGGCCCCATCTGCTCTCTGCTTAGCTGTCTTCAAATCTATGCCTTATTAGAGGCAGCAAGGTTTCACTTCAAGTGCTCCCTTCAAATATGGTTCAGAATTTATTCCCAAGAAACTTTTTTTGGGAGTCATGGCAGGAGGAATATCCAGCTAGTTCAAAGTTAATTGATTTAACCAGAGGGTCTTTTTCATTTTTTTGGAATGTTAATTGTCTCAGCAATGAAGCCTACTTCTGTTTAGATAAAAAGCGAAACTTTGTTTCCTTTTGCAGAAAGATCTTTTGTTTTACACTGATTTTTTAAAATAAATGTTTTATGTTTTCCCTTCCTACATGCAAAACTCATTACTGTATATTTCTGCCCCACTGAGTGATTTTTTTAAAAAAAGTTTATATAGTCAATGCACTATGATCCAATATTTTAAATGAAAATCAGATTCTTGTACATGATGATCCCAGTGTAGAATAAGCAAAGTTGCCATTGATTTTGACATTACAGAAGTAAGGACCACTTCATATCCTCTTAACACATTAGCTGCTGCAACCCTGCACTTTTCACAAGTTATCAGCATGTCATCAACATACACCTTTTCAAGAAGTATGTAGCAAGCTTCCTTTCTTCAATGCACACTGCAGGCAAATATAGCTGGTGAGCTGCTTTTCAGCAGACACTTTTACTCCTTTGATTTCAGGAAGGAAAGATCAGCTTGTAAGACAAAGGAAAGCACCAGCGTGCCTGCTCTGAGGTCAGATCCACTCAATATAAGGATTGTTCTCAGCTCTAGCCCACCCATGTCCCTGGTAAGATATACTTCTACCTCTGTGTTGCATTTTCCCACTAAAGAGGCATGCCACTAAAACAGTTCAATGAAAGAAACACACATCTTTTTTAGTAACCTAGTGCAAATCACAATAGTTTAAAAGCATTTGACTGTCCCCACCCCACCCCCAGTTTAACTTTACATCAGGCAGAAAGCTCTTTATTTAATTGCTATTTCAAGATCAGGATAGAGGTAGCCTCATTAGCTTACAAACATGGTACAAGACAGATGCAAATTTGCAGGGGGCACTTTGAAAATGTCCAGATACATGCTCAGTTTCCTGTGATGCTTAAAGAAATCAGCTTTGAGCTACAAAAGAGTGATTAAATGGTTGAATCAGAAGGCTCTGAGATTGGTGGTGTTCGGATGGGGATGGTGAATCCAGAAGCACTCATGAAAGGCCGGGTGTTTGAAAGAGTCTGGAAATCAAGAGTGTGAGCTTGGTCAATGTGGCCACATTCAGATGTAATTATATTGGACTGAGAAACCAAGTTCAAACTGAGAATGAGTATTCACTTCCCCCTCTTCCTTTTCTCATGCACCACAACACAACACTTCATAGGTTTGTTAAACCAGTTTCCAGTTATGTCCAAACAAGGAAACTGGTGGATGTTTGGACTGTAGGAGTGCAAACCACCTACAGGATGGGGCCACCTCAAATGAGTTCTGCATGACATCTTCCAGATTATACAGGTGTCAAATATTTTGTGCACATTCAATTGACATGTGACTGCCAATGTGTACAGCATTTTTGGCCCTAGGCGAGGGTGGAATGGGCTGACACGTAACCGCTGATATGTATAATGATCCAGAATGCAAGCTCCACACAAAGCCCATATTGTAGAAGTTAGTGTAGCTGCTTATCTAAAAAGAAGTATATCTCCCCCCCCCAACTGTATTGGTGCTCTTTGTTTTTTTTCAGGTGGAGCTGCAGAAGAGTGATAATCTGGACATAGCAATGTCATTGGACCATACTGTAAGGCATTCATTCACAATAGATGATAGGTTGTGGCCCAGTGGCAGAGCATCCTGGGTCCAATCAGTAGATAATACTGAGCTAGATGGACAAAAGTTGCTAACAGAAGCACATTCCTAAAATGTCCTT
Organism: Zootoca vivipara; assembly: GCF_965207765.1. Lineage (NCBI taxonomy): Eukaryota > Metazoa > Chordata > Lepidosauria > Squamata > Lacertidae > Zootoca > Zootoca vivipara. The sequence continues at coordinate 111,092,587 of NC_142582.1, read as the reverse complement.
ATACTCAAGGACATTTTTGGTGTGGGGTGGCTAAGTGCAGAATGGCAGTTTGTGAAAGAGACATGGCCCCAGCAAACAGTTTGTGTGTGTGTGTGTGTGTGTGTGTGTGTGTGTGCACGCTGTGCATCTAGATGACATTCACAAATGTATTTTTAGATGTTAAAAGCATACTTCTGAGTGCATTAATCAGTTCTCTCAATGTAATTTCATCTTGATTGTAGCTTTTTACTACATAACCAAATGCTTTATATTGTACCCAAAGTGTTCCATCAATATTTTCAAGAAGAACTAAGGTGAAACCAAATTGTTGTTATTCACATACTCCTACTGTTCTTGAATTGTGATTTTCCCCTTTGTTTCGTACTAGCAAATTTGTGCATAATCCACGATGTTTCATAAATGTAAGCATGATTAAATTCAAAATTATGCTCCCAGTGGCAGTGCAAACATGTGGTAATTTCTTCCCAGAGCTGTAGAGATACAACTTTATTTTTGCCTGCTTAATATTTTTTTTGATGAAACTGCTTAGGAATCAAATCAATAAGGTGCATTTCAGGTAACCACTGTGAATTCTGAACACATCAAAGTTACTGTTTTGTGCGTGTGTGCAAATCAATGAGGAAGGGCTACATTATCTGAATGCAATTTTAGAGTTTTGAGAGGAGTTCCAGCGGAATGGAGAGATGGGACACAGAACGGCAGTGTTATACCCATTTATTTTGGCACCAGCCTTGTTGCAATCAATGAAACTTGCTTCAGACTGTGCTGCAAAAAAAGGTATGTGCTGAAAGGGAGAGGAAGACATTTGCTCTGAGCAGATCAAGGGACTAGATGACATTAGCAAAGGTATACCTAGTGTGCATGAGCAGGGCAGTCTCGAGCAGGTCAGGCGCCCTGGCGCTGAGGGGCAGAGATCGCTCCGGCGCCCCCGCCCTCGCAGGGCGCAGCATGGTTTCCGCGCAGCTTCGCCGCGCAGCGCCCCGCCTACCGGCCTGGCGCCCTGGCACACCGCACCACCGGGACTCTACCTAGAGCCGGCCCTATGCCTGAGTGATGTGCCATAATCCTTGTTGGTCATGCTAGATGCAATCAGAGTAGGGAGCACTGAGCCAGATGGATGAGTAGTGTAAGGCTGCCTCCTACATTCCTAATGGCAACCAAGCTAGGAACAGGCAAAGAAACTAAGGCTGCAATCCTAAGCCCAGTTACCTGGGAATGAGCCCTGTTGAACAAAATGGGACTTACTTTGGAGTAGACAGGGTTAGGATTGCATCCTTAAATAACTCATCAAAGGCAGGCTGAACAAGAAGATGCTATTTAGCCTGGTGAGCTGTGTTTCGGCTGCCAAGAATTTTAAAGGGACACATTGGAGCACCTTGAGTTGCACAAAAAACCAACAACAACAGAGCATCCTTTCTACATGGTACATTCCTCTATCCTCACCTACCTGCAGTCTTTGAACTTCAGCAGTCTCTTGAGCCCCTTCGTTCTGCTCTCCATCCCAGCACAACTCCTTTGAGTTCAGTCTTTCATGACCAGCTTGCCCTTTTGCGAGTGATCTATAAACCTGATCTTTTATTCACTGTCTTTCCTAATTTCTAGACAACAATCTTTCATGTACGCCTTTGAGTTTTCGCTCTCTCTCCTTCTCTTTTAGTTGTAAGGACTCTTCTTGGATTTCATTGTATCTCCATTAAATCGCTACGAATCTTGCTCGGATCACTTTGAAGCCCCCTCCCCGTCCTGTCGCAATATATTCAGCTATTCCAGTCTCTTTTTCCATAATACAGATCTTTGAAGCCTGATATCATTTTGATCGCAGTAGGATGTACCAAATCAAAAGAAATTATGCTGTTTCCACAGCATGCAGCCTGGTATTGGGCATAGTACTGCAGGCAAGGACTAACCAGTCACTTAGGCCCGATAACCGCACCTTCACTGATTTCCATTGTGCTCCCCCTCCAGCAACTGCAATTTTACTTGGCATTACAGTCTTTTACAAACCTTTCCAGAACTATGGCTTCAAATGGAAAGCAATGAAGTCAGCTTCAGAAACACCCACAACCCATACTTGTGCATGGATGGAAACAGACAAAACTCTCAGAGGCAACAAAATAAGATATACTCTGCTGGTTTTATTGCTTTTGACTTCTCTGTTGACTTTTACTGTAACATCTCGCTTTTCAACCAAAACCTACTATAGTAGCCTACCGTGATTATAATATAATGCAATGCAATGAAAACTGCTATGAAATGTGGAAAATGATCCATATGCATGCTTAATGATGCAGGTGGTGGGGGACCTTTTTCAGACTGGGGGCCACATTCCATTCTGGGAAAGATTCCAGGGGCTGAGTGCCAGTGTTGGTGGTTGGGCAGAGGCAACCGTGGGCAGCACTTTACCTTTGTAAGATAAGTTACTTTTCCTACTCACATTTGCACCCTCCTCCCTGGCCTGGGACCCAGGTGGCTCTGTGGATTAAACCACTGAGCCTAGGGCTTGCTGATCAGAAGGTTAGCGGTTCGAATCCCTGTGGCAGGGTGAGCTCCCGTTGCTCGGTCCCAGCTCCTGCCAACCTAGCAGTTCGAAAGCACATCAAAATGCAAGTAGATAAATAGCAACCGCTACAGCGGGAAGGTAAACAGCATTTCCGTGTGCTGCTCTGGTTCGCCAGAAGTGGCTTTGTCATGCTGGCCACATGACCTGGAAACTATACGCCGGCTCCCTTGGCCAATAATGCGAGATGAACGTGCAACCCCAGAGTCGGTCACGACTGGACCTAATGGTCAGGGGTCCCTTTACCTTTACCCTGGCCTGCATTCAAGCAAGCAAGATACATTATCAAACTTCAGGAACACATTTCAGCCAGGCAAAAACACACAACACAGAAGACTGATGAATGCGGGTGAAGGCTCTCCATGTGACTTGGAGACCCAGATCACAGGAAGAGCCTAAATGCATTCAGCAAGCATTCCCATTATAAACGTTACCTGCATGGACAGCAGGGGGGGGGGGCAAGTGCAGCCTCACTCTGCCCTTTTTGCAGTGTTATGTCGTGAGTGCGATTTCAGCTCTTCGTGAAATCAGCTCTGAGTAGTGAGTCAGCATACTAGCAAGGAACTGCTATGAGTCAAGTATAACAAGAACAATCTTCTTTATTGCAGTAGGAATCTTGACTCACTAGGTTGGGGAAAGGATACATTTAGATTTTGGCGGGACTCTATCAGAGTGAGGATCCAAATTGTGCTAACAAGTTAACTAATTGTGCTAACAAGTTAACCAAGTCACCGCATCCATTTGAATTGCCCTGGAGTGGGAAAGGTAGTTACAGGACTAGCAGAGGAACTCATGTACACAAATTAAACCAATACATAACATGCATCATTCATTACATATGGAAATCAGGACCAGATAGGGCTACACAGTGAGTGGTAGTGGGAGTGAACTAATGAGTCACATTAGTGGAAAGACATCTACTTGCACAATGGGGCTTTCTCCCTTCTCCTCCCCTTGCACTCACAGCCCTAAAATTAACCCCCAGAGGGAGGAGAGGGGGATTTTTTTTGCATGGCAATGCAAAATTCTCTCAAGAGCATGGGCCCCCAAAATGGAATGTCCCAATTTAATTGGGGGCAGTCGAAGAGGTATGAAGCTCTGGTTTTTAGTTGCCTTGAATTGTTGCACAATTGTCTTCATAAAGCCACATTGGCTGTTTTTATGATATATCGTATGTTGTGGGGTGCGGCGAGAGCAAGACCCCAGCAGCTATGAAATATTCTAATTGACTAAAATTGATGGAAACTTAAAATTGGATACCACAGAGGCTGAAAAGCCCGGAGAAGGCACAAGTAGCTTCATCAACAAGGAAGATACAACTGGCCTTAAGAGCCTCATTGTATGATTTTGTTGCCCAAGATTTATACCAAGATTCCAATCATACTTCCACAGAAATCCATAAAAATCAAATCAAATCCAGGTAGGTGTGTTTAGGATCGAGGTATTAATTTAATCTTATTGGACACAATCCTGCACACTCCATTAAACTGCGTGAATCAGGTTGACTGTTGATCGGATTTCATCAAGCTGTCTGTATGCAGGATTGCAGCTCACCCCCACCCGCAAAGGAATGCCTGGCCTTGAGGTATATTGTGCTGTCAGCATTGTGGCTTTAATTATTGTTTTAAAGTTTCATTTTTTATTACACGTTTCCAAAGCATGAACACTTTGATCCTGCTCCCAGACCTCTTAAAGTTATTTATGATTTTAAAGCATCAAATATAGTTTCTTGGCCCCCAAGGAGCCGGTGTTGAGTTGGACAACAGACAGCGAGGAACAATGCTGCATTAAACAGGAGACGCTGGAGGTTAATACACGGATGCTGAAATGCAGCTTCTTTATTTTGTTAAGATGTTATTACGTAATCGGGAGATGACTTTCATATCTAACTGCCCGTGCCTGAATTATTGCTCTGACTCCAAAGACTTTGGGGCTTCCCACTTTACTGATTCTGCCATTGATCCTTGCTGGACCCTTTCCAGCCACACTGTATTTGTTTCAGGATAAGGTAACGCCAGAGAAGCAAAGAAACAATCCTAGAAGCTGATCTTAGAGCTCAGAACTGAAGGAAGGAAATTCTGGAGAGGGATTTCTGTGACATTTGGGGCTTTATGGTGCTGAGATGAACAAAGCACCCTTCAAGCGGGTGACACGACTTCTGGTTTCTAAAAGCTTTATCTGTTCTCTTTCTGTCAATGTTAATCATTCAAATGGTCAGCAAGGTCAGCCCTGCCGCCTGATCTTAGGGCCAGGGGCTATCGCTTCTTCCAGGCACCAAAGGTTTCCAGATGCCATCAGCAACCTGTTTCAAGCTGATGTATCATTCTCTGATAATGCAGACCCTTCAAGTGTCCATATTTTCCAGTGACAGTCCCAGATTTACTGAGGCCGTCTCAGTTCCTGATTTGATCCTGGAATGATCCCTGACATATCTGGAATACTGCAATTTTGCAATAAAATAAAATAAAAAGCCCATCAACAACTTTGGGGAAAACATTAAAACTCACCAACTATTCTGTCCGGATTTTCACCGTTTGAAATATGGCAACCCTAGTTATGCAACCCCTGAGCCAAGGAGATAAGTAACTATACAACATTCAGAAGACATCTGAATGCAGCCCTGTACAGGGAAGTTTTTTTTTTTAATGTTTAATGTTTAATGTTATATATATTGGAAGCTGGCCAGAGTGGCTGAGCCAACCCAGTCAGATGGGTAGGGTATAAAAGTTATTGTTGTTATTATTATTATCATCATGGAATAGGATCTCCCTATTTTCATAGGGGAAATGTTGGAGAGTTCGATGATATTGTGCAGGTTCAATGGACCCAATGCTGTTTGTTTCATTTATTTAGCAAGATTTGTATATCACTTAATCGGAAACAATAATAAGGATTTCTAAGTGGTTTACATAATAGTATAAAATATTAGTTAAAAATAACAATATTAATAGACTTTTAAAACAGCAGACAATTGTCTCTATCCAGTGGTACCTTGGGTTAAGAACTTAATTTGTTCTGGAGGTCCGTTCTTAACCTGAAACTGTTCTTAACCTGAGGTACCACTTTAGCTAATGGGGGCTCCCGCCGTGCGATTTCTGTTGTCATCCTGAAGCAAAGTTCTTAACCCGAGGTACTATTTCTGGGTTTGCGGAGTCTGTAACCTGAAGCATCTGTAACCTGAAGTGTCTGTAACCTGAGGTACCACTGTATTGGTTTTACAGTGGAACCTCGGTTTATGAACACCTCGGTTTATGAATTTTCGGTTTATGAACGCCGCGGACCCATCTGGAATGGATTAATTCACTTTCCATTACTTTCAATGGGAAAGTTCGCTTCAGTTTATGAACGCTTCAGTTTATGAACAGACTTCCGGAACCAATTGTGTTCATAAACCGAGGTACCACTGTATTATGAACAGGTCCTTCGCCCCTGCCTGTTTTTGTGACCCTTGTACACACTGTTTTCATTTCTATATGTTCATGCATCTTCTTTCGTGACAGTTTTTGTATACTTGTCAAAACAAAACAAACAGTTCTTTTTTAAAAAAATCAGGCCATAAATTTATAAAAATGTAGATAACATCAACAGTTTTAGAAGCATGTGAACGCAATAAAATTCCATGTCTGGGTAGGCTTCCCTGAACAAACACTCCCCCCCCCCAAGCATCAGAAAACATTACAGTGAAGATACCTGCTTAATATTAATAGGCCGGGACTTCCAGAGCATGGGTGCTGCCACACTGAAAAATCAATTTCCTGCAAATGCAGAACAGACATCACAAGGCACTTGCAAAAATGCCTGTTCCGCAGACCGAAGCAGTGGAATGGGCACACGCGGGAACATTTCAAGCAGATGCATTATTCCCTGGTGATCATGCACAAGTCAGATGGGCCTGATGCAGCTTACGGAGAAAGGGACTTAAGCTTTAGAATGTGGGGACCACACCCAGGCTTTCCATGAATATTTGGAAGACAGTGCTGCAGCTAAGGGTGGACCTAGGAGCAGCGGCGGAGCAAGCCGATCGGGCGCCCAGGGGCGGCACGCGTGCTCTGCACCCAGGGGCAGGGTCAGCTGCCCATGGAGGTGGGGCCACCCGAGGCAGGATGCTCTGAAGGGCCTCCAAGGAGCCTGTCTGCCTCCTCCCACTCAGCCGCCCTACAGCTGAGGGGGAGGCAATGGGTGGACTGTTTGGGGCAGCACAAAGCCTGTGGGGGCTCAAGCCACCACGTCACTCCTAGGAGAGATGTGTGGCTCGGGCGCACTGCAGGCCCCGCGGTGAGTGCCACCCATCATTTTGTCACCCCCGCCTCAGTGGAGACCACCGGGGTGGCCCGCACCTACCGCACCCCCTGGTTATGCTCCTGTGATGGGAACCATATCCAGGCTTTCCATGAATATTTGGAAGACAGTGTTGCAGCTAAGGTTGGACCTCGGAGCCTGAATGCAGGGTCCCCCTGTCTACTCCAGGAGCTGCAGGGGAAAACAGGCTGGGCATCAACACCAGGGTTGGCATAAGCATGCCAGACCTGTCAAGGCTTATGCTGGCCACAATATCCTTATTATCTTTTTATTATTGTAAAAACATGGTTTGTGCAAGGGCCAGGTGGCCAGGCACAGTTGTGGTTACAGATGCTCAAATTATTACTTTTTTTAATTTCACAAAAGTAAAAGTAATCATATGAGCATCATTTCTGACAATGAAATAGTGCTTATTCCCAGGTAAACGTATTCAGCTTAATGAGGGTTTTTTTTTTTTTTTACTTCCTATAGTCATGATGGTGCTGTAGGCATCTGCTTGGTCATTGTGGAAACAAGGTGCTGGACTCAATGGGCCATTGGCCTGATCCTGAGGGACTCTTCTCATGTTCTTATGGGTCCCCATCCAGAGCCACTTTCTCCTTCAATTTTTCTCCTCTTGATTTGAATTGTAAATTGAGTTTGAATAGAAGCAGCGTCCGGCTTGGTTGCCTTTGAGCCTCGTGTCGAGAGAGCAGTGTGCAATGTATATTTAGCAAATCCAATAACACTTTACTACTCATGCTCTGAACACTTAAAAAATGTATAAATGTGTGAAGATAAAACCCCTTAGAGAGCCTTGTCGCTCCCGTGCTGTGGTGTCATTTGCTGTCGTAAGCAGCAGGGCCCTCGCTTTTTGCAGATCAATTTGTCTAATGAAACTCAATCAATAAGTCAGCGACTAAAACTACCACAGTGTTAAAGGTTGAAAATCCCACGATCATTGTCAGCCTGTTTTCCCATACCTTTTCTCTCTACTTCATGAAGAGTATTTCTCTCCTCCCCCCCCCCCCGGCTCCTGCAGTCTTTGCAGAAACTTCGGAGCAGTCTGTTTTGCTCAGGGAATATGATTACAAAGAGCCCTGCCCCTGCCGCTGGATCACACCAAAGCCCCATCTCATCCAGACCTCTCACAATGGCCAAACAATGGCCTGGCCCATGGCTAACCTGCAAGCAATCCCAAAACACTGTTATTCAAAGGTATACGGCTTCTGATGGTGGAATATGGCTGAAGGGACATTTTTTCACATGTAGTGGGATTGTAAAATCATAAAGAAATATTGGGGAATTATTTATAATGTAATGAAGAAGATGTTTAAATTAACCTTTGTTTAAAAAAACAACCCAGAAGCTTTCCTATTAGGTATTATAGGAGTGGATCTACCAATATCACAAAAGAATTTATTTATGTATGCAACTACGGCTCCACAGACATTATTAGCACAACATTGGAAAGAAGAAGGTGTCCCAGCTAAAGAAGGTTGGCAAGTTAAACTAATGGAAGATGCCATTGTCAGCCAAAACTGACAATGAAACTAAAAGGAAGAGATGACAATGAATTTAAGGAAGAATGGAAGATGTTTATTGGGTATATACAGAAACATTGTGCACAGGTCAATACATTAACAGGGTTCTAGAAGTACTTGTAATTTTGTTATGATTGGATAGCAAGTAATTTAAATAAGATGTTCAACTGTGCAATGGACATGCAGTACATTGATAAATAATGGAACCAAAGAAGGGACTAGAGGGAAGACAAATTGTTTTGTTTTGTTGTTGTTTGTTACCTTTGGAGAATTAATAAATTGTTATTTTAAAAAAAGGAATATGGCAAACCTCATTCTCCAATGTTGCTCTTCTTTAGCTTCAATTGAACTTTCCATTTGAACTCTTTCAGCAATATGCACAGGCATCCTCCATTTCACTGTGAATTGAACAATTATACTTAACTGCTTAGATCTCCCCTATTGTGACATCTGAAGAGGGCTAGTGTTGCCCAGTGCTAGATGGCATTGACCAGCAGTGGATCATAAACTTACAAAATTCTATAAGAAGCAGAGTCCCTTGTCACATCCCAGCTAAATCTATGCGTACATAGAAGGCCTACCACTACCTGCAAGGTGAATCACTCAGTCAAGTGAATATTGCATGAATACACTATCACTACTAAAGTTTTGACTGAACTTAGCGGTGAGTCAGACCATTGGTCCTGCTAGCTTAGCACTGTCAACCCCAACTAGCAGAGTATATACATCCCAAGGGACCCAGGTTCAATTTTTATCATCTTGGGAGGGGGATGAATCAAATAGCAGGTGATGGGAAAGACCTCTGCTTGGAAGAGCTACTGGGAGCCGCTACCAGTCAGAGGACACAATACTGACCTAGATGGACAAATGATCTGGCTTGGGTTAGGCAGCTTCCTGTGTTTCACCAAGATCAGGCAGAAATATTCTCCTGTTCTGCTAGCGGAGAAGTTTTTACGTGGAGATACTGGGGGCTAAATCAGTGACCTTCTACATGCAATGCATATGCTCTATCACTACCTATGACCCCTCCTAATTGTGCATCCTTCTACGCTGTCTGTATTGGATTGGGATCCCTGGGTTTGAACACTTCTTGCTCCTGAGCTGCAAATTCCATCTAACATTTTAAATATGTATCTCAGTTTATGCACATATAAGAAAAGAGGCCAGTAGATGGCTCCATCATTCCTGGATTGCCTGAGATGCAACACAGTGAGGCTTTGCGAGCTCTTGACTTTTGGTGAATGGATTTAATTTGATTGCACCAATGACAGGAATAAACTTTATGCAGACGTGCTGAAATAGGACACTTCAATTTGTTGTGCCATTCTCGGTAGGGGCTGTCTGTCCCTCACGTTGACCTTGATGGCTTCCTGATAAATATATGAAGGAACCATCAATCTGGTCTCCTGCACATAAACCTCCTGGGCTATTTCTTTCTGCAGAACTGCCCTGGAATCCACAAAAACCAGCATCTCATTCTCATCCCCCTGTCCCAGCACCTCCTCTTTGGTTGTTTGTCAGGAAGTTCTGTGCTGCAGGGTACCAAGCTAAACACGAAACATCAAGAGCTGTTACAGATGTCGCAATACTAGTGCAGTATCTTGGGAAATGTGAATAAGCCTAAACTTGGAAATGGAACATGGAGCATATGCTTGCGTTGAAATTAACAAACAAAACAACGCTTAGGCGGTGTTGTTTTCTAAATCTGTGAAGGTGTCTGTGTGGCAGAGCAGCACATAGGAAAATGCACTGCAAACCAAGCACTAATAATTTCAGTGGCGTACTGGGACTTGCTCACTAACACCCCTAATCAGATTCCGATTTAAATTATATTACGATACAGACTCTGCTGCTGACTGTAGTTCCGGGATTATTATTTTTGCGGGTGGGGTGTGGGGGAGGGAGAGAGCTAGGCATTTTTAAATATACCACCTCGTGTTATGACTCGGACAAAGTTCCAACACATTTCCATACTTGCCTTTGCCTAGAAATGGCCCCAGTGATCTGTAAGCAAAATCATGGGTCTCCCCACCATCACTACAGGATGATTCTCCAAGTGTTCCTATTTTCATGGGACAGTCCTGGATTTACAGAAGCCAACCCAGTTTCTGATTTGATGTCCTGCTTTTCTTTAGGGTGTCCCTATTTTCATCAGAGAAACGTGGAGGGTATGGATTCTGTCCAGGTCCTATATGCAAACAATCAGCTTGTGAACTGTAATCCCGGGCTCCTATGAACTGGGGAAGGAGGTGCTCAGAGATGCAGCACATGCCTTATATTCAGAAGGACCCAGTTGCAATCCCCAGCAACCTGAGGTAGACCCAGGAGACACATTGCTGTGTAATAATAATAATAATAATAATAATAATAATGATAATAATTTATCATTTATACCCCACCCATCTGGTTGGGTTTCCCCAGCCACTATGTGCGGCTCCCAACAGAATATTAAAAACACAACCAAGCATCAAACATTAAAACCTTCCCTAAACAGAGCAGCCTTCAGATGTCTTCTAAGAGTCAGATAGTTCTTTATTTCCTTGACACCTGATGAGAGGGCGTTCCACAGGGCGGGCGCCACTACTGAGAAGGCCCTCTGCCTGTTGCCTGCACCCTCACTTCTCACAGTGAGGGAACCACCATAAGGCTCTCAGAGCTGGACCTCAGTGTCCGGGCTGAACTACAGGGGTGGAGACACTCCTTTAGGCGTACTGGGCCGAGGCCATTTAGGGCTTTAAAGGTCAGCACCAACACTTTGAATTGTGATCGGAAATGTACTGGGAGCCAATGTAGATCTTTCAAGACCGGTGTTATGTGGTCTCGGCGGCCGCTCCCAGTCACCAGTCTAGCTGCCGCATTCTGGATTAGTTGTAGTTTCCAAGTCACCTTCAAAGGTAGCCCCACGTAGAGCGCATTGCAGTAGTCCAAGCGAGAGATAACTAGAGCATGCACCACTCTGGCGAGACAGTCTGCAGGCAGGTAGGGTCTCAGCCTGCATACCAGATGGAGCTGATAGACAGCTGCCCTGGACACAGAATTGACCTGCGCCTCCATGGACAGCTGTGAGTCCAAAATGACTCCCAGGCTGCGCACCTGGTCCTTCAGGTACACAGTTACCCCATGGGCACAGGACCAGGGTAGGCAATACTGAGCTATAAAGACTAATGGTTTGACTCAGTGGTATAAGGTGGCTTCCTTATGCTCTTATAATTGGCCACATAATTTTGCTACTCCTTCCCCTGCCCTCTGCCATTACGTCATTGGGAGAAGTACCCTTTTCTCTGTGTGTTCCTGATGTGTGCAAGATAATAATAAACAAGGAGGTGACTGCCTAACTCATGTATCAGTTTCAAGTCCTCCTGCTGTAATTATTCTCACCCCATCAAAATTTCAGATGTGCCAGTTTACTTCATCTGTTGGCCTAAATCCTGACCATAATCCAATGTTTGAAAAGGCATGGCATAGCTACTCAGTTAGGACAGAAAGGCCCTTACCCACTGACTTATTTGCTACTTCGTATGTCCCAGGGTTTTACCCTAACACTGAAAATAGTTTTCTGGGCTGTCTTGTTCTCTTTGGCTCAAGTCATGGATGCTTCCTACATTGCAGAGGGGTTAATTTTCTAGAATCCCAGAGGATTTCTCCTGCAGTGGACTATGGGATGTGCCCATCAGAATTGATAGGATCATTCCAAGAACTGGTTGTGCTAGATGTCAATAGTTGCGACATTGCATGCAATATTTATTTATTTATTTGCAAGGGGTGGGAAGAAAAACACTACCACCAACATTAATAAAAATATATATCATGGCAATAAACAGCATAAAATGAACAATAACATTGCATTCATAAAACAAATTCAAAACATGCTATACAGCTGGTGACATACTGTTTTTATTGCAATCATTTGTATGATTTTAATAGATCATATACCTAGAGAGAGAGAGAGAGTTTTAATCAATGTTTAATTGTGTTTTGAGTTGTTCTTATTTTTTATCTATAAGTCACCTTGGTATCCTGTCAGGGGGGAAAGGTGAGGTACAAGTAAATATGCAACAACAACAACAACAACAACATCTGTGGGTTACTGCATTCAACGGGACACAGGTGGCGCTGTGGGTTAAACCACAGAGCCTAGGGCTTGCCAATCGGAAGGTCGGCGGTTTGAATCCCCGCAACGGGGTGAGCTCGCCTTGCTCGGTTCCTGCTCCTGCCAACCCAGCAGTTTGAAAGCTCATCAAAGTGCAAGTAGATAAATACGGTAGGTAGCGCTACAGGGGAAGGTAAACGGTGTTTCCGTGTGCTGCTCTGGTTCACTAGAAGCGGCTTTGTCATGCTGGCCACATGACCTGGAAGCTGTACTCCGGCTCCCTCGGCCAATAATGCGAGATGAGCGTCACAACCCCAGAGTCGGTCATGACTGGACCTAATGGTCAGGGGTCCCTTTACCTTTACTGCATTCAACTCAGTATTGGACAAACAGTAGGTCTCAGACATTCTTGCCTCAGGAAGACAAGTAGTTTTAGGAACACTTTTTGAGAGAATATCCATTGTGAACAAACTAATAAAATGAAATCTGAATCTGGTCTTTATACAGATTGCATACCAATTAGAATTAGTTTTACTTGCAGGTGCATTAAAGCTCTTATAGTTAAAGAAAGCTATTCCATGTGAGAGTGGAAGTAGAGTCCCATCGAATCGGATGGAAACCACCGTCCGTATTCAGGCCTGCCAATTCTCAACAGCATTATAATTTGGGTGCAGCATTTGCATCCCACTAGCAATCTTTTGCCCCCCCTTTCCTTTTGCAACAAATGCATCAGTTCTAGTTATCAGATTGATCCTCCTAATGCAGAGGACTGTGATACATGAGAACAACGCACTGTAAATCAATAATTTCCACATAAATGAAAACATCAACTTTCCTAGCCTTTCTTTAATGATTCCCTTGGTAAGAGAATCAACTCCCCGGCAATCCATTATGTGTTTGCCGCGTCACCTTTTCTGCAGATGCTCCCAAAGACAAGGTCATTGGAGGGGAAGAGATCAAAGGGATGGCGAGCTCCCAGCCTGTGTGTGTCCTGTCATTAATGTTACATCTTCATACCCTGTTTCTTTTAGACAGTGAAGGACGCAACACCTTCCATCATATACTGTACTGCTTATGGTGATGTTTTCAGAAGAGAATTAGGTTAAGGAATTTCCCATGCATTTCTGGCACAGCAGAAATAAGGATCATGTGTAATGATTGTTAACGTATTTAACATAATTCATATAGCACTTAACCACCAAAACCTCTGAGCAATTTACATAAAAGGCAAAGTATGCAACCAAAGTATTGACAAGATTAGATATTAAAGAACAAGGCAGCCTATTCCCCCCCCCCCCAAAAAAATAAAACCTGCAGTTTTTAAAAAAATCTATACATTGCAAAATAAAATTAATGAATTCAAGGTACTCGGATGCATGTCCATAACATTCATGTACTGTGCAATAAATACTGTATTATCCTGAGCCAAATTCCTCTTCCTTCCTTGACCACGTCAGTAACTATGGAATGCTTTCCCAAAGGAGGCCTAACTGGCTTTGTTCATTTGTGCATCTGATGGGGGGGGGTGCTTTAAAAGATATGACAGGGCCTGGCATGTAACGTCTCAAGGTTCTGTTCTGAACATGAGGATGTTAAAGTTACAAATTTAATGTACACAAAATGCTGTGCTCGAATGCGTTCCGCTAAACAACTTTAACAGAGGATATATTAGTGAATATGAAAACAGAGATCTTACATTCTTATAGCAAACATTTTGGCTTCTACTCACATCACATCAGAGCAGCTAAAGAAAGTAGAAGCTGAAATGTTTTGCTATAAGAACGTAATATAGATGTTTTCTGAGTCACTGAAATGAACATGTGAATGACTGTAATAAATAATTATTCACTCTGTCCTTCCAGGAGATTCTACACACACACACACACACACACACACCCTCTCTCTCTCTCTCTCTGTGTGTGTGTGTGTGTGTGTGAGAGAGAGAGAGAGAGAGAGAGAGAGAGAGAGAGATTTAGCATTAAGTTTTCAAGACTTCAATGAAAATGTAGCTCAATAGAAGAGCATCTTCCTTGCATGCAAAATGCCCCAAACTCAGTCCCTGGCATCTCCATCTAGGGCATAGCTTTCCAAACTGTGTGACACGACATGTTAGTGTGTCAGCTGCAGTGTGTAGGTGTGTTGCTCAAACACTCCCTGTGCTCCTCCTGGGGCTGGAAAGGGGTTAGTTTAACCTCCGGTTTGCTAGTAAAACTGAATTACCATGTTGTGAAATGATGCAGGTCTAAAAAGTGTGCCGGCAACATGAAACGGGAAAGCTCTGATCTAGGGCTTGGAAAGGCTCCCTGTCTGAAAACCCTGGAGAGCCTCTGCCAGTCAGTGATAGGGAGTACTGAACTAGGTGGACCACTGATCTTACCTTCCAAGTCCTGGACTGCAGAATCCGGGACCGGCAGCCGTGTGACACCGGAAGTTGCGTCGACGTAACTTTCGGTGTCGCTTTGCCCTTCTATGGGCACCAAAAATGGCCGCCGCTGGCTTCGAAAGTCGCTTGTACGCATGTCAGGAAGTGCGTCGATGCAACTTCCAGTGTCGCTCCGCCCATCTATGGGCACCAAAAATGGCTGCCGCTGACACTGGAAGTCGTGTCTATGCACTTCCGGACATGCGTAGATGCGAATTTTGAAGCCGGCGGTGGCCATTTTTGGTGCCCATAGAAGGGCAAATCGGAAAGAAAAAAATGGCCGCCGGCAGGAGAAAAAATGGAGAAAAACGGGAGACGAAGTGATACGGGGGACCACCGGAAAAAGGTAAGTAAAAATGGGGTTTCCCGGGAAAAACGGGGTACTTGGCAGCTATGCCACTGATGCAGCTTCCTATGTTCCTACTACATTAAATAATGGCAACTATACTGGCCAAATAGGAATAACTTCAAATATACACCACTCTTTTCTCTGCATGCTGTCCCCCTCTGTACCTTTTCACAGCTCACATTCCGAGACCCTGAAGTGCAGGCATTACAACTGCAGGCTCACAGTCTAACAGAAAAGATGCAAAAGGAAAGAAGAATGGGGAGGGTAGAGGAAAACAGGAAAATTCAGCCAATCCTAACTCAGCAATATAACCTAATGGGCCTTCTCAACTTTAGGTATACATACACACCACCCAGCTCACGACATAGATCAGAACTCCTTTCCCTTCAGCTCTGCAGTCTCATTGCAACTGGCAGTTGGAGGTGAGCATCCTTTTTTTTAGAAGGAGGGAGAAGCAAGCTAAGCATTTTAAGAAGGGGTAAATTACAGGGAAGGGTGCAGAGTAATCACCAACTACTTGCAGCATCACTTATTCACAAGCTTTAAATAACAGCATCAATAGAACTCACAACACAGCCATCCCTTTTCTCTTAAGAAGGAAATGGCTCGACAGCAAAAACAGGACCCAACGAAAGGAAAACAAGCAAACAGATGCAATTCTATGGCTCCCGACCAAGTGAAAATGACAAAGTGTTTAGGGATCATAGAGTGGGGACACGGTGAGAGCTATTACCATAGCTGCCAAGTTATCCCTTTTTTAAAGGGAAATTCCCTTATGCTGAATAGGCTTCCTCGTGAGAAAAGGGAAAACTTGGCAGCTATGGCTATTACATGAATTAGAAAACAATTTGAGCTCACACTATTCTTCAAATGATGCTAAATATGTCACTGGGCAATTGCTAACAAACTAGTGAGATGCCCACCCAATGGCAGAATGTTTGCATGTGTTTCAATCTGTTTGTTTTTAAGCTCATTGCTGGTTTTAATTATTACATGAATGGTTTAAGTAGCTGTTTTTAACTGCTTTTACTAATAATGTTACTTTAATCTTTTTGTAAACTGCTTTGAGATTGTGTGTGTGTGTATCATATTATTTATGTACTGTGTAAACAAAATCAGCTGAGCATTTTGAACTGGGTTGCAAGTGAATGTTGAAGAACAAACTTCAGATGAGCTTGTCCCAAACATTCATCAATTTGCCATGCTTAATTGTTTGATGCATTAATTGCCCATTAAAAATGTAGATTTTTAATGAGATTTTAAATAGAGAAGTCCCATGTGAAAGGATATTGAGTGCTACTGGCATTGTTGGGAGCAAATGAACTCCATCTCTTAGTCAAGCATTGCATTTCAGAAACATCTCAGAAACATTTCTAAACCACAGATTTCAACCGCCCCCTGTGTCATTTATTAAAAATAAATCATTAATTCTTATCAAAAAATACTGCCTTCTTAAGTTACTGTGCTATTTGTTTCAATCATCATCTAATTGGTTAACTGAAATTTGTTAATGAACAAAAGAATAATAATAAAAACTATTTGCACGTTTAATTAAATTTGTAAGGCTTGCCATGTGCAAATAAATGCAGTGACTTTAGTGTGACTCAAATCAATATCTTAATACTTGGACAGCTTCACACTGGAGCAGATTCAGATAAATCACAAAGTTGGTGATGCTCACTTTTAATCTCCAAATAGTTTGAGATTAGGAATGGAGGAAAAATTCAGTTCAGTTCACACTTAAATGTAAAACTTCTTAAACTGCTCTTCCCAAAACAAAAGCCAGGAAGAACCTTCTGATGGTAAGAGCTGTTTGACAGTGGGACAGATTCCCTTAGAAGATATTAGGTTCTCCTTCACTGGAGGTTTTTAAGCAGAGGTTTGCTGACCATCTTTCATGGGTGCTTTAGTTGATATTCCTGCATTGCTTCGACTAGGTGACCCTCAGGATCCCTTCCAACTTGGCAATTCTAGGACTTTCTGAACCAAAATCTAGCTATTCTTTGAAATACACACTTCTCTGAATTTTGTGGTGCGGTTCTCCAACCCAAAAATGTGTACAAAAAATGTGTATAGCAGCCTAGTCCTTCCAACAAGTTCTATTCTATCTCCTCCAGCATCTGAACCAACCATAAGGGCAGCCACAAAGCACTGCACTGATCCTACACTGAGGTCACCAATGCATGAACAACCATGGAGAAGCTATCCCTATCCAGCAACAGTCATAGTTGGTATAACAGCAAAATCTGATAGAAGGTGCTCCAAGTCATAGGCTGCTTAATGGAGCCAGGATAAGTCTATCTGAGCACATATTATGGCCCTGCACTTTCTTAAAAAATGATGCTGCTCCAAGGTGTTCACAAAGCTTCCCTGCTAACAACAATTTCCACATTCATTTCAATGGAGCCCACAGTTCTGAAGGTGCATTCTTCCCTATGTGTGGGGTAACCATCTCTGCTGAAAATAATTGAGGCAGTCTGCATGTCACGAAACATTTGAGGACCCTGGATTTTGGCAACAGGCTACAGCTTGTCCACAGAACAATCTGTGGAAGCCCCCAAAATACCTAGCAATAAATTGGTGTGTGGCATGTGTAACCAAATGCACAACTTCAGCTATGAAAGTTGGAGGATCCTTGACTGAATGCATGATTTCACACAAAAATCGGAAATGGACACATTGAAAATGCAATTTTAGTCCTTTACTTCCAGGTATGGTATTACCGTATTTTCCGGTGTATAAGACGACTTTTTAACCCAGGAAAATCTTCTGAAAAGTTGGGGGTTGTCTTATACGCCGGGTGTCATCTTATATGCCGGGACTCACCAAGCAGCGCCAGAAATTGCATCTGCGCAGCCACAGAAGCAATTTCTGGCGATGCAGACGTTTTGGATATAGGCAGTGCGGCATCAGAGATCACTTCTGCACATGTCCAGATGCGATTTTTGGCTTCCGGACATGCACAGAAGCAATTTCTGGTACTGCGGACATTTTGGTGAAGGGCAAGCTGGTGAAGAGCAAGCTGCAGGCGTCCTGGACGCCTGAGGTAGTAAGAGGGGTAGTCTTATTTGGCGAGTATATCCCAAACTCTATATTTTAAATGGAAAATTTGGGGGTCATCTTATATGCCCAGTCGTCTTGTACGCCGGAACATACGGTACTGTTCAACCGGTAATTGAAATTCATTTTTTGTGCATTCTATACCTCCTTGGGTAATTGTTGGCAGCAATATTGGGTGAGAAAGCAGCCTTTTCCTATAAAAAAGTGTTCAGATTTGCTTTTAACGAGCACTCCTTTCCTTTTCTTTTTTGGTAAATAAAAAAATAAAGAGTCCCCTTGGGAATGTAGAATCAAGCAAACCACAGACTCCATAAGTGCTGGCAAAAATGAGTGGTTAATGACAATATATTTCTTTTTATGGGCCAGAAGGAATGATATAAATCCACTCAGGTCGCACTGACAGGCAAAGTCGATTGATTTCAGGAAACGGAGACGACTGAATGACACAAATAAATGCATAGTAACAACAGGCGACCAACTCAAAATACATAGGTTTAAATATGCTCTGTCTTCCACCAATAAACATCATGGGGAGCCAAAAGGAGCCAGAAGACCACACTTAAATTGCATTTAAAAATTGAACAACAACAAAAAAATCCAGCCGCTTTCATGCTCTCTGATATTTCTGAAGAGAAAGTAATGTGCGTACCTAATGGTATATTTTTTGGTAGCCTAGCTAGGGACATTGTTTCACTTAAAGCAAAGGTGGAGAACCTCAGGTTTGGGATTCAACTTTCAGAACTCTCCTTAGGTTACACTCCACCCCCGCCCCAGGCCACACCCTCTAGGACATGGCCACCACTGCCCCTGCTCTGCGCCCTTGATTGCTTTAGCCTGGCATAAATATGTCCTTGAACTGTAGCGCTGCATTTTACTTGCATAGATGAAGGATGGAGGGGTGTGTGTGTATGGTCCCACTGATGTTTAAAGCAGTATCATGGCACTTAAACAGTCACGGCTTCCCCCAAAGAATTCTGGGAACTGTAGGTTGCGAAGGGTGCTGAGATTTGTTAGGAGAACCCTATTCCCCACAATTCTCATAGAAGAGGGATTGATTGTTAAACCGTTCTGGGAAATGTAGCTCTAGCAGGAAAACAGGGGTGCCCTAACAACTCTTAGCACCCTTCACAATCTAAAGTTCCGAGGATTCATTGGGACTGTTTAAAGTGGCATAATGCAGCTTTTAATGTATAGTATGGATGGAGTCTGGCTATTGTGTGGCTGCAAACATTAAATGCCATATTCATTACCCTACCTAATTTTGCCTCTGGCCCTACAAATTCCCAGCATGTGTCCCCCGAATGGTTTCCCACTAAGGAATGCAGATGGCAGGCTGCTTTAGAGATTAGAAAGCTAGGTAATGAAATAGAAATAAACAATTGGCTCCTAGGCACTTGTTGAAAGTCTGGAACACAGTTACCCAAACTTGGGTCTCCAGTTGTTGTTCAACTGCAACTCCCATCAGCCCTAGCTAGCAGGATCAGTGGCCAAGAATGATGGGAATTGTAGTCCAAAAACAGCTGGAGACCCAAGTTTGGGAAACCCTGGTCTGGAAGATTCCAGCTTTAATATCTTTGACAAAAAAAAAAAGTGAAACCAGTCATAAAACATTTTTTTAAAAAATTGGACTGGGGTAGGATCAAGTAGGTCAGCTGTAGAACAACCCTATGCATGATTGCTCAGATGTAAGTCCTACTGTGGTCAGTAGAATTTGCTTCTAAATTAGCATGCCTGGGGTTGCATTCCTAATCTCATCTCATGTTTTAAAGTGGAAATTCATTTTCCTATGGCACTTCCTTTCAGCTATTTAGTACACAATATAAAATTAATCCTGGCCCACACAACACCATCTTCCTGGAATCAAATATTAGCCAAAAGACACTTTGCTCTTACTATATTAGCATGTTTGAAACTAATTAATATTTTGACATATGTGCAACCCAAACAATTATTAAAATACTAACAACACGCATTTCTACTTATAGATTCAAATTCTGATTGTAGATAGAAAAAGCGTAGGAGTTTTTCATGCCGACAATATTCACACAACTGGCATTGTCTGGACTGTAGTCATTTATTCCTTGTAACTGCAGTTTGGGCTCCACATGTAGTCTCCATATTCTCTGTAGGCAATATTTCTGAGTGAGTGTAATTGAGAGATGAGATTGCTTCTGCTTCTAGTAGTAATAGGTTTACACATTCAGCTTAAAAGTGGTGTGATAGGGAGGAAGCTTCAACCAGCCCAGATTTGGTCCAATGGAGGCAGAGTTCATAATTATAATAAATAAATAAATTATAATTTTATAAAACCCATTGCTGCAACCTTTCCTCATAGGGATGTTACTCCATCATAGAGTTCCCATTTGTCCTCTTTTTTCCAGGAAACGTCCTCTTTTTCATGGGTAGAGTCGTCATAGCGATTCATAGTTAGAAGTAGAAGTCGGCAAATGTGTCCTCTTTTTGCTCTTCAAAACATGGCAACCCTAATAACTTGATGCATTTCCAGCTCAACAATATCCTTTTTGAGGAGAGGCAGCCAAAACCATACACAGTATTCCAAATGGGGTTGAACCGTGGATTATCAGGGGGCTTCACACTGCAAGAGGCTGGATGGCATGACTTTGACAGCTGGATCTACACAAAACAAATGGAGCAAGCCGGGTTTATGGACATGAGGATGCCATTCCTAATATTCACAGGCAAGCAGACTTCTGGGATCCCTCCACCCAGTCACCAGAAATCTTTTTGAACTAACAACTGAGGTAGGAACAGCTAGCATCATAGTCAATATTGTTGCGAAATGTAATGCAGATACCACACTAGGGATCATTTGTTGTTGTTTAGTCGTTTAGTTGTGTCTGCCTCTTCGTGACCCCATGGACCAGAGCACGCCAGGCACTCCTGTCTTCCACTGCCTCCCGCAGTTTGGTCAAATTCATGTACGTAGCTTCGAGAACACTGTCCAACCATCTCGTCCTGTGTCGTCCCCTTCTCCTAGTGCCCTCAATCTTTCCCAACATCAGGGTCTTTTCCAGGGAGTCTTCTCTTCTCATTATCATTGGGAAAGGAATTGAAAATAAAAATGCTGATCTCATAATGCCATTATATAATTTCCCAATATTTCAGTGACCTGCTCAAGGCACCACAAGTAATAGTATTGGTAAAATAAAAAAATTCCTTCAGTAGCACCTTAAAGACCAACTAAGTTTTTATTTTGGTATGAGCTTTCGTGTGCATGCACACTTCTTCAGATACAGTGAAATGGAAGTTTCCAGGCACTTATGTAGAGAAGGGGTGGGGAGGGGTGGGGATGGGGAGGGGGGATCACTCAGAAGGGTGGTGGAAATGGGTGATTGACTGACTGATAGCTGTTGATGACCGCAAGTTAGAAGTGTGCATGCACACGAAAGCTCATACC
This sequence comes from Zootoca vivipara, assembly GCF_965207765.1. NCBI lineage: Eukaryota > Metazoa > Chordata > Lepidosauria > Squamata > Lacertidae > Zootoca > Zootoca vivipara. The sequence continues at coordinate 111,070,869 of NC_142582.1, read as the reverse complement.
AAAATAAAAACTTAGTTGGTCTTTAAGGTGCTACTGAAGGAATTTTTTTATTTTACTTCGATCCAGACCAACACGGCTACCTACCTGTAACTAGTATTGGTAAGTCTTTGTGTACCGTAGATTCCCCTTGCTGCAGAGGGATGGATAAAAACAGTCCAAAAAGACCACCTTCTCTGAAGTATCTGGTGACGTTCCAAAGACCATTTGCTGAAATACCCTGGGGGAGAGGAGGAGCCCTGTTCCCCCATGCCCTCTCCAGCTCCCACACAGTATAGTTTTATTGATGTGACATCACATCATAATCCAAGCATAACACAATGGTCATGCAATCCAATAATAGCAGGAGAATATAACAAACCAATAAAACCAGCTGAAACATATCAGTCACCAAAAGACTGAATACACAAGTCATGAAGGACCATTTAAAAGGATCAAGGTCACAAATCTGGCAAGGATCCAAAGGGAGCTGAGAAAAAAGATGGCAGACAAGTTGTACAAGTTGATAAAAAAAAATACCCATAGAAATCAGCCATATTATTTTGTGTCATGTGAAAGTTGTAACTGTGTGGTAGACAGCAAAAATATGGCTGGTGGGCTGGTTTGAGAATCACTCCATGTTTTGTGGGATCCATCTCCCATACTCACCTGTGTGGCTGCTGTCTTAATCTGGAATTGACTTCCCACTGAAATTGGTCACAGGCTCTCGTTGACTTTAGAGAAGTTATATTGCACTTCTGCCACGGTACGCAAGCCCTTTTGAAATGGCCATCTTTATTCTGATGGCTAACTAAATGCTAGACTCTTTTTTCAGGTCTGTCCGAGATCTGAGCTCCAGATAACTTGGAAGACAGCCTATTCAGATGCAGTAAAGTCTGACTCCGTCACTCAACATGAGACTGAGAAAATGAAATCAAAGCAAGACCCACCTCCTTAGACGAAGAAACTGATTTGAAGAAAGATAGGTAGCTGCATGCTTGGCCAAGTAGCACCATGAACACATGTGATTACATGCTGAGTAATTGTTTAATGGTGCTAGCTAAAATAGGAATTAGTTTATTCAATCCGTACTCTTGCCAGGGGTAATAAAGTGAATAAACACTGATGGGTTTGGACAGAAATCTCTAATTGTGAGTCGAGGACCCGCCACCCGCTTAGAGATAAAAAAGATGCAAGGACACATGTATTTTAAGTTAATGGGCTAAAGAAGGCCGCAACTTTATTGGTTACAGCATGTGAGTCGTATTGGCTTAGGCATTGGATCAAACAATCTATACATAACTCCACCCTGCTCAGCGGGGAGTCATTCGAGGGTTAACAACCAGTGGGGGGAGCTTGTTGATGCAAATACAACTGGAAGCTTCCCCTGACATCACCGGGGGTCGTGCCATGGCCCTAGCCACCAGCAGGGCATCAGACAGGATCCACGACCGCCTGATCCCTTTAACGGAATACCCAACAAGGGGAGGGGTAGGTGATGGCCACAACCTGCCCTCCAACATACCACACATATTCCAATGCCTAACCGCCACCCGAGCCAAAAGACGCTCGCCGCCAAATAACCTCACAGCTGCAACCAATCCCTAATGCTTCTGATGGTATCGGCCAACCACACATCATTTCCTTGATCGGAAAAATAAACGCCATCGTCTCAAAACAGAGCCACCTCGCTGAACCTGATGTCAGCATGCTCAATCACATGGTCATTTATATAATGCAATTTGTGAGCCACCACACGATTCCTGTTTTCTGGACCAAAACAAGGTTATCTCGGGAAATAAAGCGGCAAGTTCATCTAAGTCCTTCTTTATGTTTAATAACAAGTCCAAACTCTTCCTGAAGGCCAAATCGTTTTCCCCAAGCTGAATGATCAGGATGTTGGGAGGACCCAAACAATGCTGTTTTTGCCTTAACCACTGGCATCAACTCTTCCCATCGCATGCCGCGCCTTGAAATCCAGGAAACTCAAACACTTGCTGGCAAACCAAGGTTGTTGCCCATGCCACAATCTCTGGCTCACACTTTTAGCAGAGTTGTAGGAGCGTAGCAAAAACTCATTGCTTAGCACGCTTGTCAGGCATCTGTGAGGCACAGGTGTGGATACCTATCCAGTACAGTCCTGATGTGCTTACAGGTTTGGCAGGTTCTAGTGATGATGGACAGGCTGTGTCTGGTTGTGAACCAGCCAGTACTCCATCCACAGGTACCGTTGTGCTAGGTGCTGGAGACGCAAGCTGGATGCTCAGCGATGCCCAGCGTAATGCACAGCAGGGAGGAGTTCCAAAGCAAGAGCCTAGGAACACTCTCACACCTCCAGTGCCAGGCACTGGTAGACAAGCCATTTGGGACAGGTTGTTCCCGCGCCAAGATTCAGGAGCTAAGAGCACGCACAGTAGTTCGCGCTATGCATTTCCTGAGGTCATTGGTACTCAAGCAGGTTTCATCGTGACGAGGTCAGATGAGGATGCGAATGCTAGGTTGAGCAGGTCAGAGAGGGCCACGAAAAGGATCTCTACTGACAGATATACAGCCACTAGTCTGTGGGCTTGTATGGATCAGTGTGAGCAGAAAGCTTCGAGGAAGTTCATCAATTGCCTGAGGAGGTGACCAGGAAGTGGTACAAGGCAATGCAGATGGGGTTAGACTCCATGGAAGCACGGAAGGTGTTTTTCACAGTAGCGCAGCCCGAGGGCCAGCGTGCTGTACACAGTCACGTGGTGTTTAAGTTTAAAACCACGGCAACTGGAGAATCTCAGTATAGGGCTAGGTTTGTAGCCAGAGATGTCTCAAAGCTGGAGGAGTTGCATTCTGAGAGTTTTGCACCCGCAGTACCTGAAGCGCTGCATCCAAGTCCAAGCTGCGTAGCAGATAACTGTCCAGTGCGCTCCCGTTGCGCAGTTTCTGCTTCTATCACGAAAGTCAAACCTTGTTTCTAAACGTCCTTCTGAAGTTTAGATAACAGTTCAAACGCAGCTTGTAGCAGCGGAAACTTTCCAGCTTTCAGTGCTCGTGAAATAAATCACTTTCACTCCCTTGTTCATTAAAACAAATAAGATTTATTCAAACTTTAAGATAGCTTCACCCAGGAGTATTTAACTCCATGATGCTGCAGCTCCGACGAACAGCATAGCAACAGACAGATTGCTTACAGACAATGTCATATATTTCAGATACACAATAGCAACAGGTACTACTTCCTGTTTCCTGTTTATACGACACGTCACAAGCCCCTCGTGATACAGGACGACTGCTGAGCTATAATCTCCTCAGCTCACACCCCCTCTCGTCCTGCATCGCAGGGGTAGCGTAAAGACTTCCTTACGCAAAACACAAACCTTTGCAGAATCCATCACGTCTCCAGAAACTCAAAGATTTGGTGAACCCAACTGCCAGGCTCCCCTGCCTCGAGCAACTCCTCAGTTTTGCCAATCCTGCGTGGACGCCTTGACAAACGTTCCGAAAACGAATGTCAGCGCGTTTGGCACTGGTTATAACGTAACCAGTCTCAGTAAGCATCAAACAGAGCCGGTTGTCCTCCCAAACCGTGATGAGTTGGCAACACTCCCCGTTGACCTTCTAGACCAAACATTGGCAAACCTGAATCGCTCCACAGACTCCTGAAAGAGCGTCATACTCAGTCTCCGCAGAGAAAAGAGTAAAACTTTGACGCTTGGAATAGCATTCCATCAGAGCATCATCATACTTCACAGAACTCAATGCTATCGCTGAGTATCACCCGTGACTCATCAATTTTTCCTGGGCGCACGAACATCCAACACGTGGAACAAAGTTCGTATCCCACAAAAACTACCTTTCGGGACTTGGGACCGTCTTCAGATTGCATCACAAAGACTCCCAATTCAAACAACCTCAAGGAAACCTCTGGTTCCTCGCTACACAGCAACAAATAGGATTCACACCCTACCGTTGAATTGCATGGCCAGAACTTCCTCAGAAAACTGGCAACAAAGACTATAGCTGACAACGTCTCTCCAAGAATCGTATCATCCTGTCCAGCTACCTCACAGCCTTGTAGTTCCCTGGGAGCTGACAATCTGTGCTTGCTTCCTTTCTGTGGAAAGAAACCTTGCAGTGTGCCCTCAGCACAAACTGATCCATGATCGGCCTGAAAACAAAACACCTTACAGGCAAACTTTAGCTTCACAGCTTGAACCCATTCACTAACCAAGCCTAACTCCTCCCCTGAACTCATGAGAGGTATGGTGAAGCTCATTCTGGTGTGGCCATCTGACAGAAAAAAATTGGGTTCCGCCCATACGGAGCGCTTCCCTTGGTCTACAGGAATCCATTTGAGTCAGCATAAGTGCCTGACTAGAAACATTGGCAGACCTGGAACCTTCACATGAAGTAACCTTGGCTTGTTGACAAACAGCGTAACCAAGAACCTTAGAGCATGTCAAAATGTTGTCCATCTCTGGTTGTGTATCTGTACCTGTACCTGGTACCTTCTGCACTTCACTTCTGTGCGCACAACCTTGTTGCCACAAGTGGGCGCAATTGTGGTGTGGACTAATGCTGGCACTCTGAACCTCAGTCGTGCTTGAGATGATTTTACCTGTCACAAGGATAAAAAACTCATTCACATTGCATTTCACACACATCAACAATCCACCCTCCATTGAGCACATTGAGCACATAACATCCTCAGAATGTACATTGCAACTATCTTTCAACAAAGACAAGACAGATGACAAATTACATTTCATCAATGGCAAATCAAATACAGCAATATTAGCAATATTAGCATGTACAGAGTGAAACTTAATGCCATTTGTAAAACTTAGTCCTCTTCCAGGGAAAAAGTTCTTGCAGCTCAGGACTTCACCACCAGGGGTCTGGAGTCCAGAGCGTTGCTTAGCAACTGGCACATCACTGGCCTCATCTCTTGCAGCAACAAGTGACTCACCTGCTGACCGATTGCCAGCACACAAACGTCCCAAACTGGTGGTCCTTTTGCCATTCACAGGCTCCTCCAGAGAACACGTTATCTGGTGGTGGCCCAGCTGGCGACCTTGGCCTGTATCTTCTTCAAGATGACGTAGGATGGAACAATGCCCCTGCTCATCAACAATGGGGTAACTGATGCAGGGGGCCAAATCCCCCCCTGCCGACGCAGGAACCGGTTCACGCTCACAACCCCTCCCCTCTGGTAGGAGGAGAGGTCCAACCCAACAGCCAAGACCTCTGGCACAAAGCTAAGCCCCAGAATACAGTCTTCACACAACTGGGACCTCATATGATTATTGGTGTGAATATGTCAAGAAGAAAAGAGCAGACAATAAAATCAAACAATCAACAATACATCTGGCTTACATCTTTCACTTGCATTCTTATTCAAGAGGAAACGTGGCTCTTTTAAAATCTGTTGTCCATCTGCATCTACTATTTCCCCCCTGCTATATAATTTGGAAAGTGGTTTGTCTTTCTGTCTATTCTCTTTGCATTCAGGCACCTCTTTAGATATTGTTGCCCGATTTGGTGTGACAGTTCCCAAGGTGGATGGAATTATTTTTGCCTACATTCGGAAGATGCCAGAAGACCTCTAGATATATCATCACCCAATTTTGTGTGACAGTTCCTGAATGGGTTTTGGCCTATGTTTGGATACTGTTGGATGTCATTTTGAATCAAAATTCTGGACAAAACCATTCGAAACTACACCCGTTTGGATGTCTCTGAAGATATCATCACCCAATTTAGCGTTGTGTGGCAATACACGAGGCCTTCCCGGAAGAAATAAAGACACCGGACACAATGAATAAGGTTAATGGGTCTAATAGGCCACAACTTTATTGATTACGGTTGAAGGGAGGTATTGGCCATAGGCATTGGATCTAACCGACTATGTCCGACTCCAGCCCGCTCTGCTGGCAGTCTGTGAAGGATTAACCACCGTTGGATGGGTCGTGCGATGCACATCAACTAGGTACCCATCCTGGGGCCACCACTCGGGGCGTGCCCTCCGGCCCTCACCTGCCACGGTTTCGGACTTGGCAACGCCCCTGGACTCCTTAAGGGAGTACCCTTCCGCAATTGGGGGAGGCGATGGCAGCAACCTCCTCCTCCCACACCTGAACCTTCTAGAGTGAATCCAATGCCTACCGCCAAACCAAAGTTGTGACGATTTGCTACAAGGTAGGCGAAAACCACCAGGCCAGAGCCAATTCGCCAAGTGGGAAAATTCCTACCTGGCCCCTCGCGGCGACCAACAAATGTTCGCAGCAGCATCGGTGAAGAAAAAACCTGCCCGCAAGGGGGAAGGTGGGCGGGAAAAGCGTGGTACAGGGTCGCAGGAAAAGAGGCCGATTCCCTGCAGCGGGCCTACCTATATCGGCAAGCCACGCCCACCTGGTGCCCCACGATTGGGCACACCGCGGGCGTGCTGCGGCAGGGAGCGGACCAATGGGGCTGGGGGGAATGCTAGCCATTCCCCCCCCCCACGTGAAAGCCTCGTGGCCCACAACATCTCCTCCCCGCGAGACGGGAAGAGATCTTATGTTGCCCAATTTGGCATGATTCCAAACTTCACCAATTTGGATAACTCTGAAGATATAATCATCATAATTTGGCATGACAGTTCCTGAGATTGAGGAGTGAAATTTGGTGTAAGCTTGGAAATGGATAGACCCCATTTTGAATCAAGATGACAGGCTGAACTGTTCAAACTGCATTTATTTCGATGCCTCTGAAGATATTATTGCCCAATTTGGTGCGACATTTTTGAAGAGGGGTTTTGGTCTGTATTTGGTAATGGTTGGATGCAATTTTGAAGGAAGATGATGGGCCAAAGCATTCCAAACTGAAATGATTTTATCCAAATTTGGCATGAAATTGAATTACTATAACAGTTCCTGAAAAGAAGAATTGGGATTTGGTTTAGATTTGCAATTACTTTAAGGCTGTGTGCAAGATGAAGCCAAAACCCAAACCAAGTCAGGCCAATTTGGACCAGTCTGGGCTCCAACCAAGTCAGATGAAGATAACCCCAGATCACTCCGGGTTAGTCCACCTGGAATGATTTGGGTCTGTCAGGTGCTGAGGCACTGGGTGGGAAAAAGGAGAGTCAGGCTGCAAACAGCAGCCCGGGGCTGATTTGCAAGAAGGTTTTCAAACAACCCAGTGCTGACTGTGTGTGCCTGTTCCCAGCAGGGAAAGACACATGTGCTCAGTCAAACTGAGAATGATGGAGCCCTCAAGTTCTCAGCTAGGAAACATGCTGGCAGAATTCGAAAGGCAACGGCTGAGAATGTAAAGGGCCCAAGCTGGGATGTGGAGACCTAACCCCAGGACTGGTGAACAGGGGGGAGACAAGGAGAGAAGAACCAACTATCACTCCTGTGTTGGAACATACTGAGGGCAATAATGGGGGTGGAAGAGTGGGGAGGTCAACCAGGCCTGGCCGCTGAGGACGTGCAACAGCACTGCAATAATTGCATTCCAAGGATCCAAGCCTGCTGGCTGCAGGGGTCTGCATAGCCAGCATGTTTTCTGCAGAGTTGTTGTTGTTTAGTCATTTGGTCATGTCTGCCTCTTCGTGACCCCATGGACCAGAGCACGCCAGGCACTCCTGTCTTGCACTGCCTTCTGCAGTTTGGTCAGACTCAGGTTCGTAGCTTCGAGAACACTGTCCAACCATCTCACCCTCTGTTTTCCCCTTCTCCTTGTGCCCTCAATCTTTCCCAATCTTTCTCAATCTTGAGAGCCAGTGTGGTATAGTGGTTAAGAGCGGTAGACTCGTAATCTGGGGAACCGGGTTCGTGTCTCGGCTCCTCCACATGCAGCTGCTGGGTGACCTTGGGCTAGTCACACTTCTCTGAAGTCTCTCAGCCCCACTCACCTCACAGGGTGTCTGTTGTGGGGGAGAAAGGGAAAGGAGATTGGTAGCCGCTTTGAGACTCCTTTGGGTAGTGATAAAGCGGGATATCAGATCCAAACTACTCTTCTTCTTCTTCTTCTTCTTCTTCTTCTTCTTCTTCTTCTTCTTCTTCTTCTTCTTCTTCTTCTTCTTCTTCTTCTTCTTCTTCTTCTTCTTCTTCCCAACATCGGGGTCTTTTCCAGGGAGTCTTCTCTTCTAATGAGGTGGCCAAAGTATTGGAGCCTCAGCTTCTGGATCTGTCCTTCCAGTGAGCACTCAGGGCTGATTACCTTCAGAATGGATAGGTTTGATCTTCCTGGAGTCCATGGGACTCTCAAGAGTCTCCTCCAGCACCATATGTTCAAAAGCATAAATTCTTCAACGATCAGCCTTCTTTATAGTCCAGCTCTCACTTCCATAATCACTTGGCAAAGCAGCACCTAGCTTGGTTGAATGTTCCTGCTCTCTGCAGTGTGGTCAGGTGGAGGGAGAAAGGAGATACAGTGCCTCTATTTCCTGACTATACAGGGGTTGTTGTTGTTGTTTTAAAGAACTCTAATTAGTCATTAGCCCCACCATGGAATTTATATGGGTTTGGATCAGATCAGGTGTCCTACAGGTCAGGTCAGGGCCCTGGGTTGGGCAAGGCACTGTGCACAGACCTAACTAACAAATCACACCATCCATTTATAAATATATCTTTTTAAAAAAGATTTCTCCCCATGGAACACCAGACATTTCTGGCTAGTACTAAATCGACATTTTCAATCAACTCAAAGGAGAAGGAAAGCAGCCAGCGAGGTAGGAACTTGCGCCTGTCAGAGGAACTGTCAATGGCTCTTTGGGGAGGTTTGCCTCATGCATTAAAATTTATAGAATCTGAACATGATGTTAACACTTCCCCACAGTGTCTCAAATTATCCTTGCAAAATATAGGTGTGACTCTTTTTCTGAACACCAAAACTTGGGTTTTTTCCCAGGCATAAATACAGAAACTGCAATTTATGAGGCTGTTTCTCACACAGAGATGTCCAAATAACATCTGCTAAAGCGCTAAGTAGCAAATCCTCTCGTAGCATTTCTCCCATCTTTTATTTTTCCTAATTGCTGCTCATTAGCTCTCCTTACATTATCTATATCAGTTCTCCTTTCACTAAGTCTCATACACTACCAGTCTCTGGTGCTGCCCCCCCCCGCCTTCCCTGTATGTCACATAAGTGCCATAGATTATCTACTTTGGGACACATTTATAAATGCCGAAATAATTTTGTGTGATTAGCACTCAAAACACATCCTATTGTAACTGTAAAACAGAAGACGATCTGAGTAGACTTTGCAAATGCCTTAGAAAAATGTGTTCTATTCACTTCTTGGAAAAGAGAGATGAAGGCTTGCTATTATCCAAGGCTTTATATAATTAGTTTTAAGTATATACACTTTAGAAAATACCAATACCGCTGTTTATAATGCTGCTGTGTTGTTGTTTTTCCACTTGGTTTGTGATCTGCTTTACATCTTGCCTCAGTGGTGTAATTAACACTAGCAGCTCTAAGAGCGAAGCCACACAGTTTACAAAGCAAAGATCTTCTCGAAACATCACTATAGCCAAATAAACCCAGAAAACATTGTTCATCTTACTTACATGCTTGTAACTTGTGTGTGTATTTTACCATTCTTCTTTCTGGTTCTGCACAGATGGGATTTTTCAAATGCAAACCAGATGAAAAGCAAACAGCAATTTAATAATCAAAAGCTCAAGGTAGAAAATAAAATAAAAAAGCATCTCCCATTCAGAACTGCAATTCGATCTGTTTGTGGGGCAAAAGTTTGTTTCTAATAATTGCACTGTTACTTGTTGCTATGAAAACTGCAAATTATTAGACGTTTTATACTCTCCCTCCCTCCCCTGTCCCACTAAGGACAAGAAAAAGACAGGTGTACAACTGGTGTCTAAATTCCAGAACTCATCACTGTCTCATTGTCCTCAGTTTTGTACCAAAACAAGAAGCACAATTTATGTGCAGATGTAAGCTGTGCCCAGAGGCTCAAATGATTGTCTTTAGTTTGGGGGTGAGGCTGTGGGGGGGGGCTCCTTCTCTTCTCTCCCCCATCACCTGAAAGGGTACTCATTAGCCACTAAATACAGCTTTATTATTGAATGTATGGCTTTAACTGTGTGTCTTCTACAACACAAATGTACCCAGTCCAAGGTGCTTTAGTCTTTAGCTATGAGGAGGGTTGGAGGAATCTGTTGATTTCAGCTTCTCTCTGCTTCTAATTCCCCCCCCCATATTAATCATGTCCTCCCTAAAAGAGGGCATGTGTTGCAGTGAGACCTGGAAAGTGACACCGTGTTGTGGGTGGGTAAGATTGGTCAGCCACAGCACCCAATTGGTAGGTCCCTCGATGTTGGGTTCAATCTGGCCAATGGGGCTCAGTCCAAATGGATTGAGGGACCTATATATGCCCATGCACATGACCCAGAGCTTCCTCTTTCGGTGCGTGCAATCGGAATACCCGCCCACCTCTCCCTACTTTTCGGGCTTTTGTGCTTGACCTTGCTATGCCGCCGTGTGTCATCTGTCGTTGGGACAGGGGCATGGCAGGAATTTTTCCCACTTGGCGGATTGGCTGGTGCCATTTGGGTTTCGCCTATTACCTAGCAAATTGTCACAGCTTGTAAGGTTGCGGATAGGCTCTGATTCAGATGATAGGGATGGGAGAACGCTCTCGCCATCCCTATGTGAAGGGTATTCCGTTAAAGGAATCCAGGGATTCAAATGGTTTTGTCAACCCCTGAGAGGGGGTTGTGCCTGTGCCTGACTCCAGGGGGACATCTGGGTGGTGGACATAGTCTGTTTCCGGCTTTTCGCCTATCCAGGTGTTCACCCTTGGCTGACCTATGCAGGTGCCCTGTGTCAGCGCTCCCTGCAAGGGTGCAGGGAGCTAGTCGAACCAGAGCCTATGCAACCACTCACTTTCTGTAATCAATAAATTTGAGGCCTAAATTCTGCCAAAAACCAAACTAAAATTTGAGTCAAGTGTGAATTTATTTAGGGGGGAGGTCTCTGGGTCTGAACATGCAAATATTAGTTTTTCACAAATTCATTTCAGCACAGCAACCTTCATTCTTTTCCTTCCTTTTTCTTTTCAAAAAAGGTATTCATGAAAGTTCTTTAGCATTTTAATGTTGATTTCTCCTAATAAACACATTTTTATTTGCAGTTTTGACTAATATACACATTTTTGCAAGCATTCTCCCCAAATATGTGTTTTGTATGTGTGCGGAGGTTTTGTTTTGTTTTTTACTATTATATGCATTTTGTGCACATTTGCACTATTATAGGCAATTCCATACACATTGTTTGGTTGGAGAACAGCATCAGAAAAATTGGAGAAGTGCGGATTTTCATAGAGTTATAGAATTGTAGGGTTGGAAAGGGACCCTGAAGATTCAACCATCTGCAATGAAAGAGTTTCTTTTAAAGTTAATTTTGTGCATTGTCAGGATGTCAGTTAGATAAACTTTGAGTCCCCTCTCAAACTACTCTTTTTTTAATCCAACTGAAGACATTTTCTACGGTTCCAAGTATTCCCAAAGGCAGCCCTATAAATAGTGTAATACATAATAATTTGCTAAATGTCGAAACATCCCATGCACTTACTATGTACCATGCAGATTCTTCATTCAATCCATGACCTGCCAACAGAACTCATTTTTATAGATTTGCATTGCATAAACCTATAAACCCTTTTCTTGACTCCTTGTTGGATAGTTTCAGTGCCGAGCTTTCCAAAGGAAATTGGCCACAGAGTCTGCAAATAGACTCAGCAACGCTAACATGTCTTTCTCTTGTCAAATACATAATAATGTTCTGTGGGTTGTGTCCGACAACTAATAATTTCCATCCTTTCCCTGTTTGAAATTCATTCTTGAGAAGTCATAACAAAAAGAGGGAAGCCACACCTATATATTAAAAAAATCTACTTCCCTACACCCACCCAGTTCCAATGCTTAAGTGAAAAACGACCAGTGACTCTCATTAAATTGAATTGTTTGGTGGAAGGAAGTATATCCTTGTTATTGATAAAATGAAGAAAGATCTGGGAAGCATTAAAAAGAAGAAGAAAAGAGACCCACCCTTTCTACTAAGCTGATTTCCCTTTCAATGAGCCAAATGAGAGACTCTTGTAAATCCCACCCTTTTCTATATGTATCCCTCTAGTACTATAAAGGGTAAAGACTATCATTTATCGGATAACATTTTTATTAATCATTTTAATTCCCCCCCCCACCTCCATGGAATCTGGCACTGCGTTTGTTTTCATGTCTCATTCGTAATGCCTTACATTTTCTGGATTTCCCATTTGGAGCTGAAAGAACCTCCTCGTATTTATAACATACCGACAACAATGTCGTTCAATATTCTAGCCCACACATTCCTTGGCAGAACAGAGCCTATCGGACAGGTGTGTTTTCCATTAGGAGGAAACGCTCTCCCTCTCCCCCCCCCCCGTTGCTATTCCTTAAGATCTCCACCCATTTTGACAGTGACATGTTCAGAACGCACAATTGGAGAGCGCCAAAAGGATCCTTCTCTCCATCATACACACACACACACACACACTCACACACCAAACACATATGAAGAAAAAAAATCTGCATGAGACATGTTGTGCCCAAAGGGGTGCAGAGAACGGAAGGATATTGCTGAACCGCATGACTGCCATACGAACCTGGAGAGCAATGCTAAAGGAAGGGGCATGGTAAATGCTTCTATGCCCACACTCTGCCAAACCTCCTGCTACTTTGCCCCTCCTCATCCCTTCACACGGATGAGCAATGCCCACCCATCCAACTGCACCCCACCAGCTGTATCAGACATCCATAGCCACTTTTCACATTGGGCTTGATTCAAAACCTATAAAACTAAGCGAAAGCCAAAATTATTTAATTAAAAAACCAACAAGAGCCAGTGTGGTGTAGTGGTTAAGAGCGGTAGACTCGTAATCTGGGGAACCGGGTTCGCGTCCCCGCTCCTCCACATGCAACTGCTGAGTGACCTTGGGCTTAGTCACACTTCTCTGAAGTCTCTCAGCCCCACCCACCTCACAGAGTGTTTGTTGTGGGGGAGGAAGGGAAAGGAGAATGTTAGCCGCTTTGAGACTCCTTTGGGTAGTGATAAAGCGGGATATCAAATCCAAACTCCTCCTCCTCTTCAACAATGCCATGTCCTATTAACTGCTTGGTTGATGCAGCTAGATGCATTGTAGCATGGTTGCATTTGTCACAAGCAAGTGGAAAACACTCAAGATTTGTGTTCCTTAATGAGGAGGGGGATTTATTAAATTTATACCCTGCCCTTTCTTCCAAACTAGTCAAGGTAAAACAAGGCAACCACATTAGTTTGTGTTAATGTGTATAAAACATACCCGCACGGCTAGTAAATTCCACGTTTCCAGGAACAAACACTTTCAGCAATGAAATGTCTGGGTAAACAGTAAGTTTTTTTAAAATTTCCCCATGTTAATAATGGAGACAAATGCACTTCATGGATGGTATTCCATGAAGAGGGAACCACACTAAGAAGGCCCTATCATAAGTCAATGCCAACCTCGCAGCATCCAGTGGTTGGGATGGAGGAAAGCTTTATTTTGGTACTTGGGTCCCAAGTTGTTTAAGGCTTTGTATGCTATTACTAGGGATGCGGCTGGCACTGTGGGTTAAACCACAGAGCCTAGGGCTTCCCGATCAGAAGGTTGGTAGTTCGAATCCCTGTGACGGGGTGAGCTCCCGTTGCTCGGTCCCAGCTCCTGCCAACCTAGCAGTTCAAAAGCATGTCAAAGTGCAAGTAGATAAATAGGTTTATCCAGTGGGAAGGTAAATGGCGTTTCCATGCACTGCTCTGGTTTGACAGAAGTGGCTTAGTCATGCTGGCCACATGACCTGGAAACTGTATGCCGGCTCCCTCGGCCAATAATGCGAGATGAGTTGGTCACGACTGAACCTAATGGTCAGGGGTCCCTTTACCTTTACCTTTATGCTATTACCAACACCTTGAATTGGGCCTGGTAGCTCACTGGCAGCTAGTGCATCGCTTTCAAGTCCAGTGACACATAGACCCATCTAGCTGCTCTGTCTACTAACCCGGCAGCCGCATTCTGTACTAGCTGCACCCTTCAGATTGTATTTCAGGGCAGCCTGATGTGCAATGCATTGCAGTCTTCCAGGAGGGAGATCATCAGAGCATGGACAACTAAGGCCAGACTATCCAAGTTAGATAAATAACATCTGCTAACTCGTTTCAGCGCAAACACCAGACAGCTGAAATCTGTTGCTCAAATGAACTTTTCAAGCTAGTCTAGGGCTGAAGTTTTGGAACCCATAATGGGAGAGTTCCTTTGTCTCCATTTAGTCCCCGCTACCCAATCCATCAATTTCAGGTGCAAGATTTCACACAATTCAAGCTAGAGCAGTATAATCTAACACTAGGGGGTATGGGCAAATGTTTAAGGGCCAAATATAAAGGGAAAGGGGGGTGGAACAAGAGTGAATTTGAGATGGAAGGTGTTTTACAACTGCCATCATTCCTCTGCATTTTCTGTTGTACAAGCGCTCTGCGTATTAATAGCAGACCACCAGACATGGGGGAGTGTGTGTCTGAAGAACTTAGCGCAGTGTGAATTATTCCATTGTGTCTCAATTACAGAAACACCTGTGCTAAATAATGCTATATTGATTCCATATAATGATTCATGGAACATTTTTTTTTAATCTTCTCAATAGCTGTCAGAATTTGTTGCTGAGGAATGTTTTGATGAAGCACCAGTCGAGATTTGAGACTTGCTCAATAGCCTGGGGACTGGCTAAGCCCCAGGGAATCCTGGCTATGTTGAGTTCCTGGAGATCTAGCAATGTGTAGAATCTTTTTAAAAAGTTGGAGTTCTCTGTGAATGTTGTTCTCATCTACTTGACTTCTGCTGAACTAGTTGGTGTGTGTGTGTGCGTGCGTGCACGCGCAAGGAGGCATCATTTTCTGCCCTGTCCTGGATTTGTCATAGGCAGCACTGTTTTTGATCCACTGCAGTTCACCTTCTACCAAAGTTATTCATCTAACTAACGAGTGTAGCAAAATTACCGTACATAATTTCTGCAATTCGGCTATGCGGATCACATAAATTTTGTTGCTGTTACGTTATTCCATCCCATTTATTTCAATACAAAAAACCCACAATGCCAATGGGGGTTGGGACTGTAATTGATTGCATATCATTTGCTGATGGAGAGCAACAATAACAGTGGGTATTCACTGCATACCAGTTGATTGATTTCTATTCTGGACATAGGACCATAGGACTAAGAAGTGAACACTGTCAGTTTCCCTTCTTGTTTCTGTTTCCACTGGAATTTACTAGATGAGGATCTCATACAAAGTGTGAGGGGATGGCAGTGACTTGATATTCACCAGCTCCATTGTGGATTCGGTAATTCCGATCCCTATTTGAAGGGTCAAAATTACCTTGGGTAATGATTTGCCCTTGATGTTGGGGATGCATCCCACTGCATCCCAACGAAAGGCTCAAGCTGTTTGCAAGCATTTGATTGAAGATGCTCAGAGAGGGGGTGCACAAAGCATGCTATGCCTCCCTTCCCACTTCTGAAACCCATAAACTTACCTTAGGGCAGGGAAGGGGAAAGTCATTAGCAGAGGCAGAAACTGGCACTCACCTGGGCTCCTGTACCGGGGCTGGGGTCACCATGAAGAAAGCCCAAAGGATCCCTGGAGGGACTCATAACCAGTGGAGGTGATACGTGGAGCATCAACTTTTTGAAAGGAGATTCAGTAGGAGAATGGCAGCCCAAATCACAGTGGCAAAAGACACCCCTTGTGGAGCTGGGGAATACCTTGTCTGCCGCTTCCTGCATCCCAAAATAGATTTCCAAGCCTTGTGGTAAGTGAATGTGGGCGTGACTTTCTAAAGGATAACAGGAATAACCATAGTGGAACTTAGTGCATGAACCCTCCCGATTCTGGAGTCTGCAGGCTTTCCCACAGACTCCCAATACCAAAGACCTGATAAAAGATGGCTTTACTGGTTGGATCAATGAAATACTGGTTGATTCAGGAGTCAGTAAAGTTAATTAGGTGGGGGTGAATTCTCACCTAATCTCCATCATATGACAACGGTGGATAAAGGCCATATTGTTGCACTTTATCAAAAGATAAACACAGGAACTGAACCTAATAAGAGGCACACACATGTAAATATAAAAAAACTTTATCCATGGAGTGTAAAGTTGCCCAATGATCTTATTGCCACATACATGGCCGTATCTATGCTCTTTGACCCCAGTCGAGCGAAAAACAAAAACAAAATTGGATTCGTTTAAGACACATCAAGCAGATTAGGAGGGGGAAAGTGGCTGCTAACCTTTTTTTGCTGAGATCTTTTTTTCTTCTTCTGTCTCTGGAGAATGACTGAAACACAAGTAGTCCCCCCCCCCCCACACACACACACATCCCACCACTAAAATGCTCATTTATGGATGAACATGTCTCAGACCCCTAAATGATTATTCTATACTTGGCAGCTTTAGATTGCAGCACCAGTTACGTTAATGATTTCTGAGGTGCTGCTGATGCCTCTGAGGTGCCTGGCGGAATTGCGAGCATAAAACTAATGAGTATCCCAGCACGACCATGTACCAATGTGGGAAGGGAAAGGAGGGGGTTGCAAATAAATTAGAGAGCTAGTCCTGTGGAAAGAATATCTGTAGACACTAAATGGAGTCTGGGATGGAAATTAATCACCCGCCATAACGGGTTTGTGAGAATATTTAATTCCATTTATAAACATTTTCCACCCAATGATAAATGGCTACTTGGTGCTCGTCTGAACCTGAGAGGAGCCTCAGGCAGCCATCCTGTGCACACTTACCTGGTGGTAAGGTCAAAGAGCACACAGTGGGGTTTAATTCTGAGTAATTCCAATAATACTGGGAGGAGGGGGAGGTCAAACTTTTTGTTTGTAATGTATTTTTGTGTTTTCATATTGTAAACTCCACTGTGTTCCTCGACCGAAGGGCAACATAGAAATTTAATAAGTAATAAGCACACGCATAGGATTGCTGTGTTGGAAGTGCTTCGGATGAGGAATGAATCAGTTAAAGTCCACCCACTAGCCTCTGATTTTGAATTAATATTTTCTGCCTTTCCAGCAACAAAGCTGTGCTCAAAGCAGATGTACTGTTTTATTATAATACTGTGCAAACCCTAATAAAATAGAGATATAAAAAGTTAGGTGGAGGGAAATTGAGCAGAGTTATGGCAAACGTTATTCATATTCAGAGTAGACCCAGTAAAATAAAACTGGACACAGTGGGACTTACTTCTGAGTAAACACATGGGCGGAATTGCTCTATTAAAGGAGTTTTACACTATAGGGATGAATTAGGAAAATGTGCACACTTGCCTTTAAGTTGTATCCAATGTAAGGCCTACTTAAGTTAGCCATACCTATTGATTTCAATAGGTTTACTCTGAGTAGGAATAATATTGGATACAACTTTGTCTGCTGTGTTTTTTGGGCCCCCTAGCCCCCCCCCCCCAACACACATGTAGCTGAGCAAAGTAGTCCTTATGCAAGGGGTGAGGTCTTAGGAGAAGGGATGTGACCAGGGTAGAGTGCCAAGGAACAGCCTTCAGTCCATGGAGCTGAGATTCTCCTTCCATGTTTTAGCCACAGGGGTCCCACGCCGTGTAAGCTTTGCAGGTCAAAACCAGCACTTCAGCTGGGCCCTGAAAGAAATGGGGAGCCAACAAAGATGAAAAAGGGCCGACATAATTACACATCAACTGAGGTACTACGTATTGACACATTTCTTCAGACTTTTCACACTGACTACACTGACTGCTGATAACTTGACCTTGCAATTCTTATCCAATCTTGTCACAGCCGAATGCAGCCATCTATAAGATTAAGTTACGGAAATGGAGCCTAAGAATCCTTAGCAGAATAAAAAGGCAAGTGCTGAAAGGCACTGCTGACTAACTGGTATGGGGGGGGGGGAATAAGGCCAGCTATGTTCTGGGGGAATAAAGGGTGCTTACCTTGGATTTCTGTTAGTTCCACTCTTTCTTTACATAGTGATAAATCACCATTTACACCCAGCGCTGGCAGCACGGTTAGAGATTCATGCTGGATGCAGCAGGCTTGCAAAAACTTTAATCAACCAGTTAAAGTGGGTTGCCTGAGCAGATTCCCTACTATGCCTGGTGGCATTTCTGCCGGGCTGAGAGAAATCATTTAAAAGGCAAAGTTAATAGTGTGAGAAGCTCGTAATGGGTTTGTGGTGCTCTCTGAACTGCTGCTTTCTTGCCCTGGTTCTTAATTTCTTTCATTTCGAAAACAGACTCTTTCCACTGTGCATGTGCACAACAACCTAACTTTCTGCGTAGGCATATCGATTTTCTGCCCAGAAGACTGTTCCTGCACATGACAATGTGGATAGATGCATGGTGTGGATCGTAGGAAGGCACAAGGCTTCAGAGAGCAGGGATGGGGGGGGGTCCTTTTCAACCCATGGGGCACTTCCAAGGAGTACCCATGTCAATGGTGGGTATGGCCAAAGGCAAAAACAGGTAAAATAATAAATATGGCTTTGATCTTTGTAGAGTAGGTTGCACATTCACACAAACATCCAGGAAAGCAAGAGACATTGTCACAATTCAACAGCACATTTCAGCCAGGCAAAAGCACTCAGGGGAGATGTAGAGCAGAACCGGCTATGTGGGGCCTTGGGCGCATGTTAGACAGAGAGCCCGCTGGGGTGCAGGTTTTTTAAAATCCGTTTTCATTCATTTTGAATTACCTGGTGTTGTGGGCATTGCTTTATATTGCGTTCATTGCCTAGAAGTCTATGTACTGTTCACAGAAAGGTCACAGGGGGAAGAGAGAGAGAGAGAGAGATTTAGCATTAAGTTTTCAAGACTTCAATTAAAATTGGGGAAGTTACAGTGATTGGGGAAGAAAGAGAGAGCACTGAGAAGCCCAATTGGCTGATATGAAATCTTTCAATTTGGGAATCTGTTGGGTTGAGTCTTTAAGCCTAATTTAATTGCCTATAAATTGGGGCCATTTCATCCTTTATATCTGAAATCCAGAAGGGTTAATGCAGTAAATGTCATGCCAATAGGATGGAAAACACCAACCTGACAGGCAGCAGAATAATGGTGGGGTCTTCGCTGATACCACGATGAGTGAACAAATGGAGTAACTGCTATTAAAATGGACGGAAAACAAAATGAACGAAACATTAAAAATGGAAATGAATACAGAATCATATTCTCCTCTTGCATACCCCAGGAAGTGCCACATCACACAACATGCTTTCACGTAAAGGAATTCAAAATATAGGATGATGGCCACAGACTCAAACAAATTTTGTTTTTGTTTTTAACATAATTTTTATTAATTTTACAAATTACAAAAAATGGTACATACATTAACACCTTTTCCACCATCTTCCCACCCCCCTCCATGGGTCCTCCCCTGCCACTGAAGCATCCCACGCAAGTGAGCATTCAGAGGTGGTCCATTTTATGGTTGGGTTTCTGTCCTCCTCCCCCTCCCCTGCCCCCAAAGCCCCCCCCCTGCCACCAGAGGGCTCCAGGAAGTCAGGGCAGTACGCAGGAAGGCATCCATCCAACCATCTGTTCTCATACCAAAAAGAGTAAAAAAGAAAAAGAAAAAAAAAGACAAAAAAGGAAAAAACAGAAACAAAACAAAAATAATCTTTTTTCCACTCATAGTTAATAAACCATATTTTGTGGGCTTCCCCAACCTCCCCCCTTCCCCGGTTTTCATCCCTTTTTTATCCTCTTCAACAGTTTCTTTAATCTATAAAATAATTACCTTTATACCTTATACTATTTTAAAACTTGACTATTATCATTTTCACCAAATATCTAAATCATTAAAAAATCAAACAAATTTTGAAATATCATTAGATAGGAAAGGACATCATGACCTGAAGTGTCTAGAGATGAAAATAAAAATCTTTGAAAATAAAATCTTTAACAAAAAAAAAACTTGGACTGATGCAACAAGGCAAGTGTCATGATCCTATATTTAATGGGTCCTTTTTTATTTTTTCAGAATATTTTATTTCTATGAAGTTCCTTTAGATAACTTCAACATGATCATTTGAATAAGGAAAAATATATATCAAAACCCATATTTTCAGGGTGGGGGGAAATGTGATGTGTCCCCTCAAATAATAATAATAATAATAATAATAATAATAATAATAATAATAATAATAATTGCATTAACTTGGGCAGCTTTGGTTTGAATATGGTGAATTGGATTAATGTATTATTCACTTTGAACATAAACTTTCACCATAACCAAAGAATGCAACATTACTTTCCCTATCTTTGGAGTACGGATGTTGGGGTGCTCCAAGACCCCATAATGGATTTTCAAATAAGCCTAGGTTTTCTTCCTTTTCTCCATCTTTCATAATGGCCTGCCCTGAACTCTAAATATGCTTTCTTTCAAGTTTGGCAATGAAGTCAATACTGAGCTGACCCAGATGGAGGTACAAGTAGAAATATTCCTTCCAGCCTGCAACATCAGCAACAGCTTCTGCTTTCAAGGTTGAGAGGGGGAAACTCATGGGAATGGATTGAAGGGGAATTGGAAAGTGTTTCATCTTTAGGAGGCTGGTTAAAAATCTTATCGAGGCTCGGAGGATGTAAAAATAATTTTTCTTTGATGACTTATCTCTGTCACACTTTTCCCCTTGGTTTTGATATTGATCAGCGAAGAATAGAGCTGAGCAGAAAAAAAGTGTATGTGACTCATGAACATTTTCTCTCTGCATGAAACAAGCCCCTCCCATTTCGGTATTCAGGGGAGGACATAAGCGGGCTGAAGTTTTCACTAGTCTGCGCCTTCTCAACATATTTGCTCCAAATCGTGCCCTCCCTAAAAGAGGGCACGTGTTGTGGTGAGACCTGGAGACTGACCTCCTGTGTTGTGGGTGGGTAAGATTGGTCAGCCACAACACCCGATTGGTAGGTCCCTTGATGTTGTTTTCAATCTGGTCAATGGGGCGCAGTCCAAACAAATCGAGGGACCTATATATACCCATGCATGTGACCCAGAGCTTCCTCTTTTGGTGCATGCATTCGCCCACCTCTCCCTACTTTTAGGGCTTTTGTGATTGACTGTTGTATGTCGTCTGGCATTGGGACAGGGGCACGGCAGGAATTTCCCCCACTTGGCTGATTGGCTGTTGCCATTTGGGTTTCACCTGCCACATAGCAAATCGCCACAACTTGTAAGGTTGCGGATAGGCACTGGTTCAGGTGATAGGGATGGGAGAACGCTCTTGCCATCCCTATGTGAAAGGTATTCTGTTAAAGGAATCCAGGGACTCAAATGGTTTGGTCAACCCCTGAGAGGGGGTTGTGCCTGTGCCTGAGTCCAGGGGGACATCTGGGTGGCCTATCTAGGTGTTCACCCTTGGCTGACTTATGCTGATGCCCTGGGTCAGCGCTGCCTGCAAGGGTGCAGGGAGCTTGTCGAACCAGAGCCTATGCAACCAATCACTTTCTGTAATCAATAAATTTGTGACCTAAATTCTGCCAAAAACCAAACTAAAATTTGAGTCAAGTGTGAATTTATTTAGGCGGGAGGTCTCTGGGTCTAAACCTACTCAGATTCATAACTGGCTGCTTGGAGCCAGCGGCAGAGCAAGCCGATCGGGCACCTCGGATGGTGCGCATGTCTTGTGCCCAGGGGCAGGGCCACACGGTGGGTCAAGCTGGGGCAGAACGCTCCGTGGGATCTCTGAGGGGTCTGCCTGCCTCCTCCCCCTCAGCTGAGGGGGAGGTGACGGGCAGACAGTTTGGGGCAGCGCGGAGCCAGCAGGCACCCAAGCCACCGCGTCACTCCCAGGAGAGACGCGTGGCTTGGGTGTGATGCAGGCCCCACGGTGAGTGCCGCCCGCCATTTTGTCATGCTCCCCTTCCTCCTCCCCTGCTTGGAGCCCTCTGCCTGACATCCCTGCATCCTGCCTTTTGTCACAGTTGCCAAGTACCCATTTTCCCCGGGAAACCCCCATATTTTCTTACCGTTTCCCGCAGGTGTCCCGAATGGCAAAATACCCCGTATTCCCCCGGATTACGGAGCTCTTGCCATGTTCTTCTGGTGCCGCGCCGGCACCTGAAGTCACTTCTATGCACTTCCGGACATGCATAGAAGCGACTTCCGATGCCTCTGTGCCCATTTCCAAAATATCTGCAGCACCAGAAGTCGCTTCTACGCATGTCCGGAAGTGCGTAAAAGCAACTTCTGGTGCCGTGGCGCTGCTGATCCCGGATTTTTCAATCTGGAACTTGGCACCTATGCTTTTGTACAGCTGCTGTGGGCCTTTGGGTTATTCCCCACAGCTGCTGCTGTCCTGTTGCATCATCTTAGGCTCACCTTTGTCTTCATCTCAGGGAGCTGGGGAAAGAATGATACCCAAGGCAGCAGCAACTCCTGCGTTCTCCTGACACAGATTAGAAGAAACAGTATTAACAGTGAGAACTATTCAACAGTGGAACAGACTGTCTTGGGAGGTAGCAAGCCCCCCCCTCCTTTCTGGAAGTATTTAAGCAGAGGATGGATAGCCATCTGCCAGAGGTACTGTAGTTACATCCCTGCATAAGGCAGAATTTGGGCTAGACAACCACCAAGCAGGGCTTTTTTCCCCACCCGGAATTCAGTTCTGGCACATCTCAGGTGGGCACCATTGCCATTCTAAGAGAACAGGGGAGGTGTTCATAGTGAGTTCCGACCCCTCTTTTCCCAGAAAAAATAGCACTGCCCCCAAGGAACTTTCCAGTTTTGTGGGAGGTATTCAGCTACATTTAAGCCAGAGTAGATCCACTTCATTTAATAGACCCAATCTAGTTATCTTCGTTTCAACTACTCTGAGTTTCAATTTGCTGAATACCACCCAATAATTCTAAGGGCATATTGTTACCTATTATGAACTTCTCTCTCTCTCTCTCTCTCTCTCTCTCTCTCTCTCTCTCTCTCTCTCTCTCTCTCTCTCTCTCTCGTTCCAGAGCAGGGATATATTACCTGCAGAGCAAATTCAAGGCCCAGAGCAAATTCAAGGCCTCTCCCCCCCCCCCTCTTGTTCCAGAGCAGGGGTAGCTAATTTGTGGCCCTTCAGATTTTATTGGACTCCTACTCCGTTCATTCTTGACCATTGGCCAGGGCAGCTAGACCTGACAGCCATTGCAGTTTCTTTGGTTATTAAATTTGTATGACTCAAATTGACTATGGTTTTTCCCCCCTTTCTATTCTGACAAATCCCAAAGTTTGAGAGTCAGTAGCACAGGTGTTGTAAAGGTAAACAACCCAATTGAAGAAGATAACAGTACTGTAGTAACCCAGACCTTATTGTTGGTTATGAAGGCCCCCCTCCCCATAATTGTTCAAGCTTCAGGGCCTCCAAAATATAGGTCTGCCACTGCCACCCAAGTATAGTGTTCTATAAAGGCATAGATATATTTCCTACTGCTGCTGGATAGTTCATTTTTTATATTCACACCCTGGGCTGTTACAGTTCCTATTGGGCTAGGTAGTAATTTTTCATTGGCTGTTTACCAAGGTAATATAGATTTTTTTTTTTTTTGCTTTGATAGAAAATGGTACCATAATTTTTTTTAAGGAAGGAGACGATTTACTTTATTGACATATTCTTACCACTGGCGGTGTTGTTTTTTGGAGGGAAATAATTTAACCCGTGTTAATGGTTGAATGTGTGCAAAGGTGGCTTTCTGATAAAAATTCATAGCTGCTGTGATCATATGCTCTTCATCAGAATTGAGTGAGTCATTTATTCCATATATCTTCATATCAGTTTCTATCTCTCACCACTCTTCTCCTCCCATAGCTGCCAAGTTATCCCTTTTTTACAGGGATTTTCCCTTATGCTGAATAGGCTTCCTCGCGAGAAAAGCTAAAACTTGGCAGCTATGTCTCCTCCTTCTTCAGTACTCCTTCATTCTTATCGAATCCTTCTATCTTTTCTCTCTCGTCACAGGGACAGATTTATGTTCCTGAGAGCTAAAGCCCTTGCCTCTGAGATGATCACAAGCAGAGCATGAAAGGAATAGGCTTTCCTAATTACTTCTCAAATAACCTGGGTTTTGTTCCTATTCTAGCAAGTTGGTGCAGAATTTGGCAGCCAGATGGAGAGCTTGGCCTTAACATTTGGCACCAAATCTGGAATGACTGCATGGGCTACCAATTCTTTTCCAGGCTCAATGCAAAGAGCATGTTTTGATCTATACAGCCTTGTATGTCTCAGGACCCCAGTACCTCAAGGATCACCTTTCCCCCATGAACTGACCCAGACCATGCAATCACCCTCTGAAGCTCTTCTTTGTGTACCCCCACCACAGGAGGTTTGGAGGGTGGCAACATGAGTTTGGGCTTTTACAGTGTTTCTCCCACTTTTGTGGAATGCTCCCTCCAGGGAGGCCTGGCTGGCTGTCGTACAGCGGTAAATTAATCAAAGCAGAGTCCTCTTCATAAATAGAATAAAACTTTTACTTGAGAAAATAAAGTTGTTCATAAGCATCATAGTTAAAGAGCATATACAGAGTGCTCATAGCAGCTATCTGACTCACAGAGGCATAGTCTTAGTTACTGATTAACTAGAGTCCTGGGGCCACTCTGTCTGCAACAACACAACACAACACAACACACACTGGCTAACAGATATACAGACAGACACAGATACACAGACAGACAGACAGACAGACAGAGACACACACACACACACACACACACACACAGAGAGAGAGAGAGAGAGAGAGAGAGAGAGAGAGAGAGAGAGAGAGAGAGAGAAGAGAGAGAGAGAGAGAGAGAGAGGCTGGCTACTTTTATAGGGCACTCAAGATGAGTCACAGTAACTTATCAGTTTGCTGGTAACAGTTAACAGACTTAGGCTTGAATGATTGTGTGGACCTTTTAGGCCTTGCCTTACTTCTTCTGCTCTGCTCCTGCTCTCAAGAACTTTTGTCTCATGACACCATCTTCATCTATTTTTAGGCACCAGTCAAGATCCTTTTTATATTTGCTGAGACTTTTGGTTCTGAAATTTGGAGTGTGGCATTGTGGCCTCTCATAGTGGGTTGGGATCTGTAAGACCTGCCTGCTTTTCTTCCACATTGCTGTGTTTTTAGATATTTTTTTGGTTGTTCTTAAATCGAATCCTCCTCACAGAGGACACATGTTGCGGTGAGATCATCAGGACTGACCTCACTGTTTGTGTGGATTGGACAGCCACAACAACTCGATTGGTGGTCCCTCAGTTGCTGGGCAGATCTGGCTAATGGGGATTTTTTTGTGTATTAACCAAGGGACCTTTATATACCGCTGCACATTGCGTAGAGCTTCCTCTTTTTGCCTCTTGCACCAGATCACCCTCCCACCCTCCCTATATTTAGGGTCTTGCTATGACCTTGCTATGCCATTGTGGGTCGTCTGCTGCTGGGGCAGGGGCCCAGTAGGAATTTTCCCATTTGGCTGATTGGCTTGTGCCGCTTGGGTTTCGCCTGCCGCGTAGCAAATCGTCACAACTTTGTAAGGTTTGGCGGTTAGGCATTGGTTTAAGGTGGTCTGGAGGGGAGGTTGGAGAACCTTACTCCTCCAATGTGCAAAAGGTATTCTGTTAAAGGAATCCAGGGACTTGCCATGTTTTTGTTGACCCCTTGGCTTGGGGACCTCGACATGCAACTGATGCAGATGTAGTAGTTACATTGGTGAAGAGAAATATTCCAGACCCTCCTAATAGTTAACTTAATTCAATTACCACTGGAGGAAAATGTATTCAATTTGGATTCTAAAACTCTTTCATATGCTGCTCAGAGGGGAGAGGATATATGTGCCTGGAGACTCATCTTGTGCAAGACCAAAGATTTATGTGCAAAGGTAACTAAGAGCATCAGTGAAACTGACAAGCCTTTGCAGCATGTCCTTTTCACTGTAGAGATGAAATTGGCAAGTGATTTGCTGGTTAGTTTCACTTCTGCAATGCAGAGGCTTCTTCCAACGAAAGCTCGTCAGTTTCCCTGCTGTTCTTTGTGATGAGGGTTAGATCAGCTTGGAGAATAATGTGCAAAGCTGGCAAAGAATGATGGGGATATTGACATGCTTCCCCACCCCTTCTGCCATAACTCCAGAAAAAACTCCTTCACTGTACAGTTGAATTGGATAAGGTTTTGTTTAGACTTTGTCTTACAGTTGCACCCCCATGCTTGTTTACACAGAGGTAAGTCCCACTATGCTTGGGGCTTACTCCCGAATAAATTTATTGAGGAATGCAGTTTGATAACCTGATATTTGTGTAGCGCTTTAGGAGAGAGCCTGTAATCCTAACTTGACTGATCTGGGAGTGAACCTCATTGATTTCAGTATCATTAACTTCTGAATATATATGGTTAGGCTTGGAATCTATTAAATCTGGAGTCTCTTTGCCCACTCCATCTTAACGTTATGCCTTTAACACAAAGACAACATTTTCTTTTTCATTCTGTACTCTCTTCTTTAACTGATGAAGACTTCTGGGGAACTTGAAAGCTAGATCACTATTTTGTGACATTTTGATTGACCTAATTTGGATTCCACCCCCCACCCTTATTGGCCTACAAAAAGAAACAAACCCATAGATGAATGCATAAACAAGAAGAAATGTATTTATGAATGTAAAATTGACACAGAGCCCAAAAAAAGGCTGCTCTATCCATCCCCCTATCTATCATTTATCTGTCGAATTCAAAACTTTGGAAAGGGCAAGCTAGAGGGCATAAGACTATCAGTCACCTTTGTGCAAAACTGAATGAATTCCCCATGTAACTATTACTGAAGTGAAAAAGGAAGGAGGGAATAATAATAATAATAATAATAATAATAATAATAATAATAATAATAATAAACTATGAGTGGGGTGCCATGGGGGGAAGGAGGTGTGAGACAGCCGGATATGAGATGCCAAGCATCTCTGAGTGTAAGTGAACCTTTCAGGTCAGTTTCCAATCCCGCTTGTAATGTTCTTTCTGTCTTGAATTTATACTGAATAGACAGGGGAAGTGAGAAATAGACCGCAAGAGACAGCTTCTAAATAAGTGCCTTTTTATGACAGGAAGTGCCAGTGTTATATTGAGCACCTCCTTAAATCTCTCTCACACTTTGACTTGCACACACACACACACACACACACACACCTATGCAGACAAAACATTGTGGGAAATGGCTTCCTTCCACTCCTGACAAGCTCTACCAAACAGTAATTAAGGAGGAAAGGGATGGAAATGCAAACATTCACACAAAATGAGTTCATAATATTCAAATGGTTGCCCTGGGCTCCTCTGAGAGAAAGGGTAAGGCAGAAATTCAATTCAATTCAGCAAAGAAACCTGATCATTCCTGTTTGCGGAGTGACATTTGATGGTGAAATCCAGCAATTAAAGTCTCAATGTCCATGGTATACAGTTCATATTCATATTCCCCAAAGAGCTCTACCATACATGGAATGAAAGGAAGGGAAGGGCACAGATCTAGCTCGCACTTTTACAAAAGGATATTAAAATTGCTAATCCTAGATTATGGCTCAGAACCATACCTGCCAAGTCTCTCGCGGAGAAATCCGGGATCGGCAGCCGCGCAACACCGGAAGTTGCATAGATGCAACTTCTGGTGTCACTTTGCCCATCTATGGGCACCAGAAAATGGCCGGCGCCGGAAGTCACATCTACACATGTCTGGAAGTGCATAGATGGGCAAAGCGGCACCAGAAAAATGGCCACTGACAGGAACCAAAATAAGGGAAATTAACGGGAGAGGAGCTGGAACGGGAGACCTCTAGGAAACAGTAAGGAAAAACGGGGGTTTCCTGGGAAATACGGGGTACTTGGCAGCTATGCTCAGAACTGAGTTTTACTCCATGCTAATTCCTAACACGTTTGCTTCAGTTGTGTAAAAACACAATTGGCGGGATTAAATGGAGTCACTCGGGTGAACTGGGGCATTAGAAGGGGCTCAGGCTACAGCCATTTCTCCCTCCTCACCTCATAACCAGGGTCGGCCCTCCGACCAGGCTGGGTAGTGCAGGGCGCCGGGGCGCTGAGCTGCCAGGGGGGCGCCGCGCAGCTTCGCCCGCCCGCCCGCTCATCCGTCACGCAGCTCCGCCTGCCCAGTACGCTGGGAAACAGGGCAGGGCGGGGGCACCGGAGGGATCCGTCGCACCATGGCGCCAGGGCGCCAGATATACTTAAGACGGCCCTGCTCATAACAGTATTTTGGAGAGGGTGTGTGGAATGCAGAAATAGGAGGCGGAATCACTGAAAATTGCCTCCTTTCTCCTGCTGCTGATGCTGGGTGTCTTCTGTCAGCAAAGTGACACCCATTATGAGATTCCACCCAGTGATAGGTTGCAGCTGTCACAGCACTTTACAAATAATGGGTACCAAGGAGATGATAAGGTTGCATGTTATGAAGCTGGGCTGCTTTCATTCTGCTTTCATGCTGATCACACCTCTCCCGGATGTAGCACCCATCCAACCTTCCATCCATCTCTCCTTCGTTGCAGGTTTTCATGGATAACACAATTGCCGTTGTAAAGGTGGGGAGTGAGGCTGCAATCCTAAACTCACTAATCTGTTGAGCAGATGCGCCAGCTTCTCCGAATGATTGAGGGGACCTGCTATCACATCCTGATGTCATGCGTGGGTCCCTCTGAATATTGAGGGGGCCCAGCAAAGTGCCTCGGCCCCTAGGAGCCAGTGCCCTTGTCTGGGAGTAAATTCCATTGAATTCAATGGGACTTACTTCTGGGTAGAGGTGCTTTTCAACCAGCATCTATTCCTGTGCCTTTAACAGCAGTTTGAGCTGCAGATAGTTGCAGGCATAGATGTTAATTCTATGTTGTGAAAATCTTCATGTGCTGATTTCTCCAGATCATGCTGCAAAAGGCACAGGACTTTTTTGGTGGGAGGAGGTCACAGTTGGAAACTCTAAAGCAACTCCGATGCTGAATTGTGCAGCTAAAGAAGCCTTAGAATGTATGCTCATGCGCATGTATGCTCCCACATTTGCTCTGGAAACAGTGCATCTGTGGCAATAGGCTAACAGTCTTGATCTTAATATATGCCCCATGTTTACAAACCAGCGCATGTATACAATGTGGTTTGCAGTTATGGACATTTCACAACTTTTCAGACATGCATTTTGCTTGCACAAAGGAGAGGAGACCCCCTCCTGCCCTCTTATGCAGGTGTTGCCCATGTAGAAATTAGAAACATAGGAAGCTGCTGTTACCAGTGTTGGGTGCCCCCCCTCTGCTGAGTGGTAGCAAGTTTCCAAGGAGTTTCAGGCCCTCACCCACAGTCTGTTGTCATAGCTTTAAGAAGTATGGTTTATTCACCTATTTACACCTTCAGTTTTCATGGAGGGAACCCATATGTTACAGTGTGGTCTTTTCAAGAGGGGCTTGTCCCCCACAGCAGTGCAGCCCAAGTCAAAGGCTTCTCTCCCAGCCAGCCTTTGGCCAGCCTGCCCAAGATGGAACCCAGTCTTTCTTCTCTCCCATTCTTCTTCCTAGAACTCCTTGCTAAACAACTCTCTTTCCCTGTCACCTCAAACACACTGTTATGCTGGCAAACTTCCAAATCCCCAGTCTCTGTTCACACCTCAAGGCAAAGGGAAGGACAGTTCTCTTGCACTGCCAATGGCCCTTGATGGCCCTGTATTTTATCTTGGCCAGGTTGTTTTGCATAGGCCAGCCCAGGAATTCCTTTGCAGCAGCTTGTATTTCTCCCTTCACATCCCACGTAACCAAAATCCTAACATTTATTAATTTATAGGGTTTAGGGGGGGTCCCCCTCCCATACCTGCCAAGTCTCCTGCTTAAAAATGTGGGATCAGCTGCGGCGTGGCACCGGAAGTTGCGTAGAAGCAACTTCCAGTGCCTCTCTGACCACGTGTGGGCACCGGAAATAGGGCAGAGCGGCACCGGAAGTCGCTTCTACGCATGCCCTGGCGGCCATATTGTTGGCATGCGTAGAAGCGACTTCCGGTGCCGCTCTACCCTATTTCCGGTGCCCACACATGGGCAAAGCAGCACCCAAAATGGAGGCTCCCTGGCAGGTAGGAAATCCGGGGGATTTCCAGGATTTTTCTCCATTCAGGAGAACAGTGGGCAATGGATTAAAATCCGGGGTTCCCCATGAAAAACGGGGTACTTGGCAGCTAAGCCCCCTCCCCGATCTATAACACTGCCTTATCCTGCATCAGACCATTGTCCCATCTTGCTGCTAATTGTCCAAAGTGACTGGCAGGAGCTGCCCAGGGTTTCAGGCAAAGGTCCTTCTCAGCCCTACCTAGAGATTCCAGCTATTAAACCTGGGACCATCTGCATGTAAAGCATATTGAAACGGTTGGGTCTCCCAAGGCTGAGCTAGGACTGAGCGTGCATTTGTGCCGCTGTGGTGTGAATATTCGTGGGTGGTTCCATTTGGGCAAGAGGCACAAAATGTGCTATAAGAAATGATTGTATGAATGAAACAACTTCTTGCCTCAAGCCGCCAATGCAGAGGAAGTGACTGTGAGTAAATATGGCATTTTAAAATCTTGCTGTTCAAGACTTTGGCTTGGCCAGATACCAACCTTGTTAAAACAAAGGGGAGTGAGTAGTCCCTGTGGACTATCAAGAGACATGTGTTGCTGTGATTTTTTGATATATATTTTTGAGCTATGCCTAAATATATTCTGTAGATAGTTTGCTAGGAAATGAAATTTGGCATCAACTCTCAACGATTTGAAGATCTGATTTCCCGCTCCCCTGAGGAACATGCATATGTCTGTCTGATTATGCAGATTTAATGGAGAGGGTAGAGACTTGCTATAGTCTTTTATCTGCCTGCAAAGTAAACAAAACTTTATTGTCTTCTTGTCTCTTTCTCGCTCGTTTAAAGCTCCTCTGAAGATCCAACATTCTGTTTGCATGAATTATAAAATAATTTGACATGGAAGCAGCAAGCCAAGTACATATACTCTACTCTGCCTCTTAATATATGCCAAAAAATGCTCCAGTGACATCTTTCTGGTCAAGGCTGAGCAGTTCATTTTAGCAGATGCGACGGAGGGGTATTAATTGTTATTGGCTGACTGGATACAGTTCCCCCCACCTCTCACTTGAGAAATTACACTTAATGAAATTAATTCATTTGCCATTGCAGGTTGATAATACGTTGCTTAATTATTGTGCAGAAAACAAAGTAAAGAAAAGGGAAGGGAGGAAGAGAAGACAGAACAGACTTAATGTCGGCAGACGTTTTCACCGTGAAGCAAATAACAGAGGGGAAAGGAAAGACAAATGTCTCAAAGGAGATTGTGGAAGTATGATGGGCAAAGATGCAGAAATATGCTGCATTGGATAAACTGGTTCTCCTGTAAGTTTGCTAAGCAATGTTTTTAGCAGACATTTGAGGAAGGAGCTCTGTTTGGATTCCTCTTTGCAGTGTACAAACCCAATCCAATCCTCCCGGGTCTGCTTGTGGATCAAAGCACAGCTCTTAGTTGGATTCTGCACTCCTTGGGATTTTGCAATGTGTTTTCGGTGTGCATAAAGTGTGTACAGCATGTGTATTTTACATGGTGAATGCATTGAAATGCATTGTATATCCCAAAATTGTTTTCAGTGCTTGATAAAAGAATTTTTGTTTAGGCAAGCCTGCCGCTACTCAGACATCTAATTTTATTATGTATCTTTTAAGTGAAACTGATATTTTTTTTACTTATATATATTTTGAAATTTTATGTCTATTTTTAAAGTTTGATTGGGTATTTCTCTGAATGTTTTATGTAAACTGCTTAGAACAGGCACCCCCAAACTGCGGTCCTCCAGATGTTTTGGTCTACAACTCCCATGATCCCTAGCTAACAGGACCAGATGTCAGGGATGATGGGAATTGTAGTCCAAAACATCTGAAGGGCCGAAGTTTGGGGATGCCTGGCTTAGAATTTTCCATTGAATAAGTTGATTATTTACTTGAATAAATATAAATGTCGATTTTCTGTTAAATGCAAATTTAATGTACAAAATATACACAAAATGCATTCAAAATGTGTACGATGGGATGGAATAGCATGCAGTGGAACAGGACAGAATAGGACAGAATTGCATGGATTGGGACATAGTAGGCTTATTATTGAGGGCCAGCAAGATCTAAAGAGGAAATAATGAGCTGCTCATCTCAACTCTGAATTTGGGCTATCTGCCCCGAGATATTGGGAGAAAAAGTTTTCGATATAATGTGCCCGCAAGAGCCAGATCCACTGAAAGTTCTGTGTTGTGTGTTCTAAAAACTGAATTAGCAAGAGGCACCACCAATACCTAACAACACAGTGGCTTTATGCTTTGCTAAATGTGGAAGGTGTATTTATCCCTTTCTTATAATAAACACTCATTTTCTCTAACTGAGCATCTTACAGAAAGATTCATTAATGTATACAAAATAATAGGGCCTTTCCATCTATCTGAGAGCTAGGAGATTTGCAATTCTTCTTCAGCAGAGAGCACCTTGTAACAAAATGTTGGAATTTTGTAAGATTCAAGGTAGGGCTGGACAGGCTTATAACTTACTGCAAAAAAATAAATAAAAATGTTTCCTTTTGATGCCAATTTAATATAGTCTGCCGTACTATAAACAGGCATAGACATGTAACTCATCTGCTTCTTGTATCCTTCTAGATGATTTGTTGGAAATAATTGGATTAAGAATGAAACCTCTTTTATTTCTGGTGATCTGAAATTGCCCCATAGCCTTCCATTGACTCCAGCAAACTCCATTAAAAAAAATAACGTCACATTTTGCCATCAGAATTTGTTCCAAACAGGGTTGTTGGAAGTACTAAGTGTCAAGAGGATGAGTTCTGCTATATTGCTTTTTATGGAATTGCGTGGAGGTAGGAACAAGTGAAAAGCTGTTTTTGTGAAGTGCCTTTCAACCGCAGTATGATTCATTTATCTCTGCCATTACAAATCTCACCCAAAAGAGGTTGTGATGAGTGTTGAGCTGAAAACCTTGAAATTGTGTTTGTATGTGTTGGGGGATGTCACATGTGCCTTTTTTTTTTTTTTACAATCTCTGTCTCTCTGTGTCCACAATTTATTATACAGTCCCCTCTTCTCTCTCTCTCTCTCTCTCTCTCTCTCTCTCTCTCTCTCTCTCTCTCTCTCTCTCTCTCTCCACACACACACACACACACACACACCACTTATTCTAGAAGGTCTTTAAAAAGTTTAGGTACACTGGTGGCGCTGTGGTCTAAACCAGTGGTCCTCAACCTTGGGCCTCCAGATGTTTTGAGACTACCATTCCCATCATCCCTGACCACTGGTCCTGCTAGCTAGGGATCATGGGAGTTGTAGGCCAAAAACATCTGGAGGCCCCAAGGTTGAGGACCACTGGTCTAAACCACTGAGCCTCTAGTGCTTGCCAATCAGAAGGTCAGTGGTTCAAATCCCCATGATGGGGTGAGCTCCTGTTACCCTGAACCAGCTCCTGCCAACCTAGCAGTTCGAAAGCACGCCAGTGCAAGGAGATAAATAGGTACTGCTGTGACGGGAAGGTAAATGCCGTTTCCATGCACTCTGGTTTCCATCATGGTGTTCCATTGCACCAGAAGCGGTTTAGTCATGACATGACCCAGAAATCTGTCTGTGGACAAACGCCAGCTGCCTCGGCCTGAAAGCGAGATGAGCTCCGCATCCCCATAGTCATAGAATCGTAGAATCATAGAGTTGGAAGAGACCACAAGGGCCATCCAGTCCAACCCCCTGCCAAGCAGGAAACACCATCAAAGCATTCCTGACAGATGGCTGTCAAGCCTCCGCTTAAAGACCTAGTCGCCTTTGACTGGACTTAACCATCCAGGGGTCCTTTACCTTTACCTTTTTTTTAAAAAAAATATCTTTCAGAAGTTTACAAAGAGCTGTCAATAACAGGTCTGGGGAACTTTTGGTCCTCCATAAGTTGCTGAACTACAATTCCTATCAGTCCCAAGAATCATATTCAGTGCCCAGGGATGATGGGAGTTGTAATTCCTCTGCTGCTGGCCTCTGTCTGTCTGGGAAGACAATGGAGGAGTATTCCTTTGGGGGTAAAGTCAAACTGTTGGAGGGTTGCAACGCCTGCTGTGGCTGTAGAGACCAATGAGGGAGAGACATGTTTTGTTGCAGCTGTGACAGATGAAGGCATCTGGTTGTGCTGCTGCAGATGCACCACAGAGTTTCTTCTTTCAGTGGTCATCCGTCCTCTGGTCACTGCTAGGAATACACAACATGACTTGCCAGTCTCCAGGCACTGTGGTCATCTGCAAGGGATTGCCATGTGGCAGAAAAACCTGAAATGAACATTTCAGCTCAACTCTAGATATAAGGGGCCCGCCCACATCAGTAGCTGCAAGTGCAAATTGATCCTGGAAGAAATGCAACCAGGTTTATGATCATTTCAGAATGAATGACAACGATTAAAGTTACTTGAAGAAATCTCCTTCCAGTAGCACCTTAGAGACCAACTAAGTTTGTCATTGGTATGAGCTTTCGTGTGCATGCACGCTTCTTCAGATAAACTGAAACAATTTTTTTAAAAATTTGTTTCGACTATACCAGACCAACACGGCTACCTACCTGTTGAAGAAATCTGTTTCCTGAGAGATTGGAAACCAACAACATCTTCCTTATAGCCTATGATTCCCCCCCTTTTTTTCTGAGCAGCAGCAAACAAACACTTTTGCTTACAAAACTCCATTGGGACCAAATGCATTGATTCCGAGAGATTTGAAAGTTGGGCTATTTTTATTTAGCATTTTATAACACTGTATGTTTGCGACTAGCAGTGTTATATGAAGCTATAAATATTCAGGGAAATTGGCATCATTAGTGCAGTTTGTCTACCACCGTTCAATTATACAAGTGCCAGGCATACATCAACTTTATTGTCTTCTGTAAATCTTGATTAAAACCCCATAAAGGTTTTACACTTTCTTAACAATATGCAAATGGATGCATTTACTTTGGTTTTGCAGCATAAATAAAAACTACATAAAAAATAAAAAAATGCAGAAAACAGCATGCAGGAGAGGAGCAGGAACCAAAAGTTATCTGTTTATTTCTCAGTGATAGTATATGAAAAGTTGGTCCATTTAACTTAGTGCCACCAGCATGTCAGACACTGTGTATCTTTTGACAAATGTTTGAAATTGGCAAATGCCAACATTCATGAGTGGATTTTGAGTATTTGTTATTACATTTATTTAAAACATTTATATACTACCCTTCCACTATAACACCAGCAACAGAAGGAATCAAACACTTTTAAAAATCTGGATGCACCAACAAAAGAGATCCATGACATGAAAGCAAATTTCATCCTATTAGTAAGCAACAATTACTTACAAGTATAACACGCCATCAAATCTAATGTACAGCTCAATTTTCAGAACCTTGAAACAAAACCCAAAAAAAGGTATTTGCAGGCGAATGTAAATGTGCCATTGAATCTAATGTGCACCTTAATTTTCACAACACTATTTGGCCAAAAAAGGTGAGCACTAGAGTAAATACGGTAATATAAAGTCACAACAGAATGCATGCAAAGGAAGCTGGAAAATGAGGGAAATCATTTCCTCCACATTTCAAAGAGGATTGATTTGATCAGCATCTCCTGGACTAAGCTGCAGATCGAAACACAGTTCTTTACTGGATTTCCCAGTTCCCTAACCTTCTGCTATAGTTTATTTGGCTGCCTGTGTTTATGAAACAGTCCAAGGAGTGCCTTTAATGTGTTCATGTTTTCTTTTTCAAGCTGCTTCAAGCACCTAGAAAGTGTGCCTACTGCCACAGTTGGAGATGCCCCTGGGAGTGATGAGACATGACTGCATGCCATCATTCCCAGGCACCGTATGGGGGAAAATATGGTTGCCTGCATGAACCCATGGGAGCCTCCTCCTCCTCCTCCTCCTCCTCCTCCTCCTCCTCCAAATTTTCTCAGGGAGTGTCAACCTGGCATCACAGTCTGGGGTATATATGGCTGCATTGCAAACATAGTTGCAATGGCAGCTAGACTTAGAAGCCACCTGATGTAGCTATTTTATGTTTTTTTAAAAAAATCAGGAAAACTTTAAAAGGCATTTTCTGAACACTGCATGACAGTGTAAGTAAATATTATGCAACTGCATATCAAAACATAAATGAGATGAGAAAGTAGTACATGCAAAAGAGGCATGGACTAGAAATGGGGTGGATCTACATACAAGAAAAAACCGCTATAAATAACTCAGAAATTAAATTGATGTTGAAAAAAGGAAAAAAGCTGCTATGGAAAATTGCAATTATATATATTTATTTGCTCTCCAGTACCATCTGGTGTTGCTTGTTTATAACAAATTCAAAATGCTGGTTCTTTCTTTCTTTCTTTCTTTCTTTCTTTCTTTCTTTCTTTCTTTCTACTAATGTAGCTGAGTCATGGATTTATCTGCCCATTCTTGTAACAGGGATGCTTGAGAATATCTTAACTTGTGTGGCTACTTCAGACAGAGTGAGCACATGTAGTCTTAATGTGTTGGTAAAAGGTGGTGGTCCTTCAAATATGCAGGGCCCGGATTGTTCAAGGGTCATCTTGGACAAGTTTTGTAAATGTCCAAACACTTGGATAAGGCATCAAAGGTAGCCATGTTAACCCAAGATAAAAATTCTAAAATCCACATTAGGGCAATGCTTTAACTAGGCCAAACCAAAATGTTAGAAAGCAGAGTGCAAGCTTTTTAGTTGTCCAGATCTCTTCATCAGGCCTGATTTAAAACAAGGTAAATCAGCCATCTTTTTTTTCTCTGCTCTGTTTATCAGCTAGCCTGAATTATCCCAGCAAACTCCAAAATCTTGCACCTTATTTTATAACATGTTGATTGACTTAACCAAGGTATTGTCCCAATATGGATTTTCAAATTCTGAGAGATACACTGAATTGGGATTAAAACAGCATTCATGTGTGCTGGCTATACAAAAAAGTATAGCTTTTACCAAGCATTCATACAGGAACGACAGCATTCTCAAAATTTAGGAACCTTCACTGTAGCGTATATAATAGAGAAATGATGACATGCATAAGGGAGAGATAGGGCACGAGGTCATGGTTTAATCATTCGAAGAGGGAATGGAGTATGTAATGGAGGTTATTGTGGAGTCAAGTGATAACAGAGAATACTAAGCTGAAACTGACTTGGTTCTGCCAATACTCTGCTAAAAAACAGAAGTGAGTCTTGAGAAATAGCTACAATGTACAAAGGCATACAAGATAAAGGCAGAAGGGGATTTTCTGTTCTAGATGTAGGGAAAACTATAGATAATAATATGGAAATGGGTGTGGGCAGAAGAAAGAGAGGTGACCATAAATAAATATATACACTTTAAATTTCTTCCAATCTTCTTCCATCAACTCTTCTCCCTCATTAATATAGTCATTTTTATGCACACTTTTACCTAATACAGTGGTGCCTCAACTTATGAATTAAATCCGTTCCGAAGGCACCTTTGTAGGTTGAAAAATTCGTAAGTCAAAAAGCGCCATTGGAAATGCGATTTCCCATAGGAATGCATTGGAAACAGAAAAATTCGTAAGTCAAAAAACCCTATTTAAAAGCGCCGCGGTTTCCGTTCGGATGTCGAGAAATTAGTAAGCGTGCGGCCATTTGCCCCATTCGTAAGTCGAAAAATTCGGTTGTCGAGTTGTTCGTAAGTTGAGGTACCACTGTATATACACTTTGAAAACACTGGTTGGTTAAGCAACTGTTTCGCAAAATGCAGATAAATGTGAATTTCAATGGGAAACTGTTCCAATTCTCATAATGTTTCAGAAAGTATGAATTTGACAGATTCTGTTTTAAATGTGAGCTGAATTGAATCCCCATCCTTTCCTACTCATGAGTAGGAAGAGGGAAGAGATAGACCCAGATTTACCCATCTTGTAAACCTGAGGACACCTGTGCTTGTATTGACTCACACTTCAGTTCAGCGACAAATGTGATTTTTCCATGCACCATTAAGGACACATGGTTTCCAGCATACAGGAACAGGAGATGGGCTATCTATGCAATCAGTAAAAAAAATACTTCTATTTAGTTAATTCTAAGCTTCATGCGGCGTAAATATTAGAAAGACCAGCTTGTTCAAATAAGGTGCAAGCAGATATTATACGTTCAAAAGATACCCTACACCATACATTAAAACCAGTGCTTCAAACAAGCTTTCTATTAATAGTATAATCATCCTCTATTAATTACCTTTCTTCATTTCTCTTAATGCATCCTGAAAATATATAGCTCAATAATATTATTTACAGCATGTGGTAACAGTTTCATCCATCACTATTCACTTTTTTACCGCTGGTTGTGCATTTATGGAGCTCAGCTAAATGCTGCAGCTTTCCTTTAAGGTCTGTAGAAATCATAATTCATGTCCAATTTGTGGTGGAGGGAGGTGGGGGAACAATGAGGGTGGAAGCCAGAGATAATGCATGTCCTCAGTGCACTCAAACCTACTGAAACTGAAACCTTGGGCAAATTAACTGTGCGTGAAAGTCCTGGTATTCTGCAACTTGGAAAGACTAGTTCTGCATATGGTGAGCAAGATGACCTCTGCAAACCAGAAAACCTACCCAATTCTGTTATTTGACTAAGTCATAAGCGCCATGGGCGTAGGCAGGGGGGCAGGAGGGGGCAATTGCCCCCCCCCAGAAGCAGGGCCGCTGGCCAGCCTGCCCCGCTGCCTGCCCGGTGCCGTCTCCCTTCTCCCTGGCTGGCTGTGGAGCGGGCGGAGGGAAAGCCAGGCAACCGCTTTGCGCGGCTCTGGGGCTTTCCCTCCACCTGCCCCGGCGATTGCAGAGGGGGATGAGGGGATCGGAGCAGCCCGATTTGGGCTGATCCTGGCTCCCCCTCGCCCCTGCCGATCGCGAAGGGGGAGAAGGGAGTCGGAGCAGCCTGATTTCGGGCTGATCCTGGCTCCCCCTCGCCCTGCCAATCACGGAGGGGGAGTCGGAGCAGCCCGATTTCGGGCTGATCCTGGCTCCCCCTCGCCCCTGCCGATCGCGGAGGGGGAGGAGGGAGTCGGAGCAGCCTGAAATCGGGCTGATCCTGGCTCCCCCTCGCCCCTGCCGATCGCGGAGGGGGGGAGGGAGTCCGATCAGCCCAAAATCGGGCTGATCCTGGTGCCCCCTCGCGCCTACCGATCACGGAGGGGGAGGAGGGAGTCGGAGCAGCCCGAAATCGGGCTGCTCCGATCCCCTCCTCCCCCTCCGCCATCGCCGGGGCGGGAGGAGGGAAAGCTGGCAAGGGAAAAGGGAGCTTTCCTTGCCCCGCTGTGGCCCCTCCCCCGCCCCTTGGCCCGCCCCTTGCCCCCCTGATTTTCATCCTGGCTATGCCCCTGATAAGCGCACCATCCCAAATTCCCCCCCCCAATGGACGTCTGGAGTGTGAGGTTGGGGTGGAATGCAGCTTTCTTCCTGCTAGCCTCTGCTAATAGAAAGCAGAGGTTTGTGTTAGCAGGGGTGTGTGTTTCTGCTGGGATGAAGGCTCTGAGATTCTCTGTGGTGGGTGGTAGGCTGTGGCTCCCACTTCTCCTGTCATCAGTAGAGCACATAAAGGCCCCTAGGAAGGCATTTTCGAGTGCGGTCCTGGAGGCTTGGGGTCTACTGGATCTTAAGCCCTGTGAGCTCTATCCTGGTAGTCTTCAGCTACCAGCCTAGAGTGGGCATAGAGAAGAAAAGTGCCTAATGATT
The DNA here is from genome assembly GCF_965207765.1 of Zootoca vivipara. Lineage (NCBI taxonomy): Eukaryota > Metazoa > Chordata > Lepidosauria > Squamata > Lacertidae > Zootoca > Zootoca vivipara. The sequence continues at coordinate 111,031,089 of NC_142582.1, read as the reverse complement.
TTCCACCCTGGCCAACATGACCCACTATTCTGTACCTCATCCATTGTTCTGGTTATGCTGAATTTGCAGGATGCAACTAACAAACTATCAGAGCCGGGCAAACTTAGTCATGCTTTAGACCCATTGAATTCAAGGACAGCAATTAGTCATAGAATCATAGAATTGTAGACTTGGAAGGGAATCCAAGGGCCATCAAGTCCAACCCCCTGCAATATCAACTAAAGCATCCATGGCAGATGACAATCAAACCTCTGTTTAAAAACCTCCAAGGAAAGAGAGTCCACCACCTTCCGAGGGAGTCCGTTCCACTATTGACCAGCTCTTAACATCAGAACTTTCTTCCTAATATTTAGTTGAAATCTCCTTTCTTGCAGCTTGAATTCATTGGTTTGGGACCTACTCTCTGGAGCAGAAGAAAACAAGCTTGCTCCATCTTCCATGTGACAGCTCATTAGATATTTGAAGATGGCTATCATGTCTCCTCTCTTATCCAGGCTCAACATACCCAAGTTAGTCCTAAATTAGTCATGACTAACTTAGCAGACTAGAGCTAATCAATGAGTGTGACAATTCTCTCCCCGTATTTCCTTCTCTGCAGAGTAACATGCAAAACAAAACTAAGAATGTATCCATCAAGCCACCTTTCTAATGACCAGTTCCTGGTGAAAATATTGTTGACTGGAATAGCCCTAATACCACAGTACCTCACAGAGAGCAAAAAAGGCTGGGGTTCTAAGGACAATTACTTCAGAGTAATTCTGATTGTGTTCAGTAAGATTTACCTCTCAATTAATATGGATAGAATCTGGCTAACAGTTTTGGGGTGTTTTCTTTTTTTGGTTTTTGGTTTAGAAGGTGACCTTCTATGACTAGATTTTGCACTCAGACTTCTAGGTTGCTTACAGATGATCAGTTTATTGAGCATTCATCCTGATTTCTTTGCACAAAGCTTGCAGGGAAGTTAGCCAACACTGGTTATTTCTTGAGCATTTGTTCTGATTTACTTGTGAGGAGGTAATATGAAGTTTCCTCATCCACACTTTTCATGGCATTTCCCCATCACTTCCCATAGCACAAAAAGTCAGATGTGGGTGGGTTGGTGGAGAGAAGCAGGTTTGTTGTGTAAAACCTCAAAATCAACTTCAGTTGCACGACCTGAATTGATAATTGAGTGACTGAATTCTACCCCCAAAATGCTGACAGCCTGGAAGTGCCCCCTAGTCCTACATTGTAGGACTACAATGTGGACCTACATGGGCTCCCAGTACGTTTCTGAGCACAATTCAAAGTGTTGGTGCTGACCTTTAAAGCCCTAAATGGCCTCAGTCCAGTATACCTGAAGGAGTGTCTCCACCTCCATCATTCTGCCTAAACACTGAGGTCCAGTGCCGAGGGCCTTCTGGTGGTTCCCCCACTGCGAGAAGCCAAGTTACAGGGAACCAGGCAGAGGGACTTCTTGGCAGTGGCACCCGCCCTGTGGAACGCCCTCCCACCAGATGTCAAAGAGAAAAACAACTACCAGACTTTTAGAGAACACCTGAAGGCAGCCCTGTTTAGGGAAGCTTTTAATGTTTAACAAATTATGGTATTTTAATATTTCTGTTGGAAGCCGCCCAGAGTGGCAGGGGAAACCCAGCCAGATGGGCGGGGTATAAATAAATTAGTAGTAGTAGTAGTAGTAGTAGTTGTTTAGTCATTTAGTCGTGTCCGACTCTTCGTGACCCCATGGACCAGAGCACGCCAGGCACTCCTGTCTTGCACTGCCTCCCGCAGTTTGGTCAAACTCATGTTCGTAGCTTCGAGAACACTGTCCAACCATCTCGTCCTCTGTCGTCCCCTTCTAGTGCCCTCAATCTTTCCCAACATCAGGGTCTTTTCCAGGGAGTCTTCTCTTCTCATGAGGTGGCCAAAGTATTGGAGCCTCAGCTTCAGGATCTGTCCTTCCAGTGAGCACTCAGGGCTGATTTCCATCAGAATGGATAGGTTTGATCTTCTTGCAGTCCATGGGACTCTCAAGAGTCTCCTCCAGCATTATAATAGTAGTAGTCTCTAATCCAGCATACAGTTGCTTCCTGTTAGTTCCAGGAGAATGTATTATGTTTTTATGTAACAGCATTTCAGCCTCCCTCCTCCCTTTGTCTCCAGAAAGCTGTTCATTGCATTTTTTTCTGCCACAGAGAAATCTGTGATTTAAGACCTAATCTTGGACTCATTGAAATAATGCACATTATGCCATTGAAGGTACAAGCAGATCCATAAATAGGATTTATTTATTACACAAAGTAAAGGGCAAGAACGAGGAAGTTCATACTACAGATAATTTGTAACAAGGGGGGGAAATAAGATTCCTGAGGCTTGAAAAATAAAATGCCTTTTACTCTAGAGTTTTATCCATCTGTTTTTCAGAGCCTTGGGCTGTCTTCGTTTTATGTCTAACCTGGGACATCATCACTCAGTTATGCATTTGGCTATTTGTCATCAAAAATTCTTTAATGTCTGAGTCATAAGTTTGTAAAGGGGCTTTAAGGGTTTAATTAAACTCAGAGATTCTGAAATGTATGCTATAGATCTCTTTGATCTACCCATAAGACAAAGAAATCAAATTGAAGCAGCCAGTGGAAGACATGTTCAGAGCTGGTGTTCACAGCTGCAAGGTGGAAACTCCAGTATTCAGGAAATGAAGCAGAGGTGAAGCCTGGGCAGTCATAAGAATTTCTGACACTAACATTGCATAAAGCAGGTTGTGGAAGATTAACTACTAGTACTGCTGTTGCCTCTATCACTACTACTGCTGTTAATTTATATAGTGCCATCCATGTGCTTTAGACTCTAAAGCACTATGCACACTATATAAATAAGTAGCAGAAGCAAAAAGACGAGGCCTTGCCCCAAGGATCTTATAATCTAAACCTTTATGGATGGAAAACAACAGGCAAAGGAAGGAAGGGGAAGATGAACAGAGGAAGATTGGCTAGTTTTTGCAGGAAGGATGAGGATGGAACATTTAAGCCAAAGGTGCATAAACAAGGTGGATTTGAGGGAGCTGGATTTTCCAGAAGAGAAGAATGGACCATCATGTATGTCAGGAATAGTGAACCTGTGAAACTACAGGTGTTTTGGAGTATGAGCTCTTACAGGTGTGGCGGTGTGGTGTGGCATGGCGCAGGGACCGACTTCCAGGTTGATGGCACCTGTACGCATGTGCACGGGCGCTCCTCTGACCTGGATGTGTGCCAGAAATAGCGTGCGCACATACATGCGGGACGGAGAAGTGTGTATGCGCACATGCTATTTCCGGCACACTTCCAGGTTGAACGAGCACCAGAAATAGCATGTGCGCACACACACAGTGATCCTCTGACCTGGAAGAGCACCCACGCGCACACGCTCTGGCCCATTCTCTGATGGCCCATCCTCAGATAAGGCTGCCGTCCTCCGATTTAGTTGGATCAGGATGTGGAAACATGGACTAAAATTGGGACTATTGGAAGCTGTCTTATAGTGAGTTAGACTATTGGTCTCTCTAGCTCAGTACTGCCTACACTGCTTGGCAGCAGCTCTCCAGAATTGCTTGCAGAAGCTTTTTCAAGCCATATCTGGAGACACCAAGAACTGAACCTGGGACGTTCTGAATGAAAGGCAGGTGCCTTACCACCAAACTATTTTTAGCTCTTTATTGATAGGACAAATAGGAGTATAGCATCTAGATCAAGGGAAGTAATCTGTTGTTGTTGTTGTTGTTTAGTCATTTAGTTGTGTCCAACTCTTCGTGACCCCATGGACCACAGCACGCCACTGTATTCTGCTCTGGTCAGACCTCACCTGGAGTACTGTGTCCAGTTCTGGGCACCACAGTTCAAGAAGGATACTTACAAGCTGGAACGTGTCCAGAGGAGGGCAACCAAAATGGTCAAAGGCCTGGAAACGATGCCTTATGAGGAACGGCTTAGGGAGCTGGGCATGTTTAGCCTGGAGAAGAGAAGGTTAAGGGGTGATATGATAGCCATGTTCAAATATATAAAAGGATGTCATATAGAAGAGGGTGAAAGGTTGTTTTCTGGTGCTCCAGAGAAGCGGACACGGAGCAATGGATTCAAACTAAAAGAAAGAAGATTCCACCTAAACATTAGGAAGAACTTCCTGACAGTAAGAGCTGTTCGGCAGTGGAATTTGCTACCAAGGAGTGTGGTGGAGTCTCCTTCTTTGGAGGTCTTTAAGCAGAGGCTTGACAGGCATATGTCAAGAATGCTTTGATGGTGTTTCCTGCTTGGCAGGGGGGTTGGACTGGATGGCCCTTGTGGTCTCTTCCAACTCTATGATTCTATGAAATAACTAAATAATAATTTAAAAATGCTGGGACCACAATGCATAAATGTTTCCTTCAGCAACTGTTGAGCAAAGTGCTGTACTTGTGGGGATCATCATCATCATCATGAACAACAAAATCAACATCAAAATTTATTATTTATTCCCCAGCCACTCTGGGTGGCTCCCAACAAAATATTAAAAACACAATAAAAGATCAAACATTAAAAACTAGGGCTTCCTTCAGATGTCTTCTAAAAGTCAGATAGTTGTTTATTTCCTTGACATCTGATGGGAGGGCGTTACACAGGGTGGGTGCCACTACTGAGAAGGCCCTCTGCCTGGTTCCCTGTAAGCTCACTTCTTGCAGTGAGGGAACTGCCAGAGGGCCCTCAGAGCTGGACCTCATTGTCCGGGAAAAGCGATGGGGGTCAAGACACTCCTTCAGGTATACTGGGCTGAGTCTGTTTAGGGCTTTAAAGTGAGTATTATAAGAATACTGGCGTGTCTTACTGAGAGTTACTGAGACAAGTGCTATGAATAATGAAGGGATCATATATGGAATCTGCTTTCCTCCAGATGTTGGACTACAATCACCATCATTACAGGCAGTGAAATCCCTCACCAAAAATGCATATTGTCTGCAGTATCTGCCCATCTAAAATGCATTTAAAAGCTTGTAAAAGGAGGTGATGGCAGATTGGTCCTATCTTTTAGCCCCAGAAAAATTGACATGGAACAGATTTTGGTTGGTCAGCTATTTCCACCTATTATCCAAATATCTACATTTCTGCTTAAACTATCAGAAGATGACCATGTCTATGGATCTGGTTTTCTAGGTCTGATTTTAAATGTTCATATTTGTCTTCCTGGCCATACAGGACCAGTTTACAGTCATACCTCGGGTTGTGCCCGCTGTGGGTTGCGTACTTTCAGGATACGAATGTGACTGACCCGGAAGTGTTTACTTCCAGGTTCCACCGCAAGTGCATGCACAGAAGCATTATGCGTGCTGCGCGCATGCACAAAAGCGCTGCTCTGGATACGTACTTTTCGGGGTGAGAACGGCACCCCAGAACGGATCAAGTACGTATCCAGAGGTACCACTGTACTTATAAGCATTTTAGTTTTGTTGTTTCACCCCAAAATACATGAAACTGAGTTGAAACTGAGTGGGAAATCGCCCGAAAATGAGTGCAAATTATAATTAGTTTAACTTCCCTACTGGGGAAGAGGGGTGCTTATTCTGTCAACCAAGTAAAGAAGCACGGTCGTTAATCATGAAATTTACTTATAATACTTAGCTGTTATCACATTCCATGGGAGCAATGAGAAACTATTGCACTCTCTGTAATTCTGGCATTAAATTAAGCGGGGGAGGGGTGAATGACATGGCAATTTGATTTATTGCTGATTGCACATAACGGATTTTGGAACGTGCACTACAAAACCGCACCTCAGTAGACCTATAAAAAGTAATATGTGATGCAGATGCTTGATTTTAGACAAGTAATGGTCCTTAGCTTGGGGGGGGGGAGCAGAGGAAGCAAAAGTGAATTCATTCAACTACATTGCAGGATACCAATGATAATCCAGCAAATGTGAAGCTCTGTAGACAGGAGTTTCTCTGCTCCCTGGGCAATCTTTGCATCAGTGTAGTCTGTGTGCGTGTGTTCTCCATAGGAGAATAAAATTACTAGAGCAGTCTGTCTCTGGTCAGATTCTCATGATCATAGGCAACATCGCCTGATGAACTCAGCGCAACCTGTTGTTTTTGTGTGGCAACCATTTCTTATGAATATATGTCTCCATTGCAAGATGCGAGATTTTCTGCATCCAGGAAAGCAGTTGAAAAATGAAACCTCTGGAGATCCGATCATGTGATGGCACATTGAAAAAAGAGGGGGAAAGGCACCTTGTTGTGCTGGCTTCACCACATTAAAAATGAACATGAGACACTGGACAGAATCCAGATCTATCCCCACTTCCTTGCATCTGGCTCCAGATACCCATCTTTATCACATCAGATGCATCGCTTTGCGAGCTACAGTCACATCATCTGCAAATGGGGATCGCCTTTGCAGGGCTGGGGAGATTTTTCTTTCAGCTGCTTACTCTAGAGCATTCCCACTGACTTGCATGGGTCTACTTTGGTTATTTGGCATATTTTGACATGTGCGGCTGAAGCACACACACTCCTGTTTGCAGAAGGTGTTCTCATAGAAGAAGCAGAAGAAGCTCTAATGCTGCTTTCGAAGGCAATAACACAGAGACTATGCACTGGGGACCTCCTTTGGATCGGATTAAGGAGTCCTGAAGCAGCAGGGATAATCGTATTGATTTGGAAGCAATGTCTGGTTAATTTTTCACAAGGCGTAGATTCCTCCAAAATCAATAACTTTCTGCTGGTATCTTTATTCTTCAGAATAAACTGTGTCTGTCTCGGAAACTTGATTCCTAAGCTCAATTACATTCATAAAACATTCACAGACATACCCAGCACAAAAGAAATGCAAGCTTACCCAGGCAGCAGTGAGCATTTAACCCCAAGGTAGGACAAAGAGAATTATTTCCCCTTGATATATTGTTGTCCTTGGACGGATAGGATTTTTCTTTTTTAGTGCTTTAGTGCTCTGATGTTCCTTTGTTTTTGTTGGCAATGTACAGCCATCAACTCAGAGGATTCTTTTAAAACTTTATTTTCTACCCCACCCCTCCCCATCCACTTGGTGCACGAAACTGAAAGTCTTATTAATCATCCAGGAACTGGGTGAATGTGAGAATAGACAAACAGACCTTGATCTAGTAACAGAATAGGCAGGATCCAAATGAGAACTGTGCATTCTTTAGCAGAAGCAGTCTGTTGGGTGAGTTAGTTTCCAGCCAGTGGGTTGCTGTGGCTTACCAGATTGAGAGGCGAAAGGCGGTGGAGAGGTTGGTGCAGTGCAAACACCAGATTCCAGATTCTTTCGAGAGGTTGAAGGGATCAGCTCAGGGTGGGCTTTTACTGGTGATATCAGCTCATGGTTGGGTGGGAATGGTTGAGAGGAAATGGTCTCGTGGGTCAAATTGGACCACCTGGCAAGCCCAGGCTGGCCCTTGGGCTGGTGGTTCCACACCCTTGCTTTGTGCAGACTGATACACCTTTGTTCTATAAAGGGTCGGGTTTGGGGTTGTTGTTTTTTGCACCCTGTCACTTCCTGGAAATTAGTACAGCTCCAAACTTCAACCAATCATAAGCCAACCTGATTATTGTAAGTTTTAGATGTATAATGTCCAGTAAAAACATAAAACTTATTTCCACTTTCTGATGTTTTCTGCACTGGAAATAAACATTCCTGTTTTTTAAAAAATAATCAGTGAAAGAAAATTGAAAACCTGCATTTAGCAATGAGTTTCACTGGGCATTCTGGTCTAGTCATTCTCTTTCCTCCCCCTTTCTTGCCAGTGAAATAGTGGGGGGGGGGGCACAGGGATGGTTGCCCTGGGTGCAAAATTGTTGGGAGCACAAAATTTCAACATCCGGTGCTGCCTCAATACAGCTGTGGACCTTTGTTGCTGGGCTCTGTTGAAAATGTCTTCTCCATGCGAACCAGGAAGTGACCTCTCCAGACAACGGAACAACTCTTCTTTTCTTATCTCTGCAGCTGTGATCTCCTGGGTGATGTGGACACCATTAGGCAGTTGAACTGTACTCTGTCAGTTTCCCTCCCTCTGACCCACCCCTCCTTGTGGCCTCAGGCATTGGCAACCCATGCTACACCACTGTTTACCACACGCAAATGCACACTATTGACAAATAGAGTAGATCCCCCTTTCCACAGCAAACAAGAAAATGTGTCCAGTGCTTAGCGTAACAGAAGGAGGCACATCATATGAACAGAAAGGAAGGCTAATGAGCATGTTATGATCATTGCTCTGGGAGCCCCACCTCCTACAGCAAAAAGGTGCATGCTTGCTTGCTTCAGACCAAGAACAAGAAATAAAAATGATCCACATGAGAGAAAGCCTGAGAACTAAACTCAGATTGAATGGGGAAAATGTGTGCAGTGCAAACTACTCAGATTCTCAAATATTTAAATTGCAGCCCTTGACTGTTTCCCTGTCTTCTTTGAAAAGGCAAAGCAGCAAATTACAATGAGCCAAACAACCCTTGCCAACAAGGCCTGGTGAATGTGCACAATTCTTGGTTATTATGCACATTAAGCACATGAATTTACATATATAAAGGCAACAGTAGAAACAATTTCTATTGCAAAAAGGTACTTCCTCCAAGTTCTTTTGCTGTCCTCCTTTTCTTGTTCCTTTGAGCAAGCCTGGGCTCACCACCAGCTGTGGAGAATAGAGGGGAGATCAGCCAGAATTCTTGCCTACTACTGTGGGCAAGAATCCCGTAGTAGAAATGGAGTGGCCCTCATAGTCAACAAAAGAGTGGCAAAAGCTGTAATGGGATGCAATCTCAAAAATGACAGAATGATCTCGATCCGAATCCAAGGCAGACCTTTTAACATCACAGTAATCCAAGTTTATGCACCAACTACCAGAGCTGAAGAAAGTGAAATTGACCAATTCTATGAAGACCTACAACACCTTCTAGAAATTACACCAAAGAAGGATGTTCTTCTCATTACAGGGGATTGGAATGCTAAAGTAGGGAATCAAGAGATAAAAGGAACAACTGGCAAGTTTGGCCTTGGAGTTCAAAATGAAGCAGGGCAAAGGCTAATAGAGTTCTGTCAAGAGAACAAGCTGGTCATCACAAACACTCTCTTCCAACAACACAAGAGACGACTCTACACATGGATATCACCAAATGGGCAGCATCGAAATCAGATTGATTATATTCTCTGCAGCCAAAGATGGAGAAGCTCTATACAGTCAGCAAAAACAAGACCTGGAGCTGACTGCAACTCAGATCATCAGCTTCTTATAGCAAAATTCCAGCTTAAACTGAAGAAAGTAGGAAAAACCACTGGGCCAGTAAGATACAATCTGAATCAAATCCCTTATGAATACACAGTGGAAGTGAGGAACAGGTTTAAGGATTTAGATTTGGTGGACAGAGTGCCTGAAGAACTATGGATGGAGGCTCGTAACATTATACAGGAGGCAGCAACGAAAACCATCCCAAGGAAAAGGAAATGCAAGAAAGCAAAATGGCTGTCCAACGAGGCCTTACAAATAGCGGAGGAGAGGAGGCAAGCAAAATGCAAGGGAGAAAGGGAAAGATACAGGAAACTGAATGCAGATTTCCAAAAAACAGCAAGGAGAGACAAGAGGGTCTTCTTAAATGAGCAATGCAAAGAAATAGAGGAAAACAATAGAATGGGGAAAACCAGAGATCTGTTCAAGAAAATTGGAGACATGAAAGGAACATTTCGTACAAAGATTACCATAATCAAGGACAAAAGTGGTAAGGACCTAACAGAAGCAGAAGACATCAAGAAGAGGTGGCAAGAATACACAGAGGAGTTATACCAGAAAGATATGGAGGTCTCGTACACCCCAGGTAGTGTGATTGCTGACCTTGAGCCAGACATCTTGGAGAGTGAAGTCAAATGGGCCTTAGAAAGCACTGCTAATAACAAGGCCAGTGGAAGTGATGATATTCCAGCTGAACTGTTTAAAATTTTAAAAGATGATGCTGTTAAGGTGCTACACCCAATATGCCAGCAAGTTTGGAAAACTCAGCAATGGCCAGAGGATTGGAGAAGATCAGTCTACATCCCAATTCCAAAGAAGGGCAGTGCCAAAGAATGCTCCAACTACCGCACAATTGCGCTCATTTCACATGCTAGCAAGGTTATGCTTAAAATTCTACAAGGCAGGCTTAAGCAGTATGTGGACCGAGAACTCCCAGAAGTGCAAGCTGGATTTCGAAAAGGCAGAGGAACCAGAGACCAAATAGCAAACATGCGCTGGATTATGGAGAAAGCTAGAGAGTTCCAGAAAAACGTCTACTTCTGCTTCATTGACTATGCAAAAGCCTTTGACTGTGTCGACCACAGCAAACTATGGCAAGTTCTTAAAGAAATGGGAGTGCCTGATCACCTCATCTGTCTCCTGAGAAATCTCTATGTGGGACAAGAAGCTACAGTCAGAACTGGATATGGAACAACTGAGTGGTTCAAAATTGGGAAAGGAGTACGACAAGGTTGTATATTGTCTCCCTGCTTATTTAACTTATATGCAGAATTCATCATGCGAAAGGCTGGACTAGATGAATCCCAAGCCGGAATTAAGATTGCTGGAAGAAATATCAACAACCTCAGATATGCAGATGACACAACCTTGATGGCAGAAAGCGAGGAGGAATTAAAGAACCTTTTAATGAGGGTGAAAGAGGAGAGCGCAAAATATGGTCTGAAGCTCAACATCAAAAAAACCAAGATCATGGCCACTGGTCCCATCACCTCCTGGCAAATAGAAGGGGAAGAAATGGAGGCAGTGAGAGATTTCACCTTCTTGGGCTCCTTGATCACTGCAGATGGTGACAGCAGTCACGAAATCAAAAGACGCCTGCTTCTTGGGAGAAAAGCAATGACAAACCTAGACAGCATCTTAAAAAGCAGAGACATCACCTTGCCGACAAAGGTCCGTATAGTTAAAGCTATGGTTTTCCCAGTAGTGATGTATGGAAGTGAGAGCTGGACCATAAAGAAGGCTGATCGCCGAAGAATTGATGCTTTTGAATTATGGTGCTGGAGGAGACTCTTGAGAGTCCCGTGGACTGCAAGAAGATCAAACCTATCCATTCTTAAGGAAATCAGCCCTGAGTGCTCCCTGGAAGGACAGATCGTGAAGCTGAGGCTCCAATACTTTGGCCACCTCATGAGAAGAGAAGAATCCTTGGAAAAGACCCTGATGTTGGGAAAGATTGAGGGCACTAGGAGAAGGGGACGACAGAGGACGAGATGGTTGGACAGTGTTCTCGAAGCTACGAACATGAGTTTGACCAAACTGCGGGAGGCAGTGCAAGACAGGAGTGCCTGGCGTGCTATGGTCCATGGGGTCACGAAGAGTCGGACACGACTAAACGACTAAACAACAACAACAGCCAGAATGAATTGGATAGGACTACACTCTCCTAGGCTGAGTAACAGCATTTCCTGCAGGTTCGTGCTCATGCAATGTTTTCACTTGACCACACACAGGAGAAACATAATAAAATCATCATGTGTTTACATCATCTTGACAAGGTTCATTTCCAAATGTATCTTAGTATTTCCAGCAATTTTAAAATCCATCTTAGCATCTCTCTGCAATACAAGTACAGTGTATTGTGCATTCTTTGTATACAACACATCATTTTCCTTGGGTTTTTGTCCTTTATTTGCTATAATTCCTCAAAATGACCCTAAACGAAGAAATAAAAAGGGGGGAGACTTGAGCTTGTGAAACAATGCTTTCTGAAGAAGTATTACTAGTGCAATTGGACAATTAGGGCTTATCCGCATTTGCCTTCCCCCCTCTCTTTCCAGGCATGGTCCATGTCTGAGTGCCCCCTTTTTTCTCTCCAGTGCTTTCTCCATGAAAACTTGCTTTTTAAAGCTGAATCACAGGAAACTGTAATCCAGAAAACCCAAATTGTCATTCACTTTGATTGAGTGCTAAAGAACAGGCTTTCATGGGGAAAGCTCTGGTGCAACACCCCCCCCCCCAAAAAAAACCCAACAACACCATGGAGTATTTAAGGAGGGGTGAAAAATGTCGGCAGAATATCTGAAGAATCATGGCTAAAATGTCAGCAGGGTTAATGTAAATTCAGCAGTATAAAGTATTAAAGATATAGGGGGGAAGAAATAAGAACATAAGGGGAAATTAGAATAAGCAATCTTAATAGATAAAGAAACAGAACCACGAAAGGGGGAAAGGGAAGTCAATGATTCAATGTATGGTTATAATTAATGAAATGTGAAACGTTGCAATGAAAAAATGACTATGTGTATATATATATATATATATATATATATATATATATATATATATATATCGTGTTTCTCATATCTCATATTATAAGACACGTCTTATATTTATTTTTAACTCAAAAAAACACACTATGGCTTATTTTCAAGGGATGTCTTATTTTTTTCCTCCTCCTCCTGCCGCAGCCGGCATTGCTGCTGCGCCTATCACTATGTCTTATTTTTGGGGTATGGCTTATATTCCTTGAATGCTTAAAAATCCTGCTATGGCTTATTTTATGGGTATGTCTTAAAATATGAGAAACAGGGTATATATAAAACCATGATTGGACATGGAACTTTAAAGCACAGACTAGTGCCTGGAAAAAACAGGGCAAAAATAACTGTGGATAAGCCCTTAGATGTTGCTCAGCTGTTATAAACCTCTCTGAGTAACCATGGGTCAGTTGCTGTTTCTCAACCTGCAGGGTTGTTGTGAAGACAAAATGGGACAGATATTTATGCTACCTTGACCTTCTTGGAGGAAAGGTAGGATACAAATGTAATAGAATAAAAATAAATGAAAGCAAGTAATTAATGAGGCCCCCACTGACCCCAAAGATTTTCTATCCACATTCTTTCAAAAGGAGGAAGAGGAGGAGCGTGTCAGATTCCAGCAGTACAGTTGAAGTTGTCATTGTCTAAGAAATTGAGTGCTAACAGTTTGAAAAGCAATTCTGAAAAGAAAGGGCTCAAGTGTGGCTTATGTAAGTGGTTGGTGTCTCAAGCATATGACAGCTAGATTACTGATGGGAACTGGTCAGCTGGAACACACAACACAAAATAACTTCACTGGTGAACTGTCTTTTTTTCTGTGCAGAATTCAAAGTATTGACTTTAACAAGTACAGAGAACCGTTAGCCCTTCAGATCTTCCTGAACTACAGCCATCATGCTTGCTGGGGCTTATGGGAGTTGTAAGTCAGCAGTACCGGGCGATCCACAGTTTCCCTACACCTGATTTAAAGCCCTATATTGCATATCCTTTAGACCATGGACTGGAAACGAATGGCCCTCTGTATGTTGTTGGATTGCATCTCCCATCGTTCTTTATGATTGACCATGCTTGTAGGGGTTGATGGAATCTGGAGTCAAACAACATCCAGAGGTTACAGCTTCCCCAATCCTATAGACCATATGCTGCTACGTGAAAGTGAGAACATAAGAATAACCTTGCTAGATTGGAGCTAGGCCAGTGGGAAACCCACCAGCAGGACATAAGGTTCTTCCACTGTGGTGTCTCAGTTACTACCCTGTTTCTCATATTTTAAGACATACCCATAAAATAAGCCATAGCAGGATTTTTAAGCATTCAAGGAATATAAGCCATACCCCGAAAATAAGACATAGTGATAGGCGCAGCAGCAATGCCGGCCGCGGCAGGAAGAGGAGGAAAAATATAAGACATCCCCTGAAAATAAGCCATAGTGTGTTTTTTTGAGGAAAAAATAAATATAAGACATGTCTTATAATATGAGAAACACGGTAGTATTAAGAGGAATGTCACCCTGGAGGCCTATGGCTAGCAGTCATTGATAATCTGCTCATCTATCAAAGTCACCATCCAATATTCTTTTTCAAGTGCACCCATCTCCAGAGATTAGGCAGGTGGTGACCTGGGAAAATGCCTTTTCTGTATCTATTTAATTGTTTCATTGACATAGGTAAAGGTAAAGGGACCCCTGACCATTAGGTCCAGTCGTGACTGACTGTGGGGTTGTGGCGCTCATCTCGCGTTATTGGCCGAGGAAGCTGGTGTTTGTCCGCAGACAGCTTCCGGATCATGTGGCCAGCATGACAAAGCCGCTTCTGGCGAACCAGAGCACCGCACGGAAATGCCATTTACCTTTCCGCTTGGAGCAGTACCTATTTATCTACTTGCACTTTTGACGTGCTTTCAAGCTGCTAGGTTGGCAGGAGCTGGGACCGAGCAACAGGAGCTCACCCCGTCACAGGGATTTGAACCGCCGACCTTCTGATCGGCAAGCCTAGGCTCTGTGGTTTAACCCACAGCGCCACCTGCGTCCCTTCATTGACATACCACCATACTAAATACATAAATGATATCAAATGTAAAGTTGGCCCTGGGGGGCAGGCAAGTGAGAGGGTGGTGGGGGACAATATTCTCTCATTGCTTCTCTCACTCTCTTTATCCTTCCCACAAGACAGATAATGACTGGGGGAGAGGGGGCAGTCTGACTAGAGCAGCATTCGTGGGACACTATTTTAATATTTTGTCCGTGAAATCGACACCCTCAAAATCAGTCTTTCCTGTATCGCCCATCAAAACTAAAACTCCCATCTGCTTTGAGAGTTCTGGAACCGCTATAGCATTGCTTAGTTTTTCCATTTGCAGAGTGTGTCACATTTGTCCGCTGTATTTTCATGGGGGACCTCAATGGCTTATCTATTTCTAATTTGTGCAGATCAATCTGGTCCCTGGGAGATCGAAAGAATGGTCACTCTCCAGAGGGCATCTGACACCTTAGTTCAGGAAGCAGTCAATTACCCCATTCATCATTCCTGACTCTGCCAGTCCGCATTTCTGAGGCACAGTGATGATTATTGAAAGGATGCTCAAATGGCACATAATTGCCTTTTTATTGTCCATCATTCTCCTTTATATTTCCTAGCCAAAGATTCTGAGGCATTGCCATTTTGCTTTTCCAGCCGCTATCTCTAAATCATTATTCCCCCATATTGAGTTAGTAACTACAATTTATTTAAGGTCCAGTCTTGGGAGACACTGATTATCTTACCCAGGAAAATGTTGCCTATTACCTGCTGTCTGTGTCCTATCTTTAGATGTCAGATTCATTCTCTCTTGCTGCTTCTATTTCCTCAGTACTTGGAAGCATGAATTTTGATACCAGCATCCTCAACAATTAACTCTGTTTTTGCAGCTTATTTTAACCTTCCTTTTGTTGCACAGGATTCCAATTTCAATACTTTATTTCCATTTGGCACTGATGTGTCATTTATTTTAACCTCAGCTGAATCCACTTTCATAGGTTTTGAGTTTCCTTCTATGAATTTTTCATCCCTACACTTCCCACACCCTTTCCTGAAGACTTTATGTTTCTTCTTCAAAATGTGAGCCAACCCTATCATGCCTTTCTAACTTTTCTTGGGTTGCAGCATGTGGGAAGCTGTATTTTATGGTATTTTGATGCTGTTTTACCATGTATTGGATGAGATTTTACTGCTTTGTACGCCATTTGGGGATTTTAAATGTAAAGTGGTTTGTAAGTATCTCAAATCTTTTTTAAGAAATAAAATCATATAATTCTTCTTTTTTTGAAAGTTTTGTGGGTCATACATTGCAAATCATATTCCTATCATAAGCAGAGCAGAACTGAATGTTATGGTATATGAAATATACTTGGAGTTGAGAGTGAATTTCGTGCTCTTTATTCTGCTTATATACATTACAGTCAAACCTCGGTTTACGTCCGTCACGAACCCGGAAGTGTTTACATCCGGGTTCTGCGGCGTCGGATGCGCAGATGCGATCTGTGTAGTGTGTGCGCGCACAGAGGCGCTCTATCAGCGCTTCGCGCACACGCAGAAGCGTGCCTTCGGGGAGCGAACATTCCAGGGAGTGACCGCCTCCGCGGAACGGATTGTGGTCGCAAACCGAGGTACCACTGTATTTACACAATGGGACTCGCTTCATCTAGGAGCCTGATTGGCTGCTCCTGCAGGCCAATCAGGTTGCTGGTTCACTTCCATCTGGAGCTGAATTGGGTGGCTCCTGCGGACCAATCAGACTGCTGCATTCTCGATCCTATTGTTCTAGGATTCAGCTCAGTACGTAACAGTATACATGGCCATTGATCTGCATTCCTCATGTAATGTCTAACTGTTAAACCATTCTGAAAACTGATGTTGTGTGAGGGGAATACAGGTTTCCTAACAACACCCTTAAGAAACCACAGTTCCCAGAATTCTTTGGGGAAAGCCACAATATGTTTAAAGCGGTATGATACTGCTTTAAATGTATAGTGCAAATGGTGTCTTACAACACTGTCAACTTAGTAAAGATACCTCTTTACTTAAATGCTTGAATCTTCCAGATGTTTAATGTTGCCAGTGTAACTCTATTTTTAAAAAGCTGACTCTTCTAGACTTGCTTGAATACTGTTGCCTTTTTAAAAAAAACCATGTTGCCATTTTGATCCAGAAGTAAAACAAAAACAAAAAAACCCCACCTGATGCCCACAAAGCTGTGAAAATACCTTTATTAGGAGCAATGAAAAGTCATCAAAGTCCCGCAAACTTTCAATTTGTCCAGAACTGTTCAACAGGCAAGATGATCTATAAAGCAAAAGATGGTGGCATGTGGAAAAACAAAAGAACAATAAATGCGGCCGTTTCATGTTGTGAACGGACCTCCAGAACGGATCCCATTCGCAACCAGAGGTACCAAACTGAACTTAAAACTGGAAAAAATGAGAAACAGAGAGAAACCAAAAGTAATATATTTACCCGTCTTTAACGGCAAGGATCATTTGTCCATGTTGCTGAAGCCGTGCCCTTCCTGGTTGCTGACAGACCTGTCCTCACGTGAGAAGCAGGTATCAACAGCAACCAAACTATTACAACTGCAAAAGCTTCTACGCTGAACTTTTATCCAGTGCAAAAATCTCCCTTCCCCAGGTGCCACTATACTGACTCTGCTTCATAATAAAGCTGCCTGTGTAATCAAGTACAAAATAGCTGAGGATCTGACTGCAAATAATAACCAAGGCAGTTTAATCCTATGGATTAGTTGTAGCTCCTTGAGCGTAAATTCTATACTTGGTCAATGATGCAAAGACATACCGCCATGCTCCACGGGGCATAAACCCCAGTTATTTTCTGAGTAACAACAAAGCAGAGCTGTGCTACTGTTTTCAATTGCAGCGACAATAAACAGCTCGGAGCATGCTGGCTTTGCAGTCCTTCCTACTAATTCTCCATCCCAAATAACACTGAGAGGAAAGGAAAGAATGCTGGTGCAACAACAGGAATGTCCAGGGACCACTGCACAACTGCTTGGGCAAGAGCTATAGGGACAGGTTGTCCTCTTGTCCTCAGGTTGTTCAGCTGATCAGCCGGGAAGTGCCATCTGCTTGCCTGTGTCCAGTGGCTTTCATCCAAACCACTCAACCATTTTTGACCAAGAAGGATAAATATGCAAGTCTGCAGCAACACGTCCAGTTTAGTTAAGCAAAGTTGCTTATTTCCCTTTCCATAGAATCATAGAGTTGGAAGAGACCACAAGGGCCATCCAGTCCAACCCCCTGCCAAGCAGGAAACACCATCAAAGCATTCTTGACATATGCCTGTCAAGCCTCTGCTTAAAGACCTCCAAAGAAGGAGACTCCACCACAATCCTTGGTAGCAAATTCCACTGCCGAACAGCTCTTACTTGTCAGGAAGTTCTTCCTAAAGTTTAGGTGGAATCTTCTTTCTTGTAGCTTGAATCCATTGCTCCATGTCCGCTTCTCTGGAGCAGCAGAAAACAATCTTTCTCCCTCCTCCATATGACATCCTTTCATATATTTGAACATGGCTATCATATCACCCCTTAACCTTCTCTTCTCCAGGCTAAACATACCCAGCTCCCTAAGTCGTTCCTCATAAGGCATCGTTTCCAGGCCTTTGACCATTTTGGTTGCCCTCTTCTGGACACGTTCCAGCTTGTCAGTATCTTTCTTGAACTGTGGTGCCCAGAACTGGACACAGTACTCCAGGTGAGGTCTGACCAGAGCAGAATACAGTGGTACTATTACTTCCCTTGATCTGGATGCTATACTCCTATTGATGCAGCCCAGAATTGCATTGGCTTTTTTAGCTGCTGCATCACACTAGTGATTCCAATTCCAATTCTAGTTCTAATACACTCTCCACTTTAGCTTTCAGTTGCTTCACATTCTGTGACATCAGAGCAGCTAACCCAATGGCAGCCAAAAAAGCCTCTCTGCCTGCCCCCACCCCACTAGGACACCAGAGGAGTGTTTCTATTCACTGTAATATGAGACACACAACCCATTGGCTGCAAATCAGTGAATATTAATTTCACATTATCGGGAGATACTGCCACTGAGCTAAAAATTCAGTTTATTTCCAAAATGCCCTTCATCGCAAGCAATCCATATGGCAGTGTGAAATATAAACAATATTAATCCATAACAAACATTAATGAGTGGAATCATACAATAAAATGAGGCAGATAAATCAAATGGATTAACAGCCTATAAAATACAACCAAATACAGCTGAGCACCCAGTCTAGACACTTGGAACACACTGTACAGTTCCAGTTGCCTCACATCAAAAAGGGTTCAGAAAATGGCAATGGAGAAACTCCATATAAACAACATTTGGGGCATGTTAGCTTAGAGAAAAGGTGAGTAAGAGGCAATATGATAGACATTTACAAAATTATGCATGGCATGGATAAAGTAGATAGTGATTTCTTTGAAGAAACAAATGTAAATTTTACCTTTGCACAGTGACCAAGTTTCAACACACACTCGCATCCATACCCAGGTGGCGCTGTGGTTAAACCACTGAGCTTAGGGCTTGCTGATCAGAAGGTCGGCGGTTCGAATCCCTGTGACGGGGTGAGCTCCCATTGCTTGATCCCAGCTCCTGCCAACCTAGCAGTTCGAAAGCACGTCAAAATGCAAGTAGATAAATAGGAACCGCTACAGCGGGAAGGTAAACGGCGTTTCCATGTGCTGCTCTGGTTTGCCAGAAACAGCTTTGTCATGCTGGCCACATGACCTGGAAGCTGTACGCCGGCTCCCTCGGCCAATAATGTGAGATGAGCGCCACAACCCCAGAGTCGGTCACGACTGGACCTAATGGTCAGGGGTCCCTTTACCTTTACTTTACTAGCTTAGAGAAAAGGTGAGTAAGAGGCAATATGATAGACATTTACAAAATTATGCATGGCATGGATAAAGTAGATAGTGATTTCTTTGAAGAAACAAATGTAAATTTTACCTTTGCACAGTGACCAAGTTTCTACACACACTCGCATCCATACCCCTATCTTCCACCCAGTAAGCAAGACGTTCAAGGGAACATTCCAGCCATGCAAAATCCCTCACGGGTTATGCGAAGTAGGGCTGGACAGGGGCGTAAGAATAGGGGTGGGGGTGTTAACCCTGAGGTGGTGACAAAATGGCACACCACGGGGGGACAGCACTTACTGCGAGGCCTAGCCTGCAGCATGCCCAAGCCATGTGTCTGTCCTGGGAGTGACGTGGTGGCTTGGGGCCCCGTGCTGCCCGAAACGGCACCATGAGGCTTGCATCTGCCAGGCGGACTCCGGGGGTAGCTTGCCACGGCGCCCCCCTGTGCGGGTTGCCATGGTGCCCGCCCCGTGTGCAGATCGTCGCATGTGCGGGTTGCCATGGAACCCCCATGGCCTACTTGCCCTCCCCCCACTGCTCTGGGTGCCGGAGCAGCTAGCTACACCCTGGGGATGGAAAGAGGTGTGGCCTGGGGGAGGATTGTGTGCTGTGGGGAGTGTTCTGAGGGCCAAATGCAAAATTGTGGAGGGCCACATTGGGTCCTCATCCCTGGTGTATTTCAGTCATGGGTTTAACAATTCGAATTATTATTCTCATCAATAATATTTGACTCTTGATCCCTGGAAGAATTCGGCTGGGTGTAGAGAGGGAAGAGAGAGAGGACGATGAACATATCAATTTACACTGACAAGCATACTGCATCCTTCAGGAGGCAGCTAATTTTAAAGAGACCTTTGCAGAGTCAACATTAGAAGAAAACATTACAGCAAAGGCAGACGAGCCTCATATATTAATTCCAAAACTTTAGAACTTGGAGGACAAAGAGTGCTGTTCAAAATTGCTTAAAGAACTTGAGTTTTGCATTAGACACAGATCTATTTTTACTCCACTCATTTTCCATTCTTGCCTCTGCTGTCTGACAGCTTTGCCCATTCCCCATATTAATTTATAATTCGGCAGATGATGTCAGGCAACCCTCAGATCCTACTGTTTATATCAAAAATAATTTGCTCCAGATTTTGTTTGGAAGTGTGTGTGTAAGTATGTGTGTGTATGTTTAATGCCAGGGACCACACAAAAGCTTTGGCAAAGCTATTATTTGCCCGCCCCCTAAACTTTCAGAGTAAATCTTAGCTTTTCAAAGTGCCCTTATGTAATTAATATCTCACACCATGCATTCTCCTGTTTGTACATGGGATGCAGAGTGCAAAGAGCCGAAAACAGAGTGGTGTTGGGAATTGGTGGGGAAGCAGGAGTGAAAGTTAATTAGGATCCTATGATTCCTTAGGGATTGCTCTCACTTTTGACGATGGTGTAATTGTTTACCTGCCAATAGTGATGAGGAGATTAAAAAACTAAGAAGACTCCTGATGTTCTCCATCTTCACACATATGTTCCTAAAAGAAGGAACTGTAGACTTCATATGTCAAAACACACAGCAATGGGTCTATGTCACTTACAACAGGAATGGGGAACTTGCCAAATATCGGTGGACTGCAGCCCAACAGCTTTTGGAGACGTTCCCTCCCCTTGACTTTAAAACAACACAGGTGTGAAGGCTTTGGTAACAAGTATTTGGTGTTCATGATGGCACCAAGTAGAATTTAACGTCCCTAAAAATGTAAAAGTAAAGGACCCCTGACAGTTAAGTCCAGTTGCAGATGACTCTGGGGTTGCGGCGCTCATCTCGCTTTACAGGCTGAGGGAGCCGGCGTTTGTCCGTAGACAGTTTTTCCAGGTCATGTGGCCAGCATGACTAAGCCTCTTCTGGCGCAACGGAACACCGAAACCAGAGCAGCGCATGGAAACACCGTTTACCTTCCTGCTGGAGTGGTACCTATTTATCTACTTGCACTTTTGGCGTGCTTTTGAACTGCTAGGTTGGCAGGAGCTGGGACCGAGCAATGGGAGCTCACCCTGTCGCAGGGATTTGAACCGCCGACCTTCTGATCGGCAAGCCCAAGAGGCTCAGTGGTTTAGACCACAGCGCCACCCGCGTCACTAAGGTGATGCATTTCTGCTTGCCAGATGGAACAATCTCTCTCCTCCCTCTGTGTGGTAGGCTCATGACAGCACAACTAGTTACTTCACTCTGCCCCTAAGCTTCTGCTGGCAGAAAATGGAGAGGGTATTCTTCTCTTTGCTTGTAGCTCCTTGAAAATCTGCTCCAGGGGGGTGGGGACCTTCTAGAGAGGCATGAGAGGGGCTACTGGAAAAAGGGGACAGTGGCAAAAGGGGACAGTGGCAAAAGAAAAGAAAAAGTCAACCCATCCCGGTATTGCAGCATGGAAATCTGCTGGTTCCCTGTTTCCTCCACAAGGTCATCCTTCCATTTAGGGCATAGCTGCCAAGTCTCCCACTGAAAAATGCGGGATCAGCAGCGTCGTGGCACCGGAAGTTGCGTAGAAGCAACTTCCAGGGCCGCTCTGCCCAGGTGTGGGCACCGGAAATAGGGCAGAGTGGCACCGGAAGTCGCTTCTACACATGCCCGGCAGCCATCTTGGCATGTGTAGAAGTGACGTCCGGTGCCACTCTGCCCTATTTCCGGTGCCCACACATGGGCAGAGCAACACCCCAAATGGAGCCTCCCTGGCAGGTAGGAAATCCGGGGGATTTCCGGGATTTTTCTCCATTCGGTCGAACAGCGGGAAATGGATTAAAATCCCGCGGTTTCCTGTGAAAAAACAGGATACTTGGCAGCTAAGATTTAGGGAAGCACCAATAACAAAATAAGGGAAGATGAATAATGTTCGTCTTCTCAAAACTGTTATAGCTTAGGACTCTGGATGCAAATATCCGCTAGGAAACTCTTCTCCTGTTCCTGGGGCTGCAAGGATAAGGTGCCCCCAAGTGTCAGGGAGGGGAGACAATGCCTCAAAGTAGGTCCATTAGCATCCTCCATCTCTTTTCCCACCCCTATTAGAAGAGCACCAGCAAGACACACATCTCATTAAGAGCCAGCTATCAGCTAGTATTGACAAAACCATCAGATCCACAGGGAGGGCAGGGAGGAGAAAATAGGCCCTGTGGAGTTGGGGGGGGGCTGCTTACAGGGCCCCGATTCCTTTTCAGGAGAAGCTGCCTTCTGCTCTGCTCAGTAGTCACTACAAAATGCTGCATTTTGGTTCAATTACACCACCTACCCTGTGATTACATAGCTTTTCAATTCTTTGCAGTGAAGCATTCTGCTTATCCAATAGAAATTTAAATATTTGGTTGCCTGTCTCTGCTCTTAAGCAATGTCAGGTAAATACACGTGCCTAACTTGTTTCAGATGTTTGCTTGTTTTTAATATGGTGGAGCGGGAAGACGTTAGAATACAAAAAGACCAAGTTAAATCACAGAACATGGGAGCCAGAGTTGACACCAACTGACCTTGGTGGATTTAAAAATTAGACCAATAAAGCTTTTTGTGTGTGTGTGCTGGCGGGGGTGGGGGAGCAGGAACAGGGGGAAGAATCACAGCATGCAGATTCTTCTTTTAAAAATAAAAAGAATTGACTATCTGCACACAATGCAAAAGAGAATGGAAGCGACTATTCATGCCCGTCTTTCTGAATGGTTGTGCACGAGCTGTAGGTCTCCTCAGTGCCGCTGCCGTAGAACAGAGTGAGATTTTATAATGAATTGCTCATTAAATTTTCGGAGTCCTAAAATGGTTGGTTGAAATGCAGTAGTGAAATGCCCCAGAACTCGGCATCACTTTGCTTCTCTTCATTAAAAAGAAGGCAAAGCAAAAAAAAGCGAGGAATTATTTCATCTTTTAAAGTGACTGTAATCAGTGGAACGAAAGGTTGGGGGGGGGGAGAGAGAAACACACCGTATAGCTCATCATTAATAATTTAATTTTCAAAGACTCCCTTCTCCTGCTGTGGTGCTGCACCGTTTAATGAGACATACTAAATAAATTACATATAAATGCAATGAAAACAGACACAAACAAATGAGCAAGTGCAGTGCCAAAGGAAAGGATCAAGGAATTGTGGGGGGAAGAGATAACAAACCTACAGCTGGCTGATCAGAGATTGGAATATAAAACAATTACTGTGCAAGGCTACAATCCTCTGCATCTTACAGGGCAGAAAGTCCCCCTGAGCAGGGCTTAAATCAGGCGCCCCCAAACTTGGCCCTCCAGATGCTCTGGGACTACAACTCCCATCATCCCTAGCTAGCAGGACCAGTGGTCAGGGATGATGGGAATTATAGTCCCAAAACTTCTGGAGGGCCAAGTTTGGGGATGCCTGGCTTAAATGCACAGGACCGCCCTGGGGAGGGCGGGAATGTTCTGTAGGTAAATATACAGTTATTCCATTAACGTTCTTGAAAGCTATGTTGGGATTTCCGTGGTCCACGAGGCAGCATGTCTGGCTAGGTCATTCTCATGCTGACTAAACCGAAGCAGGGTCCATCATGCTGCACACATCTGGAGCCTGGGAAGTGAAGCTGGAGAAACTCCAGAAGATTTTGTCTCGTTTTGAGGATCAGCAGCTATTGCTCCTGCATCCAGAGCTGCCCTGTAAGCATTAGCAAGCCAGCAGAGATTACATGGAAGCGATGTTACCAGAAATGCCATTGGGGTAGGAAGTAGGTCAGCACTGCCACTCCATCCATCTCTTTAAGAACTACATTGAGAATCTAAGTTCAGAAGACATTTTTGCACCTGAAATATAATTTGCTCTATGAATACAGGAATGCCCCAGCTGGATTGCCCCAAAAGTCTGTCTAGTCCAGCGTCGTTTTCTGCACAGTGGCCAACCAGGTCCCTCTGGGAAGCACACAAGCAGGACATGACAACAACAGCAGCAGCAGCAGCAGCAACAGCAGCAGCAGCAGCAACAACAACAACAACAACAACATATTATTTATACCCCACCCATGTGGCTGAGTTTTCCCAGCCACTCTGGGCAGCTTCCAACAGAATAAAACATCAAACATTAAAAATTTCCATAAACAGGGCTGCCTTCTGATGTCATCTAAAAGTCAGATAGTTGTTTATTTCCTTGACATCTGATGGGAGGGCTTTCCACAGGGCAGGCGCCACTATGGAGAAGACCCTCTCACAGTTAGGGAACCATCAGAAGGCTCTCAGAGCTGGACCTCAGTGTCCAGGCAGAACAATGGGGGTGGAGATTTTCCTTCACGTATACTGTACCACATGGGCCACAAGTCCTAGAATCTTAGAATTGTAGAGTTGGAAGGGACCGCAAGAGACATCTAGTCAAACTCCCTTCAACAGTGGATATTTGGAAGCATGGTGCTTGCAGTAGCAGTTATTGTTAGCTTACTCCTCCATGTATTCGTTAATCCCAGTTTACAACCATCTAGGGCTATGATGATAGAAATACCTTGGCTGGATCTAGACACACCAAAGAAGCATTTCAGGAAAACGTGTTGTAAACGTTATATGAGAAATCACGGTGGCAAATACTCCACAGCGCCATCTGGTGTCACCGTGTTATAATGCATATTTGTTGTTGTTGTTTAGTCGTTTAGTCGTGTCCGACTCTTCGTGACCCCATGGACCATAGCACGCCAGGCACTCCTGTCTTGCACTGCCTCCCGCAGTTTGGTCAAACTCATGTTCGTAGCTTCGAGAACACTGTCCAACCATCTTGTCCTCTGTCGTCCCCTTCTCCTAGTGCCCTCAATCTTTCCCAACATCAGGGTCTTTTCCAAGGATTCTTCTCTTCTCATGAGGTGGCCAAAGTATTGGAGCCTCAGCTTCATGATCTGTCCTTCCAGGGAGCACTCAGGGCTGATTTCCTTAAGAATGGATAGGTTTGATCTTCTAGCAGTCCATGGGACTCTCAAGAGTCTCCTCCAGCACCACAATTCAAAAGCATCAATTCTTCGGCGATCAGCCTTCTTTATGGTCCAGCTCTCACTTCCATACATCACTACTGGGATGTATGGATGTATAATGCATATACAATGCATATAAAACACTTTTTCTTTACCTATCTAGCTGAGTCCCTGGTCTGAGCCAGCAACATACTCATATACCACTATTGTTTCTAAGCAGTTCACAGTTAGGTTACTATAGAGGGAAAATAGTGATAAAATCAGATGAAGGGAACCACAATTTAGGGCTTTAAAGGTTAAAGGCAGGACTTTGAACTGGGGCTAGAAATTATTATTACTACGGTATCATCATCATTATCATCAACTTGCTTTCAAATGTCTCAAGACAATGTACAAAATTCAACAGAAAAAGATAGAAAATGGCTCAAAACAACACAGAAAGAAATAGCAGATAAATTTTAAAAATCATGCAGAGTTTGTATCCATGGAAGAGACCCATTCATCCAGCTGGGAAATTTTTTGGAACAGAAATATATTCAGTTGTTTGCAGAAAGTGCAGATAGTGGGCAGCTGTGATATCTCAATGGGAATGCTGTTCTAAAGAACAGGGGCAACCACACTACAAGCTCTATTCTGGTATTCCTTTTGTATGGAAGAATATTCAATATGGAGATTCCTTCTAGCCAGCAGAACTACCTGTACCACCATCCAGTGAGAGACCTGTCCTTTATAGATTTGCCTAACACACCTAAACAAAACAGCTTTATATATATATACATAGATCATGGAAGTAAGAAGAATAAGAATCTGAGATTTTTAATGGGCACATCATGTACTTTAAAACACACACACACACACACACACACACACACACACACACACACACACACTGAACTTTAATGATGCTCTGGGGGGCGAGTACTTGGTCCCAAAACCCAGAGCTCTGTGTTGCAAGAGAAAGCAGACACACACTATGTCTTGTCTACAAGTTTAACACAGGCCTGGGATCCCAGGGGCATTTGAATATCTTGATAAAAACAATAAATAAAAAAGAAAGAAACAGGGAAAAATGTAATAAACTGTAATGGAAAACATGTTTCTGTTCTCTTGCCAGGAGGGATTACAATATTATTCTATGTACCTCGCCAAATGGAAAGAAGAGGCAGGCAAGACGAGAGGGTAGAAAGAACCGACAAAACAAAACTTCCATTTGTTTTTCTATCTCAAAATATAAAAGAGATCTTTGGGGGGAAATTGATTTGATATGAAGAAAGGCAGCTTTCATGTAGTGGCCTCATCAAATACCGGAAAACCTCACACTCTTGGCATATGCATCTAGATTGCAGACGTGTGTGTGTGTGTTAAAAAGAAAAAGAAAGAAGGCAAGGGAGCCTTCATCTGTGATTGTAAACCCTAGAAAACAACTCGAAGACAGCACATTTTTGACACTTATGCTAGGTGGTGACAGATTGTTAGAAAGCTGTCCAGCTTCCATCTCTTTTGTAGTAAAACAAAATCCCTGCAAATCCAAGATATGCTTCTAATAAATGCTCTAGAACTGATCAATTAGAGAAATGGGATTATTGGAGGGGTGTGGAATCCACTGCAACAGATGTTGGGCTTGCAGGAGGCCCGGGACACTCATCTTTGATGCTTTTCTAAAAACAGCAAGCAATTAAAAGTTATATTTGTGTGGCTACAGTATAGGTGGAATGCATTTCAACCAAGCAGTTAAGCCAAAAGGAGAGGACAGCACCTCATTGGGAGACCATGTGCTTTGGATTCAAAAATCCCCACATGCAAACCTGGACATCTTCTGTTAAGGTTCCCCTCTCTCCCCTCACTATTTTGGGGGACACAACCACTTGTGCTTTCTTAACTCTGCTTTGGGTTGCGTTGCCCACTGGCAGGGGAAATGTGCTGATAGGAGCAGGGTGTGTAGGTAGCTACCACCACAATCACAATATTTCTTCGCACAATTATTCCCCACCCCCAAAAAGTGAAGGTTCGGGGAAAAGGTCTGCCGCACGGCAAGGACAACACAACACAATGAAAGAAGCACTATGGTGCAGTGGTTAGAGTGCTGGACAGGGACCTGAGAGACCAGGTCAACCAAGAAGCTTGCTGGGTGACTTTTGGCAGTGCAGTGGCATGGCATGGAGGGAGCACAGCAGCAGTTGCCCTGGGCTCAAAAATTGTTAGCGTGCAAAATTTCAGTACCCAGTGCTGCCTCAATATCTTTGCACACTTCTGTCACTCGGCTCCACTGAGAATGACTTCTCCATGCAAACCAGGAAGTGACCTCTCCAGACAACAGAACAACTCTTCTTTTCTTATCTCTGTGGCTGCGATCTCCAAGTTGATGTGGACACCGTTAGGCAGGCGAATGTGCATGCATGCTCTTTTTCCCTTCCTTCTACTCCCCCCCTCCATGCAGCCCTGGGCTCTGGCAACCCATGCTATACCACTGCGGCAGCCTAACCTACTCTCAGGGTTGTTGTGAAGGTTAAGTGGAGAGGGGCAGGAGAAGCATGTACACCACCTTAAACTCTTTGGACCAAACATGGTTATAAAAATGTAACCACAAATAAACAAAAGCATTAGGATAGTTCTGAGAAATCACGGGACAAACGAGCAGAAGTGGTGATGTTACTAGGGGCTGGGGATGTGCTACGTGACTCATGAACAGGCAAAGATTTGCGATACAACCACAGCAACCCTGCTAATAGTCTCTGATCATAGGTGACATATGGGAAGGGTTGCAAAGAAACAGGTGCCATAATCTTCTTCCAGAAAATGTTTCCATTATTGGCTATGTGGGCACAGAGTATAAAGAAAAGAACCTCCTATCTGTCCAGACCCAGGCTCTTGTGTGTGATTCTTGCAGCAGATTCCCTCCTCTAGATTGAGGAGCTGGTGACACTATCGTTTGAACTGTTTCTGCAGAAGACTTTGCACCGGAGTGTCTTATTCATTTTGTTTCAACTTTGGACGGGCTCCTGATTAAAGTTCCAAGAAAGCATTCTTTCACTTTTCTTTTCTCTCCCCACACTTTCCCACACAATTAGTCGGGGAGGCATGTGCCAAAGTCTATGCAATGAAATAGTTAGCAAAATATACAGTTCTTGACAGATGAAACCCAGGGCATGCAAAAATAAAATAAAATAAAATAAAAATAAAAGTGTGTGTGGGGAGACACAATATGTGGTTCCTTCTGAATCTCATGTGATGGGGCTCAAAGCCTCTATGTACATATGCAGGATTAAACAGCAGCTTTTTGCACTCCTGTGCCAAATCCTAGTCACGCTAACTACACATGTTCTGTTTGCATTAGATAACAGGAGGGAGAATAGTTTATCTCTAAACTGGGGCCGACCCCAAATTTCTCAGGAAAGAATTTGCTGACAATTTCTGAACAATAGGTTGTATACCTCAGAGATATTGTGGGTTCAGTTCCAGACCGTGGCAATAAAGTGAATATTGCAATAAAGTGAGTCACACAAATTTTGAGGGTTTCCCAGTGCTTTCACAACTTGGCTAACTTCTTGGCGCAAGAGGCTTAGCACTCAGTGGGGCTGCCTGCAGCTGCACCCCCACCCTCGTCTGATATTTACAGTGTTTACAGTTAAGCGGTTGCTGTTTTAACATGGAGTTAAAACAATTCAATTCAATTCAATTTTCAATTACGTGTGGATCCTGCAACAGTGTAGCCTGCTCTTGACTGCGAGGCCTGTCATGCAGCTTTCCGGACCTGGCAGTGGAAGCACTGGAAGTAGTATCGGAGGCTGCACAGTATAGGTGCCAAGCACCCACAAATAAATTTTTGTGGGTGCCCGGGCACCCAAGGCACCCAAGGCCTCCCACAGCTTTGCACTTCTGAAAACTAACATCCTTCCCACTCTTGTGTGGGTGATACTGTTTTGGCTATGTTAAAAAAGGTCAGCTTGAACACCAGAATGAGAAAGGAATGATGTGAATCCTTACCATAGCTGTCAAGTTCTCCCTTTTTTTAAAGGGAAATTCCCTCATGCTGAATAGGCTTCCTCGCGAGAAAAGGGAAAACTTGACAGCTATGATCCTTACCTAGAGTCTGAAGATGCACAGCCAGAGATTTAGCACTTCGGGGAGAACTAGGGCTAAGGTTTACTTTTTACTTTAAAAACAAAAAAAGGGCTTCTATGAGACTGCAAATAAAAAACAGATGGCATCAAAGTTGTGCCACAAGTTTCCGTGCAACATACTTTTGATGAATCAGCTGTTAGATGCTTGTAACTTCCAGTATGGAAAGAAAAAGGAAGGATTTTAAAAAATAATCTCAGCTGATTTGAAAAGAGCTTATGATCTTTTCGAGCATTAGCTGCTGCCAAGCTAGCATACACAAGGCTGCTGACCCGCGATGGGGAAGGCAGGTATGTTTTCCATGGTGGAGGCAATTAATTACTCTCAGGACCACTGGGAAATGGTGGCCTTTTCAGTGAGACCAGCCCAGTTGATTAAGCAGCGGCATGCACTAAGTTTCTGGCTTCAGGGTAGCTACAGATGTTTAAGACCCAGCCTTTTCCGAGTACTGCAGTCATTCCTAGGCTGGAGAGAATAAACAGCCTGTAATAGAGAGCAGAACAGCCTGAGGTAACTGCATCTAGCGCTAAAGAATTGCAGGGGGATAACTTCCTACACATCTTGAGGGAGGGGGGGGAACCCATTTTAAAAATAGCAGAATTATATTTCAACCCAGTGACCTCCCTCAGATGACAACGGCAAGTAATTATTCGAGAAACACAAGTGTTTGCTGTTAGCGGAGAATGGGATTGTGTATGCAATAACCTTGGGAAGACAAACATTTCCAGCGATCCTCCAAATCTGCAGTTATGAGAGGGCGGAGGTGGCAATGGGAGAGGAGGAAAAGGAAGCCCAGGAAAGGTTGCTTCAGATTGCCACTGGCGTCATGGTGCTGAGCTCTGTATATCCAATGCCTCAAAGTCAGCAGCTTGTAATCCCCTATCTGCTTTTTATATTGCTAATAATAATCTGTTTAGGGCTGTTTGCAGAGATGGAGCACAGCTGAATATGTTGCCTTTATTTTATTTTATTTTAAAAAGCAGTGGTAGCTTCTATAGCCAAAGGCAATGTGTACACATTTTGTTTGCTTGTTTTGCTTACCCACCTCAGAATAGTTAATCTTCTTTGGGAAGTCTTCTGGTCTATGCTGCTGTGTGAAGCATGCCTGTTTTATTCCAACAGGTTTTGGAAAACTGACTATTTTTTTTAAAGGAAAGGGCTTTTTTCCCCCTCACTGTTTTTAGTTCCATGGTGCTTTTTTTTGGTCTGTATTTTAACAGATTCCCCCCAAATTTTAAAAATTCCATTAGAGTTCAATTGCTTTTTAAAACAATTATCTTTTATATTTTTTTAGCTTTTCATATTTTAGCTGATTTATAATTTTTTGTGTAAGCTGCCTTAAGTCCCAGTCTGGGAAAAGGGTGGGATATTTATTATTATTATGACCGACCACCTGTCTCCTTGATCCTTGCCCCTCCTGGCTCATAAAAGCGAGCCGAGAAGGGCTGGGCAATGGGCTCTCTCTGTGAGGGAGTCTTCCCAGACCTGCTTAAAGAAGCAGTTATTACCCCCCCCTCCCTTTTAAAAAAGAACACAAAAAACCTCCACATATTTGGACCCGGCCAATATGGCCAACTATTGCCCAGTCTCAAACCTTCCATTCTTGGGCAAGGTGATTGAGCAGATGGTCACTTAACAACTCCAAGCACACCTGGAGGATGCAGACCGCTTGAATCCCTTCCAATCGGGATTCAGGCCTCATCATGGAGCTGAAACTGCTTTGGTCACGCTGATCGCACTGGTCGATGATTTTCAGTGAACCAGGGACCGAGGTGAAAGCTGTTTCCTGATCCTGCTGGATCTCTCAGTGGCCTTTGACACCATTGATCTGGATCATCTAGAGGAGTTGGGAGCTGGGAGCACTGTTATACAGTGGTTCCGCTTCTTCCTCTTGGGCTATGTCCAGAAAATGGTGTTGGGGGATGAAGCCACTGGGGGATATGTTCAGGGGGTTAGGGCTGGGTGTTTACCAGTATGCGGGTGATACTCAGCTCTACCTCTCCTTCAAGTCTGAACCAGTGAAAGCAGTGAAGGTCCTGTGTGAGTATCTGGAGGCAATTGGAGGATGGATGGCGGCTAACAGATTGAGGTTGAATCTTGACAAGTACTATTTGGGGGGACAGTGGGCAAGCAGGTGTGGTGGACTTCCTGGTCCTGAATGGTGTAACTGTGCCCCTGCACAACCAGGGCACAGCCTGGGGGTCATTTTGGACTCACAGCTGTCCATGGAGGTGCAGGTGAATTCTGTGTCCAGGGCAGCTGTCTACCAGCTCCACCTGGTACACCAGCTGAGACCCTACTTGCCTGCAGACTGTCTTATCAGAGTGGTGCATGCTCTGGCTATCTCTTGCTTGGATTACTGCAATGCACTCTATATAGGGCTACCTTTGAAGGTAACCCAGAAACTACAACTAATCCAGAATGTGGCAGCTAGACTGATAATAATAATAATAATAATAATAATAATAATAATAATAATAATAATTATTTATTTATTTATACCCCATCCATCTGGCTGGGTTTCTCCAGGCACTCTGGGCGGCTTCCAACAGAAAAATAAAACACAATAATCTATTAAACATTAAAAGCCTCCCTGAACAGGGCTGCCTTCAGATGTCTTCTAAAAGTCTGGTAGTTGTTTTCCTCTTTGACATCTGTTTGGAGGGCGTTCCACAGGGCAGGCGCCACCACCGAGAAGGCCCTCTGCCTAGTTCCCTGCAACTTGGCTTCTCGCAATGAGGGAACCGCCAGAAGGCCCTCGGTGCTGGACCTCAGTGTCCGGGCAGAATGATGGAGGTGGAGACGCTCCTTCAGGTATACTGGACCGAGGCCATTTAGGGCTTTAAAGGTCAGCACCAACACTTTGAATTGTGCTCGGAAACGTACTGGGAGTCAATGTAGATCTTTCAAGATCAGTGTTATGTGGTCTCGGCGGCCGCTCCCAGTAACCAGTCTAGCTGCCGCATTCTGGATTAGTTGTAGTTTCCGAGTCACCTTCAAAGGTAGCCCCACATAGAGCGCATTGCAGTAGTTATAGAATCATAGAATCGTAGAGTTGGAAGAGACCACAAGGGCCATCCAGTCCAACCCCCTGCCGAGCAGGAAACACCATCAAAGCATTCTTGACATATGCCTGTCAAGCCTCTGCTTAAAGACCTCCAAAGAAGGAGACTCCACCACACTCCTTGGAAGCAAATTCCACTGCCGAACAGCTCTTACTGTCAGGAAGTTCTTTTCAAGTTCCAAGCGGGAGATAACTAGAGCATGCACCACTTTGGCTAGACAGTCTGCAGGCAGTTAGGGTCTCAGCCTGCGTACTAGATGGAGCTGATAGATAGCTGCCCTGGACACAGAATTGACCTGCGCCTCCATGGACAGCTGTGAGTCCAAAATGACTCCCAGGCTGTGCACCTGGTCCTTCAGGGGCACAGTTACCCCATTCAAAACCAGGGAATCCTCCACACCTGCCTGCCTCCTGTCCCCCACGAATAGTACTTCTGTCTTGTCAGGATTCAACCTCAATCTGTTAGCCACCATCCATCCTCCAACCGCCTCCAGGCACTCACACAGGACCTTCACTGCCTTCACTGGTTCTGATTTGAAAGAGAGGTAGAGTTGGGTATCATCCGCATACTGGTGAACACCCAGCCCAAACCCCCTGATGATCTCTCCCAGAGGCTGCATGTAGAT
Source organism: Zootoca vivipara (assembly GCF_965207765.1). Taxonomy (NCBI): domain Eukaryota; kingdom Metazoa; phylum Chordata; class Lepidosauria; order Squamata; family Lacertidae; genus Zootoca; species Zootoca vivipara. Next base: position 110,998,183 of record NC_142582.1, on the reverse strand, counting down.
GTTAAAAAGCATGGGGGAGAGGACAGAACCCTGAGGCGCCCCACAAGTGAGAGCCCAGGGGTCTGAACACTCATCCCCCAAAACCACTTTCTGAACACGGCCCAGGAGGAAGGAGCGGAACCACTGTATAACAGTGCCCCCAGCTCCCAACCCCTCTAGACGGTCCAGAAGGATGTTATGGTCGATGGTGTCAAAAGCCGCTGAGAGATCCAGCAGGACTAGGAAACAGCTCTCACCTTTGTCCCTAGCCTGCCGGAGATCATCAACCAGTGCGACCAGGGCAGTTTCAGTCCCATGATGAGGCCTGAATCCCGACTGGAAGGGATCCAAATGGTCCGCTTCTTCCAGGCGTGTCTGATGACTGGGAATGGCCACCGGGACCATTTAACACTGGTCCTGAAGAATCTTCATTGGCTCCCAGTGCATTTCTGAGCACAATTCAAAGTTTTGGTTCTGACCATGAAAACCCTAAACAGCCTTGGCTCTGTATACCTGGAGGAGCATCTCCTCCCCCATCGTTCAGCCCTGGCACTGAGGTCCTCCTCCGAGGGTCTTCTGCTGGTTCCCTCACTGCAAGAAGTTACTGGGGTGTAAGCTCTGGCCTATGAATAGCAAAAAAAAAAAAAAAAAAACCCACACAAATTCCTTCTCAGGACTCAAGCTGTATCATCCCTGTTAATGTATTAGCATCAGTAGATGAAACATAACTAATACTACTGTTTTGGCTCAGCTTGAAATGGGGACTGGTGGAAACTTTTTAGCTGATGTGCATAAAAAACTAGTGGGAAAGTGTGTGTAAAATAAAATAAAAAAATCATCTGAACAGAACAAATGGAATATGCAATTGCATGAAACAGTTTAATTCACCAGAACATTTTTTTATATAAAAAAATCATCATCTTATTAGCAAATCCAAATTTGCTTGAGCATGGATCATGAAGGTTCTCAGTGACCCCAGAATCATTAGAACTAATGGGGTGTAAGCTCTGGCCTATGAATAGCAAAAAAACCCCACACAAATTCCTTCTCAGGACTCAAGCTGTATCATCCCTGTTAATGTATTAGCATCAGTAGATGAAACATAACTAATACTTCATCTCATTTGCATAATGGATGAGATGGCGGAAGCAGTTCCAGATGGCTGATGAGCACCTGGAGCCAAAAAATGATTTTTTCGCTTTCTTTTAAGTAACACTGAGATGCTGATGGATATATTTACCTGGTGTGGTTGGCTGTATATGATGGGGAAGAAAGTTGAAGTGCAAAAACAACAATAGCATAGTGCTTATCAATTAGGTAAAGGTAAAGGGACCCCTGACCATTAGGTCCAGTCGCGGACGACTCTGGGGTTGAGGCGCTCATCTTGCTTTACTGGCCGAGGGAGCCGGCATTTGTCCACAGACAGCTTCCAGATCATGTGGCCAGCATGACTAAGCCGCTTCTGATAAACCAGAGCAGTGCACGGAAACGCCATTTACCTCCCCCCCCCCCCGGAGCAGTACCTATTTGTTTACTTGCAATGGCGTGCTTTCGAACAGCTAGGTTGGCAGGAGCAGGGACCGAGCAACGGGAGCTCACCCTGTCACAGGTATTCAAACCACCGACCTTCTGATCTGCAAGCCCTAGGCTCTGTGGTTTAGACCACAGCGCCACCCACGTGTTTGCTTGCTTGTTTGCTTATCAATTAGGGATGTATTAACTCATTAACTCAGTACTAGAGAAACAGAAACCTTGTGCCATATAAAGCATAAAAATGGAAAAATATCTACCATTCGTGGGAAGGTGATAGATATGAAACGTAATACAACCAGCAAATTTCAATTATTTAGTTAATAATATTGATTTAAATAAAACCACAAAATATCCATTGATGTACCACCAGCACAATTCTATACACGTCTGCTCTGAAGTAAGCTCCATTGATTTAAATCAAGTTTATTCCCAAGTAAGTAGGTATAGGATTGTTGCTTAATTCATATTATTATGTGCTTTTGGCAGATCTCTCCCCCCGCCATGCCCCCGCCACACATGCTGTAAGATATAGTCACACTAATTCACCTCCTGGGGATTGTCCCATTTAGAGCCCTCTCTCCTCACTACTCTATCTTCTCTTAATTTGTTCAAATAAACTCTTCTTTCGATCTTTAAATTAAGCAGGTTTTTGCTTTTGCGTGTTCAGACCTTTAAACCTCCCCCTTAAAGAAATTCACACTAGACTCAAATTTTTGGTTTGGTTTTTGGCAGAATTTAGGCCACAACTTTATTGATTACAGCAAGTGAGTGGTTGAATAGGCTCTGGTTCAACTAGCTCCCTGCACCGTTACAGGTAGCGCTGACCCAGAACTCTATCATAGGTCAGCCTAGGGTGAACACCTGGAATGGCGGAAAGCCGGGGACATGTTATGCCCACCACCCAGATGTCCCCCTGGACTCAGGCACGGGCACAACCCCTCGCAGGGTTGACCAAACCATTGAGTTCCTGGATTCCTTTAACGAAATACCCCTTCACATAGGGATGGCGAGAGCATTCCCCCATCCCTATCACCTGAACCAGAGCCTATCTGCAACCTTATAAGTTGTGACGATTTGCTACACGGCAGGTGAAACCCAAACGGCACCAGCCAATCAGCCAAGTGGGGTAAATTCCTGCCGTGCCCCTGTCCCAACGACAGACAACACACGTTGGCATAGCAAGGTCAAGCGCACAAGCCCTGAGGTGGGTGGGTCTTCCGATGCACTGACCAAGAGAGAAAGCTCAGGGTCACGTGCATTGGCATATATCCTTGATCCATTTGGCTAACGTCCCATTGGTCAGATTAAACCCAGCAACAAGGGACCTACCCTTCGGGTGTTGTGGCTATCCAATCGTACCCACCCACAAGGGTTTGGTTGCCAGGTCTCACCGCAACACGTGCCCTCTTTGAGGGAGGACACGATTTCCCTCCAGACCTTTTCACCTCAGTGGAACAAGAAGCACAATTACAAACTGCGGATGATGACATGCAACAGTGTGATATTTGGGTCTTTGGCCTTCGAATTAGGAAGACTCTGATTCTTTTATGTGTCATGGGTTTGTGTTTGTGTGTGTGTGTATGTGCACTCTCCCTTAACATGCTTAAATGGCCCTAAATGGCCTCGGTCCAGTATACCTGAAGGAGCGTCTCCACCTCCATCATTCTGCCCAGACACTGAGGTCCAGCACCGAGGGCCTTCTGGCGGTTGCCTCGTTGCGAGAAGCCAAGTTGCAGGGAACTAGGCAGAGGGCCTTCTCGGTGGTGGCGCCTGCCCTGTGGAACGCCCTCCCAACAGATGTCAAAGAGGAGAACAACTACCAGACTTTTAGAAGACATCTGAAGGCAGCCCTGTTCAGGGAGGCTTTTAATGTTTAATAGATGTTTAATAGATTACTGTTTTATTTTTCTGTTTTCTGTTGGAAGCCACCCAGAGTGGCTGGGGAAACCCAGCCAGATGGGCGGGGTATAAATAATATATTATTATTGTTATTATATTAAAGTGCACACCTACAAATGCAACATGTGAAAGCAATAAGCGTATGTTTATAGCAACATGTTTCACAGACGGGCTTCCAACCAGGAGCTGTTATACAGTGCACATTTCTATTTTTGAATACTAATAGAATCACAGCATTGGAGAGTTGGAAGAGACCACAAAGTTCATCTGCAATACAAGCCCTTTTTAGTCATGCAACATCTATAGGTAAGGAATGCCCTTTCATTCATTAGATCAATAGAGGAAAACTGCATTTTAATGAAGGTAGGTAAATTGGGGCATCGCAACCGCTCCCAAATAATACAGTTATAATCAACAGAAATTGACCAACTGAAATGACTTGGGTTTGTGTAGTGTTTAAAATGACCTTTCGGGTGCATTAAGACCCATGTTTCCCCTGTCTAAAATAATTACAATTATTTATTAGTGTTGCTTTTCATGTTGTTGAATTAATGCTTCTCTTAAAAAAAAAGAGAGAACATAATGCAACTTACGCAAAATCCACACAGTGCTGAATAAGAAAAATATATATACCCACAAACAAAGGATAAAATGGAGAGGCAACAACAGTTAAAAAAACCAACAGAAGTTTTAAATATGAACAAGGTAATCTATTATTATTATTATTAATCTTTCTAATCCCCAACCCCTCATTCACTCCCCCAATTTTTGTGGGCAAACATTTGGCACAGGCATATGGAATATAATGATAAATGGGTTTTCTGATTCCACTCACTTACCTCGGTGACGGCAGAATTTCCTAGAAGCACAAGTTTCAGAAGGAGCAGAAAGACTGTTTGTAGGCAAAACCCTCACTGGAAACACAGTTTTGGTTTCCTGACCCAAATGGAGACCCAGCTGCCTCTTCAAATTTCACCTAGTCTCATTTACTCTGTCAGCTCTTCAAAATCGTACGTTGCCTATTTCATTTAAAAGCTTGGCATCCCCCCCCCCTTTTTCAGTTTCTTCACAGGCATACTGCACCATGGGTAAAATGTGGATGGATCACCTCCTGTGATTGTTTTAGCTGGGGAAAAGAAATAAAGATGGCTTAGGGTGAAAGTATTAAAACAGCAGATGGAATGGAGCAAAGGATATTTAATTCTTATTGTAAGTGTGATTCCACTCCCCCCCCCCAAAAAATGAATTTAAGAATGAGCAATTTTGGAATACCAGTCAGAATTTTTGGACCAGGATTTAGAAGAGTGGTAGAACAGAACTGCAAGACTCAACCTCCACCCAGCTTTTTTTGGAGAGAGTCTTTATAATTTTAGTGTTAAGACGCTCCATACATTGTTGATAAACTGCAGCAATGCCATGGAGCTGTTTAGATTAGTCATGGAAAAAATAATCCTTTGAAAACCAGGATTCGGCTTTTAAAGACAGATGATGTAGCAATCTTGCTGCACTTAAGCAGGTCTGGGTCTGGTTAGTGCCTAGATGGGAGACCTCCTGGGAAGAACCCTGCAAATAAACCTTTGAGCTCCCCAGAGGAAAGGCATGATATAAATGTAATAAATAAACCAACAACAAGAAGAATAGGATTTGGAAGTTGTCCACCTAATGTCTGTAATCGATCTCTTCCATAGGGTAACTATGCCAAATTGGAGAGTGTTCTGTGAGCTGACACACTCCTATGAGTTTTAGGTGCCCTCTTAGAGCTATGAACACTATAAATTTATATTTCAGTATAAATGAAACCTCTCCATGGTGCTAGTTGTGTGCTGCTTATCTCAGGCACCAGAGAGCATCCCATCCATACTGGGAAGGGCACTGGCACTATTGGAGGAAAGGGGCCTTATGCCATTTTATTATTTATTATTTAAAAAACTTATATCCTTCCCTTCATCCTAGGAATCCCAGAGCGGGTTATATCAATAAATACATAAAGCTAGTTGTAATAAAAACAAAAACCAGCAAGGGGATAATTTGAACATCTTAGATGTTGCCATAGATGTCCAGAGTGGTTTGACATCTTGAGCAGTGTAGTTCCTATGATGTCAAATCACCCTAAGTGAGCAGTACCTGTGAGATGGTATCAAAAGTCTTCTTAGGTCCAGATTTCTCTCCAGCAGTGGGTGCTGGTTCCTTTAGGTCACCTGTGGCACTGCTCTCCACTCAGTTTTCAGCCAACACTCACAAAGCTTCCTTCTTACTTGAAGGAAGGAGGCACTGTCTATCACAGGCATCCCCAAACTTCGGCCCTCCAGATGTTTTGGACTACAATTCCCATCTTCCCCAACCACTGGTCCTGTTAGCTAGGGATCATGGGAGTTGTAGGCCAAAACATCTGGAGGGCCGCAGTTTGGGGATGCCTGGTCTATCAGCTTCTTGCTCCTTAGTCTCAGCATTGCTCCTGTAGAACTCAGCAGAGAGGAGGGTGAGTTAGTTTTGCCTGTCATTGGCTCTGGCTCCACCTACTGTTGGCCTGCCTTCCTTATGCCCTAGCAGTTTGAATGACCACCAACCACCACGGCTCCCCAGTAAGCATATAGTCCATGCCATGCTCCAGAACTTTGCACAATTTCCTAAGGAAGTCCTATTGGCCTAATTTTTGGAGCCTATCGAGCCTTGTGTTGACTCCAACTACATGCTGTGCTTATTGGCTTACATGCTTCATTTCCATGCAAATTGACATTTTCCCAACCACCTTCCCAAACCAATTTGTTGTTGTTTTTTCCAGAAGTGAGATTTAATTTAATCACCACTTATAAGCATTCACATTTTACTTTTATGGTATGAATAAGGATTTTTATTTTTATTTTAGCTTATGTATGAAATGTTTTTATTATCCATTACATGGGATGATTAACTGATTAAGGAGATAAGCCACTAATTTCTGCTGATCCAAGACCACAGCTGGTTCAGGCTGGTATAATTTCAGTGACTTCAGCTGACTGCAATATATGCCACCTAGGTAGCTGACATCAGGCTTCTATCATCAAAATAAGAAGGGGCAAACATTTTTTTTATGTCAACAACAGGGAGCTTCAAGTTTTAAAGGAGATAGGCCAGGGGTCCCTATCTAAGACTAAGGCCCGGGGGCCGGATGCGGCCCAATCACTTTCTAAATCCGGCCCACGGAAGGTCCGGGAATCAGCATGTTTTTACATGAGTAGAATGTGTCCTTTTATTTAAAATGCATTTCTTGGTTATTTGTGGGGTCTGCCTGGTGTTTTTACATGAGTAGAATGTGTCCTTTTATTTAAAATGCATCTCTGGGTTATTTGTGGGGCATAGGAATTTGTTCATTCCCCCCCCCAAAAAAAATATAGTCTGGCCCCCACACAAGGTCTGAGGGACAGTGGACCAGCCCCCTGCTGAAAAAGTTTGCTGACCCCTGAGATAGGCACTTTCATATTATATATATGATACTAATTTTGATATCTAATGCAATGCTTTGTGTTAATGGCTTGTCAGCTTTTAGGGGAGGTACTGAATTACATAAAACTTTGGTATTGTTAGCCTGCAGGCAAGGATTGCCTGGTTTTGATTGTAGGCAAGCTGCTCTGGGAGCCTTTTTGGCTGAAGAGTGGAGACAGTGGGGTCTCAAATTTCAGCGGCGACCTGTACAACACCAAAGTTTTGTGACCCTGCCTCATGCTTTCCATTTCACATACCGGTAATAGTTATGGAGCCCCTTGCAGCACCCCTGAGGCTCCACTCCAGGGGTGCCAACTTGCATAAAAAATTGGGGAGGCCCATGTAACTGATCACGTGACACAGCACACACACACTATTTGAGTGGCAAGGCCCATCAACTAGGGGGGCAGACCCTTCAAATACTTTATGGGGGGGAGGCAAAGGGACCTCAGCCTTTAGGAGTTGACTCCTATGCCTGTTCCTAGTGTGACTGAACCAGTTGCGCTCCCCTAAATCTGCCTCTGGCGGTGTGCAAATGCTCTAAATAAAATATTAATAAAACAGTACCGCATGATTCTGTTGTAGAATGACCGTCAGTATCCAGAAATGGAGAATGAGTGGAGATCTCAATGGTACTTCAGAAGAACTACCTCAGCAGAGTAAAGCGACCTGAATAACAAAGCAATCAAGTGTATCATGGTAATTAGCACAAATATTTCCCATTTAAAACAAATTCTGCTGCTGCCCACACAAACTAGAAAAACGAACCCTTTGTATTGTAACATAAATTCCATAGGGGTGATGTAATGCTTAGCATGTCTTTTGTAATTCAATTATAAGGCAGAAATGGTGGATTTCCGCTTTGACATTCTTGTGTAGAGATCAAGTAGGTTTGAGTCATTATGGAGTTTTGTTACCGTAACCACATGCTATATTTTATTTCAGCTCTGATCTTTGTTGACAGAGAGATTTTGCTATTTTGAGCCTCCACAATGGTTTGATGGTGAAATGCTAAAGCAAAATGGATTGTGTGGTATCTCCTGGGATGACTGAGAGAAATTCCATCCTCAGTACTTTGGGACTTCCCCCCTCCGACCCATCTTTGCTTTTTACTTACATGCTACCCCAAACCACCTAATCAATTTTTCATTCTGTACACTTTCCTTCCAATACAAACAGAAACACATCAAAGCACCCTTTGTCTCACCAGTTGAGCATAGTTGTTTCATTTTGTGAGCCAGCAAAACCACCAAGTTGGGAATCTCTGCCCTTTCACAATCACAGACTCCTGCTATTCCTTGCTCTCCCCGCCCCCCCGCCCCCAGCAACACATGACACGTAATAATGGTGGGTTTGGTGAAACGTATGGGATTTCATCCTGTCAAAGAAAGTTTTCTTCCCCAGAGAAGGGAGCTTCTGGGGTTTGGGTCCTCCCCCCCCCTTTCAAGGCTCATTAGAATTTCTTTATAGTGAGTATTGGTTCTGAGCTTATCCCATCGTTGTGAGATGGTTGAGGGAGATTTTTGTATTTCCAGTAAAAAAAATCTCAAGCACTCTGCAGTTTCTCAGGCTTCATATACTTCCTGATCTGAAAAAGTCCCATGGGAGGAGTTACCTCATGCTGTCTTCCCTTGGGTTTCAATTCAAGCTGCAGAGTGCAGACCACTAGTGAGGTGTTTTGTAGAACAGAAGGATACCTTGGCTTCCTCAAATGTGAGGCAAGCACACACACACACAAACCTCACCCCCTATCCGTGAGAATCTTACTGATTTTTTTCTCTCCCCTTTGATAATTTTCAAATGCAATTCCAATGTTTAGGAAGGGGGGAAATGCAGAACATTTTGGCAGAGCACTAGCTTTGAGTGTACAGCTTGCTCTAACAAACTCTGGAGGTTGAGTGCAGCCTTATTATTTCGAAAGTCCAGATTATCCCTTTCTACGCACTCCCAGATTCTTCCTGAGGAGTGTGACTTTTTAAGAGGATAGTGCCCTGGCCTGAAGGAAAGTACTTCTCTCCATGACTTCTTACTCAGCACTGCTGAGCAGGCATTAAGGAATGGCCTGCCTTCTCTGGTGAATCAGGTTTGTGGGAATTGTCTGTGATGTGGTTTTTTCCCAGGGCCCACCCTATTCCTGTGACCTTAATCTGCTATAACTGCTTTAAATTTTTAGTTTTTAATTGGTGTAATAGTTTTTAAATTGGATTTTAAACTGTCACCCTGGAACCTGCTGGTGAAGGGGGGGTAATGATAATATAGTGGTACCTCGGTTTACAAACACAATTGGTTCCGGAGGTTTGTACTTAACCTGAAGCGTACTTAACCTGAAACGAACTTTCCCATTGAGAGTAATGGAAAGTGGATTAATTTGTTCCAGGCGGGTCCGGAGAGTACTCAACCTGAAGCGTACTTAACCTGAAGCGAACTTTCCCATTGAAAGTAATGGAAAGTGGATTAATCCGTTCCAGACGGGTCCGCGGAGTACTTAAACTGAAAATACTCAAACCGAGGCGTACTTAAACCGAGGTATAACTGTAGTAATAATAATGATATTAATGACAATAATGATAATAGCAGCAAATAAATGCAAATAAATACTGTGCCTATTTTCAAACAGATGCTGGCACTGAACAGCATTATGTAAATACAGTACTTTAAACAATTGATCCAATTATGCAGGTACAAAGACTAAGCAGGTGTGAAGAAAATTAAGCCCCCCCCCCTAACCACAGGTAAGATTATTTTAAAGTGTTGCTCCAGACATTAAGCTTAACTGAGAAGGGTATCAGTAAATCTTATCAATCTTCTACCCAAGTACCACAGTGAACTTGAAATTGTTCTGAACAAATTACAGTCCTTTGAATGTTATCTCTGTCTGTTTGATGCAGGGTAACCAATTTGATAGGATGCTTTATTCAATCTTAGTGAAATTGAACTTGGCTTGAAATTAGTTCTTGATTATAATTCTATTTAGAAAATCAATGGGAAGCTAGTAAGCACCATGTCCTTCCCCGGAGGCATTGTGCTACAGACAATTGCCACATTCCCCTTGTATATGCTGCCCATTTAATATCAATACCACTTTGTGGTGCAAATAGCAGCCTGATTCAAGACTGACTGATGGAGGGGGTGTCAAATGCTTTGGAGTCATCATCTAGCAGACACAACCCCTCTGGCTGTGCATATATTGACAAGTCTGGAGACTACTGGATATCTCAAAGACTGAGGGAGAGAGAGAGAGAGAGAGAGAGAGAGAGAGAGAGAGAGAGAGAGAGAGAGAGAGAGAGAGGGAGGGAGGATGAATTGAAAATGAAAGCACAACCAGAGTGTGGTTGAAAAAAACAGGCGCAGGAGAGAATGGAAATTACCGGTAAAATAAGCAGTAGGTAACCAGAGGATGCATTGTCCCTAGTTCAGGAGGCATTAAAAGAAGATTGGGCAAATTCATGAACAATCAGTAGTGACCATGATCAGTATATGGAACCTTCGTTTTGATAGGAAGCAAAAAGTGAGAGGGCTGTTGTCTTCAATGGCTTCCTAGAACAGGTACAGGGAATCTGTGATGCTCTAGGTGTTGTTAGACTCCAACTCTCTTCAGCCGTGGCCAGCATAGAATCAAGGAATTGCAGAGTTGGAAGGGACCCCGAGCATCTTCTCGTCCAATCCCCAGCAATGCAGGAATATGCAGCTGTCCCCTACGGGGATCGAACCTGCAACCTTGGCGTTATCAATGGATTATGAAAATATGTACATGGTCCAGCAGCAGCAGCAGCAGCTCAAAACAGCCTTCTGCTAAAGTCGACAGAAAGGGATAGGAACAACCTCTCTAAGTTCTCCATTGCAGGGATATAGCAGTGGTTACTCTCCTGTGAACATGGGAAATTATAAGGTGGGGGAAGTGTCCTCATGCTGGTGAAGAGGCAAGTTATATATTTCTATGTTAGCTTTGTTTTCTGCCCTGTAACCAGAAGGTTCCCACGGTGGTACATAAGAATATATTAAGGCACACATATCTATACCAGAAACTCAACAATATAAAACCTATATAGTTCCTTGTATACTGGTGGGTCCAGTTCTACTTTTCCTAACCACTTATCCAAAGAGCACTTTGCCATGATCCTGTAGTTCTCAAGCAGAAATGCCAGAAGCATCCTGGAGCAAAAGGTGTGATTAGATATTTGCCTGCACATGCAGATGCTGAAAGTGTGGTTGGGGGCTGGTGTGTTCACATAATCCTCTCCACCAAATTCTTGTGGGATTGCAGCCAAATCACAAATGTATGCTTGCTAGATAGTCTCAAACAGCGGACTCTATGAAGTCATATCAAGGAAACTTGTGTGTCAGGGTGGGAAACAATAGAACCTTAATTTTCTTCTTCCTGTCACTGCATACTCTTCTTCCTACATGCAATGGGGTAGGTTGTCTATGAGCTCTTCTCCAGGGAGCACACTCCATTTTGAACTGGACCATGGACTTCTGTAATTTTAAAGGATTATCCCCTGTCTGATTTCCATGACTGTTGAATCCTGACAAGACTTTGATAAGTGAGTAAACCTTATATTTTTCTTGTTTACTTAAATGGTCTGAGAGTGATATCTTTGTTAAGAAGGAAACATAAAAGGGAAAAGACAACCCAAGTCTGCCTAAGGATCCTTGGATATCAGACTTGTTCTAGAAGGTTATACAACCTTGTCCTAAAAGCTTCTAGAGATAAGTTGCACATGGGCGGTGATATTACTCTGATGAAATAGGTACCGGTATGTGTGTTCTCACACTAGTGAAAAGAGGAAGGATGATTAATAAATAAAATATCCTCTCCTATTCATCTAAATCCATCCAACAATTCTCATGAACAATGTCTCTCCCCTTCAACCCCTGACATTCCTTGCAGTGAGAAAGGAAGGTCTGCAGGGGGTTTGTGCTTGCAGTTGCTTGAACATGAGTAGAATACATTACGTAATCAGGGCCCATGGTAAAGTTGTGTTGAGGGTTGCACTTCAGTAGAAACCTTCTTTCTCCATTGTGTGCATCCCGTGCCTCATACAAAGATACAGAGTGTGCATTTTCAGCCAAATACCAGAAAGCAGGTTCTCCCCTTAAGGAGAGCATGGGTTGCGGAAGGGTTACCAAGACATTCCCTGGTTTGATGGCCGGTCAGTTTGGATGGCCACTGGGGTATTGTTGCTGGGGAAAATGTTATGTTGCAACTTATTTGATTGACAGCCACAGCAAGCAGCTTACGGTTTCACTTTTGGTGCTTGCAACGGATCTCCATCCCTCCCTCCCTCCCTCCCTATATTCAGGGGTTTGTTTGCACATGACGTTGCTGTGCCTCTCATGGGGTTGTCCGTTTTGAGGCGGGGGCCCAGTAGGAATTTTGCAACTTGGCTGATTGGCTGGTGCCTTGTGGTTTTTGCCTACTACATAGCAAAATGTCACAACTTGTAAGGTTGCGGTTAGACATTGGTTCAAATTGGATGGTGGAGGGGTATGGATTTGGCTGGGGCTGCCCCTCAAAATTGCTGCTGCCTTTAGGGGTATTACGTTAAAGGAATCCTGGGGCTCCACATGTTTGCCCTGCCCCAGCCTCTCTCAGAGGGTGCTTACCTATCCTGGCTTCCCCAGTACGCTAGGGGAGTCAGATCTGTCCCAGGCGGGGGACAGATGACTGGGGAACCAATGCCTAAATAACCACTCACATTAGTTGTATTTAAATAAAGTTGTGGCCAAAATTAATGCTAAAAACCTTAAACTTAAATTCTGTGTGAAGTGTGAGTTATTGGTGGGAAGTCTTGGTACCTCGACACGCAACTTGCCTAAAGAGATGTACCTTTTTCCCAGGGTTAATGATGTACTCTAGACAGTCAAGTTTGACATTCTGGACATATCAGGGTAGGTGATTTTCAAATTGCACATCTTAGGCTAAAAGCATTGAATCTTTTATATGATGTAATTTCCAATAGTTTTTAAAGTGGGAATGGGAATAGTTGTTAGTGAAACATTCTCGTATGATTCCTTCCAGGGTTGGAAGCTAAAATCTATGCAAGCCTTGAGCAAGATAAAATGCAGAAATTGTATGTTTTAGGAAGATGGAATGTGGTAGGCCCTCTGAAAGGAACGGATGGGCCTTTGACTTTCATTTTCTCACTTTACAACACAATCTTCTTGTGGAGCTCTTGCAGTGAACCCCTGATAAAAGCAGAATTGGTTGTTAAAATTTGACAGTCCTTTGCAATCAGGTCACACACAATGAGCATGTTTCTGTTGAAATCCAAGGACTGAAGTATTTCATTGCAAAGGCAAAGGATTGCCTTAATCTTTTAGTCATCAGTGCATTGATTATACATTCACTGTTTATGTGTCAAAACTAGCTGTGCCTTTGTACAATGGAAATGTGTAATAACGATCTTTTTAATGTCATTTGTATGTAACCTGAGAGATGAATTTGAAAGCGATGAAAGCTTTTAAATAGCACCTATAAGAGTGATACACAAATATAGCAAACTGTGCTCTAGGGTACTCAAACACTGGCTTCCTGAGCTTTTCAAAATGCTACCATTTTAATCTTACTTGCCTCTTTTATGCATTTGTTCTTGACAAAGCATTCAGCTAATATTACTCAGTGTCTCAAACAAAGCCCTAGTTTTCAGTAAATCTGGAACAAGGCATAAATTTAAGGAAATGCTGGTGTCTACAAAACATTATGTTAGTTTACATAGGTTAAGCTTATCATGTGCTACCTTTCCTCTTATTGATAAGCACATCTTTCACACAAAAGGAAGACTCTGTCAGTGATAAATGATCTTCAGAACCAATTTCACAACAAACAGACAAGTGTGTGATAGTTTCAGTGATTGTAGCGAAAAGGGTGGCTTAATCTAATCTCAGTTTCAACTCCAGTTTAAGTGTTTTGTGATTACAGGCTGATAGTGCTGCCTAGGAAGTAGCAGTGGCTATTGGCAGTGATTATGCTACCTTCTTTTTGACAAAGAGAATCCATTCTGGAAATCCCATGAATTTCCCCTATTTAAACCCCAATTAAAGCAGGTGATTTCACCCTTCTTTGTTCCCATTCCAAGAGGACAGGTGAGCCTATATCTGTAATGTGGCTTTCATGAGGTTTTCCTTTTAGATGCCATCTCATTCCTCTGTTGTTGCTCAGGGATGTCCAAACTTTTTTCAAAGGGGGCCAAATTTGATGAGGTGAACATGCATGAGGGCCAACGAAAGTTGCTGAGCTTTTTTTAAGGACATGCCTGTTGTTGCTAAATAGGTAGTGACCAAATCGCACCAGCATGGATCAATTCCTTCTGAGAACCCCTTCCCTCCTGCAATTACATTTACATATTTACATGCGGGAGAAAGCTGAGCTGCTCTAATCATGAAAGTTCCTAAAACATACAGGACAGGGCCGGCTGGGAAACTGGGGCAGGGGGCGCCGGAGGGATCCGTCACTCCACGGCGCCAGGGGCGCTTAAGACGGCCCTGATACAGGAACCTGTTTGGAGGAATAATTCCAAGGGAGGGAGTAAAGTAAATGCTACAAAAAGGTAAATAATACATAACTAGCATCAGAGGAGAGTGCTACCACTTCTGATAAACCTAGTGACTAAGCAGTAGTGAGGCCTGGGTAGACCTGGCCTCCAAGACACTTGTATTCCTGGTCTATTCCTCCATTGGTTGGAAGCTGCCCAGAGTGGTTAGGGCAGTGTTTCTCAACCAGTGTGCCTCCAGATGTTTTGGGACTACAACTCCCATCATTCCTGACCACTGGTCTTGCTAGCTAGGGATGATGGGAGTTGTAGTCCCAAAACATCTGGAGGTTGAGAAACACTGGGTTAGTGGAACCCAGTCAGATGGAAAGCATAGAAATAATAAGTTGATGTTGTTGTTGTTGTGGTTGACTTTACTCACTGGCTAAAAACACTCAAAGGAAGGAGCAGGCTGGATTCTCACAAAATAAATAGAGAGACTAGTGCCTGCACATTTTGCCTCCTATCCATAGCTGCCAAGTTATCCCTTTTTTTCAGGGATTTTCCATTATGCTGAATAGGCTTCCTCGCGAGAAAAGGGAAAACTTGGCAGCTATGCTCCTATCTCAGGCTGCTGCATGCTGGAATGGAAAGAGGGAGTGGCAAAGTGTCACTGAGGTCAGCATAGGGCTAACACACCATCTGCTTTATGGGCCAACTTCTGGGCATCACATGCCAGTGGTGGGCAGGACCAATGGTCAAAATGCACAGACTTGAATAATCTAAAGGACTGTCACATGCTAGATGGGGTAAGCTTGCTTTCTCCTGCTCTGGTGGCTAGGACCTGAAATGGACTGAAATGACAAGGAATGAGATTCTGACTGAATATCAGAAAGAACTTTCTGTCTGTAAGAACTGCTTCCTTGGATGTTTTTAAGCAGAGGTTAGATGGCTACCTACCATGTGTGATCAAGTTGAGATTCCTTCACTGCAGGCGTTTAGACTACATGGCTCCCAGGGCTCCTTCCAGCTCTGCAATTCTATAATTTTTGCACTGTATGCTTGTTTCTATACACCCACTTATCCTTCTCTTTCCTTCAACCTGGGAAAGCAAGAAGCATTATCAGCATTCAAGGACTCATTTCTGCCAGGCAAAAACATCTGAGGGTGGAAAGCAGTGCCGGTGAAAGGTGTGACTCAGAAAGGTGCCTAAGAAACAAGAGAAGAGCCTGCTGGATCAGGCCAGTGGTCCATCTGGAATCCATAGGGCCAGATAGGGAAGACTGAAGGGGCACTATAGGGCCCCTGGCCTCAGGTCTCCCATCCCTACTTTAAATCTTAGAATGCAACAGGACCTGTGAGTTCTTTCCTTTGATATGCAATTCAAAGCGATACTTTCAGAAGGAATGTCAACAAGTCAGGGAAGGCTTTGAAGAGTAGCTTACAAATGACAAATGATTTGAAGTTCAATCGGTATGAGAAAAGGTTGAAGAGACTGGACATGTTTAGCCTCGAGAAAAGGAAGATTAGAGGGGGATATGAGAGCGACCTTCAGATAATTTAGGTGAGAACCATGCAGCCCTGTCTTGAGGCAAGGACAAAAAGAGATAAGTTAAAGAGATAAGTAGAAAGATTTAGGCTCTATACAAAGAAAGGCACACTTCTCAAATGCATGGATAGTGAAACATGGTGCCTAAGGAAGTGATGAAAATTTGTCTGGAGGTCCTAGCAGGGGAGCGCAGCTATCATATACCCTTGACCGAAGAACGGCACACTCCCTCCATCTGGGAAGGCCGTCCTCCTCCACCGAGCGCGCAGCTTCGGGAGGGACGCACATGGAGCGGTGAGGGAGGAAGGGGACACCCGCCTAGCCAGCCAGATCAGCCGAATCAACCCTGGCGATCAATGGGGTGACAGATGTCGCAGCCAGATCACCCTCAGATTAGTAGATTAGTAACGTGCATAAATTGAAGCTATAAAAGGTGAGAAAGAATATTTAGATAAATAGAATATTATAAAAAAACAGGGGAAATGAGAAACGGCAGTTAATAGGTTCAGAAGAAGGAAAGCGGGTAGTAATTAGTAGGAAGGTTAGCCATTATTATTATGTTCTTTTCTTTGTATTGTTTTTTCTTTTCTTTTCTCTTTTTCTTTTTTCATTCTCTTTTCTCTCTTTCTTTCTCTGTTTAATCCTCAATTTACCAGATCTTCTTATTTTTCCCCTTATCTCCGGTCTTTTCTCTTTTTAATTTTTTTGTTGTTGTCATTTTTTGTGAAGCGTTATATTAAGTTGCATGAATGGAATGGATTATATATGATTTATGATTTATATGATTTATAAGAGTTATATGATTTATATGTATATAATTTTTTTTCCTTTTTTTGAGGAGTGAGTGGATTTAAGAATTATGATTTATAGTCTTTTAATGATATATGTTCATTTTAAAGTTTCAATAAAGTATTTTTAAACCTTAAAAAAAAAAGGAAGTGATGAAAATTTGTTTGAGGCTGAAGAAAGGGTGATACAGGCATCTGTTGGCTATACCATTAATATATAGTTCCCAGCCTCAGATTGCGGAGTTAGACAGCAAGGCCCCTTCTAACGTTTTGTTTCTAAGCACCTGTCATTGTAAAAAAAAGAAGAAGAAGAAGATTAATGGATGACCAGATCTTATCTTTCCATGTCTTCCCAGCTGAGAAAGGGCAGAAAGAGATGATAAAAGATTGAGCATATGTACTAGAGAGGTTGCATCCATTTGTTGGGAAATTGTTCCCACGGGAGACCAGAGGTTAATATTTTCCATATCATATACATCCTGAGCAAATCCATTAAAAGTCAAGAAGTTCACAATTAGAACAACGATTCTAGGTGTGATTTGTCTTAGAATGAAATAACTCACAAGGAAATTTTATTTTCTTAGATTCACATCCCATGCTATCACATTAGGGATGAATGAATCTCTCAGTTTCTCAATGTCCCATTTATAAGTTCCGTTCACCCATTTTTTACATAAGATTGCATTAAAAGGAAAAGAAATCCACATGAAATGCATAATAATTTTGTGTGTGTGTTTTCCAAACACACATTTTTGTACACAATATTGTCCAATGTTCATTCTTTCTACACAATTTGTCCGTTCCACACATTTTGCAAGCCATGTCCCCTAAGATAATGCATTTTTATATTGTTTTCACTAATTGACATATTTTTGGATGCACATCATTGTATGATTGGATACCTACATGCAAAATTCAGGGAAATGTGAATTTTGAAAGATAGCTGTTTCAATTCACATATTGCAGGTGTGGGGAAACTTTTGTCCTTTAGATGTTACTGAACTACATCTCCCATCATCCCTGGCTATTGACCAACATTGACTTGTAGAGCCTTGAAAGACTACAGCAATGACAGCAGAAATGGTCAAACTTTTCTCCATCAACAGCTGAATTATGTTGGAGGTAAACTGCTTTCTGTCAGTGGGTGGGATCAGAAATTGCAGTGGGTAAAACAAGAGGTATTTCATACAATTTCTCATTCAGCCCCCCCACCCCTGATAACCCTTAAACTAGTTAACTCTTCCCACTCCTGTGATTCTAGTGATTATTGACCCCATGCTGGTATCCAGCTTTTTCCTAAGCTTAATGGCAGTGAGTTGGGAGAGGGCTCCATAAGCAAGATCCAGAGGGTACCATTTAAGGCCCAAGCAATGATGATGATGATGATGGTGATGATTTTATTATTTACTACTTGCCATGCGTTGCTGTGGCAATTTTGAAAAAAATAGAAGTAAAAATTTGACATTGTAAAGTTTTAGAATATTACAATAATTCACGTTTTTACCGCCCTGTCTGCCCCCACCCCCAAGCCATGACGTATCCCAACCCCTTGCACCTGTTCTGAGCCCAGACTGCAAAGGTGAGCTGAGCTGCTTTGGAGAGGGAAGGTTTTATAGCTGCAGTACCAGTATAGTTGCCGCTAGAGGGCGATGTTTTGCAACCTTTCTGTTGTTTTTGTCTGGTTTTCCTCAAAACTTTGATTTAACCTGCGTCAGGTTTGATGTATGTATAATGTATGTATATGCAAGCACTCCGACATCCGCACAGAACGTTGCACCAAAATTTCAACGCAATTAGTCAAGCGGTTTCCAAGAAAAGTGGAAAGCCTCAAACATGGACCCCTTACATATATATATATATATATATATATATATATATATATATATATGCCATCCATCTGATTAGACAAGATGACATTGATTCCTGTTACAGGCCTTCTCTGTAATATCTTTCCATTCATGGAACAAAACCTAGCACAAAGCTTGTCATAATTTCAGTTTGCCCAGGCAATTGGTTAGCATAATCAATAGGGTATTGTATTGTTAAATATGTTTTTAATATATATATGTATCGTACCACTGAATTTTTTTTACCTGCTTGCAAATCACTTTGGGACTCTTATAGTTGGAAGTGATACATGAATTTAATAAACCTAAGCCTAACAATTTCTGATAGAATAATGCTGTTTAAAATAGATTTTGTTCATATGGAAAGAAATAAACTAAATAATGGAACATTTTTTCCCTCTTGAAACTGACAAGCTTCTATTCTTTGTCAAATATCAGATGTGCTTAAAAGTAACATTTTGTACATTATTACACTGTACTGTATTTTTCTTTTTTTAAAAAAGGAAAGAAAAACAGTCCTTAAAGTTAATATTTGCCCTGATAAGGAAAATGTGTGGATATGTGTAAAATATTCAAGAGGCATCTTTCATTGGGAAAGTTAACTAACTAACTAACTAACTAATTAAATTTGTATACCACCCTATACCCGCAGGTCTCTGGGTGGTTCACAGGATAAAATCAGAATATAAAAGCACAAAAGACATAATAAAACAACAACAACAACCCAATAACCCCCCTCCCCCAGAAAATGTTGTGTGAAGGCAAACACTACCTCATTTTTGCCATGGTCTGAATTTTCCTTTCTTTAAGTGGCTAGTTTCTTTGTAAAACAAACAAACAAACAAAGAGATGGGAGATCCAATTATGGATCTCCATTATTGCATGTAGCTTTGGCCTGAACAGAAATTACCTCCAGTTGATTTCTGTCAATCCCTCAGTGCAGCTACGTTATTCTGGAGAATTCGTTGACCCCTGGGATCAGATTTACAAGATGGCTAAGGTGCTATAACAGGAAGCAAGAAGCAAGAAGATCCACTTCAGAAGCTCTTATCTTTCAAGTGTTTGCCTTGCTTTGCTCACAGGAGTCTGATGATTTAATTTGGGCCTGTTTTGTATAAAAGGTAAAATGCCAGCTTTTAAATATAAATCCAGAAGAATAAATAAAACTCATGAACTTCTGTCACCGATGAAGAGAAAATGTAATTTGAGACAGGTTAGATGGTGTTTCCACAACTAACCAACTGGATGAATCACAACGAAAATAAGTCGTGTTGGATGAAGTGGCTGACCAAGCAAAGTGGTCTAATGACAAGAGAATGGAACTAAACAAAATACATTTTTGGACAAAGAGCAAACATGTTCTGTTATCCTATCTATCAGCAAAACAGATCTGGAAGTGGCAGTGGAGGTAAGATCTTGTGATACAACCGCTAAATCAGAAGGAAACTACATGCCATCAATAAGATGCTTCTGCAAAAAAGACTGGTTGGAATTCTTGGAAGTAATTAGGCAAAGTTTTTGTAGAACAGATGGAGGAGGCTGAATAGCCCCCTATAAGGTACTGGTGAGGCCAAATATTTGTCCAGTTGTGGAAATCCACTTTCAAGGAGAATGAATTCATAAGGAAAATGATGGAAAGAAGACAAGGTAGAAGTGTATTTATGAGCAGAGATTGATCTGTTTATCTTAGGAAAAATAACACTTATGCCTTATTCAGTGCCATGTGGCTGAAATAAGGCTGTGAATAATAGACCTTTCTGGGCATAGTCTGCCATGAAGGATTCCCCAGTCAGTTAGCTATTTATTAATCCATATGCTTCTTCTTCTTCTTCTTCTTCTTCTTCTTCTTCTTCTTCTTCTTCTTCTTCTTCTTCTTCTTCTTCTTCTTCTTCTTCTTCTTCTTCTTCTTCTTGTTATTTGCACTACCCTTCAACTTAAGATCTCACAGAAAAAGACCATTCTTGTGTTGCCATCCTCCGGATCTCAATATGGGGGATAAAACCAAACCCTAGCATGTTGGGACAGCCTCATAGTCATCATGGC
This sequence comes from Zootoca vivipara, assembly GCF_965207765.1. Taxonomy (NCBI): domain Eukaryota; kingdom Metazoa; phylum Chordata; class Lepidosauria; order Squamata; family Lacertidae; genus Zootoca; species Zootoca vivipara. Next base: position 110,977,611 of record NC_142582.1, on the reverse strand, counting down.
AGCCATTAAGTTCTGAGCCACCCCAGAGCCAGTCGCCTTAGCATGGATGTAGAAGTCTTCCAGTACTAGCAGTCTGGGAGTCCTCAACTTCGCCTCTGAGACCAGCCCTGTCAGCTCAGGCAGGGAGAATCCTGGACAGCAAGGCTGGCAATAAACCAGCAGAATCCCTAATCTATCCTGATTGCCCAATGCCAGGAACACACACTCAAGATCTTGTCCCCCACCCCCGCTGGGCATGGACATAGAGCCTGGAGAGTGAAATGGAATCTCTATAAACTGCAGTAATATGAATGGGTACTATGGTGTTTAGAGCTTTCTAAAACTGTTATCATGATTAGGACTGGAAGCAGTGTAGTATGGGGTGTGTGGATTTTATCACATAGGAATGGGGGAAGGGTTCTTTTCAGTTCACATTTTTTATGGGAACCAATGCAATTTCCATTTCCCAAAATAATACACATACTAAAAGGCAGTGATCCTTCTAAATTCTCTGTATCTTGGAATGCAGTACTCCAACCAAAAAAAGTGTACCAAATTGTGTATATTAGGAGAAAGTGTAGATAAAATGCATTTATCAATGAAAGTAACATAAATGCATTATGTTACAGGAAATTGCTTACAAAAATGTGTCTATTGGCCAAAATTGCATGAAAAAAAATGTGTACAAGAACTGTTTGATAAAATGCTGATTAATTTTCAAGAGTGGGAAAAAAGAAACACTATTTCAAACTGATGCAGAAATGCTGTGAACTGGAAAAATGTGAAATTGAGAAGAACCAGAATTTATATGCTGGCAGATTGAGTGGACAAGACCGATAGTGGGTCCAACAGTCAAGAAGCAAGGGGCAGATGGGGCTTGTCAGCCTGGAAAGGTAACCCATCTAGGAGAAGGAAAACTCTGGTCCTAAACCTCCACTGCTTTATGAGTTATCTTTAGAGGAAGAAAAGGCTAATGTGAGTTTCACCTACAGTACGCTGCTACCTGATAAATGCCGCTACCTGAAATTGACTCTTGTATTAGTATAACTTATGCTGACTCATATAAGAATGTGTAATTGAAGCCAGCTGACAGTGACTAACCTATTCATGCTGAAATATGAATCAAGGACTCTGAGAGACAAAGCATCTATTGCCTTATCTCAATTATGGGATGTCACCATTCATAACAAAACCAACCCTACAGTCCTTTGTTTCTAGATAGTACATTTACAACTGTAATCTGGTGTGTCATACGCTGGGGAAAATGCTCTTTAAATTCAAAATTCTGTTGAAAAACAAAGCAAAACTATTTTGAAAACAATAGAGTTGTGGTCATTAAAACCAGAGGTCAAAATGATGAACTGAAATTGAAATGAGATTAATTTTGATTGATAATTCAGACACCAAAAAGAATGAATATTCTGGGATAGTGGGAACAGTGTGAGTGAGGGTTTATCTACACTTCTTCTTGTCCTGCTGCTTCCTGAGGGGGAAACTGCTCTTTAGTGCTCAATTGGAGCAAATGGCAATTCAGGTTTTTTTCCAGATTGATGTTTGCACCTGGCTCTGTTTAAAGAAAAAGGAAAACCAAAGCAAAATTGATCTAAAAACCCTGAAGTCTCCCCTTCTCCAACATACCCTGCCCTGAATGTGATCTGATGAAGGGTTGGAGGTGGCATGCTTCTGAATACCCTTTGCTAGGAACCATATTGGGGAGAGTGTCCTTGTACTCAGGACCTTCTTTCAGGTTTCCCACAGTGGTTGACCACTGTGAGAACAAGATGCTGCTGCTCTAGAGGGGCCATTGGCCTGATCCAGAAGGCTCTTTTTATGTTCTTCAAAGAACAATGCAGGCAGCGTAAAGGTAAAGGTAAAGGTACCCCTGACCATTAGGTCCAGTCGTGACCGACTCTGGGGTTGCGCGCTCATCTCGCATTATTGGCCGAGGGAGCCGGCGTATAGCTTCCAGGTCATGTGGCCAGCATGACAAAGCCGCTTCTGGCAAACCAGAGCAGCACATGGAAACACTGTTTACCTTCCCGCTGTAGCGGTTCCTATTTATCTACTTGCATTTTTGACGTGCTTTCGAACTGCTAGGTTGGCAGGAGCTGGGACCAAGCAGCGGGAGCTCACCCCGTCACAGGGATCCGAACCGCCAACCTTCTGATCAGCAAGCCCTAGGCTCAGTGGTTTAACCACAGCGCCACCTGGGTCCCATTTCTAGGCAGCCTAGAAATGATCAAAATGAATAAAGAGGTTGTTTGGTTTTTTTGGAGTGGGGAATGTCTATGCATGTTTTCAGAAATGTGTCAGAATGTGTCATGCTTTTGAATGTGGCTATAAGAGGCAGGCATTCCTAACAAAGGCTCCGAGGGCCCAAGTTACACATTGATCACAATTTTCACCTGATTCCTTGTCACCTGAATCTTTGATTACGCAGCAGTGACACTGAGACAGTGTGGAAGCCAGGTTGGTTGTGCTTTGAATATATTCTGTCAGATCACAAGCCACCATAATCAGATAAAAAGTCGTCAGCTATGGAAAAGTAAAGAGGGGGCAGGGGCTTGTTTGGGGAAAGCTTTCCAGTCCCCTTTTAGCTGTGTTTTTTTCTTTAAAAGCTTTGGCTCAGATCTCATTATGAGTCTGAGTTCTTGATCTAGATTCACATTTCCAGTTTAGCTAAGGGCCAATTCACATGTTTCATTTTTAAGGTGGCAAAACCTCACAAACTTGGTTTTCACAAGCTGTTTTGTAGAAAACAGGTTTTGTGTTAGAAAATCTGAATGCGTTTAAATTTTTTAATGTAGAGCTAATTCAAACAAATTGTTCCTCCATGCACAATGCAGAGGCAAAAGCCACCTAGAAATCAAGTCTAACTTGCTACATGATTTCTGCAAAGCTGTTCCCTGCTACTTGTGCCCACCTAAACCTTGAATTTCAGTTATTGTTGACCCAAAGTATTAAGTCTAGCTTTTTCAGCATGTTGAGGCGGAGGGCAGGGGAAAAAAAACTCAGTTGGTTTGACCTTCAGTGGAAGGAATGTGAATACAATTCACAGAGGGTAAGATGGTCTTTCTGTAATATGGCTAAAGGTTATTCATAGGGGAAGCCATGTTTTCTCCCAAGAATGCCCTGGGGATTTTGGAAGAAGATTAAATCCAGGCAAAATGAGTTGCTTCTTCATCAAGTACACAGTTAAGCTATGAAACACAATATCACAAGATGTAGTGATAGGAACCAACTCTGATGGCTTTGAAAGAGGTTTAGACAAATTCCTGGGGGATTCAGCTATCAATGGCTTCTTGGATGATGGATAGGTACTTACCTTGGCATGCCCCACATTCTGACAGTGAATCTAAAATCAAGGCTACTTTATCCTTTAGACCACTGTATTTTCCAAGTGGCAAATTTGGAAATTAAGAGTCTCATGCTCTACTGACTGAGCAATGCAGCTGAATAAATTTGGCTTCTTTGGATCATTTGAAAGATCCAGTTCTTGTTGTAGGCTGCAGTCCAATCCCCTAATCCACTACACTGTTTTGGGAGTTAGATGGACAGTTTATCCCGCTCTGCCCGGAGGTCACAAAGACAGGAGTTGGGTGGTTGTTTCTTTAAGATTGCTTTGGTGTCTCCATTCTATGATACTTCCTCCGGGGCATGTCCCTTTCAACTCAATGAGACTTAATTTTGAGGAAATGGTAAACATGAACATCATTGACATAACTTACCGGTACTTTAAATACAACTTTATTCACTTTAGAAACTCAGAAATTTCCAACACAATTCTGGTTTGAGAGTACAGTCACTGTACTGAGATGCTGAAAAAAAGGATGAAAAAACTTGAAACATAAAATAAAATACCTGAATTGTTACAGCAACAGCAAACAACAATACCATTCTGAAGGCTTTGACCTAGTGACAATCATGAGGATAACTCCCCCCCCCTTTAATACTTAAAAGCCTTTAGTGCTTTATTGCCAGCTAGAAACTAGTCAACATTAGCATTTGACTGATGGAGTCCTCTTCCTTGTGTAAGTACCTGCAGTATGATGAATCGGGTAATAAAGGGATCAGTCACTACAGGTTCCTAGTGAACTCTGGCTGATTATACTTTGGAAAATGATCTGATGAAGGAGTAAAGGAGAGGAGATAAATCACAAACTTCCCATTTCTGTGTATTATCAAGGCCACAGTGTGCTACCGCTTCTTTAAAAGCTCTGAGTTCAATAGGTACCAATGGTGTAACTTCATTCTCCCCTCGTAAAAAAATGGAGTTCACGGGATCATAGGATTGTAGAGTTCAAAGGGACTGTGCGGGTCATCTAGACAACCCCCTGCATTGCAGGAATCTTTTGCCAAAATCAAACCCACAGCCTGGAAATTAAGAGTCTCATGCTCTACTGACTGAGCAATGCAGCTGAATAAATTTGACATTCTGTTCTACCACAGGATGCAATTCTAAAGGACTTCCCCTGTGGAATCAAAGGAAAGGAAAAAGTTTTAAAACAGAGATATTTGGGGCATTTAGGCATAAGAATTAAAAGGAAGCTATTTCTGCTAGCTTGCATCCATATGTATGTATGGGAGAATCTGTAACTTTCCATTTCTCTCTGTTTCACATATTTCCAATCTTAAGTTTAGTTCTCCATGCTGTTTCGACATCAGTTTGTGATATTTTTTTAAAAAAGTTTTCATAGAAATTCACCAGCATTTTCATGTCAAGTTCTCCTAATATACATGCATTTCTACACAATTTTGTCTAGTTTACACATTTTTTATAATGCATTTTTTGGATGATATGCATATTTTACCATATGTGTTTGTGTAGTGAATTTCAAAGGATGGCTATTCTTTTGGAAAGTACTAGTTAGCTATGTTCGTCTTTAAATGCAAACTGAATCAATTTTCACTCCCATCCCTATCTATGCATTTGTAAGGTATTCACAACCACAGCACTGCAATTTCTAGGCATGGTTATTTTGGAATGGTGCTTTCTTGTCATAGCAAAGACAGTTAAATAGTAAGGAGGATATATGCTGAGCTTCATCAATTTTCATGTTATGCTTGCTTGGAAGTCACTGCCCTCAAACCTGAACACTATCACCAGCTACCCTAGATCTGTAGGAATGGAAGGTGATGAGTGACTCCATGGTGGGGTTCTCATTTGTCTGCATTTTCTACTTTAAAATTCATTCCTTGGCAGAAATGAGCCCTTGGAAATAGAGGAAGTTGATTTAAAAGTGCGAGAGATACATTTTTTTTTTTTGAAAGAATCTATATTTGGAGGGTCTTTGTGTCCCGAGAAATGTGTCCTTAGCTTTTCTTATGCCCTTCAGACTCTTTTCTCTCCTGTATCTCTTGCATGTTGCCAAGAGCCAAGTGCTCAATAAAGGAGACTTGAGGCTGAGTCTAATACATCAAAGTCAAGCCCTGAAAGTTTCAGAGGAAAGTTTCGCACACATCCCTCAGCACAGTGTAAATGTGTATCGCTCAGCAACACTTAAAGAAATCATTCCTCATTCAAAATTCATTATATTGTAGCTGCAGTTTTATTAGGAAGCTGGTCGTTTCTATCGATTAACCCGAGGATGTTGTGGAAACCTGAGACAAATGGAAAGTGCCCTCAAGAGCAAACTGTGACTTCAGAACAGTACATAAACACAAATGGAAAGAACCGACCACTGTGCTTTACTCAGGCATGATGAGGAATAACAATGCACAAACAGGTTAGCCTACAGAAGGTCCCAGGTATCTCCACACAGGACTAAGAAATTCCCTTGTCTGAAATCCTGGACAGCCACTGCCAGTCAATGTTGACAATGCTAAGTTACATGGACCAATGATCTGATTCAGTATAAGGCAGCTTCCATATAAGGCAGCTTCCCTAAGAAGGTGGTTCACTAATAGGCCCTCTAGAAGTCTAAATCCAGGCCTGAGCAGACAGGTAAAGATCCAGACCCATTTCTCTTCTCGATTTCTTGCCGCAAACATCATCATCATGACTGACTGTGACTGGGAATTCCACCTGAGCTGTTTTACTTGAGAAGGGAGGACAAGAAAGGTCTGGAAAGTCTCAGTTTAGAGCTTTCTGTTCGTGGGGGGGGGCAAATCTTGTAAATGGGCATGAACAGATTTAGCCAGAGGTGAATCCATTTTCATCCTTTCTAAGGATGTGGTAAGACATTAACAGAGCTGTGTTGAAAAGTTATCCTGCACCCCTTCCCCCAATTCTCCATCAGTGACTGAGAAAAGAAATGGCATTCAAAAATTACTCAAAGGGGGACTTTGGGGGGGGGGAGGTGTGAAATTCTCATGGGTTGGGTACAGGGGTGTTGTTGCATTTAGCTTACTTTTGAAGTGGCTGTTTGTGAGTGCCCTGTGAATCATTTCACAAGTGGTCTGCACACTGCAGCCTCCCTGGGTGCCTGTGCTTCAATCAAAGTGCAGAAGAAGCCACCATGACTCCTTCCCACCTTTTGCAGATTAGGAAGCATGAACAGATGGGGTGAGGCCATAGCTGTCAACTCTCCCGTTTTTCGCAGGAAACCCCCATATTTAAATCCGTTTCCCGCTGTTATCTCGAATTGCAAAATATCCCGTAAATCCCCCGGATTTATAAGAAAGCAGCTCCTGCCGGCCAGGGAGGCTCCTCAGCTGCGTAAATGTCCTGGCTCCCGGGAGGCTGCTTGCTCACTTGGCTTGCCGAGTGCTTCTGGAAATCACCTCTGCACATGCCCGGCCATGCGCAGAAGCGATTTCTGGTGCCCAGACATGCGGACACAGGCAGCCCAGCACTGAAAGTAGCTTCTATGCATGTCTGGACAAGCGCAGAAGTGACTTCCGGTGCCACGCTACTGCTGAATCCTTATTTTCCAATCCAGAAGTTGACAACTATGGGTGAGGCTGCAGAGGGCCAGAGAAATGTTTACTGAAAAGCAAAGCAAATGCACCCCCCTTAGTCACCTTGCAACAGTACAGTAATTTTAAAATTCCACACCAACAGTAATTCAGAAGAAACTCTAAAGCGCCCAGGGAAGGAGGCACAAAAGTAAAAGCCTCTATTGCAGAGGAGGAAACTGCAGGATGAATTTTGGCATATATTTATATTAGTGAGACAGTGTAGGACTTGTTCACTTTGAAAGCTTTTACCATGGATGACTGGTTGGGAAATGTCACCATACAAATGATAAAATGGGACCACTCTGTCCTGCTTTGGATCACTGGGTATGTTGGTTTAGTGCTGAATTATTCTGTTAAATTCCATATTCTGGACAGATGCTCATTTTGTAGCATGAACTGGGTGCTTTGGTTTATCTCACCTGTCCAGTTTCCCTATTTGCTTGAGTGTTTTAACACCCAATCCCCATAGGTCATATTAAATGGTATGCATGTTCAGAACAGAATTCTGTATTTCAAGTTTGGATATTGGACCTTGCAACCATTTTGGAGGAGATTAGGAAAGATGTAAAAAAAATGCTGCTGCAATTTGGGAGCTTCCCTGAATAATGAGAAAGCCCAGTGAAGCTTTATTATATAGCAATATTAGATATATTAGATAAAACTCTTTTAGAAGTTCAAAGAGCATTTAAATCCCTTCATTTTCAAGAAACAGAAGAAAGGGCCAAACAAAACTGAAGTTTGATCTCATGAACATTGGGTTTTATTAATTAAAATAGATAAAATTTGTGGTGGAAGGCAAAGTTCAGCAATAGCATTGAGTAGGCTGTAGTCCAACCCAGGTCTTTCTAGTGTGAACGAGAGCTATGTATTTTAAGATACTTTTTTTTTACCTTCTGCTGAGACAATAAAAGTCTTTTGTTCAAGGTCACAGACAAATGTACTTGCAACATGATAGTTTTTGCAGTTGCTTAACAGCATTTCTTTCTCAAAGAGGGAGGCATAAGAAAAGAGAGAAGAATTTAAAATAAATATGTCCTTTGTTATTTAAGGTAAGAACATGATTCACATTTGTATCCTAGACTTGTATTATTTAACAAGGTCCCCCCCCCATGTGATTCGGTAATTTCATGTTTCCAGAATGTCAACAAGGGTAATAAAATAGCAATTTAAAGCGGCATTAAAAGCTAAAGTAAATGGCATGATTCTTCTGAAGCTATTACGACGAAGGTACTCCTGTTTTTACACAGCTTTGCACTGTAAAAGAGACTCACTTATGTTATCAGTTCACTTTGGGATGCTTGTTCACTCATTACATTTTTGAGACTGTTCTGTCATCAACCAAGCAACTGAAACCACCAAGGTGGCCATTATCAGACCCCTAGGCCCCTGCCAGGATCGCAGGCCGCAGCATGGCCTTTGTTTTATGTAGGCCCCTGCCAGGCCCCCACTAGGCCTGGGGGGGATCACCCACAGCAACGCACTTGGGGGCACAAGGGGTTTTTACTTTAAAATTTAGCACCACTACACCCCCCCAAATCCCCCACCAAATAACCACAAGACAAAAAAAATACCATCCTTCAAAACATCATGAGAAACACCAGTCACGGGGGGGGGGGACAAACATAATAGATCATGGATCGGGACACGTGGGGGCAGAAAAATAAAACAAAACAATCTATTAAACATTAAAAGCCTCCCTAAACAGGGCTGCCTTCAGATGTCTTCTAAAAATCTGTTAGCTGTTTTTCTATTTGACATCGGATGGGAGGGCGTTCCACAGGGCGTGCGCCACTACCGAGAAGGCCCTCTAATAAATAAATATATATATATATATATATATATATATATATATATACACAAATGTAAAAATCGTGAAAGTGTGTGTTCCACTTTTCTCCATAACTGCTTGACCGATTGTCCTGAAATTTTGACACAATGATCCAGGCCACTCCCCGCGTGTTGTTAGAAAAAAACTCCCTCAAATTTCACACGTGGGCAGGTAGAAACCTGCTTTTCCACAAAGTAAAATAACACCCTCAAGTGGAATTCCTCCCACAGTACACCCCTCCCTTCCTGTGAAATCTACACCACACCCACAAACCAAATAATGACATCATCAACCAAGCAACTGAAACCGCCAAGGTGGCCATTATCAGACCCCTAGGCCCCTGCCAGGCTGCTAGGCCCCCACTAGGCCCGGGGAGGGGCGAGAGAGGGCGAGCGCCCGGATCACAGGTCACAGCACGGCCTTTGTTTTATGTAGGCCCCTGCCAGGCCGCCAGCCCTCCACTAGGCCCGGGGGGCGGGGAGAGGACAAGTGCATGGATTGCAGGACGCAGCATGGCCTTTGTTTTATGTAGGCCCTTACCAGGCCCCCACTAGGCCTGGGGGGGGATCACCCACAGCAACGCACTTGGGGGCACGACAAGGGGTTTTTACGTTAAAATTTAGCACTACTACCCCCCCCCAAATCCCCCACCAAATAAACACAAGACAAAAAAATACCATCCTTCAAAACATCATGAGATAATTCAGTCACGGAGGGGGGGCAAACATAATAGATCATGGATCGGGACACGTGGGGGCAGTCACAGGGATTGGCCACAACAACACGCCACACCCACAAACCCTGCCTCCGCCACGAGATCCTGTAAAACAGGGGGACTCTGAGGCTCAGGGGGATCTGAAGGGGGCCTATTACCCTCCATTTGACAGACTAATGCACAGCAACTCATGCAGGGCCAGCTAGTTATATATATAAAAAAGAACATTTGAAAAACTCTGAACTCAGCAATGCCAAGTGGTCTAAAACAAATGGAGAATTGCCGACTGATTAGGAGCCTTTTCTTCTGCTTGCTTGCAAGATTAAGGGTATCTGATAATCTGAGATTGTTAGCTTAGGTTTCCTGTAGAAAAGTGGGGTTAAAATAAATAAATACATTCAGTAGCACTTTGAACTCAAGCGTGCTTAGTGAAAATGCTGGACAGAAGTCAGTACATTTCATTTATCTTTTTTTTAAAAGGAAAGATCAGGATGTCTTCCCTCTGCATGGAATTGTAGTATTTTACAGTTACTGACATAAAAATGCATTTGTCTCATCTAAAATGAGCTGCATGAAACATGTAGTTCGATGACTTGCTTTACTAATAATGTACAAAATATATGTCGAGCATATGCATTTACTACAGAAAGATGGGCATTTTAGCTAAAGACATCCTCTTAATAAGTCAGGCATGAAACACCCCAAGAGAAGTGTGTTTGATGTTTTTTTATTAATTAAAATGCTTAAGGAATTCAAAAGGAAATAATTTATTCCCTGCCAGCCATGTAATTTTAGTGAAGTTGAATGGGAGGGTAAAAATGAATCAGTTTTTTCAACTGTAATCCAATTTGAAAGGGAGATTTTTATTTTATTTTTTTGGGAATGGAAGAAAGACTTCCCTTTTGTACCAATTTTACGAGATCGTTTGTCACTAGAAAAATTGGAGTTTAAATTGCATTAGTGTTTCTGTCCAATTATAGTACTGCTTTACTTTGGCTTCTCTTTCTGCCCTGGTTCCTAAACTTTTTTTTTTAACAACAAAATATGATATTACAGAATAAGTCACTCTGGTTACAGGTAGGTAGCCGTGTTGGTCTGATGTAGTCGAAACAAAAAATAAAAAAAATTCCTTCCAGTAGTACCTTAGAGACCAACTAAGTTTGCCATTGGTGTGAGCTTTCGTGTGCATGCACACTTCTTCAGATACACTGAAACAGAAGTCACCAGACCCATTATGTATAGTCAGAGGGTGGGGAGGGGTATTACTCAGAAGGGTGGTGGGAATGGGTGATTGGCTGATAGGAGTGATAAACCTGTTGACGACTGTTAACGACTGCAATTGGTCTTGCAGGAAAAAGCAAGGGGTGAGATGGCTGAAGAAAGCTTTATCATGTATAATGAGATAAGAATCCAATGTCTTTATTCAGGCCAGGTCTCTTTTTTATCTGGGTCTAGAATTCCATATTAGCACAAAACCTGAATGAAAGTGAAACACTAGGACTTTTAGAGATTTGCTTTTTACTCCAATTAGTTCATGCTGATCCCAACTATAGTGTCGAATTAGAGGAATGTCCTTATAAGCGATTAACCGAGCAGCACATCTAACTGCATCCATGACTGATCATAGATGAGCTGGGAGACCAGAAGCCTTGACAAAAACAATTTCTAATAATCTATGTAATGGGAAATTCTTGTTGGTATTGTTATGTGCCCACCCATACTTGCAAATTATATACAGGTAGGTAGCTGTGTTGGTCTGACGTAGTCGAAACAAAAAATAAAAAAAATCCTTTCAGTAGCACCTTACAGACCAACTAAGTTTGTCATAGGTATGAGCTTTCGTGTGCATGCACACTTCTTCAGATACACAAACTATATTCAGATTCTTGCAAACTTGCATAATTTTATCCACCTCTAACATGTTCCTCTTACATACAAGAAACATTTCCTGAAACATACAAAAAATAGTCGCCATCAGACTGACACTACATTGTCATCTTGTAGCATTGTTTTGCTAGCCGGTTACCCCACGCACTATTGGCCTTCGTGGGTCTCACTCCCGGACTCCATGAATTTGAGAGTCATCCTGGAACACATCTAGCACCCACCTGAGACTGCATGTTCCAGGGGAAGCCTAGTCTAGGTGGCAGATCAGCAAGTCATCTGCCATTGGTGATCTTTTTCAATGAACCTGAGAACCTAAGCTGAACACACAGTGTTTGAGCTACTTGAGCTACTCAGTCACCTATTATCCTTTGTACCTTTCATCTGTTCTGGAATCTGTATCCATGTTTTCAAAGATCACTGATCATTTTATGGCACAGGTTGCACACATGCTATTTACCATTGTCAAGGGAAATGCACACTTAATTTGTTTTTCATATTCAACATGACTAACTGCACACCTGTGTGTAGCGTTTAGTTTGCATTAATTACCCATTGTCACAGCTGCAAAAACAGTGATTACAATATAGCTTGGAATCGCTACACAGGTCTTTATGAAATCACTGATTTCCTGCACCCTATTCATCAAGGGTGGTCCAGTGCAAAAGCTTTGGGTGGGGAAAACCCTGGGTTCCGGTTTCTCATTCTGCCGCATACTTACTGGAGTGAGCCTGTCTGTAAAAGAGTCCATCTCCTGTTCAAGGGATGACTCGGGGAAGGTTTGAATCAGCTAATGTTTCTCAAGCTACAAATGAATGGTTCTAATTGTACATGACAGAGCCTAGCACAAAACTTGCTTTTTCTGTCATCCCCAAACAATTATCCTTTGAAATGGGTTGTAATCTCAGCTGATCTATGTTGCACCCAATCAAGAGTAATTACACCCCAGCCAATATGTAGTTGCCAATTTGGCAACCGTACGAGCTCAAAAATGAAGGATCTGCTTATTGTGTCTCATGGTAGCTCATATCATATTTATATTGCTGTTACTCTGGAAATGCAAGCTTGTATCCTATTTATGTCATTCAAAGTAGCTGCAATTTTTGGTGGAAGGCTTTAAGGACATTTTTTTGGCAATATTTCTTAAATCTATTTCCTGGTCATTATGCTGGAGCACTTTTCCATTTAGCTGCTGCTCATTTTATTCCTTCCTCCCATGCTCATTATTCTCTTTTTATCTTTACTGAGCTGTGTTTGGCATCTATTAACCTAGGTCCTTCAAATCACGTATATAAACAAAATCAAGGCTGTGCCTGTATAACAGTGTGTGGGGGGGACTATGTATGGGAGGGGGAACACTACCCACCTAGTCCATCTTTGCAGAACAAGAACAGAAAAGATTAGACTATGCAACATTCTCTTATGCAGCAAGGCAGTTTATAAATCAACCTTTACCCAGAATGCTCAGGCTTCATTTTATTTAGTATGATTATAGCATTGAATGTGATTGATATTCAGTAGCACTGATCTCATTAGCTGTTGTAGACAGTTGTGAGCATTTTGCCTAAATTGGACTTAATACTGGGTTGTGTGAGTGTGTAGTGGTAGGAAACAACATTGACCTTGTGATGACGGTGGACTTCCTACATTTGAAGATGCATAAAAAAATAAATGACTTGAACTGGGGAGACTTGGGTCCTAATCCTCAGTGAGCCACAAAGCCTGTGGGTAATCTTGGGCCAGTGACTATCTCTCATCATAACCTTACCAGTTCGGGATTCGATTCATGTGTTGCTGTCAGGAGCGAGCTGGTAGTAAATCACACCATGCAAGTCTTTATTAGCAAGAACATGATCTGCATAGACTTGGCAGGGTGCCAGGCCTGATGAGCCCAGCAGCTCATCCCCAGTAGGTTTTGCCCCCTGCCTACCTACAGTCGTCCAAGTCCCCTTTTCTCTAGGGTTTCCCTCAAGCAATCAGAGACTGCGTGTGTATGAAGCCAACCTCTGCCCCGCCCTTTTCATGCCTCTTCTGGTTCTGGGAGGGAGCGGAGCTTGTCACAGTAGGAGGATGTGAGTGTCTGTGTCCCCACCCTTCTTTTAAAAAACCCATGTGCAGCCACATAGAGGAAACTAATGGTACCTCCTAAACTCCTGGGTTTCCTGCTAGGAATGGGCGAGAATGTCCATGGGATTAACGATTTCAACTTTCTATGAAACACCCTTGTATTAGTGAGCAACGAACCTTAACATTCCCCTCCTAAAAGTCCTTTGCTATAGAATTTTCTCCCCTCAAATAGTTCATGAACTAAAAAAAAAACTCTAACAGAACAATGCATTCCTCAGAGCCTTTGATAATTGGCATATTTCTGCTCCCACTGGGATCTGCCAATTAAGGGAATCAGTTGTTTCACTGTGTCTACCTCAAGTGGGTTCTTAGGTTCTCCACTGCCATTGTTAGGAGCTTTGGTGAATCATCGTATTTTATTAGAAAGTCTAATAAGGGCACGAAGACATTCATGGGTTTTCTCTTATTTAATGTGCTCTAGTAGTTTTGTTCGTTTAAGCACTTTCTCGTCTATTATCATTTCTGTCAACGGATACAGTCTTTAAGATGACTTTCTATGCAACTTCACTTCATGCTTTGAAATGCTCACTCATTGTTACTACAGGCCATTATTAACTCCACCACAAATTGCCATATAGTCTGCACACAATCTTCTTTCTCTAATCCAGGGGTTACCAATGAAGTGCCTGGAGGTGCCAAATGAGCCTGCCAGTACCTCCTATGGTACCCATGAAAGGTCTCAATAAGTGTCTTATCTCCTCAGAATTGGACAGTGCACAAGATACTGTTTTCTCTTGCTCATCTCCTGTTTTGTATTTACTCGCTTCAGTTTTTTATTCAATGTTTCCATGAAAACAAATGTCATTTGACAGCATATAAATATCATCAATAAATACCTTTGGTTCTTTGTAATACTGGAAAATGGGGGATGCTGCAGAGATCTATCTTAGGTTCAATGTTGACCAACATCTTTAAAATGGACTTGTATGAGGGAACAGAGGAGATGTTCATCTCATCTGCAGATGTCACCAAACTGGGAGGCGCAGCTAATACCTCAAGACACAGGATCAGGATCAGGATTCAAGATGACCTTAACAGATTGGGGAACTGGGACACAACAAACAAAATGAATTTCAGTAGGGACAAATGTAAGGTTCTACATTTAGGCAGGAATAATCAGATGCACAAATATAAGATGGGCGACAGCTTGCTTGACAGCAGTACATGTAAAGGAAAGATATCTGCACAATATGACAATTACTCCTAGTGATGCTAGCATTGGATAGTTTTTTTCACAATCCCCTTTTATCACATAAATATTGAGATAGAGAACGTTAGCTCATATGGATCGGAGCTTCACATATGGCATTTCCTAGGGCAGACCATTAAATAAAATTAGGATTAATGGCGGTGGAATAAAACGCTAACAGCACCAAAATCCAGAGTTATTTTCAGTGAAAAAGCAGATTGTGTCATACAGTGTAAGGTTGGTATACTGTACTGGCATTCAAATTAACCCAAAGAGGGCAGACGGACAGGCATGATTTAATGCTTGGCCACATGAAAGGCTTTTTTAATGGCACTTCGTTCTTGGGTGTTTTGAAAATAATGAAAAGGTCAGAAGCCGATTGTAATAAATTAGGAAAGACTGAGCCAATTTTCAACACCTCTGTTGCATCCATTTAAATTAGTGTTTTGTTTTTTTTAAAAAAAGAAATTCTGTGACATTCACACTTTGATTAAGGATGACGAAAGGGCCAAGCCAGCCTCAACAAAGCAAAACAGAGTCAGGAACAGTAAAAGTCACATAAATTCATTGTTGTTGTTGTTTTTTTAAAGAGAACAACAGCAAAAGGTTTTCAGAGGAGCAGGGTGTGTTACATGCTATTCCATTAGCATCAAACAGCGATCTCTTCAAAGCAAACTTAATTGTAGATGTGTGATAAAAGGGCAACAACAAAAATGTTGGGTATTGCTTGCATTGATGGAACACAGCAGTTATACTATACTGGGAGCCCAACACAGAAAAAGAGGCGGCTACCCTTTTTTGGCCTGGGGGGGGTCACATTCACCCATAGTGAGAGGATCCAGAGGTTGCATGGCACCCCACACTCTTGCCTGCACACAAACACACTCTAGTCCACTGATACATGCAACTGTGCTCATCAAATTATCAATCTGGTAATCAGAGAGGAGGCTGATTGAATTCCCATTAGGATGCAAATGTTTCTGCCACCCAAGTGCCATGTCTATTTGCACCCTCCCCTCTGATCTTTTTTCTGTCCCTTACACAAATGGTGAGGTTGAATGCGCGCACGCAAAAATTAGGTAGCCAGTTGCGAATTATTGGAAACAACTCACAATCCAATTCAAAATTCAGAATTTTAAGAATCATGTTTTAGTTTTGTAAAGCAAGCTGAATCAAGCCCTTAAACTAAAAGCATATCAGCAAAGGTCAGAGAAAAGCTGAACAGCTTTGTCAGTTATTGTGGTGTGTGTGTCTCAGTGCTTTCACCTGCATCATGACTACTGCATCATACTACAACAACCCTATTTGAAAACCTTAGGAGATAAATTAATTATCAAATTAAGCACATATATGAAAACTTGCTTTAATGCATGTCATGCATTTTAAAAAAAAGTACTTAGCTCAGAATCTGGATCTCCTCCCCACACAATTTAGATTTAAATTTATTTTTCACTGTTTTCACTGTGGAAACCCCAATTCCTCTTTGTTCCAGTTCAGCCATAAATAGTGGATTTTCCCAGCAAAAGGAAGTTTGGAAGAGCCTAGAGTCTAATCACAGTCATGATCCACCATACAAAAAAGAAGTATACCGTATATTCCGGCATTTAAGACAACTGGGCGTATAAGACGACCCCCAACTTTTCCAGTTAAAATACAGAGTTTGGGATACACTCGCCGTATAAGAAACACAACCCGGCATATAAGACAACCCTCGACTTTTGAGAAGATTTTCCTGCGTCAAAAAGTAGCCTTATATGCAGGAACATACAGTACTAGTTTTCTCAGAATAATAAGCAAATGGCACTAAACAAACCTTTACAACTTTTCTTCTGACACCCAGTGCTCAAAATATAACAGTTGCTATTTCTCATCATCTTCTTCTCTGTTAGGATTCACCAGTCTAGGGGCTTATCCCCACACTTCCTCTTGTTCCACTACTTACCCTACCCTACCCTACCCTACCCTACCCTACCCTACCCTACCCTACCCTACCCTACCCCAGGGGAAAACACTCTTTAGCGCTTAATCGGAACAAACTGCAACTCAGGCTTGCTCTGGTTTGATGTTTGTTCCTATTTGCTCCATGGGAAAGAGTGGGGTAAGGGGGAAACTACTCAGACCTGTGCTATCTGGGTAGGGGACAAGCTGAGGTGTGAACGGGTGCTAATTCAATAAGCTTTTCTGAGGCTGGTAGTGACCATTGTAACTTTTACTGCAGTGCAGTGCAACAATTACCTCCCACACACAAATTATACAAACAGGGTCTTTAACTTCCCAGCCAGAAACGCAACAGATACATGTGCACCCCAGTGTTTTATACTTGGTAGTCATCATCTGCATGTGAGTGAAACAGGGCAGTGGTGCAAACTTGAATAAAATATTGGGGGCGCCCAGCTAAGTCTTGCCCCACATGACACAGTGAGCATACACCATTTGAATGGCAATGCACATCAACTTAGGGGAGTGGCTCCCTCAAATATTTTATTGAGGGGAGTAGGTGGAGGGAAATTGCCCTCTAGAAGAGTTTGGATTCGATATCCCTCTTTATCACTACCCGAAGAAGTCTCAAAGCGGCTAACAATCTCCTTTCCCTTCCTCCTCCACAACAGACACTCTGTGAGGTGGGTGGGGCTGAGAGACTTCAGAGAAGTGTGACTAGCCCAAGGTCACCCAGCAGCTGCATGTGGAGGAGCGGAGACGCGAACCCGGTTCCCCAGATTACGAGTCTACCGCTTTTAACCACACTGGCTTTCTAGGAGTTGATTCCTATGAAACAGGGGTAGGCAAATAGTTGATTCCTATGAAACAGGGCTAGGCAAATAGTTCTGTTTCTAGTCAGAGTTGCTTTTGCATATGTTCAGCCATAAGTCTTTTTCATCCTGCTTTTGCATTAATTTGTGTTTGTTTTTTCATTTTTTTAAAAAAAGAAGCACATAAAATGCATTTAATTATGATTATTTATGGATCTCTTCCTATGAAGCATCTTGAACTGATTTCACATTACAATAAAAGCATATATAAAATCATTGCACACACACAATTTAATGCAGTCACATATATACCGGTAACAACAATTTCAAATCCAATACAGATACGGACTAGGATAGACATCTGCATTTAGAAGGATTGTCTTCAATAGACTCTGAAAAGACAATAGAGTGGAACCAGTGGGATATGTAATGGGACAGAATCCCAAAGGCATAGGCACCATTAATAGGATTCCAACATTATGTGAGGAACTGCTGATACAGTTGTATCTGCAGAGTTCCCACTTCTGCAAAGCACAGTGATCAGTTGGATGTATAAGGGATGAGAATTGCTTTTAGGTACAATATACAGTATATGGGACGCAGGTGCCGCTGTGGTCTAAACCACAGAGCCTAGGGATTGCCGATCTGAAGCTTGGCGTTTTGAATCCCCGCGATGGGGTGAGCTCCCGTTGTTTGGTCCCAGCTCCTGCCAACCTAGCAGTTTGAAAGCATGTCAAAGTGCAAGTAGATACAGGGCAGTCTCGAGCAGGTCGGGCGCCCTGGTGCTGAGGGGCGGAGATCGCTCCAGCGCCCCCGCCCTCACAGGGTGCAGCATGGTTTCTGCGCGGCTTCGCCGTGCGGCGCCCTGTCTACTGGCCTAGCGCCCTGGCGCACCGTGCCACCGGGGCTCTACCTAGAGCTGGCCCTGAGTAGATAAATAGGTACCGCTCCGGCGGGAAGGTAAATGGCATTTCCGTGCGCTGCTCTGTTTCACCAGAAGCGGCTTAGTCATGCTGGCCACATGACCCGGAAGCAGACAAACGCCGGCTCCCTGGCCAGTAAAGCGAAATGAGCGCCGGAACCCCAGAGTCTTTCGCGACTGGACCTAACGGTCAGGGGCACCTTTACCTTTAGCTTTACAATATATATATTAAGTGTACTTCCTCTCAAAATACCCATTTCTAAATCACCCCCACCTCAAAATATATGTCTTAAACATACTTTGGTTGCAAAATCTGCAAAATTCCTTGGATATTTCTTATATGCAAATAATGAGTCTGAGAGATGTGGATCAGATCAGTTCATATCAGCATCCCGATGGTTAGAGCATGGTGCTGATAATGCCAAGGTTGCAGGTTTGATCCCCGTACGAGACAGCTGCATAGTCCTGCATTGCAGCGGGTTGGACTAGATGATCCTCAGGGTCCCTTCCGACTCTACGATTCCATTATCCTTAATTTAAATCAAGCGTGAGAGTGAATAACTTGCCTCGGAAAAATAAATGCCCCGTCCCTCCAGCATGTGGCTTCCATATAGGTGTGCACTTGCTGATATGACTAGCATGAACTTCCAGTTACTCAGAGGAAAGCCTTAAGAATCAATCTTATCCAAAGCAATTGGTGTTTGGGAGCCCCACTGTTTCATTGCAACAGCGGGAATAGCATTAGAGTGCTGCTTAAGTTTCCTGGATTCTAAGTTTGCATTCATTGCCACACGCAATGGAATTGTTGGCATGCAGTGTGGAGGAGGAAAACACAAAACAATGTGCTCAAGAGAAATGAGGTACATGACCTGAAGTTTGTGTGTCTAGCGGTTGGGGGGAGAGAGAGAGAGAGTGAGAGAGAGAGAGAGAGAGAGAGAGAGAGAGAGAGAGAGAGAGAGAGAGAAAAGGTGAGAAGCGGCACTAGTCAAATGAGAGATGCAAAGAGATTGCTAGATCAAGGCTGGAATGAATAGCACTGGCTCTGCAGTAGAGAAAGCCTTAGAGAATTTAATGGAGAGGAACATTTTCCAGCATATGGAGTAGAGTGAGAGCCGCTTTGACAGGAATGTTAAAATCTCCCAAACAATCAACACTTCAGCCCCAGCGATGCTGAAATGACAGCAACCAACACAGCTACCTAATGAAGCATCCTTCGTTATCTGTTCTCTGCTGAATCTCTGCATCTTTTGTTGAAAGTCTACAGCATATAACAAACACAGTCATAATTAAAACTCGGTACAAAAAAGATGGTAGGCTGATACCTAACTAAAAATTCCACATTGTTGGTAACTTACCTACTTCAGTCAATAGGTTTTTATGCAGCTCCCTGGCAGGGCCTTTAATGCAGGCCTGCAGCAGAGGTTCACCTTTTACCTTGTGTATTCTTACCAACCATGACTGCTGTTATACCAAGCTTTTTGAGCAGGCAATGGAGGCTTTTAAGCTTCACAAAAGGCCCAATATTGCTGAAAGCAGACAGAATAGCTCTCACCCCATTCCCCTGAGCTCAGCCTGGACATGTGGAGAGGAAGAAAGAATAAAGCTTGCAGCCACTTTTACACCATATATTTAAGCCCTATGATATAACTTTAAATAGTCATGGTTTCCCCTAAAGATTCTTTGGGAGCTATCGTTTGTTAAGGGTGATGAGAGCTGTTAGGAGACCCCTATCACCACCACCCCAGCCACAGTTCCCAGAGCTGTTTAACAATCTATCCCCCTTCACAAACGGCAAACCAGCTCTGAGATTCATATACCAATGAATTCATATACCAAGCAAACGGAATATCTAAGTGGTTTACAAAAATAATAAAACGAATCAATCTAAATGGAATTATCCCTGCAGCCTTGCCTTAAGAGCAGCCTTCCCCATCCTTGGGTTCCCAGACGTTGTTCATCTCTGCAGTGCACCTCACCCCTGACCGCCAGGGAGGCTGTCTGGGGCCAGAGGAACATCTGAGGACCACCAGCATTGTTTAATGCCACAAGCTGGACTCAGTGGACTTGGGGGAGGAGGGAGCAGGAAGCCAAGGAAATGTGGGTGAGCAAGAGCAAATGCGGAAATGCTGCCTAACGGAAGGCCTTGAGCAAAGACAAGCTATTTCCTCCAGGGCAGGCACCTCCAAACCATAGCTGCCAAGTTATCCCTTTTTTAAAGGGATTTTCCCTTATGCTGAATAGGCTTCCTCGTGAGAAAAGGGAAAACTTGGCAGCTATGCTCCAAACTCAGCCCTCCAGATGTTTTGTGACTACAACTCCCATCATCCCTAGCTAACAGGACCAGTGGTCAGGGATGATGGGAATCGTAGTCCCAAAACATCTGGAGGGCTGAGTTTGGGAATGCCTGCTCCAGGGGGATTTGGGAACTGTGGACATGGAAAGGAAGTGCCAGGGCAGAAGGCCAGATAAAAAGTAGAAGAAATACTTCTTGTGTCTGTCCTGAATCTTCCAACAATCCATTGGATGTCTATGAGTCTATCCACTTTTTCAGTGCCTTGCATACGTCTGTAAGTAAAGTTCAAAGCAGAGCTGCTGCCAATAGCCATGCTGTAGATAATATAGAGGAGCTGCCTTGCTCACTGCCTGTGATAACAGGGGCAGCCCCCTTGCAAGTTGTACCCCTTTCAGAAGACCTATACAAATGCAATGCTAGAATAGCAGACTATTGGACTATTTCCAAGAGAAGTCCTATGTGAAAGGCAAGGCACGTCTGTCAGCCTTCGCAACTCCATTCTGATATGACATAACCCATGAAGAGTGTGAACCAGGATAAAATTAAGAGGAGGAGCTGCAAGGGGCAGATAGAAAAGCAAATTTGTGGTTTGAGCTGTGGGCCCAAGGTTCCTTACCCTTGACTTACAACAAGCGACATATAATTAGGGTAAGGACACTATCAATAACATTTATATGCCCATCCAATAAAGTTGTTGTTTGGCCTGGAGATTTCTTTTTGAAGTTAAACCAGTCTTAGTCTTCCCCACCATGGGAGTACATCCCATAACTTTCTTCACAGGTCTCTGTTTTCATTATCCATCTCTGAACTGTTAATGTTAACTGTTGGGTTCATTCATCATTGCTCGGTTGCATTTTCAGCTAGGGGAGGTTTTCTTGAAGTCTGTATTATTACACTGGCTTTATTACAGCCACAAATAGCTGTGGGAGCTCATTGATCTCTCCTTCCTTGCTCCTTCCAATTCAAAGATCTGACCTAGATTATACTAGATAAAACTGAAATATGTTTATGTCCATTATTCCCATAGGAGGCATTTATATTTTGCATTGCGAGTTAATAGCGAAAGACTCTTTACAAGTTCTTGCATGCATAAAACAAAAGCTTTTATAATCCTGAGGAGGCATCTTGCTGTGATAATATATTTAACTCACTTGCAGTGCTGTAAAACAGATAAACTTTAAATACAACATATTGTGCCAAAAGATTAGAACCGACTTTGCTTGAGTTCACTATGAGTTCAGAAAATCAATGTTAACAGTGTTTTCCCCTCCCATTTTGGTTAAAAATACAAACCATTTCCAGTTCCCATCACACTATCTCTTTGCATGCATAGACCACAGATAAAAGGCTTTACAAGGGAAAAAAGCAGGCAAATTTAATGTACAAATATGCTCTTATTGGAATTAAAGTAACGATTTTGTTTAGCACATGTGTATTCAACAGTGATAAGAATTGAGAGTAGCAGATGGGCTAGGCTTAAACTGAACCAGAATCACAGTGATCTATCCTTGTAACATGGAAAGAAAAAAATTAATTCTACACTAGTGGGTTTCCCACCCGTTACTGAAAATATGGGGCATATGGGGTGGGAGGAGAGGGAATACCTGTACTGTGGGGCACATCAAGTTCCTCCTAGGGTAGTCTGTCCTTCTTTGTCCCGTCCCCCCCCCGCACTCAGCTCTCACCTGTGGCTCCTAGAAGCTGTCATCATGCAACAGTGGCCACACCCTGGGAATGGCTTCGACTGGCCGGCTAAACCAGGTAAGGGTAGCCAATGGGTCTCAAACCCTGCGTGAGATAGACACTTACCCTGCATTTGAGAGAGGCCCCAGAGGATTGAGAAGACAAGATCAATAGTGGGTCCAACTGCCAAGAAGGCGGTTTCTGCACAGGCTGTAGAGGGAAGCGAGGGGCAGATGGGGCTCATCAACCTGGGAACCCCCCCCCCTTTTAGGAGAAACCAGGTAAGGGTAGCCAATGGGTCTCAAACCCTCAGTGAGATAGACACTTACCCTGCATTTGAGAGAGGCCCCAGAGGATTGAGAAGACAAGATCAATAGTGGGTCCAACTGCCAAGAAGGCGGTTTCTGCACAGGCTGTAGAGGGAAGCGAGGGGCAGATGGGGCTCATCAACCTGGGAAGCCCCCCCCCCTTTTAGGAGAAGGAAGATTCTGACCCTAAACTTCTACTACCTTGAGGATATCTTTGGGAGAAGAAAAAGGCTAAGGAGTAAATTCTACACAAATCCAGAGAGGAGTCCCTAGGATGGTTGGATGGTGCCTTATACTCCTCCTTCTGGCAACTCCTGCAGCCAAACTGGTGCCAAAAGTATTGCTCTGCTTTCCTTTGAAAGACATTTCAAGCCTTTTCACATATTGTGAAGTTGGAAGTAGCATTTTGGCAATGCAGGGTGGGGGTAAATACGACGGTAGAGCTGCAAATATAGCACCAGTGTCAAAAGTGCTCCCAGGAGCTATGGAATCAAAAATACATTCAGAATGTCCTTGATCTGCAGGAAGGAAAGAAATGGTGGCCACCAACGGTTGGAACTCCCAGGAGCCCTGCCACTGTTGTCAGAACCACCAAAAGGGCTACTGGAATGGGCAATAGCTCAGTTGTAGAGCATCTTTTTTCCCATGTAGAAGGTCTCAGGTTCAATCTCTGGCAACACTAGGTAGGGCTGGGAGAAACGCCTGCCTGAAATCCACCTCAGACCATCTCTAAGTATTTGCTGATCCACACAAAACTCAGTGTGCTTGAATTTGGTCCATAATGACGACAAAAAAAAAAAAGCCCTTTAGAACCAAGAGTAGTCAAATTTCGGTCTCATGGTAGGACTAAAAAAACTGAACCAGAACCAGGTAGAATTTGATGAGTGATCTCCCCAAAATTTAGTAAGATTTAAAAAACAACCCTATGTTTCTTTCTGCACTGAAACAAGAGATAGTTTGCATTCTGGTGTAATTTGTTCCAGAAGTCCTTGAAGGACAGGCTTTACTGGCAGTGATTTAGAGACCTGTTCCTACCTCTGGTGACTTTGTGTTGGAATTCTGTCAGCAAAATGTATCTTCAAAGCCATTTCATCCACAGTAGTTATTACTCAGCTAGGTTCACTCAGTGAATAAATATCCCCTCACGCTAACACCAATTTTTCTTTCTTGGAGCTTTCTCTACAGCATTTGGAAGGGAAGGGGGGAGATGACAAAAACAAGGGGAAATATGTTAGGTAGGAAAGGCCTGGATACTGGACTCTGAAGACAAACCAAAATAACCTTTTTTTCGGAAGACAGTTCTGCTTCCATGTGGATGCAGAGACAACTTAGTCCAGCTTCTCATGAAGTGGTCACATTTCCTCCTGTGACCTCATCGCTTTTAAACGCCAATCATCAGACTGGAAGATTCTGCAGTGGGAACATGATTGTTTTAGATTAACAAGGCTTAGTGATAGAGCATCTGATTTGCATGCAGAAAGTTCCTTGTTCAATCCCTGGCATCTCCACTTAGGGCTGGGAGTGACTTCTGCTTGAAACCCTTGAGATCCACTGCCAGTCATTGTGAGCTCTCTTGCTCATCCTTCTTCACCTGCTCCTGTTATTTGATCACAGCAATTACCAAGGTGACCAAAATGCAGGAATGGCTTAGTGAGGTCAAATGCAATAAAGCATGCAGAGCCGCAAAGGGCAGGGTTATTTAACTCTTTGTGAGAGGATGGTTGCTGGAGGCATCCCATGAGTTAAATGTACTTCCTCACACAATTTAAGAAAACTAGTTTGATTCTGTGTTGGTCATCTGCTTTTTATGATTTTGTAATGTAGTAATGTTTTAATTAGGGACATGGGTGGCTCTGTGGGTTAAACCACAGAGCCTAGGGCTTCCTGGTCAGAAGGTCGGTGGTTCGAATCCCCGCGATGGGGTGAGCTCCCGTTCCTTGGTCCCAGCTCCTGCCTACTTAGCAGTTCGAAAGAACATCAAGTACAAGTAGATAATTAGGTACTGCACCGGCGGGAAGGTAAACACTGTTTCCGTGTGCTGCTCTGGTTCACCATAAATGGCTTAATCATGCTGGCCACATGACCCAGAAGCTGTACGCCGGCTTACTCGGCCAGTAAAGCGAGATGAGCGCCGCAACCCCAGAGTCATCCGCAACTGGACCTAATGGCCAGGGGTCCCTTTACCTTTAATGTTTTATTTATTTTATTGTGCACCTCCATGATCTTCCCTTATTTGTTGCTTAGATGATGATAGATGATAGATAGATAGATAGATAGATAGATAGATAGATAGATAGATAGATAGATAGATAGACAGATAGATATTCCTACTGGGTAGCAGAGGCCAAGGATCAAAACAATACAATGAGCTTAGATTTGTGGAGAAGGCTCCCCACTGCAGACATTGTCTCCAGAATATGGAGGGCTGTAGGGCCTCCAGCAATGCTATGAGAAGTCTTAGAATCATAGAGTTGGAAGAGACCACAAGGGCCATCCAGTCCAACCCCCTGCCAAGCAGGAAACACCATCAAAGCATTCCTGACATATGGCTGTCAAGCCTCTGCTTAAAGATCTCCAAAGAAGGAGACTCCACCACACTCATTGGCAGAAAATTCCACTGCCGATCAGCTCTTACTGTCACGAAGTTCTTCCTAATGTTTAGGTGGAATCTTCTTTCTTGAAGTTTGAATCCATTGCTCCGTGTCCGCTTCTCTGGAGCAGCAGAAAACAACCTTTCTCCCTCCTCTATATGACATCCTTTAATATATTTGAACATGGCTATCATATCACCCCTTAACCTTCTCTTCTCCAGGCTAAACATACCCAGCTACCTAAGCCGTTCCTCATAAGGCATCGTTTCCAGGTCCTTGACCATTTTGGTTTCCTTCCTCTGGACACATTCCAGCTTGTCAGTATCCTTCTTGAACTGTGGTGCCCAGAACTGGACACAGTACTCCAGGTGAGGTCTGACCAGAGCAGAATACAGTGGTACTATTACTTCCCTTGATCTAGATGCTATACTCCTATTGATGCAGCCCAGAATTGCATTGGCTTTTTTAGCTGCTGCATCACACTGTTGACTCATGTCAAGTTTGTGGTCTACCAAGACTCCTAGATCCTTTTCACATGTGCTGTTCTCAAGCCAGGTGCCACCCATCCTGTATTTGTGCCTTTCATTTTATTTACCCAAGTATAGTAATTTATATTTCTCCCTGTTAAAATTCATCTTGTTTGCTTTGGCCCAGTTGTCTAATCTGTTAAAGTCATTTTGAAGTGTGATCCTGTCCTCTGGGGTATTAGCCACCCCTCCCAATTTGGTGTCATCTGCAAACTTAATCAGGATGCCCTCAAGCCCATCATCCAAGTCGTTTATAAAGATGTTGAATAAGACTGTGCCCAAGACACAACCCCCACTAGTCACTTCTCTCCAGTATGAAGAGGAGCCATTGATGTCTTGACAAGTGTCTTTCAGGACTGGTACTGTGGAAGGGAGAGAGACCAGCAGTAGGCAAAGCCAGAGTCAGACAGGCAGAGCCACCCTCTGAGTGCCTGTCAGCCAATGGAGGCAGACTGAGCTTGTGGAGCAGTGCTACTATCAATGATTCCAAACCCGATGGCTATTGCTCACATGTGCCCACACGAATGTTTCAACTGGTGGAATTGACACTAATACAGGTGCCATGTAATACCCATTCCACATTTGAACATAGTCATTTAGTGTGGCAGCACCTAAACTTTTGAATTCTCTGCCTTTTGATATTAAGCAGGTGCCTTCGCTGCACATTCTTCAGTGCTTGCTCAAAACACTCTTACACAATATATAAAATAAAAATAAAAACAATAACCCAATAACAATCCCCCCCCCGAAAAAAGAGCCACATTTTAAAATGGTATAGGATGTCAATCAGGTCAACCAAAGGCCTGGTTAAAAAGGAATGTTTTTGCTTGGCGCCTAAAGGTGTATAATGAAAGCACTAGGTGAACTTCCCTTGGGAGAACATTGCACAGAGGTGGAGCCACTGCAGAGAAGGCCCCGTTCTCGTGTTGCCACCCTCCGGACCTCCCGAGGAGGGTGCTCTGAACCAACAGGCTCTTCTCATGTTCTGTCCTAGGAGACCAGCCTCCACTGCATACGATGGAGAGGGCAAGGGAGCATTCCCAGACCCTGCCCCCTTGTGCTATTGGAATCACCACGTGAGGAGGGGAACAACTGAAGAGAGCCAAAACAGGTCCCAGCTGGAAAACAAAACAGCATGATAATCTCACCAGATGGTCAAAAAACAGAAGCTACATATATCTGCAGACCAGATCCTTTTGGATGTTAATGTCTTACACAAAATGAGACACCACCTACGTAAATAATAAGAAACAAAGAATGATAGCACATATCTCTTATAATCACTGATCTGTTCTGTGTTATGTATGCTGCCCCACCCTGCACAAGTGTTACTAGCTTAAAAGGGCTTTAATCCTCAATGAAATTACGTACTTACTAGTATCTTCTATTCTATTCACCCAGGCTATTTGCATTCAGTTCAGCTTTCTCAAGACAAAAAGCCACCGGAGCCTGCCTGTCTAAAGAGTTTAAGCTTATGTGCAATAAAGCGATATTACATTTCCTTCAGATTAGAACGTTGTGCTGTTGAAGGGATTATGGTGGCACCAGTCACCATGCAAGAATTTGGAGGAAGAGAAAGTTTTGCATATTACAAAGTGACATCTTAAAATAATAATAAAAAGAGTCTTTCACAAGCTGTAATCCTCTTCTGGCGTTTTTCCAATAGCTTTATGGACTTCTGTGTGAAAAATGCTGTCATAGTGATTATATTGCAAGATGACACTAGTAGGGGGTATTGGATCCAGGAGGAGATTTTGCTTCTCTTGTCAAACAGAAAGCAAAGTGATGCTGAACCTACCTAAGGTTTTACGTACTTTAAGTAGGAAGGTGATGGGGGGGGGATGCAAATAACTCCTGTCATGTCAGGTATGCCTGACCTTTTCCAGAACAGGTAGGAAGGATCATATCACTGACAATTCATGTTTGGGTATTAAAAGTTACATTTGTCACACTGATACCTGTTTAAAAGTTGAAGATTTTCAGTGGCGAATTAGCCTCACTTGGCAAGCAGAAAGCATACGTATAGCATATGTTTGCATGGGGAAAGATACAGTGGTAGCTCGCAAGACGAATGCCCCGCAAGACGAATGCATCTTGCGATCTGATGGTGACTTGCAAGACAAATTCGTTTTGTGAAAAATTCATCTTGCGGATCACGGTTTCCCATAGGAATGCATTGAAATTTAATTAATGCGTTCCTATGGGCAAAAAAAGAAATTTCAATGCATTCCTACGGGGAACCACGATTCGCAAGACGAATTTTTCGCAAAACGAATTCCCACACAGAATGAATTAAATTCGTCTTGCGAGGCACCACTGTAGCGCAATTCATAGCATCCTCTTCTTGGAGTTCTCTTCCACGCTTCCACAATAAAGCTTGGCTCACACAGGCACCTAACAGAAGTCCAGCTCCAGATGTGAGCTTGTTCCCTTGTGCAGAGGGCCAGTGATCTGCTCTCTGCACAATTGGTATTTTCCCAAGACATATTCCGACAGATGTGTGTACTGAGTTCCATGCATGCAACAGAAATTATCCTTCTTCTCTTCTTCCTGCGCACCCTCAAAATCTGCTCCAGAGGTTCCTGCAACCCCTTGAAGAACATTTTGAGTGTACACAGGGGTTGTAGATGAGATGAGAGGAAGTACCCATTGTGCAGGTGGAAGTTTGCTGAGCTAGCAGAACAGCATCATTGGATGCCCCATCATCCCTCCAGACATTTAAGGTTGCATGCCCTTGTCTCCACTGTCATACCCCTTTCTGATCTTGTCCCCATGCTGTCCATTTGTTGGAGCTTGTTTGTGAAGGACAAGCCTGCTGAACAAGCACAGTCTCTCCATGACTGAGGACCCTGCACAATCAGGGTTCCCAATCATAGGGAGAGGCTATGTGCATTCAGCCGTCTTCTGATTTCACTTAATGCATGGATAAGGCTTCAGTGCGGACTTAAATCAGGTAAGAAGACTTCCTGATGGTTAAATTTTCACACACATTTGTAAGCATCATAGGATCACATATTGGGAAAGCAGTTTCCCCTGGTGGTGGGTGACTGTGGGAAGGGGGGATCCTTTCACTACCTCCCCCCCCCATGATATACTGTATGAGGGTTGTTTCGTGTAGAGGAAAGGACTATGCATATAGATCTCTGCATTTAGATCTCTACATTCCTTTGGAGCTTGAAACTTGTGTGATAAGGGTTCCAGGTAGGGATGGGATTTTCTGAAAAACATGATGTTTGCATGGATTTATTTTTCTAATCTTGCTCCTTAATCTTGAAGAGAAACCAGATTGCACTGTTCCCCCTGATTCTGCTAAAATTATGAACAATTCTCATGTATTTTATGCATTATCATACATTGAATATTATATACACATTATGCATACATACACTCCAGGTTTCCTTAAGTAAACGGCACAGAAAATCGTGTCCTCCTCCCAGAGAGCACGTGTTGCGGAGAGATCACTAAGACTGACCGCACTGCTGTTGTGGGTGAGAGCGATTGGATAGCCACAACAGCCCGATTGGTGGTCCCTCGGTTGCTAGGGTAATCCTGGCCAATGGGATAGTTTCATGCATTAACCGAGGGACCTATATATGCCGCTGCACGTTGCATTGAGCTTTCTCTTTTTGTGTGCATCGGATCACCCGCCCATCCTCCATATATTTAGGGTTCATTATGACCTTGCTATGCCGCCGTGGGTTGTCTGTTTTTGGGACAGGGGCCCGGGAGGAATTTTCCCATTGTAAGGTTTGGCGGTTATGCCAATGTGGAGTGGAGGTGAGGTTGTCGCACCTCCCCCTCCAATGCACCAAAGAGTATTCCATTAAAGGAATCTTCCATTAAAGGAATCTAGGGGCTCGCCTTGCTTTTGTCCGATCCCCTTCTGGGGCTAGGGCCACGCCAGAGCCCCTGGGAGCATTTGGGGTGATATTGAGTCTGAACCTGGTCCAATGTTTCCCCAGGATGTTTTCCCTTACTGACATCTGCCAGAGTCCAGTCGCCAGTGCTGCCCTGCCAAGGTCAGGTGCAGCTAGTCGGGAACCAATGCCTAAGCAAACCACTCATGATCTGTAATCACTAAAGTTGTGGCCAATGTTATGCCAATAACCTTAAACTAAATTCTGTGTCAATTGTGTCTTTATTATTGGGGGAGGTCTTGGGATCTTAACACGCAACAGATACATACAACCATGCATATACCTGCAAAAAATTACATATTAATATACTTGAAAAATTATGCTGCAGAAATATACGCAGTACAGAATGGAGCTTAACTCTTTTATACAGGTTAGGGGAAGAAGTCTGCATCACAATAAGAAGATCGCTCCATCAGCACATGCATTTCTGCCTGCCAGATGGAGGGATCTGCCTTCTCCCCCCACCCCATGCTGTTCTGACCCCCATCCCCGAACTATGAGTGGCCACACAAAAGGAGACCGACTAGCAGGAGCCCTTGCACAGGCTTCCACTGATGGGGCTCATTAGTTGAATCCTGTCCTTTCGGTATAATAGTCATAATTTTTGCATATAATTAATTGGGCTTATAAAGCCCTGCACACCAGCAGTGCAACTCTCAGTTGGTTCAGAGCTGCCAAGTTCACTGTATAAAACCACTTCCGCATCCCACGGAGGTGGTGTTGTGGGCTTGGCCCGACTGAATTCTCGCGATGGGGGCTGAGAGCTCAGCCCCCTCGCGAGGGGGGAGTTCCCGCCTCCGTCATACCTGGGCTGACCAATCGGGTCAGCCGGGAGGCGGGGCTTCCCCACTTTAAACCAAGCCGGAGGCGGGAACTCAGCCCTCTTTCACCCCGGCTCCCAGCGCAATCGGATCACCCACCCACCCACCCTTTAGGCTAGGCAGGTTAGGCCGACGCTGCTATGGACTTTGGTTGGTCACCTTGGTTGGCCGGGGGGCCTGGTAGGACTTTTTCCACTTGGACTAGCCAAACTGGTTTTTTCGCCTACCGCAATTCGTCACAACTGGGTTTGGTGGTTAGGCATTGGAAATTTGCATAAATGAAGAAGGGGGGCAGATTACATCATCATCTGCCCAAAATTGGAGATTTAATCCCATTAAAGGGGTTCTGGGGGCGGTAGCTTTGTCCTGAGCCTACGGAGGTCAGGGCCTTATAGCACCCCCCAACGGTGGCCACAGGAGGTGTTCCAGTAGATGTACATCACTGGGCTCCTTTCTGGTGGTTAATTTCTCCCAGACTGTAACACACGGGTTACAGTCGGATATAGCCGGTTAGGTTCCAATGCCTAAGCCAATACCGCTCAACATCCGAAACCAATAAAGTTGTGGCCTTTTCACCCACTTAAAATTAATTCATTGTGTTTCGTGTCTTATTTCCTGGGGAGGGAGGGACATTGCCACACAAATCTATTCGGTTCTCCTTCCATCTCTAGTTCCAGCTTCTGAGAAGTCTACATATGTAGAGATGCATGTAGGCTTCTCTGTTGTGGATGTCCACACAAATCATGCACCTTGGGGTGGTACCGTGGGGGGGGATCTGTGTAATCTCAGGTGTGGGGTGAACTGCACTGCCTTACAACCTCACAGATTGGCCAGCAGTGCAGCCCCACTCCACAGGAACCTCACAAATGATTCTTCATTCCCGGAACACCATGAAGAGAGAGATACAGTGGTACCTCGACTTACGAGTAACTTGACGTACGAATGTTTCGAGTTACGAAGAGAGTTCCATCCGCCATTTTGGATGCAGTTTAGATGGTTTAGGATTTTTTGACTTCCGATTTTTTTTAATTCCCCCCCCCATTGGCTTCTACTTACGATTTTTTTTTTTGACTTACGAAGGTTCGTTTGGAACGGATTAACTTCGTAAGTCGAGGGACCACTGTATTTGGAAGCTGCTGCACCTTCGAAATACATAATATTTGTTAGCTGAAGCACTTAAATAACGTAGATGGCGTTCAAAGAGATAATAATCCTAGTAAAAATTTATTGAACAAACTGAACCAAAATGAATGCATCTTGAACAAAAAGGCACATAGGAGATTTGCTTTTTTGACCAACCTTGTTCAGAGAATGGTTAGCTTCAACTAAAAATTTACCCCCTCTCCCCAAAAAAATCCTCCCTCAGAGCTAGAGAGGATAACAGAACACATGCTAACCTCCCTAAAGATCATGCCAAGTTCCCTGGTTGCTTTGCAACATTGCCACTCACTCCTCTTGAGTTGTTGACCAACACTGAGGCCAGAATTAACTCTTAAATTTCAAACTAAGTGATCTCGGCTGTTGTACTTCCAACAGCATTTAAGCCAGCAATCTTATGTCTAGGTAGAGGAAATTTACATGTAAAGGAGTTCTAAAACATCATCTTTTACTTTTTTTCTTTTTGGGGTGGGACAAAAGTATCTAAATTAGTTATGTATACAGCTTTAATGTGGCGATATTAATAATAAAAATGTTTCTGGCAGGGGGGGAAGCAGCATGATTTCAAAATTAAACTGATTCACTTTCTCTACTGCATGTTTTATTAGTTCAATATCAGTTAATACTCCTCGTGGGTTTTTCTCCTGCACTGTATAAATCTCAGCTGAATGAAGTAATGTCTTTTGGAACTGAAAATCCAACCCCCTCAGGAGAATGTGGGACTCATTGCTTCCCCTACTCTTTCTCCTATATTAATGCCAGAAAAGAGCGGCCCTGCGATTGATGCCAGAGTGGGGGGCGGGGGGAGGAAGACGGCATAAACAGAAACACAACAATGATTCTAGACTAGCCTGGTGTCCTCTGGATGTTTGAACTCAGTTCCCAACTGCCCCAGCCAGCATGGAGGACACCAGATTGGTTAAGACTAGTGGTCCATTCTAACAGCTCTATACAAACAGCTCCAACACATCCACTATATGTTCCACCCTTTGTTTAGCTTACCATGAAATTCTGTTTGTATCAGCTGTCAAAATGCTGGGGAGATAGTGTGCTTTGATTTCAGCAAGCCTTTCTGCAGGTCCTACATGATATTCCTGTTGACAAGTTGATAAAACGTGGGCTAGACTACACCTTTGTAAGGCGTGTACAGTGGTACCTCTACTTACGAATAACTCTACTTACGAATGTTTCTACTTACGAATGGAGCTCCGTCCGCCATTAGATAGGATTTTTTCTACTTACGAATTTTTAGATAGGGTTGCTTCGACTTACGATTTTTTTTCTCCCAATGCATTCCTATGGGATTCGACTTACAAATTTTTCGACTTACAAATGTGCATTCGGAACGCATTAAATTCGTACGTAGAGGTACCACTGTATGTAGTTGGTTGACAAACCATATTGAAATTATCTTCATCAATGGCTCCTCATGAGCCTGTAGAGAAGTGAGAAGTGGGATTTCCCATGGTTCTTTTCTGGTTGACGAAGGACAAAATGACAAAGGAAGAAGTAGAGGAGAAGTTTGTCAGAGCTGCAGATGGCACCAAAATAGGTGATGTGGCTAATACCTGAGATAACAAAAACAGGATGAAATCTTATCTTGACTGGATGGAGAACCTGGGTCATTCATTTGATATGTTTTCTAATGGATGCCAACCTAGCAGCTCCTGCCAACCTAGCAGTTCAAAAGCACGTCAAAATGCAAGTAGATAAATAGGAACCGCTACAGCGGGAAGGTAAACGGCGTTTCCATGTGCTGCTCTGGTTTGCCAGAAGTGGCTTTGTCATGCTGGCCACATGACCTGGAAGCTATACGCCGGCTCCCTTGGCCAATAATGCGAGATGAGCGTGCAACCCCAGAGTCGGTCACGACAGGACCTGATGGTCAGGGGTCCCTTTACCTTTACCTTACCTAATGGATAGTGCCAGGAAAATGTATGAAATGGAACATCTATGGCAGCAAACATTCATAAATGTCCGACCCAGGTTTCCTGTCCCTGTTCTCTACAAGAGTCAGAAAACAAACACCATGATAATGTCACAAGAATCATAGCTGGAATAACTGCAGTGGTAAATAGATCTTTATTATCAGTATACCCAATAAGTAAATCTTCTTAAATTTTTCATAAAGTAGCTCAACAATTCATCTTCAGTGAAGCTGAAACTCTGCATTACAAGCTTTCTTGTGAGAGGTAGCTCTTTAAAGGAAGCAATGCACTGAATATTGAAAGTGCATTATGCTTTAATTCTCAGTCTGAAGTTCTGTTTTGTTTCAACAAAAGTATAATCATTTTGTCAAGTAGAAAAGTGCTAGATCTTTCTCCTGATTCTTAAAACGAGGTTTGCATGCATTCATACTGTAGCAGCAGGCTTTGATAATCTTATTCAGAACTGAATGAGCCACAAACGGCTCGAGATACTCCCAGGCTTAAAAACCTGCGCAAAGAATTCCTAAGCATTTCACTCATTATGAAGCATGGAGGATGTCCCAGCTGTTGTGAAGACAAGGCTATTCAACAAAAGAACAGGAATACGTTTCAAGCAAACACTAAAAAAACAGAATTCCACAGTAGCATAGCAAAATAACATAGTAACCATTTCATAAGAACATAGCAAAACAATAGCAAATATAATAACATAGAAAAAGGCCACATTTCTGTACTGTAAATATAACAAGATTACTTAAACAACATGCAACATCCGATATCAAAAATAGCAGCCCTTTTTAGGGAAGTTTTTAATGTTTAATGTTTAATGTTTTATGGTGTTTTTAATATTCTGTTGGGAGCCGCCCAGAGTTGCTGGGGAAATGAATAAATTATTATTATTATTATTATTATTATTAGGGTGCTACAGCTTCATGTTTGTCCTAGAAGAGAGCCAGTGTGGTGGCTAAGAGCAGTAGACTTGTAATCTGGTGAACCGGGTTCGCGTCCCCGCTCCTCCACATGCAGCTGCTGGGTGACCTTGGGCTAGTCACACTTCTCTGAAGTCTCTCAGCCCCACCCACCTCACAGAGTGTTTGTTGTGGGGGAGGAGGGAAAAGGAGATTGTTAGCCGCTTTGAGACTTCTTTGGGTAGTGATGAAGTGGGATATCAAATCCAAACTCCTCCTCCTCCTCCTCCTCCTCCTCCTCCTCCTCCTCCTCCTCCTCCTCCTCCTCTTCTTGAAACACCCCTCCAGTGATGTACCTCAGTGTCCCTCTCCTGCAGCCATTTGCAAGGCTTCTGAGGTGTTCCATCAACATTATTAAGCAATAATGTTCCTTAATAGAGGTGCTGAGTTCCACCCAACATTGGGGGAGCTCGTTGCATGAGCATGACATCACAATTGCAATGCACATTGGGAGAAGGCTGTGAGGCCCAACAAAACCACTAATACCGGTAAGTGAGTTTACCTTGGTTTGTAGCCTGAAAGAGTCGTCTACCACACAGAGAACATAACTATGGTTTATCAAGAACATCTGGATGAAACCACTTTGGCTACCCATAAGGAGAATCAACAACTTTTGTTTTCTAAATAGTCTATACTGGACAATCTTAAAGAGAAATGCTCATCTGTGATGTAATTCCATAAGGAATAAGCTCCTTTTTTATCCTGATAGAATTAAGGGGTGGGGGGAGAGAATTCTTCCAACAGATACCACAGGTGGGCTTTAAAAACTTTTATTTATTTTACACCTGGGATGTGGCGTGTCCAACAGATAGAGAGATGAGTCATTAAGACTTTTCAACAATGAATATTGTCTGTGAACTGAAAGATATTTCCTATTAATTCCTGGGACTTATGAAAGGAGCAGCATATTTTGGGAGGGTTCTGACTGAATGGCTTCCTTGGTGCTACTAAAACAAATGAGGTATATATTTCCTTTTTTAAAAGGCATTAAACAACTGCAAAGTGTCCTCTTTCAGATAGGAAATCTGTATAATACAGTATTGTATAAACACCCCAGAATATTTTCTAATCAGTATTCATGCAACATCATATAGAGGACATGACAACCACATATTGGAAATGTGGGTGGGTGAGCAGTGATCAGCAATTTTAACAAGATGTATGCCATTTCATTGATAGTAATGGCAACTGCAAGCTTTTTGTCCACAGGTAATAGGGTTAAAATTGTGAAAAACAACAGTCAATGCAGCTAAAGCGCTCAGAACTTAGATAACACATTGAAAGATGAAGCTCCCAATATCATAGGCATAAAGAATTCAGATACAAAAATAAAACTCAGTCTGCTCTTTACAGCATTCATAACTGAAAAATATATTGACAAAAGTGGAGAGCTTTACAGAGCTGACAGTAAGGAATACTTGAGGAATACATATAGCCTGTCACAAACCAATGAGCTATGAAAGTGGAAAGTATTTTACGTCTGTGAGTGTGTGTGCTTATGTGTGGAAGTCTCAGTACTTAAAGTAAAATGAGCACACTTTTCCTAATCCCTTATTTAAAGGCTAGCCTCTTAGGTTTTATTGGGTTTGCGGCCAGATTTGTAGGGCTGCCTTTCCATATCATCCAATCTGATTATGACAGCTAGCATGCTGTGTGCAAAATATTAAAAGTGGGACACTAGCAACTAATGAATGGTAAAATAAATAATGGGATTATGTGGAAAAACATAAAATAACAAATTATGTTCATGTTAAAGAAGGAATACAAAGGTTAAATGTATATTTTATTGGGAATGGCATGTGTTTATTTTGTAACAGAAAGGATATTAAGATTAGAAATGCTTTTTGTAAATTATAAATGTGAATTTGCATGCATTTGATTTAGAAGTGCAGATGTTCAAACAATCAAATAAACAACCTTCAGTTGGTTCAAGGAGCTAACCGATTGCTTACTGGGGCAGAGGAATGGAAGCAGTTGATGTTTACCATGAAAGAACTTCACAGGGGCTCTCTTGTTAGTTTTCTGACTACAAGTCACAGCTGCACACATTTATGAAGGGCATCTGTACTCCTTGCAACTTCATTTAAGGTCCTGGATGCCAAATGGGCCTGAGCAGATTCCTAATAAAACGCGCTAAAAATTGACTACACCAATGTGGACTGCACACTGTGAATAGCCCTTTCATCAGCAAGGAGGCACTTCAAGGCTATCTTCTTGCTGACTTCTCTCGCTCTTCTGCCAGCCTTTGTATGGTCAAGGCTCTGCTTTGATACTGGATGGTTTTCATGTAGGAATAACCTTTTTTTCCATTTTGAAATCCCCATGGAAGAAGAGTTTTGCAAAGCTCAGTTGCTCTTTTCTGTCTGTTCTTGGAGCCTGTAATATTTAGGAATGTAGTGAAACTCTTGTTTCTAGCATTTACTTTGGAGATGAGCTAATCTGTGAAAACACAACATCTGCTAGAGCTATAAAACAAATGAAAATTAATTAGGTATTTGAAGGTCTGCTTTGGAGACAATAGGGTTTTTAAAGTTTACTAACTTCTCAAAGGGCTTAAACTATTTAATGGGAGTTCAGTCTGTAAAATTTGTTGGTTGCTACTAGTTTCTTGATTCTTGTATTCTCTCAACATATTTTCACTTTGCTGGAAAGTCTGAGAGGATTGGAAACATGAGATCAATCTCCAAGGAGTTTTGCATGCAACTGATAGCCAAGATCATTCCTTTCTCGTGTAGTAAGTTGCCATCATAATCTCTTCCATCTATAGTGCTGCTGCATCCTGTCAAACATTATAGATAATTTTTCATATAATCTTCATTTGTTCTGCGTACAGCTTTTCGTTTACATACAGCTTCCTTAGCAAAATATATGAAGAATGGTTCTCCCTTGCGAAAAGCCTGGGTGGTTCTCCTGAGTGAAAGCAGAAAAGTTTACATTTCCAGGAGAGAAAGATATATATAGCTTAGGTATTAGGGATGGGTAAATCTGGCTATTTCTGTTCTGACAGTGTAATCCTAACCATGTCTACTCAGAAGGAAGTCCTATTGAATGAAATAGGACAACAAATGTATGGTGTAGTGGTTAAGAGCAGTAGACTTGTAATCTGGGGAACCCGGTTCGCGTCTCCACTCCTCCACATGCAGCTGCTGGGTGACCTTGGAGTAGTCACACTTCTCTGAAGTCTCTCAGCCCCACCCACCTCACAGGGTGTCTGTTGTGGGGGAGGAGGGGAAATGAGATTGTTAGCCGCTTTGAGACTCCTTCGGGTAGTGATAAAGCGGGATATCAATTCCAAACTCCTCTTCTTCTTCTCTTCAAAGTCCACATTCTCAGTATGTTTGCACTTCTGACTCAGTGACATCTATGCTGGCTTGGTCATGTACACAGAATAGAAGGTGGCAGGATCCCAAAGGACGTGCTTTACGGGGAGCTGGCTTCAGACATCAGGTCTGTTGGCAGACCAACTCCGCATTATAGAGATGTCTGCAAACATGGGGGGATGCGGGTGGTGCTGTGGGTTAAACCACAGAGCCATGG
The DNA here is from genome assembly GCF_965207765.1 of Zootoca vivipara. Taxonomy (NCBI): domain Eukaryota; kingdom Metazoa; phylum Chordata; class Lepidosauria; order Squamata; family Lacertidae; genus Zootoca; species Zootoca vivipara. Next base: position 110,939,586 of record NC_142582.1, on the reverse strand, counting down.
GCTTGCTGATCAGATGGTCAGCAGTTCGAATCCCCACGACGGGGTGAGCTCCCGTTGCTCGGTCTCAGCTCCTGCCAACCTAGCAGTTCGAAAGCATTTCAAATGCAAGTAGATAAATAGGTACTGCTACAGCGGGAAGGTAAACGGTGTTTCAGTGTGCTGCTCTGGTTCGCCAGAAGCAGCTTTGTCATGCTGGCCACATGACCTGGAAGCTGTACGCCGGCTCCCTCGACCAATAATGCGAGATGAGCGCCGCAACCCCAGAGTCAGTCACAACTGAACCTAATGGTCAAGGGTCCCTTTACCTTTACCTTACTGCAAACATGATATGAAGGCTAGCAACATTAACCCTACCATGGGGGAATCACTTGCAAACAACGGCAGTGCCTGGAGACAGACAGACAGACAGACAGACAGACAGACAGGCCATGTATCCACAGCAGTAACCAGAGAAGAATTGGCTGCTGGGAGGAGCACAGAGAGGACAAAGGCCGTGATGCATCAGCACAACAGGACTCCTTCATCTTCCTCAACCACAATAATAGTAATAAAATGGTACCGTAACTCTCCAATGGTTTGTCTTTACCGCCAATGACACACTCTTCCATAGTTTCGTTAAACAGACAGATGCCCATGTTAGATTAAAGTATGGATTGCAAGCTTGATCACTTCTGCATGCTTGTAACTGGAATGACTTTTAGATTATGTTCTTGTACTATGGTGATTAAGGGGCGGGCATCAAAAATGGATTTTGCAAGCCTTTCCGGTTGCCAGGAGACTTAAACATTGAGCCTGGAAGGATCAACATCCATTATCTATTATGCAATGGTCTGAGGACCTTAACACCCTTGCTACATTTGAACACACTTTTTTTTAGAAACATACCTGTTTTGACATCCAGATGGCATAGATTGAACTATATGTGTAAACCAAGATGTGATGTATGTATTGATGGTTATTGTATTATGGATGTGAGCTGGCAGGGTTTTTCTAGTGTTTTCTCTTTCTTTTTTTCATATGTTCCCCATGTTTTTTTTCTTTTTCTTTAATACATTTGCAAGAAGAGAATCAATAACAATTGTCTGCACCCCAAAAATCCATCACGGTTCTGCATTAACCTGCAACAAAACAAAAGTATTATTTAAGTGCATACTTTAATACATGGTTTAATGCATAATTTCCCTCAAAATATCAATTTCACTGTGGGAGTGAAATGTAGCAAAATGTGTATTTTGCTACATTTAGACTGCTGAGAAATGTTTCACAGCATTATGATAAATCAAATTCTTAGATAAATCAAATATATTCACATTTGAAATTATGGAGTCATTCAAGGTAAAATGCACTTGTAGAAGATAATTATGCTGTAATGTACTATGTGCAAGAAAATTACCCTGGCCTTTTGACACCTGAGATGTGTGTTTTCCCCATTCCACTGAGAGTCATATGTTTTAACTGTTTTTAATGCTGGATTTATTATTGTTGAAACCAGCTCTGGGGTCTGCTGGTGATGGAAAGGTGATAAATATAATATCATCACCATTGGAAAGTGTGCATAACAATGCTTAAGTAAACATCTCATTCAAAAATGTGTTACACTGGGGGAATTTCCTTGCAAAAATGTACCTGTTGGGAGAAATGTGCACCAAAATGCTGGCAAATTTTCATGAAGACATTTTAACAAAACACACACACACATGAAATGAGGCAGAATTGTGGTAGACTGAATTTAAGGGCAACCGAGTTGATGGCCATCAATGTGTGCCATAGTTTAACTATGTGCTTTGTGGAAAAGTTCGTCCTTTTATCTGTCCTGAATTGTCCAAGCTTAGGCCCTCCAGGCCTCTTTCTCCAGCCCTTGAGATTCTCCCAGGTTTAGGACCACCTCCTTGGTCTTGTAGTGAGGTTAAAGCTTACTAAGAAATGATATATAATGAACTGAAAAGGGTGTTTAAAACGTTTGTAAAAAACAACAACCCCAGAAGCTTTTCTTTTGGGAATTATAGGGGCAGAACTTCCCAAACTGTATAGAATCCTATTCATGTATACTACTACAGCGGCAAGAATGTTACTTGCCCAAAATTGGAAAGAAGTAGAAGTCCTAGCAAAGGAAGAGTGGATACAAAAACTTATGGAATATGCAGAAATGGCAAAACTTACTGTAAAAATAAGAAATCAAGATAACAAACTTTTTATAAAAGAACGGAAATGGTTTATTGAATACTTAGGGATAAAATGAAAACAGATAAGAACATTGGCAGGGTTATTGTAACAACCTGCAGTTTCACAAGAGTATATATTTAAAGTAGATGAATAAATGAACAAATTAAGTTAATTTGAATATGCAGAAGATATTAAATACCACACAGAAAGAGTGGGGAAGTCAGTCAAGTTTTGAAATGTTAAAATGACTGTGAAATTATTGAAATGTATAAACCTGAAAATCATAATCTTTTATAAAAAGGTTAGGATCACCACCAGGCCACCATAGATCTCTCTCTCCAGGACAAATCCTTCACTGTCCCTTCTTTACAACAATCCCAAGTGCTTACCATAGCTGCCAAGTTATCCCTTTTTTTAAGGGAAATTCCCTTATGCTGAATGAGAAAAGGGAAAACTTGACAGCTATGGTGCTTACACCCTTGAATTTTGATAATGCTCCTGGCTTGCCTGTATGGAGAATGATGCGCAGGGTGGTGGCAAGGGTGCTGTTGAAATCTCAAACTTCTGTATGGGTGAAATCTAGTCCATTGTAACGAGTTAAGACTCACATCCCCCCCCCCCTTTTTGTCTCGGGTCCAGCCTGCTGCCAGCATACAGCCCCCGGAAGATTGGCCATGATGGAATGCAGTCCTCAGGCTGAAAAAGTTTCCCCACATAATATCCTGTTTCCTTTTGTAAAAAGAAAGAAATGTCTTCAAGTATATCCAGAGTTTAGCCTACAGTTTGACAAAACATCCTTATTGTGTATGGATTCCAGACCTACTTGTCCAACTCAATTACTGTTCCAATCTAGTCATGCTGATAGAATTTACAGAACAGCTTCTCTATTTTCCCACATTTTAATTCTATTACACATTTGACTGTGAATTTATTCTGGTCGGGCAAATGACTGTGGGGCGAGGTGGGGGAGCAACTGAGCTGACCTGAAGAGGAGAAAAGAAAAATACTTGTTTTCTTTTGCTCTTCCCTATTCCATAACATGGAATGGAATCGACCATGAACAAACAGGGATGATGGATATGGGAGTAGAGTTAAATAAGAAGAGTCAGATACAATAAATAAACTAATGTTTGGCTCCTTAAACAAAGGAAAGGAGAAATTCATCAAACACATTGCTACCTAGCTCTTGGTTTCAGGTAAATCCCCAAAGTGGCATAAAATGAACAAAACTATATGGCTGCACGACAAGGAATCCTTTGTTTGGGATTAAAGTCCTGTTCCCATTGCATCCAGCCACCCAGAACCCCTTGAAAAAGGAAGCAAGAGATTTCTGACCCCTCTAGCAGATGTACCATTTAGAAAGTAATGGGGAATCTGTCACCCTACGGTATATATTTTTAGACCACATGGAATTGATTAGAACTCAGGAGCTGCTCTACATCTGACCATGTCACTGCCTCTCACTAGTTCACACTATTATGGTTACAGTGCAGGGGACTTATGTACTAGATGTGCAGGCCAGACACAAATCTCTCTGCATAAGAAAGTGATTGTTTTATGTGTGCTGACCACACTCTCCCAACTATAGGCTTGCCATATGTCCGGAAAATTCCAAACATATCATGGAAATTTTTCGGTTTTCTGTCCTGTCCCGCCCTCCCTCCCTGTTTTTTCTGGGTTTCTTTTCTTTTGGGGGGGGGGGAGCTCCGCCCCGGGGGCAGTGGAAGTGATGAGAATGTCAGCATTTCACTCCTCCGTTTCTGGATGTGTGATTGCTACATCACATGTCTGTGTTTACTTTCCAGGCTTGGAAAGTGAGAGAACAGAAGCTAGTCTTATCTCTTCTGCTTGTACTTTACTTTTGTACTTCTTTACTCTTTCTCTCTTGGAGAAGAAGTGAGAGGACGCCATGATTGCTTTGTCCTGTATATATTGCTTAATACATACTTAGAAGGCACACACCTAAGCTCCAAATCGTTTCTGCTATACTCTGCTGATAGAGTGTGCACAATATATCTTTTGATATGTGTCGATACAGTGCACCGGGATTGAAGACTAGAGAACATCCCAGGTCTGCGCTTCACCAGGAAGACGCCCGGAGAGGTCTGTCTCATCCCGGGGGCTGTGTGTGCCCCCCCCCAAGGTGTGTCCCCTTGGCTGGGAAGTGGGGCGAGAATGAGGAGGCAGGGAAGGGAGGAGGCAATGCAGTGGGGGGGGACAAACCTCAACTAGGAATATTGCAGGCTGGCAAAGGGGGTTGCTGGTCCCGACTGTGTGTGTGCTTGTGTTGCTGTGGGAGGAGAGGAGAGGTGCAGGGAGGGGGGAGTGGAAGCAGCTGAGAGGATGTAAACACTGGCACCAGCATCGGTTGGGAAAGAAATTCTGAGCAGGGAGTGTGTGTGCGCACGTGCATAAAACATCTCTCTCTCTCTCTCTCTCTCTCTCTCTCTCTCTCTCTCTCTCTCTCTCTCTCTGGCTCAGCATGAGACTCTTAATCTCAGGGCTGTGGGTTTGAGTCCTGCATTGCAGGGGTTCGAGTAGGTGGTCCTAAGGGGCTCTTCCAACTCTGCAAAAATGTGCCCTTTCTTTGTTTTACGGAGTTTCCTTAAAATAGCTCAACAATTTGTGTGTGTGTGTGTGTGTGTGTGTGTGTGTGTGTGTGTGTCAGGAATTTTACTTTTTGAAATATGGCAAGCCTACAGCTACTATGAAATATTTCTAAAATTAACCACAATTAAAAAAAAATATTGACTTTTAGTTTGTGGTTGTTTTGTTTTTCAAAATCAGAGAGATTTTGTTTAACTTCTATGCAATGGGGACTTTGTGTTGCTATTCCAACTATACGTGGCACAATGACTGCACTGGTGCAATCACATATGTATGATGCTCAGGGGTCACCAATATGATGTTCTCCAGATGTTGTTGAACTTCAAGTCCCAACAGCTCCTGTCAGCATAGCATTGCAATCCAGCAGCATATGGCGGACACTACATGGGCTACCCCTGTGCTAGATTGGACTTTGCAATAAAGTTGTTCTGCTAGCCATCCATTTGTCCAACACTTTTCCTTGAAATAAATTGATGCTTGCTTGCTATCAACCCCCCACCCCCACATTCCCTTGTACTGAAATCTGAAATGGTGTAGCATCTTATTTTATTCAAAAGCCACCATAGTGTGGTATCTTTATTGGGACCAATTAAAATGTCAGTAGATGGTGAACACATTTTGTGTTGTTTGTCTTAATAACAGTATTAGTCTACCTGACTTTTATTGTTATTATTTTCTCTTGCTTTTTAAGAATAATAATTTCATTTTGCAATATAGTAAGTGTTACAAACATATTGACTGTCTTTGCATTATTCTTTTACTAAAGGGCCAACATGGTGACCTATAACTTTTGAATATTTCATTTAGGTGTAGTGGTTAAGAGTGGTAGACTCGTAATCTGGTGAACAGGGTTCACGTCTCCGCTCCTCCACATGCAGCTGCTGGGTGACCTTGGGCTAGTCACACTTCTCTGAAGTCTCTCAGCCCCACTCACCTCACAGAGTGTTTGTTGTGGGGGAGGAAGGGAAAGGAGAATGTTAGCCGCTTTGAGACTCCTTCGGGTAGTGATAAAGCGGGATATCAAATCCAAACTCCTCCTCCTCCTCCTCCTCCTCCTCCTCCTCCTCCTCCTCCTCCTCCTCCTCCTCCTCTTCTTCTTCTTCTTCTTCTTCTTCTTCTTCTTCTTCTTCTTCTTCTTCTTCTTCTTCTTCTTCTTCTTCTTCTGTTACTAGTTCTTTGAAAGTCTCGATCCTGCCCACAAGGTTATAATGTAGAAGTTTCTCCCTGATCTGGCCTATGCATAAGCAATAACAGGGCTGGCTCTAAGGCAAGGCTGGGTGGCGCAGGGCGCCAGGGCGCCGGCCCACCAGGGGGGCACCGCGTGGCTGCGCCCGCCAGACAGCCGCGGTGGGAAACGGGGCGGGGGAGCGCCAGAGCGATCTTCGTGCCACGGCGCCAGGGCACCCGATATGCCTAAGATGGCCCTGAGCACTAAGACAAACGTGGCCTGCCTTTGTGTTCAGTTTCTGTCTGTTAGCTTCCAACAGGTATCTTGACCGTCTCTCTGAGAACAGTATGCTGGGCTAGTTAACCCTTGGGCCAGATTCAGCAGGACTCTTCTTATTCATCTTTTGGGAATGTTTCCCTTTTTCAGTCACATGCCTGGATCCAGTCCTAATTTGCTTCTTTCCTGTATCCAATTCTGCTTTATTTCATGACTGATTCCAATCCTGCTCCGATTCTTTTGAGATGAGTTTTAAAGCAACGTTTTTTTGGAACTGCAAACATTATCCAAGGCTGAAGTGTGCATAAGTCCGTTCTATGACAGCCTTAAGCTGAAGATACGCAGAGCAGGCCTAAGTAATTTTGTCAACCATCTCTTCCCCTTCTTTAGCAGCTGACAAATTTTATAGAAAATCCTACCCTGCATCAATATTAGGATTCTATATGATTGCATAAAAATCCCAAATGTCATTCAGCACAAGTGTTTAGCTTATATGCACATGGATGAATGTCCCTTGTTCTTAATCCCAGATCAGTCTGTACTGCCTGTAATTCACTGAGGGCAAGGCATGTGGCACATACTGCATGCTTGAGCCAGTATTTTCTTTGTTGGACTTCAGTCATTTCTCAGGTGTACTTTCGGATGGGCTATCTCCTTAGCACACGCACCCAACCTCTTAAGACAGCAAAATGTGAAAGGGTGAAAAATAGCCAGACAGAGTTTCATAGCAATGCCATCACGTTTTCTAGAAAGGACCCTATGTCTTTACTAGCTACATCGGAGATAGAAATTCATTCTTCAGTACTTTCCACTTTCATGCTTTGATACCTAAGATTTATTATGTTTTATTGAAGTTCTCAGGTATTATAGGCACTAACTCTATAGGGCTGAGAAGTCTTTAGGCCCCTCAAAGTCTGTTGGGATGGGGCTGAGCTTGAGGGAGCAGAGGAAGCCAAGCATGATCTCTCAGCCATTCACCCGGTGCCTTTCTCGTTACAGGGTGGCCAGGACTGTCTAGAACATCCCGGGGGCGAAAGGACGGTTCCCCTTCCCACCCCTGCTGCTACACTGTCTCCCAACGGGTCACCACCTCTGCTATATCTTCTGGTCCAGCTTCTGGAGTGGCATGAGCAGGGATTACAAGTCCCATCATGCCTCAGCCCCATCCATCCCTTCTGCTTACCTCCCTTCCTCTGTAGGGCCAGCAGTGGCGAGGCCAGCGAGCCAGGAGCAGAGTGCAGCTGCGTAGTTGGTGCGGGGGCGTGTCCTGCAGCCGGGGGCAGGGTGATCTGTGCCATGGGGGTGGGGCAATCCACCCATGGGGGCGGGGTGAGACTCTCCAACGCTTGGAGCCTCTCCGCCACCTCCCCCTCAGATGTCGGGCAGCTGAGGGAGAAGCAGTAGGCAGACACAAGTCCCATGCTACCATTTCAGGCAGCGTGGAACCTGCAGGCACCTAAGCCACCACGTCACTTTTAAAAAGTTTCGTGAGCCCATTTTTTAAATAAAAAAACTCATTTTGTCACACACAGCCCTCAGTGATAGAAACAAAATAAAAAATCCTTCCAGTAGCACCTTCGCGACCAACTAAGTTTGTCATAGGTATGAGCTTTCGTGTGCATGCACACTTTTTCAGATACACTGAAACAGAAGTCACCAGACCCTTATATATAGTGAGAGGGTGGGGAGGGGTATTACTCAGAAGGGTGGTGGGAATGGGTGATTGGCTGATAGGTGTGGTAAACCTGCTGACGACTGTTAACGACTGCAAGGGGTGAGATGGCTAAAAATAGCTTTATCATGTATAATGAGATAAGAATCCAATGTCTCTATTCAGACCAGGTCTCTCCATGGTTTTTAGTTTGGTAATAAGTTGCAATTCAGCAACTTCTCTTTCCAGTCTATTTCTGAAATTCTTTTGTAATAAGACAGCTACTTTGAGATTTTGTTTAGAATGTCCTGGGAGATTGCAGTGTTCTCCTACTGATTTCTCTGTCTTGTGATTCCTGATGTCAGATTTATGTCCATTTATCCTTTGGCATAGGCCATAGGGTCAGTGACGACACCTGGGGCAGACTGCACCCTCCCCCCGCACCCCCGTCCTCCACCACTGGCCAAGTGCAACACCGTGCCACACAGCCGGCCTCTGTGCTCAACCTGCTCCCGATGTGACAAACACACTGCAATGTGCGTCATCACATATGCATGACCCACCCACCCCAATGTTGGCCGGTACTCAACGCCTCTGTCAGCTATCATCGTGGAACAGTGCATAGAGAGATGTTTACAATGTGAAAATTATACCGCTTTTCAAGGACCTTATCATACGGGGAAAAATAAACATGAGTACCCTTAGTTTGTCTTGGGCAGAAAGCACAGTGCTTTATAGAACATTGTTGGCTGCCATTTTTTAAAATCCACTCATCTTTAACCATAAATATAATGCATAGACCTACATTTCTTTTCCATTTTTATTCAACTTTTCCTCCAGATGGATTGAATATGGAGGGTGAGTTAAAAAATAAATAAATAGATCACATACATACTGCATAAAGGAAATAGAAAATTATCTATATGATTAAATTAGTGTTTGTTTGCAAGTCACTTTGGGTTTCCCTGGGCAAGACAAAGTGATGGGAAAATTTAATAAATAAATAATTGAATAAGTAGATGGATGACACATACACACTTTCTATACTGTTAAACAGCTTTTCTGGCTGTTGTTCCATTCAACTCATTGTTTGAGAAAACCACACACATTTCCAGCAATATATGCATTTTGACACACCCTTTACTCCAGTATATACAATCTTGTTCATGTTATTTTCGTAGAGAACCACACTGCAAAATTTATAGAAGTAGGGCTTTCTAAGTATGGGTGTCTTTCAGTTTTCAGTTAGTTGCAGAAAGTGTGAATTAGGTAGGTTTGACTTTACAAGCGGAATGAACTGAATTCCTCTCCCATCCTAGCACGGAGTAGTAGCGGAGTGGAAAAACTGGCAGCAAAAGAGGTAAAAGGTTGGAACAATTTGCGTCTCCAGGGGGAAAACACACACAAAACAGGTGAATATTCAGCAGTCCTAGAATCATATGGGAATCCTGTATGAACTTGACTGAACTACCAGTTATTTGCCCCTTATGTAGTTTCTCCCCACCCCCTTTATTTTGTAAAAATACATCTTTATTCAGCTGAAGATTCTTTGGTTATGTAAGTAACTTGGCAATGATCCAACCTTGATTGTCAGCTATGGGAAGCAAAGAAGTTCAAGCACAAGCTTTTCCGAAGCTGATAGTGGAAAGCCCCAGATGTGCATGTGGTCTCTGGATGAGTTTTAATTGAATTTTTTGCCAGCAGAAGGAAAACCTTTAGTGCATTTCGGTGCTTTCCTGTTTTCACAGTAATGTCTAGAGCACCTTGAGTATGGCAATGATATGTGAAGACATTGGCAGTCACTTTCCCATCGAAGGAATGCATTAGCACAGACACTTCTGTCATGGCCATATTGAAACATCGCTACCCTCTGATGGGTCATTTTCAATGGTAACTTTCAGGAAAAATTAAAATGTTGAGTCTCATAGCTCTAAAATCCCAAGGAGTAATGAGATGCTTTATTTACAAATTAGATATACCACTCCATATTTCAAATCTCCCCCCCCCAAAAAATGTGTTTTTGTTGACATATTTCAAATCTCTGAGCAGTTCGCAACATTATAACACTGTAAATAAATAAAATCAAAAATAAATATAGGAATAAATAATCCACATTTAGGTAAGATCACCTCTAATAATCAATGTAAATGAGAAACAGCCAACATGTAGGGACCGTAATAATTAGTAACAGACAAAAATATAGAAATATAGCAGAGACAACCAACCCCACCCACCAAATATACATGCATCTATTAATAGGCATCAACACTCTCACTTCTGCTGCTACTGCTCCAACTTTGTTGTTGTTGTTTAGTCGTTTAGTTGTGTCCGACTCTTTGTGACCCCATGGACCATAGCATGCCAGGCACTCCTGTCTTCCACTGCCTCCCGCAGTTTGGTCAAACTCATGTTCGTAGCTTCAAGAACACTGTCCAACCATCTCATCCTCTGTCGTCCCCTTCTCCTTGTGCCCTCAATCTTTCCCAACATCAGGGTCTTTTCCAGGGAGTCTTCTCTTCTCATGAAGTGGCCAAAGTATTAAGATGGAGCAGAATAACACACTCCCCACCAATGGAGCTCTCTGCTGTCACCAGGGAACACCCATAATTATTCCTGCCCCAGGAAACATTACACATGTCCCACACCCCTAGTGCTCCTTGCTCTCACCAGGGAGGACCCCTAAATACCCATGAATCAAAAGTAAAACAAGGTAGTGATCTCACCCTCGATATAACCCAAGTGGGTGATCAGTAGCAGCATTATGGGCTGGGAGTGTGCCTAACAAGCCCCAGGTTATCTCCAACCATCTCCTCCAGCATCTGTTCAGGCTTGGATGAAAGGTCTGTAGTCTTTTGGCTGAGAACTTTTTTTCTCTTGTTCTTTAGTTCACCCCAGGGGTTCACACCTCAAGCAAGCTGTGAGGCTTCATGCCACATTCCATACATCTAGTCATTTCCCTGGTTCTCCTTTCCGGTTCTCATGTATTTTTGTTAGTCATTATTAGATCTGGAAAAGTATGACAACATAGATTTACTTCAGAATATAGGCTAGATCCAAGGAATGGATCCTCAATATTTTCTCTGCCAGTTGGCCAGCTATACTATATCCTCTTGACCAAGCATCCCCAAACTGCGGCCCCCCAGATGTTTTGGCCTACAACTCCCATGATCCCTAGCTAACAGGACCAGTGGTCGGGGAAGATGGGAATTGTAGTCTAAAACATCTGTAGGGCCAAAGTTTGGGGATGCCTGCTCTTGACCATGTCAGTCTTGTCTTTTATTTGAAGTCAACATTCTGGCTATCCATAGAACATGGCAGATTCTGACATAATTGATCAACAAGTACAGGCAGCTTTATGACAATGAGGACTTGTCGCCAAATTTGTCCCATATTGATCACATTTGCTGTTATCAAAACGTTATACTTCCACAAACAGCCTCTGGCATGCTAGGATTGCATTGGGCAAAGCAGTGAACAGCTGATTCTGATTCCAGCCTAGACACATGAACATATCTCTTAAAATATCGCAGACCAGTCATGGACCCAGATGGCAAAAGATTAATGTTCTCCCCACCCCTTTACACTTTAAAATGTATATGAACGATTTAACATCTGCAGTGTGTCTGTGCTTCATTTTTGTGTGCAGTGATGACCTCATCCTTTAGGTTGCCTTTTTTGGGGTACCTAACCTTCATAGAGTTTTAATAAACCTGAGCTCACTGAGTAATCACATCTGGATTGCTGCATGTCAAGAGCAGCGCTTGCGGGTGGGGTGGAGGGAGAAGAAGAAAGGGATCAGGCCATAGCTCTACAAATCAAATGTTATGGTACATGAAGTAGTTTTGAGGTGGAAGATGACTATATGTTCCAGATGTTATGCAAATACACTTTTTACAAGCACCTACTGTGAATTCTGAAAAGAATTAGCATTCAAATGTTACTGATGCTAAAACAGAAATGGGGATAGGATGGAAATCCCTACAGTATCCCAGAAGACCAGGAGTCTCTCTGCACCACTTTCTGAAACTATACTCTCCTTATCTTCTAGACTGAATGGATTCACCTAAATGCCATGCCCTCCAGCATGAAATAGAAGAATGCAATGTCATATGCCACCGAAAGCTCCAGGAGAATCAACAGGTTTGCATTTCCCTGTCCATTTCCGGTACAAATTATCCATCAGGGCAGGGATAGAAAAGATGGATAGCCCTCTAGATGTTGTTGGACCACAACTACCCTCACCCCTGAATTGGCCATGCTGCTTGGGACTCTTGAGAGCTATGGTGTGGAGAGCACCACACAGGCTATCTCTGCACTAAGGTAGACAAGGTCAGTTTGGCCAATAAGCTAGGCCACAATTTTGACTGAAATGGCTCCAGGTGATTATATAAAAGGGTCAACTCCCCAGCCTTGCTGCTCCTCCAAATGATATATGTATTATACATCAAAATGACAGAACAAGCATGGCATTTTCATGAACCAGCATGGCTTGCTCTCTCGCTCTCCTCAGATGAATGTTTATTCAACTGCAGTGGTATGCACAACTTTTCTGTAATTTTATTCCATAGCTATTAAACTTGACTTTATTGAGAACTGATATTCATTTTGTTTTCAGACCACCACATTTTCTGACCTTGTAGACACCATGAAGGAGAACACTTACAAAAAAAGAGAAAAGAATTAACAGCATTAGGATTTATGTTATGGGGTGTGTGTGTGTGTTATCATTTCATCTGGAACACTTCCAAAAGGGTCAGGAGGAACTGGAACAGTGAACTAGGGGTTGCATTTTGCTTCTGTGCTTTGTACTTTGGGATGGAGGTCCAAGTTCCCACTCAGCTGAATGAGCAAAAGGGTCACAAAACACAACAGGGCTGTGAAGTGAAATGATGTACACAGTTATTTCTAAAGAAGGGCTGAGGAACTTCCCCACCTCACCCCCCCCCCCCCAATGTTGCTGAACTACAACTCCCACCAGTCCCAGCACGCATGGCCAGTTTCCAGAAAGCAATCCAAAGCATCACCCAAGATAAGTAGAAATGGGCATTTAAGCAAACTGAAATTGGTAAATATATTAAGCCCTGTCCTTCAAATACTTATTTCCAAGGCAGCTAACCAACTAAGCATAAAACTATAAACAATACAATCCAAAATGAAAATGACAGCTGAACTGCATAAAACAGCTAATGTAAACACATTGCCAGAGTTATAAGTCAAGAGCAACATAAAACATTACAGCACTTAAAAAGCCTGGGGTGGTTTTTTTTTTAAAAAAAAGGTCTTCAACAGGCATCAACAATATGTGAGTACACCAGGAAGGGACCCAACATAGTGGTATAACATCTGCTTTGCCTGGGTTCAATTCTTGACATTCTCCAGGTAAGTTTGGGAAATTCTCCTGTCAGAAACCATGGAGAGGCACTGCAAGTCAGAGTAGACAATATTGAATTAGTTGGACTATTGGTCTGACTCAGTGCACGGCAGCTTCCTGTGTTCCTACTGTTGTTGTTTAGTCGTGTTCGACTCTTCGTGACCCCATGGACCAGAGCACGCCAGGCACTCCTGTCTTCCATTGCCTCCCGCAGTTTCGTCAAACTCACGTTGGTAGTTTCGAGAACACTGTCCAACCATCTCGACTTCTGTTGTCCCCTTCTCCTTGTGCCCTCAATCTTTTCCAGCATCAGGGTCTTTTCCAGGGAGTCTTCTCTTCTCATGAGGTGACCAAAGTATTGGAGCCTCAGCTTCAGGATCTGTCCTTCCAGTGAGCACCCAGGGCTGATTTCCTTCAGAATAGATAGGTTTGATCTTCTTGCAGTCCATGGGACTCTCAAGAGTCTCCTCCAGCACCATAATTCAAAAGCATCAATTCTTCGGCGAGCAGCCTTCTTTATGGTCCATATATCACTACTGGGGAAACCATAGCTTTAACTATACGGACCTTTGTTGGCAAGGTGATGTCTCTGCTTTTTAAGATGCTGTCTAGGTTTGTGTTCCTATTAACCTAGGTGAAAATGCACACACTTTTTTTTAAAAAGCAAAGCTTTTTAAGACAGTACTCTATAAGGCATCTTCTTATCCTCTTATGTGCACACCAGGCGCCCCTTCCCTCATTCCAGAGGCTTCTCCTCAATGACTTCAGGTGGCAACTGGAGCCAGCAGAGGGACTCCATAAATGACTCCAGTGCATGGAAAGACTGATATGGGAGCCAGCCTTCCTTCAGATGAATATGAATAGCTCTTTGTAAGGCAGCCACGGGCAGCAGATACTAAAGGGTGTGTGTAGAAAGCTTCAGGAAGGTGTTGGAGGAGAGAGGTCTATGTGCCATGCCCTGTGATCTTTTAGCCACCCAGACAATTTCAGGTGTGATGGAGGATGTTGTCCTTGTGGTGGAATTGAAGTAACATTCAAGTCCAGGATGTGCATGCCATCTTGTCTGCCTCAGGCAGCAAACTGTCTTGGGCTAGGCCTTATACTGGCTTACTTGAACTTTGCTTCGGTCTGAGGTTGGTCCACTAGAATGCAGTGTTTCACCAAGCTAATCCTGCCGCCACTTGCCCTCTCTTTACTTACAACCATTTCAAGGAGAAGCAGGCACTGTCATCTCCCTCTTCTTTAATATCGCAGTTGCCTTTTTAGAACTCAACGGGAAGGGGGAGGAGGTGGACAAAACCCAAATTGGCTTTGCCTAGCCTTTGCTCTGGCTCCACCTACTGTAGTGTTGGCTTCTGTGCCTTGTCTCTTCTCTTTCGTTCTTTGGCAATCACTTGTAGCCGAGTAAGATTGTCTTCCATAAACACAGTTTTAACAATGAGTCCGCAAGTGACTGTGGAGGCCAATTCTGGATCCACACGTCCTTCCACAGTGGGGACATTGGTTTCTGGGCAGGAGTTGACCACGGTGTGGATTTGCCAAGCGTGCCTTCCTCTTAGCACATTTCTCCCTTGCATCCTGAGATCGAATTTCTTCAAAGCCCATGACACCTTTGGTAAAGGCTGTTCTCCAACTGGAACACTCACAGGCCAGTGTTTCCCAGTTGTCAGTGTTTATGCTACAGTTTTAAAGATTTGCCTTGAGACAATCTTTAAACCTCTTTTGTTGACCACCAGCATTACGCTTTCCATTTATAAGTTCAGAATAGAGTAGTTGCTTTGGAAGACGATCATCAGGCATCCGCACAACATGACCAGTCCAATGAAGTTGATGTTGAAGAATCATTGCTTTAACACTGGCGATCTTTGCTTCTTCCAGTACACTGATATTAGTTACCCTGTCTTCCCAAGTGATGTGTAAAAATTTTCAGAGACACCGTTGGTGAAATCTTTCGAGGAGCTGGAGATGGCATTTATAAGTGGTCCATGTTTCACAAATAAATAATAAGGTTGGTAGTACAATAGCTTTGTAAACAAGCGTGTTGGTTTCCCTGAGAATGTCCTGGTCCTCAAACACTCTGCACTTCAATTAGGAGAAAGCTGCACTCACAGAGCTCAGGCGATGCTGGATTTCGGCATCAATGTTGGCCCTTGTGGAAAGGTAACTGCCTAGGTAGGAGAAGTGATCAACATTTTCCAACTTTACACCACTGAGTTGGATTTGTGGTGCTGCAGAGGGGTTATTTTGTACTTGCTGGTGCAGCACTTTGGTTTTTTGGATGTTGAGTGATAGGCCAAGCTTTTCGTAAGCTTCTGCTAATATAATTAGGATGGTTTGGAGGTCATCCTCTGAGCCTGTGCACACTACCAGTCTCAACTGGAATCTACCCCCACTGCTTGCCTTTCCATCTCAATATGAGGCACCCAGGATGCTTTACCACAGATAAAAAATGTTAATATGCTGCTGTTTTAGTTTGACACAAAGCAGCAGCTATTAACAGTCGAATAAAATCAGCGGAGAAGATCAGGTCAAACTTCCACAGTGACGAAACCTGAAGCAGCCAACAAGGCAAAAGGCCTGCAAGAAGTCTTCAATCTGACACCTGGATCCCTCAGGGAACTGAGCATCCAAAGCCTGGAGACTGCAAGAGAGAAAGCTCTGTCTTGTGTACCTGGCAGCCATGTCAGATATTGGCAGGACACACAACGGGAGGGGAATAATACTCTTTCAGTTTTAGGCATTTGGAAATGCCTCAGTTCTCACACAGACATTCAACCTTCCTATTTGTCAATAACATAAATATAATAGTTGGCATATGGATGGGCATGGAACAGCTTTCTCCAGTGTAGTGCCTTCCAGATGTTTAGAACTATTTATTTTATTTCATTAAAAAATTATGTACAGCTTGATTGTAGGAAAAACCCCAACACAGTTTACAAAGAAGATAATAGAAGAAAATAATCACTAAAAGATTTACAACTATAATTTAAAACACAGAGAAGGTTAAAACTGCAATAAAATAGACTAAAACAAATTAAAAGCCATACCAACTTTCTAAGTGTCTGGGTAAGGTAAAGGTAAAAGGACCCCTGACCATTAGGTCCAGTTGTGACCGACTCTGGGGTTGCGGCGCTCATCTCGCGTTATTGGCCAAGGGAGCCGGCGTACAGCTTCCAGGTCATGTGGCCACCATGACTAAGCCTCTTTTGCGTGAACCAGAGAAGCACACGGAAATGCCGTTTACCTTCCCGCTGTAGCGGTACCTATTTATCTACTTGCACTTTGAGGTGCTTTCAAATTGCTAGGTTGGCAGGAGCTGGGACCGAGCAACGGGAGCTCACCCCGTCACGGGGATTCGAACCACCAACCTTCTGATCAGCAAGCCCTAAGCTCTGTGGTTTAATCCACAGTGCCACCCACATCTGGGTAGGCTTGTCTAAATAAGAATGTCTGGCTGGGGCTGATGGGAGTTGTAGTTCAAAACCTCAGGATGACACCAGGTTGGCAGAGACTCGTATAGAGGAACAATAATATGGTAAAGCAGTTACAGGTAGGTAGCCGTGTTGGTCTGAGTCGAAGCAAAATAAAAAAAATTCCTTCAGTAGCACCTTAAAGACCAACTAAGTTTATATTTTGGTATGAGCTTTCGTGTGCATGAAGGTATCTGAAGGTATCAGAGGTATCTGAAGAAGTGTGCATGCACACGAAAGCTCATACCAAAATATAAACTTAGTTGGTCTTTAAGGTGCTACTGAAGGAATTTTTTTATGGTAAAGCAGGTAAGGGCAGGGGAACAACCCAGGTTTATTGTTAGGAAATCATGTAGATAAGCTTAAGAAATGCTATGCTTAAATGTTATATTACATTATGCTGGAAAATACAGTTTCTTGTCCTTAAGAACATTTTTGTCACAAGTAGTTTGTAGCTTGGTCTTCTACATGCTTACTTCAGAATTTGTCCAACTAATGTTTTAAAAACTCCAATGCCCTTCTCAGAAAATGATTATGAAAGAAAAGGGCCCCATTTTCTGCTCTGTCCTATTCGATAAAGTTGCAATGCTTTTCATGTGTAAATAAAATTTAAAAACAATAAGCTTACTTTTCCTACTTTGAAATTGATTCCTATCCTTCTGCCTAATTGCTATCAACATTGTAATGGAAATCATATTGCTATATTGATTAACAGTGGTTGAATTTTCCAATTATTTCTCTAATGAGTTAAGTGGCAATGACCCAGAAAATGGACCAAGACCTCACTACAGACTAATGTTAATTTGGTTTAAATTGTTATTCCCCCCCCCCTCTTCCAGCAAATAATGATGAGAGATGCCTACTGTTAATTAATCAAAAAACTTCTCAAAATAGAGTTCACCAGGTGGAAATAATTAGGCTTTAATTGTGTCTTGTTTATTACTCTTCAGAGATGTAAACAAGAAAAGCTGGGTCCATTTGACAGTCGTTACTAAAAAGCTTTGTAATAAATAAATCAGAGGCACCAGTGTTGTGATTATGTCATGAATATTTGTTCTTCTGCATTTGTTCTGTGAGTCAGTTTGACAGGTGAAGAACCGGTAATTTCCCTTTAGAATTAAAATATCAGATCAGCAGGTGGGAACATTTGCCTTTTGTTTCATTCTCTTCCTTTTTTGTTGATTGTTTTCAAATTGCTTAACTGACTGGCAGAAAGATACAACTCGTTGTCAGATGGAATAACTTTTAATGATGGAATTCACAAACAATGAAGAAATTTCGGTTGCACCTGCATTTTGATTTGAACAAAGGTACTTGAAATTTGGGAAGAGGAAAAACCCAGCGAAAACCCAATCTTCACAACTGTCTACTTTAAGATAGTTTCACTTTCCTCTGTTCACTCATTTCATCATATTAATAGGGGTCTTTTTTCCATTCTTTCCTTGCCAGCATACATTTAGTTCAGAATAACAGATAAGATGAGAGATAAAATTTGGATCAACTGAAGGAAAGGCCAAGGAAGAAATTGTGCAAGCAGGAACACAATCCCATCATAATTAAGCACCTTGAAGTTCCCTTTACTTTAGCAGAATAATTCATCCACCTAGAGATCCATTGACTGTAAAGTGAGGTGGAAGCATAATGCTTACTTTTGCAGCTTTTGGTGGAAAGTTTTCTGAGTACCTTGTAAAGCAGGGGTAGGGAACCTGTGGTGTTCCAGATATTAGGGTAAAGGTAAAGGGACCCCTGACCATTAGGTCCAGTCGTGACCGACTCTGGGGTTGCGCGCTCATCTCGCATTATTGGCCGAGGGAGCCGGCGTATAGCTTCCAGGTCATGTGGCCAGCATGACAAAGCCGCTTCTGGCAAACCAGAGCAGCACATGGAAACGCCGTTTACCTTCCCGCTGTAGCGGTTCCTATTTATCTACTTGCATTTTGACGTGCTTTCGAACTGCTAGGTTGGCAGGAGCTGGGACCAAGCAATGGGAGCTCACCCCATCACAGGGATTCGAACCGCCGACCTTCTGATCAGCAAGCCCTAGGCTCAGTGGTTTAACCACAGCGCCGGACAACAATTCCTATCATGCCTGACTCCTGGTCATGCAGACTGGGGCTAACGGAAGCCGGAGTCCAAAGGATCACCATCTCTTTAATAAAGAACAGAGATCTAGAGCTTCCATAAGAAAGGGATCATTGAATAGTAAGGGAGAGCGCTGAGGAATGGGGCAGTCAGCCAGGAGTCAAAATTATACAACTGCCAGAATGGAAGGCAGCAGAGTGTGAAGGAAGAGGTGCCAGGAGGCATGTTGTCGTACAGAGAACGTTTAAGCTATGGAAAGGACTTGGGATGACACCTGTAAACAAAAGGAGGGGGGGCCTAGCATAGTGATGGGCGACTTAGGTTTCTTTCAGTTTTTCATTTTTCCAATCCCATATTCAGTTATCCATATTTCCACATTATTATTGTTGTTGTTATTAATGTTGTTGTTGTTTGGCCAATTTCTCCCAATATTTGAATGTTATTTTCTCCAGTTAGGTTTGTCAGCTATTCTGGATTTCTCCCTCAACCATTGCTTAGCATGCAAACGTTTGAGGAAGTTTATTTTATCCAGATTGTCACAGTGCAGAGGCCCCCAGTCTAAGGCTGGGGTGGGAAACCTCTGACTCTCCATATGTTGCTGATAGGTGTGTTGGGAGCTGGAGTTCAGCACATAATTTCCCCTTTAATCCTCATCCTGGAATGTTCACAGAATAACAGTTAGCAATATGCAACAAACAGATACAGTGGTACCTCTGGTTACGAACTTAACTTGTTCTGGAGGTCCGTTCTTAACCTGAGGTACCATTTTAGCTAATGGGGCCCACCGCTGCTGCCGCACCGTGAGCGTGCAATTTCTGTTCTCATCCTGAGGTAAAGTTCTTAACCCGAGGTACTACTTCTGGGTTAGCGGAGTCTGTAACCCGAAGTGTTTGTACCACTGTATTGACCACAGGGCACATGTAAGCTTATACATCTAACTATGGTCTACATGCAGTTATTGCAGAAACTAGAGCTAAACTGAAACTTCATAGAGGACCTTTCTTTCAGAGATTTTTTTCCAGCCCCCGAAACAGGGGTGGCTAACCTGTGGCCCTCCAGGTGTTGTTGGACTCCCAAGTTCTAGCATCCCTGACCATTAGCTGGGGGAACTAATGTAGTCCCCAAACATCTGGAGGGCCACAGGTTAGCCACCCCAGCATAGAAAAAGACCACCTTGTAGAATTTTCTCTAAATATTTCTCCACCATTTCTTCTCTGCCCACAAATGGGGTAGAGCATAAGAGGCAACTCCTAGGGGCCAAGACCATTTTGCCCTCCCAATAAAATATTTGAGGGGCCCAGACCCACCCCTTCCCCCAGGTTGATGGGGATTGCTATGCAAATGGTGTGTGTGGTCCACATCTTGTGATCGATTATGTGGGGCAAGGCTTACCTGCCCCTCCCCTCAATATCTTATTTAAGTTGGCAGCCCTGAGGTAGAGCATTTGAAGAGGCCATTTGCACACAGCTCTATCAAAATCAGACTTCCATGTTGTTATCCCAGGGATGCAGAAAGCTGTCTTATACCGAGTCAGGTGCCTGGTCCGTCTACCTCAATGTTGTCTGCACTGACTGGCAGTATGCTCTCCAAGACTTGAAGCAGGAGTCTCTCCTAGCCTTATCAGATATTCCAGCCCTGAGCCACAGCTCTTTCTGTCTCTTGTCAGGTGGGGAAGTCGTGCACACCCACAGCTGCCACATGTAGCTTTGTGAAGAAAACTATATTGAAAAGTGAGCGGGGAGCTGGACTCGGTCCACCTCACTCTCCCTTCCCTGCCAAGCACCTGATTGGCAGGTTTTTGGCTTTCTTTGCATGGCTCCTTGGATGAAGTCATGATGGTCACTCACATGCTCTGTTAGAGTGCAGCCCCGACCTAATGGATTTATTTTTAAATGTTGTGCATTTTGTTTTATTTCTTACACACTGTTTACCCCCAGAGTGAGTGAGAGCAACAAAAGATATAGCTATGAAACCATTGCAACTACCAAACAATAAAGGTGTGGGGGGAAATGATTAAAAACAGTTCCACATTAAAAAAAAAAGTTTAGAACAATTCCGTATATATATATTATATACATCTTTAAAGTCACATTATATCTGTTCACTACTTTCCAAAGTACCCAATGGCTTGTGAAATCGTATGAAAGCAACGAATGCTAGAATTTTTTAAAGACCGATAGGGCTTCTGTCTTTTTAATCTGCTGCAATCATTTTAGAGGGAGGACTGAGGGAAGAATAATACATTTTTTTTAAAAAAATGTATCTTATTTTAAAGGTGGGGGGGATTGTGGCATGTTCCTTTGGACAGTTACAAATTCTTTCTGAAGTCTGTTTTGATCATTCATGAGGAATCACACACCCACCCTGCCTTGGAATTATTGTTTGAAACATGTAAGGGTACATTTTATTCTCAAAAAGTAGTGAAGATAATACTGAAATATATGACTGAGCCTATACAAAGGACCCCCTGCTGATTTCTGACACAGGTATATATATAATTCCTTGACATAGCATTCGGTAGCTACATTTAATAATAAGATTACTCACTTTTTTATTGTTTTCTCCTTGATTTCCCCCTTCTCCTTTATTTTATGCTTTCATCAATCTGAGCCAAAGATTGGAAATGGGAGGGGGACGCCTGCCCTCTGCATTGACGCAAGCTTTGAGTTCTAGATTAAAATGTAACATGCAGCATTCTGATCATTATTTTTCTTAACCACCAAATTAGAGAGGCTGAAATTGGAACTGATTTTACACTTTCCTATCATAATATTTTTATGAGCAAAATTGGACCAACAGCCACTCAATGGGAGGGAAGGCAAACCAGGAGCCTGGCTGCTAGCGGAGATATTTATGAGGGGCTGCTGTTTTGCTTGGAGTGCAAGGAGAATTTGGGGCGTTTGAAAAAAAGAAAAGAAAAACCTGCACAAGGATCTTTTTGTCGTGCTAGTGATACTTTCGCCCTAAGGTAATGAGGAGCTTATTTCTACTAAGGATGGGTTGACGTAGTGCTAAATTTTTTTGCCTCTGACCCACTTGTAATCCTATATCATACTATTATGTTGCTTGAACAAGAAGTGTCTATGTAAGTTGTTAGATTATTATTTTTTTGGAGATGAGTTTTGCAGGTCTCGGAGAATAGGAATGCGTGATCCTGAGCCAAAGTCTGACTTGCTCATATTTCTGTTGGTGGCAGCAGGACTTTCCATTGCTCAAACATGGAAAGATTTGCAGGGGGTGTCTATAGACTTACAGTATTAGAATGCTTGTTAATTGGCTCTTGCCAAGAAGGAAACTCACAATATGAAAGTCTTAAAAGGAACATCAAAAACCAGACAGATTTCATACAGCAACGAAATCAAAAATTAAACGCACACTGCCACAATTGTCTTTGCAGATTTGGATATCATAACCCTGTGAAATAGGGGCTTCTTGTCATTTTTTTAAAAAAAGTTGTTTAAATTTGTTTTTAATCTTGTTTTTCATGCTGTAACCTGGCTCTGGACTTTAGGGTGTAGGACAGGTAATAAATAAAATCCTCATCCTATCACAGTCCATTTGCCAGTTTCCAATTGGCCTCCTAGACAATACGTACCTTTTTACGTACCTTTGTACTGTATGGATCGAAAAGGAACAATTATATAACTATACAACTTGATACCACTAGGGGTATAAGGGTGCAACTCAGGGATTTGATGTAATGCCTGCTATTTTTTGTATATTTATTATACCAATAAAAACCTTTATTATTATTACAGTATTTTTAAAATGCAGTGGTAGCAGAATCAGTAAAAAAAATCAACAGCCCATAATTATAATCAAACAGATTCCCCCCCCCAAAAAAAATCAGATAAAAACAGGAAGAGCATAGATCAGTCATTAAAAGCCCTGGCAATCAAGTGGCCTGAACAAATGCCTCTGGAGGTACTGAAGTGTTGTTGTTTAGTCGTTTTGTCGTGTCCGACTCTTCGTGACGCCATGGACCACAGCACGCCAGGCACTCCTGTCTTGCACTGCCTCCCACAGTTTGGTCAAACTCATGTTCGTAGCTTCGAGAACACTGTCCAACCATCTCGTCCTCTGTCGTCCCCTTCTCCTTGTGCCCTCCATCTTTTCCAACATCAGGGTCTTTTCCACATTTCTACATTTAAAATATAGTATTCAAGGCAACTCACAATACAGTTCTCCATGAACACAAAAAACGCTCTGATACCTCATGAACAATTCCAGAGGGGTAGCCATGCCTGTCTGCTGCAGGAAAAGCAGCAACCAAGCCTCTTGTGCCACTCTAAAGAGTGACAGATTTATGGTGGCATAAACTTTTCATGGACTAGATAGTGATGATTTTATTATGATGCCTCCCTGTCTGAGGACAGTTTGTGTGGCAAAATAAAAGTCCAGCCTCTAGACCACTACCTGGAAAACAGAGTGGATTCTGAGATGATATGGTTTGGCTTTCCCTCTTCTAAAGCTCATATAGAAGTAGCAAACTTTTTCTGTTCTGTACTGCTCTGCTCAAAATGGAGACTCTGAATCAGGTGTGAATGGTACTTTCCGGACCAGAAAAAAAATAGCTGATTCTTTAATTACCAATAAACACAAGCATATAACTGACTCTGATCTTATAGATTATAGTTCTACAGAAAGGATCATTAATTTTGATCTAAGCAAGCAAGGCACAGTGGTGAAAGTCACTTGAAGCACAGAGACTTTGATATTTTAAATGCCTTTATTTTCAACACAGTTCCTTTTATTTACATGATGGTCCTTGGCAAATACTCGCCATCCCACAAATTATTATGGTCTCCACAGAAGGCCAACTCCACAGAGGGTCAAATGCTCACCATCCCTCTAATTATTATTGTCTCCACAGTGGATCAGCTCCTTAACTGTGCAAGCCAAAGTAGTGTGATGGGCAGGATAAATTGGCCAAAGTCAATATGACTTGTGATACAAGATACATTATGAAGCATCATATAAATCTTGCTTTTGGTAGAGATGACTATTACAAACATGGTAGCTGGGTTATTCAGGGACCCAGGTGGCGCTGTGGTTAAACCACTGAGCCTAGGGCTTGCTGATCAGAAGGTCGGCGGTTCGAATCCCTGTGACGGGGTGAGCTCCCGTTGCTTGGTCCCAGCTCCTGCCAACCTAGCAGTTCGAAAGCACGTCAAAAAATGCAAGTAGATAAATAGGAACCGCTACAGCGGGAAGGTAAACGGCGTTTCCATGTGCTGCTCTGGTTTGCCAGAAGCGGCTTTGTCATGCTGGCCACATGACCTGGAAGCTATACGCCGGCTCCCTCGGCCAATAATGCGAGATGAGCGCGCAACCCCAGAGTCGGTCACGACTGGACCTAATGGTCAGGGGTCCCTTTACCCTTTACCTTTTAGCTGGGTTATTATTGCAGTGATCTAAAAGCAGATGAAAGGAGACTTGTGTCAGGATTATACGAATGTATTTGGTTAAACAGCATTTGCTAGATCCCTTGATCCAAATGCAGGGCAAGCATACTTTCCAGCAAAAACCTTTTTAAAAAATAATAATCACAAAACATGCAGCAAATTGAAGTGTGGGAATTTAGGCTATTAAACATTTTAAATACCCTGAGTAGCTTACAGCACTTCCCTTTCCTATCTGCTTTTGAAATGAACATACCACAAGGTTTGATATGTTTAAATGGCTTCTACTTACCAAATTCTAAAGGTCAGATTCATGCAGCTTTCATACAGCAGCTAGGAAAACACAGGTAGGAATCTTGATTTACAAAATACGGTTAAATGTTTCTACATTTTTGGTCTAGAAACACAAAAATGGCTAAACAAAATAAAAAAATTCCTTCCAGTAGCACCTTATAGACCAACTAAGTTTGTTATTGGTATGAGCTTTCATGTGCATGCACTGAATTTCCTCAGGACATTGTATCTGTGGGTGGGGCCTATATAAGCAGTGGCAGGAGCACAGCTTCTCACCTGTCCACCTGCTCCTGTCAAAGGGCAAGAGCAGCAATTGTGTTGGCAGCCTAGCCACCATTTTGCATCTTTCACAATGTCCCTGACCTAACAGCATTCCAAGGAACTCTGGGAAGAAAATGGCATCCACCATAAAAAAGTTGGTGAGTATTTGTGAAAATTCTGCAACATAGCATTCTGTTTCAAGAAAAAGAGTAATATGTGACCCCCCCCCCAATTGTTGGCTTATAGAAGGCCTGTTGGTGAAACATTTCCCGTGATCTAACTTTTACAGTGGCATAGCACCATATTGATTTTAAAAAGCCACAGTTCCATAATGCAATGGTACTACAGTGTAACAGGGATGTTCAAAATCAGAAGTGCTAGCATTATAACTAGGAGAACAAACTCAATATATCTCACATCTGAATGCAGCTTTGGACTGGGCAGTCATTCAAAGAGAGGACCGCTTCAAAGAGAGGACTGTGCTTTGTGAAGTAGGACATGTGACCACCATACATAAAAAGCTATACTGTAAAATGTCAGTGCTAAAAATGTCAGATTTCACCTCAGCATAGTCATGGTGGCCCTTTGGTGTAGGCCAAAGTCAATGGGATAGAGAGCCAACCATTCCAGTGAACAAGATATACATATCTGTTGGCCAAATCATTTTTTAAGTGGCTTAAATAGTCCGGGGGGTATCGTGGGCCAGCCTGTGAGAAATTTTAACCTACGTGGTGACAGACAGTGTGGATTTTCACATGCTAATTTACCAGTTCATTAAAAAAGAAAACCTTGAAAGACCTAGTATATATATCCATGTCTGGCTCCCAAGAAACTGCAATACTGACAAGTTATGTGAATTTTCACATGCTTATTTACCCCCTCAAAACTGAGTATGTCTACCATAGGGGCCTTTGTATCACGTTACCTACAGCATGGTCCTCTTATAACACTCAATAAGTGGTCTCACGTGTCTGCCATAACCCTAGCTATGTTTGCCAAGCTGAAAAGGAACAGAAAAGCAAAACAGAAGCTGCCCTTTCCGACCCAGATTAAACATATAGCTTCTCTGGAGAAAACAGTTCTCTTTGCCTGAGAGAGCTCTCAGTGATACCATAGGCATGATCTAATAATAATGGAACTCTGCATCTGTTCGGCTCCTTTTAAAGTGAAGAATTCCGAGGCTCTATTACATCGTAAGGCAATAGCCAATAGGAGTTAACTGCCTATTATCACTTGTCACGTTGAAGCCTAAAATTTTATTTCACAATTATGATAACCATGGCTAGGTGCAGAAGGGAGAAGCAGAAGGCTTTAATCATTGTCAACAGAATGGCCCGATAGGAATGACATGGTTTTGACCACAGAGGGAATATTTTGGCCTTTCATTATTTAAAAGTTTTTTTGTTTTTGTTTTTAAGTCTCTTCGTAGTCCTCCGCTACCTTCAGGGTTTGACCTTCCCAAACTCTGATGAGCATTACATTCCAAAGTTTGGAGGAGATTCCCAGTTATCAAGCGACGTTCATGTTCAACTGCTCAGCTGCCCATTCACAGCAATCAAGGCAGTCGAAACTCATAACAATATGTTTTTTAACTACCCTGAAAGCATGCTGTCACGATTATTTAGTGGAATACACAGGGGCACCTGCAATAATCAGTTTTGCCTTGGCAATCTTAGCAGAGCTGGACATATATGAGGGTTTTCTGCATGATCTTCTGGGAGTTTTAGCACTTACAGCAATGTTGCAGAAGCCTGAGAGTGATGACACCCTAGAGCAATTTTACCTGGGATGTGGTTTTGGAAACAAGAACGGGATTGTGGGCTAGTTTCTGCAATTTCAAGTGGTAGTAGATAACCAGCTGCAATGTATCCTGGAGTAAATGTTATTGTGGCAGCCCCTAAGAGCAGAGTTAACTTGAGAAAGGTTGATCGAAATTGCAGCCCCTTTAATAAAACACTGCAGCCACAGTTAAATCCATATCTTTTGTCTGTTTTCATTCCAGATCTGACAACAAGCGTAAAATGAGATGTTCTGAACATTTTAAAATCGAGGGTAGGGGCAAGAGTCTGGATTTCCATTATAGATTAAATAAATGCCCCCCAATATTTTTTAATAAAAAAATAAATTAAGTAGTGCCTGTAACATGCTTCCCTAGTTATTATGTGTTTCCACATTCTTTCCAAGCAGTTTTGGGTGGCACGAACTCTGTCCCACTCCATTTGCCATAATAATTGCCAGCTTAGGCATCTTCAAACTCAGCACTTCAAGGTTTAACAGTTCTGGAAATGGAATTCACAGCACAGCATTGCCTCAGTGTTCCAGACCCGCACCAGCCTTCCCCACCTTGCAGAAACTGCCTTCTTTGCATTCAGGCCTTGCAAAAATGAGGAGCCTGGACATTCTGCTTGTGCAGCCAGGGAAAGTTAGAGTATGATCATAGGAGTGGTTTAATAGTGGGCTCTTAAACCCTGACCTTTCAGATACTTGCTTGGAAGCTTAAATGTATTAGTCCTGACTTATAAGACCCTAAACAGCTTGAAACCAAGCTACGTGAGAGACCTCTTCTTTATTTACAGACTGCCCAGGTCAGTCCACTGCTGATGAGATTCCCACACTGAACATATGTTGCTCTGGCTCAGAACTTGGAAAGTTCATTCCAAAAAGCAAGTAGTTCTAGTTCAATGTCAAAAAAAGGGAACTAATTCCAATTCACATTCAGTTCACAGTTCAATTCAAGTTCATCCAAATGATCCCTGGCAAAATACAAAATCAAAAAATCTGCATTTCCAATATTGTAAGCTGCTGTGCTGAGATGTAAAATAGATTTAATAAGATTAAGTAAACATCAAGATACATCCATAGTGGAATGTGAATTGTTTAATTTATTTTCCCCAACAATTAAGATATTTAATTGTAAAGGCCCAAAGAGTTTAAAGAGTAATGTAGGAGGGTGAAACTGATGGTAAACTGGAAATAATTCTACCCCCAAACCAAACCAATTCACATTCTTTTCACCTAGCAATTATGGGAACTACTTTCAGGTGCAGTTCTGAGATTTTTGAAGTAATTCAAGGAACTTTGCTAAGCTGAACTTTGCTTGGTGGTATTCAACTACGCCTTACTCAGAGCAGGCCCACTGAAATGAATGACCATGGCAAAGTTAGGTCTATTAATTTGAATGGGTCTACTTGGAATGAAACTTAGTTAAGGACCACCTGTTCATTCCTAGCATTGCGTTGGCTGTGGTGCAGAGGAGAACCTTCTCAGTAATGGCACCTAGCTATTCTGCAGATTGCTCTTCCAGCAAATGCCAGGCAGACACAGAAGTTGAATAGCTTCTGCAAGAAGTTAAAAACATGTTTACCCATACATCATTTTTGCTAGTCTGGTATTGAGTTTATATTTTTCCTATCACTCTCATTTGGTTTTAATTATCAAAATTTATTGATTACTGTATATTGCATTGCTGTATATTTCATATGTAAACTGCTTGCTTCATTGTAGAAGTGAAAACCGGGTTTTGCATATTCTAAGTAAATAACAAATTCATTACACTGAATGTGTTTGAAGCTTTCTTTTAACTTTAAAACAAGATGACTAAGAAATGGGAGGAGGGATGTGACAGAGGTCTCTAAAATTATGCATGGTGTGATTAAAGGGGATAGACAGACACTTTCCCCCCTCTCCCGTAATACTGAAACTCAGAAGCCCTACTCAGCCATTCAGTCTCCTTGCATGTCAACAGGAGAAGCAGGGCACACTGCCAGGCCACCTCCAGCACATCATCTCTACATGCTTTAGAGCCCTGAATGAATTTGTGTGGAAAGATCTTGTGATGGACAGCAGAGCCAGACTAGAACCTGGTGATGCAGTTCCCTTGGAGCCTCTCACTGATTGGCTACAAAGTCAGCTAGCCACGACAGGGGGAGGGAGCAGAACTTTGGGAGGGACAATAAAAGGAGCAGTTTCTGAGGGAGGGAGTTAGTTAAGGTTTGGTTTCGAGATAGGGCTAAGGTTGAGGTTAAGACATAGGGTTTGAATGGAGTTGGGAGATAAGGAGAACTGGTTCTGAGTTAAGTTACTGTAAACATACACACTGAGGAGACTATCCATAGTGAGAGGACAGCGCCTCACAGCTTGGATCGGGAGACCGTGTCAAGGGTCTGGGAAAGGTATACAGGGAGGAGTGTTCTGGGAGGGCTGAGTCTGAGCCGGGAGAGGCAGATCCTGCGGGAATTCAGGCTACCTGGGTCTCAGGATAGCCAGGAAGGGAGAGAAGACTCCCAACCCAGTAACAAGGGGAGAGGTGATCCTTTATATCATTTAGAATTCCTCAGGTGTGGGATTGTTAAGAGAGTGGGTAACCAAGGAGAAGTGGCCCTTGCTCATGAACCAAAGTTTCAGGCCCGTCCTAGCCATAGAGGCTAGTGGCGTGGTGAACCACGGCGCCGGGCGCTGGAAGGGCGCCAAGTGAGCGAAGGGTTCCGGCGATCAGGCCAGGACTGCGCTCCACGAGCTGAGAGGCTGCGCCACGTCTCTCTCTTTCTCCGAGGACTCCATGCTGCGCCTCCTTCTCGTTTCCCCAGTGCTGGGTTCCACTCAGTCGAGCTTCGCCACCAGTGCGTGCACAGCGCCCAAGCAGCTCTTGCTGGTCCCGCGATGCGCGTGCTGGTGGCGAAGCTTGACTGAGCGGAACCCAGCACTGGGGAAACGAGAAGGAGGCACAGCGCGGATTCCTCGGAGGTATTGAAAGTATTTAACTGTAATATCCAAGCAAAAAAAAAAAATTCCTTCAGTAGCACCTTAAAGACCAAGTAAGTTTTTATTTTGGTATGAGCTTTCGTGTGCATGCACACTTCTTCAGATGCATGCACATGAAAGCTCATACCAAAATAAAAACTTACTTGGTCTTTAAGGTGCTACTGAAGGAATTTTTTCATTTTGCTTCGACTCAGACCAACACGGCTACCTACCTGTAACTGTAATATCCAAGTAACAGAAACTGAGCTGAGCATTTTGCCATCTATTCTAAAAACCTGAACATCCATCACCTGAAGTATAATACCTGATTTTGAGTAACTGGAGTGTAAGAAAAGCTGTGCCTATACTGTTGTGTTTAAGCCTGAGGCATCTTAGTTAGTTAAAGTAAACACAAGTTAACTTCTACTTGAAATAATGCATTTCCTGACCCACCTTGCTTCATAAACTTCTTTTGTTTAATAACACTTTTCTTGTTTGTTTGATCAACTCCTGCCTGAGACTCTAATCACTAAGTTTGCCCTCACACAAGTCCCCCCCCCCACCATAGCCTGTGGTAAATTGTAGAAATTTGTGTAATTAGTGCACAGTGAGGTGGGTGCACTATATTTAATAGGGGGCAGATAGCGGGAGTGGATCTGCCACATTATTAATTGGTAGTATTAAGTGGTGGGTACACTACACTTCTCTACTCCTGGAGGCTCCCCACATGATTTAAAACCCTAATTGCACTTGATTCTAATTTGTACAGGGGGGGGGGCTCTATGACAGATATGATCACCATCTTCAAATACTTCAAGGGCTGTCACATGGAAGATGGAGCAAGCTTGTTTTCTCCTGCTCCGGAGGGTAAGACTCGAACCAATGGCTTCAAGTTACAAGAAAGGAGATTCTGACTTAAACATCAGGAAGAACTTGAGTGTGTTTGCTTGGCTGAAATGTCCCATTGCATTTCTTGCATGGAGGATAGACAGAGAGGTGTGAGTAGAAACTACCCTCAAGTACAAAAGATAGATAGATAGATAGATGATAGATAGATAGATAGATAGATAGATAATATTGTTGCTTCGTCTACTAGGTGTGACTGGAAAATTCAGTGAATGGTCACAGAAATTGGACAGCGAGAAATATTCGAACAAACAATCGGCAACAGAAACCCATGAAATGGTCAAAATTGTGCACGGAGGTGAAGCTGTAACTTGAAAGACAGTATATGAGCAGTTTAAGGATTTCTGTGAATGGTCACAGAAATTGGACAGCGAGAAATATTCGAACATACAATTGGCAACGGAAACCCATGAAATGCTCACAATTCTGCACGGAGTGGTTTCAACATTTCCGTGAAGGGCTGCAAACCATCAAAGATGACCCTTGGTCTGGGAGACCATTGACAAGCAGAACGGAAGCTCCCCCCCCCCCCGACTATACATTAGGGTCTGGTGACTTCTGTTTCAGTGTATCTGAAGAAGTGTGCATGCACACGAAAGCTCATACCAATGACAAACTTAGTTGGTCTCTAAGGTGCTACTGGAAGGAATTTTTTTCCATTTTTTGTGTAGAAGTGTATGACTTTTGCATGGCTGGAATGTAGCTTATTGGGCAAAGGTAAGACTCATAGCCCTTTCTCCACCCAGTTTTTGTCTCTGGTCCTGCCAGCCAAGAAAGTGGTAAGGAGGGAAGTGGAGGCAATGCAGCCCTGACCTGGAAATAATCCCTCCACTGTGCTACGTTTATTCATTTCAGTAAAATAATGGATATGGGGTGTTGTTTTTCTTTTTAAAAAAACACCCTCCACATATGGACAAACTCCATGTTATACACAACACACCCTTTAGAAAATGAGAGAAGGCCTCTTTTGTGGAGATATTCTGGACCAGGGAAGTACTTCCAAACTACAAATAATTCCCAATGTGATTTCCCACCCTTTGTAGTTATATATATATATATATGTTTTCTCTTAGAAAAACATGCAAGCAATGCTCAGAACCTTGGGAGGTGTATCGGTTTCATGTTTTAATAAACAGATCAAGAAGGTGAATCACACAGAGACAGAGAATTTTTTCCCCTCCCTCTCTCATAAAATTGGAACTCGTGGACATTGAACGAAGCTGAATGTTGGAAGATTCAAGACAGACAAAGATAAATAACTCCACACTCATTGCAGAGTTTCACTTTTTGCTGTAACAAAAAGTGGTGATAGCAGCCAACTTGGGTGGCTTTCAGACAAGATTGGACAAATTCATGCAGGGTAAGGCTGTCTATGGGTAAAAACCCAAATGACTATGTTATACTGTACCTCCACTCTTGGAGACAATATGCTTCTGAATACCAGTTGCTAGAAACTTTAGGTGGGGAGAGCCCTATTTTCTTATAGGCATCTGGTTGTCCACTATGAGAAGAGGGTGGTCAACTAGATGGGTCATTGGCCTGATCCAGCAGGCTCTTCTTTTGTTCTTTGAAAATGTCCAGCACGTAATACGTATGGGAGCAAAAATGAGGTCGTAGTTATTATCAAGCCTCAAAAAGTACATGTTGGCGGATTTTAGTTCTAAGTTCAGAAACAAGGTGCAAATGTAAAAAAATGGCAAAGGTTTATCTACCCTATAATGAGTAGTTCAACAACAACAACTACTACAATGGAGAGCTTTGAGGTTTTCCAAAGGAAAACTCTGTTATATCCAAAAGGAATTATTCAGTGTGTTGTATGCCTATTAGCAATACATTCAAAACACTGATACTTTCATCTGTTTGGTACTGGCATTTATTCATGCCACTGTTATGATGGGATATGCCAGGAGGGATGCTTTTAACAATATAGAAAAACACCTCCGAAATGCACTGTCTAGTACTGCTCATGGTGATGTCAACACAAAACGTTTGCCTCTTGTTCAACTGCGCTTTCTAAATGCCCCGAAACTCATATAAAATGCAAGGTAAATTGCAGTTCCTTTACAAATTATTTCTCTTTGCTATCCATGTGGTATCATTTCCACATGGGGAGAACACTCTCTGGTGAATGCAGTGAATCAAATTGTGCTGATCTGAATTAGTCATCCTTAAACAATTAAGTAATTTGATCAGGTTAAATAGAATTAAGAGAAAACTGTGTACACACGTGCGCACAAAGAAAGAAAGATACCCAGCTTAGCCTAATAATAAAAGGATTTTCTGGACTGCAGGCTCCAATACAAATGCTTTCTAATACTTTGTAAGTCACTGAGATTTGCAGATTTGCTGAGTTTAACTGCCCGGGAACACATTTTAGCACATCTGCATGCCAACAAACATGATGTTCAGAGTCCGCTTAGCTAATCACAAGCATAGCGTGTCCTGCTGACTCCAGGGAGTTCTTGATGTGTAGTAGCAAAACATGGAGTGCATCACATGCTCAGGATATCCTACACCATCTTGAAAATAAATTGTGCTTTTTGCAAAGCATTTCCCCGAAGCTCTCTTCAGTGTATTACTGCAAACTGTTATAGATTGTTTTACTAGAAATAAGCCAAGCCATCCAAGCTGTGGTAATTTCGGGCAATTACAAGCAGAGATATGAACCCAAGTTTAGCAGCTGTTCAGTTTCATCTGCCTGATGATGAGAAAGCAGCGTTTGCTACTGCGGTGCCAACAGATTGCCAGGAAACTGCCAAAGCCATCCGCAGTCTTCAGAGGTTAAACACTAGAGGCAAGGGTTGGATTCACACGTCTTCTGGAGTTCTGCTCCTGGGATGCTCTGTTGAAAGTAGAGGGAGACGTGTTTTTTGTCCCCCCCCTTGCAACCCCCTATGCCTGGGAGTTAGGAGACTTTGCAAAACATTGTAAAAGGTGGCATTGGGGGCTACAGTTGGAAGTGGGAATTGGCAAAAAAGATTATCCTGCTGTCCTCGAACAGGAGCCATGAATGCAAAGAGCAAAAAGTTTCATCTCCAATCCCCCACCCCCAAACAGATTGGCCATGTTAATGTAATCCTACATTGCATTGATGCTGCCAACCTTCATGTCACATTTGCAGACATCTTTGTAACACAGAGTTGGTCTGCCAACAGGCCTGGTGGCTGAAGCCAGCTCCCCATAGAACACATCCTTGGGGATTCTTGTAGACGACCACAGTCTCCCTGGAGATAATCAGTCAGGTTGTGTATGCACAGCAATGACCAGAGGAGGAAGGACCACTGGCGGAGGAAGATGGGGGCGGGGGGAGTGCACCTCCCCCGGCACCCTGATCCCAGTGGGGTGCCATCGTGGCTGGCCCCCCTCCCACTGGGTGCCACATTCCGGCAGGCGGTGCACCATGCCCTCAGGATGCATACCACGCCCCTGCAGGGGACGCACCATGCCCCGGGACTCATGTCACGCCCCTGTGGGTGGCGCACCATGCCCCTGGGATGTGCACCACGCCCCCGGGACTTGCTCCAGCCACATACCCGCCTGCTTTCCTCCTCCCCCGGTGCTGGAGCATGAAGCTCCGCCACTTGGAAAGACTGCTGGGAGGAGTGCAGAAAGAATTGCCATGGTAGACCTGCTTCAGCACAAGCAAACCCTTTATCTGCCCCAGCTGCAACAAAACATATCTCTCCTGTATTGGTCTGTAAGGCCACAGCAGGCGCTGTAACTCCCCAATGGTTTTACTCCACCCCTGAAGGCACACCCTTCCATTACTTCCTGAGACAGAAGGATGTGAACCAACACTGGGCTAATATCAATGAGGCTTGTGCCCATGTATGTAGCTGCTTCATTTCTCAATGAGCCTGAATGCAGTGTGAAAGTATCCAATTAACCATAGTTTCAATTTTCTCTGAACCATGACATGCCAGGATACGCTAGCACAGGTTGAAATTTGGTTTAAGATCCTGACATTTTCTGAAGCTGGGAACCAAAATGTCCTGCTTAACTGCGGTTCATTGAAAACATCTGCATTGTAGATATTAATACTGCTGCTGCTATTTAGTTTAGAGAAAGGGCATGAGAGAAAAAGATTCGCCATCCTCTCTTACCATTTCTACAGTCTTCAGAGCAAGCCATATGGGAGCAGCTAATAAGCAAAACAATCTGGCCACATTTGTTTGACCCACTATTATAAAACTCAGTGGGGGAAAGCTCATGTTCCAGTCTATGATACATCCCAAGAGAACAGAGTGAGAAATGCAGGCTCATTTTGTTGAGCTGCATATTTGAAAAGTGAACAGGAGTTAGTCCTTACCTCTCACCTCCTCTGCCGTTCCATCATGGATATCCACTTGCTGTTCCGAACTAAAACACCCCACATATACCTGTCATAATGGAACCTACGGGTTTCTGACCAATACCCAGGGAGCGTGCTGCACTTGGCTCAGAAACACCTGCCATTTAGAAGCCTGTAACAGCAGCTAAAACATCATGGTGCATCTTTGCCTTGGTTCCAGCTGATATATTAATCTTGAGCGTCTCCCTTGTATTAATTAAAGGGATGTTAACCCCTGGCCCACAGTTGGGAGGGCCTTCCCATCAGCCATCAGAGCTTTTCCGTGGGGTTTTGTATCATCAGTGAGAGATCAATAGCAAGCTCAAGCTGAATTATGGTGGGTGTCCAAATAGGGAAAAGATTAACATCGGGGATAATATTTTTCTCTGCCTGTTTTCCTCCCTACCACGGTAGAAAGGCTAATAGATTCCTTTCAAATTGCATCCTACTCAGACTTGATGCTTGCTAATGAAGGAGCTTTTTTTTTTTTAAGATTGGTAGCTGGAGAAACAGTTTTGAATACCAACCCCCAGGGTAGAATGGACATGGGCCTGCAGACTTATGGCTTGAACCAGGAACCAGGCTGAAATTCTCGGAGAATATTTTTTTCCTAAGAACATTTCAGAGAATGTTCATATTCACACACAAACACAACACACCCTGAAAATGAGGGCCATTTTGCTAAATGTTCTCCGTCATTCTTTTGCACTGTTTTTGTGATGGGTGCCATTTACGCACTTCTCCCCACTGTCCTGGAGCCATACTAGGCCCAAGGCATAGTAGAGAAGGCAAAATGGTGGCCAGGGTGGAAACATGTTTCCAGTTCCAACAAAAACAAACATAAAGATAGAATGTCAAGGTGGGAGAGAGAGAAAGACACTATGCCACTGAAAGAGCTAATGATGAGCCCTACATCCAAGAAAATGGTGGAGAATCTCTCCTCCCCTTAGAGAATAATTCATAGGATAGTTCCCCAATTTTAACGTGAATCATTTTGATAAAGCCAAATTGCCTCTCCTTCCTATTTAATCACAGAATCATAGGCTGTAGAGTTGGAAGGGACCCTGAGAGTAATCTACTCCAACCTCCTGCAATGTAGAAATCTCAATGAAAGCATCCATGAGTGAGCACTCTTTGGGTTCAGTCAGTCAACCAGCTACAAATCCACCTTACAGTTACCTTGTCTAGCCCATATTTTACCAGCTTCTTCACAAGAATATCATGAGGGACTTGGTTGAAAGCCTTACTAAAATCAAGATACACTACATCCATAGCATTCCCCTGATCCACCAAGCTTGTAACTCAATCAGAAAATGAAATGAGATTTTTTTCTGGCATGGCTTATTTTTGAGGTAGTCATGCTCGGTCTTAGGAATCACAGCATCCTTTTCCAAGTGCTTATAGACTGACTGTGTAGTTATCTGTTCTAGGAGCTTTTCTGGTATTGACATCAAGTTCACTGGCCAGAAGTTACCTGGGCTTTCTATTGTATCATTTTGAAGATGAGGGCAACATTTGTCCACCTGCAGTCTGCAGGAACCTCACCTGTTGTAAAAGAATGGTACAGTGGTGCCTCGCAAGACGAATGTAATTCATTCTGTGAGTCAATTCGTTTTGAAAAAAAAAAATCTTGCGAATCCCATAGGAACGCATTAATTGAATTTCAATGCATTCCTATGGGAAACCGCGATTGGCTAGACAATTTTTTTACAAAACAAGTTTGTCTTGCGAGGCAACCTCTGATCGCAAAACCCATTCACCTAGTGAAAAATTCATCTAGCAGGGCATTCGTCTAGTGCAGTGTTTCCCAACCAGTGTGCCTCCAGATGTTTTGGGACTACAACTCCCATCATTCCTGACCATTGGTCTTGCTAGCTAGGGATGATGGGAGTTGTAGTCCCAAAACATCTGGAGGCACACTGGTTGGGAAACACTGGTCTAGTGAGGTACCACTGTATCTGGGGTATCTGGGAGTGTCTTTCCTTACAAGGTGAGAGTTAGGATGCTGAATATATAAATTCAGGGAATATTTTGCACCTGAGGCATAAATAAAGAATCCTTGTAGAGAATGTTTCAAAACAAATCCACTATGAGCTTCAGGTTAAGAGGACATGCATGTCTGTTGTATAAGGCCACTGATGTATTTGCTGTTGCTTGTACTACTTAAGTACCAAATTGTGTTCTTTCAGTGCAGTGAAAATGTTGCCTCTTAGTGGAACCTGCTGTGACGTGAGATAATTCTGTGTTCATTCAACATTTGGCATGCCAGGATTTAAGTGCCCATGTTTGCAGGAGCATCATTTACTTGACATGCCAGAAGGAAACAATATTGGCAGTAGCTGCTGAGACATTTCTTCCCAATCAGAAGGAAAATGGTTTTGGACAGAAGCCATTGGCAGGAACCTGGTCTCCATGACAGCCCTGTCCTCCTATGTAGCTTGCGAGATGCATTTCCAATGAGTAGCCAAGTGGTATGGGAATACAGTGGTGCCTCGCTTAACGAATGCCCTGTAAGACGAATTTTTCGCTAGACGAATGGATTTTGCGATCGGAGGTTGCCTCGCAAGACGACGAGGTTTTCTATGGCCGCCGCTTCGTCTTGCGAAGCGTGGCCATAGAAAAACAGACCTCCGACTGCAAAGTCCAGCGTGCAGCGAAAAATTGCCAGGGCTTTTTGCCGCCTGCCTTCCCCTTGGCTTGGGGAAGGCGGGCGGCAAAACACCCCCACACCGCCACACTTCGGCTCCGGGGTTCAAAGCCGAAGTGTGGCGGTGCGGGTGCTGCGAAGGCAAGCAGCTGTGTGCCAGGCGGCTGGGGGAAAGCAGCCCCCGCACTGCCGCACTTCGGCTCCGTCCCCCAGAGCCGAAGTGCAGCGGTGCGGGGGCTTTTCGCTTTCACACCGCCAGACTTCGGCTCCAGGGGGCGGAGCCGAAGCGCGGCAGTGCGAAAGCCCCCGCACAGCCGCTGGCTTTTTGCCGCCTGCCTTCCCCTTGGCAGGCATCCCCAAACTTCAGCCCTCCAGATGTTTTGGACTACAATTCCCATCTTCCCCGACCACTGGTCCTGTTAGCTAGGGATCATGGGAGTTGTAGGCCCAAACATCTGGAGGGCCGCAGTTTGGGGATGCCTGCTCTACAGTGACAGGCAGACACTCTCCAAGGTTACAGACAAGAGCTATTTTCAGGCCTACCTATTGAAGCCAAGGATTGGATGTGGAAAATTTTGTGTGCAAACCTTGTGCTTCATCACTGAGCTGTGGCTCTTTCCCAGTGTTAACAGTTACTGTGGCCAGATCCTTGTACAGAACACTGTTCAAGGAATGCCCACAACTGGGTTGAGATCATGTGTAGGGTGTCAAATAGCTAAACTGTGACAATGATCAATACTTATTCAGAGGTGGAGTGTAGAGGAAAGGGCTGAATCCAAGGCCGTCCCTGCTTCCTTCCATCCTCCACCTTCCACTAGATAACTGGTGCCGTCAAAGCTTTGTTTGTTCAGTGCGACTCATGGGGGACTTGAATGGGGGCCGGTCAACGTGAATAAAATGAAAACAAGCCCAAAGATATATTTTTTGGTTAAATTGTATCATATCCAAAACCTACAGCCTAAATTTGGAGACAGTGCATCTTATGTTCAGAGTTCTAGTTTGGCAAAAGGTTAGACAGAATAATTTTAAAATCCAAATATTATCTTTTTCGCAATGGAGGAAAATGTACATTCATATTGCTCTTCTCACAATAGCTTTCTGTGTAGTTGTCCAGTATATAAATCTGTTCTGTCAATCTTCATTAGTCACTGTAGTTCTTTTTTTAAGTCCTTAAATAAATGGAGTCTTTTCTATGGTCTTGTGAAACAATGACTGTGGGCCTAAATAGAAAACATTGATAACCTCCTGGCAGAATTGATCCTCACCACCAAGGCCTCGTAAGCATACCTGCCAAGTCCTGGACGGAAAGATCTGGGATCGGCAGCACACGACACTGGAAGTTGCGTGAACGCAACTTCCGGTGGCGCTTTGCCCTTCTATGGGCACCAGAAAATGGCGGTGCCGGCGCCGGAAGTCGCTTCCACGCATGACCGGAAACACGTAAAAGCGACTTCCGGCACCGGCGCCGCCATTTTCTGATGCCCATAGAAGGGCAAAGCGCCACCAGAAGTCGCTTTTACGCATTTCCGGTCATGCGCGGAAGCGACTGCCGGCGCCGGCGCCGCCATTTTCTGGTGCCCATAGAAGGGCAAAGCAGCACCAGAAAAATGGCCGCAGGCAGAAGCCGATTTAAGGGAGAATATCGGGATTAAAAACTAAACGGGAGACTGCCGGGAAACAGTAGGGAAAAAAGGGGTTTTCCCGGCGGAAACGGGATACTTGGCAGCTATGCGTAAGGTTGGGCATCTGCTGAGGTCCCTCACCCCAGCAGGAGTCTCCTGGACCTGGTGCAATAGGTAGGATCAATGGTTGAGGGGAACCATGGAGGGTGGCTTGCCTGAGGGTCCTCCTAAACCTAGCTATGACACTGTTCACTACAAAGCTTCTCTCACCAAACCTTGTTGAGCTCGCCCTGCCCTTAAGTTTGTGGTTCTGAAGGAGCAGGTGTGTATTCCTGACCTACTCGGCATATGTTCTTTTTCTACAGCCAAGATGGTAGGTGAATAGGAAGGGTAAGTGAGTGATATTGTTTGCTCTCACCTAATAATAATAATAGGGACCCAGGTGGCGCTGTGGTTAAACCACAGAGCCTAGGGCTTGCTGATCAGAAGGTCGGCGGTTCGAATCCCTGTGACGGGGTGAGCTCCCGTTGCTTGGTCCCAGCTCCTGCCAACCTAGCAGTTCGAATGCACGTCAAAATGCAAGTAGATAAATAGGAACCGCTACAGCGGGAAGGTAAACGGTGTTTCCATGTGCTGCTCTGGTTCTCCAGAAGCAGCTTTGTCATGCTGGCCACATGACCTGGAAGCTATACAATAATGCGAGATGAGCGCGCAACCCCAGAGTCGGTCACGACTGGACCTAATGGTCAGGGGTCCCTTTACCTTTAAATAATAATAATAATAATAATAATAATAATAATAATAATGGCTGTCATGAAGGGGCCCAAGCCTGAGTATTCAGCTATGATGTGGGAGACCAGAGTTTGAATCCCTACTGAGCCATGATGCTCACTGGGCAATCTTGACCCATTCACTATCTCTCTGCCTAACCTACCTCACAGGGTTGTTGTGAGGATACCAGGAAAGGGTGGTATATAACTATAATAAATGAAATAATAAACTCGGGACCATGAATCACCCCACGCCTGGCATTCACAAAGGGGGGGGGGAATGTTACAAAGGTCATGTCTAGTTTAACCCTTCGTTTGCATGTACACTACCTGCTGGTGGGGAAAGCTACATGCTGGATGTTGGGCTTTTGGAAAATGCAAAGGATTTCTGTCCTGTTCACATTTTCCCCAGAGTAAGCCCCAGGCATATTCTGTGTAGATAATGCCTAGGATTGCCCTGGCGATGATATGAAAAGGTGGCTTTTTGATGCAGCTTGTTCATTGTTGCAGCATTTGTTTCTCTAAATAAAATCCCTTTCCCCCCTAAGGATAATGTGTCCTTGCTTCCTGCTATTAAAGTGCTTCTCATCATCAAAGCACATTGCTAGCATTAAGCTACCTTCTTGGTGTTTATTATCTCCAAATATTTATAGAGACTCTGCTTAGCACTAATTGCCAAATGTTAGTTATGCTTCATGCTGTTCAACTAACTATTTGCATAACATTTATTTAACCCATGCCAGAACAATACTGCATGTATCTAGAGATTTCCTTGAAATATCCACTTCAGAATTATGTTCAATCAGCTTCCTTTCTTGTAATCCCTTGTCTTCCTTTGAAAGTAAATAACTTGTCATTACTAATTCCTAATGTGTTGATCCAGGAGATCCTTGCACACATATGGGGGGGGGGTTTTCCCTTCCCAGCCCACCATTGTGCCTACCCAGCAAGCAAGCTTTCCACTTGGAGGGAAAGAGATTTCCATTACAGATGTTGCCAGATTCCACCCTTGCCAGCCTCTAGACCAGAATCCTATGTGCTGGCTGGCATCAAGTGAGGCCAAGAGAACTGCCACATTGTAAAGGTAGGTTATATTTAGTAACTGATCAGTGAAATTTAATTCCTAAAGCTGCAGAACCATGCAGCAATTTTCCAGTAAATGGAGAAGAGCAATCTATATAGCTTAGCCTATACACAGATGTGGCACAGTGTAGAGTTCCGGGATTGTGGCTGCTGACTGACAAATTCTTCATGGATATATTTATTCCAAAGAGGAGGTCTGTCTGTCTGTCTGTCTGTCTGTCTGTCTGTCTGTCTGTCTCTCTCTCTCTCCTCTCCTCCCTCCCCCAAGGGGTGGTCCTGTCCCACTCCTCATTTTGCATTTTGTTGAGATTTCAGGATGTCTTTACAAATGGCTTTCAGGCTTCAGGCACTTATCCCCAAGTCAAATACTGCAAAAAAAAATCAATCAGGACGTGATAGTGTATATGAAGAAATTATTGTTGTTTTATGGCTCAACCAGTGTGCAGAATTGCATATGTACATCAGCAAAATCAGCAAAGAAAATGAGTAATATTCATGCAGTTGTTGTTTAGTCGTTTCCAAAGTTTGGGGGTGCCTGCTGTGTTGTTGTTTAGTCGTTTAGTCGTGTCCGGCTCTTTGTGACCCCAAGGACCAGAGCACACCAGGCACTCCTGTCTTCCATTGCCTCCCGCAGTTTGGTCAGACTCATGTTGGTGGCTTCAAGAACACTGTCCAACCATCTTGTCCTCTGTCATCCCCTTCTCCTAGTGCCCTCCATCTTTCCCAACATCAGGGTCTTTTCCAGGGAGTCTTCTCTTCTCATGAGGTGGCCAAAGTATTGGAGCCTCAGTTTCACAATCTGTCCTTCCAGTGAGCACTCAGGGCTGATTTCCTTCAGAATGGATAGGTTTGATCTTCTAGCAGTCCATGGGACTCTCAAGAGTCTCCTCCAGCACCAATTCATGCAGTACATATGATCAAATCGAGACTCCCTCTTGGCAGTGCTATATCAGTTCATTGGTGACAAATGGAGGCAGGGTATGCATAGGAACTGAAGAAATTAAAGTCTGCGACAAACTGTGCAATCTCACATTCTGGAAATTAATTTTAGAGATTTTCCCAAATAAACTGGAATTAAAGCAGAATGAGTGGAATGAGTGAGCCCAAGGAACAGGAACAGAATGGAAGGACAGAAAGAAGCTCATCCCCAACTAAGCTAGATGAACAAAATTCCTCCCATGTCTATACTGAGTTTATGAACATGGATTTTAGGGGAAGGAGAGTTCGACATCTGCGTCTCACATTGATGTAGGTGTTTCCTAATAAAAGTACTGAGTATTTTATGGCTTCCACAAAATTTAATAGGGTTCTATGGAAGTTGCTTTATGAAGTGCAGCATTATAAGTGCATTGGATTGGATACAGAGTATTATATTTTCCATGGATTGTTTGAACCAAATTCAGTACCTGAAGAATAATTGCCTTCCAAATGGTAAGGGATCGTTTAAAACATCCGCATAAAGTTGCACCATTTGTCTTTTTAAGCTCTTCTTAAGATGCAATGTTAAAATATATGCAGATAATAAGGAAATGCCTTTCTGGGCCGCAGGTTCTAAGAAAAGCAGTTATAACGCTCACTTTAACTAGGTGTGTGGTTTTTGTGTGGCAGAACCTGTAATCTGAAACAAGCCCCACCGTCTCACAATTACGTGCAACAGCATGAAGGCATGTCAGAGATTAATGCATGCCCCGTTCTTTCCAAGGTGCATACCTGCTGTCTACCAATATCTGATCTGACATTTTGATGGATACAGGTCAGGAAACTACTGCCAGTCAGTAATTTCATTTATCCATAGGTGGCTTCAACCAAGTCTAATTCATCACAAGCCCATCTGTGTTGATGCTGCTCTTCTCGGCTTGCAGGTACCATGCTATGTCGCTTGAGGGGCATTATAAATATCCTGGCTGCCAAACATTCCATTCATGTGATTATCTGTTACAGTGCTATGTGATATATATATATATATATATATATATATATATATATATATATATACAGTGTATATATATGTGTGTGTGTGTGTGTATGCACAAAGCAGAAATAATCATGAACGGACAAGAAACACAATGTGTGGAAGGGCCCCTAGAAAGAGTCGGAAAATAGGAAGAAGCACACCTTCCTGTTTCCTGTCTCTAAGACCTTATTCACAGATGGCTTTCCTAAGGCAAGAAGAGGTACTGGTATCTGTTTTGGAATGTCTTTTCTTTTTCTTCCCCATCACTGGGCAAGAGTCTCCTGCCTGTGTTATGGTGAGAATGAAAGACACAGCTCAAAGCAACATGCGGGCCATATTCTGACCTGCTTAGCTCTAGCAAGGCTGCTGAACTATGTCCCATACATCACAGTCTTTCCTATCTTCTGTGCCTTGGGGCAACAATAAGCTCTGCTGCTCAGTTTCTCTCTTTTCAGACCCTTCAAGTGTCCTTATTTTCCAGGGACATCCCTGATTTAGAGAAGCTATCCTGGTTTTTGATTTGATCCTGGAATGTCCCACTTTCCCTTAGGATGTTCCTATTCTCATTGGAAAAATGTTGGAGGGTATGGAGTTATCCGACCCCCGAGCCACCTGAGGGCAGCCTTAAATAGGAAAGTTTTTTATGTTTTATTATGTTTTTATATATGTTGGAAGCTGCCCAGAGGGGTATACATAGTA
This sequence comes from Zootoca vivipara, assembly GCF_965207765.1. NCBI lineage: Eukaryota > Metazoa > Chordata > Lepidosauria > Squamata > Lacertidae > Zootoca > Zootoca vivipara. Next base: position 110,896,090 of record NC_142582.1, on the reverse strand, counting down.
AAATTATACTTATGGAATGGGATGCCCCTATTTTCATCAGAGAAAAGTTGGAGGGTATGACTTTTGTTACACTTGGGATGACTCTGACCATTTGTTTCTTGAATTGGGGAAGCAAAAAGAAGGAGACCAAGGTTATCAGCCACATGGTGTCAGCATCTTTTCTTACATGCATTTGGCCACGCTCCTCTTCCCCACCTCCGTAATAAATAAGACCAAAACCTATTCTTGCAAGAATGATTGTTTCCTTATGTGTGAGGAGGGGGTGGGAAAGGTAGCGGTGAGGGTTCTATGGTTAATTTATTGTGTTTGAAGTTCCCCTTCCCTTTCCCCAATGTAAAAAGCAAAGACAAAAGAAAGAGGCACCACCGTCTCCTTATTCCAGGAGGTGCAGGGTGGGGTAAAAAAGAGGAACCGAGATAACAGGATATGGCTATGTATTTCCACCCTTGTTAGGAGTCCATATACTATTCATTCCAGTCTGTAGAAGGTAAGTGTGATAGAAATTCATCTGCCTACCATACAAGAGGGAAAGCCTGATAAATTACTAATGTGAAAGGGAAATGCTTTGATAAATAGGACTGCATATAACATTGCTGAAATGTGTAAATCTCAGGGATGAACAGATCAGTCTATTTCTGGTTGACGCTAGCTTTTGCTTGTGTTCATTCATAAGTCATAGAATCTTAGAGTTGGAAATGACCCAAGGGTAATCTAGCGCAGCCCCCTGCAATGCAGGAATCTCAGCCAAAGCATCCATGGCAGATGGTCATCCAACCTCTGCTTAAAAACCTCCAAGGAAGGAGAGTCCAGAACCTCCTGAGGGAGACTGTTTCACTGTTAAACAGCTCTTACCGTCAGAAAGTTTTCCCGTATGTTTAGTCGGAATCTCCTTTCTTGTAAATTGAAGCCATTGGTTTAGGTGCTACCCTCCAGAACTGGAGAAAACAAGCTGGTTCCATCTTCCATGTGGCAGCCCTTTAGATATTTGAAAATGGCTATGATATCTTCTCCCAGTCTCCTCTTTTCCAGGCTTAACATACCCAGCTCCTTCAACTGTTCTTCATAAGGCTTGGCTTATGCCTGGTCTGTCCCGTTTCTGAATTAGATAAATTACATAGATAAGTAGTTTTAAAAAAATCACATGCAGAACTGTACTTAAATACATACTGTATCACAAAATATGTATCAAACATATATTTTATGTCCATGGGTGCATTTCTAAACATATGTTATCTTAAAACACACATTTTTATCCATTTTGTTTGTTTGATTTTAGCTGAGAAGTATAGAATCATAGAATCATAGAGTTGGAAGAGACCACAAGGGCCATCCAGTCCAACCCCCTGCCAAGCAGGAAACACCATCAAAGCATTCCTGACATATGCCTGTCAAGCCTCTGCTTAAAGACCTCCAAAGAAGGAGACTCCACCACACTCCTTGGTAGCAAATTCTACTGCCGAACAGCTCTTACTGTCAGGAAGTTCTTCCTAATGTTGAGGTGGAATCTTCTTTCTTGTAGTTTGAATCCATTGCTCCGTGACCACTTCTCTGGGGCAGCAGAAAACAACCTTTCTCCGTCCTCTATATGACATTCCTTTAATATATTTGAACATGGCTATCGTATCACCCCTTAACCTTCTCTTCTCCAGGCTAAACATACCACCTCCCTAAGCCGTTCCTCATAAGGCATTGTTTCCAGGCCTTTGACCAGTTTGGTTGCCCTCTTCTGGACACGTTCCAGCTTGTCAGTAAACTTCTTGAACTGTGGTGCCCAGAACTGGTCACAGTACTCCAGGTAACGGTAGTTGTTGGCATCTGTCTGTCTCAAGAGAGAATGGAGTGTGCCTCCAGGGGTGAAGTCAAACTGCTGCATTAACAGCACCAAAGTGACATTTCCAGGGCACAAGCCTGGGCATTGTGAATGGAGGTCTTGGGCTGCCCATATGACACAATCCCTCTCTTGGCCCCACTGGTGTCATCCAAAGGAAAACAAAACAGTAAGTTTGGCATCAGCTTGGCTGCAGGAGTTCCTGGAGGGAGGCATACCACCCAACCATCTTAGGGACTCCACTCTCAGTTTATGTAGGGATTACTCCTTAGCCTTTTTTCCCCTCCCAAAGATATCCCACAAGGCAGTAGAGGTTTAGGATCAGAGTTTTCCTTCTCCTAGATGCGCTACCTTCCTAGGTTGACGGGCCCCACCTGCTGAGATGTGGCATCACAAAATTCTGAGATGTGCGAAATTGAAAGGATAATTATGTTCTGCTTTGTGCATTAGTCTGGGAAGTGCAAAGTGTATAAGATGCCCCCTATTTCTGGCGACTCCAAATTAAGAAAACACCCCTCAGCACTACCCGTGTATAAGACGAGCCCCAATTTTAAACCTTTTTTTTTTTAAAAAAAGAAACAAACCCTAGTCTTATACACGGAAAAATACGGTAAGTTGGTTTCCTAAAAAATGTGGAATGAACCAATTTTTCTTCCATCACTATCAGATATTGGTTCAATGA